>NW_022681461.1:87966710-89166710 GCF_009764315.1 Trachypithecus francoisi | reverse complement strand
AGTCATCCCCCCAGAATATCAGGACCCCATCTGCTTGTATTAAAAAGCACACAACCAAAGATTTTAATAATCAATGCACTGAACAGCTCTGATAATTTATGCTAATAGTCACGTTATGATGTGGAACGAGAAACAGCTTAATCCTGCTCCCTGCAGCCTCCGCCTCAGATCTCCTCCCTCGGCATGAAAGGGTTTTGAGCACAAACCCCCTTCTTTGTCCCTCTCACGAAGTGGCATTTGCTGCCTCTCCTGGTTACCTGGTAACACATATTAGCACAGACCTAGGTTTCTAAGTGGAGCTGGAATTTCAACCAAGGTGTATTTTCTAAGATTCAGGGTCTCAGGAGCTCACTGAAGCTGCCAGGGCTCAATGCCCTGCTGTCTTGCTGTCTGTAGGATCCCAACCCTCTCCCAATGCTAACAAATAGGGCACACACACTGAAGAGTCCAGCCTTTAAAGTAATGAGAGCAATCATCATCATCATAATACTAAGGCCATACCACCTTACCAGTGAGAAGCTCAACCAATAATTCAGAATGTATTGAAGACCCAAGTGTGAATAATTCTTACTGTTGGAAATTGTTTTTGCATCCTTCTTCTAATTTTGTTTTTGTATTTTTAGTACAGACAGGGTTTCACTGTGTTAGCCAGGATGGTCTCGATCTCCTACCTTGTGATCCATCCGCCTTGGCCTCCCAAAGTGCTGGGATTACAGGCGTGTGCCACCGTGCCTGGCCTGCCTGGCTGTTTTCAGATGGTTGCTGCACAGCTAGTCTGCTAGCAACCTGATAAGTAAGGTGCTGTGCACCCGCCAGCCTTGAATCTTGGGGGTTTCTCAATGTGGGTCCACCTTCCTGTTTTTCCCAAGGTTCGTCACTTGTCCCTCTATTTAGCACTGGGCTATAGCTCCTGAGAGAAGCCTTGAAGGATGGAGAGAGCATCCCAAGGCTGGCAAGGGGGAGACACAGCATGAACTGAGGCTCAGAAGTGGGAACCCTGTGGTGGGTGTGCAAGTGGGTCCATGGGGCCGAGGCCTGGTAGGATGGTTGGGAAAGGAGAGGACACCCCAGAGTAGTTTGGGCTAGGCCATTGCAAGCCTTAGGTGCCAGGCCGAAGGGGGAAGTTTCATTCTGCACTTTGGGAGACTGAGGTGGGAGGACTGCTTGAGGCCAGGAGTTCAAGGATAGCCTGGGCAACACAGCAAGATCCTGTCTCTACAAAAAATTCTAAAAATTAGCTGGGAATGATGGCATGTGCCTATAGTCCCAGCTACTTGGAAGGCTGAGGCAGGAGGGTTCCTTGACCCCAGGATCACAGTGAGCTGTGATCAAGCCATTGTATTCTGCCTGGGAGACACAGTGAGACCCTATCTCAAAAAAAAAAAAAGATGGATGCAAAAGCAATTTCCAACAGTAAGAATTATTCATATGCGACTCTTGCGTACATGTGTGTGGATCAAAGGATCACTCTCATTATGTGGCAGTTTGGGGCGTTGCAGGGCATAGGAGGAAAGGGCAGAATTTAAGCCTGAAAACTGCTTCCCCAGGCTCCTGAGAGGCATGTATAAGGACCCTTCACACACTGTGACCAACACAATAAATACTTCCCGAGGCCTCATTCCATGAAATCTAGGTGCTTGGGTTCCAAAGGAATCAGGAGGGGTGATTTTATTGCCAATATTGAAGCAGAACAGCCCTGCTCTGACTCACAGTCTGCTTCCCTTCAACCGGGGTCCCCAGGGGCATTGTTAAAAAACTCCCGCTGTGTCTTCTGAATAAAAGATGGCTTTAGGACAGCACAGAATGAGCTGCTGCCTGGGCTAGGAAACATCCCCTGTCCAAACCTTCATGCTTTATCCGGACACAAGGGCAGAGGCCACACAAGCACTTCAGGACAGAGAGTGACAGGCAAACAGTGCCCGGTTCTGTGGTGGATGACACAAAGGCTGATGCGGAAGAAAGGCTGAATCCCGGGGAGGCCTGACGCCTGTCGCTAATGAGATCATGAAAAGCAGTTCTGAGTTGCTTCCGTGTGGCCCCGTGAACATCTTTATTCCCTGGGTCTGTGCCTGGGGTGGGCGTCAGAGCCCGTAGATCAGAGTGGAGGGGCTGTCACATTTACTTGTCATTTGGTAATTTTCAGTGAATTAGGGGTATGGAGTTTCCATCTGCCATCTGGCCTCACTCTGGTAACCATGGTAACCACCATCTGCCTGACTTAATACTATCAAGTCCTATGCCGAAAGAGCACTGGACAGGGTGTTGGGACCAGGGAGCTGGTCATCCTTTACTGGTCACCCTGGACAAGGGCTCTGACCTTACTGGGTCTCAGTCTCTTTCTCTGTATAACAGCAGATTTGGTCTGAATGTCTTTAAGGTGCCTTTCTCTTAGGAAGAGAATGCCACTCTGGGGAGAAATTATCTGAGACCATCAGCACCACTTACAGTCTGGGGACCTGGTCAGCATTTCTTATGTCTCCTGCATATGGAGTTAAAGTGTTACCTGTCTGGAGACAAAGAGAATTGCCTGTGAATTAACTGCTGAGGAAAGCAGATTATAAAAACGAGTGATAGGAACTAGCAAAAGGAAAGAGACAGCACTGCTTAAGTGCCACATGGCGGAGACAAACTGTTCCAAGTGAGAGGGACCTCAACAATGACTCCACTGGGGCTGATATGGCCAGAGAGGAGAAGGGGCCTGTCCAGGGCCACTCAGGGAGCCAGCGGCAGCACAGATGCACCCCCAGCCAGCTCTGTCCTCCATGGGGAGCTTCAGCTAGGAACAGTCAATGGTGACTTTCCTGTGCTCAACTGGCCACACACTGCTTTTACGTTTCCCAGGACAGGAGGCTTCCTGCCCCGTCTCCATCAACCCATTGTGTCTCCTGGACTTGGGTACATCTACCTGAACTACTTGAGGGGAAAGACTACTAGATCCTTCTTAAGGCTTGGGAAGAACCCCACCCCAAGCTTCTTTCTTGAAGCTAAGTCATTACATTGTCTTAGGCCCTAAAGTCTGGACTTGGGCCAGAATTATTTCCCAGAAGCCTGAACCCCAGGCTGAAACCTAGGCTCCTTGGGACTCACTGGTCACCTTCTCACTCACCCTAAACTCTTCACTGCCCACTCCAGACAGAGTACACAGGGGCACTTCTCCAATACCTAATGGGCGGGATACACTCATGCTTAGGAAGCCGGTAAAGCAGTACTAATGTTTTGGTTTCTTTTTGTTTGGTTTTCAGAAGGTACATAAAGAGAGTGGGCAACTATAGCACACAGAGATTATTTTACTTTGATGTTAATGAAGCTTAAGTTTCTAAGTCCCTAACATTTCATAATAAGTTTCGAAGTCCCTAGCAGTTCTATTCCTTTACTTTAGACAGGACTCTCCAAATTATATATTATTTAGACCCACGAAACCTGGGTCTGCCCCTAATAGCACCACAATCTTTTCAGATCTTACGTCTCCAGAGGTCTTACTTTTCCTGGGTGGAGCTCCCTCAGCATCCCAGCTCAGCCCCATCCCACATCTGGGGCCCTGGTGCTCCGGTGCTATGGCCTGGTGACTCCCGATTCCCCAGTCTGGAACTCATCCTCCTCCCGCATCCTCAACTTCCCTTCCTCCCCATTCAAACAATCCACCTAGCGCTGGATATCTGGGAACTCTGATCCCCCTCCTCAACTCCCAGTCTCCTGCCCGGCAAACATAACCATGCCTACAAATAAGTGACTGCATCAGCAGGTACTTACGTACCAAAAGGGGTAGCAGGCTCACCAAAAATTCGACTAGCACGGTGAGTGGCATCTCCAAGGATTCTCGCCCCAGTCTCTCTGAGCACGAGGAGAGATACGAAATACTGCTCCCTAAAGGGAAACTGAGTCCCAGGCAGAGCTGTCCACCACTGGGCAGGGGGATCCTTCGCTCCACACCCCAGAGGGTTGGAATACCCCCTTCTCTATCCACCCGATCCCCGACCCCGACTCACCGAACTCGCAAGGGCCGTCGCGTGACTTGTGCAGGTGACCGGGGTGCGCGCGGGGCTTGTGCCGGGCGCGCAGGCGCAGCGCGCAGACACTGGGGTAGGAGCGGCCGTCAGAGCCGCAGACGGGGCCGCGCTGCGCGCACACGCAGAGCCCAGTTCCCTCGGGCGCCGCCCCCGCGGCCCGGCTCGCGCACACCAGGCCAGGGCCACAGCGCGCGCCGGCTCGGCCCCCGCAGCTCGCGCCCTCAGCTCCCAGGCAGCGAGAGCAGCAGCCGCACTCGTCGCGCGCCGAGATCCCGGGCGCCGGGCAGGGCGCGGGCGCCGGGCAGCGCTCCGGCTGGCACGGACCACACTCGGGGCGCCGGCCACCCGCGTCGCGGATCCCGAGGCTTGGGGACAGCGGCGGCAGCAGAAGCAGCAGCGGCAAGAGCAGCAACAAGCGCGGCATGGCTTGCTTCAGGACAGCGGCGGCGCCTCTGCTTCGCGCTCCGCTCCGCGCCCGCCAAGCAGCCACCGCTCCCGCCCCGCGGCCGCTGATTGGCCGGGCCTGCACCGCGGGGCGCCCGCAAACCGCTGCTCCAGCCCGGGACTCGCGTGGTGCCCGCGGCCCAGGGCTCCGAGCTGGAGGGACGCCCCGAGAGCAGCTCTCCGACCTCCGATTGGACTCCTGAGGGAACCGAGACCCAGTCGGGGGGAGAACTTGCCCGAGGTCGCTGTGGTAGAGGCAGGATTGGATAACCGTACAGTCTCCGGATCCAAGGCTGGCTCCAGATGGTATGCCCGTAAATCCTGCCAGAAGGATGTGCTGTTTTATTTAATTTTATTTTGCATTCAGTAGTTTAAGAAGCTTTATTTTATAAAGAGAATATATATTTTAAAATGTGTATTTTACATATACATCTAAGGATGAAAAGAGGGGTTTCCCTACCACCTGGTATCATCATCCTCCAACTCGGCTTCCGGAGGCCACTCGTGCTATCGGGTTTTTGTGTATCTTTTCAGAAATTTTCTCTATGCCTGTAAAAGCACATGTGCCTATAAAAGCCCCTTCCTTTAAAACACACACACTCTGTTTCTCTCCCACACGCACGGAGTAGCGTGCCATACACATTAGTCTGCACTTGGTTTTTCCACTTACAGTATTTCGCAGTTTCCCCACCTCTTGTCATCTCTGAAACTGAGTTTCTTGTACGGTCAATGGGAGCATAGTTCATTGGTTCTGTGAGTGTGTTTCTTAATGCTGTGTAAAGTCATGGTGCATCTCCGTCCACAGTGACTTTGTTGTGATGAGATATGGTGATATGTTTTGGAGTTAATATAGAGTGGCCTTTCCACAGGGTTTAGTTGCAGTTACTTAACCAGTTGTTTTCCATCCTTCGGTTAATACGAATAATGCTCTGATGAAGTCTCGGTGCACAAGGGTCAGTGTACCTGTGGCTTAGTGGAGAATGCATGTTGGAAAAACGCAGGTTCTTGTAGTCAGTTATTAATGCCGCCATTGTGCCTTGTCTGGGCCAGGCTCTGTGCACACCATCCTGCCTGAGTCCTGGCAGGGCAGCCAGATGAGAAACCTAAGAGAGTCTTGACTGCTGGGATTTGATGTGTTGCCAGGTAAAGGCATTGAATGGAGGGAGGGACTCGCTGACCAGGTTTTATGGGAGACTTTTCCTGCCTTTACTGGCCACCCCTCATTTGTCTTGTACTCTGTTGTTTTTTCTTTGCTGAACTCCTAGAGATGGAGAAAGCCTCTTGCAGCCTGGGAAGACCAGCTACAGCATTCTTGGGTGGAGTTCATTTTGTTTTCAAGCCTAGTTCCTTCCCAGTTTGCAGTCTTCTTATCCCTAAAAAGGAGCCTCTTCTGAGGCCACTTTATGTGGTGGTCAGAGGAGGGCCATCTGCCTGGTTGACGCTGGGCCTTACCTTACAATCAGCCACACAGAGCAGGGGTGGTCAGGCACCATGAAGGGGTGGTGGTAAGGAATAAATATAACAATGTTGGTAATGCACTCAGTGCCGCTCTCAGAACGTATTAACGATGACTTTCAACCTGAAGGCTGCTGTCTTTACCAGGAGTGGCCTTTTAAAGTGCTCTCACCCCTTGACCTCTCTGCGCTCTTCTAGGAATCTCTCCTAAAAAAAAAAGATCACTATGTGTGAAGATTTCATCCTGGAGTTGGTCACTACAGCCAAAAAAAAAAAAAAAAAAAAAGGAAACAACCTTAATGCCCACTGAAAGGCATCATTAAATAAATTATGGTGCATCTAACAATAGAGGATCACGGAGGCATTAAAAATTAGAAAGAAGATATGGGTTCATAGAAATGAAAACATGTTTATAATACATTGTTTAGTAAAATAGCAAATTAAAAAGCGCACATCTAATGTAATGGCATACTTGTAAATATGTGAATGTGTAAACATGCAGAAATTTAAGATTGTTTAATGATGTGAAGGAAGCACTTTTTTTTTTTTTTTTTTTTAAAAGAAATGGTACCTCATTCTGCTGCCCAGGTTGGAGTGCAATGTCATGATCATAGCTCACTGCAGCCTCGAACTCCTGAACCTCAAGCCATTCTCCCTTGCTCAGCTTCCTGAGTAGCTAGAGTGCAGGTGAGCACCACCACGCCTGGCTAATTTAAACAATTTTTTTTTTTTTTCAGAGATGGAGTCTCACTATGAGAAAGAAACACTTAACAAAGCAGGATTTGCAAACAAAAGAGATAAGCGAACTCCATGCTGCTTTACAGGGACAACTTTGCTGGTAAGTTCAAACTTTCTAATGGTTCATAGTTGTTCAAAGAGAGATTAGGCTGCTCCAGAGATAGTGAGGTCCTCGTCAAGGAAAGAGTTTAAGAATGAGTCTTGGCAAGGAGCATCGAGGGGGTCAGAATTAGGGGTCAGGGGAGTTGATATTTGATTACCTCGAACTGAGCCACCATTCCCATAGTACGGTGCCTGACCCTGAGACCTGGACTGGACAAAACGTGGTCATGATTGAGAAATAAATGTGTACAGAAATGATTTGCCTCCTTTTTATGCAGACATTAAAGGAGCGGTAAGTGAACGGTGTCATTATAATGAAGTTAACGTGTGCTTAATGCAGGTTAGGATACACAATCTCACAGAGGCACATTTACATATGATCTACATTCCTTTTAAATGGTAGGGAGAGTATTAGGTATGCATAATGACTCTTTGGGAATTAAATCAGAAGACTCATTTTCCAACACTGAGCCTGTGGCATCAAAGCCCCTGTATCTGGGTGGAGAAAACATTTCCAAGCTTTAAAGGTGATCAGTCGTGTCTATTTCCTTTTAAAATTGCCCGCAAGCCCATAGCCCAGCAGAGGCTTTGTGCTCTTTCATCTCTCTGGTTCCCAGGGTACCAGTTAACACTGTGGGCCACACCTGTGGGCCCCCTAAGACGATGGGAGAAAGTAGGGACAAATTCTTCCAGTCGGGAAGGGGGTTGAAGTGCCTCTGTTGTCTGGCAGGTGGAGAGATCCCATGCACCCGAATAAGTAATTAGACGACAAGAATGGGTGTGATTTTCTTCCTCTTCAGCTTCCAGCCTGAACACAAACACAACACAGGGAAGACTAGTCAATCCCCCATTCAGAGCAGATGTATGCCCACCCAGCAGCTGCTGAAGTGGGTATGAATGTCCCATTCATTTATTCCTCCCTTGAACGTAGAGATAAATGGCAGATGTTCTCTGTCCTTGGAGAGCTTCCAGCACAGAGGAAGAGGACAGGAGCTCAGTTGAGCAAAGGCCACTCCATAAATAGGCCATGGATTTGAACCTCAAGCTTTAACAGTTAGGGCAATCATAAATAGTCTTCCTCCAAGGTAAGGGAAGGTGAAAGCCCTTTCTCCAGACCTCTGGTGGGCCATTACAGAACAGAAGGCAAGGTGGGTATCTAGAGGGAAGTTCCATAAATGACAGATGGGATTTTTAGGGAGACAGATTTCACTTCAATATTGCATGCAAGGGGGTGTAGCAAGATATAGAACTCTGCAAAGATGGGAATTCAGATACTGAGCAGACAAAAAAGAATGATAGAGGATTTGCTGTCCTGCTGTAAACCACTATATAACTTTGACAAATTAAAGAAAACAGCTATGGACAGGCACTGGACGGTGTTCTAACACAGAGCTGTGATCCTTGAGAGTGTCAGGGGGCACACAATGTGAGCCCCACATCTACCCAAGCTTTCTTCCTGGGGACACTTTCCAGGCCACTGTGCAGGGAGGTGGAGGCCAAACAGTCTCACTGAACAGAAGAGGTAGACATCAGAATTCAAGACTAAGGCAGAGATTTGGGGATCTAGGACAGAAAATGAGGAACCACAGAGAGGGAGTCCCACAAGTCTTAGACCTTTGGCTGACCCTGTACTGCACAAGTACAGGGCAAGACTTGAGGGCAGTTGCTGGGAAGTGAGAGCTGAGCAGAGATTTGGGGCTCACACAGTGCTGATAAGATTTTAGAGTTCAGGCCCAACCAGAATGAACCGCCCCAGGCCCCCTGGAGTTTTTTCTCCAAGCTCAGTGACACTAGCATCAGCCAAGTGGTTGCAGAGGTCTGAGTTTGAGCTCCAAGGACCCCTCCTATATGTATCTAAGTTTTAGTCATTCCAACCATTTCCATTGCTCTCCTAGCCCTAATGGTGGTAGCTGCTTCACAGTTGCTACCTCCAAGTTGCCCAATTAATAATAATAATAATTCTTCTTCTTCTTCCTCCTCCTCCTCCTCCTCCTCCTCCTCTCCTCCTCCTCCTCTTCTTCTTCTTCTTCTTCTTCTTCTTCCTTCTTCCTTCTTCCTTCTTCCTTCTTCCTTCTTCTTCTTCTTTTTTTTGAGACAGGGTCTGGCTCTGTCATCCAGGCTGGAATGCAGTAGCATGATCTTGGCTTATTGCAACTTCTGCCTCCTGTGCTCAAACTATCCTCCTGCCTCAGCCTCCTGAGGAGCTGGGACTACAGGCATGTGCCACTATGCCTGGCTAATTTTTGTATTGTTTTGTAGAGACAGGGTTTTGCCATGTTGTCGAGCCTGCTCTTGAACTCCTGACCTCAAGTGATCTGCCCACCTCAGCCTCCCTAAGTGCTCAGATTTACAGGCATGAGCCACTGTGCCCAGCCAATAATTCTTTTTTTTTTTAATTATTATTTATTGAGACAGAATCTCGCTCTGTTACCCAGGCTGGAGTACAGTGGTGCTATCTTGGCTCACTGCAACCTCCACCTCCTGGATTCAAGCAATTCTCCTGCCTCAGCCTCTCGAGTAGCTGGGACTATAGGTGCGTGCCATCACGCCCTGCTGATTTTTGTATTTTTAGTAGAGACAGGGTTTTGCCATGTTGGCCAGGCTAGTCTTGAACTCCTGACCTCAGGTGATCCACCACCCTCAACCTCCCAAAGTGCTGGGATTACAGGCATGAGCCACCATGCCTGGCCCAATAATTCTTTATATTACATTCCATTTGTAGGCTTGGCACAGTGGCTCACGCCTGTAATCTCTGCACCTTGGGAGGCCAAGGTGGAAGGATTGTGCCAGGAGTTCAACAGCCTGGGCAACACAGTGAGACCTCTTTTCTGCTAGCAAAAACTTACAAAGTTTGCTGGGCATGGTGGTACGTGCCTCCAGCTACTCAGGAGGCTGCGGTGTGTGGATCACTTGAGCCTTGGAATTCAAGACTGCACTGAGCTGTGATCAGGCCACTGCAATCCAGCCTGGGAAACAGAGCTGTTGCTTGCCTGAAAAAGAAAAAAAGGGAAATGAATTCTATTTGTCATCTGACTAGGCCTGAGTGATCCAGTTAATAGAACCAGGAGTGGTCCCAGGAAATAACTGTCAAAGATGGGTCACAATCAGAGAACTGGAAAGCTTAACTACAAATATGCTTCAAAAATAATACAAATTATTTATTTAAATGATAAATGAGAATACGTTTCTTGCAACTACAGGGTCAACATTGCTGAAAATGACACAAAAAATGTAATTGTGTGTGTTGCGTAATTATAAGTTGAATTCACAGGCTTACCAGTCTCTTACGTGAAAGTTAGGGAATGAGAACCTGAGACTTGGAATGGGGAAATCTGGGTGGACTCAGATGAAGCTGAGAATCCTGAACCGTTGAGTCATTCTGAGCTTCCTTTGCCAATGGAAGCAGCTTGCCTGTCATGCCTGAGAAGACTCTCTTTCCCTTGCTTAAGGACTCTGTGTTAAGATCACCCAAGGCAGTTGCCTTGCAAGGGATACCTTTTCTCCTCAAGACCTATGGCTTGTGGCCACTAGACTCTCAGCTGACATCAGAACTCTAGGCACTTGAGTAGGGCACATACAAGATTTGCCCTGGGAAGATTTAGCTTTTATACCAAAAAAAAGGCAAGATTTTGCTACATTACATTGTAGAAACCTGGAGAACATATGCATCAATAGATTCTTAGGGTGTTAGACCAAGGAAGGCAGAATAGAATTTAGCATCAAGGGCCGGGCGCGGTGGCTCAAGCCTGTAATCCCAGCACTTTGGGAGGCCGAGACGGGCGGATCACGAGGTCAGGAGATCAAGACCATCCTGGCTAACACGGTGAAACCCCGTCTCTACTAAAATATACAAAAAATTAGCCGGGCGAGATGGCGGGCGCCTGTAGTCCCAGCTACTCGGGAGGCTGAGGCGAGAGAATGGCGTAAACCCGGGAGGCGGAGCTTGCAGTGAGCTGAGATCCGGCCACTGCACTCCAGCCTGGGCGACAGAGCGAGACTCCGTCTCAAAAAAAAAAAAAAAAAAAAAAGAATTTAGCATCAAGTCGAATTTATTGATACAAGTGCACTGATCAGAGATTCTGGATTCAATGTGTTAATTTGTGCAGGGGGAAAAGGCTCTACAGTTTACTTAGCTGCTTGAGTGGAACGGGGATTCAAAGGTGACCTGTATTTAAAGATATTGAGATGCCAGAACATCCTTGGTGTGTTGTAGGGGATGGGATAAAAAGGCTTAGGGAGATGTTGGAATCGATTTGTTATAGACAACTCGCACACTCACCCACCCAACCAACCACTGCATTCTCCAAGGGGGCCCAGAGGACATTCCCTTCACTATGACATTGGGAAATTCATTAATGAGGGGACCACTACTGTCCTTGAAGACTTGGTGGTGGCTCTCCTCTTTTGGCCACATATGAAGATAAGAGATGCTACCACTGAGATGGGCTCCTTAATCCACTGGGAATCATAGGATCCCAGAATAGCAGAGGCCAAGTGGTAGCATCCAACTGCCAAGGGCAGAGCAGGGCACATACATTGTAATGGGCAGTAAGATGGTGAGCATCACTGTGTTTTGACTCACAGGAATCTTGGCATTGGCTAGTTGTCACAGTGTCCCTAGGACTGAAAGAGATGGGCATCCTACTAAAATTCTGTATGCTCCATATAACAGGGAAAACTCCACATCTGGTGTCCAGAGCCTGTTTTGAATCACCACAGTGGAGAGCCAGAAGTTCTTGTCCCATTTTCAGACCTAGTATTAACTCAGAGCCTCTTCTTTGAAAGGATGGCTGGGTCCCCTTAAAGAAGGACTCTTTACAAATGTATCCTATAAACCATCCTGTAAGCCCCTCCCCAGAGGGACCTCTGACCATTTACGAGAGTGAACCACCATAGGCCACAGTTAAAGTCGGGGCATACAGTGCTCAGGGCCCAAGTTCAGATCACAGAGCACACATCCTGTGGTTACTTCCCCGCTTCCTAAATAGAATAGTTGCACTTGGCAACCAGCAAAATCCCAACATCAGCTCTGTGACACAAAGTGGAAGCCCCTGGAACTTCCTTTCTGACCAGGAGGGTAAAATATCTGCTGCCAGTTTCCTCACAAATAATTGACAGAGAATTCATCTTGCCAACGGGAGAATTCACTTTCTTAGAAGGCAGCACAGCCTAGTCTCATAGGAGGAAAGCACTTGCCCCCTTTTACATGCCTTTGGCCCTTTTCCTTTCAAAATAATAATGTGCCATTATTGTGCTAAGAGCATTTGATTGCTTTCTGATCCAGGTCAACAAAAAATTGCACAGCAAGTCCTTGTTTAACACCGTGGATAGGTTCTTGGAAACTGACTTTAAGTGAGACAACGTATAACAAAACCAATTTTACTTAGGCTAATTAATACAGGCAAGAGGTTGAGTTCCTATGGCATATTTGTGGTTATAAAAACATTACCAAACTTCTAAATAAAAACCCCAAAGACGTCTAATCATAAACATTAAAATGAATGTGAACATTTAAGAAAGATTAATAAGAAGGTACAAGTAAATAATTACAAGGTAATTATTTACTCAGGGTAGCGAGGGGCTGAACCCTTTCTGAGCAGCTCAGCGCCCAAGGCAGGAACACACCATGACCATCGCAGGGCGCACTCACACACACCCACAGTCACTCACACTGGGACCGTGCAGACACGCCAGTTCCCTCACCGGTGCACATCTTCAGGCATCCCACACAGACATCAGGATAATGTGCAAACTTCACACAGACAGTGGTCCTGGCTGGAGGTGGTTTCCTTTTTTCTCATCAATATTGTAAAAAAAATCACGTTGAATGTGACAGCTTTATTCAAGGACCTGCTATAGCTTTCCACCCGACTTATTCTCAAATTTCTCCCGTATTGGGGAGGGGTACAAGTCTCAGTTCATCTTGCCACGTCACATCCCGAATCTGTAGATTTGCTGATGCATTGACTCATTTGTTCTTCATCCAGCAAGCTCTCAGAAGGCTCATTCTATACCTGGCCTGTGTTGGACACTGGGGAGTAGCTGAGGAAGCCATGCTCTGTGTGCTCAAGAAGGTGGCCCAGGTAGGGTGGATAGGGAAGCAGTTTCAGTGCAATGAATGTTACTATTGAAGAGTATTCCGGGAAAAAGAGAGTCAAGGAAAGCTCCTGGACAAAGCACTTCCTAAATTAAATCTCAGAGAGCCCATAGGTGTTGGCCTGGAAGGATGATAGAGAGGGGGAATCCACATGGAGGGAACAGTGTATGGGAAGGCATGAGGACCAGAGAGAGGACAGCACAGTAAAGAGCAGGAGCAAGCTCAGCACAGCTGCAGTGCTGTGTGGGGTGTGAAGACATTGGAGGGGAAGCCTGAGAGGTCAGTAAGAGCCAGACCACCAGCCTTTCCCAGCCAGCTGAGAAGCTTGGAAATAGTGCAACCTAGGCTTGGCCATGGTAGAGCAGGCCTGTATTGCTTTCTGACAGATGGACACTTCACAGGTGGAGGGGAAGGGGACAGCACATACCTACCAGGGGCCAGAGGATGAGCCTTTTGGAGAGTCCTTCTGGTTCTCCTTTCCTCTGTCTCACAGGCGGGAATGCAGTGGTGTAATTATAGCTCACTGGAGCCTTGAACTTCTAGACTCAAGCAATCCTCCCACCTTGGCCTCCCAAAGTGTTGGGATTACAGGCGTGAGCCACTGCACCTGGCCCTTCCTGGGGCTTCTATCCAAATGTAAGGTTTGTGCTGGGACCACCTGTAGGAAATTGTCACCTTGTGGGTAATGCAGGAATTACAGATCTAGAAATGACGATGTTCCTTATTTCTCAATTCAGTATGTATTTCCTAATAATTACAAGCCACAGTGCTGGAATAAGGAGCCGTCTATCAGGTGGAGAGAACAGAAATGCATACAGAAGTCACTGAATGTTCAGAGGTATGCCTGAAGCAATAGGTTGGTGAGGGAGGACATTGAAAGCTTCAGAGATGACACCTGCACTGAGTCGGGTAAAAAGTGGTCTTTAGGGGCCGCGTTCACTTTCCGTCCTGCAGCACAGGATAGGAAAGGACTCATCACACAGCTCTTCAGGGCAGGGCTGGGGCAAGCACCCAAGTTTCTGGGTATCTCAGCCCCAAGCTCTTTCTTATATGTGGTTGGCCTTCAGTTTAAGTGGATCCCACTCCTGGTGCTCTAGAAATGGCTTTTGCAGAATCTGATCTTCTGCTCCTGACTGTTTCCAGGCCCTGTCATGGTGATTGGTCACAGCCAGCTTTCTGATTCAGTAATCTCTTTCCTTGTGATCTGCATTCTGTCTATGTGAAACTGTAAAACACTAAAACTCTTCCTAGGGTGAATACTGTGCTGAAGCCAGGATCTTGTCCTCCCTGGGAAGAAGAAACAAGGTGTGTCCCAAGAGCATTTATCCTCAGGGACTAGCATAGTCCTTGGTACGTAGGTACTTTGTAAATATTTGTGATATGAATGAATGAGTGAAGACAGGAGAGGTGGGTAGGCCTGAGAGGTTAGTCCCAGCTCTCCTGTGGGTTTATCCAGAGTTGAGTCTTCTCTGGAATAGTCTGGAAAGATTAGTTGGGGATAGATTACAAAGGTCACTGAATGCCCAGCTAAAAAGATTGGCTTACTTCTACTAGCAGAGGGGAAGCAAACCTGTTAGAGAACAGGGAAGGAGCAGGATCAGAGTATAGATTGGTTTCATTGCTTGTCAAAGAGAGAAAAATAGTCCCAAGTCAAAACTCATATCTGTCCCAGAAAGCCATTGATATTACTTTGTGAACCCAAAAATATCGGAGACAGGTTTCAATCAATTTAGAAAGTTTATTTTGCCAGGGTTAAGGACACAACTGTGACACAGCCTCAGGAGGTGTTGACAACATGTGCCCAAGGTGGTCGGGGCACAGCTTGCTTTTATACACTTTAGGGAGAGATGAGACATCAATGAATACGTGTAAGAAGTACATTGGTTCTGTCTGGTGTGGTGGGACAACCCGAAGTAGGGGCTTCTAGGTCATAGGTAGATAAGAGACAAATGGTTGCATTCTTTTGAGTCTCTGATTAGCCCTTCCCTGAATACACAGTTTACGTGTGAGAGGAAGGTAGAGGAATAGTCACTTATCCGTTAGTCTGGCTCAGTGAATCTGTACTTTTACATAAACAATAGGGCAGAGGAAGCAATGAGATGTGCATTTGTCTCGGGTGAACAAAGGGATAACTTTGAGTTCTGCCTGTCCTTTGTATGGCACGTGTGAAGATAAGCCATCAATTTACATAGCCAAGGTGAAATTCAGCAGAACCATTTAGGGTAAAGACCTTGAGGCCCACAAAGAATTTCCTTGTGGGTAAATTATGAGAAAGGTATGTAGCTCTTTTTTTTTTTAATTGAAACTTTGTAGCTACCTTATTTAGAAATAAAATGGGAAGTAGGTTTGCCTGACTTAGTTCCCAGCTTGACTTTCCCCTTTAGCTTAATGAGGGTCCAAGATTGATTTTCCATTCACATCTTAATGAAGAAATTGCACTAGGTCTTCTAGATATCTGAGTTCTTTTGTTTCTAATTTCTAGTTCTAGTTTGGTTTCTATTTCTAGTTTCTAGTTTCTATTGCTAGTTCTTAATTTAATAATTAAGCCATGTCTCTAGAGAATAACTAGAAGCTGGCCTGTAATAAGCTTACAACACTCAGGAAACAAGCAAAACCTTTGTGATACACTGTTGAATTTCCTTCTGTGACATCACCCAGGCTGTGAACCCTACTACATACAGGGCCCCAGTACAGTAACTCTTCCTAACCTGGGTCAGATGTAGTCAGTAATCTCTTTCCTCACTCTCAGCCAACTGCAGCACCATTGCATAACTCCTGGAAAAAAGTCTGTAGTGGAGTGCTATAGGGCTCTGTTCTATTAAATGTTTTTATTGGTAACCTAGATGAACTCAGAGAGAGTATTCAAATGCCCCCAAATAAATTAATATACATTGGATAGGAAAAACAATATTCAAAAAGGCTTATGTAGCTTAGCATGGTGAAGAGAAATCAAATGTTGAAGTGTTCTGGAGATATATGTCAAGTTCTATGTTTGAGTTCAAATCAAAAATGAGAAAGCCCAAGAGAAGGGAAATGAAATCTATCATGCTGGTTTCAAAAGGGTCCAAGTCTGGAGCATGGCAGCCCCTCAGAAGTGAGTCTTTACTACTATAAACCAAATATTCCAGAATTTTGCATTTTAAAACCAATGTCCAGAATTTAAGCATTTTAAAACCAATGTCTTAGCTTTTTTTTCCCCACTTTAAGGTGGCTGCCTTTCCAATGTCCCCAGAACGGTTGGTGACTACTCAATAATGATTCTTCCTTAATGATATGAAGAGAGGAATTATAAAATTGTGAGGAAACTTGCCATGATCATCCAAGAATTTAAAATATCCATTTGAAGTCTGGGAAATGGAGCCAGGAAGCACATTGCAGATGGGCACTCCTGGAAGTGATAGCATCTCTGCATACCTAGAAACAGAAGAGCTTAGCAATTATTTTCTACGAACCATCTGACAGAGATGTACCAAGAACTGCTTCTTTCAGTGAAGGAGACAGCCTGGTTTCAGAGGAAATGCATTTACAGTGTTTCTTTGCTTTTAGACATCCAGCAAAAGAGGTATGTTGTACTTAATCTTTGTATTTCTCTTTCTCTTTTGTTTTTCTTTCATCATTTTCATTTTGAGGATAAGTATGTATGGAGCCTCCCCTGTATCCCAGACATCATGCTGAATCAGATCTAGCTGTGGCTTCCAAGCCACTCTGGCCTAGAAGGGGGCTGTGACTTTGTGACTGTGTGCTCAATACCCGGCACATAGTCGGCTCCCAATGATAGCTAATGTTCACTGAGTGCTTACTGTCTGTCAGGCACCCTGGCTAAGTATTCGATGTCTACTAGCTCATTTCAGCCCCACTGTCCATAAGGTAGGTATAGCTTATCTTAGATACAACTGAGGCTCAGAGAGGTGAACAATGAAACTTGCCTGAGGTTACACAGCTGATAAATGATGGAGTTGGCCCTCAAGTCCACACTTGGAACCACTGCACCTATTTATCCATAAGTGTGTGTTAAATGAACAAATAAACATATGACATAAAAGGATGTAGGTCAAGCCCAGACAGAAAACTGCATCATGGCAATCAGAAGATACTTCATGGCAGATTCTGCTTGAGGCAGGACTTAATGAACAAGAGCCATGCCAATCAGTAGAGGTGGGAGGAGCTGCTCCAGGCAGGAGTGAAGAGGTCAGGGTTGGCAAACACAAATGGCCTGAGTTTGTCAGTTATGGTGTCTGTTCACTGCCTCCATGACTCTCTCCCACTCCACCATGGCTGATTCGATCTGGGGTGTTATGGACCAAACCGTGTCTCCCTCCCGAATTCCTATGTTGAAGCCCTAACTCCCAGTGCTTTAGAATGTAACTGTATTTGGAGATAGGACATTTATAGAGGTAATTACATCAAAATGAAGCTTTATCCTTAAAATAAAGGATGGACCACGTGGTGCTTGCAAGTCCTCTACATTCTGTGCTGTGTCTGCTATGGTAACACCAGCTGCTAGAACAAATAAGCTCCACTCTTCACCAGCTTATTACAATATAACTTTGCTTCTTGCTCATGCACTAGTCTGTGAGAGGACAGCCTGTGTAGAAGACAGTTTTGTCTGCATGGTGATTCATGGACCCAGATGCCTTCCATCCTGTGATTCTATATCCTTTAGAGCCTTAGAGTCCAGCCAACAGATGGGGAAGGAGAAGGTGGGAAAGACACGCTTATTCCTTGGCCATCTTGGCGTAGAAGTGACACACATCACTTCGGCTCACACTCCATGGGTGAGACCTAGTCCATGTCTGTCCCTAGATGCCAGGGAGGCTTGGGAGTATGGCCTGGGATGAAAATATCCTTACTTTATGGAAAGGGAGCAGGAACACCTGGTGGACAGCTAGCGGGTCCACCATATGGCTGGAATTCAGTTCTGAACTTCTCTCCAGCCTCTTCTCCCCACAAATGGGCTGCCTTGTTTCCAAGAGAATCTAGAAGCCAGTGCTCCTAGTGTATTGCCTTAAGACAGAGTCCTAGTTTATTGCCTGTAATAACTTTTACACCTGACCAAAGGGGCCACGGCTACTCGGCAAAGCTCCGACAGCTCAGGGGGATGGTGCCCACAGCAGGAGCTTGAAAGGGCCAGCAGGAGCCCAGGAGAGAGGAAATAGGAGGGTAAGTCCTACGTCTGCAGCATGAGAAGGGGAGCTGAATAGTCAGCAGTGTTCTGGAATGGGGAAGCAGGCTGCCTGCTTGCTTTCATTTCTTAGGTAAATATTTGCTAGAAGTTTGCCTTTTCTCTGAGTTTTTCGGTGCTGTGACGGGAACTGGGCAGAACATAAGCTCATCAGAAGCAGTGACATCCAAGAGCCCTGAGAAACCCGAAGAACAATTGAGAGAAGCCTCCTTTGCCAACGCGTTGCCCACTAGGGCTGCACGTGGTACCCCCACTCCAAGATGCTTCCCAAAAACACCAGGTAAGCTTTAAGAGGCAGATCTGAGACAAGTCATGCTGGATAGCTGCATGTTCCTAGTAACTGTCTTCTTTGATGCTGGTGATTAATGAAAACCGGGAGAAAGGCATGTTTTAGCTAATTCGTAGACAGGTTGGCATGGAGGAAATAACATAGATATGTTACTTGGTCAGTTAATTGATTTCCTTTCATCTTCAGTTCAGAGACAGAGTGGAGTGGGCAGTGCCCAGATGTGTTGTTAGGGAGCCTGGGTTCAAATCCTGGAGTTTCCTCATCTCTGAATCAGGTGTGATACCCCCTGCCTTACCTAAACCACAGCTTTGTGAGTGAAGATCATATGAGAACAAGAATGTGAAAGGATTCGAGATCCGTAAAGTCCTGCCCCAATGGCAGGAATTAAGAATTCTTATTCTAACCTTCAAATGTTTTAGATCCAAGAACTGAAAGCCTACTCTAAAATATAACAAAAAATACAACCATCACCTTCTGGCATCACAGTATCTGTTTAGAACTGTGGAGGATCAAAGAGGGAAATGAGCCATGAAAACACCAACAAGAATAATAAGAGTCACTTGGGAAAGGAGATACCCGGAATCCCACCCATGGGAAGAGAGAGGGAGCCTGAGCGCAGTGAATGGAAAAGACCTGAGGCCGGAAACAGACCAGAGGGATGGCTTGTAGGACTGGTGGACAGGGAGCACAGGAGGCAGCCAGAGGTAGGCAAAGACTGGGACTGGAAGGTCTGAGAGCATTATTCCTTTTCCCCCTCTCTCCAGCTGGCCCCTTGGGCTTGGAGAAGATAAAGGCTAAGAGGACAATTTTTAGGAAGATCCCTCTGGTCACAGGATGGAAAATGGGTAGGAGGTAGGAGCCCGGGCAGGAGGCTACTGAGATAGTCCAGACAAAGGGGACAGTGGCCAAGACAAATGTGGTGGCTTTTGGGGTGGAGAGATGTGTCTGGATTTGGCAGGGATTGGAGAGGAAGGAGTAGAGGATGACTTTGGGTGCCTGACTTGGATGAATGGGTCTGGGGTGGTTCCATTCCTGAGATGAGGATGCCAAGGGAGGAGCAGGAAGTTGGGGTGTTCAGATGGGACATGTTGGACTGGGGTGCCCATGGGACATCCAGAGACAGATAACCAGGAGGCTGACAATTGGCCCTGTGGTCTGGAATTAGAGGGAAAGTCCTGGATGGACCCAGAGAATGTGGCCTACCCTTTGGTGCCAGCTGTGCCCCTTGGACCCTTGACGTTCCTTTGAAGTCAGCACCATGTCCCTGAGAGCTTCTCCCCATCCCTCTCAGGGCCCCCTCTCCATCACAGTCCTCTTCCTGGGTATGGCTCAGCTAGTCAGGGCCCTTCTCACAGGGCAGGACCCAGCCTGAGTGTGTAATTCCGATTTGTCTACCAGTGAGGGGTGGGAAAGGGGTGTTGCTGTCCCCACTAAGGACCCCAGAAACCTTTATCAATGTTGTAATGTCATCGTAGTGCCTGAATATGTTTCCTCTTTGGAAAATATAAGAAGGGTTCAAACTCTAGCTCTGCCAGCCTCTAGCTAAGTGACTTTGGGCTTTTAGTTAACCTCTCTAAAGCCTCAGTTTTCTCATCCATGAAGCGGGAATACTAGTACATGTTACACAGGTTGTGAAGGGTTAAGTGAGACAATAACTATAAGAACCTTATCCAAATGCCCAGCACACAGCTCACATTCAACACACAATGGCTATTATTATTGTTACTTTTATTAAGTGAAAAGAAATGAAAATGAGTATGGCTTTATTAGACAGTTAAGAAAGGAAGGAGGTAGAGAAGAAAACTTTTTGTCTTCTTCAACCACCAATTTTTTTGGTGGTAGCATTCTCTGAACTTTTCAGACATGCATGAAAACACCCCCATGTTTTCTAAAGCAGGGCACCAGCCAGAGCTGACAATTACTAGCCATACAGCAAGGTCAAAATGAATGGAGAAGTCAAGGCAAAGACAAAGAGAACAGAGATTTGAACATACAGAGAAGAAAGAGAGAGGCTCCGGGATAAAGTGAAATAAAAACAGGGTGTTTATGTGTGGGCTTGATTGCAGAACTTTTCCCTGATTCTCAGAAGGTCATAGAAAGTGGCAGACACAGAGACAAGCCAACACAGAGAGAGAGAAAGGCAGGGAGCTACATGTGATGCTCTGAGGGGCTGTCAGAGGAAAGCCTGCAGGGGAAAAGGAGAAACTGGGAAACAATCAGAAAGACAGTCAGCAAGCTTATGTGGGTTTATGGTAGTCATGGACTTCCTCTTATTTTATTTTAAAAATTTAAGCTTTTTATTATGGAAATGTACAAACCCATACAAAAGAAAAGAGAATAGTATCATGAACCGCCAGCTTCAACAATTGTGAACACATGGCCAATCTTGTTGCACTGATACTCCCCCATCCCCTCCTCCTCTCCTAAGCAGCCTATTATTTCATCATGAATTTCATTTTGTGTTTTTGTTTGAGACAAGAGTCTCCCTCTGTCACCCAGGCTGGAGTGCAGTGGTGCAATCACAGCTCACTGCAGCCTTGGTCTCCCTGGCCCAGGTGATCCCCCCAGCTCAGCCTCCTGAGTAGCTGGGACCATAGACATGCACCTCTAAGCCCAGCTAAGCTTTTTATTTTTTGTAGAGATGGGGGTCTCCCTATGTTTCCCTGGTTGGTCTCAAACTCTTGGGCTCAAGTGATCCTCCTCTATCAGCCTCCCAAAGTGCTGAGATTATAGGCTTGAGCCACCATGCCCTGCCTGGATTTCATTTTTGAAAAGAATTCTGCTTTCTCCATGGAATTCTTAAAGTGGTGTACAAGTGATCTTGAGAAGTTTGTTCTCAAACCTCCACAAGCCCCTGCCATTCTCTTGTTTTGATTCTGAGAGAGCCCAGACTGCCCTGGCCATAGGAGCTGAAAATTACATTGAAATCAGAACTTGGCAGTCAGAGAGTTCTTTTATGATCATCCAGATTGTTAGCATTCAATGCCTGGCTCCCCAACTTGCTAGCTGTGTAAGTTGGACAATATTCTGGATCTTTCAGTGCCTCAGTTTCCTCATCTGTGAAATGGAGTGATAATGTACCTTTCCCATAGGGCTGTTGTGAGGATGAAATGAGGTGGTAAACATACTAAATGTTTAAAACAAAACTTGGCACATAGTAGGCCCTTGAGGGATGTTAGCTTTCCCTTCACCCGTTTAGGAAACATGAGTGAGTGCCAACTGTTGCCAGAGGTATGAGCAGGAGCTGGGCACAGGGAGCTGAATGAGAAGGGCTTCTGCCCTCGAAGAGCTCCCCATTCAGTGGGGGACACAGACCTCTGAAAAGTTAGCTCCAAACAGTGGACTGGTGGCTGTGACACTGGGCCGTGTCCCAAGCAGTCCATCCCATCCCCTCAATTCAGAAGTGAGCAAACAGAGACCTAGGGGTCCCCTGAGCCTAAGGAGCCACAGTGGTTAGCAGCAGAGCTGGGATGAGCTCAAAGTGGATTTTCCTGACTGGGCCTCTTCACATGAAGGCTTCAAAGGAGGTCAGTGGCTCAGGAGGGCACGTGGCCTATGCTGGGCAAAGGTGCTGGGCTTTGGGTCAGTCTTCCTGCAGTAGGGAAGGGTAAGATTGGTCATGGGGCCAGGCGTGGGCAGCTGTTCTGGTTACTGGTTAACCAGGTGGGGACTGCAATTCACTGCACGGTCAGGGGCCCAAAGGTAGTGGAGTCCTTGGCACTTTCTGCCCTAGCAGAAGGCCAGGGATGCCAGCCTGGCTGAGCACAGCCATGCATAGCACTGGACTAGGGCTGGGGGATGGAAGGCAGAGCCTGTGGGGAATGGGAGAGGTTGCCAGGGCTTACCAGATGCTCTGGGGATAGAGAAGCAGACAGGGTCCGGGCTCCAAGGAGGTAGAAACGCAACCAGTGACAGTCCCCTTTCAGTTCTGTGAAAGGAAAAACACCTTTCTTTTGTCAGAGTTGTCCAAAAGCGGGGAAAAGACTGAGAATAAGTACAAGTGATCTGATACAGAAGTTTGTTCTCAAACCTCCACAAGCCCCTGCCATTCTCTTGTCTTGATTCTGAGTAGTTGAATAGAACTACTCTTTGGGCATGAGTCTGGGCACTCGACTCTCATTGTATCTCATCCACACAGAGCCCTGGAAGGGGGACACTGGATCCATTTTCAGGATGAGAAGAGTAAGACCCAAAGAGGGGCATGGCTCGCCCACAGTCACACAACTGGCGCGTGGTGGAGCTGGGACTCACTCTCATGGTCTTTCTGGCTCCAAAGCCCATACTTTTCCACTGATCCTGGCTGACTCAGCAAGATGGCAGAGTTGGCCTGGGAGGTACAGGGTTCCTACCCTTGAAAGTACCCAGATGGAGCTTCAGGGCTGCCCTGTGGGGAAGGAGAGTGGCAGAGAGTGCAGAGGCATTCACACTTCCCATGGGTAGATGCTAGTCTGTGATTCCACTACTTGGAGTGGATGAGGGGCCAGGAGGCAGCTCAGCCATATGCAGGCCAAGTACACACACTGCAGAGTGTGTGTCTCCCTGGCACCCGCCCTTCCTGCATTCTTTCCTTCCTTCCTTCACTCACTTATTCATTCAGCAAGCACTTACTTGGATTTATTATGTACCTTGCCTGAAGTCTAGAAGCTCAGGGTAGGGGTTGGGTAAGGGACAGTTGGAATTCACAGTTGAATAAAACGTGTTTCTAGCTCTTGAAAAGTTCATAACTGGAAAGTGAGAGATGAGACGTGAAAAATAGCATGAAGAAGATTTGATCAGTGCTAGAGAAGACCCTCAGCCAAGTTCAGTGGGGCTGGGGGAGGAGAAGTGGGAGGGAGGAGGGAATGACTTTGGGTCAGGGAGGAGCGAGGAGGAGGGCCCAGAGAGGCAATAAGGTCTGAGCTAAAGTTTCCACCTGACCTCATTTGCTGTTTACACATCTGAGCAGGTCGCAGTATTTAGGATCCTACAGTGTGAAGACACATATTTGCAGAGTACATCAGAGGCCTTCATGGACAGATGGTCCCCTAGCAATCATCTGATAGTCAAGTTTGTGTTTTTTCCAAACACTTGGTTGCAACCCATTAGTGGGCTGTAAAATCAATTTAGTGTTTATGACCAGCGTTGTACAAAATGGAATGGGACAGAGTACAAATGACTTGAACCAAATTAGGACTACCAAAGGGCACTGAGCATAGTAAGGGTATTGTTTTGTGAAAATTCATTAAACTTGCATGCACAGAAGTTTGTTAAACATGCATGTGTGCACACACACATCTCAACTGGGTCATAGTTGTAACTATGAGTAGTGTGTTATATATGTAACACATACAACTGTGACTTGTAGTTAAAAAATGTTGTCTGGTCCAATGTCCTCATTTTACCAAAGTAGAGAAAAAGGATTTGTGCAATGCAGAGGGTGGGGCACTGGCTTTCTCCTGAGTTCTTTTATTTAACCTTGTTGTCTTTCCTCTAAAGCATAGTTAATATTGACCTTGGTCCTAGAAACTCTGACTTCTTCATTATTCTAGGAAATGCCAGAGCCAAGGTCACTTGTGACCAGTGCTATACTGGGAAATGTATCATAACTGGATCTTGAAAAAGTATACATATGTATATATAAGCTTATTATAAATTATACTGATATAATACATTTTACATAATTGACAAATAAAAAATATACGATATCTTTATTGCAAATTCTATTCAGCCAATTAATTCTCATAGAATGCTTTCCTTAATTTCTGCTGAATTCATCTGTAGCCAAGCTATGATTGCAGTTGATGAGTGAACATAGTTTCAACATGATTATTGGTTGATATTTTTATTTATATTAATGAGTAAGACAAATGGGAAAGAACAAAGACTAGATGTAAGTCAGGACTTGTTTGCTGATTGTCAGGAGTTACTTTGCTGAGTGGGGTAAATGTTTTTGAATTCTGGAAGAATATTTTCTCAATTATTTCTGCTATGCACTCTGCAATAGCTACAAACATATGTTTTAAAATCTGCAGTATTAACATTTTCTCTGTCACTTTACAGGCAATCTACAAAACAATAAATCAAGCCCTGATTTGTAGTGTTTGCCTATTGCCATGATATAAACATTCCCACGGTGGCTGATGTCAAGCGAGGTGATACCACTGCATATGGAGTTGGAAAGCGATGCACAACAGCACATCATAACAGTGTTTACATTATACAGATGTAATAAGAGCATATCCCAAGAGCATAGATGGTAGTAAAAGGTAGCAAAACAATTGGAAAGTGATGAGTTTTGTTGTTTAGAGACAGGGTCTCACTGTGTTGCCCAGGCTGGTGTCAAACTCCTGGGCTCAAGAAATCGTCCTGCCTCAGCCTCCCGAGTATCTGGGACTATCAGTGCCCACCACTATGCCCAGCTTGAATAGATGAGTTTTGAGTTTTTTATCTTTGTTTATAATATAACTTATTTACTTAAAGGTTTATATAACTTAATTTTTAAAAACAATGGTGGTGCTTCACAACTGGCTTGCAGAATTCCTTACAGTATGACAATTGGTTCTTCCCATTTGGCACAAGCCAGCCTCAGCACCTCTACATCTACCTCAGACTTCTAAGGCAGGATTCTGGGGAATGAACAAGGGGATTCATGGGATTCACAAAAGCAGGGCAGGGCTGGTGCAGAATCAGACATCCCAAAGTACACATGGCTGCATTGCGGAAGGTATCACATGGATGCACACTCACATGCACTCTACACACACCCCTTCCTCCTTCCCTAACCCACTCTGCACTGAGAAGTGGGAACCATTTCTTCTGTGCCCACAAGGTGGTCAGTGCCCTGCTCAATGAGCACAAACAGGTACCTCAAAAGTCTTGGGCAACTGATGCTTCTGATCTCTGCTCCTCTCTGGGCCTCAGTTCCCTGGGAGAGAGTCCCATGGAATTAATCACCATTCCCTGAGCCACTTGCCAGGCACTGGACTGGTCTCTGAGGACAGAGGTGAGTTGGCCACAGCCTGGAAAACCAGGGAACTCTGGAGCTCCAAGAAACCACCTGAGTGAGCCAAGGACTGGGGCAGAGGAGGGGGAGGTGAAGGGGAGCCTGACTCCCACACTTGCTTCCTCTTGGGTAAATCATCACACCTTGCCTGGCTTCAGTTCCTCATTTTAAAAAAGGGCTGATACAACCTACCTCATAAGATTCTAGTAAAGGTTGAGTTAGGCAATATAAAATAGCAGAGTGCCTGGGACATAGGGACACAATAAAGTGATATCAATCAATGAAAACTACTATCATAGGTTTAACTTACTACTACAAAGTGATCATGTTAGGGCCAAAAAAAGCAGAAGGATGTGGGAGACCCCCCGGCTACAGATGATCAGTGGCACATGTTGAAGAATGGAGGGAGGAATAGAGATAACTGTGTTCTAGAAGCAGCACATAGGTGTATGTCGCTCTTCAGATTGGCCCTCATTTTATCATTTAAAATAAAAATTTAATTGACATTGTAATTCTACATATTTATGGAATACAATTTGATGTTTTGGTATATGCGTATGCTGTACAATGATCAAATCTGGATAGTTAGTATACCTATTGTCTTATACATTTATCATTTATTTATGTCGAGAACATCAAAAACCTCTGCTTCAGCTATTTTGTAGTATACAATACCTTACTGCTAACTATAATTACCCTACTGTGCAATAGAACACCAGAATTTATTAATCTTATTTAATTATCACTTTGTAACCATTCACCAGCTTCTCCCCATTCTTCCTTCTCCCATTCCCTCCTGGTTTCTGGTAACTACTGTTCTACTTCCGTATCACCTTTTTAAAAGATTCTGCATGTGAGTAAGATCATTTGGTATTTGTCTTTCTGTGTCTGGCTTATTTCACTTAACATAATGTCCTCTGGGCTCATGCATGTTGTTGCAAATGATAGGATTTCATTCTTTTTTATGGCTAAATAGTATTCTACTGTGTATGTACCACAATTTCTTTATCCATTCATTTGTTGTTGAACACATGGGTTGATTTTGTACCTTGGCTATTGTGAATAGTGCTGTGGTAAACATGGGAGTGCAAATACCTCTTTGATATACTGATTTCATTTTCTTTGGATAAATACCCATACTGGGGATTGCTGGATTATATGGTCGTTCTAGTTTCAGTTTTTTTGAGGAACTTCTATACTATTTTCCATAATGGCTGTACTAATTTACATCCCCACCAAAAGTGTGTTCTAATTTACATTTTCTTTGGATAAATACCCATACTGGGGATTGCTGGATTGTATGGTAGTTCTGGTTTCAACTTTTTTGAGGAACTTCTATACTGTTTTCCATAATGGCTGTACTAATTTACATCCCCACCAAAAGTAAATGTTCCCTTTTCTTCACATTCTCACCAACACTTGTTTTGCTTTGTCTTTTTGAATAGCCATTCTAACCGTAGTGAGTTAGTATCTCATTGTGGTTTTGATTTGCATTTCCCTAATGATTAGTGATGTTGAAATTTTTCATGTTGGCCATTTGCATGTCTTCTTTTGAGAAACGGCTATTAAGGTCTTTAGCCCATTTTTTAGTTGGGTTAAATAACTAGTTGTGCTGTTGAGTTGTTTAAGTTGCTTATATATTCTGGATATTAACTCCTTGTCAGATAGTTTGCAAAGCTTTTATCCCATTCTGTAGGTTGTCTTGTCACTCTGTCAGTCATTTCCTTCACTGCACAAAACCTTTTTAGTTTGGTGTAATCCCGTTTCTCGTTTTTGCTTTTGTTGCCTGTGCTTTTGAGGGTTTATTTTAAAAATCCTTGCCCAGCCTGATTTCATCAAGCATTTCCCTGATGTTCTAGTAGTTTCATAGTTTTAGGTTTTCCATTTAAGTCTTTAATCCATTTTGATTTGATTTTTGTATGTGGTGAGAGGTAGCAGGGGTGTCTATTCTCATTTTTCTGCATCTGGATATCCAATGTTTCCAGCCCCATTTATTGAAGAGAGTATCCTTTCCCCAATGGGTGTTCAGGGCACTTTTGTGAAAAATCAGTTAGTTGTAGATTCATAAATTAATTTCTGGGCTGTCTGTTCTGTGCCATTGTTCTACATGCCTGTTTTTATGCCAACACCATGCTGTTTTGGTTACTATAGCTTTGTATTAGTAGTATATTTTAAAGTCAAATACTGTGATGCCTCCAGGTTTATTTAGGATTGCTTTGGCTATTTGGAGATTTTTGTGATTCCATGTACATATTAAAATTGTTTTTTACATTTTTGTGAAGAATATTATTGGTGTTTTGATAAGGATTGCATTAAATCTATAGATTGCTTTGGGTATTTTATAGCTATTTTAACAACATTAATTCTTTCAATTTATGAACATAGAACATCTTTCTATTTATTTGTGTCCTCTTTAATTTCTTTTATCAATATTTTAGTTTCCAGTGGAGAGATCTTTCACCTCATTGGTGAAGTTTATTCCTAGGGTTTTTTGTTTTTTGTTTTTTCTCTCTCTTTCTTTTTTCCTTCCTTCCTTCCTTCCTTCCTTCCTTCCTTCCTTCCTTCTTCCTTCCTTTCTTCCCTTCCTCCCTCCCTCCCTCCCTTCCTTTCTTTCTTGTATAGCAATGATATTTATTTTTACATTTTGATTTTGCCTCCTGACACTTTATTGAATTCATTTATTAGTTCTAATAGTTTTTTGTCAAGTCGTTAAGATTTTCTAGATATAAGATTATGTCATCTGCAAATAGGAACAATTTGACTTCCTCCTTTCTAATATGAGTACCCCTGCTCACTTTTGGTATCTGTTTGCATGAAATATCTTTTTCCATTCCTTTACTTTCAGTCTATGCTTGTCTACCAGTGAGGCTCATCTCTTATAGGCAGCATATAGTTGAGTCTTGTTTTTAAATCCATTCAAGAGCTTACTTTAAACTGGATAATTTAATCCATTTATATTCACAGTTATTATTGATAAGTAGGATGTACTCCTGCCATTTGATTGTTTTCTGGCTGTTTTGTAGATTCTTTTTTCCTTTCTTCCTCTCTTACTGTTTACCTTTGGTTCAGTGGTTTTCTGTGGTATTAAGCTTCATTTACTTTCTTTTTCTTGTTTGTGTGTCTGTTTTAATTTTTTTTTTTGTAGTTATTGCGATGCTAACGCAGAGCCTTGTAGTTATAATAGACAACTTTAAGCTGATAATAATTTAACTTTGGTTGCATAAAAATACTCCATACTATTTTTTCTCCTTCCACAATTTATATTTTCATTGCCTTAATTTACATCTTTACTGCATGTTCCTTAGCCACTAATTGTAGCTCTTATTGACCATTTGATTTTTACTTTTCATACTAAAGAAATGAAAGATTTACATAGCACCATTATAACACTGGGGTAGTATCAGTTTGATTATGAATGTACCACTACTGGTTATTGATTTTTAGCTTCCAGCTGTAGCACTCCTTTAAGCATTTCTTGTAAGGCAGGTCTAGTGGTAATAAATTCCCCCAGTTTTTGCTTATCTGGGAAGGTCTTTATTTCTCTTTCATTTCTGAAAGATGATAGTTTTGCTAGATATAGTGTTCTTGGTTAACAGTGGTTTTGTTTTATTTTTCAGCACTTTGACTATGTCATCCCATTCTCTCCTTACCTGCAGGGTTTCTGCTGAGAAATCTGCAGTCTAATGGCGATTCCCTTATATGTGACGTTATGCTTTTGTCTTAAAGCTTTTAGAATTATTTCTTTGTCTTTGATTTTTGGCCATTTGATTATAATGTGCCTCAGAGAGGATCTTTTCGGGTTGAATCTAATTGGGGATCTTTGTGCTTCCTGGTTCTAAATGTCCATGTCTCTCCCAAAACTTGTAAACATTTCAGCTATTATTTTGTCAAATAGGTTTTCTGTGCCTTTGTTTATCTCTTATCCATCTGACATTTCTATAGTACAGATATTTGTTTGCTTAATGATTTCCCTGAAGTCTCATAGACTTTCTTCATTCCTTTTTTTAGGTTCAGAAATGTATATATTTTTTACTTACAAATATTCATCTGACCAAAATTCAGCATAATCTTTATTGAACACTTAACAATTGTTTTGTATTTAAAATAACATTTCATTCAAACTTTGTATAGTTTAGTAAGGTTTTTATACAGCAAGCAATGCTTAAAACCTGCAAAATCTGTAGAAAAGAGATTTTCACACAAAATAAGAAAAGAAAAATGTGACGTATCCCTCATACACACATACACATTCATTCTGGCCCATGTACATGCACGTGCACACACGCACACACACACACACACCTGTGTGTTCACACAGACATATTCATTCTCACTCACAAAGTGAATAGTCTGCAGCATAGGCAAAAGACTGTAGGTCCAAAGGAACATGATTGATTGTTCTGATAAAGAGTCCATGTAGCTAAGAAAAAACTAAAACAAAACACAGTAATCTTCTGAGGAAATTACTACTTCAAAAAAATGTTCTCAAGGTGAATTTGAGATCTAAGCCTACTAAATTACTTTTGCACAATGGCTCCCTGCAGTCCAAGGCAACTTGTGCAAATAGAAGGAATCAAATGAAACTAGTTTCTGTACTTTCTTAAACAAGGATGTAGGATGCTCACAGGTGCCTAGGGGCACTCTCATCATGCCAGGTACTGCTGCAGGGCCATCTTTGCCTTGTCACAAAGATCTGAATCTGGTGGCTGACTCAGTTTGTGTAGAATATCTATGATGCCCATGTCTCATAATTTATCCTGGCATTCTTGTGAACCTTCCTCTTCATTCCGTAAGAGGTTTAATATACAAAACATCGCTGGAAGCTGCAGTTTGACATGTGAATGGTCCATGTAATATTTGATTTTCTGAAGGATATCATCATTGGTCATAATAGATTGTTTTGCTGTTGTCTCATGTTCTATGTTGGCTAACATGCACAGTATCTACTCTTTGACCTTAAAGTTAGGTTCCCCTTCCAGAATAAGGGATGACAGCTTGCATAATTTGCTTTCCATGAGTACTCATTATTTTATTATATGAGGCCAGGTCAAGAGGAGATTTCTAAGAAGTCCCAGTGTCTTCATCAGCACATTAAAATCTGAGTCTGATAATAACCAGAATAGCTGTTCAGTACTCAAGCTTTGTAACATGTCTGCTTTTATTTTTTGTTCAGCCTGAAATGCCACATTCATTAAAGCCCAAATTCTGCTCACTCACAAAGCAGGATTTTCACTCTAGGTTAATCCACAAAGTAACTTTACAACTCCTGATTTTAAAATTGACTCTTTCCTTGGAGACAATTCAAGATTATATACCATGGAAGATGCTACTACTAGGATCTCATCTGGTGCATTTTGTAAAACCTTCAGTAAAGGTTTTTACAGAGTGTGATCCTAGAAACTGTTTTGAAGCTGCTGCACAGATCTCGATAAACGGTGCATACATCTGACAGCAGGTAACTGCACCTTGACACTAGACTCAGACAAGCCAGTCACAGTTCAATCCATCATATTTTCAGTCTCAAGGCTTTTCTTCTGAATGTCTTCATCATTTGCTCCAAGAGAGTTGTAGAGATTGAATGCAGCCTGGCAGAGTTCATGAGCATGTTTTAAATCATGATCAAGCCTTTTAATATCAGTGATGGCACTCAACGAGTTGGGATACTTGAAATAGTCAGCAAACATGGCAATGAGGTGATTAGTTATGCTAGCGTTTCTCTGTACATTAATATCTGGTTCAATCAGATAGGCAAGTGTCTCAGCTCCTTTAACTCTCTCCTCTAGTAATCTCTTCTTACTGCACATTTGAACCAAACAAGGCAATGTCCTTAATACAGTTGTTATCTGTGTGAATTGCTCCAACTGCACACGTTAAACATTTTGCTGAAGTAAACTGTATCTCAATATGCTTATCCCTCTGTAACATCTTCACAAAAATCTGTGATAACAATTCTCCATCAACCAAAACATTTACCAGGGTAAAACTGAGAAACATTTCAGTGCTTGCATTTGAACTTTGTAGAAGAGTGAGCTTAGTAGGTGAGCAATATTCTTAACTGCACCACGGCTAAATAAAATTGTTTGATGATCTGGCCCTTTACAGCAGTGTGAGACGATCCAACAGAGGTACTCCTGGATATAGTGGAACCTGCTAAGCAGTGCCATGAGGTGCAGTGTCACTGTGGCATCTGTAAACAGTAGCTCCTTTGGAGTGACAGGCCTGGAGAATTCTGGTAACTTTCATTCATGGTCCAAAAGGAAGCTCTTGCAGATTGGGGTCTCCAACAGGCACACCAACTTGAGCCTTCCCGCTTGGCTGCTCTCATTCTTTTTTATTCTCATTTTCTTTTATTTTTATTCTCATTTTCTTTTCTGACTAGATTATTTCAAAAGATCTGTCTTAAAGTTTCAGAATTCTTTTTCCTCCTTCCTCTTGTTATCCTCCTTTTTTTCTCTTCCTCCTTCTCCTGTGGTCTGTTGCCAGCCCCATTCTGCTTCCACTTCTTGTACTGTGGATATTGAGCACATCCTGAGTGCTCCTACAATCTGCGGCCATGTTGGTTGATGCCTTTACTCTGATCTAGTCCCAGTTGCTCTCTGTCTTTCAGGGTCTTCTGGTAATTTCCATGTCCCTGATAGAGCCCCTTCTTGCTTTCTAATGTGGTTATGCATTTTCTCTCTCTCTTTCTTTCTCTCTCTCTCTTTCTCCTTCCCTTCCTTCCTCCCTCCCTCCCTCCTTTCTTCCTTCCTTCCTTTCTTCCTTCCTTCCTTCCTTCCTTCCTTCCTTCCTTTCTTTCTTTCTTTCTTTCTTTCTTTCTCCCTTCTTTCCTTCTCTATTTCTTTCCTGTCATTTTGAGGGTTTTGTATGGGGTGGGGAGACTGGAATATATGCTCTGTTTACCTCCCTAAAAGCAGAAATCTGACTTTTACAATCACATACCTGACAGTTTGGGTCTCACCCACCCCCTCCCCACAACTTGTCAGATATTTCAGATCCATGGTTAGACATAACTGTGGAGCTCTGGCGTTTTAAAGACTTACTGGAGAATATGCCATGCTTGTGGAATCCCCAGAGGAGTCCTCTTCTCTGAGATGTCTGAGGGAACAGTAGGTGCTGGCTAGGGAAAGAAGGTCAGCAGTTGGCTGGTGGATGCTGTAGGAGCTGGGAAAACCATGAGCAAAAACGTGGACATATATGATACAGTGTGCTGTGGTGGCTTTGTGGAGATCAGAGCAGAAAGAACAAAGTGTGGTGGGAGTCCCAGAAAGAGGCATCTCTTTGAAGAGAAGCCATAACACTACTGCCGTATGTTTTAGACATGAGACAATGACAATCCTGTCTTGCAGATAATGGGGGCTGGAGAGAACAGAGTCTGCAGCCTGTAGTCCAGTAGTCTCTCTCCTGGCCCAACAGCCCAGCAGTGGCTCAGGTGTGAGCTGATGTTTCTTGACCTTGACCAATGCTAATTTCTTGTGAAGGATGCTTTAGTCTCAGGGCCCCTCACTCACACAGCGCCCTTCCAAGGCTCTGGGAGAGTGGGAAGAACCCTGATTAGGTGTTTACATGGTCATATGTCTCCCTTAAAATATGAAAAAGTAAGACATTTTATAGTATTACTTTAAAAGCATGCCGAAGTTATATGAGCTTTGAGCCCCACAGAACTGAATTCTGCCCCTAAATGAAGGACTTAGTTCCAGTTAGCAGAGAAGTTGGTTAATAATCAAGCTGGAGAAAAAAATATGAAAGATTATTCTACTTAGGGAAGACACACTACAGGTGAGCAGCCTTGGCTCTGAGAAAGTGAAGTTTAAAAAGATCAAATGGTCTTAGCGGATGGTCTTAGGCCAAACTTCTTGACAGTGATGTTCAAGGCTAAAGGATGAATGACCACAGCAATGACTGATGATATGTATGTCATGTTTTTGGCCATTTTGCAGGACCAGGCAGTTAAATGGCACCTGTACCAGCTCGGTGGACATGGAGCTCTTCCTTCATTACTCCCTCATCCCATCAGTAAGTAAAGGCAGGGGAAGGATGAGGAGGACAGAAAAGGGCAGCTAGGCTGCTGCCAAACACAGACTCCCAAAGAGACCTGAATAGGGAGTTTCCTTCTAAAATTTTTTATACTATGTACCAAAAATATGGCAGAAGAAGGCTTTGCGGGCCCAAGAATCAGGCTTCTGGACTTTTAGGAGAGTCAAACAGGCTTTTCCAGTGAAGTAATGATGGCTCTGAGGTCAGGTGGAAGATATAGTTAAGGATATTGCAGACAAAAGGGAAGAGCACATGCAAAGGCTCTGGGGAGAGAGGGAGAAGGCAGAGTGGGAAGAGCTGAGAAGTTCAGCCATGACTGGGGTGAAGAATTGAGGCAGAGAGGTCTGGGGAGGTGGGTGGGGCAGACCAGGCAGAGCCCTATGGGGCTCTGTGTTAAGTTTTGCCTTCATTCTAAGTACAGTAGGAAATAATGGAAGTGTTTCCAGCATGAAGGTGGCATGATCAGATTTATGTTTTTAAATGATCTCTCTGGTTGCAATGTGGAGATCGAGTTGGAGGTGGGCAAGAGATGAGGCAGGAACACCAACTGGGAGACTTGCAGGGATCCAGGTGAGACGTGATTTTATCACATCCTAGATGATGATGTCAACTCCAGAAGTTCAGGAGGTGAAAACAATAGGAATTGTAATGGGCTGGATAGGAAGGTTAGGGAGAGGGGGAGGTTGAGGATGACTTAGGTTTCTAACTTGCACAACTGAAAGGATGATGGTAGCTGCCATTTACTCATTAAGGAACATTAGAAGAGATCCAGGTTTGGGGCAGATATAAGACATACTTGGCCAGGCACAGCAGCTCATGCTTGTAATCCCAGCACTTTGGGAGGCCAAGCAGGCAGATCACTTGAGTCTAGGAGTTTGAGAACAGGATGGGCAACATGGCAAAACCTCCTCCCTACAAAAATTAGCAGGGGGTGGTGGCACGTACCTGTGGTCCCAGCTACTCAGGAGGCTGAGATGGGAGGATCCCCTGAGCCTGGGAGTTTGAGGCTGCAGTCAGCCGTGATCGTGCTACTGCACTCCAGCCTGGGTGACAAAGTGAGACCCTGTCTCAAAAAAAAGATGCAAACTGAAACTTTTGATAAAAGCTTTGAGAAGCTTTCAATACATTAAAAAGAAATATCAACTGTGTAGTTGGTTAAATAGTTTTGGAGCTCATGGACAAGGTCGGGGCTGCAGATTCAAATTTAAGTCTTCTGGGTATTTATTGTCACTAAAACAAGGACATGAGGCTAGGCACAATGGCTCACACCTGTAATCCCAGTGCGTTGGGAGGCCACAGTGGGAGGATCACTTGAGGCCAGGACTTTGAGACCGGCCTGGGCGACATAAATGAGACCACCAGAGAAGATCAGGTAAGATGAGTAGCCCTTGGACTGAGCTATAAGGAACTCTGCAGCAAGGGCTGGGGTAAAGAGTGATCCAGCAGAGGATGCTGAGAAATAATGGGGAAAAATTAAGAAAGCATGGTTGATGAAGGCCTAGGGAAGAGAGTACTCAAAGAGGAGGGAATGGTCAACTCTGTAGAATGCTGCTGAGAGATCAAGCTAGATTTGGACTTCAAGTATACATGGAACCAAGCCACAAAACAATCATCAATGACTTTGGCCATAGCTGTTTCAGCAGAGTGATGAGGGTAGAAGCCAGGTTCGGGGTTGAGGAGCCAGTGAGAGGTAAGGGAATGGAGACACAAGTGTAGACAATTCTCAAGAAGTTTCTGATAAAGGCAGGAGAGAGAAAGAGCATCACGTTTGTGAGAACATGACTGAATCCACAGAAAAGCAGCAAAGAAGGCTTTGCAACCTGGTAATTATTACTGCCTTTTGACAGATGAGGAAACTGAGGTACAGGAAAGTTAAATCTCCCTCTCAACTAGGATGTGAGAGAGACCAGATTTGAACCTACATCTGTTCAGGGCAACAAAAGGGAAAACTCAGTACAGAACATTTTGGTAGCTCAAGGATACATGCAGTCAGCCCCCTGGCTCCGGAGTTTGAGGTGTCACTAATGTTCTGTGCACTCTGCTAACCCACACATTTGTTTTCAGGGAGGGCTCAGAGGCCATGCTGAGGATGAACATGCCAACTAACTCTCATCTTCTCTTCTTACAGCTCTTCATCATTTTGATCTTGTCCTTCCTCCAAAGACGAGAGCATCGTAGACAGAGAGATGATACCTCTTACCTGCTGGGGAACCGCTTTGGCATTATCATGTGAGTTGAGTCAACCCCTACAGCTTGGGGTACCCTGTGGTTGGAGCCAATGCCAATTATGAAGTCAGATAGCTACCAGGACCTCTCCTCCACCTCTACCCCACTGTGCACAGCCCTGCCTCTCCATGCCCCAACTCAACCAAAGCTCTCGGAGTTCAGAATTAGTTTCCAAGCCATTGCAGCTATCAGCACCCAGGGCTGCTCAAATATGCTTAAATCATCTCACAGAGACTTAGCCTACTATGGAAAAGACCTTCCCACACTTGAGACTATGGCTACCTCAGGAGGCAGGAGGGAGAGAGCTCCCTGTGACTGGAGACAGTAAAGCTTCTTGTTAGGATGGCACCATGGGTCATGCACCAGGAGAGCTTTCTGAGCTTTTCTAGCTCTGCCATTTTGAGTCTCTGCAGCTCATATCACATTCTTCCTTGAGTTCTGATTGTTCATATCTCTGTTTCATCACTTCTTGTCATCATCTTCATCATCATGCAGTTAACATTTATTGCACACCGTCTGTGACCCAAGCACTGAACCATTTGCTTTGCCTACATTATTCTAACAAATCCTCTTGCCAATCTAGCATGGTAGAAGTTGTTATCCTCATGCAAGGAATGAGAAAACTCAAGCTCAGAGAGGTTCAGTGACCTACCCACGGCCATGCAGCTAACAAGTGACAAGAGCTTTAGCCCAGATCAGCCTTATATTATTTTGAATCCCTCCAGTGTTATAACTTGAGTAAGCTCAAGCTGTGGACATGCTGAGGTCTCAGCCAAGGGCTCTGGAGAAGAGAGAGAAAGCACAGATGTCAGAACTGAGGCAAGGGGTGACCTGAGCTGCAGGTGAAAGATTCATTCTGGATACCACCCATTGGGGCAGTCCACACTTTCCAAGCTGCCAGGTCTGAGACCCATTGGTTGAGGCATAGAAAGAGACTGAACTGGTGGGTAAAGACCTTCAGTTCTGCCCTAGGCATTTAACATGTAGGGTCTGGCACAGGACTTTATAAAAAGTAGGAAGTCTATAGCAGTTACATTCAACTACTTTGAATTACATTGATAACGACACAATTGACTTGCTCCCTGGCTACTTTCCCACCTAAACTCCTGTTTGTCTGATAATTGTGGCCCACTGTCTTCTCTGAGCAATAACCCCTCACATGTGTGTGACACTCTGCAGGTGATAAAGCAGTTCGTCATTTGCTGTCCACAATGACTGTGATGGGGCAGAGTAGGGTATTCTATCTCTGTTTTAAAGATGAGGAAACTGAGTCTCACATAGCTCTTAAGTACTATAGCTGGGATCTTGATTACAATTCGATTCAATTAAACAAAATGCATGTCCACAAACCTGCACTAAGTGCCTACTCTTTCCAAGGTCCAGTGCTAGGTCCCTACCCCAAAGGAGTTTATAGTTTACTAAACAAGTGGAGAGCCACGGTTATAGGGAAGCAGAAATTCTAAGTCAGAGAGGAAATAATATGACAGACATAGACCCTGTCTCAAAAGGGTCTGGTATGGTGGCGCCTACCTGTAGTCCCAGGTACTTGGGAGGCTAAGGTGGGAGGATCGCTTGAGCTCAGGAGGTTGAGGCTGCAGTGAGCCAAAATTATACCATTATACTCCAGCCTGGGTGACAGAGGTATGCTGAACAGAGACATGAACTTAATGCTGAGGGGACACAGATGGGGTAGCCTCACTGGCGGTGGGTGAACAGGGAGGTTTCCTGGAAGATGTGCTCCTTCTGCTGAGCCTTAAAGGTGAAGGTGAGTGAGTGAGCCAATGGGACTCCCTGCCTGCAGTGCCTGGCTCTCCCTTCCCTCCTGAGTTTTCATTAAGGCCCATTTAAATGGCCCTTTTCATTCAAAGAGACCTTTTTCTTCCCCCAAATGCAACTGTTTCCTCTGACCTTTACAAAGCTGTCTTGGTTAGAAGAAACAGATATTCACTCAAGCTTGTTTACATTAAAGGAAGAGAAAGGATTTTTTTATTTTTTTATTTTTTATTTATTTATTTGGTTTTTTTTTTTAGACGGGGTCTAGCTCTGTCAGCCAGGTTGGAGTATAATGACATAATTTTGGCTCACTGCAGCCTCAACCTGTTGGGCCCAGGCCATCCTCCCAGCTTAGCTTCCCGAGTACCTGGGACTACAGATGGCACCACAACACCCGGCTAATTTTTGTGTTTTGTAGAAACGGGGTTTCTTGTTGTTTCGTGTTGCCCAGTCTGGTCTCAAGCTCCTGGGTTCAAGCAATTCGCCTATCTTGGCCTCCCAAAGTGCTGGGATTACAGATGTGAGCCACTGCACCTGGTGACAAAGGATTTCTTTTTTTCTTTTCTTTTTTTTTTTTTTTTTTTTACAGAGTTAGAGGTCTCACATAAACCAACAGAACAGGCCTCATGGGAACTGGATCTCTTGAGATGGGAATCTGTGGGAGACTGATTTTGTCTCTCTCTTTCTGCCCCTCTGTGTCACTGGTGCCTCCTCAGCACCATTCTGCCATTTTCCCTTCTGACTTAGAATCTCTGCTTCCCTGTAACTTTGGCTCTCCTCTGGCATTGACTGTGATCCCAACTTTTTATGACTTTCCAGACAAGTACTTTAACAGCTAACTTGTTCATGTCCTTAGGGTCACAGATTGAAAATATAAGATCAGACATCTGATCAGCCCATCCAAAGACAGGCCCATAGTCTAGTCAACTGTGGCTAGGAAGGCATGATTATGTAGGGGAGGCCAAATTATTTCTCTTATTATTTTCAGCTGGGCCTGATATTTAAATTGACATAAGACAATAGGAGAAAAGTATACACATTTATTTAATGTAAGTTTTATGTGACACAGGAGCACTTATGGTGAAGTGAAGACCCAAACGTACAGTTAGAGTTGAATACGTACACATGGAATGAGACAAAGAATAGTTAAGTTGTGAAAAAGTAACTAAGCTGTGCGTGGAGACTAGAAGACAAGTTATTTAAATAAAGTCTGTACCAAATTCTCTTGGCCTCAACTTCCTGTCCCTGATGATAAGAATGTTATTTTCTTTCTGTATAGGGAGAACATTTTTTGCGTAGAAATTTTGTCTCCTGTTTTTAAGAAATAGCATGAGGGTCAAAGTGATCTTCTTGTACCTGCTGTTTTTTAAATGTCTTTAACTCAAAATAGTTGATATGCCAGAGTGACATATTTTAGGGTGCCTATTATTTACTTCTTCAAGCACAGACATAGCAAATGATACCTAGACCCTCATTGGGGATATTAGAAGGAAGAATTCTCATAGAATGTGGCTGTATGAGGGCAGGCTTCCCCAAATCTCTCAGACATACATCTTGTTTTGGTCCCTGAGTCATTCTGTCTGTGTCTCTGATAGATGAAACTCATCCCATTTTGCTTTCAAGGCTTCTAGTGTCCTTGCTTGTATCTCTTGCTCGTCTTGGAGCTCCTCCAGAGCAAGAGTTCTGTCCTCCTTACTTCAGTACCCTGAACTCATGCTTACCCCTAGGCCTGGCACAGTGGGCCCCATGAAATGTCAGTTGCAATGAGCAGCTGACTATTCAATAATCCCTCCTCAGGGTGGGATCGCTACTTTGGCGATGATCTGTGGGAATGTCTCAGAGCCACCTTCTGGCCTCACAAACTGTTTCTGTTGTTTGCAGGCCTCTGGACTTCGTGGGCACTTTCAGTAACCGATGGTCCTATGGAATCGCCTTTGGGGCCACAGCTAATAAGGTCATGTTTTTGTTCTCAGAAGGCTACCAGCCCCTGCAGATCCCGCAGTGGGCCCAAGGTACTAGGGCTGCCTCATACCTGCTGGAAACTACATCATGGAAATTCTTGCTCTTAGAGACCACATGGCCCACGCTCTCTGGGATTAGGGGATAAACTCTGTGAATGGTCATGTTCTTGCCAGCCTGTTACTTGCCCAAGGTCAACATCTAGCCCACAAATCTTCGAAGCTTCTTTGTGGGGCTTTCCCCCAGTTACATTCAGAGGTCCTTTAGATATGATGTATCAAGTCTTAGGAAGTATGTTCTTCCTCACCTACCTGCCAAAAGCTCTCCTGTGTCATAACCATGGCTGCCTTCTTGATATTGATGAGCCCTATTCCTCCTCAAATAACAATGCTTATGTTTTTGGCCATTAGTCTGAGGTGTCATCTTTCCCCATGCCCCATGCTCCCTCTGAAGGAGTGTAACTCTAAGCTACAAGTTCACTTTTCCTTTATACAATCATTCTCAAACCTCTCTGTCCAGTATAGTTTCCTCTCATGGGCTCCAAGCCTATATGATCACATGCCCACTAACAGGTCATTAGTCTTTAAGAAAATGCAAATTAAAACCAAAATAATATGTCATTACACACCTCTTAGAAGTACACAGTTTGAGAAGTTTTGGCAAATGTTTACATCAATGAAACCATCACCACAATCAGGATAAGGAATCCCAGAGATTCCCTTGTTCCCCTTTGTAATCTCCCCTTTCCTCCCCTCTTCTGTCACTGCCCTCATTTACAAGCAATCACTAACCTACTTAGTTTGCATTTTCCAGAATTTTGTATAAATGGAATCATACAGAATGTACTTTTCTTTGGTCTGGCTTCTTTCAGTCAGCATAGCTATTTTGAGATTCATACACATGTAACATGTGTTAGTAGTGTGTCCATTTTTCTTGCTGAGTAGTATTCCACTATATAAATTGACTACAGTTTGTTTATCCATTCACTTCTTGAGTAATATCTGATTTATTTCCACTTTTGGCCATTGCGAATAAAACTGCTGTGAACGTTTGTGTACAAGTCTTTTCATGCACCCATGCTTCAATTTTCCTTGAGTAAATACCTATGAGTAGAATGGTTGGATTACACAGGCCATATAATAGATCATACTTTTAAAGGCTGAATTACATAGATCATATAGTAGATCATACTTTTAAAGAAACTGTCAAACTGCTTTCCAAAGTGATTGTACCACTTTAGATTATCCCCATCAGTATGAGAGTTCCAGTTTCTCCAACACTGGTACAGTCTAAATTAAATTTTAGTTTCTAAATTAAAAAATTTTAATTTTTTTGTAATTTAATTTTTTAAATTTTAAATTTTCTAAGGAGTGTATAGTGGTTTCTTATTGTGGTTTTAATTTGCATTTTTATAGCAACTGATGCTGTTGAGCATCTTTGTATGTGCTTGTTTGCTATTCCTATACTTCCTCTGCTGAAGCTTCTATTCAAATCATTTGCCTATTTTCAAAAATTGGGTTTTTTGCTTTCTTTTTAGTGAGTTTTGAGAGTTTTAAAAATATATTTTGGGTATGAGACCATTATCATACACATATATGAATTGCAAATATTTTCTCCCAATCTGTGGCTTGAATTTTCATCCTCCTAACAAACTCCTGTGAGGGGCTGACATTACTTTTGATGAAATCCAATTGACTCATTTTTTTTCTTTTATGGCTCATGCTTATGGTGTCATATAAGAAATATTTTTCCTAACATAAGGTCGTGTAGATATTCTCCTATATTTTTTTTCCAGAGTTTTATAGCCTCAAATTTTGCTTTGAGGTCTGCAATACATTTTGAGCTGATTTTTTTTTTTTTTGCATATAGTATATAGGAGGAGGTGTGGATTGAAGTTTTTTTTTTTTTTTTTTGCATTTGGATTGCCAAATAAAAAGTATTCTAGCACTATTTGCTACAAAAGTCTATCCTTTGTCCACTGATATGCCTTTGCACCTTTGTTGAAAAGCAATTGGTCACATATGTATGGGTCTATTCTCAGACTCTATTTTCTCCTATTGATCTATTTGTCTATCTTTGCACCAATACCATACTGTCTTCATTATTATAGATTTATAATAAGTCTTGAAATCAGGTGGTATTAGTCCTTCAGATACATTTTTATTTCAAAGTTGTTTTTGCTATTCTAGATTCTTTGCATTTCTACATGAATTTTAGAATAAATTTGTCAATTTATACAAATAATGCGGGAATTGGGATTACATAATTTGCACATCTTTAGATCCATTTTGGGAAAACTTATTTTAACAATCATGAGTCTTCTGACCCATAAACACAATATATATCGCCTTTTATTTAGAGTTTGTTACTTTCTCTCAGCAATGTTTTGTAGTTTTCAGTGAATAGATCTTTCACATCTTCTGTCAGATTTATATCTGTTTTATATCTTTTATTGTCCATTGCTAATATATAGAAATTATTTTTGTATGTTGATCTTATAGTCTACAACCTTGCTAAACTTACTTAGTAGTTCCAGTAGCTTTTTCTATAGATTGTATAGTATTTTGTACATACTACATCATATTATCTGTGAGTAAAGGCAGTAGTTTTATTCATTCTTTTCCAATATAGAGGTCTTTTATTTTATTGTTATTGTTTTTCTTAATTGCAGAGGGTGAAATTTCCAGTACAATGCTCAGTACAAGTGATCCGACCAAGCATCCTTCTCTTGTTCCTCATATTAGTGAGAAAGCTTGTTTTCTAAAAAACACTGATTTTGAACAATTATATTGCTATGTGTCTAATTTTCTTGATGTTTCTCATGATTGGGGTTTGTTGATCTATACATTTTGATTTTCTTCAAATTTAGAAAAATTTTGGGCATGGTGAGGCGGCTCCTGGCTATAATCCCAGCACTTTGGGAGGCTAAGGCAGGAGGATTCTTGAGCCCAGAGTTTTGGGACCAGCCTGGGCAACATAGTGAGATCTCATCTCTACAATAATAAAAATAAAATTAGTTGGGCATGGTGGCACATGCCTGTATTCCCCGCTACTTGGAAAGCTGAGGCAGGAGGAGCACCTGAGCCTGGATTGTCAAAGCTGCAGTGAGCCATGATTGTGCCACTGCATTTCAGCCTGGGCTACAGAGCAAGACCCTGTAGGAAGGAAGGAAGGCCAGTCTGAGTGGCCTTCCTTCTGTAATCCCAGCACTTTGGGAGGCTGAGGAGGGTGGATCACTTGAGGTCAGGAGTTCAAGACCAGCGTGGCCAACATGGTGAAATGCCATCTCTACTAAAAATACAAAAAAATTAGCCAGCTGTGGTGGCATGCACCTGTAGTTCCAGCTTCTTGGGAGGCTGAGGCAGGAGAATCACTTGAACCCAGGAGGCAGAGGTTGCAGTGAGCCCAGTGTGCACCACTGTACTCCAGCCTGGGTGACAGAGTAAGTCTGTGTCCCAAAAAAAAAAAGGAAGGAAGGAAGAAAGGAAGGAAGGAAGGAAGGAAGGAAGGAAGGAAGGGAGGGAGGGAGGGAAGGAAGTAGAAAGAAAAAGAGAGACAGTGAAAGAAAGAAAAGAAAAGAAAGGAAGGGAGGAGAAATTTTGGCCATTATTTCTTTAAATATTTTTTCTCTCTTTTCCCTCCTTGAGGACTACAATTTTAGGGCATTGGAGTTGTTGCATAATCGATGCTCTGCTCCTTTAAAAAAATTGTAGTAATATATATATAACATAAATTTTTCATTTCAATCATTTTTAAGTATACAACCCAGTGGCATTAGTTACATTCACAATTTTGTGCAACCATTCCAAATATCTATTTTCAAAACCTTTCATCACTCTAAACATTATTAAGCAATAGCTCCTCTTTCCTCCTCTCCTCAGACCCTGGTGTAGTAGTACATTCTCATGCTGCTATAAAGAAATACCTGAGACTGGGTAATTTGTAAAAGAAAGAGGTTTAATTGACTCACAGTTCTGCAGGGCTGGGGAAGCCTCAGGAAACTTACAATCATGGCAGAAGGCGAAGCAAACAGCAAACATGTCCTTCTTCACATGGTGGCAGGAGAGAGAATGAGAGCCAAGCAAAGGGGGAAGCCCTTTATAAAACCATCAGATCTTGTGAGAACTTACTCACTATAGTGAGAATAGTATGGGGGAAAATCGCCCTCCCATGATTCAGTTACCTTCCACTAGGTTCCTCCACCACACTTGGGGCCTATGGGAACTACAATTCAAGATGAGATTTGGGTGGGGACACAGCCAAACCATATCACCCTGATAAGCTCTAATATACTTTCTATCTCTGTGAATTTGCCTCTTTGAGACATTTCCTTTAATATTTGTACTTTGTGTCTGGCTTTCTTTCACTTAGCATAATATTTTCAAGAATCATTCATGTTGTAGCATGGATCAGAACCTCATTCCTTTTTACAGCTGATATACTGCATTATACTATGGCTAATAATCCATTTATCTGTTGATGAGCACTTGGGTTGTTTTCATCTTTTGGCTATTGTTAATAATGTTGTAGTGAACATTGGTACACAGGTATCTGTGTCCCCATTTTAAATTCTTTTGGTTATATACCTGGGAGTGGAATTGCTGGGTCACTTGCTAAGTCAAATATATGCTTACCTTTTTGAGGAATTGGCACACTGCTTTTCACCATGGCTGCACCATTTTATATTTTTGCTAGCAATGTGCAAGTGTTCCAATTTACCACATCCTAGCCAACTCTTACTGTTTGTGTGTCTCTGTGTGTGTGTGTGTGTGTGTTGATTATAACCATCCTAATAGGTGTGCATAGCATCTCATTATTGTCTTGATTCATTTCCCTAATGACTAGTGATGCTGAGCATCTTTTTATGTGCTTATTGGTCATTTGTATATCTTGTCTGGGGACTTGTCTATTCAAGTCCTGGCCATCTTTTTAGTGAGTTGTTTATCTTTTTGATGTTGAGTTGTAGTTCTTTATATATGCTGTATATTAAATCCTTATCTGATATATGATTTGCAAATGCTTTCTTATTCTGTAGGTTTTCTTTTCACTTTCTTGATAATGTCCTTTAATACATAAACGTTTTAAATTTTGAGGAAGTCCAGATTTTGCTTGTGCTTTTGATGTCATGAAGTTTTTCAGTCTGGCCGGTGAGAACAGGCACTATCCTGGCACTGTGTGACTTGCAGACATGTTTACCTCTAATCTTTTCGAGTGGTTCTTTCCTACACAACCCTGCTGGTCAGCACTCAGCTGAAGACTCAGGGGAACCGTCTACAGATATATGTCTCCCAAAACTCTCTTTTTGTGCAGCTCCCTCCTCTCCAGTACTATATCCTGCAAATTCTAGCTGTCTTTGTCTTCCCAGAGTCTCAGTTCTGTCTCCTCAACTCAAGCAAACTGCAGGGCTCTGCCTGGGTTTCCCCTGCCTGTACTGCATTCTGCATTAAGGTAGGGAAATTGTGGCGCTCACCTTGTTTGTTTCCTGTCCTTCAGTGATCATTGTCCTCTGCTGCCTGAAGTCCAGTGTCTTGAAAGCAGTTGTTTTATATATCTTGTCTGGTTTTTGTTTCAGGGGGAAGTGTAAATATAGTGTGTGCTTTATTTTCTTGTGCTCTTCATATATTCAGGATACCAATTTTCTGTTTGTTTTACTTTGGTCTTCATTTCTAAAATGATTTTTTTCTTGTATTTCTAAAATTTTTCCTGAGTTATCTAACCTGTCATCAAATCTTTCTTTTCTTTAATCACTTCCTTTTTTAGTTTTTCAAATTCTGATTTATAGATTATTTGTTCATAGATGCTATCATTTTCTTAATTTTTTTAGCTTATATTGAAATATTAGATTACAGTTTCCATCTGTCTTACAGGCCTCTTTCTGGAGTGGTTTTGTGATCTCTAGTGATATTTTTCTGCTCCTTATCCTTTTTTTAAATAATAACTTTGAATTTTGTTTTTTGAGATGGAGTCTTACTCTGTTGCCCAGGCTGGAGTGCAGTGGCATGATCTCAGCTCACTGCAACCTCTGCCTCCCAGGTTCAAGCAATTTTCCTGCCTCAGTCCCCTGATAGCTGGGACTACAGGTACCCATCTGTGCCTCATTTTTAAGTGAAATAAATTTTCTTATAAATTCAAAAAGTAAGGCTGGGTCAGACATTATTTCTTGTTTTATGGCTTTAGAGTTTCCTTTTTTGTTTTCACAATGTGACTAGATCTCTGTCTTTATCTATCTATCTATGTATGTATCTATCTATCTATCTCATTATCATTATTAGTTCTCTATCATCTACCTGATATCTGTCTATCATCCATCCATCTACTATCATCTATCTACTACATACCTATCTATCTATCTATCCATGCATCCATCTATCTCCTCATACTTTCTGAGTCTGCCTGTCTTTTCCACCCTTGTCCACACACCTTATTTCCCAGCTACTCCTCATTTTGGATTCCACTGCCATCAATTTATGCTCAGTAAAGGGCTTTGTCCTGGGAGGGACCTTAGGTTATTAGTATAGGAATTTCCTGGGGTTCAGACAACTCCAGCATATTCAGATCCTACTAAGGTCTGCTTACACTCACCTATGAATCGTGGCCTTCAGCTGCATTTTCTCGTTAGTATCTGCTGCAAATTTTGAGTTCTTCAGCTCTTGGGCCTTCAGAACCCCTCTTGCCTTTCTTCCGCTTCCTCTTACTCAGATATTGAACATCAAATGGGTCTTGTCTCCTAGATTTGTTGCAGATGTTGTCTGTGAGTCTTTAGTTTTGTCTTTCTAGCTGCTGTGATTCTATGGGGAGAATTCAGGGAGATTAGAAAGTTTTGCTACTGCAACTGCTGTCCTCACCGCAATTATTGTTTTTGTATTGATCTTTCCCGCCAGCCCTCCAGCACTCACATTCACATATGTACCCACCAGCCAATTATCTCCCATCCTTTGATGTCCTTCCTTCCCTATTTCTCTCCATTGTACAGTCTCCTGCTTATGTTGCATTGCCTCCAGGAAGCCTTCCCTGATACCCCAAGTGACGTCAGTGGCTTCATCTTTTGTGTCCTCGCAGTAGGCTGAATGTCCCTACCTTACAGGTCATTTCATGCCACTGACTTTCCCACCTGTCTCCCCTGTTGGACTGTCAGCATCTCAAAACAAGAACCTTGTCCATTCCTCCTGTCCCGAGTTCCTGGCCCAAGAGTCAGCTCAGAGTAGACACTTTGAAAGTATCTAATCATCATGCATGATTAGATTATACTGGATGCTGTTAGTCCATCTCAGAGCTAGTTAGTGGCAGGATTAACGTGATTGTTCCCTTGTATGTAAAGTGTGCTGTAGTTAACAAGCAGCTTTGCATATACCGTAGCCCCTCTCTCTGAGTCTGGTGCACTTGCAGTCACTATTTTTGATTGTTCATTTGTCTGTTTGTTTATGTAGTCTGTCTCCATCTATCACCCTGTGAGCTTACCAAGTACAGGGACCAAGTCTCCTTCATGTCAATAGTAAGCCCAGTGCCTGGCTCCAAATAGGGACCAGGAAGGGCCTGTTGTATGAACGACTGAAAGTCATTCCTGCTGGCCCTAAGCTGGGGCTGTTCCTGACTGGGGGTCAGCATGAGGTACCACAGCTTCCCTGGGACTCCCCTGAACCCAGTGGTAAGAGAAGCTCACAGCACCTCTGGTCCTGTCTTCCCAGCCTTTGAGCTTCTGATTGGAGGCATTGAAGTCGGCCTGTCCCACTTCCCTTTCTTTGCCTGCCTCTCGTCGGAGTTCCAGCTGGTCAGCTCCATCCTGGGCTTCTGCTACTCTCTGATCTGGTAAGATGGTCTCTGCCTGCCCCCACGCCCCCGACTTCTTGTGTGTGACTGAACTCTGGGCACGGGGCTGGAGGTAATCTGAGAGCTCCTCTTGGAGGACACCTTTGCCCAGAACTGAGGCCCAGGGAGGGCAGGAGTGACTTGTCCAAGTTCCCATTGTGGGGACTGCATTGGAGGCTTCAGAAGGCCAGACTGGCATTCTATCTGCTTCACACAAAGCTACTTGTGATTAGAATGTTTGTAGAAGTCAGGGATTTAGGAAAACTCATTTCTTTTTTTTTTTTCCAAATAAATTATAATTTTATTTTATTTATTTCTATTTCAATAGCTTTTGGGGTACAAGTGGTTTTTGATTACAAGGATGAATTGTATCATGGTGAAGTCTGAGATTTTAGTGCACCCGTCAGCCTAGTAGTAGACACTGTACCTGATCTGTGGCTTTTTATCCTTCTCCCTGCTCCCACCCTTCCCCCTTCTGAGTCTCCAGAGTCCATGATACCACTCTGTATGCCTTTGCGCACCCACAGCTTAGCTCCTACTTAGAAGTAGGACTGTGCTATTTGGTTTTCCATTCCTGAGGAAAACTCATTTCTGTAAACTGCTGGGGGCCCCACTGGGAGACTCAGGAGCCCTTTTCAAGGCTTCTCATCGATGCTGCCATGGCTTCTCTCGGGAGCCTTGGAGGAAGTTCCCGTGCCTTAGCTGGGCATTCAGGGCCATCACAGTCTGGCCTCTCCTTTTCCCTCCATCCCCCAACAGTGTCTAGCACACACCTCCAGCCATACAAGACTCCTACATTCCTTCATCCATGCACTTATTCATTCAACAACCATTACATCCCTACTACGAGCCAGGAAATACACTGGAGAACAAGACAGACTTGCGTGAACCAGGTGTTCTGGCCTCTTTGTCTATATGTCCCCATTCCCTGTGTGGGTCATGTCTAGGGATAAGTGTACACTCCTGCTTCGAGGACAATCACTCCCACCAGGTGGAAGTTTCTTGACCTTCATGTTGAGCTCTGTGCCCTCAGTGCCAGGCACCAGACTTGGCACAGAGCTGGCACCAGAGAACAGTTGTTGACTGAAAACCCCTCCAACAATTCTACTCTCCAGCTGTGGAGACTCATTTCTTTGTTCCCAACTCCTTTGCTGGGCTCTTTCTCCCATCCAGCATTTTCTATGAGGCTGGGATTCTCCCACTTAGAGATGACAGGCAGGGGCCTCACAAGCAACTGACACACCAGTGGCTACAATCATAAAGTTTGTAAGTGCTCTGCTTTATAGAAATTTAAATGGAGGGTGTCCAGGGTTAGATGTGGCATAATATCATCTCATCAGCCTCTGACAGACATTTGCCCAGGAGGGAACAGGGTGGTGGGAATCGCTCAGCAGCTTGGGCACCATGGGAGCACAGCCCAAGCTGAAACAGAACCAGGAATGCATGTGGGGTTAGGGGTGGGGTAAAGCATCAAGGCTCATGACTTTGGAGCAGAGTCTACAAACAGATCACATAGAGGTAGGAAGAGCCTTGGCCATGGAGTCAGGAGACCTGGGTCTGCCCATGCTCGTGTGTGACTTTGGATAAATCCCTTGCCAACCCTGGACTTCCAGGTCCCACCTGAATGATGAGGGGAGGGAGGATAAACTCTCTAAGGGCCTCCTGCTCTGCGATCACAGATTCCAAGACTATGTCCTCCATGAGGGCAGGCGAATGAATGAATTTAGCGTGCACCTACTTTAGCACAAGCAGGGTGGCTGATTGGGGAGAGATGTCCATGGAGGCCTGGGCATTAGCTCTCCCAAGGGGGACAGGTAGGCGTGGGTAGGTGGGATCTGAGCCATTTTCACAGAGGCTGCTCCTGGGGCTGTGGTGGGAGGGAACCGTAGGACCTCCAACTCTGTTTCTGTTCCTGCAGGTTTGCTGTCACTGTTCTTCAAGTTTCACAGTGTCCCCACGGGCAGGTGAGTCTCCGTTGGGGTTTTCAGTCCTATCACCATGGTCAACTTGCTGTGTGATCTTGAACAAGCCTCTGTCACTTCTGGGGCTCCACTTCCTCATTTGCATAAAAAGGTAGTTGTTGTCGTTCATGATGCTTCCATTTGTAGAGCACCCCATGTTCATCAAGGTGTGCATTCACAGAGAGGTGTTTTCTCCTTTACTCCTCACAGCAGCCCTGCAAGGGTGGGAAGTTCATCAAACCTAGTTCACAGGTGGGGAGCTAGTATATTAAGTGAGGCTCAAGTAGATTATGTCACTCATAGGAAGCAGTGGAATTGGGTATTGAGGCCAGGTCTGGCTGACTCCAAAGTCCATTTCTTTTCACTCTCTACAGCTCCAGTCTCTTTTTCTATAAAATGGAAGACTTGGACCAGATGAGCCCCTTCCAACTTTGCCATGCATTGTCCTCAGAGTTGGTGGGAACTGGTTCATCTCCTTAGCCCTGGACCCTGGAAAAGGAGCGAGTTGAAAGAAGGATGTCACAGTGCACCTAGAAAGGCTACCAGGCAGGTTGTGGGGAGCGCAAGAAAGCCACCTGGGCCAGGAGTGCATATATGCAGACTTTTATGTTTGGTATGACCTCAATTTATAGTACATATAGATATATAGATGAAAGACATAGAAATGTTGATAGTGGTCATATCTAGCCATAAGCATATGTTGGAGAGGAGGATCAAGGGAAGACATGAGCCCTGCATCTCAGCATATCTCCATCCTGCACTTTAACATCACAACGTCAAACCCCAGTTTCCCATGGGAGGAAATATGACTCTGGAAATGTAAAAAACATGAAACCAACCAGTAAAGTGTAAGAGATAAGTCACAACATTACTTGTTTTGAGACAGCGGAAAACCATCTTTTTCATCAAAATAAAACTAAAAACACAGAAATCCGATAAGTACCATCTTGAGAGAACTATTACTCTTTCCCTCAGCTTGTGTTGCTCTCAGCCTTATGGCAATTATGGGTTATTTCTTCTTCTCTACCTCCATCCTTCCATTTCTTCCTGTCTTTGTTTCTCCTTCTCCCTCTCAGTCCCTCTCCCTCTCCGCCTCCTCCTCGCATCTACCTACCCACCTCTGGTTCTCTCACTCATATTTTCCAAAAGGAGTACTCATTAATAGCTTCCTAATAAGGAAAAAATACCTTGAAAACTAGTTTTGTTTTGAGACAGGGTCTTGCTCTGTCACCCAGACTGGAAAGCTAGTTTTATAAAATAAAATGGGGGTGCCGAGACTTGAACCCAGGGTTGCTGTGCTCTAAGTTCACTGCCCATTCTGATAACGGGGGTTTGGGGGATCATGGATTGGCCACCGACTCACAGGCCTGAGAGAGGGGGCCTTGCTGGAGCAACCTGGGGCAGGCAGAGTCCTGCAGCTTCAGCAGGTGGCTCAGCCCCATCTGCCTGGAGCCACATTGTGGTCTGCTTCTGTTGCAGTTTGTGGGGAAGTATGAGACCCTCATGTTTTACTGGCCCTCGCTGCTGTGCCTCGCCTTCCTGCTGGGACGCTTCCTGCATATGTTTGTCAAGGCTCTGAGGGTGCACCTTGGCTGGGAGTTCCAGGTGGTGAGTACTAAGTATGAGCACTGCATGTACTGATGGGTTTAATCCCTACAACAGCCAGAGAGGCAGGTACTGTTACTACACCTCACATTCTGAATTCCGAAACTTGGATGCAGACAGGTGAGTTGAGTTGCCTGAGGTCACCCAGCTGTGAACCCTGAAAATCTGAGACAGGTCTCAGTTAATTTAGAAAGTTTATTTTGTTAAAGTTGAAGACACGTGCCCATGACACAGCCTCATGAGGTCCTGACAACATGTGCCCAGTGTGGTCAGAGCACCGTTTGGTTTGATACATTTTAGGGAGACATGAGACATCAATCAACATATGTAAGATGAACGTTGGTTCAGTCTGGAAAGGTGGGACAACTGGAAGAGGCTTCCAGGTCATAGGTAGATGAGACAAATGGTTGCAATCTTTTGAGTTTCTGATTAGCCTTTCCAAAGGAGTCGATCAGATATGCATTTGTCTCAGTGAGCAGAGGGGTGACTTTGAATAGAATGGAAGGCAGATTTGCCCTAAGCAGTTCCCAGTTTGACTTTTCCCTTTAGCTTAGTAATTTTGGGGGCCCAAGATATTTTCCTTTTACATGGCTAACCTGTAGCAGAGCCAGAAGTGGAATCTAGACAGTTCAGTTGTGGAGTCTCTTCCTTAACCACTGTCAAACACAGCTTCTTTGACACAGGGCAAATTCAACAGTGGGGTGTAGGGGAGAGGAAAAGACCTATCTTGACCACAGCATGGCTAAATCCAAAAGAGCAACTCCTACCCCAAATCCTGCCCTCTGTGGCCATTGCCCCCCCCCCCTTAACAAGATCAAAACCCTAACAAGAATTTGTGAGCCAAAGTGTAAGCCTGTCTGCTGTCTTACAGGAAGAAAAGTCTGTCCTGGAAACGCACCAGGCAGAGCACGTCAAGCAGCTCCTGAGGACACCCCGCCCTCAGTAAGCCACAGTTTTGTTCATTCGCCTGCAAGTTTGCACCCACTCTGATGAGCCCTGATGATGCAGCAGAGCCTGGGATGACCAGAAAGGCACTATAATGGTCAAGACTCTCATTTGCTAAAAACAGAAACCCAACTCAAACCGGATTAAAGCAAGAAAGGAAATTAATGGGCTCCCATCACTGAAATGTCTAGAGGTAGTCAGTTTCAGGCAAGCTGGATCCAGAGGCTTAATTGATATCATCAGAACTAGGTCTCTTTCCCTCAATCTCCCCTCAGCTCTGCTTTTATGTGTGGGCCTCACAGTTAGGTGGGATTCCTCCACATGGTGGCGCCCAGACTCTCTAAATTTATACCCTCCTGGTTTAAGCCTAGAAGAAAGACGAATGCTCCTTTCCAGTTATTCAAACAAAAGTCCCACAAATGTGTTTCACTGAATCAAATTGGATCACACGCCACCTCAGAACCACTTACTGTGGCAGTGATTGGAGTGCACTGATTGGCTAAGCCTGAGTCACATGTCCCTCCCCTTCCCCCAGAGCCAGGAAGTGGGATCAGCATCACTTACCTGCTAAGACCCAGGGTGAGAGAGTGGTGGTTCCCCAAATTAAAACTGAGGTGTTAGGCCGGGCATGGCGACTCATGACTGTAATCCCAGTACTTTGGGAGGCTGAAGCAGGAGAATCACTTGAGCTCACGAGTTCAAGACCAGCCTGGGCAACGTGGTGAGACCCCCGTCTCTACAAAAAATGAACAATATAGTTGGGTGTGGTGGTGCACATCTGTGGTCCCAGCTACCTGAGAGGCTGAGGTGGGAGGATCGCTTGAGTTGAGAGGTCAAGGCTGCAGTAAGCAGTGACCATGCTACTGCACTCCAGCTTGGGCAACAGAGTAAAACCATGTATCAAAACAAAAACAAAAGAAACAAACAAAACAAAACTGAGGTGCTGTTACCAGTAGACGAGGATATAGATGTTGCCAGGCAAAAGTACCAGATCTCAGAATCGTATAAGCCACCACCACATCTGCTCCTTTCACTATGCATGTGGGCATATGCCGCAGTGAAAGGACGTGTCTGGTCCATGGTCACACAGTAGCAAAGCTAGTAATTTGGTTAGAATTCAGTTTGGCTACATGTAGTAGAAAACCCAAAATAATGGTGGCACAACCAAGAGAAAGATGTATTATTTTCTCTTATAAAATAACTCTGAAGGTGAGCAGTCCATCCTGACCCTGGATCAGTTCGCCAATCACCTGTCTTTCTGTTCTAGCATCATGTATGTGCTTTCCATCCTCAATGCTGTCTCATGGTCCAATGGGGCTGCTGGAGCTCCAGCTTGGACCAGCCACCACATCTGTATTTCAGACAGCAGGCAAGGCAAGGCAAGCGAGGCAAAGAAGCTTTCCCAGCTGTGTTAGTTCCATCTGAGCAGCCTCTCCAAAGTTCCACACCACACTTGTGGTCACGTGTTATTGGCCTGGATTTAGTCTGGTCACTCTTAGCTGCAAGACAGGTTGGGAACTTTAACCTTTTAGTCTGGTGATTTTCTGCCCAAAATAAAATCCAGTTTTTGTCCTTAAGAATAAGGGGAGAATGAAAACAATGGAAGCTAACAGTGATCTCTTTCTATAATATAATCTAAGATAAAAAGAAGGTGGGGTTATTTTCAGATGAATCAGGCAGTTGTTTTCCTACCAGCCTCTCATCTCTTGATATTTATTTCTCATCCACAGAGAGAAAAAAAAGTCTTGGTTCCAAACCAGGATATATGAGTGGGATCCCTGCTTTCAATTTCCAAGCAGAATGATTGGAACCATTGTGTTGGCGTTCATCTGCCTGTATCTTGTAAGTAGCTCTAAGAAAACCTTTTTATATTTTATAAATGGGGGAGGCTTGGGCCTAGGGTTATGGAGTATTTGAGGTAAGCAGTATGTTCCTAAAGAGCTGGGTCAAAATTGAATCTTGGTAAATCAAAGAAGTACAGTGCTTCAAACCCACCATTTTGATTCTAAGGACACTTTTACCCACATGGTGAGTATGACTGTAAAAATAATCCACAAAAAAAGACTCATAATGGTTAAAATGCCACACGGTGAAATTTATTATCAGCTAAAACCTGATAGAAGAAAAATATATTTAAGAATATTTTGATATGCAAAATTTGAGCCAGGAAAGTTTACTTGGTAGAAATAGTGATCCCTAAAGAAAACTTAACAATAGTAGAATCTGTGATCAATAAATTCTTCCGTGAGCAAAAATCAAATCATTTAAATGTAAAATAATTGATTCTGATCAAAATAATTTCAATTCTTTTTCAATAATTGAATTTAAAATTATTGAATTTATTATAAATTAATAATTGAATTCATTTTAATTTAAAAATAAAAGCAGATAACTAGAATTGGTTTACTGTACTATATTTTTAAGTGGATTAAGCATTCTTTTTTAAGTTTACTTTCTCAACAAGACATTTTAAGTGCTGGCATAATTCTGACTTCAATGTTTTATTAAGCATAGAATCAAAACATTTTGTGTGGTCAAAGTTATCTAAGATAAACTGGCTGAGTCAAAAGTAGGGTCAAAATGGATGCATAAAAATGGCAAGGCTAAATTGTCTCCTGTTCATTTTAAACGTAGTAGGAGAATACCTATTGAAGTAAATCCTGTGATTAAGTTTTTAGGTGAGTGTATTAGGTAGGTTATGCTGAAGTACCAGATAACCTTCTAAATTCCTGTGGCTTAACAGTATAGGTTTTTTACCTCCACAACAGTGGTGTGTTGTGTGTTCAGGTAGGGGAAGCTGTAGTCCTCTGTGCAGTCATTCAGGAACCCAGAATTCTTCCATCATGTGCCTTCACCATCCTAGAGGACCTCATCACAATCTGCACATAGTCAACAGAAGGGGGCAAAGCAAGGAGAGGTGCTTGTGGAGGGTTTCAATGGACTAGGTGTGGAAGTATCATATATTCTTTCCACTCCTCTTTCACTGGCAAGAACCTAGTCATGTAGCCATACCCAATATAAGGGAAGCTGGGAAATGTAGTCTAGCTCTGTGCCCAAAGAAGGGAGAATGGATTTTAAGGGACAACTACAGTTGTGTGCGACAATGAATAACAAATTTGGAATTACATTGTTTCTTAAGTATTTATGGAATATCTACTCTATGCCAAACACTGGTCTAAGAGTTGGAAGAGGACAGAGAGCTGATTCAGCTCAGTCCTGGGCTGGGAGAAGCTCATGGTCTATGAGAAGGAGATAAGACATGGTATGAGGGACCTGCCATCTTAAGAGAGAGAAAGGATAAAGTGAAATGCTCTGGAAGTTTAGCAAATCATTCAAGATCGAGCAGTTGCATGAACATGATAGTGTATGAACTCCACTTTCAGAGATAAACACGATTGGGTTTGTGGAGTGAACTGGCAGCAGGAACTACAAAAACAATGGCATGACAGCAGGATGATAAGATGTTGGGCAACCATGATATTTGTACAAGAAACATTTGTACATTTCTCCAACGTAGCTCCTGCAAAGATCAGTGAAGGGGATCAGTGTGACGTAGGGCTGCAATTGTCCCCCAGATCACACCTTACTCAAAGTTAGTCATTCTTTTTTCACTGATTCCATGAATGTTTGTAGAGTTTCTTGAGCCCTTGTGGGCCCTTATCTTGTTTGCTGGAGGGTAAAGAACAGACCATGAAGTGATTCCTGTCTCCCAAGAACTCAAAATGCCATTCATCTTAGAATAGTCAGTGTCTAGAATCATTTTCAGTAGAGTTTTGAATGGCTGGAAGACACTGGCCTTGACCCCAAGGGAAAAACCATATGTTATTCCCATGCTGAGTTGGACTCATGTGAGACCTGGAAACCTTTGCTGTGTGTCCCCAGTTCATTGTCATCGAGTTCTGCGTGTTTGTGTATGTGAGAGATGAGTTGGACGTGTTTGAAAACAAGCTGGAGAGCTACATCACCTTCACGAACCATTCAGGAGTCCTGACTCCAGTCATCCTGCAGGTGAAAGAGCTGATCAGTGTCACCAAAGGTAAAACCATAAGCCACCTGTTCTCACAACTGTATGGGAAACTGAGCGAGGGGCTTGTAACTGATGGCAGGTGGACACATGTAGTATTTGTGGCTGCTAGCATTGATATACCTGGCTGAGATGACCACACTTGGAGAAAAATGTGTTAGAGCTGATTTACCTCCCTGGATTGACTAGAAAGACAAAGGGGTCAAGACACAGTCCTTTCTTTAATGAAGCTGGAGCTGAAATGAACATGCCCTGAAAAATTTCTCATCTTAAATTGCCCGTTTTGTCTCAATGCTAATGGCAATTACTAAAATGATTCTATATTTTCCATTTGGAAAAAAATAGAACACCAAACAATGACCTTTCTTTGTGAAATGTGTATTTATATCTTTCAAGTTTTACTTGAAAGTCACTTAAAAATAGATCTCTTTAACTTAATCTCTTGTCTAACTGAAATTTTGTATCCTTTGATCCACATCTCCCCAGTCCCACCCCTCTACACACACCCCTGCTTGCCCCTGATAACCACCATTCTACTCTGCTTTCATGAGTTCACCTCTTTTACATTTCACACATAAATGAGATCATGCAGTATTTGCCTTTCTGTGCCTGACTTATTTCACTTAATGTGATATTTTCCAGGTTTATCCATGTTGTCACAAATGGCAGGATTTCCTTGTTTTTAAAGACTCAGTGGTATTCCATTGTATATAATGTATAATACATTTTCTCTATTCATTCATCTGTTGTTGGTCACTTAGGTTGATTCCATCTGTTGGCTATTGTGAACAGTGCTGCAATGAAAATGGTAGTGCAGATATCTCTTCAATATATTGATTTCATTTCCTTTGGGTATATACCAGTAGTGAGATTGATGGATCACATGGTAATTGTATTTTTAATTTTTTGAGGAACCTCCATACTGTTTTACAAAAGGTTGTACTAGTTTACATTCACACTAATAGTATCCTAGAGTTCGTTTTTCTCCACATCCTTGCCAACACTTATCTCTTGTCTTTTTGATAGTATCCATTCTCACAAGTATAAGATGGTACCTCATCATGGTTTAGATTTGTATTTCCCTGATTATTAGTGATGATGAACATTTTTTCATATACCTGTTGGCCATTGGTATGTCTTCTTTTGAGAAATGTCTGTTCAGGTCCTTTGCCCTAGGCAATAAGAAAGGCATTTTGTCTTAAAATGGAAACTTTCTTTGAAAATGACATATTCCAGTGATATGTCTATTGCCTGTGGAGGGACGAGAATTGTTCATTATTCCTAGATGAGAAAGGACCCTAGACAAGATGCCTGGATACATTCACTCGGTGTCATAAGACAAGTCAGGACCCTTCTCTTGGCCCCAGTTTCCTCATCTGTGAAATCACATATTTGTGTCATGGAAAGTTACCTTTTACATGAGCACTGAACAGATACTGCCCCTTGCACAGTACCATAGTTTCCTATTGCCTTTCAACAATTTTATTCATCTTCAGTAGAGATTTATGTTCAACATAATGATTCCCTGAGTATAACACTGAGAGAGTATATTCTAAGCTTTAATTTCAGTGATACCCATTCTAAATCTTACTTTTAGAAATACACATTTTCGTCTCTGTTTTCAGAAAAAATTTTAAAGGAAACCTCACTTTCTTGGTCTCTGTGCTTTATGGTGAATATATCACCATGTTCACTCATGTTTTGATGTATTTAGACATTTTGACAATCAAAACATTAAATTTGTCTTTATCCTGGTCTCTTCTAGCTTTAAAACAGCTACCCACTTGCCAGAGAAACTTTCAAGCTGATCATACTTCACCTTTGTCTGGGAAGATAAAGGCATTAAATTAAATGCGTAAGGTGTTCATGCTGTTAGCTGGAGCAACTCTACACTCACCCTTCTTGTAGCCAGACTTGTCTCATCCTTCCCCTCCAAACACGTTTTCCTCTGCATCCTCTGGGGTGGGATTTATGGCAGTTTTGGGGTTGGTTAAGATTTGGAATATAGCAATTGCCTAGTCTTAGTGATCCTGGGACAAGGACAAGGACACATTTGGAACTTGAAAGGAAAGGAAATCTGCTTTCATTTTCTTTCTTTTTAAGAAACATTTTTTTTTTTTTTTCCCAGAGAGGGTATCACTGTGTCACTCAGGCTTAGATGCATGATTATGGCTTACTGCAGCCTCAACCTCCCAGGCTCAGCAATCCTCCCACTCTGCTTGCCAAGTGGCTGGGACCACAAGCACATGCCACCACACCCAGCTAATTTGCTGATTTTTTCTGTAGAGACGGGATCTTGCTATGTTGCCCAGGCTGGTCTCAAACTCCTGCAGTCCAGCAGTCCTCCCACTTTGGCCTCCCAGAGTGCTAGGATTACAGATGTGAGCTACTACACCTGGCCTTGAAACACCTTTATGGAGACATAATCCACATTCCATACATTCATCCATTTAAGTGTACCATTCAATGGTTTTTAGTATTTTCTCAAGATTGTGCAACCATTTAGAACATTTTTCGTCACCTCCCCAAAGCATCATGACCCATTTCCCTCTAACCTTTCCTGTCCTAAGCAACTACGAATCTATTTTCTATACTTATGGATTTTCATATTCCAGACCTGTCGTAGAAATGGAATAATATGATAATGTCGTCTCTTTTTCAAATTTATTTTTTAAACTGACATAAAATTTTATGTATTTATTCTGTACAACATAATGTTTTGAAGTATATATAATTTTAAAATGGCTAAATCTAGCTCATTGACAAATACATTACCTCAAATAGTTACCATTTTTGTGATGGAATACTTATCATTCATTCAGCATTTTTGTAGAATATAATATATCATTATGAACTACAGTCACCATGTTGTACAATAGATCTCTTGAACTTATTCCTCCTATTTACAATACATCACCCTTTGTGACAGGCTTCTTTCACATAGCACAGTGTTTACAAGGTTCATCCATATCATATCATGTGTCCAAATTTTTAAATTATTTTTCATTCCTTTTTATTGTCAATTACTGTTCCATTATATGAATATACCACATTTTATTTGTCCATTCATCAGTTGATAAAAATTTGGGTTGCTGTAACTTTTTGGCTGTTACAAATAATACTGCTAGGAACATTCATGTACAAGTATTATATATATTTTTTTACATATTTTGGGTATATATCTAGGAGTGGAATAGCCTGTTAAACATATGACAACTCTATGTTTAACCTTTTGGAGAACTGCTAAACTGTTTTCAAAAGTAGCTGCATCACTGTCTAGTCTTACCAGCATTGTGGAAATTCCAATTTCTCCACATCCTTGCCAACACTTATTATTATCCATCTTTTTGTTTATAGCCATCTAGTGGAGATGCAGTGGAATCTCACTGTTGTTTTTATTTTCATTTCTTTAGTGGCTAATAGTGTCTGGCAACTTTACATGTACTTTTACACGTACTGGCCATTTGTATATATTCTTTTGAGAAATGTCTGTTCAGATTCTTTGATCATGTAAACATTGGATGATTTTTCTGTTTATTTATTGAGCTATAAGTGTGCTTATATAGTTTGTATACAAATCCCTTATGAGATACATGATTTGAAAATGTTTTCTCCCATTTTGTGTTACTTTTTCACTTTTTTTGATGATATCTTTTGAAACACAAATGTTTCCAATTTTGATGAAGCCAAACATATCTGTTTTTTGTTATATCACTTGTGCTTTTGGTGTCATATCTAAGAAACCATTGCCTAACCCAAGATCACAGGGATTTTTCTCATATTTTCTTCTAAGACTTTTTTAGTTTTGCCTCTTACATGTAGGCCTTTGATCCATTTTTAGCTCATTTTTATGCATGGTGTGAGGTAGGAGTCTAATTTCATTGTTTTGCATGTGAATATCAAGTTGTTCCAGCACCATTTGTCAAAAAACACATTTTTTGCCCCATTGAATTGTCTTGTCATCTGTGTTGATAATAAATTGACCATAAGTATGAGGGTTTATTTTGGATTCTCAATTCTATTCCATTGATCTATTTGTCTGTCCTTATGTCAGTATCACTGTGCCTTCATTACTATAACTTTGTAGTAAGTTTGAAATTAGAAACAGAAAGTCCTATAATTTTCTTTTTCTTTTTCTGAATTTTATTGCCTGTTCTTGGTTCCTTCAATTTTATATGAATATTAGGATTAGCTTGTCAATTAATGCTAAGATGGCATTTGAATTATGATAGGGATTGAGTTGAATCTATAGATCCATTTGGGTAGTATTGCTATGTTAACAATGAATATCCTATATGTGAATGTGGGAAGTCTTCCCAGTAATTTATGTCTTCTTTAAATTTTTTCAAAATCTTTTGTGGCTTTCAGTGTACAAGTTGTACATTCTTTTGCTAAATTTAATATTATTTTATTATTTTTGATACTATTGTAAATGCAATCATTTTCTTATTTCATTTTCAGGTTGTTTGTTGCTTGTGTATAGAAATACAATTGACTTTTATGTATTTCTCTTGTGCCCTGTAAACCTTACTGTACTCATTTATTAGTTCTAATACTTTTTTTATGTATTTCCTGGTTTTTCTATATATGAGATCATGCATTTGTGAATAGAGTTTTATTTTTTCCTTTCCAATCTGGATGCATTTTATTTTCTTTTTCTTGCCTAATTGCACTGGCTTGAACCTCTAGTACAATCTTGGCTAGAATTGGTGAGAGTAGATATTTTTGTTGTTGTTGTTGTTCTTGAGGTTAGGGGGAAAGCATTCAGTCTTTTACCACTAAGTGTGATGTTAGCTGTGAGTTTTTAGCAGTGCCCTTTATCAGGCTAAGGAAGTTATTTTGTATTCCTAATAAGTTGAGTAGTGTTTTTTTGTTTTGCTTTGTTTGTAATTGACACATAAAACTTGTACATATTTATTAGCTACAATGTGATGTTTAGATACCTATATACATTGACTGATGATTAAATCAGTAAACCTATCCCCTCAAACATTTATCATTTACTTATGGTGAGAACATTCAAAATCCTGTCTTCTAGCTATTTTGAAATATACAACACATTATTGTTAACTATAGTTTCTGTACTCTGCAACAGAACACCAGATGTTGAATGTTTTTAATTGTAAAGAGATGTTGGATTTTGTCAAATACTTTTTTTGCACCTATTGATAATCAACTTCTACAGAAGTTTTTAAACCAACAAATCATCCTACTTCCCTGTTTCTACATCCCTCTTTTATGAACTCACACAGTCTCTCTAAAAGCAAAGTCGATTCTCAATATCAAAACTTGCTGAAGGGTGGGTGAGTGAATAGCCAAGACATCTTGATCCCAGCTATCTTTGTACCCGGTTGAGGTATAACCAACACCCCTCCCAAAAAAGTGGCAATCAATTAGAGGTCAAATATGTTTTTCATGGACAGAGGCTATATATGATATATGGGAAATACTCCACAGCTTCTCTTTCTTTATTCACTTCACTTTATTCACTAGTGAAAATACTAGTACAAAATGAGAGGAGTATGCAGGAAGTATACTAAGGGTGTGTGCAACTAAAATAAAACAGAAAATGAGCAAGTTTACTTACACAAGAAATGTGTTAAAGTCTACTTGATTTGCTTAGAATTTTCTGGTGCAGGATTCTGCATTTTTAAAAATTCTATTTCATGTTTATTTTTCAAGGATTCTCATATCACTTTTCATATTTCAGGAGTCTGGGTGGCGACCATTTTGCCTGCCTCTCTCACATGTGTGAGCTATCTGTTCCACATTTTGGTCTGTTACAGGTAAGAGCACTCTCAGAGTCATTTGTGTGTCTTTCACCAGAAATATGTATGACAAGCTTTCCTCAGAATCTCCAATAGTGCCTTCAGTGGGCCTAGGAAGTGAATGCAAGGTCCAGGGCTAACCACATTTTTTAGTAGGAAGAAGAAAAGCATTATTGATTTGAACTTCTATATTGAGCTAACATTATGCTTAGAGTCTTTACTTGAATTTTACAACAACTCTGAGGGATAAGTCCTTTCATCCCTATTTTTACAGTTGAGAAAGCTGAAAATCAACAAAATTAAATAATTTGCCCAAGCAATTAGCAGATGATCAAGTCTTTCTGACCCCAGAGACCTTGTTATTTCTTTTACACTCAGACACCTCTACTGGGTATCAGACCTGCCTTGCTCTACAGGGCTAGTAACACTGGGTCCTCAGCAGGTGAATCTGGCTCAAGGGAACATCAATTAATATTGAATCAAGGGGACAAGAGGCATCAATCTCAAGAAAAGCAGTATAGGAAGAGGGAATGGCTTTAAACATGTTGTGAGCATTTGCAAGCAGATATCAGTTGGGTTTTAGGTACCTGCTGGTCATCTCTCTCTCTCACACACACACACACACACACACCACACGCACGCGCACACACACACACAGTCTTACAGGAAGTCCAGGCCAATTTCCAGCTCTGAAGAGCATCCTGCCTTTACATCCTCCTCATATGCCTGCCCAAAGGGCGAGTCTCTTGCAGAGGACACCCACAAGAAGGGGTGTCCTTCCTGGCAGGAAGGGTCTCAGCTCTCCACCAGCCCTGCCTTGCTCCCTGTCTCTACTTTCTTCTCACTGGACCCCACAGGTGGTCTGGATACTGCTACTCCCTCTGCCCTGCCTGATGTGGGCACACGTCTGCTCCTTCCCTCATTAGTCTGCGTGTGGCTGGGAGATATTCACTGAGACATTTGAGCACAACCAGGGACAAACATGATGCAAAGGGAGCTGCAGGGACATGGATGTGCGGCCGAGGGCACAGGGAGAGGAGGCCTGCATTCCCGTCCAGGCTGTCCCTGCCCCCACCTGTCACCCAAGAGTGATGATCCCTGTCCTGCTTCCTTATCTGAACCGTGGGGCAGAGGACACCAAGGATGAGAATCACACTACAAACTGCAGAGCACTAGCATTGTGCCAGCGTTTTAGTTTTTATTATTTCAACCTACATACAGGTGCTTTAAAAAATATTACAAAAAATGTTTAGTGTAAAGTAAGTCTTCCTCCTACTCAAACCCTGAAATTTTTGCCCCAAGCTAACCACTGTTAACTGTTTTCTGTGCATACTTTCAGAAATTTTCCATGCACAATGCAAATATGAGTGTGTGCTCTGTGTGTGTTGTATGTGTGGGTGGTACCACACTCAACTCCATGCTGCCAAACAGAAATAAAATGAAATTCACATGTTCAACTTTGAAAGTTCTAGTAGCCTCTGTTTAAAAAGTAAAAATAGGTTACATTAGTCTTAATCATGTTTTATTTAACCCAATATATCTCAAATATTATCACTTCAACATGTAATATATACAAAAAATATTATTGAGATATTTGCATTCTGTATTTGTTCCAAGTCTTTCCAGTTTAGTGGTCATGAAAAGTACAAAACAGGCTGAAAACTGCTGGGGATAGAACGTGAAGTAAGAAAGCCGGGACACAAATATGAGTGTAGACTATGAACATAATGCTGTCAACCTCACCTTTATGCACGGGGCCAAGGACTGGACCAGAACATTGAAAGATGAAGCTGTGACTTGTGAGGGGTTGTTTTCCCTTTGTCATTTTCCTTTACATTGTTATAAGATTAGGCAATCAATGAGATTGGTTTTCTGTTTTCAACTTTATTTATGTATTTATTTGACAGAGTCTTGGTCTGTCGCCCAGGCTGGAGTGCAGTGGCGCGACCTTGACTCACTGCAACCTCTGCCCCCCAGGTTTAAGTAATTCTCCTGCCTCAGCCTCCCGAGTAGCTGGGACTACAGGCACATGCCACCATGCCTGGTTATGTTTTCAACTGTTTTTAAATCTTACTACATAGGTAATATATATTCATCATAGAAAAATAAGAAAATATAGAAAGAAAAATAGGCCAGGTGCAGTGGCTCACACCTGTAATCCTACCACATTGAGAGGCCTAGGCAGGGGGATGGCTTGAGTCCAGGAGTTTGAGACCAGCCTGGGCAGTATAGTGAGACTCTGTCTCTACAAAAAGTTAAAATAAAAAAAAATTAGCTGGGCATGGTGGCGTGTTCCTATAGTCCCAACTACTTGGGAGGCTGAGGTGGGAGGATTGCTTGAGCCCAGGAGGCAGAGGTTGCAGTGAGCCAAAATGGTGCCACTGTACTCCAGCCTAGGTGACAGAGTGAAACCCTGTCAAAAAAAAAAAAAGAAGAGAAGAAGAAAGAAAGAAAGAAAGAAAGAAAGAAAAAAGAAACAAGTCACACATAATCTCATCTATCAGATTCAGTCACCATTATGACTCAATAAATACATACTATTTTTATAAAATATAATCTAGACTAAAGATCAAGACTTTTAAGGCAACTCAGGGCTACCTGGTGAGCTGCAGTCAGCACAGGGAGGCCAGGGTGCCCACTATCAGCCCTGTAGGCCTTCCTGTGCTATCTATGGGACTCTAATTACGCACAAAGAACCATCAGTTATGGGCACTACTTAATGTACTACATCTTTTCCAGAAAGCACATAAAGAGGCTATGGGCAGGAGATAAACATTTTCTTCCTTTGAAGTTCCATAACCCGGCCTCCTCAGCAAGCGTGGTGAGTCTGCCGAGGTCTCTCTCTGATCTGAGACTAAGCCATATGCCAAAACCTGAGGGTGAGCGTGACACCCGCCTCACTGGGTTGGTGGGTGAACTTCCAATGAGAAAGGGATGCTGGGCACATGTGGCAGAGGTAATGAAGTTTTCCTCCTTCTCTGAGACCTCTTTTTCCCTGTGAAACCTCAGGTGGCCATTGCAAGGTACTCTGGCTGGCAAATAGCCTATATTCTGTGGGGTAAGTGCCGATATGTGACCCATCCAATTCAACACACATGCCCTCATCACCTAGGGGGTCCTGGCTGTGAGTGGGGAGGAGAGAGGTGGTCAGAAGCAGCCCTAGCCTCTGCCCTTGAGGGACCTTCAGGACAGAAGGAAACACATAGTCTCGAGGTCCTCCTCACCACCCATCCTGAACCCAGGGAGTACATATGCTAAGGGTGGTGGTGACCCAGAGGAGAAGAAAATGACTATCCAGCCCCAGGGCAGGGCTCAGATGCCTTCTAGGGGAGTTGACACTCGAACTGCACCTAGCAGGTAGAGTAGGAAGTGAACAGGAAGGAGGGTGAGGCCTTGCCAGGCAGAAGAAACAGATAAGCAAGCATGCCAGGTTGTCTGGCAGGAGAAGGGTAGAGGGTAGCCTGCAAGGAGGGGCATAGGGGGTGGCTCACGAAGGACCTTGAGTTACCACCGGCTCCCTTCATTCCTAGGCTACCTCATCATTCACGTGGTGCAGAGCCTATGTGGCATGGCAATCATGTACGGCCTGGTGCTGCCCATCGTTCACAACCGGGGTCTGGAGATGCTGCAAGGGCTGGGCATTGGGATGTAAGTGCTGGGCGGGTATCCTGTCATTGCTGTGTTCTGAGAGCTGGTGTGCCCACCAGCTGCTATGTGGACCCATGGTCTTGGCCCTGACCCAGAGATGGGACATCATAGCAACTTATGGGGAGAGGAAACAGCATTCACAAAAGACTGCCTCTCACACCATTCCATAACACCCTCACAACCGTGTGTGTGGGGGGGGGATACATGTATGTCCATTTTCCAGCTGGGAAAATTGAGGTTTAGGAAGGTAAAATGAGAGGCAAGACAGTATGATGGAAGGAGGCAGGAAATCCTGGCAAAGCTTTTGGATCTGCTGTGTGACCTGGGGTAAGTTACTCCACTTCTCTACCTCTCAGTTTACATATCTGGAAGACAAAGTGAATGTTGGCTTCATTGAGTATTTAGTATGCATCTTTTCTCATAACAGCCTATGAATTTGGTGCTTGTGTTACCTTCCATTTTGTAGACCGGGGAACAGAGGCACAGAGAGACTGAGCGTTTCCTCCAAGCAGGGGGAGGACTCAGGATTGGGAGCTGGGCAATCTGAAACCAAAGCCTCCTTTTAGCCACTACCTCTCATTGCCACTCAGGGGATGTCAACACAGCATGCAGTGCTCTCTGGGGCCCCTCCCTGCTCTGAGCTTCTTGATTCCATACTTGCCACCTGTGAGTTGGAGGCAGAGCCTGTCCTGTCCACTCTCTTGTGGTATTCTCAGGAACTTCCAAGAACCCCATTCCATTTTTTAATTCCCAACCTGTTAAACTGCTCACCTAGTGGCCACCCCTGGTGAAAGGGACATCAGTGAAATCCTGGAGTAATGGTCTGTGGTCTGGAGCTAGAAGACCTGACCATGTGGTCTTGGGAAGGTCACCTCCCCTTTGTGAGCCTCAATTTTCTCTGCATAGTGGGCATGGGAATGCCTTGTAAGCGTAAAGCATGGAATTCACATTATCATTGTTCTGCCGGGTGGTCAACCTGTCTCCTCTCTCTCACTGGGCAGCAGAGAAGGGTCTGGCAGAAAGGAAAAGGCTGCCTCAGAATGGCCCCACCTTGTGTTTCAGCCTCACCATATCCATCGTCGTGGGTCTCATGATCCTGCAGATGTGGATTGCTGCCAGCTTCTTCCTACAGCCAAAACTGGGCACAGCTGACAAGCAGAAGCCCCTGGCTCTCAACAACAGGTGACGGTGAAGGAGGGAATGAGGGAATTGTAGGCCTTTGGCTTCAGCCATCTCTGGGTTCTTCCCTGTCCCCCATGCCAGGTTCCTAGGTGGGCCCCACATTCTCTGAGAGGGTGAGGTACAGTGGGTCAGCGGTGGGCTCTGGAGCTGGACTATTGGGGTCCAGATCCTGGCTCTACCCCTTAGGAGCCATGTGACATGTGGGATCTTACTCAACATCTATGAACCTCAGTTTCCCCATTTACAAATAATTGTGCATACCTCAAAGAGGCGTTGTGAGGATGAAATGTGTCAAAATATGAACTTAGAACAATAGTGCTTGGCACATGGAAATCCTTTCTAATTCATTCATTCAAAACCATCCATTCACTGGGGGAACAACGTGGGCATGAGGGTAAAGAAATAATGCCAGCACAATCTGTCTGTGAGAAGCTCAGTCCACTGGAACAGACAACAGGCACATAAACAAGGACAGAGGACGCCAGCGAGTGCAAAAGGAATACAAGAGAAACCTGGAGGAGGAGAGGCAGGGGTGGTTAACGCCACTGCAGATGGGTCTCTGGAGCTGAGGTCAGCAGAACGGTAGGATTTCTACAGGCAGAGAAGAGGAGAGGGTGTGGCTGGCAGCCAGCACCACAAGGACAAAGGCAGGAAGCCACAAAAGGGCAGGATGTGTTAGAAGATTGAGAATCACAAATGGTTGCCATGCAGTGGCTTTAGTGAGTGACAGGAAGGGGACACAAAGTGACAAGACCAGAAAACCCCTGGGGGCAGTGAGGGGGCTGAAACTCAGGATGCAAAGTTTGGGCTTTATTCCAGAGGCAACAGGAAACCACATGATCAGGTGGTCATTTGGGAAATTTCCTTTGGAAGACTTTGGAACAGCTGCAGCTGGGAATAGGTCCCTGGTGCAACAGAGTGGGGAAGCCCCACCCTCTGCCATAATCAATGACCCACTGCAGCCCCGTGAAATTTCTTATCATGCAGGAAGCCTCAAACCCCAAGGATCACATGAAACAATGACTGTTCCCACTGACATTCATCCTTCAATGTGCTCAGTGGCCCCCACACTGTACCTGAGCCATTCCTCACACCAGTGCTGTGAGGTGAGGGCATTCAGCTCCCCTTTAAGGCACGAGGTCACAAAGCTTTGAGCCTGAACCTGTAGGATTTGATCCTGGGTCTGGGGGACTGCCTTGCTCTACTGAAAGGTGATGCCTTGGGCTGGCTTCTGTTTGCAGGAAAGTGTTCCACAACTTCAACTACTTCCTGTTCTTCTACAACGTGCTACTGGGCCTGGGTGCCTGCCTTTCCAGGCTGCTCATCAGTTGCCTCCTTGGCACGTGGCTGATTGCCCGCATCGACAGGACTATCATGCAGAATGGCTATGAGGGAGCAGACATGGGTAAGTGACCAGCACCCACCTGGTCACATCCTCTGGAGAGGGCTGGTCTTGCACCTCTGTGGCAGCTGCCTGGGAAGACAAGTAGCAGAGGCCCGGAGTTCATGCCTTTCATTTATGCTCAGAGTTTATCTTCCAGCGGAGGCTATACAGCTGAGTAGTAAAGACACATTCAGCCCCCTGGTCAAAAGAGAATTCAAGGCTATTACATTCCTGCCCATTTGGCAGACCTTTGGGGTATAGAGGAGGAGGAGTCAAAGGTAGTCAAATTCTGTCTGAACACTTAGAAGTTAATTTATGAATGCATAGCTCTGAAAATTTTTAGGAAGAACATATCTCAGAAATATTAGTGTTGTTAGTTGGAAACAGTGCAGAAGATGTTCTGTTCAGTTGAAATGCTCTAAATTCAAAGCCATTTCTGATGAAGCAAAAGTAGTTTTTATTTTATTTTGAGCCTGGTCATTCATTCACTCATCTATTCAATAAAAGTACTGATGCTTGCTTGGGATTAGCCACAGCAGCTCCTAACCCTTTGAGCTTTGAGTTCCCCATAAAATGGGCAGATTAGAATATGATCTCTAAGAGTCCTGCAGATCTTTCTACCTCATTTTCTAGATTCTCAGAAAAGACTCAGGCACCAATGGAGAGCAAACTGGCTCATAGTTATATCATGAAAAGCACAAATGGGGCCATGTCAGGAGGTACTGCCTGGCCTGACCTGCCTCTGGATTTCAGGGTTCAGTGCATGGATCGGGATGCTCTATGTGGACCATTATCACACCAACCCTGTGCTCGTCAGCTTTTGCCACATCCTGATCACAAATCACAAGGAGAAGAAACTGCAGCAGACCACCAAATACTGGTGCTTAAATCATTCGGCAGGTAACGGCTCCTGTTTGAGCCTATGCTGGATTCAGACAGCAGGAAGTAAATACCCCAAGGCTCGCTGGGATCCCTGAGGTGCCCCAGGTTCCACTTTTCCTGCTCCTTTTCTCTCTACTCCATGCCCTGGGTGCCCTTGAACTAGGAAGCCCAGGAGGCTTAGCTCCCAGTCAACCTGACGATGGGACCCACTCAGGCCTTGTGTCCTTGTCCTGTTAGGTGGCCTCCTGCCTTGTTCCTGGAAATGAACTCTAGTTCTGCTAGTGGAGTTCTCCATATCCCATTTGTTTGAGTCTCCAACCCATATCCCAGGCTACATGGCAGATGCCTTCCAAGATGAGGCTACAGTTTGATGATTCTGCCCTGTTGCTTACCACAAGATCTCTGAGGCTCTCTGCCTCACTAGGGCTCAGGCTGTGTTAATTGCTATTCCCAACACTGCAGATACTCAATTCTAAAGGACAACTTACATCCCTTCAACCTCCCTCATGTCCCCAGGAGTCCCTGTCCAGCTCCTTCTGCCACATCTTACACATTCCAGGCAGCCCTTGCAAACACTTTGGAGAGGGAGTTCCCCTCCCTGAGACCCCTCACTCCTTCAGTCTGTCTGCTCTGATTCTATCCTAGGTCCCCGTGTCTCAGCTAGGTCCAGAACAAGGTGGTTCCTGTTGCAGACCCTAATCAACAACCCAAGACTCATCATACACAGAAAATTAAAATCAGGGCGCAGTTCCCAGGAATCCCAAATTCTGATGGCATGCTTGGAGAGCTGACGCTGGCCCCCATCATCTGCTCCAAAGCCAGGCTAGGACATCTGCCACCAAGAGAGGGCTCAATCTAACCAGAAGCTGTCCCCTGCAATGAAATGGGATGGCACAGCACCATCCATGCAGATGGCAGACAATATTGGCCACTCATGGGATGGCCACCTGGGCTGAGGAATGAAGTCTCAGGACTATTTCACTCCCTTGGCAAAAAAGATTAAAAAACTAAAGAAAAATCTGTTGAACAAACTTTGCCCATTAATGACTTCCACTATCCATTGTGGGTTGGCATCCTTGGAGAGTTACCTGTTAAAAAGCACTTAGTTTACCTACAAAGCAGAATTTTATGTCAATGGAGAAGGTGGTAAAATGTGTACATCAGGAGAGTTTAACCATCAGATCCCATTTTTCTCTGGAACAGAATGTGGATTTCAGTATCCTCATTGCTTCCTTCTTGCCAGGCTTTATGGTGGATGTGAGAGAAGGAAATCCATGATCCTGGCCCCAATGTTGTTGGACAAGCAGGCACACAGCAGGCTTTCTCTCCCATTGCCACTGGGATGAGGAATGGATCAGAGCTAACTTGGGCCTTAGTCATAAAGCAGATGCACAGATTCTCTCTAATAAGGAAGGGTGGGATTACTTGGAAAAGCCACCTGTCTGAAGATACAAAGACAGGGTAGGCAGGTATTCTAGGTGGGGGATCACAAGAGTAAAGTTGTGTGAGCAAGCAAGCCCCAAGCATGTTTGAGGAAGGTGAGTCATGTGACATGTCATGGTACAGAGCTCTAGGGGCTGGCCAGGACCATCCCAAGAAGGGCCAAACGTTGTGCCAGGAGGCTTGGACATTTGTCCTGTGCAAAGCCCAGTGCTTAACCACATTTCATGCTGAACCACAAAAACCTGGCCCAGGACCTGTACAAAATCTGTCCATTCAAAATTCCTTATGAAGCTTCTGCAGTTATTATGAGGATCCCACCAACAGGGCAAAGGGGAATCCCCATTCCCCTCATGAGTCCAAGAGCAATTGTAATTCAGTTGTTATTGTTAAGCACCTAATGTAAACCTAGTCCTGTTGCTAGGTGTTTGCCAGCATTGTCTCTTTTTAGTTTAATCTCTGACTGAGCTTTATCATCCTGCTTTTTAGAAACTGAGAAAACCAAGACTCAAAGTGTTGGGATTCCCATGCCACCACTTTGTAGGTGTGTGATAGCAACCCAATTACTTTGCCTTTATTCACTTTTCTTATCTATAAAAAGACAGTAATACCCCCTAACACCTAACTCTCAATAGATATTAGCTATTGTTATTTGTCATATAACACTTTGTGATGATCTGATTAATATCTGCTCACCCTCTCACTAAAATATCAGCTCCATGAAGAAAGAGGCCTTCTCAGGTTTTGCTGACTATCACCAAGCACACACCTATAACATAATAAGATCTTGGAATCAATAAAATAATGAGATCAAGATGAATAAATCTTTTGACTATGAATTCACTTACCAAAATCAATCCTGGCATCATGGTGTGAGTGAATAGTGAGTGAATACCCATTGGAAACCTTGCAGTGAATTGAGGAGGCTAATATGTAAACAGCTCTCTGTAATCCAACCCACTACATATAATAACATCAGCTTGTATAAGTTCTATGGAGACTTGGAAAAGAAAACTACTAATTCTGCCTGTGAAAAGTTAGTGAAGAGTTTCCAGAGGAAGTGACATGGAAGCTGGATGTGACACAGGGCATTCTTATTTGTGTTGGGGAAAAGGCAAGGCATACCTTCCAGCGTTGAAGTTTCCTGGGAGTTTGGAGATCATGCTAGATGAAGACACTCAACATGAAGAAGCTTTATTTGAGACCACTAGGCCTCATTGCTTTCTAGGGATCAGATGAGGTAGACACAGAATGTATTAACAGAAGCATAATTTTTAAAAGAACCCAGTGTCAATCTTAGGTAGTAGTGCTTCAGGACTGCCTGTTCCCATGCCACCCTCAGGCAGGCTCAGACAAGACACCAAGGGTGTCTGAAGACCCTGGGTAGCCTTCAAGGTCACAGGCATGAACACAACCTGAGGAACTTGTGAGACATATCAAAAGAACCAACATACACATTATAAAAGTCCCATTAGGGGAAGAAAGAGAAAAATGAGAAGAAAAATATTTGAAAAAATTAGTGGCTGAAAACTTTCCAAATTAAATGAAAGACATGAATCTACACACCCAAGAAGCTTAATGAAGCTGGATAAACTCAATGAGACACACACTGAAACACATTATAGCCAAGTTGTTGAAAATCAAAGATGAAGAAAAAAATCTGGAAAGATGCAAAGGGGAAAAGACTCATCACAAGTGAATGATCCTCAATAAGATTAACAGTGGATATCTTATCAGAAACCATGAAGGGCAGAAGGTAATGTGATGATATATTTTAACTGATGAAAGAAAAAACTGTCAATCAAAAATTTTATATTTGGAAAATCATATTCTTTGAGAGAAGAAGAAATTCAGATATTTCCAGATAAACAAAGGTCAAGGTAGTTTTTCTCTAATAGACCTGCCATAAAAATATTTTAAGTGAGTTCTTCATGCAGAAGAAAAAGTATATAGTACCTCAAAGCCATGTGAAGAAATAAAGATCACTGATAAAGGCAACTTCATTAATAAATAGAAAGCCCAGTATTATTGTATGTTTCATTTAGAGTGCCTTTATTTCCTCTATGACTAAAAAAGCAAAAGCATAAATCACTTATGATAAATCTATGTTATTGGGCACACAATGTATAAAAATGCAATCTATGACAGTAACTTTATAAAGGGGAAGGGGTGGAAATGTGTGGGAGCAGGGTTTGTTTATAATTGAAACTAAGTTGGCATCAGTCAAACTAGGTTGTCATAAGTTTAAGATGTTAATTTTAATACCCAAGGTAACAACTAAGAAAGTAACTAAAAACATGCAGAAATGGGAAATGAAGATAATCAAAATAGTACACTATAAAAAAATCAACTAAACACAAAAAGACTGAAATGAATGAATTGAAGAACAAATAACATATGAGACATACAGAAAACAAATAGATAAATAGCAGAAATGTATCCTTCCTTCTCAGTAATTACTTTAAATTTAAATGTATTAGAATCATCCAGTTATAAAGCAGGGGTTGGCAGAGAAGATAAAGAACATAATCCGTCTATATACTGTCTACCAGAGACTTATTCTAGATCTATAAACAAAAAAGATTGAAAGTAAAATGATGGAATAAGATATTCTATGCAAGTCATAACTGAAAAAGAGCCAGAGTGGCTAGATATTATCAAAACAAAAAGATTTTCAGAAAAAATGGGTTAAGGAGATAAAGAAGTGCATTATATATTGAAAAAGGGTTTAACCCACCAGGAATATATAACAATTATAACATATGCATATATAACATTAGACTCCAAAACATACGAAGCAAAATTGACAAAATTGAAGGGAGAAATAGACAGTTTTATAATAATAGTTAGAGACTTCAATACCTCATTTTCTTTCTTTATTCTCTTTTTTTTTTTTTTTTTTGTGAGACTGGATCTGACTTCATTGCCCAAGCTGGAGTACAGTGGTGTGATCTCAGCTCACTACAACTTGCACCTCTTGGGCTTAAGCAATCCTCCCACCTCAACCTCTTGAGTAGCTGGGACTACAGGCATATGCCAGCACGCCTGGCTAATTTTTTCTTTTTTCTTGTATTTTTTTGTAAAGACAAGGTTTCACCATGTTGTCCGGGCTGGTCTCGAACTCCTGGCCTCAAGTGATCGACCCACTTTGGCCTCCCAAAGTGCTGTGATTACAGGCATGAGCCACTGTGTCCAGCCAATACCTCACTTTCAATGGATATAAAAACCAGACAGAAGATTTATAAGGAAATGGAGGACTTGAACAATACCATAAATCAATAAGTTCTAGCAATACATACAAAACACTCTATACAATAACAAAAGAACATGTATTCTTCTCAAGTGTATATGGAACCTTTTCCAGGATAAACCATATGTTAGGCCCTTTAAAAGTCTTAATAAATTTTAAAAGACTGAAATCATATGATTATCAAGAAGTACATGCAGACTACTCTAAAACAAAACTCATTGGTTTCAGTGACTCATTTCAGGACTTGGTGTTAGTTCACTGGGAGAAGATAGCTGTTTCTAGGCAAATGTCCTGGCCCAAGTGTCTTATCTGAAATACTGCAGGTCAGAGAAAATTTCTGTAATAAGTTCTATTCTGTTATTCTGTTAACAAGGTATGAAGGAGATATGCAGGTATTTCAGAATGCAAGCATGAGGGCTTCTGCTTTATGGATCCTCCCTGACACTATTTTGGTTAGAGTTTGGACATAAGTGACTCCGTTTTGTATTGTTCACTTCCACATTAGATACTCCCCATGAGACCACAAGGTACAGGCTGGGAGAGAGAAGGCATTGTAACAAGAGTAGGAACCACAGGCATTTGGACCACTTCTTCTTGTAACTTATTTGTGCCTTCAGGTCCTGTTCAGGCTCAATCATATGTGTGTGTGTATATATATATATAAAACACTTCCACTTGATGATGAAGTGTTGCTGTGCATGGCAACTTTATGGGTTGGTGGATCAGATAACACCAAGTTCATGATGGGCAGCTCAGGGCACGTAGTAACTTGGTGGCCCATGCATGATCAAGCATTCAGTTTCTCCTAAGTCCCAGTAGCAGGTCAAGAGCCATCTCTTAAAAGATTAGTTACCTGTAGATGATGGTAGTACCTTTCTCCAAAATCCTAAAGACAGGAGCTGCAATTTACCTATAGGATGCCAAAGGCTCTCAACAGCATCCCTATCTGCTGCTAACACTTCAAGTACCATTGAATCTGCTGGATCAATGGTACTTGTGGCAGACCAAGTGGCAGACCAGCTTGGACAGCTGCCTGGACCTTTGCAGAACCTTCTCCTATTTTCTAACCCACTCAAAACTAGCAGCTTTTTGGGCCACTTGGAAAGGCCAGAGTAACATACCTAAATGAAAAATGCATTGCCTCCAAAATCCAAACAGCCCCACCAGGCATTGTGGCTCTTTCTGGTTGTAGGAAGAGCTAGATGCAACATCTTTCCCTTCACTTTAGAAGGGATAGGTTCACATACCCCACACCACCCAACCCCTAAAAATTTCACTGAGGCAGAAGTCTTATGAATTATAGTTAGATTTATTTCCCACTTTTCTGACATGCAAATGTCTTACCAATAAGTCTAGAGTAGTTGCTACTTCTCATTCATTAGGTCCAATCAGTCTAATGTCATTAACGTAATAGACTAGTGTGATATCTTATGGCAAAGAAGGGTGATCAAGATACCACAAGAATGTTTCAGTTCTCCTGAAATCAATGTCAGTTCGGAGCCAGTGTCCAGCAGTCCCGAAATGTCTGATTATTTCCTTTTCCTCAATACACAGTTACCTTGGTAAAGAGCTCTATGTCCCTTGTGGAAGGCTGAGAGATTAACATTACTGTCTAAATTTTCAGTTGTGTCCTTCCTTGAGGGGGCCCAACTTCCCCTTCATTCAAAGGGTTCCAAGTGTATAAACAGGCTCAAAACTTGGAATTGATTGAGGAACCATGATTTTTTGTTTTTAGATTCAAATTAGACTTTTGGTGACTTAACCTGGAATTTTTCTGCTTATATGGATCATATAAGAATTACGTAGACTTCCTATCTATTTCACTTCTAAGAACACTGTAATTAACTAGTCCTACAATATGGTGTAGTCAAGCAAAAGAACCCAGAAAAGTGAAGTAATTTAGTCTGAGTCTGAAGACCTGAGAACCTGGGAAGCTGCTGGTGTAAATGAGTAGCCAACATTATAGGTCTGTGCAAGTCAGATAATTCTGATTGTTTCTTTGACTCAGCTATTCATTATGGTAATTTAGCCCACCTTGTCTGGGCTGTTGAGTCTCCACTTGACCCCTGCCAGTCCAAAATCCAAATACTCCCATTGCATTTAGGTTTTCCAGTTGAGTGACTGCTGTTTCCACTGTAAGGTCTGGCCTACAGAGAAGAGAGATTGCAGAGCACTTTAAGGATACTGGAGCTCCTCTCACAAATTTATTTCTCAAAGTATTGGAGAAAAACATGTCTGGAGAAAAACCTCAGATAGAGGTTGAATGGCTGATACCACTGTGGGTGGGAAGCTATTTCTGTTGGGAGTGGGAAAGCCCCTTTTTCTGGGAGTGGGGATACCTCTTCCATTGGCAAAAAAGACTTCAAAATTTAGAAGCTCTGTGTCCCCAGCTTCATCAAACTTTTCTCACACATCCCTGTCCCAACGTATAGAACCCTGTTTCCCAATGAAGGCCTGAACTTTAACAGTGGACACCCTGGGAGGCTTGGAGTTCAACTTGCTTGTGATTCGTCCAATTGCTGGGATAAGATCCTGTGTCTGATTTTCAGTAATTTCAGTCCTGCAACTACAGGAGATAAGTCTCTCCCTCAGGGCACACCTAGACACTCTGAATTAAGTCATTTATGTAGCTCTTGAGCTTGGAATTCAAATACTTGACTCAAATAGCTTTTCTTTCACCTCTTTATCCAGTAGTGAAAGCAATCAACCAACATTATTATATTTCTTAGTTTTCAAAAAATGTTTGGAAGTATCATACACAGACTTACTTACCTCTTTCCTTCTTATAAGTGGTTAATTAGAAGTACCCAATCCAGATATTTTGCACATCTCTATAAATAGTTCACTACATGGACTATCAGTGCTCTCTCTACTACTGGAAATAAAGTCATTAGCATCTTTATATCTAAACAGATTAGAGAGCCATTTTCAGAAACCCCAAAACCAGTTCAGAAAACTAATCCTTAAAATTTTTTTCCTCTATTCTTAGTGTCAAAATCTGTGTGTGTTAGGGTTCTCCAGAGAAACAGAACCAATACGATAAATAGAGAGATAGATATAGATATATAGATATAGATAGCTAAGAGAAGATTTGTTATGATTACAGAGGCTGTGAAGTCCTACACTATGTTATAGTCAAGCAATACAACCAGTAAAAGTAGTGATGTAATTCAGTCTGAGTCTGAAAACCTGGGAACCTGGGGAGCCACTGGTGTAAATTCCACAGTCAGAAGGCATGAGAACTAGGATCTCCGATGCCCAAAGGCAGGAGAAGTTGGATGTCCCAGTTCAGAGAGAGAGAGAGAGAGAGAGAATTCACCGTTCTTTCACCTTATTGTTATACTTGGGCCTTCAAAGGATTGGATGATCTCCACTCACATTATATAGGTCATTTTTTTTATTATTCAGCCTACTGATTCACATGCTTATCTCTTCTGAAAATAGCCTCACAGATACACCCAGAAATGTTTTCTTAGCTATCTGGGCATCCCTTAGCCTAGTCAAGTTGACACATAAAAATAACCATCACACAAATACTTGGGCAGGGCTAGCTTCCTCTGGTCTTTCTGGTCACAGCAAAAAATGTCACCTCAATGAGAACATTTCTGAACCCCCTACCCAATGACTTTCCTGCCCCACTCTCAGCACTCTACTAGAAAGTAGAGGACTTACACTACCAGATATTGGGACTTAGTTTAAAACTATAGTAATGAAGGCTGTGTGTGCTACAAGTGCAAGGATAGAAACGAAGAGAAATAGAATACAGAGCCCAACTCAGACCCACACATTTGGACATTTTATGTATGATGAAAGAGGTGTGCAGAACAGTAGGGAGAAGATAGTCTTTTCAGTAAGTGGCCCAGGTCAGCTGGTTCTCCATATGGGAAAGAAATGAATCTTGACTCCTAACTCATACACTATAAACAAAAACCAATTCCAGGTGGATTGTAAATTTAAATGTGAAAGTTTAAAACAATATTTACAGTAGATAATATCAGAGAATGTTTTCATGACCTTGAGGCAGGCAAGGATTTCTTAGGTAGGACACAAAGTATACTGACCATAAAGAAAAAAATGGATAAATTGGGACCTATTAAAATTGTAACATCACTTCATTGAAAGACACCTTCAAGAGAGTAAAAAGGCAAGAACAGAATGGGAATACATATTTGCCAGAGTTATGTGAAAAAGCCTCATATTTATGATATGTAACTAACTCCCATAAATGAATGAGAAAAAAGACAGACAATCTGCCAGGAAAATTGGGCAAAAGATTCCACATTCCACAAAAAGACATTCCACATCCAAATGTCCAACAAGTATATGAAATGTGTCCACATCGTTACTAATCAGGAAAATTCAAATTAAAACCATAATATGATACTACCATGTAGTGGCTAAAATAAAAACAGGAGACAATATCAAGTGTTGATGAGGATGTAGAGCAACTCGAACTCTCATACACTGTTGTGTGTAAACTGATACAACCATTTGCAAATTGGTAGTATCTCTTAAAGATGAATATACACATATTCTATGACTCAGCAATTCCACTCTTAAGTATACACCCAATACAAATGCCTACATATGTTCACCATGCAAAAGAATGGTCAGAACAGCATTATTATTGGTAGTCTGCAAATTGAAAAAATCCAAATGTGTATCAATAATAGAAAGGATTAACAAAATGGGGTATATATTTTTTAATAATGGGATACTATACAGAAATAAACTATAGACACATTAAAATATATATATGGGCCTAGCCTGGTGGCTCATGCCTATAATCCCAGCACTTCAGGAGGTTGAGGCAGGAGGATTACTTAAACCTAGGAGTTCATGTGGGCCACATCGTGAGACTCTGTCTCAACAAAAAATAAATAAAAATTAGCCAGGTATAGTGGTATATGCCTGTAGTTCTAGCTACTTGGGAGGCTGAAGTGGGATGATTGCTTGAGCCCAGGAGTTTGAGGTTACAGTGTGAGCTGTGATTGTGCCACTGCACTCCAGCCTGGGTGACAGAGCAAGACACTGTCTCAAAAAAAAAAGAGTATGAAACTTACAAACATAATGAAATAAGCCCAACATAAAAGAGTCCCCATTTAAATAAAATTTTTAAAGAAGCAAAACTAATTGAGAAGTTAGAATATTTGTTATCCCGGGGGAAGAGAGGGCAGTGACATGACAAGTACACAAAAGGGGCTTCTGGAGAGTTGGTAATGCTCTATTTCTTATGGGTACTGGTTACTAGGCACGTTCCTTTCAGATAATTCACTAAGCTATCCACTTATGATTTCCATACTTTTAGATATGTGTGCTGTGCTTCAACATGCACATCCAATCAGTTGGTTAAATAACTTTTTTCCTGATTAGTCACAGATCAGGTGGTTCAAGACTCGAATGACAGGGTCTAGATTCATATCCTAGATCTTCCTATCTTGGAGATCTTGGCCAAGTCACTGACTCTGAATTTCAGTTTCTTAATCTGTAAAATGGGTTAGTTAAGGCACCCTTCTCATAGTTATTGCAGGCATTAAATCTTCTCATTAAATATTTGCTCTTGTGGTGGTCCTCATTGCTCTGCTTTGTCTGGACTATGCAGAAGACAGACAATAGTCTGGGATAGAGGAAGGAAAGATGGGGTCAAGAGACATTTTCAAAGTTAAGAGTGAGAGGGAAAATATCAAAGATGATGCTGAGCTACAAGAAAAAGATCCAGAGGCCCTGGTGTCGTTCTTTCCATTCCCTGTCTCTGGCTGTCTGCCCGTATCTAAACACAGGAGGTGGACGAACCAGATGATCCCTAACTGGTTAGTCCTTCCAACTATGATATTATCAGGTTGGGAGGAGAATGGAAATGCCATCCAAAAGGCAAACACGAATTTCCATGTTTGATCCAAACTCAAACACACAGTCTCAAAAACTTGGAAGTTAAGGGAGGTAAATTCTCAGTGGTAGGATTATGGGTTATTTTACTTTCTCCATTGAAGTTTTTCTGTTTTCTAATTTTCTGCAATAAATATGGAGTTCAATTAAAACAAAATGCCATACTTGACATATCCATGCCTACTATTTATAGCCATATAATTTTTAAAAAGAAACCCCTAAATTACAGATGTGCCTGGAACCAGAACCCAGAAAGCATCTGGGTAGGGAAAATAGTTTCTAACGTTCAAAGCCAAAGCCAGTAGGGCCTCCTCGGATGGGAAAGAGATATGAGACTGCAAATAATTCCTGGACATTACCTGTTTGTTATTGTGTTTTCCTCCCTTCCCTCAGTCATCTACACGTTTTCTTTTTCCAGCTAAATGAATCTAATCTTTGTTACAGTACTTCATCTTGTTAATAAAACCCAGGACCAAAGAATGAGCATTTATTAGCAATCGTAACATATCACTGCCAAAGTGAGGGATTCTGTAAGAAGGCGCTGGGTGTCTCATATATATGGGAAACCCTAGGCCACGTTCAGTGCCAACCACAAGCATTTTCATCTCTGGCCAGGCAAGCCTTGATCCCTGAATTTTGAGCTCTCAACCTCTTTTAAACTGAGACACAGATGGTCTCTTCCAGAGTCTTTCAGCTTCTAACTTACAGGCAAACACTACCATATGCTGTCTCCCAGCAGAGATTGGTTTTAACTAAGGCAAATAAGATAGGATGGACGTTGTTGATCATGATGGCTCAGTGCTACATCTCATATATCCTACCCCCTTTCAGAACATTTAATCGTGCTGCTCCTGGCGGCCCTGGGGTTGTAGTCCTTGTAGAGAGGAGAAACTGGCATTGAAGAAAGTAGTTGAGTTTTACTACTCCACGTGGGGCCCTCCCATTACTAAGAGCAACCTCCCCTCCTTGGGAAGAAAAGCGTGGGCGGGGCCAGAGCAGTCCCTCCCCTCCGCGTTGCCTTGGAGACCATGAGCGTCCAGCTGCAGTTGTCGCTGGACCGTCCCTGGCTACCTTGAGAGGTGCTTTCTGCAGGCGGGGACGCGCCCAGGCCGGGCGCAAGGCTTCCCTCCAATCTGCCGGGCTCAGGGGGTTGTCCAGCGGCTGCTCAGTCTATTTGGGGGGCTAGGGAGGGGGATGGGAGGGGCTGGTTGGGTCTTCTCAGCACACAGTAGGCGCCTAATTAGCGTAACCTGAATCAGGTTACTCTCTCCCTCCAATTCTCCTTCCCTGTGTCCCATGGAGGGTGGGTTAGGGTTCCGGATGAGAGTTCAGCGCCGCGTTGGAGTTCCAATCCCAACCGACATCTTGAGGGCTGTTAACTTTTCCCAGAAGAGCATGGCAGAGTGAAGCACAAACAATAATCCTGTATTATTCGCGTTCCCAAAGTCCCTTCGGATTTGCGCCCTGCGCGGCGGGGAGAACCGGCCTCCTGCTCGAGTTCGGAGCTCATCTGAGGTTAGTTTCATCAGTTCGTTGAAAGTTAAGACCCTGAGTCGACGTTCCCCAGGCCCCTATCCCCCAGCAGAGAGTCCTTCCGCGGGAGTCCCGCCCTGGGGTGCCGCCTCGAGGGCAGACGTCGTCCCGCCTGGACCTGAACCTGAGCTTGGGACGGGCGGTTTCCTAACCTCAGGAATTGGAATTGAGACACCAAAGCTCAGACGCGTTTCCTGGACGACGGCTTCCCGGCAGGGGCATACAGCCAGCGGACAAGATGTCGTCAGTGGGGAAGGTGACCCAGGTTCCGAGTGGGAAAGCCTACCAGCAGATCTTCCAGGCTGAGGTAGGAGCCGCCCTCTGTCCCCCTGTTCTCCATTCCTCTTCCCTTGCTTTCTTCCAAACTTCCCTCCCTCCCAGAATAAAACAAGGGCTTTGAAATTACTTTGATTTTTAAAATAATTCTTACTGGTTCTTAAATTGTACCAATACAAAATTAGAATGTCGGTTCTTGAAAATTAGAAAACTTAAATTAAAATTTTAAATGTAAATTACTCAGAAATAGCCTGGATGGAACCACTGGGTGACCTCTCTTTTTCCCCATGTATAACAACATGTCTAATTTTTGTATTTAAAAAATAGGCTTAATTCTGTGCTAGTGTTTTGAAATTTGCTTTTTCTCCATAACAATATCTTACAGACCGTTTTCTATGCCTGTGGGCACCCATGTATTTCACCGTGCTGAGTGGCTGCCCGCTTGTTGATCTAGGACTCCCATAACTGTATTAAAGTGAAGCCCTCTTGACAACAGTGTAGGTTATTGAAATTGCCTTGTCTTCTCTAAAGCACTGTACAGACAAAACAAGATCTTGAAAGAAACACACAGACCTGAATCCTTCCTTTGAAGTTCTGTACTGCTTATTTAAAAGGGATCTGCGTTCCTAATTTGAGCCCTAAATAATTCTCTGTAAAACCTCTGGAAATTATAAAAGTATAAAGAAACCAAAAAACCTGCTCTCTCTAAGGCCACTCTTAACTCTTGGCATATTTCCTCCAGGGCCTTTTCCTATGCATTTTAAAATTTGAGATCATACTGTTTAATTTTGGTTATAATTTTTAATTTGTGTGTTTAAGTGATATGTTTAACAATATATCGTCTCCTAAACATTTCCTGAGGTTATAAAAAATTCTTTGTGGGTCTCATCTTTAACAAATGCCTAACATTCCATCAAACGGACATACCATGTTTACTCAGCCAATCCCTATTATTTCTCAGTTCTATTTTTCCAATTTCTTGTGATTATAAAAAAGCCTGAGATGTTCATCTTGATCTTCATTTAAGGTTCTTAAAAAGAGGCCTTCCTTGAAGTGGCTGGGTGACTGTTACTGGGAGGAGAACTCTCCTGTAGGGATATGCCCTGGGGTTGAAGGCCTCCCTGAAAAGTGCCTTTCTATACAGCTCTCTGGATGTCTTTCTAGACAGCCACCATCAGCCTGAGAGTGCTGGGGAGTCAGCAGCTCTGACCACTCCCCCATCCCTGGTCCTCCCTGGATTCAGGTGCAGCTGGTCCACTCCCTGGCGGCCACCAGGAAGCGGGCTGCAGAGCATTCTGTGACCCTGAAGTGTGGCAAGATACCCATGATGAAGAAGGTGGAGACTCCTGAAGGGGAGGTGATGTCTCCTCGACAGCAGAAGTGGATGCTCAGCCTCCCCAACAACTGGATCATGGAAAACCCTGTTCTCCACAGGTAGGTCCTGCTGTCCATGCCTCACCCCCAGGCACTAGGGTACCTGAGCCTTCAAAAACTCAAAAAGAGCGGGCACAAGATGAGTAGCCTGTAGGAGTGAAGTCTCAAGTACCACCCTAAAGCAGGGAGGTTAATACCTACCTTGCAGGGCGGTTTGCTTCTCTCGCCCCCATTCCCCAGCTCCCACAATCATTATTGATTAAGTGCCTAGGGCCAGGCACTGGGTGTGGGGATCCCACCCTTATGAAACTTGAGACCTCAAAAGTAAATAAATAAGCACATCCCCCCAATGGCAGAAAGGCTCTAACTAAGGGGACAGGGGCTATGGGATGGGGGCCGGGAAAGCTCTCTGAGGAAGGGGATCACCTGAAACCAGAGGGTGCAGTATGGGGACAAGGCTCTGAGAAAGGTGGTCTTGGCCCCCTCCAGAAGGCTAAAGGTAAGTGGACCCTGAGAGAGGGCAGGAGATGAGGCTGGGAGCAGCTTGAACTTGACTTCAGTGAGCAGCTGATTTGCAGTTTTGAAGTCCCTCAGGCAGCTCTGTGCAGAATGTGGGGGGCTTCAAGAAGAGGCAGGAAGGCCAGGGCACAGGACACTGCAGTTGTCCTCATAACCTTGCTGGTGGCTGTGAGAGGGAAAGTAACAATGGGCCTCAGGTGTCTCTTGGAGGCAGAACCCATGATACCTAGTGATGAATTGGAGGGGAGGAGAGAGCTCCTGAGTGCCCTTGGTCTCTGGCCTGAGTGCTGGGTGAACAGCAGAAATGCAGTTCCCTGAGATGAGAGCAGGTGGCGTCAGGCATGGAGATCAGCAGTTTCTTGTGAACTTCCAAGTTCACGGTTCCTAAGTATGCCATTTCAGTTCACTGAGCTCTGACTCTCAGCTATGGGGAAAAGGAAGAGACAGATCTTCTTCCCAGGGTTCTTGAGAGAATGGAGCAGGCATGGGGCTTCCCTTAGGCACTTTGAGTTCTACACAAGCCATAAACCCTTGCTGGGCCTGGGACTCTGGGATAGAAAGCAGGCCTCCTCTGCCTGTCTTGGTTGTTCCTTTCACCCTCTTTGGGGCAGGGACAGACCCCTTGATGAGTACAGTTCTCTGCCCTGACCTGGCCTTTGAATTTTCCCAGGAAAGCCACCCCCAAAGCTTCTGACCCTCATGCTCTTAACTCCTGACAGATGGAAAAATCCACTGGCCCACCCAAACCCAGACTCGCGATCAGCGTTCTCTAGCCCATGTCACCCTGCCTGAGGCCCCAGGTGGGGGTCCAGGGTTACAGGCAGCCTGATGCCCCAGGTGGGAATCTAGAGGAACTACCCATCAGACCCAGCTCCCTCTAGACACTCTGCAGGGCTAGCAGAGGCCAGACTGGGCCGAACACATGAGTGGCAGAGCCAGGGCACCCTGTCTCCCTCAGGCGTCAAAGCAAAGGGTGCAGATGTTTGAAGAGTCAGCCAGCCAAGGACAGTCCACCTATGTGCTCACTACCCAGGGCAGATCCCTGGGTGGATGGAGACCAGCCCAGGCCAGGGGGTAAATCACCACTGGTATAAACCAAGCCCCAAGTCCCTGGAGCAAGTGACCAAGAAGCCAGAGTTGACAGCAGGTGTCATCATCTCAGCTCCTACAGGGCTGCCTTGGTCCAGGAGCATTTAGAATGACAAGGTCTGAAAGACCTGTGTCTAGAAGATTGGCCTGGGCCCCAGCAGCTACAGCCCAGGCCCAGCAACTTCCTCGCTGCTAGGTCTGCACTGAGGGCTAAATGAGAAGTTGGCTGGAAAGTATTGGACATATGGGGGGCCCAAGGAATGGCAGCAGTCACTGGGAGCTGCGGGATTTCTGTGGTGCTTGCCCCATGGACAGGGCATTCACAGATGCCAATTCCAAAGCTGATGTCACATCCACCCCGCTGGTCCTCCCTGTTGAAATAGTTCCTCCTGGAACCCCAGCTGTCTCCTCCCTCACCCAAATTCCATGGGCCTTAGTGTCACAAGGATGGATCTTGGAGTCTCCTCTCTGTTGCATTCTGTGGTTCCTATAAGCCCCTTCCCCCTTTCTGGAAAATAGGGTTACCTCAAGTACATCATAGGATGGGTTGCTGAAGGAGCAACTAAGGATGCACGCCAAGAGCTAGCATGATCTGGCTTTACTGGGCTGCTCATACCCCTTCTGATCCTCAGTTTCCCCAGGTGGGAAGTGTCTCAGGCTCATCATCCACACTTGACCACCAGAGCCAGAGCAGGCTCCCTGAAGGCAGGAACCCAACCTCTCACCTAGAGACCCACAGTGTCTGCTGGCAGGGGACCCTAGGCGGTGTTTGTTGGGAACCTGGGCACTGCCTCAGGGCTCTCTGGAATTGGGGTGTGCCTGGTCCATTGCTGCTGCCCACAGGCCCTCTGGAGAATCACCCCTTGGTGCCCTTATGTGCCAGAGCTGCCATGGATGGCATCGGGACTTCACTCTTCTCTGCTTGTGTCTCAGGGAAAAGGAAAGAGCCAAGAGAGAAAAAGCCCGAGAGAGTGAGAGCACCATCGCTGCCCGAGAAGTGCGGGGTCTCATGGACACTGTGGGTGAGCCTCCATTCAGCCTCAAGGCAGGCCTGTCCTGGGCCAGGGCAAGACCTGGGCGGGAGGTGGGGACGTCTCCTGGCAACTCCTCTGAGGAAGGCCCTGAGCTCCCACTGTGTTCCTCAGCTCAGTCACCTGAAGGACATTCTCCCTGAGCATCTCACCCGAGAGTCCTCACCTGTGCAGGGAGCTGGGGGAGGAGGGGAGCTGCCTGCATGGAGGGAAGTTACTGATGAAAACCAGGTGACTAAAGGATGCTACGCGCTTTCTTGCAGGTTCCCAACAGTATTTCTCATCTGCATTTTCTTCCTTCCTACCACATTGTCCTAGTTTGACCTTATCCTAGTATAAAAACCTTTTTTCTTTATGATAAAAAAAATACATGTTCACTGAAGAAAAACAAAGGAAGGAGAGAAAGAGAAAGTAAAACCTTCCCCTTCACGATGACACCTCTTCTTCTCCAAAGAGTCACCAGCCCCCACCCCAACCCACCCCCGGTTAACCCACGTGGCATCTGGCTTCCCACCTGGATAAAGGGGACAATAGAGCATGTGGCAAGAGTATAGACCTGGAAGCAAGTGGCCCAGATCCCTGCTCAGCTGCTGGCCAGCTTGGTTCTTCAACCCCCCGTGACTGAGTTTCCTCACTTGTGAAACGAGGCTAGGATGGAAACCACCTTGTGGCCTCAGTGTGAAGACTAGCTGAGTTTGAACAATACCTACTATGCAGGAAGTACTATGGAAGTGTTGGTAGCTATCATTTCTGTATGTATTTGCTTCCATAGAACTTTTTTTTTAAAAAAACATTCTGTGCATACTATTTTGGAGATTTTTCAGCATTTAACTGTATATCTGAGGCCTCAGTCCTTCTAGCACTCATGAATCACTGTCGTCTTTTCTCTTTTTCCTTAAGCCTCTGCCACCCTGACCTGGCTCTCGGGTCCACCTTCTGAGTCGGGCCTCCGTGTGCAGGGGCTGCCTGCCTGTGCTGCCTTTTCTCGAGAGCTCTGAAGCCAGCCTCATCACCTCTGTTGTTGCTCCACAGTTCCTGAGAAGATAAGCACCAGCACCTTTCAAAGACGTGCAGAACACAAGAGGAGGAGCTTCGAGAACGCTCTGGCCAGCTTTCAGGAGGAGATTGCGCAGGTTGGAAAGGTGAGAATCCTCCCTCTCCCTCCTCTTCCCTTCCTGTGCCATTCCAAAGGCGGGTGTGTCATGGCTCCCAGCCTCCCTTCCCCTCTCCAGCAGAGGTCCTCAGGGGCTCACAGAGCCTTAGACAGACATGGAACCGTCTCCGAGTGCCTGAGTGGCTCGTTATGAGTGTTTGTGAGCACAGCTCTCCGTAGTTCTTGGAAAAGCCCTACAGGTCATGTGTGGTTATTACCCTTTTGCAGTGAGGCCCAGAGAGTCTCACCTGACTTGATGCATAAGGGCCCAAGTCAGAACTGCTCTCCAGGTCTGACACCAAACCTAGCTTTTGGCCTCCCTGCTCAGTCCTTCTGATGAAGGGCAGAATGGCACACCCCCCGCTGACAGCCCGGCTCTGCTGGGCTCTTATGGACTGCCCCCCATTCAGCTCTCATTCCTCTCCGGAGACCTCATCTCTAGACACACTGGTGTCTGGAATGTTCCCTAAATGAGATCAGCCTTTGCCCTTCTGATTGCCCTGAGCCCCAGATTTCCACTTGTCCCCTTCTCCCTGAGTCTTCTCTGACCTGTGTTGTTGCCCTGCCCTGGATTCCTGGAGCTGGCTCTGTGCCCAAAGCACCAAGAACAGGCTCTCCAGCCATGTTTCTTCATACGTTCCCAACTAGATGCCAGGTCTGCTTTCACCCTTGAGCTCTGTGGCTTTGGTGAAGCCATCTACCTGAGCCTCAGTTTCCTCATCTGAAGTAAACTTGGCATTCTTTCATTTGGCCACTTCTTTAATGAATATTTGTTGAGTGCCAACCGTAGGCTAGGCCCAATGTCAGCAGCCGATTTGAAGACTGTGATGAGGATCAAATGAGCCAAGAAGGAGGGCTCAGTGCAGAGTATGTGGCATGGCTGTGAGCTGACTAGTGAGCCTCGACTCCTTAGGTCTAGGCAACGATCATCATTTTTGAGATGGGACCATGCCTGGTACTTCCCCTATGGTAGGGAGGGCTCTCTCCTTCCTGGGGATTCTGATACCGTGGCCATCATCCCCCTGGCCTGTTGCAGGAAATGGAAGCTCTCATTGTGGACACAGCGGGACTTTTTTTGAAGAAGCTGACCGAGTCTGATGAAGAAATGAACCGTCTCTTCCTAAAGATGGAAAACGACACCAACCTTGAGGACTACACCATCCAAGTAGGGGTCCCTTCATGGCTGGGCCTGCCCCACCCGGGTCCTGCTTCTTCCCTCCCTCCCACCGGCTCCTAGCCTGACCCAGACTTCTCTGCATAGGCCCTGCTAGAGCTGTGGGATAAGGTGGCCAGGCAGTTCCTGCTCCAGAAGCAGGAGATTAAGGAGCTGGATGAGGCCCTGCACTCGCTGGAGTTCTCTCGAGTCAATAAAGTAAGTCGGCTGCAGGTGGGCTCTGTGGTGATTGTCACTTGCCAGGTTTATTAGGCATCCTTCTGTTTCCTTTTAGTTCTCCAGGAAATGAGTCACTAAGTATGGTACCTTGTCATTTCTAGCTAAAAGGCGTGTTGAAGAAATATGCTGAAGTCATAGAGAAAACTTCATACCTCATGCGGCCCGATGTGTACAAGCTGATAAATAAAGAAGCCATGGTGAGTGGTTTTCCTGTGCAGGGATCAGCCCATGGGAGAAGGGGCAGGACCAGGAACCCGGGACACCCCCAACCTGGTGTCTGATGTCTCAGGAATGGTGGGCTTCTCATCTATTACGTTTCTAAGGGGCCCAGGTGGGTCTCTTAGGTAGAGAAGCAGAGTCCTTGCTATTGTAAGCATTTTTCAATAGAGATCTTTCTAAAGTATATCTCATATTTCCCTGACATCTTGAACCAGGCATACCTAATATAGGGCTATCGTCTGGAGCGCTGGTGATGTTACTGAGCACCTACTAGGTCATGTCTCAGCAACTGTGTGCAATGCAATAGGCGCTACACTATGGAGTCATCGTTGGGGGACTACGGTGGTCTCAGGGTGGTTTCCACCTTCGAGTGACCTGCTCTGCCTGCTGTGCCTGGCTTTTCTGCCTCTTCTTGCCTCTCTTCCTACCAGTGGTCTGTGCCCATTGCTGAGCCTGCCTCTTGGCTCTGTCCCCACTGCTTTCCCCTGTTGGTGCCCCCAGCACCCCTCCCCCCGGCCGCTTTCCTTGGGGTGGAAAGCACAAAATTCAAGGTTGTTCATGATGTCTCCAAAGTCAGAGCAAAGTCTGACTCCTCTGCTGTGAGAGAGGACTCCTCTTTTGGCTGCCCAAAGGCACATTGTGGGTTTCCTGGTCTTGTGCAGTGAGCTGAGCTTGCTGGATAAGGGGCCTCCTGGCAACACAGTAGGCTGAAAAGAGGATGGTGTTTAGAATCACAGACGGGTCCAGCCCACGTCAGCACCATGGCAACCTGGGTAAAGCACAGGCAAGGAGTGAGCACAAACCTTCTCCACTGTCCAGATGTGGAAGCTTCCGAAATGACTCAGCCCCTGAGCCTGGAGCTTGCTGAGTCGTTAAATGAAGATAATATGGATGTTCCTCCACTTACGATAGGGTCACATCCCAATATACTCATCATAAGTAAAAAGTATAGAAAGTCAAAAATAAATTTAACACCTTCATAAACCCATCGTAAAGTTGAAAAATCATGTCAAGCCATCGTAAGTTGGGGACTGCCTGTAATACCTGTCAGGACTTGTTGGGAGGATAATGAAAGAGGGTCCAGCTGTGGTAGCTGTCTTCTGAGATCAGGGAGGGCTCCTAAGTTGTGCACGTTTTATCCAATAGGAGAGTCAAGGATTTCGGTGTCCCGGATGTGCTTCACTGCTTCCCTTCCCTATGCTTCACTCATTATTACCACTTGCATTTGCTGCTTGCTCTACCTGTGTTTTTTTCATGTATTGTCACAAAATCCCTATGCTATAAATAGCATGAACCCCATCTTATGGCTGCGGATCTGTAGGTTGAGGAAATACTTGCCAGTGCCACCCAGCTAGGAAGTACAGCTGACATCAAGCCTCAGGCTCCACTGAAAAGCATTACTGGAATTTCTAGCCTCTGAGCTTGGCAGGGTTCTCACTCACTGCCCCAGCATACTTGCCACCTCCCTGGAGGGCTTTGGGAAATGTGTGGAGGCATTTGGAACCAGGGAGGATGGGGGAAGTTACTCTTATCTAAGCAGGGGCAAGGATGCTAAAGGGCAAAACGGTGCCATGCAGTGGAGGATCATCCCCATGCCCATGCCAAGGGTGCCCAATTGAGAAGTCACGGGAGGACTGCTGAAGAATGTTCTAGCTCTGGCCTCATTTTGCCATTGGGTCTCAGTTCTCCTAACAAGCGTATGTGGCTCGTCCCTGATGGCACAAGCACTCTGCTTTTGGAAGAAATTTATAAAAAAGAGTAACCACTTAGAGCTCACTGAGTGCCTACCTCCTTTCACCTTCTTTAACAAACATCTGAAGTGACCTTGGAGCTGATAGGAAGCTCATGCAGTCAGGGTCTATGGTTAAACCTTCAAGGAAGACCCTTGTCCATGGCTACTCAGTGCCAGGAAACTTCCTTGAGTGCCATCTGACCCCTCAGTCCCCCTCAGGCCCTGCGACCACTGCACTCAGCCCTCTCCAGCCTCTCTAACTGAGACTTGCCCTGACCCAAGAGAGACCCTGTCCTATCTAGAGCCCTGTCCATCTGTGACCACAGGTCATGAACTATGCCCTGCTGGGCAACCGGAAGGCCCTCGCCCAGCTGTTCGTCAACCTGATGGAGTCCACCCTGCAGCAGGAGCTGGACATCCGCCACCGCTGGCAGAGCTTGGTGGACACCTGGAAGGATCTCAAGAAGCAGGCCCTGCTGCAGAGTTTCAGGTCAGCGCCACCCACACCACACACAGCTCCTTCTCCAGCCCACCAGGGGCTGGCAGAGGCTAGGGGTGGCATTCTCCCTCACTTTTTGCCATTACTTAAAAATGCTGCTGTTTCTCTCTGCTCTTTTTAAAGGTAAAAAATAGATAAAGGTATAAAGAATAAATTAAAAATCACCACTAATCTCTCCCCACAGTGAGAAGCACAGCAAATATTTTGGTATATTTTCTCCCAGGCTCTTTTAGATCCGTACAGTATATGCGGTTTCATATTTTATTCATGAACTTTGCTTCATGACCATTCTCTGAGCTCCATACAGCTGGAAAACATTCATCCGATTATCTGTATAATTTCCACTCTTTGTTATCACTCATAACCCTGTGGACACTGGGGTGAACGAATGGACATCCTTCAGGCAAGCACTTCCCACCCTTGGGGAGCGTGTTTCCTCCCTCCCATGGGAGGGGCGTGAAAAGAGGTCCCTTCTCCGTGCTTCCTCTGCCAAGTGGCACTTTTGCTGTGGATGAAGGAAAAGTGTACGAAGGCCTGCCTCCGTCTTGCCTTTACATGTGACCTTGACCAAGCCCTTGAACATTCGGAATCTGTCTCTTCCTATGCAAAACAGGCATCCTAACGGACCGTGATAAAGTTTCAGTGATCCAACCAGATACTGCATGGAAAGTGCCTATCTGGGCCTGGCACTGGGAAGCTGTTATAAATGCCAAACATCATCAACAGTGATAGCAATGGCTGCCATTTACTGGGCATTTCCCATGAGCCAAGCACAGTGCTAGGGGCCTTGCTTGCATCATTTTACTGAGTGCCCACAAGTGCCAATGAGAAAGGCACCATCATGAGTTCCATTTTACAGAAGAAGGAACTGCGGCTCAGAGTAGGAGAAGGACTTGACCAAAGTTACAGAGCAGGCAGGAGGCGGTCAGGACCCCCCAAATCTGAGCCTGCTGGTCTCATGCTGTTGGTGCCAGAGCTCCACTGACCTGACTATCGCTCCATTCTTTCCTCCATTTCTCCCTCCCCTATTTCTCCCTCCCACCCTCTCTCTGTCCTTTCTTTAGGGTCCTAGAGGAGAGGCAAAGGCTGGGGAGGAAGGGGTTGGGGGTGGTGTTAGGGAAGGAGTGCTGGGCCTCTGAATGCTCTCACCATGGTTCTCTTTTCCTCTCTCACTCCTGCCCTGCTCCTCCTCTCCCCTTTATGATGCCAAAATGTCTGACCACCAGTGAGTTCATGGCCAGTGAGAGTATCCATACTCCCCTGGCTGTGGTGAAGGAGCTAGAGGTCATGCTGAAGACCCAGAACGTCCTGCAGCAAAAGCGGCTGAAGCACCTCTGCACCATCTGGTATGGGCAGGAGGGGTGGCCCGGGAGGGGTGCTTCTTGGGGTTCAGTGGGGGAGGCAGAAGTGGCCTACAACCTGTCCCCCAAGGCATCCTTCAGACTAAGTAGGCCAACTCCCAGCTCTCTGGCCCTGGGCTGGCCACCTAGGCTATTTCAGCCCCACTCACAAGAAAGGGCATGGCCCATTTGTTGCAGTAAGAAGCTTAGTGTAGCTGCCAAACAGCTTGAAAGAAGCAATGAACGGGGGTGAGGGAGGAGGAGGCACAGATCAGAGCACGCAAGGCCTGTGGCCAGGTGGAGGGGTTTGGACCTTTTTCTGAGGGCACTGGGGAGTGGAGTGGCTCCATGAGCTTTGCACTTTGGAGGTGTGTATCAGGCATCTGACACTGGAGGCTGGAGGCACCTGTCAGAGGCTGTGGAAGCTCTTCTCAGATGTGGGTCCACCCAGCCCTGATTTCAATTTCATGAGAAAGCTATTCAGTGGGGTGCCCACTGAGTGTTATAGATCCTGGAATCCACTGTCCAGGGAGTTCGTAGCCTTCACTCTCAGAAGCAGGATGGAGCTTGCCTGGTACTGCAAAGTGGAGGTACCATGTGTTGTGAAAATGCTCTCTAGTAACCTGGGACACAGATTCTTCTCATCTCCACACCCCCAGGTCCTAACTTCTCCTAGGATGTAAAAGACTAGTAAGGCTCCACATGGCTTGAGCTAGAGGGCCTGCCCCTAGGCAGGCGCCTCCTACCCCATGGACAGTTAATTTCTTTTTTTGAGACAGGGTCTCACTCCATTGCCTAGGCTGGAGTGCAGTGGTGCACTCTCGGCTCACTGTAACCTCTGCCTCCTGGCTTAAGTGATCCTCCCATCTCAGCCTCCAGAGTAACTGGGACTACAGCCATAAGCCACCACGCCCAGTTAATTTTTGAAGTTTTAGTAGACGTGGGCTTTCTTCATGTTGGCCAGGGTGGCCTCGAACTCCTGAGCGCAAGCAATCCATCCATTTCGGTCTCCCAAAGTGCTGGGATTACAGGTGTGTGCCACTGCACCGGCCCAGTTTTTCTCCTTGTGTTTGACATTTTGGACAGTTACATTTTGATCCAGGTGTAAAATTAACAAAACGGATATACATCTCAGAACAGGGAAAGTACTTGTGTTCTTTTCTATAATTCAACTTATTTCCAACTCTGAGCCCCTGTTCTTTAAGTTGGATAGAACTTGATCTTTCTGGGAGTCATATCCCTTGAGGCAAAGTTCTAGAATTTCATGCAATGCCAGGGCTGCTGTTGGGATGTCTGGTTCTCAGTTATAGTTCACCCCAATGCCACTGGGCTCCTACTGCCTCCAGACAAGTGGACATAGGAACCTCCCCAAGGAGGCTGCTCTGAGCCCCTGAGTCTTCACACACAAGCAGTGGTTTCCCTCCAGGGCCCTAGGTCTTGCAGATGCTCCCATAGTGCCACCAGGAAGCAGAATCCAGGCTGCCACTGCCAGGCAGCTGCGTGTCCTGCTCTGTTTGTGTTTCCCCCACAGCCTCTTTGTATAGGGGTTGAGGAAATACCTGGTCCCCTGGGCTCTTAGCCTGCTGCCACAAACACCTTCTCACCAATGCACTAGACTCTCCCAAGAAATTAGGCTTTTGAGAATGAAAGCCAGAAAAATTTCTGGGCTGCCCTGCCACATCCCTCTCACAGGATGTCAATGTGGGTTGGCTGGTCACCTGTCTGAATGGAAGACAGGGACAGGATCAAACACAGGGAGAAAAAAATGTACCCATAGACGTTTCTGGCCACAGCTTGGAGACACTATGCAATGGCAGTGTCTACAGGGGGAGCGGGCAGGCCATTGGACCTGGCCTGGAGGAAGGTGGGACAACTCTGCAAATCAAGGGGAGAGTGGGTGTTGGCGGGACCACGAAACTCCTTTGCAGTGGAAGTATGTAGAGAGGTGAGGTCAGGACACAATTCTGGCATCCAGAAGTCTGGAGCACACAGGTCTAAAGATAAAGTTGCAAAACCTTGGTCATAGATTCAAGTGAACATCAGTAGAGAAGGCTGGGTCTTGGGGCCTTGACAGCACCCAGAAAACCCACTGTGTAGATGACCCTCTCTTCCTCCCTGACCTGTCAGGCAGTGAAGAGCCTTCTAATCAAGCTTGAGGAGCTGTCCCAAGGGGACTGCCTCATAGGGCAGTGTGGGGATCCCACACTCCATCCTGGCCCACAGGTTTCAGGCCCTTCTTCTGGAACCCCCTAATCTCCAGAAACTTGGTGGGGATCCTTGCTACTCAAACGCAGGGTCTGCTGGGAGCATGTGGTAGTGATGGCAGAGGGGAAAGTCTAGCTAACATTCCCCAAGGCCTTGACAGGGAGATATCCAAACACCTGGGAGAATTCCCATGAGTTTTCTTGGCCCCAATAAGTATATGTGCATATGATTTAAAAAAGTTTTTTTTCAAAAAATAAAATTTGTATTTTGGAGTTATGTTCAATTTCTAGAAAAGTTACAAAGATAGCACATAGAATTCCTAACCCTAACTCTTCACCCAGTTTCCCTTAATGCTGCCATTCTATATACCACTGGACATTCATCAAAAGTGACAAATTCATTTTGATGCATTTCTGTTAACTAAACACCAGACTTCATCTGCATTTCACCTGTTTTTCCACTGGTGTCCTTCTTCTGTTCCAGGAGACCACATTACATTTAGTGTAGTGCTTAGAGTTGAGATCGTGCTATGCATACTCTTGTACCTACCTTTTGCTCTTTACTGTCCAGTTATGAGTAGGGTTACCTGAATCCCTGTTTGCCCAAGACCATACTGGGTGACACATCTTGTTCTGGCATAATCATTCATAGTGACCTCTTTCACTGTCAAAAATGTCCTGATTTAGACAATAAATCATATGATCCCTCTAGCAATACACCTCTTCCACACCATTAAACATCATCCAATTTTTAGCGTCTTTAAACAACAATCATGTCTAGTTTCTCATAATTCTGTAAGTCAGCTGGGTGTGGGCTGGCTTGGCCAGGGCTGGAAGGTCTAGGATGGCCTCACCTGTGTGTCTAGAGTCTCTGCTGGGTCAGCTGGGTCCTCTCTCCGTATACTTTCTTAGCTTCCAGGAGGCCAACCTGGGATCCTACGCACAGTGGGTGGCAGAAGGTCCCTGCAGCAGGAGAGGACAAACCCTTGCACAGCCCTTCCCAAGCCTCTGCTAGGTTGTATTTGCTAATGTCCCATTGGCTAAGGCCAGTTACATAGCCACACCCAGATTACAGGACTGGAGAAATAGACTCCACCTCCCCCATGGGAGGAAGCTGACCATTTTTTAATCTGCCACACTATTTTTTAACTTAGATGTCTAATCAGATAGAGAAAATGTGGTACATATACGCCATGAAATACGATGCAACCATTAAAAAATGAGATCATGTCCTTTGTAGGGTCATGGATGGAGCTGGAAGCCATTATCCTCAGCAAACTAACACAGGAACAGAAAAGCAAATGCCGCGTGTTCTCACTTAAAAGTGGGAGCTGAACAATGAGAACACATGGACACAGGGAAGGAAACAACACACACTGGAGCCTGTTGGGGGTGAGGTAGGGGGAAGGAGCACATTAGGAAAAATAGCTAATGCCTGCTGGGCTTAATACTTAGGTGATGGGTTAACAGGTGCAGCAAATCACCGTGGCACACGTTTACCTATGTAACAAACCTGCACATCCTGCACATGTACCCTGGAACTTAAAAACAAAAATTTTAAAAAGAATTCGGTGTCTTTTTCTCAACTTTTATTTTAGTTTCAGGGGTACGTGTGCAGGCTTGTTACATAGGCAAATCGCGTGTTGTGGGGTTTTGGTGTACAGATTATTCTGTCACCCAGGTAATAAGCATAGTACAAGACAGGTAGCTTCTCCATCCTCCCTCTCCTTCCACCCTCCACCCTCAAGTAGGCCCTGGTGTCTGTTTTCTTCTTTATGCCCATATGTATTCAAAGTTGAGCTCCCACTTGTGAGAACCTGTGGTATTTGGTTTCCTGTTCCTGTGTTAGTTCATGTAGGAGAACAGCCTCCAGCTCCATCCATGCTGCTGCAAAGGCCATGATCTCATTCTTTTTTATGACACTATATTTAATGACTTCAGAAGAGGATTTGCTGTACTTTATTCAGGCAGTTTTCTACTGTTGATGTGAAGGTTATTTAATCATCATGTGTGTTTGTGAACAGCATTGTTAAGTGAACATCTTAATACATAAACTTTACATGCATTCTATAATACCATCTCAGATTAAGTCCCAGAAGGAGGCTTCCTTGGTCAAGGGTTGGGAACAGTTTGTTTTTTCCACTGGAAAAATTATGTTCTTTTCTTTTCTAAATAACAAGTTTGTTACTTAGAATTTGTTAATTAAAAGACCTTTCAACCAGGTCGTGTTTGAGCACCAGGAAATCCCCAGCAGTTCCCTTTGTTCTTCAGTATTTAAATCGACAATTTTCTGGAGCTATGTTTCTGGAAGATGCTACCCATTTTGGTTAGTAAACTTTTGTTCCTGTGTGGCTTACTTGCCGTATCTTCCTTCCCAGTGACCTCCTGCCCCCCAATTACAGCAAAACTCAGCTGACTGAGTGGCATTCTTCCCTCAACTCCATGAACAAGGAGCTAGGTGAGTGACGTCTGCAGGACTCCACCTGCATTTCTCCAGAACTCTGTTCAAGCAGTCGCTTTGCTGAAGGTCATTCAAGTGAGTGGTGCGACCATGGTGGGGAGGAGGGATGGGGGTGTGGCAGGAAGAGTGAGCTCTGAGAGCTTAAAAGGCCCCTCCTCCTTTCCCAAGACCTCCCTTCCTCACTGCCCAGCCTGCAGCTACACTAGCCACACCCTCTGACCCCTGACCCCTGACCCAAGCATGGAGACAGAGAGATGGCTCTGATGCCCTCCTTGAGGAAGGCCCAGGAGCATGCCCCAAGAGTGTGAGGTGGAGCACATGGTCTTGATGCCCAGCTCTGCTCCTCCCTGGCTGTGTGACCTTGGGAAAATCAGGGCCTCCGGTGGCCTCAATGTCCTCCTCTGTAAAATAGGGATGGCAAGAAGAGTAATAATGGTCCCTGCTTGTGGGGTGGATGGCCAGTGGTAGTCCAGTGCCTGGCTTACACAGAGTCCTCAATCACAAATGGTGATGTTTCAAAATGCTCTATAATAAGGGCAGTCAGGCTGTAAACTGTGTGCTGACTGCTGGTTTTGGAACTAAGTGTTGTTAGACCCCCCAACTGCCTCATTTGTTGACGTATTGTCTAGCTGCTTTCACTCTAAATGGCAGAGGTGAATGCAGATGGCCGCTGACTTAGGATGGTTCAACTTAGGACTTTTTGACTTTACAGTAGTGTGAAAGTGGTACACATTCAGCAGAAACTGTACTTCAGATTTTGAATTTTGCTCTTTTCCTGGGGGCTGTGGTGCCTGGATACGTGGTGTGATACTTCCTGGCAATGCTGGGCAATGGTGACAAGCTGCAGCTCCCAGTCAGCCCTGTGATCATGAGGGTAAACTAGTGTACTCTGTTGCCAGATGATTTCGCCAAACCGTAGGCTCATGTATGTTTTCTGAGCACATTTAAGATAGACCAGGCTAAGCCATGATGTTCGGTAGGTTAGGTATATTAAATGCATTTTCAACTGAAAATATTTTCAACTTACGGTGGGTTTATTAGGACGTAACCCCATTGTAAATAAAGGAACATCTGTAGTTAGAACAGAGACTGTATGACTGCAAAGCTAAAACAGTTTACTCTCTAGCCCTCTATAGAAAAGGTTTGACACAACTTGCTCTAGAAGATACATAATAAATTTTTCATCTCCTTAGAGGATCATAGCAACCTAGTGAGGTCAGTGGTATCACTGTCCTCTTGTAGTAAGAGAAGGGTTTAGTGGCACAGAGAGGTGAAGTATCCTGCCCAAGGTCACACAGCCAATGAAGTGTCATAGCTGGACTTAGCTTGGGTGCTTCAGCTAGTAGTACACACCATTGCTTCTAGGGCTCTCAGGTTTATAATACGAAGGGTGTTTCTGTATGAGCCACAAGACTCTAAATAATAGCAATGGCTACCGTTCATTCAGTGCCTCCTACAGACAGGCATTGTCCTGAGCCCTGCATTCAGTAGCTGGCTCTGCCCTCAGGCACTTCCAGTCCAGAGCAGAGGTCAGAGCAAGCAGGGAATGGACAGGTCCCCAGCTGTGGGAGCCATAGTCAGGGACACAGCTGGTTCAGGGTCATGGAAGACATTGACAAGGAAATGATCATGTGGTTGAGAACTACAAGGGAGGTAAGAGTCAGCCAGGCCAAGAGGGAGGAAGCATTCCAGGCAGGGATACAGTCTAGGGCACCCTGGAGGCAAGACAGAACTGGGGCCTTTGGAAACAGGGAGGGGAGGTTGGAAGATGCAAAGCAGCCGGACTCTCCTGGCCACATGGGCTGCACGTGGAAGTCTGGGCTTTATCCTGAGGGCAGTGGGAACTCAGTGGAAGGTTCTGAGCTGGGGGTGATGATGTCAGGTGGGGCAAATGGCCCAGAGGGATGCAGGAGTGGAAGCAGGGGGACCTGGGAGAGCCCATCAAAGCGGCCTCACGGAAGGGTGTGGACACCTTGGCCTAGGAACAAGCCTGGGGACAGGAAGAAGCAGATTTAGAGTTTCTTCTCGTCAGTTCTAGCATCTGTCAACCCTCCCAGATATCCTAAATCTACACCCAGCTGCCATCCCCCTGCCCTCCTCCCCAGCCCTGTACAAAGAAAAACCACCACAAAATCTCTGTGTGGTCTTTCAGTTTCTAGAAATTGCCAACAGCACTAAACCAGAGTTGCTTATCCTAGACATCAGAGTCACACTGAGTTTATTATAAGCTGGGAAACTGAAGGGAGGAGAAATAGAGAAAATAAATAAAAAAGCTGGCTTCCGCGCATTCTGCTAGCGCCTTCAGTTTTTCAGGGATGAACACAGATAGGATCAGTAAATGCTCATTGATCTCCACTCTCATTACTGGTTTACAACTTGGTGCAGCTTCTCAAAAGGAATTTCACCAGCCCTGAAACCGAGTCAAGAGTCAGGCCAGAATGGATTCAGAACAGATAATGACAAGCTCTTCATTTGAGATCCTTATCTTGGGGTGTCAGGGCCTTTGTAAGGGAACACCCGCCCCTGATCTGAATCGGGACCACTGATCTTCACCTAAATAAATGTTGCTGTGGAGGCACTTTGCTCCTTTGCAGAGGGGACACTCCCCTTTCTAATCCTCTCTTCCTTGTGGACTGATTTGCTTTTTTTTCTGCCCATGGAGACACCTACCATGTGGACTGCATGATGCGGATCCGCCTGCTGTATGAGAAGACGTGGCAGGAGTGCCTGATGCTTGTGCAGAATTGTAAGGTGTGTACCCTTCCTGCAGGCCTGAGAAGAGGAATGCCTGGGTGGGACCTGAAGTGCCTTCCCTGGCCCCATCCCCACTACCTTCCCCTCCCCAGCTATGTCCCCACCTCACTCCCACACACCCTTTAGCCTCCATCCAGGCTTTTCTTCCTCACAGAAGAAAATGGAGTGGCTTCCTAGCCCCAATGCCTGGTGCTCACTGGCCTCTGGGCATTCTGAAGCTGTTCCTTCTGCCCAGATCCCCTCCCCAGCTATCCCTGCCATCTCTCAGGTTTTAGCCTATCACCTCCTCCAGGAAGCCCATGTAAGGTGAAGTGTGCACTCTCAGATCACCTCAGACTTCACACTTGACTCTATGTCATGCACAGCACTGGGCGTTGTTTATGAATGGAGATTGTGTCCTGGGGGTTATTGCAATGCGCCCCCTTTATAGATAGGCCTGGCCCCACTTTCCCCTCCACCCTGTCCACTGCATAACAGAGTGAGACAGTAAACTCACTCCCAAACCCAAGCACAACTGTGACTTGTTCTCTAGGATAGGGGAACTATGGAGTCAGAATGTCCCTTCCTGCCTCCTTGGTAAGATTGTAAGCAACACCTCCACCCCCAAAGCTTAACTGTTGTGAAGTGTGTTCGAGCTGAGGGTCCCCCTTGGGGAGCCTCACAAGAGCTCCTGCGTGCCTTTCCAGCCAATTTGCACCCAGCCCTCCAGACCCGAAGGGGAACAGAATTCATGGGGTGCAGGCCCTTCACCTGGAGCTCAGGTCTGACTTGAGCAACACTGAGGCCTGTAGGATGCAGTTGATGCCTGTGGGGACCTCAGTCCTAAACCAGGCTCTGCCTTGTCCCGCACACTCCAGAAGCAGCTGCTGGACTGGAAAGCCTTCACTGAGGAGGAGGCAGAGACCCTGGTGAACCAGTTCTTCTTCCAGATGGTGGGAGCACTCCAGGGCAAGGTGGAGGAGGACCTGGAGCTCTTGGACGTGCGTGCTGGGGACTGTTCCACTGGGGAGCTGAGGTGGGGTTGGGGGTCCACGGGGTGCTGGCTGTAAGAAGAGCCCAAGAGCTCCAACTTACATGTTCCTAGTGTGTCCACTCACCCTTGTCAGACCCTCTCAGAGCAGCCCCCTTATGCTGGCCACTGCAAGCTCACCCACCCGACTCCTCCCAGCCACCCACTGACATGGGTGCTGCACAGAACTCCAGGCCATGAGCGCTGCCCGGCCATTGCTGACCCTGGGCACTGAAGGGCTGTGGAGGCACAATAAGCCCTCAGCCCAAGACACGTGGTATCTTGAACCGGGATTGGCTCATGTTTTCTGTGAAGGGCCAGATGGTGACAATTTTAGGCTCTATGGGCCATCAGGTCTCTGACGCACCTTGTCAACTCCACCAGTGCCACACAAAAGCAGCCCTAGGCAATGCAGAAACAAATGACATGGGTGTGTTCCAATAACTTTATTGACAGACACTGAAATTGGAATTGTATGTCATTTTCATCTCATTAAATATCTTCTTTTGATTATTTTCCAGCCACTTTAAAACTGAAATATCTGTGTGTAGCTCACAGGATCAAACAGAAACAGGTGGAGGGCCAAATTTAGTCCACAGGCAGCAGCTTGCCCAGCCCTCACCCAGATGAGGGCGTAAGACACATGCCTTTTTAAAAAGGTGGGTGGTGTGTGAGGATGTCACAGCAGGTGTGGTGTTTGGCCCAGATGCCATGAGTAAGGGAACTCCAGAGAAGGAAAGATGCCCAGGCCAGCGTTGCTGTGGCCTTCTGAGTGCCCAGCCTGTTTTTTACGAATGGCCCATACTCCATCTTCTTCCTGTCAGAGACTTTTGTGGAGCATAGGATATGTCTAGAGATGGGACTTGAGGGTCAACAAGACTAAGAGCAGGGCCTTGGGCAGACCCAAAACGCTGTCCCAGGGAGGGAGGACCAAGAGGCCCGGTGTAACCTGGAAGTTGACTTTGAGGGATGGTGTCTGGGCAATGCTGTTCAGTCATTAGAGACGGGGGGTCCCACAGGTGGGCCCCTCTTCCTGGCCCTGGGACTGTCAGCCCTCAAGTCCCTTCTCTGGGCTCTGCCGCTGCAGAAATCCTTCGAGACCCTGGCAGATCAGACAGAGTGGCAGAGTTCGGACCTCTTCAGGTACTTCCAGGAGGCAGTACAACTGTGGGAGGCACACCAGAAGGAGCTGTTGGTGCAGGAGCTGGAGCTGGAGAAGAGGATGGAGCAGCACCAGCAGAAGCACAGCCTGGAGAGCCAGGTGAGGCCCACACCCAGGGCTCCATTTTTCACACCACAAACAGCAATGAACTCAAACAGATCCTTGACCCAAATGGAGAACCTTTAGCTATGAAATTTGTGCAGATGGGGACATTAAGGCTCATGTTGGTCATGGGATCAGATGGGAGTAGCAGAAATCTGGAACCAAATGTGTCTCTAAGAGCTTGCATGAGAGACAGTCAGATGGTTCAAATAAGGAGATGATTAAAGGATGGTATCACAAAATCACACACTTCATTGCCATTCAAAGAGAATTTTTTCATAGGTTCACAGTGCTTAAAGAGGGGGAGAATAACGTGAACCAACCTCAAAAGGAATACATCCACAGGGAGTAAACAAGGTACATTAGGCACTTTGTAAGCTGCAAATCTATTAAAGTCTAGTTGTTCAATTAGGATGGAAGCAGGCTTCCATGGGAAGTAAAGTCTAATAAAAGCTTCAGGTGTGCCTTTCTATATGCCGTTTCTCCGGAGAAACTGGCTTGCAATTTAACACAGTGGACATCTGTGATGGCACATAGGTCCCTGGAAGCCAGAGGGTAGTGCCGATGCTGGTGGTGTGGCTTCATAGCCCCAGTGCCTGTCACAGCCTGAGCACTCTCTCATTCAAAGAAGCCACTGACAGAGTGAAACCTGCCTCAGCCTAAGCTCTCGAAGTGTCAAACTCTTGAGTATTTTGAAGTCCAGTAGTTAAGGTCAGCAACTCACATATGGGGGACTGATAAGGGTGACATCTCATTCCCAAGGTGAAGGGGGGAATAGCTGCAAGTTCTCATATATGGGGTCTGATAAGACATCATATTCTGAAAAAAAAAAGGGGAAGACACCCCCAGTTCTTATTACAGACAAACGTGTCAATCACATAGCAAACTGTGCACATGTTGGGAGTCATTTCAACGCTCTATAACTGGGGCAATCTCCTGCCTGCACAGGAGGTCAGCTGGCCCCTGCTCTGCCTGCTCTCACGCAGTCCGGGAGGTGGGGGGACAAACTCAGCTTCTGATTTCAAGCACGACTGGTGAGAAGGAGAGCGAGGAGCAGGAGTAGTGCAGGCCTGACCAGGTGGGTGGGTGTGAGGGCCCTGTCTTCAGCGGGTCCCATCTGAGCTGGTTCCCCCGGTGGGTATGATGTAGGCAGGGAAGAACATTGCAGGCAGAGAAAAGTCTAGAGGCCCATAGTGGAGAGAGGGAGGGCAGTGGCAGATTAGGTGCCCCATTTGTAGAAAGGAAGTCCTGGATCTGCCGAGGCACCTGGGCCTCAGTTCCAGCAGCAGGATCCCTGCAGGTCACTTACACTCTGTGAGCACTGGAGGTCACATCTGCTTCTCTTGTTTTGGGGGTGGCTTCCAGGTCCAGGAGGCCCATCTTGATAGGCTCTTGGACCAACTGAGGCAGCAGAGTGACAAAGAAATACTGGCGTTTCACCTGGAAAAGGTCAAAGATTATCTGAAGAACATGAAATCCAGGTAGGCCAACCAGACTCCAAAAGACAGGACGGGATGGTCAGGAATTCATCTTCAAGGTCAAGGGCAGCCTGCCCAAGAGCCCAGGAGCGTACCGGCAGGCTTAAGATGAAAATTGTGCCTCTCAGCTTAGAAAGCATTGTGGCCCTCTGCAGCTCTGCTCTCAGCCAGTAAAGAAGCTTCCAGGGAGAATTTTTAAAAGTTTGTGGAGGGAGGTTTCAAAGCAATGTGGCTTCAGTTCAAGAACATGGGGCCTTCTTTTAAAAATTTAAAGATGTAGGTGGATCACCTGAGGACAGGAGTTCAAGACCAGCCTGACCAACATGGTGAAACCCCACCTCTATTAAAAATACAAGAATTAGCCAGGCATGGTGGCAGGTGCCTGTAATCCCAGCTACTCGGGAGGCTGAGGCAGGAGAATCACTTGAACCCAGGAGACGGAGGTTGCAGTGAGCGGAGACCATGCCATTGCCCTTCAGCCTGGGTGACAGAGTGAGACTCTATCTCAAAAAAAAAAAAAAGAAAAAGAAAAAGAAAAATTTAAACATGTACATTCTTGTTAAAGGAGGAAAAAGAAGTTAACCACTGCAAACATATAGAGATTTTTTTCCCTCATTCCTGCCCACTTTTCCTTTTTTATGGACATATACATTTATATATATGAGTATATACACATATATAGTGTTTTAAAAATAAAGGTTGGATTATACTGTGCAAATTGTTCTATAACTATAGATATACTTCCATTTTTAAATGCCATGTAACATTCATTAATATAGATACTTCATAATGGTTTAGCAATCCCTCAATTGATTAGCTGTTTTCTGTTGGTTCCAATTTCTCAATATGGCAAGCTGTTCTCTGTGAACTTTCTTCCATCTTTGTGACTTTGTACAACTGATTCTATAAGGATTGTTCACAGAAATGGAATGACACTGCCAATTGATTGCAGTACTTTGATTCAGAAGGCAATTCTGATTACTTTAGGCAAATAAGTAACCCCATGAGCCTTGGTCTCCTATCTGAGAAACAGAAGTCTGGACCTTGGGGCATTTGGGAGTTTGATGGAATAATGTAGGTATCATCAAGTTCAAGGACAGCGTTAAGACCCAAGACAGGGTTAGGACCCTGGACAGGGAAAGGGAGTTCATGTTACAAGCAGAAAAGTCTCTTGTATGTGTTTTCCAGACTTTCTACAAAAAGTGTGTATTTCTTGTATGATCAGAAAAATAGCATAGCCAAGGACTGCTGCTAGAAAAGAGCAGCCACACAGCAGCTCTACACAGAGCTCTGTGCCAGATTGCAGCCCATCTCCTTGGGGTCATGGGTGTGTTCCCTGGCTGGGGTCTCCTGTCTTACCTACTTACCTCCCAGGTATGAATGTTTTCACACCCTCCTGACAAAGGAAGTGATGGAGTACCCAGCAATCATACTGAAAGAACTCAACTCCTACAGCTCCAACCTCAGCCAATACTTCTTTGTGCGTGAAATCTTTGAACAGGTATGGAGAGGGCAATGATACACCCATTCACTCATGAAGAAACTAAGGGAGAGGCTGACTTCTTGTTATGATCTGCCTAGACTTTGAAAGCCATCCCTAACCCTGCAGAGTTCAAATCAATGCAAGAAGAAAGAAGCTGAAAATCTCTAAAGAGACCGTCTCTTTCTCAGTATAAAAGAGGCTGAAGGGTTCAGAAATCAGGGCTCAAACCTGAATGGACTTATAATGAAAAGGTTAATTTATATGGCGCTCGGAATTCCATTTATCATACCTACCACTGCCACATAATTCTCCTAAAATATAGCTTTGACCCACCTACTGTCCTACAAAATCCCTCCCCAACTGTGCAGCCCCCACCAGATCCAACTTACAGTCCCTAGATAACCACAAAGGGCCCACTCTCTCTGCTTTCCACCTTGACTCTCCCTGGCCCAGCAGACTCATCCCTTTTCTGGCATGTGCCCCCTGCCTGCTGCCTTTCCTCATGATGCTCCCTCTGCTGGGGCCCCTCTGTCTCCACATATCCCAAACCCACCTATACCTCCAGTTCACTACCAAGAGAAAGGCTCCCACTCATTCTGCCTGAACCCTCATCTCACCTTGCTCAGCCCCTGCCACCTCTCAGGGCTCTGAACTATTTTTTGCTTGGTTGCTGTCGAATACAGGAGTCTGGAGTACCCAACTATAATGTATTTCTTAAAGGGCAAGTATGCCTTAATTTTTATTCAACTTTGATTACCATTAGCACAAGGATCTTGCACATAATTCAGACACAATAAATGCTCTCTGGGTAAATGCATGAATACCTGGGATTCCCTGGTTTGAATCCCCCAGTGCTTGGCTCTTTTCCCGCACACCAGCCATAGTCCTGCCTGGCCTGAATGGAAATGCTTGTGGTTGGCACTGAACCTGGCCAAAGGTTTCCCACGTATACAGGACACCTGGCTGCTTCCCTGAGAATCTCTTCTCCCAGAAGAGATTCCTGTTTAGATTGCTACTAGATGCTCCCTCTGCCACCTAGGTTGAAGGGGAAGCTCAAGCTATAGGATGGTGAGCTCATTGCCTGCCCTTTGATATCATTTGGGTCACCTGGGTTAAAGGTATAGGCACTATTACGATCTCCATTTCATGGAGGATAACAATAAGCCCCATAGGGTTTAGAGGACCTGCCCAAGATCACTTAGCTTGTCAGGAGCCAGGAATCAAATCCAGACCTGCAAACTCCACAGCCTACACTGTTATCCGTAACACAGAATATCCAAAACTTCACCCAGAGCCTGTGAAACAGGAAATTCGCAGGGCTTACAAGGGGGCTCTCAAGATCATGTAAATCATGCCCATTGTATCTGTTCCATTTAGCACAGAATGCAGCAGATTTCTGCCCTTCGTTTGCATCCCTCAGTTTATATTTTTCTTGCCCTTTGCTCCAGATCACAGCCAAAAAATATATCATAATGAGCTTTTATTCCATGTCTACCCATTGTGTGCTATAAGGGTTTGCTAGCCTTCTTGGAATTAAGAAAAACTGGTTCCCTGGATTGAGAACAACCCAGTTATCCCAGGGAACTAAGTTGGTCAAGGCCTGCATCAGATATTAAAGGGGAGGGATGGGTACTTCTACTTAAAAGAGATGCACTTAAAAGTGGCACCCTGGACCGGGCGCCGTGGCTCATGCCTGTAATCCCAGCACTTTGGGAGGCCGAGGCGGGCGGATCATGAAGTCAGGAGATCAAGACTATCCTGATTAACATGGTGAAACCCCATCTCTACTAAAAATACAAAAAATTAGCCAGGCATGGTGGCGGACGCCTATAGTCCCAGCTACTCGGGAGGCTGAGGTAGGAGAATGGTGTGAACCTGGGAGGCGGAGCTTGCAGTGAGCCGAAATCATGCCACTGCACTCCAGTGCAAGACTCCTCTCAAAAAAAAAAAAAAAAGTGGCACTCTGAGGAAAGACAGTGCAGGTCCTTCAGTGACTTGTGGTTTTTTCCTTATAGAACTTGGCTGGAGAAGTCATTTTCAAATTCAGGCAACCAGGTAACACTTTTTCAGTTCAAGTCTTATTCTCCCAGACTTTACTTTTAAGCCTTTGTGGGTTGGGAGGCCCAATCCAGGCAGCATCAGTAAATTGTCTCTCCTTGTGCTTTGATGTTTATCATCAACAGAAGCACATGAAAAACCCTTCCAGAAGAGAATGAGGAAACTGAGGAAGAAGCAAGGGTCTAAAGAGGACATGAGCAGAAGTGAGGAAAGCATAAGTAGTGGGACAAGTGCTGCCACATCAGTAGAAGAGATGGAAGAAGAAAATGATCAAGAAATGGAGTCCTTTATAACTGAAGAGGTGCTGGGGCAGCAGAAAAAATTTCCACTGCATGCTGAGATGGATGAATCCAAAGAAGGCTCTATTCAGGGATTGGAAGAAATGCAGGTTGAAAGAGAGAGCTCCTTAAACCCATCCCTAAATGAGGAGAATGTGAAGGGCCAAGGAGAAGAGAAGGAGGAGTCACAGGAAGAAGATGAAAAGGAGGAAGAGGAGGAGGAGAAACTGGAGGAAGAGAAGGAGGAGAAGGAGGCAGAGGAAGAGCAAGAGAGTTTATCTGTGGGTGAGGTAAGCCAGCAACTGATTCATTCGTGGGCATAGAGAAAGTCTGCTATGCTCGTTTTGTGTTTATCCCTAGTGTAAGCTGGGGTCTTTAGTGGCCCAGTCTCCATAGAGGTGCAGAAAGAGAATTACAAAAATATTCATACTTTAAAAAAAATTTTTTTAGGTTCAGGAGTACATGTGCAAGTTTGTTATTTAGGTAAATTATGTGTCATGAGGGTTTGATTTACAGATAATTTTGTCAGCAGGGTAATAAGCATAGTACCCAACAGTTTTTTTTTTTCTGATCATCTCCCTGCTCCCCACCTTTACCCTCAAATAGGCCCCAGTATCTGTTGTTCCCCTCCTAGTATCCATGTTTTCTTTGTTTAGCTCCCACTTAAAAGTGAGAATATGCAGTATTTGTTTTCTTTTCCTTTGTTAGTTTGCTTAGGATAATGGCCTCCAGCTCCATCCATGTTGTTGCAAAGGACATGATCTCATTCTTTTTATGGTTGCATAGTATCCCATGGTTTATATGTACCACATTTTATTTATCCAGTCTATTGTCAATGGGCATTTAGGTTGATTCCATGTCTTAGCTATTGTGAATAGTGCTGCAATGAATATATATGCATGCATGTGTCTTTATGGTAGAATGATTTACATTCCTCTGGGTATGTACCCAATAATGGGACTGTGGGGTCAAATGGTAGTTCTGTTTTAAGTTATTTGAGAAATTGCCACACTGGAATACACTTCCACCAGCAGTGAATAAGCATACCCTTTTCTCTGCAATCTTGCCAGCATCTGTTGTTTTTTGACTTTTTAATAATATTCATTCTGACTGTTATGAGATGGTATCTCATTGTGGTTTTGATTTACATTCTTCAATGATTAGTGATGTTGAACACCTTTTCATATACTGGTTGGCCACATGTATGTCTACTTTTGAAAAGTGTCTGTTTGTGTCCTTTGCCCACTTTTGAATAGGGTTGTTTGGTTTTTGCTTGTTAATTTAAATTCTTTATAGAGTCTGGATATTAGACCTTTCCAGATGCATAGTTTGCAATTATTTTCTCCCATTCTGTAGGTTGTCTGTTTACTCTGTTGATAGTTTCTTTTGCTGTGAAGAAGCTCTTTCGTTTAATTAGGTCCATTTGTCAATTTTTGTTTTTGTTGCAATTGCTTTTGGCATCTTCATCACGAAATCTTTGCCAAGTCCTATGTCCAGAATGGTATTTCTTATTTTATCTTCCAGGGTTTTTATAGCTTTAACGCCTTACATTTAAGTCTTTAATCCATCTTGAGTTGATTTTTGTATGTGGTATAAGGTAGGGGTCCAGTTTCAATCTTCTGCGTATGGCTACCCAGTTATCCCAGCACCATTTGTTAAATGGGTAGTCCTTTCCTCATTGCTTGTTTTTGTCAGCTTTGTTGAAGATCAGATGGTTTAGGTGTGAGGCATTCTACTCCATTGGTCTGTTTGTCTGTTTTTGTACCTGTATCATGCTGTTTTGATTACTGTAGACCTGTAGTATAGTTTGAAGTCAGGTAACATGATACCTCCAGCTGTGCTCTCTTTATTTAGGATTGCCTTTGCTATTCAGGCTCTTTTTTTGTTGCATATAAATTTTAAAATAGATTTTCTGATTCTGTGAAGAATGTCATTAGTAGTTTGATAGGAACAGCATTGAATCTGTAAATTGCTCTGAGCAGTATGGCCATTTTAAAGATATTTACTCTTCCTATCCATGAACATGGGATGTTTATGGTTTATAGTATATACCCAATAATGGTATTGCTGAGTCAAATGGTATTTCTAGTTCTAGATCCCTGAGGAATCGCCACACTGTCTTCCACAATGATTGAACTAATTTACACTCCCACCAACAGTGTAAAAGCATTCGTATTTCTCCACATCCTCTCTAGCATCTGTTGTTTCCCGACTTTTTAATGATCGCCATTCTAACTGGTGCGGGATGGTATCTCATTGTGGTTTTGAATTGCATTTCTCTGACGACCAGTGATGATGAGCATTTTTTCATGTGTCTGTTGGCTGCATAAATCTCTTCTTTTGAAAAGTGTCTGTTCATATCCTTTGCCCACTTTTTGATGGGGTTGTTTGATTTTTTTCTTGTAAATTTGTTTAAGTTCTTTGTAGATTCTGGATATTAGCTCTTTGCCAGCTGGGTAGGTTGCAAAAATTTTCTCCCATTCTGTGGGTTGCCTGTTCACTCTGATGGTAGTTTCTTTTGCTGTGCAGAAGCTCTTTAGTTTAATTATATCCCATTTGTCTATTTTGACTTTGGTTACCATTGCTTTTGGTGTTTTAGCCATGAAGTCCTTGCCCATGCCTATGTCCTGAATGATATTGCCTAGGTTTTCTTCTAGGGATTTTATGGTTTTAGGTCTAACACTTAAGTGTTTAATCCATCTTGAATTAATTTTTGTATAAGGTATAATAAGGAAGGGATCCAGTTTCAGCTTTCTACATATGACTAGCCAGTTTTCCCAGCATCATTTACTGAATAGGAGATCCTTTCCCCATTGCTTGTTTTTGTCAGGTTTATTGAAGATCAGATGGTTGTAGATGTATGGTGTTATTTCTGAGGCCTCTGTTCTGTTCCATTGGTCTATATCTCTGTTTTGGTACAAGTACCATGGTACAACCACAACCATGCTATTTTATTTACAGTAGCCTTGTAGTATAGTTTGAAGTCAGGTAGCGTGATGCCTCCAACTTTGTTCTTTTTGCTTAGGATTGTTTTGGCAATGCGGGCTCTTTTTTGGTTCCATATAAACTTTAAAGTAGTTTTTTCCAGTTCTGTGAAGAAAGTCATTGGTAGCCTGATGGGGATGTCATTGAATCTATAAATTACATTGGGCAGTATGGCCATTTTCATGATATTGATTCTTCCTATCCATGAGCATGGAATGTTCTTCCATTTGTTTGTGTCCTCTTTTATTTCATTGAGCAGTGATTTGTAGTTCTCCTTGAAAAGGTCCTTCACATCCCTTGTAAGTTGGATTCCTAGGTATTTTATTCTCTATGTAGCAATTGTGAATGGGAGTGTACTCATGATTTGGCTCTCTGTCTGTTATTGGTGTATAATGCTTGTGATTTTTGCACATTGATTTTTATCTTGAGACTTTGCTGAAGTTGCTTCTCAACTTAAGGAGATTTTGGGCTGAGATGATGGAGTTTTCTAAATATACAATCATGTCATCTGCAAACAGGGACAATTTGACTTCCTCTTTTCCTAATTGAATACCCTTTATTTCTTTCTCTTGCCTGATTGCCCTGGCCAGAAATTCCAACACTATGTTGAACAGGAGTGGTGAGAGAGGACATCCCTGTCTTGTGCCAGTTTTCAAAGGAAATGCTTCCAGTTTTTGCCCTTAAGTATGATACTGGCTGTGGGTTTGTCATAAATAGCTCTTATTATTTTGAAATATGTTCCATCAATACCTATTTTATTGAGCGTTTTTAGCATGAAGGGTTGTTGAATTTTGTCAAAGGCCTTTTCTGCAGCTATTGAGATAATCTTGCGGTTTTTGTCTTTGGTTCTGTTTATGTGATGGATTACGTTTATTGATTTGAGTATACTGAACCAGCCTTGCATCCCAGGGATGAAGTCAACTTGATTGTGGTGGATAAGCTTTTTGATGTGCTGCTGGATTCGGTTTGCCAGTGTTTTATTGAGTATTTTTGCATCGATGTTCATCAGGGATATTGGTCTAAAATTCTCTTTTTTTGTCATGTCTCTGCCAGGTTTTGGTGTCAGGATGATGCTGGCCTCGTAAAATGAGTTAGGGAGGATTCCCTGTTTTTCTATTGATTGGGATCGTTTCAGAAGGAATGGTACCAGCTCCTCTTTGTACCTCTGGTAGAATTTGGCTATGAATCCGTCTGGTCCTGGACTTTTTTTGGTTGGTAGGCTGTTAATTATTGCCTTCATTTCAGAGCCTATTATTGGTCTATTCAGAGATTCCACTTCTTCCTGGTTTAGTCTTGGGAGGGTGTATGTGTCCAGGAATTTATCCATTTCTTCTAGATTTTCTAGTTTATTTGCGTAGAGGTGTTTATAGTATTCTTTGATGGTAGTTTGTGTTTCTGTGGGATCAGTGATGATATCCCCTTTATCATTTTTTTATTGTGTCTATTTGATTCTTCTCTCTTTTCTTCTTTATTAGTCTTGCTAGCGGTCTATCAATTTTGTTGATCTTTTTCAAAAAGCCAGCTCCTGGATTCGTTGATTTTTTTGAAGGGTTTTTTTGTGTCTCTATCTCCTTCAGTTCTGCTCTGATCTTAGTTATTTCTTGCCTTCTGCTAGCTTTTGAATTTGTTTACTCTTGTTTCTCTAGTTCTTTTAATTGTGATGTTAGGGTGTCAGTTTTAGATCTTTCCTGCTTTCTCTTGTGGGCATTTAGTGCTATAAATTTCCCTCTACACGCTGCTTTGAATGTGTCCCAGAGATTCTGGTACATTGTGTCTTTGTTCTCGTTGGTTTCAAAGGACATCTTTATTTTTACCTTCATTTCGTTATTTACCTGGTAGTCATTCAGGAGCAGGTCGTTCAGTTTCCATGTAGTTGTGTGGTTTTGAGTGAGTTTTTTAATCCTGAGTTCTAATTTGATTGCACTGTGGTCTAAGAGACAGTTTGTTGGGATTTCTGTTCTTTTACATTTGCTGAGGAGTGCTTTACTTCCAACGATGTGGTCGATTTTGGAATAAGTGTGATGTGGTGCTGAGAAGAATGTATATTCTATTGATTTGGGGTGGAGAGTTCTGTAGATGTCTATTAGGTCTGCTTGGTGCAGAGCCTTCAATTCCTGGATATCCTTGTTAACTTTCTGTCTCTTTGATCTGTCTAATGTTGACAGTGGGGTGTTAAAGTTTCCCATTATTATTGTGTGGGAGTCTAAGTCTCTTTGTAGGTCTCTCAGGACTTGCTTTATGAATCTGGGTGCTCCTGTATTGGGTGCATATGTATTTAAGATAGTTAGCTCTTCTTGTTGAATTGATCCCTTTACCATTATGTAGTGACCTTCTTTGTCTCTTTTGATCTTTGTTGGTTTAAAGTCTGTTTTATCAGAGACTAGGATTGCAACCCCTGCCTTTTTTTTTTTTTTTTTTTTTTTTTTTTTTTTTTTTTTGCTTTCCATTTGCTTGGAAGATCTTCCTCCATCCCTTTATTTTGAGCCTATGTGTGTCTCTGCACATGAGATGGATCTCCTGAATACAGCACACTGATGAGTCTTGACTCTATCCAATTTGCCAGTCTGTGTCTTTTAACTGGGGCATTTAGCCCATTTACATTTAAGGTTAATATTGTTATGTGTGAATTTGATCCTGTCATTATGATGTTAGCTGGTTATTTTGCCCGTTAGTTGATGCAGTTTCTTCTTAGCATCAGTGGTCTTTACAATTTGGCATATTTTTGCAGTGGCTGGTACTGGTTCTTCCTTTCCATGTTTAGTGCTTCCTTCAGGAGCTTTTGTAAGGCAGGCCTGGTGGTGACAAAATCTCTCAGCATTTGCTTGTCTGTAAAGGATTTTATTTCTCCGTCACTTATGAAGCTTAGTTTGGCTGGATATGAAATTCTGAGTTGAAAATTCTTTTCTTTAAGAATGTTGAATATTGGCCCCCACTCTCCTCTGGCTTGCAGGACTTCTACCAAGAGATCCGCTGTTAGTCTGATGAGCTTCCCATTGTGGATAATCCGACCTTTCTCTCTGGTTGCTCTTAGTATTTTTTCCTTCATTTCAACCTTAGTGAATCTGACAATTATGTGTCTTGGGGTTGTTCTTCTCGACGAGTGTCTTTGTGGTGTTCTCTGTATTTCATGATTTTGAATGTTGGCCTGCCTTGCTAGGTTGGGGAAGTTATCCTGGATAATATACTGAAGAGTGTTTTCTAGCTTGGTTCCATTCTCCCCATCACTTTCAGGTACACCAATCAAACGTAGATTTAGTCTTTTCACATAGTCCCATATTTCTTGGACACTTTGTTTGTTTCTTTTTACTCTTTTTTCTCTAAACTTCTCTTCTCACTTTATTTTATTTTATTTTATTTTATTTTATTTTTTTTTTTTTTTTTTTTTTTTTTTTTGAGGCGGAGTCTCGCTCTGTCGCCCGGACTGGAGTGCAGTGGCCAGATCTCAGCTCACTGCAAGCTCCGCCTCCCGGGTTTCCGCCATTCTCCTGCCTCAGCCTCCCGAGTAGCTGGGACTACAGCGCCCGCCACCTCGCCCGGCTAGTTTTTGTATTTTTAGTAGAGACGGGGTTTCACCGTATAGCCAGGATGGTCTCGATCTCCCGACCTTGTGATCCGCCCGTCTCGGCCTCCCAAAGTGCTGGGATTACAGGCTTGAGCCACCGCGCCCGGCCCTCACTTTATTTTATTAATTTGATCTTCAATCACTGATACCCTTTCTTCCATTGATTGAATCAGCTACCGAAGCTTGTGCATGCTTCACATAGTTCTTATACCATGGTTTTCAGCTCCATCAGGTCATTTAAGGTCTTCCCTACACTGTTTATTCTAGTTAGCCATTCATTTAATCTTTTTTCATGGTTTTTAGCTTCCTTGCAATGGGTTTGAACATCCTCCTTTAGCTCAGAGAAGTTTGTTATTACCAACTTTCTGAAGCCTACTTCTGTCAATTCATCAAAGTCATTCTCCATCCTGCTTTGTTCCGTTGCTGGCAAGGAGCTGTGATCCTTTGGAGAAGAGGTGCTCTGGTTTTTAGAATTTTTAGCTTTTCTGCTCTGGTTTCTCCCCATCTTTGTGGTTTTTATCTACCTTTGGTCTTTGATGATGCTGACCTACAGATGAGGTTTTGGTGTGGATGTCCTTTTTGTTGATATTGATGCTATTCCTTTCTGTTTGTTAGTTTTCCTTCTAACAGTTAGGTCTCTCAGCTACAGGTCTGTTGGAGTTTGCTGGAGGTCCACTCCAGACCCTGTTTGCCTGGGTTTCACCAGCGAAGGCTGCAGAACAGCAAATATTGCTGCCTGATCCTTGCTTTGGAAGCTTCATCTCAGAGGGGTACCTGGCTATATGAGGTGTCAGTCAGTCCCTACTGGGAGGTGTCTCCAAGTTAGGCTACACAGGGGTCAAGGACCCACTTGAGGAGGCGGTCTGTCCATTCTCAGAGCTCAAACACTTTGCTGGGAGAACCACTTGTCTCTTCAGAGCTGTCAGACAGGGACGTTTAAGTCTGCACAAGTTTTTGCTGCCTTTTGTTCAGCTATGCCCTGCCCCTAGAGGTGGAATCTACAGAGGCAGGCAGGCCTCATTGAACTGAGGTGGGCTCCATGCAGTTTGAGCTTCCCGGCCGCTTTGTTTACCTGGTCAATCCTTAGCAATGGCAGACGTCCCCCCACCCAGTCAGGCTTTCCGCCTCACAGTTCGATTTTGGACTAGCAGTGAGCAAGGCTCCATGGGTGTGGGACCTGCTGAGCCAGGCGTGGGATATATTCTCCTGGTGTGCCATTTGCTAAGACCGTTTGAAAAGCTCAGTGTTTAAGTGGCAGTGTCCTGATTTTCCTAATACGGTCTGTCACCGCTTCCCTTGGCTAGGAAAGGGAAATCCCCTGACCCCTTGTGCTTCCCGGGTGAGGTGATGCCCTGCCCTGCTTTGGCTCGCCCTCTGTGGGCTGCACCCACTTTCCGACTACTCCCACTGAGATGAACCAGGTACCTCAGTTGGAAATGCAGAAATCACCCATCTTCTGCATCGATCATGCTGGGAGCTGCAGACCAGAGCTCTTCCTATTCAGCCATCTTGGAATCAACCTCTAATTTTTGTATTTTTAGTAGAGACAGGGTTTCACCATGTTGCCCAGGCTGGTCTCAAACTCATCACCTCAAATGATCTGCCACCTCAGCCTCCCAAAGTGCTGGGAGTACCGGTGTAAGCCACTGCACCCAGCCATAGCAATGCTTTCTAAAATTCACTTTCCTCTCCTCATTTCCCCGCAACCTACTCTAAAGTCACTCTTCAACTGTGTGGCTTTCCTTATCCCTCCCTGATTCTCTCTCCTTCTCAATTCCTCCTTATTGAATAGATCAACTTAGACTCTCTTGCTTCACCTTGGCCTGTTTATTTCTTCTCTCTTCCTATTCTCAAAAGCTCCATATCCAAGCTGGCAGACAGAGCTCTCCTTTGAGTGCAGGGAAGTTACTCTCATAAAGTAAATCTTGTCCTCAAAACACATTCAAAATCACAGAACAATAACTTTAATTTCATAATCATAGAATTGCAGAAGAATCATTTCCTATATTGTTGTGGAAAAATTGGTATCTTAGACTTCTTGTTGAGCAGGAATCCCAAACTCACATTCCCACAGGCATGTAATAGAAAAGAGGGCTGGAGACCAAGTGTAAAATAATGACAAATGATGAAGACTGTGCAGATATTACTCAACTCCAACTAAAGATGCCATGTGGGAATGCAGGTTCAGAATTGACATATGTTCTGATGTTTTAAGAGAAATTAGAAACCCAGATTTTTATGTAGAACTTCCCAATTTTAAAAGCACTGTGTGTTGCGGGGGTGTGGAACCTAGGCAAGATTCAGCCGTAATCTTGGCCCAAAATTTGGTTTACAACCTCTGATATCAAGGAACCTGTGGTTGGCATTCCCAAGTCCGCTTGATGATATCAAGTCAACTTTAGTCTTGTTGCCTGCTTAGGAAGAAGACAAAGAAGAGGGTCTGGAGGAGACATACTATGAGGACATGGAGTCCTTCACAGTCTCCAGTGGAAACACGTATTTTGTCTTCGTACCCCTGGAAGAAGAAGAGCATTGCAGGAAGTCCCATTCCACCTTCTCAGCCATGTTCATCAGCGACACTTCCAGTGCCAAGTTCATAGAACAAGTGACAATTCCATCGAGACTAATTTTAGAAATTAAGAAACAGTGAGTAAAAAACTATTTTATTCTCATCCTGTTGTTCTGAGTTTTGTTAACAAGGTGAAATGTTAAAAAAGAAAAGAAAAGGATTGGACTGGTATCACTTGGATAAAGAAAAAATATAGGTAACTGAAGGAAGGTAGGGGTTAGACACACAATAAAAAAATGGCAAAATCCAGGAATTATTTGCAGGCACAGATATCTTCTGTGAGAGTGACCCCCTGCTCCCACCTCAGGAGGCTGTCTGCTGGCTTGGGCCTTGGATATAAGATACAGTGTTTTCCCTGCCAGATACTTTCGGGTTCTATTTCCTGGTACGTCTGTAATCGTAAGGCTGCTTTTCTTTTTCTATTTTAATTCTACAGATATACACCATAAATACAAATATCTCATATATGGCATTTTGTACTCACTATGTACAAAATATAAGAATGGAACTGTTCACTCATAGAGTATATCCATGTCCATTGCTAGAAGACATGGCCAAAAGATATTACCAAAGAGTTTCGTTGCAGAAAATATGAGAAAATTGAAGAATAGAGAAATGACCCATAACCCCAAGTAAATTCCCACCAAGGGGAATTTACTTCCCCTAACTCCCAAGTTTCTGGGCCTTTGTGTTTGAGTTTGGATCAAATGTGGACATTTGTGTTTGCCTTTTGGATGGCATTCTCATTGTTCTCCTGCCTCTACAATGTCGTAGGAGGACTCATCAGCTAGAGATCTCCTGGTTCGTTCACCTCCCATATGTAACATGGGCAGGAGGCTGGAGATAAGGAATGAAAGGAGTACAATCAGGCCTTTGGGCTCTTTCTCCTACACCTCAGCAGCATCTCACCTTGGAAATGTCTCTTGACTCAAACATCATCCCTCTCCTTCCTCTGCCAGAGGCCATCATCTGCCCTCTCCATGGCAGATAGGACAAAGGTCAGCAAGGACTATCACAGGAGCTATTATTTACCGAGTGTATTTAATCCCCTTAATAAATGTGAGAGAGGTACCATAATTAACTCCATTTTACAGTTGAAGAAACTGAGGCTCAGAGAGTTAGTCATCTGGCCTAGATCTCCATGACAGAAAGCAGTTTGATCCAAGATATGAATCCAGACAGACCCTGTAACTCCAGAATCTTGCGCCAACCACTATGCTATCTGGCCCTTTGACTAACCAGAAAAAAATTATCTGTCCAACTGATTGGGTTTGCATACTGAAGGATAACATGCCTTCATGAAAGTATGAAAGTCATAAGTGTATAGCTCAATGAATTGCCCAAATATGACACAGTTGATACCCAAAGCCCACAAGAAATAGAACAATTACCAACCCTCCAGGAACCCACTTTGTGTACCATCCCAAGCCACCACTCTGTCTTCCCCAAAGATAACAAATATTATAACTTCTGAGTTCATTTTGCTTATTTTTTAACTTTATCTAAATTAGGTCATACAGAACTCACTCTTTCATTATGTTTATGAGACATATATATTATTGAATGTGGCTAGAGTTCAGTTTTTATTTCTGTATAGTATCCCATTATAAAAAAAAATCCATTTTATTAATCCATTTTACTGATACACGTTTGGTCTTTCCAATATACCAATAATGTTGCTCTGAACACTCTTGTACAAGTCTTCTGGTGAATATATGTATACGTTTCTGTTACATATAGAACTAAGAGTGGAACTGCTGACTCACAGAGTGTATGTCCATATCCATCTGTAGGAGATACGGCCAAAAGATACTACCAAGGGGTTTTCAAAAGTGATTTTTGACAGTTTTACAGTGTACAACAGCATATGAGAACTTCAACTGCTCCACAACCTCAGTGGTGTTGTTAGTGGTTTTTATCTCAGCCATTCTGGTATAGTTATAGTGGTGTTTCATTGTGATTTTAATATGTATTCTCCTGATGAGTATGATATTGTATTCTTTTTAAAATACTCGTTGGGCCATTTGGTTATCTTTTTGTGAAACGCCTAGCAAAATCTTTTGCCTATTATATTTCTGGTTGATTTTCTGTCTTTTTTCTTATTAATTTATGGGAATTAATTATGTATTCTATAGCCGGGCATGGTGGTGTATGCCTATAATTCCAGCTACTCAGGAGGCTGAGGTAGGAGAATCGCCTGAACCTGGGAGGCGGAGGTTACAGTGAACCGAGACAGTGCTGCTACACTCCAGACTGGGAGACAGAGTGAGATTCCACCTCAAAAAAATTAAATTATATATTCTGTATAAGGCTTTGTCAGATAAATAAATGGCAAATGTTCATCCCCTCTCTGCACTTGCCTTTTTTACTCTCTTTCAAGTTATATCTTTTGATGAGCAGAAGTTCTTATTTCTAATAAGGTCCAATTCATCAATTTTTAAATTAAGGTTAATTTACTTTGTGCCTTACCCCCAAGGACATGGAGATGTTCTCCAATGTTACATATTTAAAATGTTATTGTTTTCAACTTCCATATTAACATCTAAAATCCACCTGGAACTGATTTTTGTTTATGGTGTGAAATAGGGGTCAAGATTCATTTCTTTCCCATATAGATAACCACTTGATCCTGGGTCATTTAATGAAGAGACTCTCCTCTCCCCCACTGCTCTGCCACGTGTCTTTTCTAGTTCTCTGTGTGTCTATCCAATGACTTCACGCTGCTTGATTACTACAGCTTTACACTAAGTCTTACTATCTGATAGTGTAAGTCCTCCAACTTTAGTCTTCTTCCTCCATTATTCTTGGCCCTTTGTATTTCTACATAATTTTTTAAATTAGCTCAAGTTTCCATAAGATGTGTGCTGCAATGTTGTTTCTTATTATTGCATTGAATCTATAGATCAGTTTTTGGAAACTGACATCTTAACAATACATGGCCAAAAAAGCATGGTAAATTTTAAAAAGGAAGAAATGATAAGCTGAGAAGCAACATTTGCAACTCACATCAAAGTCAATGACCCTCATGTCCCTAGTATATGAAGGGCTCCTAGAAATTGATTTGTAAAAAAGAACAGCTATTCACAACAGAGAACTGGGCAAAAGACATTCATGGACAGTACACAGAAAGAGAAACTAAATACTCTTGGGTTTTTTTGAGGCAGGGTCTCACTCTGTCACCTAGGCTGGAGTTCAGTGGCATGACTCACTGCAGCCTTAACCTCCTGAGTAGATGGGACCATAGGCGCATGTCACCATGACCAGCTAATTTTGTAAATATTTTGTAGAGATGGGGTCCCACCATGTTGCCCAGACTGGTCTCGAACTCCTAGGTTCAAGCAATCCTCCTGCTTCAGTCTCCCAAAGTGCTGGGATCATAGGCATGAGCCACAGTGCCCAGCCTAAATAATCTTAAACACATGAAAATATGCTCAGTCTCAATCATAATATGACAAAATTGTCAAACTTAGACATCTGACAATACACTCTGAGACTGTGGAGAAATAGGAACATCACTGATGAGAATACAAGTTGACTTCTAGTGGAAACAGTTTGGCCATATCTGCCAAAACCACAAATGTGTTTTAATCTTTGATTCAGCAACTACAGTTCAAGGTCATTTATCCAAAGAAACACTTCTACATCTGGCATACGTAATGTCCTCCAGCAGTGGTACGGTTAAACGAGTAATGGTCCATTTACACAATGAAATGCAATGTAGCTGGGAAATGAAATGAGGAAAAGGAGTGAAGAGGGGAAGCCCTTTGGTCTCCATGTGGAAAGACCTCTCATAGGACATGATTGCTGGCAGGGCTGACCCTGGCTGGTCTCCCCCTCAGACTTCGAGCTGGCTTCTTCGAGCACCTCGAGAAGTGGTTTGACCAGTGTTCCCTCAACACCCGGGTCACCGTGGCCACCAAAATCAATGAGCTGGATTCAGAACTGGAGCTGCATCTGCACCTGCATCAGCCAAGAGCCCAGCAGATTGAAAAAGACATCCACAATGTCAGGGCAGGTACAGACACTGCCTGGGAATGTCTGCCCTGCCCCCAGCCCCTCCTTCAATGTCTGCTCCACTGTGGCTCCATGTCCATTAGCTGTCCCAGTTTGTACCATGCAATGTTTAGCATGTTCTCATCACACCATGGAAGATGTGCACGAGGGTTCGCACCTCCGAGGCTTGTAGAAAAAGGTGGTACTCAGAATCCTCCTGCGAGATTTTTTTCTTATTTCCATTTTTTTTCAAGAGGGTGTTAGAGTTGAAAGCAAAGAGTGTTGTACTGTTTTAGCTCTTGGATGCTAGATCTGCTCATACACCTGTCAGATACACACCTGCATAGTGGATATTCTAGAGGCAAGCCCATAGCTCAGGAATTAGAGCTCTCAGTTTCAACTCCTGTGACCGTGTGACCCTGTACAGGTTACCTGACCTCTCTGACCCCTCTCTCACCTGCAGAAGGGGTTGATGGAGGTGTTAAGGAGGTGGTAATAAACCCTTTTTAAATGGTATAGTAAGGAATCATGAGCACCTGGTACAAGATACAGCCTCCAAAAGTGGTGGCCATTATTTCTACTTTATCATTTATCATACTTAAAAATACATGCATTTCACAGCTACGTGGTGGGCTCTGTTAATGTGGCAGGGGGCGGGGGGGATGTTTTCAGTAGGATTCTTCAATGACTATTGGTTTTTCACCTAAATTATACCCTAGCTCCTTCAAAGCCCTTTAGAAGTATCAGAGAGACCCATCACTAACCCACACAAACTCCTATTCCTGGAGCAGGGAAGGAGTTGTGCAAGTTAACAACTGGCCTTGAATCCCAGTGCTTGCGGGCTCAGGCAACTTGTGTGGCATTTGGAACCTCATTGTTGTCATCTGGAAAATGTGTGTGCTAAATGCACTGAGGAATAAAAAGGATTCTACATGCACTGAGTAGAAGCTCCCTGAAGGCTGGCTCCCTGTCCTTCCCAGGCCACCTGAGCCAATACACAGTGTGGAAAACAAGGCGAGAGAAGCGAAGTCCTAGCATCTCACCAGTCATTTTGGCAGAGCTGGGACCACAGCACTTCCACCACTTCAGACGATAGTGGGGTCAGATGGGAGGTGGTCAGGATTGGGGGCTCTAGGGACTCTCTGCTCACCTAAAGGCCTATGATGGATCCCTGGAAGCCCAGTCCTTGTTCTTGCCACTCCACCTTGGAAGACACTTGGAATTCAGGCTCACTGAACATAAGTATCTGCTGATGTTAAGGAGCAAGCCCAGACTGCTCAGTGCTGTACTTGCTGTAACCCCCCAGACCTTCTCACCTAGATCTCAGCCCTCCCCAACACCCCCTACCCATCCTGCCTGCTACTCGGCTGCCCCCCAGACTGTCCATCTTCCTGGCTGTGTTCCCTCTGCTCCGGGCAGGGTGTCTCCACCAACAGGAGCTCCCTGCTCATGGCCAGGCCTCCTCTCCAGCCCAAGCCCTGAGGAAGGCAACAGGGGCAGGACAAGGGGCCTTGACCTGAATCGTTCCTGTTCTGCAGCTGGCCTGGGAGAGGCAGCAGACGGGCCTTGTTCCAGGAAAGCAACATGCTGAGGTAAGTCGGGTCCCAGGGACCCCAGCTCTCTTAATCCTTTTTCAGCGGAGCTCTTGCTTCATCAAGAGCGGTTGGACAGCCACTGTGCTGGGGTGACCGAGGCGCTGAAGAAGGAGCAGCTGATGTTCTGCCAGTTCCAAGAAGAGCAAAACGTGAGGAGCAAAAACTTCCGCCTCAAGATCTATGACATGGAGCACATCTTCTTGAATGCCACCAGAAGCCAAAAGTAAGGGGTCCTGGGCGTCTCCACCCCAGCCATGTGGCTCTGGAATCTCAGTTTGGCTGGTCCTTTCAAAGGAGCTCCCCTCCCTGTAGACACAAGAGCAGAAGGCACCTCCAGAGCCTTCTTTCAAGTTAAACTCTTCAAGAGAGTCAAGTCAAACTCTGTGTGGAATATTGCGTGGGAGGGCAGGGAGTGAGCAGCCAGAGAGCAAAGAATACACACAGGCAGCATGCAAGGGTGCAAACCAAGTACTATGAAATATCAGTGGTGGGGAAGACCACTTCCCCTCAGGAAAAATCAGGGAGGGCTTCCTGCAGGAGGCAGCATTGAATATGAACTCAGAAGAGCCCTGAATGGAGAAAGATGGGAGAGGGTTGCGTTCCACAATCACTGAAAGAGCACTGGCTCAGCTCAGTGTAGGAGTGTGCTCAGGGCAGAGCAAGGGGCTCCAGAGAGGCCATTTGGGATATGAGATGGAGGCCTCAGGCAGGTCCCAGGGAGGAGACTGGCAAGTGTCTACGCAGCCATCAGGCACATGAGGGACAGCTGGTTCTGGTGGACTTGGTTGTAAAGAGGACACTCTCAGGGCACTCTTTTAGGGGATCATGGGTGCAGGAGCCACCTTGCTGGGGGTCAGACACAGCCCACTGGAGCAGAGACAAAGATCCAGTAGGATCTTCTGGGATTCTTTCACCAATTTTATTGCAAGGGTCAGAGAAAGAAGGATGCCCTCTGATCCAGCACACCCAGAGTGTGTCCTACAGACAGTGGCATTTGGAACTTCTTTCTACTGCCCCCTTTGCTACCCAGAGAAGCTGGGCAGCTGGGCACAGCTTATGGAGCCCAAATAGACTCCCAGGATGTCCTCCTTTCAGGCCCAGGCCACCACCCTTCCCTCTCATGCCCCCCAAACTGGTCACCCATCAGCACTGTGTCCCCAGGGAGGTCACTATCACCACCTGCTCCTCCCATGTCTTCAGGATGCTCACCATCACCACCTGTCCCTCCTGTGTCCCCAAGCTGGTCATCATCACCACCTGCTCCTCCCACATCCCCTAGGCTGATCACCATCACCACCTGCCCCTCCCTTGTCCCCCAGGGTTGTCCTCCATCACTGTCCTGTTCCTCCTCTGTCTCCCACAGGCTGGTCATTCTCAGCAACACACTGCACCAGGAGTTGCTTAGCTATGTTGATGTCACCCAGGTATCCCTGCGCAGCTTCCGGCAGTACTTGGAGGAGAGTCTGGGCAAACTCCGCTACTCAAATATTGAGTTCATCAAACACTGCAGGTGGGAGCCAGTGTCCAGGGCCTGTTCAGGCCACCTGAGTTTCTCTATTGGGATGTGGTCTCGTTTCCCCCTTAATTTTTAGTTTTGACAAAATATACATAACATCAAATTTAACTCTTAACCATTTTTAGGTGCACAGATCAGTGGCATTAAGGATATCCTGGTTGTTGTGCTACCATCACCACCATTGGTCACCAGAACTTTTTCATCTTCCCAAACTGAAACTCTGTACCATTAAACAAGAACTCCCCATTCCTCCCTCCCCACAGCCCCTGGCAACCACCACCCTGCTTTCTGTTTCTATGAATTTGAAACCTCTAGTTACTTCATGTAAGTGGAATCATATATTTGTCCTTTTCTTGTCTGGCTCATTTCATTTAGCATATTGTCTTCAAGGTTCATCCATGTATCATGTGTCATGTATCACAAAATCATGTGTCATCCATGTATCATAGTTCATCCATGTATCATGTATCATGTGTCACAAAATCATTCCTTTTGAAGGCTGAATAATGTTCCATTGTGTGTATAGATCACATTTGGTTTACTCATTCATCTTTGATGGGCATTTGGGTTGGTTCCATCTTTTGGCTATTGTGAATAATGGTGGTAGGAACATTGGTGCACAAATACCTGTTGAAGGTCCTGGTTTTAATTATTTCCAGAAGTGGAATTGCTGGATTAAACAGTAATTCTATGTTTAACTTGAGAGGAACCCTCATACTGTTTCCACAGCAGCTGCGCCATATTCATTCTCACCAGCAATGCACAAGGGTTCCAATTTCTCTACATTATCACCAACGCTTGTTACTTTCTGGTGTTTTTTGTTTTTTATAATAGACCTGTTAATGGGTGTGAAGTGTTTCTGTGTTGTGGTTTTGATTTGCATTTCCCTGACAATTAATGATGTTACCCTTTCCATGTGTTTATTGGCCATTCTTTCCCCTTATTTTTACCCCTGCAATCTGAATCCTGGATGAAAGTAATCCTAGATTTAGTCTTTGACATTTTTGAAAGGCTATATTTATTTTTTAAGGCTTATGCTATTTTAAAAATCACAAATCTTTTAATCATTACAGCATAATCAAACACAGATTGTATATAAAGTACAAAGTGGAAGCCTTCCAAAAATATATTTTCTATGTGCCTGTACTTATGTATACATGAGCAAAACATTGTTAGTTTTGTACAGAAGTGGAATGCTAGTACACACGCTGACCCACAGCCCCCCACTACCACCATCACCAAATCACGGTGATATAGGGAGTAAAGGAACTTTCTTTCCGCCCTTGAAGTTTCAACAATTTGAGCCAATAAAGCAAGGCCGGGCACAGTGGTTCACGCCTGTAATCCCAGCATTTTGGGATTCCGAGGCGGGTGGATCACCTGAGGTCAGGATTTCGAGACCAGTCTTGCCAACATGGAGAAACCCTGTCTCTACTGAAAATACAACAATTAGCTGGGCCTGGTGGCAGGCGCCTATAATCCCAGCTACTTGGGAGGCTGAGGTAGGAGAATTGCTTGAACCCAGGAGGCGGAGGTTGCTGTGAGTTGAGATCGCACCACTGCACTCCAGCCTGGGAGACAGAGCGGGACTTCATCTCAAAACAACAACATCATCATCAACAGCAAACAAACAAACAATAAAACAATAAAGACGATAAACAGATTAATGGGAAAAAGACACACCGATTTATTAACGTGCAAGTGTCACACAAAGTTTGAAACTCCAACAAAAGCCAAGTGGTTGAATCTTAAATATCCTCTTCATAGGAGAGTGAGAAATGGGAGATGTAGGAAATTTTAGTGGAAGGGTAAACGATGTTTAGGGGAGATTAATGGACCCAAAGAACAGACAATAGCCTGGGACCAATTCTGTATGGCCTCTGGGTGTGGTGTCAACTCCAGTCTTCCTTCCTACAACTGTGCATCAGTTTCTCCTGGTTGATGAGTTATCTGGGGAAGGGATTCACAACAGTTGAGTATCTTCTGGAGGATCCAGCCTTTAGGTAGATAGGTGAACTTTAGAGAAAGCTCTTCCCTGCATTTGCTGCTCCCCAAGTACTCTCAGTTTTAAGTTCAAAGTAGCACATTTTTGGTATCATTTTCTGAGCCCCAACAGTGGGCACCTTCCGTGTCAGTATCTACAAAGCTTGCATTTGTTTTAAATATTAAGATTTTTCTGATTATAAAAATAGAATTTTTAAAGAAAATTTGGAAAGTAGCAAAAACTAGAACTATAATTTGACATGTTAATCATCTCTACCTTGCCTGTCTCTGCATCCGTCTTGCATATTTTAGCTTCATTCTAGCTAATTTCTTTGTATTATTTTTCCTGGTCACTGATTCACTCTGTGACTGTGTTGAACCTCCTGCAAATCTGTTCATTCATTGAGTTTTCAATTTTAATTATTATAGCTTCCATTTGTAGATACATACATATATGTGTATGTGTGTGTGTGTGTGTATATACATATATATATATATATATATATTTTTTTTTTTTTTTTTTGAGACAGAGTCTTGCTCTCTCACCCAGGCTGGAGTGCAGTGGCACAGTCCCCACTCACTGCAACCTCCACCTCCTGGGTTCAAGTGATTGTCCTACCTTAGCATCCTGAGTAGCTGGGTCTACAGGCATGTGCCACGATGCCCAGCTAATTTTTGTATTTTTAGTAGAGACAGGGTTTCACCATAGTGGCCAGGCTGGTCTTGAATGCCTGACCTCAAGTGATGCACCCGCCTCTGCCTCCCAAAGTGCTGAGATTACAGGTGTGAGCCACCACTCTCTGCCCATTTATAATTATATTTGATACTTTTTCAAAACTGCCTGCTCCTTGTTCATATTTTGAAGCTTACTTTTTATTCCTTTAAACATCTTAAGCCTAGTTATTTTATAGTCTATATCTGATATTTCTAATATCTGAGGGTTTGGGGGAGGTCAGTTTCTGTTCTCTATTGTTTCACTGTTTTTCATGCATGGTATCTTGTATCTTGATTCCTTATCGATTTTTTAACCTACGAGTCACTCCTCTTCCTTGGGACTTCATCTGTGGCATTCTTTGAGGCCTGGACTGGACATTGCATTCCTTCAGAGAGAATCCTTATTTGTTTCTGCTGGGTAGCCAGGGAGCACTACCTCCCTAGGATCCATTAGAATTCTCTGCTTGAGGTTTTTTGGGTCACTCCAGAGAACATGAACTCATTTTGTAAATGTACGTGAAGTCTAGTTTGTGTGATGAATTTTCAGAGGAGAGAGATCTTTTCTTTCCTCTTTGCACTTGGATCTAGACAGGCGAGAGTCCTGGTATCTGGTGGATTCGTTTCTTCCTCAGTCTTGTAATGCAAGGGTTGTCCTCTGGATCCAGCTCTAGGCTATCCCTTCACCTGTGCAGTCACCAAGACTGAAACTCCAAGGCTCCGGTGCAAAGTCTTGGCTTCAGGTGCTGCCCACTTCCCAAGCTCCCTTCTAGTGTCACTTCATCTGGAATTTTTTATTTTATTTTATTTTTTTGAGGTAGAATCTTACTCTGTCAGCCAGGCTGGAGTGCAGTGGCGCGATCTCAGCTCACTGCAACATCTCCCTCCTAGGCTCAAGAAATCCTTCCACCTCAGCCTCCCAAGTAGCTGGAATCACAGGCACATGCCACCACACCTGGCTAATTTTTTTTACTTTTTGTAGAGACAGGGTCATGCAATGTTGCCCAGACTAATCTTGAACTCCTGGCCTCAAGTGATTTTCCTGCCTCAGTCTCCCAAAATTCTGGCATTACAGACATGAGCCATCACGCCTGGCAAGTTTATGTGGAATTCTTACCTTTACACAGTTCCAAGAAAGCTATTTTTATTTTGAATTTTGTTTCAATTGGGTCTGTTAGGGTCTCCAACCTGATGAAGTGACAAAAATGGAAATTCTGCACCATTTATGAATCCTACTCCTGTCCTTAAGCTATCTGCATTCATTTTCCCACATCTGGAACTCTAACCGGAAGCCTAGATTAAAAGTGTGTATCAGCCACAGTATTTGGGATAGATGAGAACTCTCAGGTCTGATCCGTGGCTTTTATTTCTCTCTGATTATTTTCAGATTGTTTTCAGAGGGAGGCAACTTTTCTCCTAAAGAAATCAATTCACTGTGTCACCGACTGGAGAAGGAAGCTGCCCGGATAGAGTTGGTTGACAGTGTCATCATGCTCAACATGGAGAAGATGGAGAACGAGTACCTGGACCAGGTGGGGCCCCCAGCCAGGCCCCAGGCCAACCGGTTCCACAGTATCCCTTGCTCAACTTCCTCTGAAGGGAGGGTTAAGCCCTCCATCCAACCATTCACTGGGCCTGTCCCTCTCCTCTTTCAGAGTCCAAAAGGTCCAGATTAAGCCCCTGTCCTTTACCCTTTATCTCTCTGTGCAGGCCAATGATGTTATCAACAAGTTTGAAAGCAAATTCCATAACCTGTCTGTGGACCTTATTTTCATAGAGAAAACCCAGCGGCTGCTGACGAATCTGCAAGTGCACATCAAGTGCCAGGTAGGATAGGTTCATTCTTCAAGAGTCTTTATCACACACACCTGCACACCAGGCACTGTCCCCAGTGCTGGGAGGCCAGTGTGGTCTCTGTCCTGTGCATGGGACTTGCTCTCCAGCCAGGAAGACAGAAACAATCTTTTTTTTTTTTGAGACAGGGTCTTACTTTGTCACCCAGACTGGAGTGCAGTGGCGTGAACACAGCTCACTGTAGCCTCAACTTCCTGGGCTCAAGCAATCCTTCCACCTCAGTCCCACAAGTAGCTGGGACTACAGGCCCACGCCACCATGCCCAGCTAATTTTTTCTATTTTTGTAGAGATGGAGTCTTCCTATGTTGCCCAGGCTGGTCTTGAATTCCTGGGCTCAAGCGATCCTCCTGCCTCAGCCTCCCGAAGTGTTGGATTACAGACATGAGCCACTGTGCCTGGCCAAAAATGAAATCTTAATAACCGCTAACGTTTACTAGTTATTGCGCACCATTCATCCTGCTGAGAAACTTGCTTTGATTAGCTGTCTTAGTCCTCACAAGAACTATAGGTGGCAAGTACTGTTTTTTATACCCATTTTAGAGATAAACTGAGGCAGCATTTTAGTGACTTAGGTAGGAATACAGAGCTCTTAAAGGGTAAAGTCAAAATGTGAACCGAGGTCTGACGGACATCAGAGCTTACGGCCTTAACCACAAACAGGCCATGTGTGCAACAGAAGGAGAAGGTGGCTGTTTGGGGATTGAGGGGCCAGAGAACTTCACCTGGGCTAAGAAAGTGGGGCTTCCAGAGGCTTGAGGGAGAAGTAGGAACCAGCCAGGTAGGCGGTGAGGAGTGAAGCGTTCTGGAGAGATGCTGGAGAAAATCCAGGGGGCCGGAGCCCAGGACTACAAGAGTGCGAGGGAGGGAGTAGGGAGCTCTGTGATTGGAGAGCACCAGCGGGGAGGCAGTGGGGGCCTGGGAAGGGTTCAGGTGGGGCTGCGTGCTCGGGGCTAAACTTGGAGGGTAGAGGTCCTGGCTGCTGACCACAGAAAGGCTGGAGGTGGGTAGGAGTGAGGCAGAAGTGCGAGGCTGAGGGAGAGAGAATCATGGCCTGGGCACAATGTCAGCAGGGACGCATTCTGATTCCAGAGCTGAGTGGAAGTGGGATGAGAGGGACTTGGGGTACACTGGAAGTGAAGGGCCTGGGTTATCGGCATAGGTCAATGCCCATTCAGGGAACAATGTTTGAGGACCCACTAGGGCTAGGACAAGCGGAGGTGAGGAGGACAGCCTTGTCTTTTGGGAGTGGCAAGTACAGTTCGATAAAAGAAGGGTTTGCTGGCATCTCAGGCTCTGAGACAGGGACTCCAGACCCAGCTTCCTGCCCCTTTCGCCCCAAGAAGCATTTAATTCATCCATCTGTGAAATGGGAATCATAAAAGCAATTCCTAATATTATGGCACCGATAAAGGAGCTAATATGTGCTAAACTCATGACATAGTCCCTGGAGCATAGTGAATCCTTAATAAAGGCAGGCTCTGGTGGAGGTCCCAGATGAACCTCTCAGGACCGGCTTCCAGTCATTCCAGAAGGAGCAGGAGGCAGCTGCAGGCAGCAGAGCCCATGGCTCCAGGGCATGTCACCACACTCTTGTTTAAGGAGCATATTCTTAATGGGCCTCCAGCTGGTGCTGGCACTGATTCTTTTTTCTGAGTTGATATTTGGGGACTGTTTGTGGTATACAGGGGTTGCATTTCAAAATATCTAACACCTGTGATAAACAAAATACATTTCCATCATGGACAATACTGGGAATATAGAACAAATACAAAACTGAAAGTAAACCATAATTCTGCCACATAGCATAACCCCTGTTAAAGATTTCCACTTATTTTTTAAGCTTTTTTTCTATACACGAAAAGATGGAGATATGCCAAAATTGGCTGCTTGCTATTTATACCAGTTTTATAAGCTGTATAATCTTTAAATATTCTGCAAAGACACTATTTTGATGGTGTCTCTGTCATGGATGTGTTGACATTTTACTTAAGCATTCCTTTCTGGAGGAACATTTGGTGAATTTCGCTTCTTGTTATGAAAGGTGATGCTGTGAGAAGTGCACTTGCCAGGACGGTCTGACCACATCCTTAGGACGCCTCTTGGAAGCCACAGTCCTGGGTCAGAGCATGACCTTTCCATGGCTCTCTAAGCTTTCCAGGGAGTTTTTCCAGCCTTGGCCCTGCACTGCTGGAGCAGAGCCTGTGCACTTGCCAGGACAATCTGACTGCATCCTTAGGGTGCTTCGTGGAAGCCACAGTCCTGAGTCAGAGCATGACCTTTCTATGGCTCTCGAAGCTTTCCAGGGAGTTTTTACAGTCTTGGCCCTGCACTGCTAAAGTGAGGCCTGCCCTCCCAACTCCCTCACCACACTCTGGGGTGCCAGTTTTGCTTGAAGCTTACTTGAGAGAGGAAAAAAAATCTTTTTAATTTGTATCAATCTAGTGTCTGGTAAAACTGCATATTTTCCCCTGGTTTCATTTTTTCCATGCTTAATCAGTTTCTCAGATGGTATGTTTCACAGAACATTTCCCAGATCACAATATGTATTCTAGAAACAAAATCTTGGAACCTCTGGTTTTCTAGGTGGCAAAATCCAATTCACAAACAAATGGATTAAATTTCTCTCTGCAACAGCTTCAGAACAAGATAAAAACTTGTCAAGAGTCCAGGGGAGAGAAAACCGTAAGTGTTCAATAGATTCTGCCTGTGAATAATAAAGATATATCATGCTAGAATCATAAATGTGAAATAAACGTATATGTGTGTATAGGGTTTCTCCAGCACAAGGTGGGATGGGGGAACATCTCTGAGCCTTCCTACTTAACCCCTGTTTCATGGAATGAAGAAAGGAACAGAAGAGAAAGCAGCCACTGTTCTCTACCCCCAACCCCTCCCAGGCAAGCATGGAGCAGTGTCTAGATTTGGGGGAGGCCTGAGTCTGGCTTCCTCTGACCTCACTCCCTTGGGATGTCACCAGGTGTCCCTTGCTGTAAGGAGAACTCAGTCCCAGAAGCATAACAGAAGCGGGGCCCTGCCCCCTGAACAACCACTTTTTGTTTGACTTTCCACTTGCTTTTTGTTTTTGAGATGAAGTCTCACACTGTCACCCAGGCTGGAGTGCAGTGGCGCAGTCTCAGCTCACTGCAACCTCTGTCTCCCGGGTTCAAGTGATTCTCCGGCCTCAGCATCCCAAGTAGCTGGGACTACAGGCACCCACCACCATGCCCGGCTAGTTTTTGTATTTTTAATAGAGACAGGGTTTCACCATGTTGGCCAGGCTGGTCTCAGAACTCCTGACCGCAATTGATCCGCCCACATCAGCCTCCCAAAGTGCTGGGATTACAGGTGTGAGCCACTGCACCCGGCCTCACTTGCTTCTTTGGATCATAGCACAGAAACTGGTTTTCTCTGTTTAAAGTATGAATTGAAGCAGAGTTTGCAAGGAGTGTGGTTCCAAGCATTTGCCTGGCCCTGATCCTCTGAGCAGGTCTCTGGATGTCTATGTGCTTGTTTTTCTGCCATGAGTGCCCGACTCTGTCCCCGAGTCTGCACAGTGAAGGACAGTGCACCCTTCAATGACAGGGGACATCGGGAGTTCTCTTCCTGAATCTACGGGTTCAACTCTGGGCAAATGACTTAAAGTTGCTCAATTCAGTCTCCCCTGGCCTGTCGCCCAGGCCACACCAGGGAACCTTTCCTTAACAGCCCAACCAGGTGATCCCAGAACCAGACACCCCAGCCTGAAGGTTCTGGAGTGGGAAGCTTTCCCTTCACCATTCTCTGTCTTTTCTCTACCATTTCAGTGACTCTGAATTGCAGTTGTATTATTAGCACTGAGAGGACATTTTTCTGTCTTTATTGCTTTTTCTTATATAGTATATTGCATGACTCTTGAAAGAAACGTAAACACCCACAAAGCATAGTTTGCAGAATAAATGTCCCTCTCACTATTCTCATTTTGCACAGAGGCACTCTAAACCCTGTTATGTATATATATGCGCTTGTTTCCACACATCCACTGAGATTACTTGCCCTGCAGTGCAGATGTGCAGAGCAAAGGTGGCTCCTATATTTTGCCTGTGACTTGCCTGATGTCTCTTATGAGCCCCCTAATGGGAAGCAGGGGGAAGATGAGGTTAATCAGCTGTAACTCTTCAACAGGCTCTTTAAGGCAGCTCCACCTCGCCAGAACAGAAACATCCAGTCTCTCACATCCTCACCTCCCAACCCCTGCTCTGTCCTCTCCTGTTAGGGTGTTGGGTGGGTGCCAGGGGCTTGCCCAGCCTCCCAGCCAGGTGAGGAGCATGTGGGCATGGGTGTGCGGGCATTCCTGTGTTGACAGAGGAGGCTGGCTGGACAGTCTGCAGAGGGGTGATTAGGGGACAAGAGTGTGCCTTGAATGTGTGGCAAGAGGGAAGATCCTCACAGTCGCATTCCTGCACACCTGTGGGGTGCTGCTCCAAGGGAGTGTTAGACATTGCCGTGGAGATGGCCAGATCACTCTCCTACACACTCGTGCATGCCCTTGCCACCTGGGTCAAATGTTTCCTTCTAAACATAGAATGTGAGAGCCGAGGAGATCCTAGGGAATATTTTGTGTCCCCATCTGTAAGATGGGGAGACCAAGCTGAGCAAGTTTAAGTCGTTTGCCCAGAGTTGAACCTGTAGATCCAGAAAGAGAACTCCTGATGTCCCCATCAGTGAAGGGTGTGCTGTCCTTCACTGTGAAGTGAAGGCTGCCTAGCAGAGCCAGCCCAGCCTTCCCCACTCCCCAGGGGCCCTCCCTGCATGTGAGGAGCCTCCATCAAGCCAAGAGGCATCCTCACCAGCCCAGCCTCTGTTCCCGCACTTCCCACAGAATCTGCCCACCATCCTGCAGTCTGCTTCCTTGGGGGCTTTCTTCCTCCCTGTTCTCACTAGACAGTGACCACAGAAGAACTCCTCGGCTTCGTCCAAACTTGGAAAGAAAAACTGAGCCAGAGGATTCAGTACCTTAACTGCAGCCTGGACAGGGTGTCCATGACTGAACTGGTCTTTACAGTAAGGAATGGGATGGGGTGGCAGGAAAGGGTGGGTGAGCTGTTGTCTGGGCTCCCAGGAGACCTGCAGGGGGGCCGAAGGGAACAGGGGACTCCCAGGCATCCGCAGGACATCAGGCTTCCTGAGATGCCATGGAAAGATCACAAGCTGTGAAGTCAGAGCTGGATTCGAGTCCCCAATGGGCCACTTCCTTGCATTGGTCTCGGAGGAGACCCCTCAGCTCCTGGCACTACCTCCCCTGCTCCATCAGGACCCTCACTCACCCTATCCACGGAATCTCAAGCCAGTCCCACCTCTCAGCCTCTTCCTTCCCTCCTGCACCCACGGGCAGCCCTGGCTTCTCCCCATGGCACCCCCAACACCTCATCCAGACCCCTGCCTCTTGCCTGCCTGATGACCACATCCTCTCACATCTCCTATGGTCTGTTCCCCGAACATGGCCGGAAGAGGCTGGTCTGACCATGTCACTCCCCTACCCTTGGGGCAAAGTCCAAACCCTTTCACTGGACACACAGCAGCCTCTGTGGCTTGTCCTCCATGCCTCTTCATCCCTCTCACTCTGCCTAAGATGTCACTCCCCACCAAGACTCCTCTCACCCCCTGGTCTGGGTCGGGGTCTCCTAGCCCATAGTACCTCCCACTTCCCCATCAGCCTGCAGACCATGCGGTGGGGTCTCCATTTCGGAGGCTATCTGTCCTGAGACTGCAAGCCTCTATGGGCAGAGCCTGCATCACTCCCACCCCTGCCCACACCTCACATTGGGCTGAGATGCTCAGCCAACTTCCAGAGAAGGGCCCGAGAGCCAATGTCTGCAGAGTAGAGCAATACTAGGCCCTGCTCTCACCGCCAATCCTTGACCAGCCTTCCTTCCATGGGGAGGCCCTTCCCACCATACAGCCAGCACCAGGCATCCATCTACCTCTGATGCAGTGTCCAGCAGCATGAGGCTCCAAGGGTCTAGCATGAAGGTATTGAGTGACTAGGAGACCTTGAGTGAAGGTCTCCCAGGACCTTCACTCAAGGGACTGACAGGCCATTGCTAAGATGAGACTCAGAATGAAAGAGAGAACAGCCTAGGTGCTCACGCGGGCACCAATTCCACACTTTCTCTAGGAGCCTGCTCAAGGGGAGTTGGCCACTCACTCTGCCTGGCATTCATTCCCCCATCCATTTGGTCAAAAACATTGACCGGGCACATCTGCAGGTCTAACTTCAATCTCACAGAAGATACTGGAACTTTTCTTTCACAGCACTGGTCCCAGTTTTGGAGAAGCATTTATTGGTATGAGTGCAAGTTAAATGTCTGTCTTTTCTGACTAAACCACAAACTTTGAGACGGGAGGGGTCATATATGGCCTCCTGGCCCCTGTGTTCCTAGAATATGGGCAGAGACTTGTGAAGAGCAGGCACCCAGGAAACATCTCTAAAGGCATGAATAAACGGATGAATGAATTAATGGCTCTGTAAGGGAGATCACTTTATAGAGGAGAAAACAGTGTGGCTCAATGAGGTCAGTCAGTTTGCCTGCAGTCACTCCACTGAGGCAGGGTGGGAGGGAACATGAATTCGGCCTGCTGCCTCGCTGGCATCTGGGCCGGTCCTTACACACTTAGACCCTTCTCTCTGGCCTGCAGAATACCATCCTGAAGGACCTGGAGCAAGAGAGTGACATCCTGACATCTTCAGAAGCCCTTGAGGAGGAGGCCAAGCCGGATGTGGTCACCCCTGAGTCCTTCGCCCAGCTGAGCCGCATGGGGAAGCCCCTGATTGAAGACCCCGCTGTGGATGTGATCAGGAAGATCCTGCAGTGAGTGGCCCCAGGGTGCACCTGAGGCCCTGCCACCCCTGCCCCTGGCCCTGGACCTTCAGGGACCAGCTTTGGGGCTCCACACACTGGGGTTCCCATGTGAGTCCACCCCTGAGAGCCTGTGACCTCAGGCAAAGGGCTTACCCACCCAGAGCCCCAGTTCCTCATCTGAAATGGGGCTCGTGACAGGACTGAGTGACGTGGCACTGAGGACTAACTGGGATACTGCTCAGAGCCCAGCCTAAGCTGTCCCCATGGTCACCATAGAAGAGCTCACACCCTTTCCTTTGGTTTCAGACTTCCCAACACAAAATGGCCAACCCACCATTGTGACAAAGATCGGTCCCAGACAGGTAGAGGCGCACAGGCCTGTGGGTCTCAGGGCAGCAGTGAGGCGGGGGCTGGTGGTGCTGTGTGGCCCATTCTCACCTCCTGTCCTCTGCTCCTGTCCTGGGTCCTCGTCACCCAAAGGCTTCAAGCGACATCGGTGCCGGCCAGAAAACTCTGGGAAGAAGGCTGTGCCCAGCGCCAGTGGCACCTCTGCAAGCAGGTAGGACACAGGGCAGCCAGAATCGCCCCTTCCCAGTTCATCCCCCCACACAAAGGCAGGACACGACCTATGGCTTTCCCAGGCTTTTCCTTGGAAGGCACCACAGTGCTCTCAGCTCTGGGACTCCACAGGGTGCAGTGACGGGTGAGCTCTGATGCCGGCTTTAGTCAGGCGCCATCCTTGGTTTGCTGGTTGTCCATGGTGCTGATGGATCTCAGCCCTGCCACCTTCCACACATGGTCATGGTTAGAAAGACAGGGCAGATGGCTTTCCTGGAGGGACATCACAGAGCAGAAAGAGTTCTGGTCCTTGGCATGCTGCCCACCAAGTCTCAGTGGGGTCGTAAGACTCAAAGTTTACCCCACATGCAGATTTTATGGAAGGTGCATATCAGAAGCCCTGTGGCTGAATAGACTTGCTAGCTCTTTGTGTCAACCTGGTTGACATGGGTTCATTCCTGGTTTTGAGAAGGCAAGGGGAATCCCTGCTTTGCCTTTCCCTCCAGAAGGTCTTTTTGAGCATGCGTGCTGTGTGCAATGAGGAAAGAAACAAAGACCAGCCATATGAGAAGAGCAAAGGCTATTGACTCAGAGCTGACTGCAGCAGGGAGTCAGTCACCATCCAGGGCGTTTCAGCAGAGCTCCCAGGGCAGGCAGAGGAGTGGGAAGCATTACCCTCCTCTCTAGCTGTGCACTGGTTAGGGGATGCTGGCATGGAGAAGCTGGAGGCTGCCCACCGAAAGCAGGGCATCCCATGTGATTGGTTAGGGGACATGTTTGGCTTTCTCTGGTTGACCCAAAGTTGGAAATGAAGACAAAAATTAGGGAAGCTGTCATTTATTAATTAAGTCCTGGCCATTTGGGGCCTACTGTTATAGGTGATATTGTAGCTTCCTGGACCATCCCCAGGGATGACAATCTCACTTCCTGCAAATCTGATTTAGAGCAGGCTGACTTCCTGGGTGGTTTCTTGTAGCTAAGGCGGGGCGGCCTCCTGGTTAGGTTGCTGCACATCACGGGACACAGCTCTGTTTTTTATATGATCCGGCCATGACCTGTTTCCATGTTCAGTCTCTCAGAGGTTACAAAACGAAGTCCATGTCACTAGGGCTGCCAGACAAAAGAGAGGGTGCCCATCTACACTGGAATTTCAGATCAACACCACCTAATTTTTTTTAGCATAAGTATGTCCCAAATGCTGCACGTGATACACTAATACTGAAAATCACTCTGTTTATATGAAATTCAAATTTAAATGGGCGTACTGTATTGTTATAGCTAAATCTGGCAACCCTACCTGTGACTCAATGTTTTTTGCCTTTGGGTCCTCATCACGGGGAAGCAAGAATGCAAATTTCTGGGCCTGAGCACCTCCGCCCCTCGCCCTCTCACAGCAGCTGTGGTTGGGTTTCAGCAGTTAAGGTGGTTAAGGTTTCAACTCACGGTAAGGTAGACTCACAGCTGTTAAGAAGGGGCACGTCTCAAAGGGCTGGGACCTAGAAATGGGAGTCCGGTTGCCCACGGGCAGGCCCCATGCCTCCAGAAACCCAGGCAGGGATCCTGCAGGCTCAGACCTGCCTTGCATCTGTCCACAGCCTCCAGACCACCCACCCACCTTTGTCCCACAGCCTCACACGGCACCCCAAGCCCAACAGAATGGAGAGAAAGTACCAGGTGCTTGGGGACAAGCCTCCTCCTCCTGCTGAGTGAGTAACAACACCTTTCCTTTTGACTGCATTTAACCTGTTTGGGGTTGGGAGGGGCAGCAAATGTGACTCAGCTGAGGGGAAAAATCAGAAAGGGGAATGGCAGGTCCAAGCAGAGGAGGGGTGAGGGGGGATAGCAAAGGTCAAGGTCAGTGTGTCTCAGCCCATTTCACCTGAATTTGTTGAGAAACATTTTCATCAACATCTCACATTTTCCAAGCTAACAAGCATTCCCTGGTGGTAGGGCAGCAGACCCCGTTCGAGGTCTGAGCTTTTTTTTTTGTACTTTTTTTCAGTACTTTCCCCCATTTCTCTTTTCCTTTATTGTAACTCCAGTGATTAAAACAAAAGCAGTTAAACTTAGTATAGCTTCACTGCAAGCAAACAAGCAAAATACCAAGTTCAGAAAACAAAAAGCCTTCGAAGAAAGTCAAGTTCCACAAAGGAGCCCCCTCTCCCCCTGTATTAGAGATCCCTCCAGACAGTGTACCCCTCTCATCAGCCCTTTCACCCTGGGACCCTCATCTCTGGGGTCATGAAGTTTGCAGAGGATGGCTGTGACATCAGGCAGCCCAGGTGTGGCCTCCAGCTGGCAGGTAGACAGTTCCCTCGTCCCACACCCAAGGACGCTCCTGCACCGTGAATACTTCGGCTCTCTAATTTTTATAGCTCGTTGCAGGAGGATGTTTGGTCCTGCATGAAGTCCTGTTCATTTGATTACTATTTATGAGTAATCATTCTTTCAGCTAATCGAGGCACTGCCCGGTGCAGGCACTGCAATGGGGCCGGGGATTCCATGGTGAACAAGTACAGACAGGTCCATGTCCTGTGTCAAAAGATAAACTCAGGCACATTAAAATATTGGTGAGTTTATTTGAACAGTCAGTAATTCATGAATTGGGCAGTGCCGGACCCCAAGTGATTCAGGGAACACCAGGGGAAACCTTTTATAAGGTGTTCATAGAAGGAAGGCAAAGAAAATATTTGCTTGGTTAAAGTGAGAAGTTCCTAACTGGCTATTTCTGACTGGTTAAGCTTACATTTCATTTTCCTAGACGATGACCATTCACTCTGAGTTGGGTTTGTTTTCTAGCGAGAAACTCCAGGCACTGGAACCGTTTCAGCCTGATGGCCTCCCGTTTATGATCTTAAACACCTAGTGGCCTTCACAGTCTGCTGGGAGAGATGGAGGTTAATCAACCAGTCACATAAATCAATCCCAAATCCACCTGATTAGTATGTGTCATAAGGCTGAGGGGGCATTAATCCAAGATCATTAAAACCAGGTGGTCAGAAATTGCTGCTGAGCTGGGGTCTGAGGAAGGGCAGGAACAAATGCAACCGAGAAGAGAAGAAAGTTAGCTGCTGTTATAGAGTGGAATCAGAGTGGGCAGAGGTCCTGGGGCAAGAGTGAGTAATTTCAAGGAGTGTCATGGCTAAAACAGAGCACTTGGAAAGTTCTGCTCGTTTGGTTCTGTCCATATTGGTGTGTCTAGACCGGGCCCCTCAGGTATGTCTCGTGTGTGTTGCAGGGATTTTAAGGGGATCATCTTGACCCTCCTCTGGGAAAGCAATGAGAACCTGCTGACGGTTGCAGAGGTGAGGACCACCACCCATGGCCTGTGCCTGCCCTGAAAGCCACCCCTACCTTCTGCAGTCTGCTGATCATGGCCACTTGGGGGAAAATGAGGAAGAGAGGATTCCATCCCCGCCATGACCACAGCTCCCCAGCTTCTGTCACCTCCCTATGAGTTTTTTTTCTTCTAGAAACCAAACCTCATTCATTCATCTAATTGATCAAACATTTCTTAAGACACCAACTGCATGTCAGGTACTGTGTGTGTCAAGAGGAACAAGCCCACCCTCTGTCCCCAAGGCACCCAGGCCCTTGGGAAGCTGACAGATGTGGCAGGGACACAGAAGGAGGTGGGGCAGTGGGAGCAGGCACCAGACAAGCTGCCCAGTGCCCTGTTCCCACATACCCTGCACTGTGGTGTGGGTGAGTTCTCCTTTCTGCCTCCCACGGGTCTGTCTGCCTCCTTCAGGGCAGGGTCCCTGGCTCACGCATCTTTGTGGCCTGCACCCTATACCCAGCTTGGCACTTCCTTGTAAGCTCCCAACCTGGTCACCAATTTGAGATTCCATTGATTTGGGTCTTGAAAAATAAATAGGATTCTCGCCAGTCACTCAGGAAATAACAAGGGCTGGCCATGGCCCCACTCACTCCAGGTGGGCCCAGGGAGGCAACACGTGCGGACAGGGAAGAAGGAGTGTCTGCCCATGTCACCTCCACAGGGGAAGCCACGAGTAAAGGCTGGGGAGTGTGGAGGTGAGGGCAGGCTGGTGGATCCCAGGAGCAAGAGCCAGAGTCCCATGGGGTCCTCACGCACACATGGTCACCCTCTCTGGCAGGAGTTCTACCGTAAAGAAAAACGCCCAGTCACCAGGCCTGACTGCATGTATGACACCTTTGACCAGTGTGCCGAGAACATCAGCAAAAAGATCCTGGAGTACCAGAGCCAGGCAAATAAGTACCACAACTCCTGCCTCATAGGTGAGTATAGGCAGCAGGTAGGCATGGAGAGCCGGGTAGGGCGCGAAGCCAGTGATGGAGCTCAGCCTTGGCCTTGTGGCCTGGATCCTCCCCTCTAGGGGAGGCAGAGGAGCTTCCCTGTGAACAGCTGACCTCTTAAAATTAGGTAAAAACAATAACCAGATTGTACTGGGGAAATGTGACCACGCAAGAAAAAAGTTGACTTTTCTTGAGAAATATGGTGATTTGTACCTCTAAAAATATTTGGTTTCTTCTACAGATATTTTTGACAGCTTTATTGAGATACTTGCATACCATAAAATTTACCCGCGTAGTATACTCAATGTGGTTTTTAGTTTATTTACACTTATGCAGTCACTGCTACCATCAATTTTAGAAACCCCATCCCCCAGCCCCTCCCCAGCCTAAAGCAACCACTAATCTACTTTCTGTCTCTATAGACTTCCTTATTCTTTACTTTTATGAGAATAGAATTGTATAGTATGTAGTCTTTGGGACTGGCTTATCTCATTTTGCATAGTATTTCAAGGTTTATGCATGTTGTAGATGGTGCCAGTACTTCATTCCTTTTTATCTATGAATAATATTCCATTGTATGAATCTGTCACACTTTGCCGTGGTCTACTGTGCTGTTTCAGAGGCCCTCTGGGTAGAAGGAGGAGAGTTCAGGGGATAGCCAGACCTGGGCCGGGACACAGCACTGCCACTTCCCAGCTGTATTACCTTGGCCAAATGATCTCACCTCTTGAGCCTCAATTTTCTTTTCTTTTTTTTTTTTTTTTTGTGGCAGAGTCTCACTCTGTTGCCCAGGCTGGAGTGCAGTGGCGTGATCTGCAATCTCGGCTCACTGCAACCTCCGTCTCCTGGGTTCAAGAGACTCTCCTGCCCCAGCCTTCTGAGTAGCTGGGACTACGGGCACATGTCACCATACCTGGCCAATTTTTGTATTTTTAGTAAAGACAGGGTTTCACCACATTGACCAGGCTGATCTCGAACTCCTGACCTCCGATGGTCTGCCTGCCTTGGCCTCCCAAAGTGCTGGGATTACAGACATGAGCCACTGCACCCAGCCAAAGCCTCAGTTTTCTTGTCTGTGGACTGCAGATATTAATAACATCCACCACAGAAGGCCTTCTTGAGGATTAAGTCCCTCACACAGACTTGGCATGTACAGGGAATTAAGCAGTGATAGTGTTCATAGCTGTGGTTGTTGAATGACTGGAATTGAAACTGCAGGCATTGTTGTGTTTCTATAGCTCAGAATTTCCCCCATGTGAACTCTGGGGGATCCCATCCCACATGATTGTCCTCAAAACAAGGGTTCCGTGGTCAAATGGGCTTGGAAAATGCTGCAGACTGCATCCCTCTCTGGTAAACTCAAAACTAGTGAAGACTTCTATTTCCTGCAGCTTGGCAGGCTAATGGGGGATCCATTCTCCCACTAAAAACATGTAAAATGCTGCATAAGATATTTTTGTAATAAAATCTTTTAAATGCATTAGAAAGCTATCTGTAAAGTGAGAAATACACAAAAGCCAAAAATTAAGTGAAAATAGAAACTCTGAGTGATAAATTAAGTAGTAACCCTGGTTATTGCCCTAGGGGCATTTGCTGACTCCCCGGTGAACTTGAGCCTCTATTTTCATGGCCTCCAGGGTATTGGGAACAAGAGACAAATCCACAGACCTCCAAAATGGGAAGTCTTAAAGGAACAAGGCACCTAAAGCTGGAACCCAACAGGGCTTCCAGAGTAAGGCAAATGAGATGGAAACCAAGCTCCTCCCTCTCTCCCTCCAGCAATGAGAAGGAAACTGTTTTATCAAAAACCATGGTACTGGGTGAAGAAAAAAAAAACTCCAAAGAGAAACCCAGAACTATATGCCAGTCCGTGTGGTTTCTAAATTTATGTTTAGATAATTCACACTTATCTAAACATGAATTCAATTTTGCTTTTTTGGCTCATCCAAAAGACCTCAGGCTAATAACTGAGCTTAAAATGATCTTGAGTTGGTGGTGTTCAGAAGCTTGTTTGTTGGAGATGTAACAAATTCTCTCTAGGAAAACTTACCTTCAGTTCAGGCCTCAAAGGATTCCCACAAATAAAATGCCCAGAATAAGAGCTCACAGTAATAAACAAAGAGCAACAAAATTCCCATAAACACAAGGAAACAGTGTTTATGTTTCCTAGGCAGGAGGAGACCAGCAAAGACTTCAGATATTATAAGTATTGGACACAGAACATAAAATAATACACTTCTAGTCAAATAAAAGGGGAATTGGAAACATGAATAAGAAGCAAGAGACTATGAAAGTGACCAATGAGCTATAAAAGAGAATAAAATAGAACTTTCATGAAGGAAAAATTAAGAGTTGAAATTTTAAAACTATGCATGACTTTACCACCAGGTTACATATAGCTGAAAGTAGAGTTGGTGAACTGGAAGACAAATCCAAAGAAAATAACCAGAATATAACACAGAAAGATAAAGAGATGAAAATATGGGAGAGAGGTAAAGAGACATGAATGAAAGAGCAGGTCTAACATACAGCCATTTGGAGATCCAGAGAAAGAAGAAGACCTAGAATCAAGGCAATAATAGAAATAATGGATGAGAACTTGCCAAAAATGCCAAGAGACACAATGCATTTTAAATGAGATGAGAAGTCTGCAGAGTATATAGAAGCCGTTTGAATTTATTTAAGCCTTTATTTTATTTTATTTTATTTTATTTTTATTTTAAAGAGAGGGTCTCACTCTGTGGCCCAGGCTACAGTGTGGTGCAATTATAGTTCACCATAGCCTCAAACTCCTGGGCTCAAGCAATCCTCCCACTTTAGCCTCCTGAGTAGCTGGCATGTACCATCATGCCTGGCTAATATTTAAATTTTTTTTAGAGACAGGGTTTTGCTGTGTTGCCCAAGCTGGTCTTAAACTCCTGGCCTCTAGCAATCCTCCCACCTCAGCCTCCCAAAGTGCTGGGATTATAGGTGTAAGCCACTGCAACTGGCTAAGCCTGTATTTTCTATACTAAGCCTGACCTCAGGACCCCTTTTGATGGAATAGCTGTTACCACATTAGAGACCAATATTTTGTCTTTGGGAAGCTGCTTTGGGCCTCGTTGTAGAGATCACCTCTGCAACTTGATTCTAATCTGTTCCCTCCCTTGGCCTCTTACCCGCAATTCTGGCAGAATTACGGATCCAGATGAGGAGATTTGAGGAGCTGCTGCCCCAAGTGTGTTGGCTGGTGATGGAGAATTTCAAGGAGCACCACTGGAAAAAGTTTTGCACCTCCGTAAAGGAGATCCGAGGACAGTTTGAGGGACAGCAGAAGCAGCTGGAGAAAAGAAAGGTGAGGGCCTCAGGACGAGCCCTTCCACTCCAGGACCAGGGGAACTGGGAGTTCAGAAATGGTGGCAGGTTGTGGGAAGGGCCAAGTCCAAGTGAAGAAGGTGAGCTGGGCTTGGGATTTTTGGATGGGGTCCTTGGGACAGGAGCCATTGGCAAAATAAGAACTGAACCAACAGCTTCTACATAGAAGGTGTTCAGTAAACTCCTTGTTGGCTATAGTGGGTGGGTATGCTGGGTTCCATGGGGCTGTACTCATTGAGATAACAATAATTGTCCACACTGGTCTTTGGAGCTGTGGAACATGGGTGCTGCTGGTTTCACTGGACTAAAGCTCTAATTGTGCTGGACAGATGCTCAGCCTTTTCTCTTCCAAACCCCCTGAGTCAGCTCCAGCCATGGCCCCCCTCTTAACCCCTCTGCCACTCTTCTGCCCACCCATCACCCCCACACATCCAGGTCAGAGGACACATGAGTCTCGCCATAATCATAATTGACAGAAGACATAGGTCAGTGACTTTTGGTGGGTTAACATCACTGCTGAATTCTGGATTGTTTGATTAAAGGACAAAAATGCCCAGAAGCTCCATCTAAATCTTGGACACCCCATACATTTCCAAGATATGGAGTCTCTACACTTAAGTGAAGACAAAAGGCAGGAAGAGCTGGACAGCATGATTAGGATGAACAGGGAGAAGCTGGAGGTCAGTGATACTGTTGATTCCCCAGTCCAGGCACGCTCCAAAAATAGCCCAATGGACAGCCACTGACAGCACCAGGTGCAGCCCTTTGTTGATATCTTGGCCAAAGCAGGCATGATCGTGGTTAGGTTTTGTAGGTAAAAATGGCCATTATTGGCATTTTAACTTGTATCCTTTTTGACTTCTAAATTAATTAATTATAAAATTACTAATGATAACTTTTATTTTGTGATCCATGTCTAGTTTTATTTCCTCTTCTGTGAATTGTCTGTGTCCCTTGTCCATTTCTGAATCATTTCTTATGTTTAAACCAGATCACGTCTTGGGAGAGGCCTCCTGGCTGAGGGCCAGATGCTGGTTACTTGGACACAGTGGCTATAATGGCTTGGGTCCCCAGAACTCCCTGCAGAGTTCACCCATCCCCTCTTCAGCTGGCCTTGGAGGGATGATTCTCTCCCAGCAGCACTGTTCTCACCATGTTTTTTCCAGGAATGTACCAGAAGGAATGGCCAGGTTTTCATAACCAACTTGGCCGCCTTCACTGAGAAGTTCCTACTGCAGTTGGATGAGGTGGTCACCATTGACGACGTCCAGGTTGCAAGTAAGAGGCACCACCAGCCTTGTGTCCTGGCCCTGGGGGCTAGTGAGGGCTAGGTTGGGCAGGGGTCTGCTTTCCCTAACTCTATCGGAGTGAAAACAGGTGATCCATTGAGGGAACTGATTAATTTTTGTTTTCCTTAAAAACAATTTTTTGGCCGGGTGCGGTGGCTCACGCCTATAATCCCAGCACTTTGGGAGGCCAAGGCAGGCGGATCCCAAGGTCAGGAGATCGAGACCACGGTGAAACCCCGTCTCTACTAAAAATACAAAAAATTAGCCGGGCGCGGTGGCGGGCGCCTGTAGTCCCAGCTACTAGGGAGGCTGAGGCAGGAGAATGGTGTGAACCCAGGAGGCGGAGCTTGCAGTGAGCCGAGATCGTGCCACTGCACTCCAGCCTGGTGGACAGAGTGAGACTCCGTCTCAAAAAAAAAAAACAATTTTTTGATTAAAAAGCAAATGCCAGATGGCCCAATGTTTATATATAAAAAATGAAACCCTATTGAGTAAACATTTCCATACTCTTGGGGTTAGGGACAACTTTTCTAAGTATGACAGGAGAGCTAGAAGCCATAGAGGGAATGGCTGGCTCTTTGTAGCCAAAACAAAAACAGAAACATGTCAATAGATGGAAAGACAAACCACAAACTGGAAAAGTATTCCTCACAACTTATAGATCAGAGAAAGGGCTAATCTCCCTATGGTACGAAGAACTCTCACAGGTCAAATTTTTAAAGAGACAAAGGACAAACCCATGCTCTTCAAAAGAGAAGCGGTTCATATGGCTAGTCACTGTAAAAGATGCTCAACTTCACTGATGATGAAAAATGAAAATCTAAGTATTATTTAGATATCATTTCTCACCAATAGCCTGGCAAAGTGTTTACATTTGGTAACAACGTAAAAGAATGTCAAGAAACAGAGGCTCCACAGAGGCTCTTGGTAGAGCATACATGGATACCGCTGTCTTAGAAAACAATTTGTCAGTTCCTGTCAAAATTCTGAGTGTTTAGACATTTGGCCTAGCATGTCTAATTCTAGGAATTTATCTGAAAGAAATACTTGGATACTTTTTCAAAGGTATATGTTCAAAAATATTCACAGCACTGTTTGAAATGGCAAAGAATTGGAAGCAACACTAACATCGATATACAGAAAATTCAATGGGCCAGGCACAGTGGCCCACACCTGCAGTCCCAGCACTTGAGAGGCTGAGGCGGGTGGATCCCTTGAGCTCAGGAGTTTGAGACAAGCCAGGGCAACATGGCAAAACTCCATCTCTACTAAAAATTTAAAGATTAGCTCGGTGTGATGGTGTGCACGTGTCGTTCCAGCTCCTGGAGGTGGAGGGCGATTGGGAGGGTGCTGAGGTGGGAAGACTGCTTAAGTCTGGGAAGTCGAGGCTGCCATGAGCCTTAATCACACCACTGCACTCCAGCCTGGTGACAGAGCAAGACCCTGACTCAAAAAAAAAAGAAGAAAAAAAAGAAAATTGGATGCATAAATGAGGGTGCCAGATGTGCGGGTAAATACCATGCAGCTGTTAAACTAGGTCTGCATGTGCTGACACGGAAAGACATGAAGGAGGGCTGTTGTGTGAAAAAACAAATGGACAAACAGAACATGTCTATGATCCCATATTTTAAAACACATGCATGATATCAACATGCATACTCACATCTGTTTAAATGAATCTGTGTGAGAGACAGAGACAGATACTGGTACCAAACTGCTGATGATCACCTCTACTGGGTGGGATTGAGAGAGATCCCTAAAACCTTTTTTTTTTCATCACGAAGTGATGTTTACATTTTTAATAATGTACATATTACTTTTATAGCTATAAGATTAAAATCATACATTAAGTGTTATACATTTATCACTGATCTATAAAGTAATTAAAATATATCCTTTTTATTTGTAAAGGTTTTTATTACAAAAACAATAAACATTCATTCCAGTAAAACAAGAAAATCAGTATGAACCAAGAAGCAAGTGAAGAACACAGTCCTTTCACCCTGAAAGCAGTGCCCTTTGCATTTGCTGTTCATCCTGCCAGACCTTTCCCTTTGGGCACAGGCCTGTGTGTCAGGGTGGCTGGGGAAGATTACAGGGCTTGGACACTTTTGTGACCTGATTTCCCTGCAGGTGAACCTTGACCAGGCTGGCCAGTCAACACTTCTCTTCTTCAGCGTTTTCAGTTGTTGCACACCATAATTTAATAAGCACTGTAACTTACTAATTAGTCCCTTTGCTATTGAACTTTGAAGCATTTCCAGTTTCCCACTCCTGTAATTATGCTGAAGAGAATCTCTGCATCCATACATCTCTAGGACAACAGACTCCTAGAAGTGCGGTGTCTGGATCAAAGTGTGTACACATTTTTGAAGTGTTGGTCACTTTTCTATATCAGAGGTCTCTGTCAAGGGTGAGCCTCGTTTGGAAAATCAGGGCCTTGCAGAGATGCTGGGGTCGAGACCCCAGGGAGAACAGGCAGGTGAGCTGGTAGTGAAGCCGATCACAGTCCCTTGCAAGGAACCCCTGAGCCAGGAAGACTCCCTGCACCAGGCCCTGGGAGGCCTCTGCCTGCTCTGTAACTCGGCTTCTGAGCCAGGCCACTGGGCCTTGCCATTCATGGCAGAGGAGTGTACAGGTTGCCTGCTGGTTCTCTGCACACAGAGCCCCTGACCCTCTCACCCCCTGATCTAGAAAGAACATCAGAGCATCAGAGATTGGCTTATTGAACTAGATAGTCAAGGGACAACCTTGGACGTGTTTGTTCCAGGGGAGGTTCTTAGTCTGGAACCCGTATGAGCTGGCCTAAGCCAAAGAAGCTCTATGAAGCACATCCTGGGGCTCATGGAAACTGCAGGAAGGTCAGAGCAGCAGGCTCGGGATTGGAGCTGGGAACAGCACCCACACCACTGCTCAGATTCCTCCAGCCATGACCTCCTGCCCCTGCCACCACCCCAAGCTGTGTGGCTGGTGCATTCAGCTTCTCCACGGAGAGGGCTCAGCCTGCCATAACTCCGAGTAGGGAGGAGGGGCACCAGTCCTCCTGCCTCTTAAGTGTAATGCCAGGGAAATCCCTCGATCTCAGGCTGTTGGTGTGGCTACAGTCACTATCCTGTCTCTTGCCTCTAGGGATGGAGCCCCCCAAACAGAAAATATCAATGCTCATACGAAGGAAACTCGCTGGGCTCTCCCTGAAGGAAGAGAGTGAGAAACCCTTGATTGAACGTGGAAGCAGGTGAGAGCCAAGAGCAGCAAGGACTACTGTAAATGGCTGTATCTGCTGGGGGGTGGTACAGTGTAATGGTTAGAGGCTTGGGCTCTGAAGTCAGACAGACCTGGGAAAGGCATTGTGTTCTGAGCCTTAGGTTTCCTCATCTATGAAATGGGCATGGCCACCTACCTTGATATTATCAAGAGAAAGTTAAATGAGGTAGTACATGAGGTGCCCCAGCACATATGAACAGCTCAACAGCTATTAGTTCACATGATAAGGACCCACCAAAGGGTCCCAGGATGAAAGGGAGGCCTGGCTCAGTGGGAGACATATTCTCAGATCACTGCTGGCATCGTGAGCCCCTCTAGCTGTCATGTGTGAAGAGAGTTGGCAATGTGCCTGTCCCCTGTGCCCAAGAGTGTGACTCTGCAAGAAGAAGCAGAGCAGTGATATGCCCAGCTATGTTCTCAGAAGTGGTCTTTAGAGCATCATAGGAAAAGCATACCAGGTACTGGTGGCCACCACCTGGCTGGCAGATCAGTGAGTAAACTGAGGCTCAGAAAGGGGAAGCAACTTGAACTGTGGCCCTCCCCTTCCCCACCAGAACCCCAGACCGTGCACAGCGATGAGACCAGTGTGGGCTAATATGAAACAGCTTGAACAAGTGCAGCGTTCACACTCAGTATGTCTTTTATTTTCATTAAGATAGTTAAAGCCATGATAATTTTCTCAAAGAAATGCTAAGCTTTTCCAACAGGGATGGTAGGTGGATTATGAATGATGAAGACAAGTCTGTGAGATTTTCACACATTTGTTTGTAGGAAGTGGCCAGGAATCAAACCCACCGAAGTCACCGTTCAAAACAAGATTCTTCTCCGGCCAACATCATCGATATCCACCACGAAAACCACCCTGGGCCACCTGGCAGCCGTGGAAGCCCGAGATGCTGTGTACCTGGTGAGATGGGGTGGAGTGGGTGTGTCCCGGGGAGCACAGCTCAGGTTGGCTGCCTTGGGAAGGGGGAGCTTCCCATTACCTGGCACCCCAACATTTGGTTGGTGCAGCAGGCAACACATGTCAGTGCACCCCAGAGCTGCAGGTCTCAACACTCGGGACGGTCCCTGTTCACAGGCACAAGGACGCCGCCACTGTGGGTCATCTCCCATCCCAGTGCAAGTGTGGGTCTGAGGCATGATCCCAATGCTGTGGGAGCCCAGCTGAGGGACATCCCACCCAGACTGGGGGTGAAGAAAGGCTTTCCAAAGGCACAGTGGGGTCACAGCTAGGGAACGTTGTCACCAGGCATGGAAGCAATGGTGGCAGTCAGCTCGGAGGGGGCACAGCAGCAGGAGCAGTCACAGCTCCTGAGAACTCACTGGGAGGTGCTTACTGGGAGCTGCTTCTCTTGACATGAGGCATCTCACTGAATCCTCCTAACACCTCCACAAGGGAGGTAAAATTAAAACTGATGAGGACACTGAGGCTTAAAGAAACTTGTCCCCTCTATGCCACTACAGAGTGGCAGAGCCAGGATTTGATCCCAGTGCCTGTCAGACCCCCTGGGGACAGCCTGATGAGGAGGCTACACCCAGATGCCACCTGAGTGACCTCTTGGCTCTGAAGATCTGTGGACCTTTGGTCCTGATGCCCAGAGAGAAACCTTGTCCTGCCCAGAGACCAGCTGGCCCCCTTATTGGGAAGTGCCCAGGGTCAGCCCTCCCCAAGCTTCCCTCCAAACCCCAGGCAGAGGGTACAGCTCGGCCTGCTGAGTTCAGTGAAGGCGGGAGGCCTGGGAGGTCCAGCCTACCCAAAAACTGGGAGCCCTGAGCTCCCGAGAGGCCACAGTGTGGGACAGAGCTCAGGAAGGAGCGCTGAGCCCAGAGTCAGATAGACACAGGTTCTAGTCCTTGATCAGCCTCCTTCTAGCTGGGTGACCCCAGACCAGGCTCTGAGCCTCAGTTTCCCTGTCTTGTAAAATGGGGGAAACAACTAGGCCTACACCTGGTTTCTACCTGAGAAGTGACTTGGGGAACTCTTGCCAGTGCCTGGAATGGGTTAAAAGCCACCTGCCAGCAAGTTACAGCATTGCCCTAGGGGAGAGGGGCCAGATGTCTCTCCTCATGTGGACCCCTCCTGCTACCTTCCTTCTAGAAATATTTAGCATCATTTGAGGAGGAGCTGAAGAGGATCCAGGATGACTCCACATCTCAGATGAAGGAGGCTCAGCGCTGGAAGGACAGCTGGAAGCAGTCCCTGCACACCATCCAGGGCCTGTATGTGTGACCCTCCACCCCACCATGAATAAATGCTTTCTTATGCAGACTCCTTCCCTGTCCATCTACCTGCCTACCTACTTTCCATTCATCCCTCCCTCCCTTCATCCCTCCACCCCTGCTCTGTGCCGGACACTGTAGCTTTACCAGCAAACAGGACATAGCATGGTCCCTGCCGTGGATCCCACTTCCCACGAGGAAGGCATGAAAGGGGAGGTCCACGTAGTTAGCAGGGAAGGTAAGTACCAGGAATCAGTCACTTAAAATAGACTCCAGAACTTCCAAGGACATCACCTTCAAATAGCATGCTGGGCAGGGCACACCATCTTGAAAAATAAAATAATTAAAGGTCATGGGGAAACATTATTTTAATTTAACAGATTAAACAAGTATGGGTTATAACCGCAACTCTGCACTGGTTCCTAGGCCCAACAAAGACCTAATCCAATGTCGATTGGTATTTGTGCCACAATTTGCCTGAGCAAATTGCAATATTTTGAAAAAAAAAAATCTTCCAGGCCTCTTTAGTCCTATGATGCTCAGATCATTCTCTTGGAGTCCTCCAGCCTGCCGGCATCTTGCTCATCAACTTTCTCTTCTTTGATTACATGGCCTGAGCGTGCAGGTTTCATTTGTCAGTAGCTGTGTGTGTCATCTGGACAGGCTTCCTCAGCCACAGGCCTAGGAGGCCCCAGCCCCTAAATTTCCAGCCCGTGACAGCTGTGTGACCCTCTGAGTGCAGCTCCCTCAGCTGGGGACACTTACCCTGCTCTCCTGGTCTGCTCCACCTAGTGAGGCCCTGCTTCGTTAGCTTGGTGGCCTTTGTACACTGAAGCCAGGAGAGTGAGGAGTCCCCTTCCATTAAGGCAAACGTAATCTCCTGTTCTTTTCTGTGCTCCCCCCACCCCCACCCCAATGTGCTACCTTTCATTGCTCATTTTTCCAAAAGGAATATATGCACATCATAGAAAAAAGAATTTATGAAACCAGCAACAGGATAACTTTAAAATCCTGAGCCGGGCACAGTGGCTCATGCCTGTAATCCTAGCACTTTGGGAGGCCAAGGCGAGCAGATCACCTGAGCTCAGGAGTTCGGGACCAGCTGAGGCAACATGGTGAAACCCCATATCTACTAAAAATACAAAAAGTTAGCCAGGCATGGTGGCACACACCTGTAATCCCAGCTACTGGGGAGGCTAAGGCATGAGAATCACTTGAACCCAGGAGGTGGAGGTTGCAGTGAGCCAAGATCATGCCACTTCACTCTGGCCTGGGCAACATAATGAGGCTCTGTCTCAAATAAACAAATAAATAATAAAATCCTGGTATCTAGAGAGAGCCACTGTCCATAGCATCTTTCCATGTATGTGAGTTATTTTTACAAAAGGGAATCATAATGTGCATTAGGTTGCATAGACTGCTTGGTAAATTTTAACTAGATAAACCCTATGCCATATCCTTAAGGATTCATTTACACCATTGGTTTTCATACTTTTCTGACTCAACCACTGTATAAACATGTTCTAAACACAGGGTCCTTGCACACATACACAACTTGGGACCAACAGGTCACAGGATAGCACTTAACCTTACTAGGAAGACTGCTTTCTAATATTTTCTCCCTGCTTTTTAAATCCTAGCCCAGTCCACTAACTCAGTTCATGGCCCATGAAGGGGCCTTGATTGCAGTGTGGGACACTATCATTTAAACAGCTGCAGAGTGCTCCCACTGCCCGGGGAACCAGATCGCCTCCGTCGGACAAGGGTGAGGATGTCCTAGAAAGAAGGCAAAGATGACATCCTCCCACACTAGCTCTTTGTACACATCTGTAATCATTCCTTAATCAGAGGGTGGCAGCTGTGGACATGGTGCCAAGTCACCCTCCAGGGAAACAGGCCACCCCCTCCCACCACTAAGCAATACCCATTGTCCAATTTCCTCATCCACACCAAGGGTTCTAGTTTCAGCATTTGGGGGACATTTTTTGCTGGTTTGGTTGGTGAGAAAACATATCTAAATCACTTTTCTAATAGTGAGTGAGACTGGACTCTAATCACCCCAATACCCATCCTCCAGGGACCCCCTTAGAGGCCCAGCTTGACAAGTACTGAAGGAACCCAATGCTACTTTGTCTACCTTTTGGCTACTATAGATCCACACAAAAACTTGTTCATGACTGCCCATAGCAGCACTAAAAAATAGTGCTGTTATATCTAAGACTCCATTGCCTAAAAAATAGTGCTGCTATGAGCAGTCATGAATAAGTTTTTGTGTGGATGCATATTTTCATTTCTCTTGGGTATATACCAATGACTAGGTCTAAAAGTAACTCTAGGCTGGGCACAGTGGCTCACACTTGTCATCCCAGCACTTTGGGAGGCTGAGGCGGGTGGATTGCTTGAGGTCAGGAGTTAAGAGACCAGCCTGGCCAACATGGTGAAACCTGTCAAATGAAAATACATGAATTAGCCAGGGGTGGTAGCACACGCCTGTAGTCCCAGCTACTTGGGAGGCTGAGCCATGAGAATTGCTTGAGCCCAGGAAGGGGAGGTTGCAGTGAGCCAAGATCATGCCATTGCACTCCAGCCTGGGCAACAGAGCGAGACTCTCTCTCCAAAAAAAAAAAAAAAAACCAGTAACTGTATGCTTAACTTTTTGAGAAAATGCCAGACTGTTTCCCAAAGTAGCTGTATCACTTTATATCAGTCTTGGCAGTATATAAAGGCTCTGATTTCTCCACATCATTTGCCAAAACTTGTTATTATCTGACTTTTGGATGATAACCATCCCAGTGGGTGTGAAGTTGTATCTCATTATAGTCTTAATTTACATTTGCAGTGACTAATGATGTTGAGTATCTTTTCATGTGCTTATTGGTCATTTGAATATTTTCTCTGGAGAAATGTATTCCATTTCTTTATCAAATTTTTAACTAGATTACTTTTATTATTGAGTTATTAGAGTTCTTTATATATTCAAGCCACTGGACCCTTATCAGACGTTTGCAAACATTTTTGCAAACAGATTTGCAAACATTTTCTCCCAATTGTATGTTGTTTTCACTTAAAAAATTATCTCTAGATCAGTTATAATTCACTTTCTTGATAGTGTCCTTTGATACACAAAAGTTTTTAATTCTGAGGAAGTCCAGTTTATTATTTCTTGGGTTGCTTGTGCTTTTGGTGTTATATCTAAGACTCCATTGCCTAATCCAAAGTCACAAAGATTTACTGCTGTTTTCTAAGAGCTGTATAGTTGTTTTATTTGTTTGTTCTTTTTTGAGACAGGGTCTCACTCTCTCGCCCAGACTGGAGTGCAGTGGTATGATCTTGGCTCACTGCAACCTCCTCCTCCCTGGCTCAAGCAATTCTCCTGCCTCAGCCTCCTGAGTAGCTGGGACTACAGGCATGCACCACTACTGCCCAGCTGATTTTTGTATTTTTAGTAGAGATGGGATTTCACCATGTTGGTCAGGCTGGTCTCGAACTCCTGACCTCAAATAATCCACCTACCTCAGCCTCCCAAAGTGCTGGGAATACAGGCATGAGCCACCATGCCCAGCCTAGAGTTGTATAGTTTTAACTCTTCTACTTAGGTCTTTGATCCATTTTAAGTTAATTTTGTACATAGCAGTAAGTGTTCAACTTTATTCTCTTGCATTTGGCCACCAGTTGTTCCAGCACCATTTCTTGAAAATACTGATCTTTCCCCCACAAAATTTTCTTGGCACCTGTGACATAGTGAAATACATGTTTGGTTTTCTTCCCCGTGTTCTGATGTGCAGCTCTTAAAACCCTTAGAATCTCTGGAGTGATAAGAGTGTCTTTTGTATGCTAATGAGACGGCTGGTGGCTGGGGACCCCTAGACAGCTTCAGGGCAGGGGCTGGTCAACAGAAAGGTCAAGGCATGGTTAGAGGACTGAGACCCTCAGCCCCAAACCCCAAGGAGTTGGTAACTAAATTATCAACCAATGACCAATGATCAGTTATTTAGTCAGTCATGCCTATGTAATGCAGCATCCATAAAACTCCAAAAGCACAGGGTTCTGGGAGTTTTCAGATAGCTGGTCACATGGAGATTCCTGGAGGGAGGCACACCCAGCAAGATCATGGAAGCTCTGTGCCCCCTCTCCCATTCCTTGCCCTAAAAATCGCCTCCATCTGGTGGTTCGTGTGTATCCTTTATTAATAAACAAGTAAATGTAAGTAAAGTGTTTCCCTGAGTTCTGTGAGCTGCTCTAGCAAATTAATAAAACCTGACTAGGAAGTTATGGGAACCCTGATTTAAAGCCAGTTTCTCAAGAATGTTCACCACCAGCATCTAAAGTTTCTCAAGTACTATTCGCTTTTGGCATCTGAAAGTGGAGGGCAGTCTTGTGGGACTGGGCCCTCAGCCTGTCTCCAGGTAGACAGTATCAGAATGGAATCGAATTAGAGGACCCCTAATGCCCACTGCAGAATTGCTTGATGTATGGGGAAATGACCTTCACACATCCAGTATCAGACGTATTGTATTGAGTGCTGTGTGAGTAGAGGGAAAAGCCACTTTTTCCCTATATCTTACATATTGGATGCCTTTTCATTTTATTTTCTTGACTAATTGCCCAGGCTAAAACCTTCAGTACAATGTTGAATGAAAGTGTCAAGAGCGGACATCCTTGTCTTTTCCCCGTTATACAAGTAAAACATCTGGTCTTTCACCATTCAGTATCATGTTAGCTGTGGATTTCTTCTGGATGTTCTTTACTATGCCAAGGAAATTCCCTTCTGTTTTTAACTTGCTGAGTTTTTATTGTGAAGTGATATTGGATATTGCCAATTGCCTTTCCTGCATCAATTGTAATGCTTTTTGAAAATGTGATTTTTAGGCCAGGTGTGGTAGCTCATGCCTGTAATCCCAGCACTTTGAGAGGCCGAGGCAGGTGGATCACCTGAGGTCAGGAGTTCAAGACCAGTCTGGCCAACATGGTGAAACCCCATCTCTACTAAAAATACAAAAATTAGCCAGGCATGGTGGTATGTGCCTGTAATCCCACCTACTCAGGAGGCTGAGGCAGGAGAATTGCTTGAACCCAGGAGGCAGAGGTTGCAGTGAGCCAAGATCTCGCCACTGCACTCCAGCCTGGGTGACAGAGCAAGACTCCATCTCAAAAAAAAAAAAAAAAAGAAAACAAAAGTGATATTTGTTTCTAATCCTGTTGATATGTGTATGTAATACTACATTCACTGTTACTGTTCAAAGTCAGCAACAAATCATGGGCAGAACCCAGCTTGAGATCCAGAGTGTCAACCTAAAATAATTTAAAAGGTTACGATCTAATTTAAAGAGTTTATTCCAGCACACAGTGTGAAGGTGGCCATCTGGGGAGCAGAGCTACAATGAAGAATGGTGATCAGTGCTTCAGTGTGTGGGGGAAAATAAGGACCATGTATACAGGCAAAACTGAGGTGCCGAACAGAACTACAGCACCGTCCATACAAAGGCTGACATACAGATATACTGACTACACTCCAAGAGGGTTGTTTAACACTCTGTGGTGAAAAGGTAACAGTCACAAGGGTCTCTGTCTGTACCTCTTTTAGTCTAGGTTTGAATGAAGAGTAGAGAGTCTGGTTAATGTATAACATCTCAATGCAAAGGTCAGAAAGTAAAGGTCATGCACCAAAGAAAAACAGTCATATTCCGTGAGTCAGCTTCCAGGGCTTTTCCCTTTGGCATAATACATTTGGAAGATCCTGAAACTTAATTTTCTTTTTATAAGAGGCTCCTAGAAACTGGACTAAGACTTCAAGTTCATGCTTTTAAACTGTACCCTGTTGCTGTCAAGGTGCCAAGGCCCAACAGGGCCAAGACAAATGTCTGGGTCTAAACTGAGCTTTACAAGATACCCCCTCTTGGCACCCTGGAGAATGCTGACTCTTGCTCCAGTGGGGAGCTTCATTTTTAGGTAAGGAAAGTGAAGTCCTGGCAGTAGGTTTAGAAGGCCTTCCTCCAGTCTGAAGACCCCCTCCACCAAGGGCTCTACAGTCAGGGAAGTTCTGCGGAACACACCAGAAAATCGTACTGAGAATCAGGAAGATCTCAACTTGGATGAGAACAGACAGTCGGTGTGTGTGAATACCAAGATGCCAGATGTTGGAATTATCTGACAGTGGTTTGAATTAGCCATAATAATAATGTTTTAATAAGCAATTATAAACACACTTGAAACAAATGAAAAATTAGAAAATCATGACACAAAAAAATAGAAGAAAGAAATCCAAGTGGAAGCTTTAACTGAAAAATATAATAACCAAAATTTTAAAACTCAATGGGTAGGCTCAACAGGTTTCAAAAGTGAGGAGAAAGAATCTATGAACAAGAAGAACAATAGAAATGAACCAAACAACAGGGAGGGGAATGAACATAGAGAAGCAGAGGGGAAGCACTCGGGGTGAGTGCAGGGCAGTGCCTGTTTACCACCCTGATTGGACGCATATTAGTATTTTAGTTGGTACGGCTATATGCCTGCATTCCTGTGGATCATCAGTTTGGAGGCATAAAACCCCAAAAGGACAGGGTTCTGGGAGCTTCCAGATAGCTGGCCACATGGAGATTCCTGGAGGGAAGCACGCCCAGAAAGGTCATGGCAGCTCCGTGCCCCTTCTCCCATTCCCTGCCCTATGTATTGCCTCCATCTGGCTGTTCATCTGCATCCTTCATTAATAAGTAGGCCAGGCGCAGTGGCTCACACCTGTAATCACAGCACTTTGGGAGGCTGAGGCAGGTGGATCACGAGGTCAAGAGATCGAGACCATCCTGGCCAACATGGTGAAACCCCGTCTCTACTAAAAATGCAAAAATTAGCTGGGCAAGGTGGCATGCACCTGTAGTCCCAGCTACTCAGGAGGCTGAGGCAAGAGAATCACTTGAACCCAGGAGGCGGAGGTTGCAGTGAGCTGAGAGCGCCACTGCACTCCAGCCTGGCAACAGAGTGAGACTCTGTCTAAAAAGTAAATAAACAAACAAGTAAATGTGTTTCCCTGAGTTCTGTGAGCTGCTCTAGCAAATTAATCAAGCCCAAGAAGGAAGTTACGGGAACCCTGATTTACAGCCAGTTTCTAAAGAATATATTAACAGGTGACAGCCTACTACTTGCTACAGGCATCTAAAGTGAAGGGCAGTCTTGTGGGACTGGGCCCTCAGCCTGTCTCCAGGTAGATAGTATCAGAATGGAATTGAATTAGAGGATGCCTAATTCACTGCCTAATACACTGCAGAATTGCTTGATGTCTGGGGAAATGACCTTCCTACATCTGGTATCAGACGTATTACATTGTGTGGTGTGTGAGTAGAGGGAAAAACCACTTTTTCCCTATATCTTATATATTGAATGCCTTTCATTTTATTTTCTTGCCTAATTGCCAGGCCCTCCCATGCCTCCCACTGACTGCCCGCCTCATGCCTCACCTTTAACTCTCCCCACGGGAAAGGTTCACAGTCCCCCCAACCCCTGCCCACCTTGCCCCATGAAATAACCACAGTACAAGACTGGATAGAGGATAAAGCCATTCAGGGGGCTGTAAGCTCTAAGGGCTCGGGCCAGCGTGTCCTTAGGACAAGTCAGTAACAACACAACTGAGTGTGTAAACAGGGGATCCCCAAGACCTTGGACCTCAGGAACACAGGATGCCAGACTTCACCTTGGCCAGGACGGGAGTGTGGGGTCTGTTGTTGACAAGGAATAAGTACCCTTATCCTGGCAAACCAGAGCTCACCTGTGGTTCATGAGGCTCCAGCTGGGGAGGAATGGCCAGGATGTGCCTGACAGAGAGGCTGGGAGTCTTCTTCGGAATTTCCACCTTGAAAAGAATTACACCAGGAATCGCAGGGATGCTGGAAATCCTAGATCATAGGTAGCAGCAATGTTTATGCAATGAGGCCCAGCTGCAGCCTTAAAAATTGCATTGCAAAATCTTTTCTCCTGCATAATAAACCAGCAAGAAAAGAAGTGCTGAGGTCAGAGACAGAATCCCAGGAGGAGTCAAATGTAAGGTCAAGGGTCATTCATGGGGCCCCCGGAAGTGAACTGAAGATGCACTGTCCAACCTGCCCTGTCTCCATTTGCAAATAATCTTCCTTTGGCCTTGTCCTTTCCACATTACACATTTGGATTTTTTTTTACACTCCCCCCACCCCAACACATACACACATACACACTTAGTACTGATGCAATTCCAGCGTTTGAACAAGAAAACTACAAGTCCCTAATAGCTGATCAAAGGAAACCTCAGTAAGCAAATCAGAACATGTTCCCTCTTCCTCCAAAGCAGTAGAAAGGTAGCCACTGTCTTGGGTCAGGAAATGGTCCCTGGAAGGGTTATTTTTAAAGACACCCAGATTCCCAAGGGTGCCGCTAGGCCGCGTGAAAGCCCCTTCAGCTGCTAACCTGGGAGTTCTCAGGGGCTGTCTCTGCTTCTTGCCCAAGTTGACCATGCAGAGATGAACATGGGCCCTGAGAAAGTCCTACTTTTCTCCCATCTCCCTTCTTCTGCAGTCAACACACGGGCACCCCTGCAAGATGCCTCATCTCTAGGAGGGATATGAGAGCCTGTATCTCCAATTAACACAGGAAGTGAAAGAACAAAACCACAGCTCCTAGGCTGTAATGGAAACAGGATTTTAACATAGTATTCATCTCTATTGTATTCATTTTTATAGTAAATAAATTGTGCCCTTCTTCAAAGCAGTCAGGGCTGGGGGAGAGCTCTCAGGGAGAGGGGACAGGAGTGTCCCATTTTCTCCTGGGCTTCAAGGGATCCCAGAAAAAGATTCACCTTGTCCTTCTCATCTGGGCTGGAGGAGCTGGCCCAGGGCCCACGGGGGCCCCAGCTGCACCCTGTTGCTTATGTTGGGGTCACAGGGTCACAGTTGAGCAGGCCTCGTGTCTGTCCTGCCGCTGGTACAGGGCTCTGCTTTGGGGGCCTGGTGGCTGGATGGGAGGGCAGGATGACCTGGAAGGGACTACCCCAGGGTCTCAGACTACCCTGCCACCCACTCTTACTCTGTGCTCCAGGCACTGTGCTGAGTGCTTGGTGTCCCAATCACGTAAGAGATCACTTAGCATCAGCCCATTTCACAGGGGAGGAAAGCAAGTCCCCGAGAGGCAGGGTGACCTGCCCCAGTCACAGGGCTGTTCAGTAATGGAGCTGGGAGCCCAGTGCCAGCTGTCTGACACTCCAAACCCACACTTAGCCCAAAGCTGCACTGAGCCCTGGGACAGTCCGCCCAGTACACCAGGTCACTCACAGGCACCTCAGCTTGACTGTGACCTTTTCTCCTTGGCTTTGAGGCCGCTACTGGCTGATTCAGGTGGTGGTTCTGACTGGCAGGACTGCTTATAACTACAGGACAGGGTGGCAGCCCTGAGACTACCTGGAATCATACCTCAGCTCTCCCTCCCAGTGCCTGCCCAGCACCTGGAGTCTGGGTGGCCCAGCTGTCATCACATCCGAGGGGATGAGCCACAGTTGCAGGCTTCCTGCTGCTAGCCACCAGAGAGAGTCCACCCCTGCCCTACCCAAGTCCTGCCCCAGCCTGATCTCTCATCCTCACTGAGCTGCTCCGTGGTCTTGAACCAGGTTCCAAAGTCCTCAGGTGGAAATTAGCTGCAGCCACCTGAGGCAGCTGCAGCTCCCTAATTACTGTGCATTCCTGGTGCCAGAGGGAAGAACAGCAGGGTGACAGGGCCTGGTGAGGGGGTGCTGGAGGAGCCCTAGTGGGGGTGTGGAGTGGGGTCAAGGGCCACTCCACAACCCCATCTCTAGGTGGAAGCGTTTAAGAGGCTCCCACCTCCCCTCCAATCTCATCCAGTCCCTACCGGTTCTCAGAGTTGGGTTCAAACAGTCCCTCCTCCAGGAAGTTGTCCTTGATTCCAGCGCCTACCCCCACCCTCCAGTGGGATGGTTCCTCCTCTGCTCTGTATCAAGCCCTCCCAATGAGTCTAAGGTGCAGGGAATGGGTCCAGGGAGTGTTTGGCAAGTGGCGAGTCTCCGATTTCCACACCCCCAGCCTCCCGCAATGAATGCCACAGTTGCTTACCTAACTCCTTTCCTGGAAGTTGATCAGCCAAAGATCAACTTCAGACAGCCAAAGCCCATCAAAAAGGTCCCTGGCCCCTGACCACCTCCCGACCACATTCCTCTCACGTTGCAGTACCAACAGGCTCCACCAGGGAGCAGGGCGTGCACACAAAACGGGACTTGGACCTGGGTCAGACTAGGCTTCAGGGGAGGCGGTCACGGCAGCGGAGGCTCAGGGACCTTCCAGCCCAGGCCTCTCTGATGACAGACAGGGAAACCGAGGCCTCAAGCTGGAAGGGACTGTTCACCTACTCCCCTGCTCCCTAACGTCACTCTCCTGCCACCATGGACAGCGCCCGAGGGAGCATCTGACTCCTCCAGCGCAGCTACAATCTCCTGCAGCTGGGCAGCCAGGCAGCTGGGCCGCTTCACTACACGGGGAATGGGGTCTGGCGGCTCTGTGGAGCCTCCGTTCCCTCATCAATACGGTGGGGGCGACGCCCGGCTCACAGGGGCAGTGTGAGGACCGCCTGAGAGGAGGTTTGCTGAGAGCTCAGGGCTCGGTGAGGGGCTGTCTCCTCCCAAGTTCAGGACCCCGGCCCCGCCCCGCGCCTCCCCAGGCTGGCTCACATCCGGAGAATCCTTCATCGCAGTGCCCAGCATCACCAGGTCAGGTAGAATGGGCCAAGGAGGGGCCCTGTGCCCATGGGGCGGGGGTGTTGGTGACCACTGGCTCTCCGGTACCGCCCTCGGGTTGATCAGATCAATCTGCAGCCACCTGGGGCAGCTGCAGCTCCCTAATTACCTAATCAAATTCCTCACACTCCCCCTCCCACGTGGAGCAGCCAAGATTTGCCCCCACCCAAGACCCCTCCCCACACCTCTCTGCATCTAGCAAACTCACTGTAGCCACTCCTACAGTCGGCTTTGGCAATCACAAAGGTTGTGAGGGGCCAGCCCTGGTTCTCCCTGCTCCTCTCCAACCCACCACCTCCACCCCCTGCACCAGCCCAGCTCTCCCTGACCCTTGCTCTGGTCACTTCTGTCCAAGGCATTTCAGGCACTGCTGGAGAAGCAAGGCCCCTCCTCTCTTGATGTGAGGCCTTGGCTGGGAGAAGCCCTGTCTGCTGACTCCCTGGAGGCTCTCCCACCCCACCTGCAGCTGCTGCCTCTTCTGGGCTCTCGGGGCTCCGTTCCAGTGTGGCCACCGTGAAGGTCCCCTCCAGGGTCGAGGGCAAGGTCAGTGAGGACATCCTCCTCACCCTTTTATTCTCCCAGCCCCCTGACCCTGGGGCCCTCTACTGCCACCACCTCTGGGGTGCTTTGATTCCAGATTCACTCCCTTGGACTCCCTGAGCCTGTTTCCTCCTCTGGGAAAGCACAGCAGGAACTCCACCTGCCTCACAGGCTCTCCTGAGCACCACGTTACTAGCACTCACATCACTGTTCCTGCCATCACACCCCTCCCCCATGGCACAGCCAGGCACAAAGCCCACCACATTCCTCTCTGTGACTGCATTGTCACCATGTGAGTCCTGCACCACAAGGCCATCATCCCTCCACTTTTCAGATGAGAAAACAGAGGCCAAAGAGAAGCAGTGACTTGCCCAGGGCCCCATAGGAGAGGCCAGCTTCCTCCTCCTAGCCAGAGCCCCATCCCAGCTGCCTTCACCACGTCCCTCAGCACCACTGCTGACCAGCGTCCCATCCTCTGGGCTCTCAGTATGTGTCCAGGCCCCCAGCCAGGCCCAGCTGTGGCAGGAGACGACAGGGTAGTCCCAGGAGGCCCAAATGAGTGGCTCCTGCCTGCCTCAGCCACAGGAGTCTCTGCCCCAAAGGCTGGGCTGAGGTCATGCAAAGGCTCCACCTCCCCAGGGAACCCCCAGGAAATTCCCCTGCACAGAACACTTTCTTCCTCCACTCAGGAAGGGGGACTCTGAGGTGCTATCTCTGATTGACAGACTAGGGGTGCCCAGGGTGATGGGTGAGGCCACTTTGCTTCCTCTTTTGTGTGAATGTTTGTGAAATCCTCTCAGGAAGTAGCCACCAGGGATCGATTAGTCCCTATATACTCCTCATAAACTATCCGGGGTACGTGTCATTGCAAACGAGGCAACAGGGCCGGAATCTGTGGCTGATCAACAGTGCCTGCTGTGGGGCCACAGCAGGCAGTCACAGAGTGCACATACCTGTCCTCTACTCAGCCATTCGGACCCAAGGCTGAGCAGCCTTTTTGATCACCTGGCCCGTGGAATTCCTTGGCAGTGCCCATCTCTGGTGTGGGCAGGGTGCCCCCTCCCCTTGGAGCTGCAGTCCAGACAGAAGAGCAGCTGGAGGCCAGCTTCCTGATGACCCCCTACCTTCCCCATCCACCCAACAGCCTGGAGGGGGCTGCCAGTCAGTGTGATGGGCCAGCCAGAGAGCTGAGCCAGGGACCTGCTCAATCTGCTACCTCATCAAGCCCTCCTGGCTCAGCACAGCTGCCACCACTATGACCCATTGCTGGGACCTCCTGCTCTCTGAAGTGCCCCGCCTCCCGCCTGCCCATGGACCAGAGGGATTCCTCTGCTATGAATCCAGAAAAGATCGAGACTGAAGATTTTCAAAGAAACTCTCAATGAGAAACTGAAAAACCACACCCTGTCCAGTCCTTCTACCCTCTCAGTTCCCTCCCTCCCAAAGGCTTGCCCCCATCCCCTCCTCCACTTCACTGTGGTGAGCAGAACCCCGCGCAGTGCACTAGCTTACACATCTTGAAAATTTTCGAGACTGTCCCTGTGCAGAGGCGAAAGAAGAAAGGAGAAATTTGGGAATCACGGGGAGGGGCATGAGTGCAAATCCCATTTATTTAAGAAGTCACAGGACCCAAACACCCTAGATGAGAGGTTCCAACAGGTTCCCCTGAGCCTAAGGGTCCCATGGGACTGGGGAGGGGAGAGGACGCTCATGTTGGTCCACTGGGCCCCCACTCCCATTTCAGCCAAGCAGGTCTGTTTTGACCACTTTTGATTTCAATCATCAGAGAAACGTGTTGCTGTGAGGTAAGCTCTTGACAGTCTCCAATTTGGCCCTAGCCTATATCTGACAGGTAAGGAAAGGTAACCTAATTCGAAGCAGAACTGCTGGCCTAAGATCCCAGGGAGGCTCAGAGACCCCACCCGGGTTCCCAGTCCCTACCTTGAGGGTTCACAGCCTCCCAGCACCTCCTAGGCTCACTGAGAGGCAATGCCCAGCCCAGCCCCGTGGATGTCCCTGATCCACCCTGGTGCTCCTGTAGAGAGAGGCCTGCTCACCTGGAAACTTCTTTCCATGTGAATTGAGGTGCTCTGCAGAGCAGAGAGGATGGCATAGAGTGAGGAGAAGTTCTTGAGGTATCAGCACTCCTGGGGAGGAGAGAGAATGAGCCGGGTGGTGGGGAGTTGGAATCCCACCTGCTCCACTTCAGCTCCTCTGCTGACATCTCCCCTCCTGGAGGAGACAGAAGCCCAGGGAGCTGTGGCAGGGAGTAGGGGCACACCTGGGACCCAGTGAGCAACACTCACAGGGAAGGAGCCCAGTAGCAAGTGAGCACCCACCTCTGAGACACGTGGTCAAGGCCAGCATGCCCCTGACAGGAAGGCCTAGGGACTGCGTGGGGGCTTAGATCACAGACCACACACCTGAGAGCCAACAAGAGGCCGTTCCCAAGTCTCTAAGAGGGAGCATATTAGTCCGTTTTCACACTGCTTATAAAGACACACCCAAGACTGGGAAATTTACAGAAGAAAGAGGTTTCATTAAACTTACAGTTCCACGTGATTGGTGGCTAGGGAAGCCTCACAATCATGGTGGAAGATGAGGAGCAAGTCACGTCTTACATGGAAGGCAGCAGGCAAAAAGAGAGGTTGTGCAGGAAAACTTACCCTTATAGTAACATCAGAGCTCGTGAGACGTACCCATGCACCTGGGTGCTCCTCCGTGAGCACTCTCCACCTAAGCCTGCCTTCCCTCTCTGCTCTCATTCTGCAGTCACTGTGTGCAGCAGGTGCTGTTATGTCCCATTTCTGCTCTGCACATGTGAACAGTGAAGGCCTGGAGGTTAAGAATCTAGTCCAGGTCACATGGTTGGTAAGAGGTGGAGCTGGGATTGGGCCCATATCATCCAACTGAGGTTCAGGGAAAGGTCCCAGAGGGGAGGTTGTCCCCACTCTGCCTTGAGAGCCTAGCACTCATTGCATCCATCAGAGTCATTGCTCTGCCACCAGCATAGGAGGGAACCCCCCCAAGAGGTTGGGGACCTCCTCACCGGGCCAGTTCTGTATGGTCCCAGACTAGGGGCAGGAGGGCTCTGGACTGACTCTATGTCAGGCTGTCACTGGAGCAGGCTTCTTCCCCAGAGTGCCCTCAGGGTACTTTTCTGGCCAGGTGCCCAAGATGGAAGAGAGAGTGTAGGGGGTGGGGGGTGGGGGGCAGCAGAGTCAGATGCCTGGCCTTTCCTTCCACATTGTTCTTCTAGGGTACCCTTGTTTAGATGTGGACCCCTGTGGCTGCCCTGCCTGTCCAGAGATGGCCCCACCCAACCCCTCTGTGACTGTCCTGGCAGAGACAGCCCTGGTCTTCAGGCAGGGCAGGCACAGAACCTGCATGGGCCAGGTCTTGCCAGTGACTCTTGCTCTGAAGGGCTACCTGCACCAGGATGCTCAGAAATGAGGTTTGAGGTAGAAACGTGAGCAAAATGCTCACTACAGCTCCTGTTCTGGATCCCCTAGAGGTTGGGTCTGGAGGGGTGGATGTGAAAGGAGGTGGGCAGAGCTGAGATGGGACTGTGGTGGGGATGGCTCTGACCCCCAGCCTCCCTTTCACTTCCCAGGGGACTTGGATCCCATTCATAACTCTCACTGACTAATTTCCTCCTGCAGAGGAAGCCTCCAGACCTCAGCCCTCTCACGGGAATCCTAAGATGTATGAGATCCAGGGTTCTGCCAGCCCCTCCCCAGCCACAGGCTCCTATATGCCCCCAACTGTTCTGGGGAAACAGGAACCCGTCCTAGACCTGAAGTCCACTGACATTTTTAGTTGATCCTGAGGTCCCTCCTACCTGTTAAAACACGGCAGGATGCATGTGTATCTAGAAGAGGCCAGGAGGACATCACAGTGTCAACATACTGTGGACACGGCCTGCTTATGATGTCTAGTGCACCCATGACTTCCCAGCCAGAATTCAGACAATCCCCAGGGAGTGCCTTCTGCAGGCAGAAAAGTACTGCACACAGTAGGTGCTCAATGTATATTTGTTGAAAGAATGAACCACAATCAGAATCTTCCCAGATATCTGGGTTAGCGTAGGGCCCCTCCACCAGCCCCCAGGGATCCCTGTTCTGGGTATCCCAAGCACAGGGATCAGCCATGTGGAAACTCAAACCCTTTTCACAAATGGGAAAACAGGTTTGCTTTCCATACGCTTTCCCAAACGTAGGAAGGCCACAAGTGAGGCAGAGAGCTACTTCGTGTTCAAAAATAAATAACAGCCACAGTACATCTGGCAGCCATTTCCACAGAGCCAAGCACCAGATCAGCATCTGCCATGGCTCACCCCATTTAGTCCCTGCAAGAACCCTGTGAGGTTCATTCTCTTACCACCTTTATTCTCAGAGGAGCAAACTGAGGCTCAGAGAGGCGCAGCAAAATTCCTGAGACACACAGCTAACTGGTGGCAGAGTCCCCACTGTGCTGTGGAAGGGACAGGCTCCCACCTATTGAATACCCAGTCCAGGAACTGTGGGGTAGAGACGAAGACCCAGTGGTTACACAGGAAGGTGGTGCTGTAGGGTATGTGTCTGCTCTGGAAGCCTGGTCCAGGGATGCCACCATATGCTCCTGAGTGCCCACCTGGAGGAGGGTCCACATTTTGCAGATCTTGCCCAGGTACAGGGTTAACTCATTTTCATACTGAGTGGGACAAGGAAGGACACAGAGTCAGAGGCAGCACCAAAAACCACCAGGAGAATCGTGGGCTAGAGCTCAGACCAGGAAGCCCCAATTCCTTGGGGACTTGTGTGTGAAGAGGGATGTGAGTGCCCACAGCAAGAGAGGTTAGCATTCCCCTATTAAGAGCTTGTATGAAGAGCATCACTCTAGTGAGTCCTAAGAAAACATCCTCATTGTTGAGACGAGAAAACGCAGGCTTAGGGATGTCAAATGGCTGCTCAAGTTCACACAGGGCAGGACTAAGAACTGCCCAAAGCTAGGGCTGCATCACCTTCCCGCTAAGCTACCTGAAGCTTAGTCTGCTTCTGGCATGGAGGGAGAGGATCTGAGGGAACCTCATTCCCCACCCCACTGCCCTCACCAAGTTGAGAGACCAGTTTTCAGTGTAGACCCACTGCTATGGTGTGCATGTTTGTGTTCTCTAAAATTCATGTTGAAGTGTAGTTGCCATTGTGACCACACTGGGAGATGGGACCGTTAAGAGGTGTTTAGGTCATGAGAGCTCTGCCATCCTGGGTGGATTAACATCAGTATCGTGGAGGTGGGTCTGCCCCCTCTTGCTCTCTCTCACCCTCTCTTTGCCCTTCTGCCATGTGATGCCTTCCGCCATGGGATGATGCAGCAAGAAGGCCCTCACCAGATGCCAGCATCTTGACTGTGGACTTCCTAGCCTCCAGAACTGTGAGAAATAAATTGCTGTACATTATAAATTGCCCAGTCTATGGTGTTTTGTTGCAGCAGCACAAAATAGACTACAACACCCACCCTAGGAGAGTCCTTTAGACTTCAAAGCAAGGCACTTAATTTTCTTTCTTTTACAATAAAGGCAGTTTTGAGAACCTGAGCTTTGAGGATCCCAGATCCAGCAAAGGGGCAAATGCCTGGAGGTTCCAGGGTGTGAGAAGGGTTGTCACAGCAACAAGAACATGAGCAGACAACTGGGGGAAGAGAAAATCCAAATGGCTGGTAAACAACTGACAGGTGGCTCAAGCCTATAAGTGGCAAATTAAAAAGCAAGGGAAGCATACTGTGGCATTTGCCACATGGACACCAGATTAGCAGGAATGTAAATGAATGACATCCCCCATTGTCAGGCTGGATGCAGGGAAGCAGACACCATTGGAGACTGTCGTGGCAACCCAACTGCCACAGCCTCTTTGGAAATTTGGCTGAAGTGATTCAGATTTTGCATATGCATATCCTTCCACCAAGCAACCCCATGCCTGGAGTCTATCTTCTGTAGGGAATAAGTATGTGGTATGAGCCAAATTATATCTCCCAAAATTCATATGTTGAAGTGCTAACCCCCAGGACCTCAGAATGTGACTGTATTTGGAGACATAGTCTTTAAAGAGATCATTAAGGTTGAGTTCATTGAGGTGGACTCTAATCCAGTCTGATTGATGTCCTCATAAGAAGAGGAGATTAGGGCACAAAGAGGCACAGAGTAGGGAGGTGGAGGTTGCAGTGAGCTGAGACCAAGCCACTGCACTCCAGCCTGGGTGACAGAACAATACTCTGTCTCAAGAAAACAAAGAAACAACAACAACAACAACAACGAAAAGAGGCACAGAGTAAAGACAATGTCAACACGGAGATAAAAGGGGCCATCTACAAGCCACAGAGAGAAGCCTCAGAAGAAACACCCCCAGCCCGCACCTTGATCTCAGAATTCTAGCCCCAGAATTGTGAGAAAACCAATTCTGTTGTTTAAGCCACACGGTTTGGTTACTGTTATGGCAGCCCTAGCAAACCAGTGCTCTCTAATAGGACACACGTAAGATGTTCCCTGCAGCCCTGCTGAAATGGCAACAGAATGGGATCACATCCAGGTCCACCAGGATTGAAAGGCTGAATTGCTGTGGCAAAAAAAAAAAAGCCTTCCTTATGGAATATTGTGAAGACAGGTGAGGCCAAGGCTCTGGGCCTAGTGGGTTAAGATGATGTATTCTGGGATGTGACAAGCTGAAGAGACATGTAAAGAATAGCTGAACCAACACCCCCCCCCCATTTTTATATATAAACCACCCTATTAAGCCTGATGATTTCTAAGGCTTGGAGCAGGTCTGGATGGACAGAGGAGCTGATTCTTACATGGGATATCCGGGGCAGGTGGTTAAAAAAACAAAAATAGTAGCAACATGCAAAAATGTTCATGGCCTAGTGTGATATGAAAACAATGAAAAAGTCTTTTCTCTGACATTCCTACAAGTATGTGAAGTGTCTTTCCACCTTACCAATTTGCAGGTGGGGGAGGAGTGGGAGCCCAGATTTCTGAGGGGTAGAACTGTGGTCACTCCAGTGGGAAGGCCCTGCTAGAGAGATCCCAGGAGTCCTTGTATACAAAACTGGGTTCCGGACCCATGCTGTTCATCTCGTGGTACTGGCAGCGGAGACACCACCACACCCGCCCATGCCCGCTCTCACCCCAGACCAGCGCTGGTCATTATTGGTGGCATGGGGCACCTACTCCTTGTCTAGGAAGATGGAGGAGTTGAACCCATCAACTAGTTCCTCACTGATCTCCCACATGGAGCTCTGCAAAAATGATGCCCTGCAGTGAGATCATCAGACATTAGGGCCCTGCCTGGCCATCACTGCAGCAGGAAACTCACATTAGAGATTCTGCCCCCCAGTTAAGGCACAGGTGGGCAACTGCATAGAGGAAATGAGCTGAAGTCTCAGGGGCACAGGATAACATCTGGGGAAATGTCCTTCACCCAGCACCCACCTTCCCATTTTGTCAGGCCCACCGGGGTTCCAACACCCAACAACCTGCTCTGGCCCAGGAAGGGCCCAACGCTCATCCCTTGCCTTCCCTCCGCTGCCTCCCTCCACACACACGGTGATGGGGAGGGGTTTGAGGCTGCCCAGGTGGGATCACAGTTGTGGCCTGGCCTGGACTTCTCTGTGTTACCTTTGGGTACTTCCTGCCAAATGACCAGTGGTGCTAGAAGTGAGTGCTGAACCAAAAAGTCTGCAGCAATGGAAAAGGCTCTAATGCCAGGCTTTCCTGAGGTCAGAGCCTCAGAAAGTCAGGATACAGCAGGAGAACCTCTTATTCTCTTTAGCGGCTCCCACCGAGAGAGCTAGACAGGGGCTGTCTCTAGAATGTGAGTGCTGGTTATCAAAGTTCTAAGTTCTGTTGGGGCCTATCACCAAGGAAGTTAGGTCACTTCTCCAAGGTTCCATTACCTCAGCCCCTTCCTTCAAAGACCTCCCTCCCCAAAGGTCTCTCTGAGCCATTGGCTGCTCACCCTCCTCCTCTATGTCATCTCCTTAACTGTTCACAATTTTGCCAACACCGCACCTCTGGGAAAACCCAAATGCAGCGAGGGCCCTAGGTTTGAGGAGACACAGCTGGGTTCCAACCTTTATTTTTCTTACCACTTCTGTGCCCTGGAAAACTCACTGTACCTCTCAGAGCCTCTCCAGTCTCCCTACCTGCACAATGCAAATCATCCCAGCATCTGCTTCCCAGAGATATCATCAGGCATACATGAGATAATTCTCATAACACTCATAGGTTGGTGTCACAAGTAACAAATGTACAAACTCAAGAGAAGGAAGAATTATAAGGATGGACGGGATGCAGCATGGACTTACAACAGAAGACATGCCCAGATTCCACCAGTGTAATATTGGAAACGTTACTTCCATTCGGGCCTCATTTCTCATTCTGCACCATGAGAGGATTAACATAAAATGAAACTCACATAGGGTCATCCTGCGGCATAAAGCCTTCCAATGCTTTCGTGTTATATTTAGAGTCAGACCCAGGTGTCTCATCCCGGTCTATGTGGTAGGTAGGCTGCATGCATGCACCGCAGCTTGCAATGAACCTCACTGCTGGGGTTCATGCCCTTGTGTAACCATAAAGTGGTTAGTGACTCCCCTTCTGACTAACAGAATACAGCAGAGTGATAGGCTATCTCTCCTGTTTGAGTCAGTTAGGGCTGCTATAAGAAAGGTAGTTCTATAGCAGACAGGGTGGTTCACCAATAACAGAAATGTATTCCTTGCAGTTCTGGAGGCTAGAAGTCTGAAATCAGGGTATCAGCATGGTCCAGTTTTGCCAAGGTCCCTCTTCAGGGTTGCAGACTGCCAGCTTATTGTTGTGTCCTCAGATGGTTGAAAAAGGGTGAAGGAACTCCCTGGGGTGCCTTTGAAAAGGGCACTAATCCCATTCATGAGGTCTCCACCCTTATGACCTAATTATCTCACAAAGGCCCCATCTCCTAATATTATCACATTGGGAATTTGGCTAACAACACATGACTTTTAGGGGACATAAACATTCAATCCATTGCAACTTCCAACATTTAGTTACAAAAAAAGTGCCAATTCCCTCGTCCTTGCTGTTTCCTGTGTTTCTCCCTCCCTTTCCTTGTCCTTCTCTGTCCCTCCTCCTCTCACTGCCTCTGTCCTCTAACTGAGGAAGCAAATTTTCATGTCAGGAGCTATCCGACATAGAGGCCCACATGACAAAGAACTGGGGAACACCCAGGCCAACAGACAGAAAGGAACTCAGGCCTAGTCCAAACTGGTTCTGCCAATAGCCACATGAGTGAGCTTGGGGGCAGCTCCTCCCACAGCCCAGCCTCAGTTGAGACCACAGCCCCAGCTTCCTGAGAGACCTTCAGGCAGAGGCACCCAGGTAAGCCATGCCTGGGTTCCTGATCCACAGATTGTGAGATATTAAATATTTGTACTTTCACATTGCTAATGTTGTGAGAAGAACGGATAGCTCACCTAGTCTCCTAGGCCCCAGGATCTGGCCCTGCCATCATTCCCCACCTCTCCCATTCTCTCCTCCAGGGCTCCCCCAAGCTACACTCCCCAAGCCACACTGGCTCTTTCTTTTCTTTCTTTTTTTGAGATAGAGTCTCACTCTGTCGCCCAGGCTGGAGTGCAGTGGTGCAATCTTAGCTCACTGCAAGCTCCACCTCCTGGGTTCATGCCATTCTCCTGCCTCAGCCTCCCAAGTGGCTGGGACTACAGGCGCCCATCACCACGCCCGGCTAATTTTTTGTATTTTTAGTGGAGACGGGTTTTCACCGTGTTAGCCAAGGTGGTCTCGATCTCGTGACCTCGTGATCCGCCCGCCTCAGCCTCCCAAAGTGCTAGGATTACAGGCGTGAGCCACCACGCTCGGCCACCACTTGCAGTTTTAACCATTATCGGTTTTAGATATAAACTGAATGTTTGTGTCTCCCCAAATTCCTGTTTTAAAACCTGTCCCCCAGTATGATGGTATTTGGAGATTTGACCTTTGGGAGGTGATAAGGTTGTGAGGGTGGAGCCCTCATGAATGGCATCAGTGGCCTTACAAAACAAGCCACAGAGAGCTCCCTCTCTGCCTTCTGCCATCTGAGGACACAGCGAGAAGACAGCTGTGTGTGAACCAGGGAGTTGGCCCTCACCAGATACCAAATCTTCTGGGACTTTGAGCTAGGACATCCCAGCTTCCAGAACTGTGAGGAATAAGTTTCAGTTATTGATATGTCATCCAGTTTTTGTTATTTTGTTATAGCAGCCTTAATGGACTAAGTTTTATTTTGGGTGGATTCATTTTACTGGTAATATTTATTATGAGGGACAAAGCATCCTTGGGGTGAACGCATTGTACTTTTAAAATTTACAGATACTCAATTTTGACCCAGCGTTTTAGAGACATGTTGCTTGCCTTAAAAGCTTCACAGCTCTCAGCCCCTCCCTGCCCGACTTATGAAATAGGAAAGGATGTTCTCAGATTTACTTACAAGGTACAAACAGATGAAAGCCAGCACAGTGGTTCCAGTCATTCTGATTGGGAATCGAAAGCAGGGGTCCCACTCATATATCCTGATTTGGAACCAAGCTTTTTTTTCCTCTCTCTCTGTGAATGAATAAACAGTGAGAAAAGAGGGTCTGTGATAAGTAAACAAATGCCCCATTCATCTGAAAACAACCCCATCCCTTCCTCTCTATCTTGGCATTTACTGTAGAGAGAGAGCACTGTTAATTTCCACAGTTTTCATTCTCTTCTTATTCTTATGTGCAGATGCTCAGTTTTATTCAGGACAGCAATTTACCAAACTAAAAGACTAAAGTTCCCAACCTCTCTTGCAGCTAAGAGTGATCTAAGTTCAGGCCAATTAGATGTGACCACAGTGTGGTGTGGGACTCTGGGGAGACTGCTTAGATGGAACTGACCCAGCTGGGAGGGCCCCCTTTGCCCTGCCTTGCCTACTCTCTGAAATGCAAACATGCTGGCCAGTCGAGGCTGGAGCTCCAGCAGCCACGTTGGACCGTGAGACCGCATTGAGGATGGAAAGCACATACAAGACGCTAGAACAGAAACACATGATTCATAAACTTCTGCAGTGGTCAGTTCAAGGTCAGTATGGATGGCCTGTCTCTGTAAAGTATTGATCCTGGGTGTGCCTGTGAGGGTGTTGCCAAAGGAGATTAACATCTGAGTCAGTGGGCTGGGAAAGGCAGACCCACCTTTAATCTGGGTGGGCACCATCTGATCAGCTGCCAGCACAGCTAGAATATAAAGCAGGCAGGAAAATGTGAGTAGAGAGACTGGCCTAGCCTCCCAGCCTGCGTCTTTCTCCTGTGCTGGATGCTTTCTGCCCTCTAACATCAGATTCCTAGTTGTTCAGTTTTGAAATTTGGACTGGCTCTCCTTCCTTCTTAGCTTGCAGACAGCCTATTGTGGGACCTTGTGATCGTGTAAGTTAATACTTAATAAACTCCCCTTTATATATACAACTATCCTATTAGTTCTGTCCCTCTAGAGAACCCTGACTAATACACGTCACTATTATTTTAGGGATTCTAGTATATGTAGCCATATTGAATGTTAACCAAAGTATGAGTTTTGACATTGCTCATTGTGTGACTTTGGACAAGACACCTACCTTCTCTGGGACATATACATCCCCATGTGCCTAGTGGCAGAGGTAGATATGTGGTCTACATGTATGATTCTGAGATCGGGTGCTTTTATCTGTCTGACATCCAACTCATCTTCTATTGGAGACAGCACCTCAGTTTTTTCTTGAGGAACTACCCCTCCCCACCCTCACTCTTAGTGCTTAAATGAGACTGACACCACTTCTTGGCTCCAGTGGTGAACATGTGACCCAGGCCCCTGCAAGTGTGGGAGGCACAGAGCTGGCTGCATGAGACCAACCTTGCCTGGGGATTCCTTGTGTACTGCACTTGTGGACAGAGTGAAACAGAAACTCACCAGCATGTTCTCTTCTTGGTCCAGACACAGGGCCCCTGGAGCATGCGTGACCATGGGCACTAGGCCTGGCTGTTATATGTGGTGTCCCTCAGCATCTACCTGAGTTAGGGAGGCTTCTTCACCATATGCACCTGAGCCACCCCACCCTGACACCCTGTCTTGCGTTGATGGAACTTGACACTGCATCCCCACTGAGCACACTGAGGCAGTTTCACACCCAACCCTTCACTATACATTTGGGAAACCGAATTCCCAAAAGAGATAGGGCCTGGCTTAGACCACAGAAGATGCACAGAGTCTAGAAGGTAAGGGAGGGCTCCAGCTTCCTAGGCCAGTGCTCAGCCTCCTCCCAGAGGGAAAGAAGAAAGAGGTTGGAGGCAGCTCTGTTATGGGTCAGTAGCATCGGCCCAGGAACTCAGGGCATGAGCAGGGCAGACATAGGGCTCCCTAAGGGCCCCAGCACAGCAGTGAGAGGCCAGGGCCGGGGTCCTCAGGCCACTGGTCTGGGCACCTGGAAGTAGGATGAGCCTTACCCCCAGTGAGACAGAGACTATGGGAGAGAAAGCCTCCATTTCCTCCAGTATTAATTGTGGTGCTTGGGTGAGTGACCCCAAGGGTTCCACATACTCAGAAAGTGTCTGTTGATGTGGCTTATCCATCAGTGCCCATTGTGCTCTGAGACCCTGGGAAAATGCTCTCCACTCCCTGGACATCCTTCAGAGCAAAGAGAGGTGTGGGGCTTGGGTGATGAGGGCTTGCTATAGGGCAGAGAGTGCCAGAGCACTGGACAGGAATGAGGCTGGTCCTTGTTGGATCCTGAGTCTGCATTTGGAAGTAGGGGGAAGTATTACCCTGGCCGAGATAAGGATGCCTGACACCAAAGGAAGTGAAGGCAAAAAGCGGTCAAGGGAGGCTTCCGAGGTTCCTCACACTGCCCTTGGAACCTGCGGACCTGCTTCTTTGCCTCCTGGAGATCCCCCAAAAACCACTGCCTTAAGGTCACCCAGCTGGAGTGTGTGACTTAAGTTGAGGCATTCTGGCCTGGGGCTGCAGTGCTATGGCTGGCCACCAGGAGGCGGTCAGACTCCTGTGTCCACGGTGCCCACTGTGCTTTACCAGCAACTGGGGCCAGGGAAGAGTCCTGCAGAGGTCATGCCTGCTGTCCTCCTTCCTCAGGCCTGACTCGCACCTTTTATTTGTATTGATCATCTCCATAGTCTTAGCTGGTCAGAAGGTGGGGAGGTGGAAAGTCTGCGATCCTCCCATTTATTCATTCAGCAGCTATGCCTGAGCACTCACCCTGTGCAGGTGCCCCAGTGGGCCCAGCATGCTGTGCTGAGATCAGCCGAGTGGTCCCTGCTCTCCAGGAGCTCACAGTCTGGAGGGGAGATGAACAAAGGCATGTGCAAGAAAAGAGCAAATGCTGCAGAGAAAATGAAGTAGGGTGCTGAGAGGTGGGGCTGGGAAGTCACTGGGTGGGGCTCAGAGGGGCCTTACATTTATGCTATGAGCAGAAGGACCAGAGGGAGCCAGCCCTGCACACATTTGGGAACAATGTGTCAAGGAGAAGGCACCACTGAGCAGAGACTCCCAAACAGAGGTGGGTTTGATAGAGGAGGTTAGAAAGAGCCAGTGTGTAGGCTGGGTGTAGTGGCTCACGCCTGTAATCCCAGCACTTTGGGAGGCCGAGGCAGGTGGATCACCTGAGTTCAGGAGTTTGAGACCAGCCTGGCCAACATGGTAAAACCCCATCTCTACTAAAAGTACAAAAATTAGCCAGGCGTGGTGGTGTATGCCTGTAATCCCAGCTAATCAGGAGGCTGAGGCAGGAGAATCGCTTAAACCTGGAAGGCGGAGGTTGCAGTGAGCTGAGATCATGCCATTGCACTCCAGCCTGGGCAAAAAGAGCGAAACTCCGTCTCAAAAAAAAAAAAAAATTGATATTGATAAAAATAACTTCAAGCCAGGCCTAGTGGCTCACATCTGTAATCCCAACACTTTAGGAGGCCGAGGTGGGAGGACTGCTTGAGGTCAGGGGTTTGAGACCAGCCTAGGCAACATAATAAGACCTTGTCTCTACAAAAAAAATAAACATTCCATCCACTGCAGCATCCTAAATTTATAACAGTATAGTTTGAATTAATACCTACTTAGCTTCAATGGCACACAAAAATGCTGCTCCTATACAGTTCATCCCCTCCTACCTTTATGTTGCTGTTATCACAATTTATATCTTTTCTTCCCTTGAGACAGGGTCTTTTTTTTTTTTTTTTTTGAGGCGGAGTCTCGCTCTGTGCCCGGGCTGGAGTGCAGTGGCCGGATCTCAGCTCACTGCAAGCTCCGCCTCCCGGGTTCATGCCATTCTCCTGCCTCAGCCTCCCGAGTAGCTGGGACTACAGGCGCCCGCCACCTCGCCCGGCTAGTTTTTTGTATTTTTTTTTTTAGTAGAGACGGGGTTTCACCATGTTAGCCAGGATGGTCTCGATCTCCTGACCTTGTGATCCGCCCGTCTCGGCCTCCCAAAGTGCTGGGATTACAGGCTTGAGCCACCGCGCCCGGCCGAGACAGGGTCTTGCCTGTTCATCCAGGCTGGAGTGCAGTGGTGTGATCATAGCTCACTGCAACCTCAAACTCCTAGGTTCAAGCAATCCTCCCACCTCAGCCTCCTGAGTAGCTGGGACTACAGGCATGTGCCACTATGCCTGGCTAATTGTTTTAATTTGATTTTTTTTTTTTTTTTTAGATATGGGGTCTCTCTACATTGCACAGGCTGATCTTGAATTCTTGGCTTCAAGTGGTCACCCAACCTTGGACTCCCAAAGTGCTGGGATTACAGGCATGAGCCACTGTGCCTGGCCATAAATTACACATTTTATATGTGTGCCCATTAAAAGATTTATAATTACTTTTCACACATTTGTCTTTTGAACCACATAGGAAATAAAGAGTTACAAACTAAAAATGCAATAATACTGCTTTTATATTAATCTATGCAGTTATCTTTACTAGAGATCTTTATTTCTTCATATGGCTTCACTTTGCTGTCTAGTTTCCTCTCATTTCAGGCCCCAAGGACTCCCATTAGCATTTCTTGTGAGAGCAGGTCTAATGGCAATGAACGTCCTCAGATTTTATCTGTGAATGTCTTAATTTATCCTTCATTTTTGAAAGATATCCATTTTTGAAAGCTTACCCTAACTCCAGCAAATCACACCAGGAATGTGGGCTGCCACTCCTAAGGCTGCACACACACATACACACACACACACACACACACACACACACACATTGCTTTGTAAATAAAGCTCCCGTAATTACATGCCTGTAATCCCAGCACTTTGGGAGTCCAAGGTTGGGTGACCACTTGAAAGATAGTTTTGCCAGAGAGAGAATTCTCCCTTGAGTTTTTCCCTTCAGCACTTTTTCATTCCACTGCCTGCCGGTCTCCATGGTTTCTGGTGAGAAAGCAACTCTTCATCTTATTGAGAAGTCTTTGTGTGTGATTACTCATTTCTCTTTTTCTGTTTTCAAGATTCTCTCTTTGTCCTGACTTTTGACATTTTGATTATAATATGTCTTGGAGTGAAGCTCTTTGAGTTTATCCTAGGAGACTGTGGAATTTATCCTTGGATGTTTGTTGAGTTTCTTGGATCTGTAGATTCATTTCTTTCATCAAATTTGGGACATTTTTCAGTCATTATTTCTTCAAATGTTCTTTCTTTCCCCACTCTCTCTACCCTTTCTGAAACTCTCATATTGTAAATTTGATTCACTTGATGGTATCCTATAGGGCCCTTAGCCTCTGTTTACTTTCATTTATTCCTTTGTCTTCCTGCTCCCCAGACTGGATAATTTCAATTTCCATGTCTTCAAGCTCATAGACACTTTTTTCCACTTGCTCAAATCTGCTGTTGAATGCCTCTAGTTAATTTTTCATTTCAGTTATTATCATTTTCATCTCCAGAATTTCAGTTTGGTTCCTTTTTATTTCCATTTATTTATTGATATTCTTTCTTTGTTCATATATAATTCTACTGATTCCTTTTAGTTCTTATTTATAGTTTTCTTTAACATATTTTCATTAAACATATTTAAGGCAGTTGACTTAATGCCATTGACTAATAATTCCAATGCCTGGTCTTTCTTAGAAAAGATTTCTGTAAACTTCTTTTTTTTCTGTGAATGGACCATGTTTTCCTCTTTCTTTGTATGTTTTGTAATTGTTTGTTGAGAGCTAGAGATTTTAAATATCATGTTGCACTAACTGGATATCTAATTCTTCAATGCCTCAGAGATTTCTTATACTTTATGAGGACTGGGTCATCTATTTATGACTTTTAAAAACTATTTTTGCAAGATATATATTGTTGTGTGCGGTCACTAAAGGTTTCTGTTCCATCATTTCTGTAATCAACCAGTGACCTGAAAAAGATTTCCTTAAACGTCTGGCTCCCAAAAGACGTGGGGGTGGGAGTACAAGTATTGTCTCTTTAAATCTCCAGGAAGCTGCTTCAGCTTATGAAGGTTGAAACAATGACTGTCAGCCTCTGTGCTGGCCCCTCAACAATCAACAGCAGAAACCAGCACTCAGAACACAAAACCTAATATTTGAAGGACAAAGTCCTTATTGCTTACCCTAGCTCCAGCAAGTCACACCAGGAATGTGGGCTGCCACTCCTAAGGCTGCACACACACACACAGACACACCCACACCCACACATTTCATTGCTTTGTAAATAAAGCTCCCATAATTACAGTGATATTTACAAGTGAGCTTATAGTTCAACCTGTAGTGTACAAAGGGAGGAAAATACCACGTTAGTGCTGACACACCGTATCACTCTCAGATTAAGAACCACATTCTTAGAGGAAATCTCCTGCACTGTCTCACTCCAGCCGGCAGCTTGCTAGCTCCCCTTAGCCAACTGCTAGCCCCCAGGTGCTATACTTTTCTAATTATAACTATAAAACATCCTGTTTTAAGGACGTTGCTGCTGAGAGCAAGGAGTCCAGTTTTAAATGAAAAAGACTGTGTGAGGCGATGAGGGAGAATTGGGAGGAAGATGAAGAAGACTATCTCTTATACCTATGGTAGGGGAAATACAATTTGGGGCTAAGCAAACTCCAGAAAGACCCCCAAAAAGAATGATTCTAACTTCCTCAACTGGTGTGAGCACTAGGACAAGTGAGGTAATTTTGTAGTGGGGTGATGCAGAATTCTAGTAAAGATAAATTTGTGTATCCCTATGTCTACTGGTGTAAACAAGAATATCCTGCTCAGCTTCTGTCTGGGGGGAGGTGGCTGTTGGGGGATTTCAAGTAGCAGTATTATCTGACCCAGCACCCCTGTTTTATGACAAATAGTTTGTAATCTCTTCATTTACTTTTCTGAAGTGAAATTCACAGATAAAAATAGCATTGGAAAATTCACTGTATAGTAAAACTGTGAGGAAAATTTGTGTTTATAGATAAGGCAGAGGTCTGTCATCTACATAGATGACTGGCACAACATCCACATGTTGGTTGAGACAAGGGAAACTTTTCTGATATGGGGGAAGTACCACAGGCCATCCCAGCCCGCCCACTCAATGCCAGGAGGTGCACCTGATCTTTCTGACAACGAAAAATAACCTCATAAAAGCACAAAACAAAGCGCCCCAGGCTTTGCGGGGAGGGGGTGTGTATTGGGGCAGAGCCCACTGTCTCAAGAGTGGTTGAATACCTATGGGGAGTGGTTATTTCCCAAAGATAACCACTGATGTATAGAAATTGACCAAACAGCCCCAAGCGAAGGCTCTTTTGCTACTTTCTGTGTTCACTTTGCCACATAAGGGAATCCGAGGCTAGAAACAGAGCTAAAGGGCTCTGGCGTTCTATGCAACCTCCCAATTTAACAAAAGGTCAAGTCCTAAATTATTTATCCCAGGGAGAGCAACTAAGGGGTAGTGATTCTTCCTGTATAGTACACTTCTAATCGGAGCCCACACTTCTCAAATACCGTCTGCTTCTTTGATTTCAGTGTCAGCTCACCTATACTGAGCACCTCCTCTGCACCCATGTAGTTTCTTCTCACTGCTTCCACACTTCCTCACCCCTAGCAGCTATTGCAATATAAGTCTTGTGCCATCTGGTTTAGTGACTATTACAGAATCAGTCATATTGTGGTTGATTGCTTTGCTTAAAATATTAGTTACCTCACCTCCATGCCCCACCCCACAGCTGGAGCCCTAAGCCAGCTAACTCTTAGTAATATCCACATCCTTGGAATCATTCTTATTTGGGGGTCCCAAGACTGAGCTATATGAATGACCTACAACTCAGGAGAGGGCAAAGGTGACCTCTTAGACAGCCAAGACCCTCCTCTGTTGGTTCTATGACCTTTCTCTATACAATATCCCTTTAAGCTTTCATTATCCCCTGTTTTCCAGTGTGCTGTGGCTGTGTGGCCTCTAAAGCTTTAGTGATCAGTCCCTTCTGGGGATTAGGCCCTTTCAGCTGACTCACCTTGGAGGGCTTTGTGGGCAGATTAGGGGGTTTTGCTTCATCAGCACATCCTTAGCTTTACCAGGGCCTGGATTTTAGCAGGGCTTCGGCAATCTCTGCCTTTTGTTTTTTGTTTTGTTTTGTTTTGTTTTGTCTTTTCTCCTTACTCAGTTGAAACAAATGCAGTTGTCTAGAAATTCCTCTGCATCTGTTCATGAGGCAATTAAAGCTGATGGGAGAGGCAGTGATTATGATGTTAATGATTAACCAAAAGTAGATCTGTCCAAAGATTCCTTTGGTCGTGGATCTATTTTTCCTGACCTTATGTAAGCAAAAAGTACTCATGTGGTTGACAAGTTCCATCTGTATACATAATTTTGAACATGCTGTAGTTTAGCTTCAAATAGGGGTATTGTTAAAATTATTTGCAATTAAATAACTCAGCAACCAAAGATGACTAAAATGTAAACTCTTTTCAAGTTGTTCACAAGGGAGATGAAATATAAAATCACTTGCTATGTTCTCTCTGCTATAAATATATTTAAGGAACAAAGCATTCTAGAAGCTCAGCTAAAGGAGCAATGATTGTCAGGTGGGGGATTCGAGGAAGGCTTCCTGAGAGAGGAACTACTCCACACATTGAATAATGTTATTATCAAGTCCCTGCTGTTCATGTAATAGGTCATAAACTGATAGAAATGAAAGTTTTGTTTCCGGTTTTTGTTTTCTTTTTGGAGTCAATATAGAGAAGAAGGGAAGTGAGATGACAGCACCTAGAGGTCTATCAAGTTGTCACTCTAAATTTTGCAAGTGACAAAGCTGCCTATGGTCGCTGTAAAGTCTGAGACGCTCTTAGAGAAAGGATGAGGAATGTATTGTTCTTGGGCTGTATTGCAAAGACTAAAAGAACTATCAGGTAAGAAAAAAACAAAATGAACTACAGACATGTTCCTGGACCATGCTTGCTATCTCACCTTCATTCTAAATGGTGCTTGCTGATGAGAGACAAAACAGAGGAAGGACAGAGATTCAACTCAACCAATAGTATCGGTCCTGCTTGTTTTGTACAGGTATTTTGGTGTTTGCATCCAATGTGACACTCTCCAAACGTACAGGCTCCCCCGGTGTGGACAAAATGCATGAAGGGCTTTGGATGGAGGTTTCACACTGGAAATGTATCCATCTTTCTCTGCCAAGGATAAGCTGCCAACAAAGCTGTCTTCCTTCTCCATACTTGGGCCTTGATTTGCACTCCCTTTCCACGATAACCTCTCTCTTGTCTCTGGACAGGCACAATGACCTGCCAGGCTTCTGCTTAGTGGCCAGCTTTTACTAATTCCCCCTCCCATCTACCTTTCCTACCCTAAAAGCCACCTTAAGCAGAGTACCAAGGACCTCTCTACAGCCCTTGAGGATGGGAAATTATGCCTGCCTCTCTTAAAAGAGATCTAGATGCTCCTGGCCACTGCCCCTGTTGTCCAAAGATATGCTTGGGCTTTTGCAGAGGAAGAATGCCTTCCACCTGAGTCCTGTTCATTTCAAAAACTCTGCTATTTGGCCCCAGGATATACAATTTCCTCTAAGGAAAATTTTAACAGGGGTTCACAGTGGAGTTTTAAGGACTCCAAATCTTCTCTGAGAACATACATCAAAATTTGCTTTCATCTATTCTGACTTCCCTACAAAAGGGTAAGAACCATTGTGCCTACAGAGTAACCAGTCTGTGCCATCTCTGATATCTCTTAATTCTCCTGAAATACAATTATATCCAGGGTATGGGGTGAATTCTTGAACTCCCTGGGCCTTGGACCACTTCACTAAGACAAAAAAACCACAACGTCCTAACCTGCCCTTGCTCTGGCAGATACCCAGGCACTTCTGAGAACCTCCTGATGTCTTGGACAAAAAATCTACCTGCAGAACAGACACTTTACCCAAGAACACATATGAAGGGCCAATAAACACATGAAGAGATGCTCAACATCATTAGTTCTGGGGAAATGCAAATTGAAAGCTCAGCATGCTGTCCATATACATCCACTGGAATGGCTAAAATTAGAAAGACAGGCAATACCAAGTATTGGAGAAGATTTAGAGCAACTGGAAGTCTTATACATTACCAAGGAGGGAGTAAAAGTGGGAGTACAAAATGGTGCAGCCACATTAGAAAACAGTTTGACAGTTTCTTAAAAAGTTAAGTGTATACCTATCCCACAATCAGATGTTCTATTCTTAAGTCTTTATGCCAAAAAACCACATCACCACACAAAGACCTGCATGTGGTTGTTATTACAACTTTATTTATAATAGCCCAAACTGGAAACAACATAAATGTGCATGAAATGTGAATGAATAAACAAACTGTGATAAAGCCATGCAATGGCTTACTATTCAGCACTAAAAAGGAACCAACTACCGCTATGTGCAACAACATAGATAACTTTCAAAAGTGTTACGCTAAGTGATGAAGTCAGACACAAAAGATTACATCCTGTATGATTCCATTTATATGATATGCTAGAAAAGGCAAACCTATGATGACAAAACTCAGATTAGTAGCTGCTAGGGGATAAAGGTGGGGGAAAGAATTAACTGTAAAGGGGCACAGGAGAAGTTTTGGAATTAAGAACTAATCCCATATATTGATTGTGGTGGTAGATACACAATTCAAGACATTGGTCAAAACTCATCAAACTGTACATTTAAATAGGTATTATATGTCAACTATCAATAAAGCTGGTTTTAAAAAAACTACCTGCACAGCTTCATTTTTCTTTACATATAGGACAGTCTAAACACGGAACATCTTTGCAAGGATAAAGGATCTCAAACTTGGGTTCAACTACATTATTTTATGATTTATTCTACATATTAGACTCCAAAATTTTTTTTTTTTAATTTCCTGCTACTACCAGCACTCTTTCCTTTGGCAGCTGCTTTTTACATCTTTCCCTTCTAAAATATGGAGCCACAGGATGTTGTGAGCACTGCAGAGACCAAATTGGGGTGCCTGTCTTTTAGGTCTGTCTTGGCCCATTCCTGCTGCTATAACAAAATATCTTAGACTGGATAATTTATAAATAATAGAAATTTATTTCTTACAGTTCTGGAGGCTTGGAAGTCTAAGATCAAGGTGCCAGCAGACTTGGCATGTTGTGAGGACTTGCTCTCCTCTTCAAAGATGGCATCTTCTTGCTGAATCCTCATACAGTGGAAGGGGCAGAAGGCTCCCTTAAGCCCCTAAGGGCACTAATTCTATTCACAAGAACGAAGCCATCATGACTTGTCAACACTGCAGGAATGGGGATTAGGTTTCAACATGAATATTGTTGGAACACAAACATTCAGACCATAGCAAAGTCTATTAAAAATCCACTGCAATGTTTGGAGTAGACTGGAGGGGAGAGAACAGAGAAAGACATCTGAAATAGACTGAAGTAGAGCAGAGGAGATGCAGAGAAATTCCAGAGAGAAACATTTAGGCAAACTTAGTCAGGGACCAGATCTGGAATACAAAAGAGAACAGTGTTCAAAGAAGAACCCTGTTCAAAAACCTTAAACAATTCCCCACTGCCTTTGAGGAAACATCCAGTGTCTGAGCGCTGGATATCAGGTTTTCCAGATTTACTTCTAATTTATCTTTTTATTGCCTACTGCATCTTTTCACTGACTCAAAAGCTCTATAAGCACAGGCTTATCCACGAAAATTTGTTATTTAACAGCAGTTGTTCAATATGTATTAGTTGATTGTCCATTCACCTTCTGATGGATGTTTGTGTTTTTTCCATTTGGGGCTACGGCCAACAAAACTACCACAAGCATTCTTGTACAGGTTTTTGTGTGGACATATGCTTTCATTTCTCCTAGGTAAATACCCAGGAATGGAATTGCTGGGTTGCGTGGTAGGTTTGGTACATCCCTACAATACCAATCAGCAATAGAAAGACATGAACTATTGATACATGTAACAACATGGATGAACATAATTTGTTAAACAAAAGAAGCCAGGCAGCCCCCAAAAAGGATAGTACATACCATTCCATATATAAAAGTTGTATATATAACTCTAGAAAAAGCAAGCTAATCTATAGCAACAGAAAGCAGGTGAGCAGTTGAGGGGGCAAGGGACAGGGAGGGACAAGATATAAGAATTACAAAGGGTCACAGTAAAACTTTTTTGGGTGATGGATATGTTCATGATTTTGATTGCAGTGATGGTCTCACAGTGAGATATATATATACAAATTTATCAAACTGTACATTTTAAACGTTCAGTTTATTGTATGTCTTATACAATGCAGTCAAGCTGTAATAAAATACCGGTTGAATAAACAGCAGGTTCCCAGTAAATGCACATCCGATGGTGCAGAGAAGCGTTCAATGTTGGCTGAAGGAATGCAAAGCAGATGCCCAATAAGTGTTGGTGGAGTTAATGTGCAGAAGAAATAAGTATTCACTTATTAGGTGTTCAATGACTTTAGAATGAATGAATAAATTTGACAGATATTTATCGCTGATCGTGTGCTAGGCACTATTCTAGGCTCTGGGAATAGGTTAAGGAACCAAACAAAAATCCTTGTGCTCACAGAGCTTTAATTTCAGAAGGACAGCAGACAATAAAAGCCTAAGTAAAATACATATAGTGTGCTAGATAGGTGCTAAGGAGAAATAAGGCTGAGAATGGGGATAGGGAAAGTCAAGGAAGGAGGTTGACATGTTAAGAGACTGTGCCCACCGTCATTGAAAGGGTGATGCTTGAGAAAGGCCTGAAGGATATGGGCGGATAGAGTGTGTGTCTAGGGCAATAAAAAGTAACTGCCCCAGATGTGGAAGAAAATAATGTGCAGGAGTTGAACTGTTTGGAAGGAGGGTGAGCCCCATAGGAGGAGCCGCCCACGCCCCCTGCTGGGTCCCGGCTCGCTCGGCCAGCGCGTACCTGCGTTGTCCACCAGGAGGCGCTTCCGCACCCGCCCCGCAGGCGTCTTCCGCCACCGGCCGGTGCGTGGGCACGCGCAGAAACCGCTAGGCGGCGTCGGTTTCCTTTCCCACGCGCGGACGCCGGCGTGGGCCGACGCGACCGAGGCGTCCGCGCGTGCGCAGAGCTGAGGCCAGGCTGCCCTCGAAGCGGGGCGGGGCGAAGCGGGGCGGGGCCGAGCAGGGCGGGGCGGGGGCTTGAGGTGATTCCCGAGCCGCGGGGCGGCTCCAGCGGTGCGGGGAAACCGAAAGTGGGCGGCGGCCGCGGCGGGGCCCTTGGCGGAGACGGAAGCGGGAGCTGGGCCCAGAGGCGCGGGGACGGGCCGTGGGCCCCCGGAACGAGGTGAGCGCAGCTCCTGCGGGCTCCGGGCGCGACAGGTGCCGGGCGACGTCGGACGAGATTTCGGGCGGGCGCGGCGCACCTGGGTCACCGGTGGGACCGCGGCCGGGGCCAGAGGCTCCAACAGGCTCGGGGCCTCTTCCCTGCAGCCGCAGGGGATTGCCCCGGCCACGACGCCTGGGAACCGGGCTGGGTGCCGGGGGAGTTGGAGTTCCAGAGCGTTGTGTTTTAAATCTCGGAAGGGACCCTGCTCCGGGCCGGGCCGGGCGTTCACGCGGGAGTCGGAGGGAGCCTCCTGCTGTCTCTAAAGCTCTGTGCCGTGGGGGAAATGCAGCAACGGGGTGTGGACGCGGGCGGGAGATGCGGACCAGGAAATGGTTCCCGCTACCGGAGCGACAGGCCGCAGCCGTCGCCCCCAGCGACGGATGTCCGCGCTCCCCTATTTGAACCCAAGTATTTTACACCGCGAACTTCTCTTAAAGGTCTCTGTAATCTGGAGACGAGCCCCAGGCAGGGCGCTCAAGTAATGCAGGGCACACATCCCCATTTCTCTCAAACCAGGAGCACCCAGTGGGTGCAGAGCACCCAGCTGGGAGGGAAACATGGATCCGTGAATAAGTTGTCTCAACTTTCAGCAGCATCCCCCAGCAGGGTCACACTCTCAGCCTCAGCTTGCTAGGAGGGAGCTTGGAAGCGGCGCATCTTTCTGCTCCCATTCACTTGAGAGGTATAATATAGTTCCATTAATAGCTAAAGGTACCATTCTCAAATAATTTCTAAGAGCAGGGAAGGGAAAAAACCACTTTAGGACGAGTCCTGGCCCAAAAGATTTCTGATAACCGCCCAAGCAAACCAAACCAAAAAAACCACAGATCCAGTTCATGAACCCTCCTACCAACACCTCTCTGCTCTCCAATCGTGCAGGTGAAAAAAAATGCAGAGAAATGTTCTCTCTAGGGAGATATGCAACAGCTTAGTAGGAGAAGTAAAACTTAGACCCAAATCCCTATCTCTTCCTGGGCTGCCTTGATATGTGTGAGTGTGTTGCATACTGCAAATAATGTGAACTTTGCAGACCTGAATTGAAATCTGGGCTTCTCATTTTACAAATTGTGTGATCTTGAACAAATTACATGCTTTCTCAGAGCTTGGTTTTCTGTGTGTCAAATAGAAATATTTGGCTTACTTTGCAAGGCTTTTTCAAGATAACCACTGTATATCCTTTGCCTCATAATAATTGCCAAGCAGTATTCACTCTCTTCCTCCCAACAAACTGTCCATGTTTTACATAATTGGATTTTAGTTTTTTGAGGGCAGGGACACAAAGATCTTTATGTTTCCTGTATAATATGAATTGGCACATGGTGGATACTTTTGCATTTCCAGTCAGCTGACATTCATTGAGCATCAGTGCAAAGTACTGTTCTGGGGTATAGGGAATTGCCCCTGAGGCCAGCTGGATTAGAACTCACATCTCCTGTGCCCCAATCCAGGGTCGTTTGGTGGCACACAGCCTCCCTCTTTGGTAGTTACACTGTGAGACTGTGAGGCGGCAGTTGGCAGTGCCTTCAGATTTCAGTCTCTGTGGATTGAAAATGAAATGTAATCTCCTGCTAATGCCCTTTTAAGTGTACAGGTTGAACATGACTGAATGAACTATTGTATTTTGCATCAACAGATTTTAAACTCCTTGAAGAACCCCTCCTTTAAGTCTGTGCAATATAATCTAGTTGGATGCTTAATGTGAATATAAAGAAAAAATACCTTATAATCCAGCTCTGAGTGCCTAATTTGTCTTTGTCAAGTGCTGTTTCGAGAAATGAGATTTGACGTAGAGTGCTCTGCATCTGGACACTTTCAGAGGAGCTCATTGGTGAAATTTTATATTTATGTGAACCGTTGTTTCTTTGTGCCAAACCTGCTTCTTCCTCCCTCCACTCCCAGCTCTGTACTTTTGAAAGCTTCATTCTTGTCATTATTTCCCTGTAAGCCAAATATGTTTACAATTTTGTCTTTCAAACTAAAAGTAATTAATTTTGCAGTTTTTAGTTGAAGACGTATATATGCCAATCGGAACTTGATCAGTGCAAGCTACCCAGTGTGACTTCAAAGTAAGCTTGACATTTTAGCCTGTGCAGCTTTGTCATGAGTAAGCAAACTCAGTTTTCGTTAGATATTTGGACCTTAGTTCAGCCTTCAGTGAATCCAAGGAAAGTTGAGAATCATGGCTCTTGCCACCTTTCTTCCTTGTGAAAAAAAGAGACCTGAAGTGACTTGTCACGGGTAATCAGTAGCAGAACTAGGATTAAGACACAAACTCCTTACTAAGCCACTTTATTATCTCAGGGTTTTTTCCTGTAGTATGTAGACTTATGGAAATCCCTTACTTACATACATTCATGGTATGCAGTTAAAATGCACGGATAATTTGGAACTTGAAATCACAAGAATAAAAAAGATAACTCCCTGAAAAAAACTCTTAAGGAAGCTTTCCATCACCTGAGGGCATTAATCATCTTTTTTCCTTTAAAAACTAGTTGGTGAAGGAGTAATTGAGGTGGTAACAGACTATGATTAGGAAGAAAAGAGCATTTTAAAGTGTGGCAAGATGAGAAATCCTTTGTTGGGTAAAGATCTTAGGAAAAAATCTTCCCTCTGAGGCTGAGTGTGTTGATTTGTAAGATAAGGAGCTTGGGTTAGCCTATATGGTGCCTACAGTGTTTCAGCACAGACATTATGGGACTTGAAGGTCCTGCTGTTGCTAAAATAGTGTCTTCAAGAAGAAGGACAGCTAGTGATTGGAAGTATATGCACTAAAGAGATATCCAAATACTTCAAAATTGAACTTCTAAGTAAAAGAAGCTAAGAGAGATTACTTGGTGTTTTCAGTTTACCCTAATAATTCTTCTTATTTGTTTTAAGATTTAGTGCCACTCGACAACTTAAATTCATGACATGAAAAATGTAGTGAGGAAAATGAATACAGTTGGAAATAGTTGAGCAAGAAGAAATTTAGAAAGCATAAGATGGAAGTCAGACTAGCTCAGCTAAAGGCCTTTGACACCAGTAGCTAGAGGAAGCAGATAACACGCAAATGACTGAGCCAGGGAGGATCAATCAACGGTAAAAGGCGTTTATCTGGGATACACCAAAACCAGATTCTTCAGAATAGGACTTTCTTGGGTCATTTTCAAGTATAGTAAAGAGAAAAGCTATGAATTTACAAAATGTGGTTTTGAAGTAGAGTGAGAATTATTTTAGCCCACTTAACTTATTTAAATTTTGTTTCCCTAAAGATTGTCATCACTTTCCCCAACTTCCCACCCCACTTCATGTGCATTATTAGCATCTTGGATACTTGAGATTAATTGGGTATAAGCGAAGAAAAAAAGGGAAGCACGAAAGCATACAAAAGATACTCCCAGCTACTCGGGAGGCTGAGGCAGGAGAATCACCTGAACCCGGGAGGCAGAGGTTGCAGTGAGCGGAGATTGAGCCTCTGGACTCCAGCCTGGTGACAGAGCGAGACTCCATTGCAAAAAAAAAAAAAAAAAAAAAAACGATGTTAAATGCAACAGTTAGCAGTTTTTCTGGATTTGGGTGCCACACTCTTAAATCAGAACGTGACAGTTCCCTGTTTCATGCCACTTAAGGGCTAGTCATTAAACATGCCTCAAGGTTGCTGTCAGTGTTTCCTAAGTCCAAATTTACTCTCAGAAGCCAACTCCATCCATCAGGAGCAACTGTCTGAAAGAAAGTCCTCGTTTGGAAACCAGAAACTGGGTTCTTTTGATTCTGGCCATAAAGGTATGTGAGAGCTGGAACAATTCCCTTGGGCCTCAGTTTCCTTATTTTAAACTGAAGAGTTTGGAGGAGATAGTGATAAGGTGCCCAGTAGCATTCTGTGCTTCCCCCAGTTCCCCATTCAGAGCTGGGCCCACTGTCCCACGCTGCTTTCCTAACCAGGCAGGGTCCAGGGACATGGTGGGATTGTGGTGGCAGGGAAGCTGCTCCTAGACCCTTGCCAAAGCAGTATGTGACTTTCTGCCTACAAGTTAGGTAAGAAATCTTGGAGGAGATTCCCTGGCGTTCTTACCAAGCCTGCCAGTTCGTAAGTGTGTTAATGAAGCAAGTAAGAAGATCTGGGCAAATGCTGATATTTCAAATTTAATGCCGTACAAAATGTTTCTTCAGTATACCAATGCTTGTGTCATTGCACTCTTAACCGTTGAATGCATATATTTACAGATTGTTTCCCATTCACACCATGCTTCTAGGAAAATCTTTTTATTTAGTAACTGCTGACTGCCAAGCATTGTGCTAAACACATATAACTCTACTTTTGATGCTTTTATTCAGAGAGGCTGGGAGGAGAAAAACAGTGAGAGAAGGGAAGTAAAGATCAAGTGCAATCTGTCATGGCCAGTTTCTCCTTGACTGAGGGTCTTTGCTAGCTGACTTTGGCCAGTTTTTGAAATCAAAAGTGCTGTAAGTTAATAATTCCCCAGACCCAGTTTTATTTTACTGTGCTGCTTAGGAGTCTTGTTCAGCTCAAGCAGCCACCATATTGGCTAGGGACGCTCTTGGGAATTTTCACCTGAGACGCCGTGGTCTAAAACAGAAGATGGACAACTTCATTTCTCCCAACATAGCCTCACTTGTGGTCACCTGGGCTTGCATAATGTTCTTAGATTCACAAAATAACAATAACGTGAATTCTCCAAAACTTATTTATCACAGTATTTTTAGAGAACAGAAATGAGGGGGGAAGAGGAAGAGAGCTGAAAGATCAAAATGGCAACTTTAAAAAGTTAAGAAGCCACTTTAGAAAAACTTTCAAACTTAATTTGTTCTGGCCTAAAAGTTTGCCTTTGGGACACTAATAGTTGAAATTCCCATGATATGCTTTATTTTATGCTTCTAATGGATGATGTCTGAGATATTAAACTTTATTTTCATAGTTAGAATAAAGTATTCTTACATACCTTGAGAGTATAATTGCCATCTTCCGAAAGTTTCAAAAAAAAGTCATCATGAGCCAAGTAACAAAACTCAGAGCATTTGCAGAGTGATATAGATTAGAAAATAATGATGATTTTTTTAAAGCTTACACTCTCTTTTTCGTTCACTGCCTAAAGCAATGTTGCTAATGTGGGAATTTAAATCAGACTGGCAAGTCGTGCATTTGAATACAATCACATTTAGCCTTCCAGGTTTTACTGCATTTAACTGCTTCTCACCAGCTTTGAGACCCACAGTCTTATACTCCAAGGGATTCCCCTTCCCTTCAAAATGTTGTTTGCAAATAGAGAGTTATAGTCTTCCATGAAAGACAGCGTACTTTAAATAGGCAGACAGGGGGAGGGAACTTAATTTACAGATTGCAACCATGTGGGCAAGCGTTGATTCTCAGTCTCCTCAAGTATGAGGCCATTTTTTGTAGCTTTAGAAAAATTTTGTGAAACCTCATACACTAGTAGTTGTACTTGCAGTATCCATTGGTCAATTAAATATATAACTACCAAAAGCTGTTGTGAATTTAATATCAGTTTGTGTTTGTGGATCTCAGCAATGTCTGTACACTCTTTGAAAAACAGGACTATAGGTACGTGTGAGACATTTACTAATATTCAAGCCATGCCTGCTGCTTTGTCAGGATGTGGGGGCTCCTTGCAATCATGCTGTGGCCCTGACTGGGGCTAATCTGGCTCAGAGTGGACAGGCTCAGAAATAATCTGCTTGATGATTCTCAACTACAGTTTGGTGTTGCGATTGGCTGTCTCATTCAGTTTATAAGAATTGTTAATATTTGCAGAAAATTTTTTAGTAACTTAAATTGGATTCAGAGTTATGCCTTTAATAGCTCACGTATGTTGTGCTGTATTTTAGTGAGTAGGAGAGAAAAGGAGTGGTGTTAGGTAGATGGAGAATTTCTCACTCATTCTTTCAACAGGTATTGTATTGAGCTCTTGTGGGCTAGGCACTAGGGATTCGGCAGTGAACAAAACAGATACAAATCCTTGCTTTCATGGAGCTTGCATTCAAGTTGGGGAGAAAGACAAAAACATGAAATGAAGAAGAATATTGGATGGTGATAAGTGCTAAGGAGAAAATCAGGAAAACTGGCATCTCAGTTTTGATTTTGAATAGGGTGGCCAGAGAAGGCCTTACTGTGGCGGTGACAGTTGAGCAAATACTGTAGCTGAAGGAGATGAGGCTGTGAGCCACATGTACCCCTGGAGTCAGTATGTCCCTGGTAGAGAGAATGGCAAGTGCAAAAGCCCTGTTGTAAGGCCATCTCAGGCTTGTTTAAGGAAAAGCATGAAGCCCAGGATGGGTGAGTGAAAATAAAGAGAAGAGAACTGAAGTCAGAGAAGTGGGGGTTGCAGGTTATGTAGGGCCATTTTTGGCTCTGTAAGAACTTGGCTTACAGTTCTGTAAGATATAGTTATATTCTGTAAGATATAGTTATATAGTTCTGTAAGAACTGTAAGCCAAGGAAGCATTAGAGGGTTTTCAGTGACATGATATAATAGTGTATATTATATGAAAAGGTCACTCAGGCTGGTATGTGGAGAATAGATTCTAGGAGGTGAAGTAGAAGCAGAGAGACCAGCTAAGAGACCAGCTGCTCTGCTCCAGGAAAGAGATGTTGCTGGCATGGACTAGGGCAACTGCCGTGGAGGTGGTGAAAAGTGAAGGAATTGTAGACATCCACCTTCCATCTTTATGTATTATATTCCTTGGGGGAAGATTGAGAACTAATACTGACCTAGCTCATCTTACAGATAAGGAGACTGAGGCCCAGGAGAAGGGGCTTATCCCAGGAAAATGAGTGAGCAGTGGCACTAAACTTGGGGAACACAAGTAAGAGGAGGCTCAGGCACAATCTTCTGTGGTTCCCTGCCTTTCCCCAAAACCAAATCAAAATATATCAACGGCCAGGTGTTAGCAACTTTACTATTGAAATATTTTAAAGTAGATTTTAGTGATAATATGTGCATTAAAAGGGGGATGAAAGGCCGGGCGCGGTGGCTCACGCCTGTAATCTCAGCACTTTGGGAGGCCGAGGCAGGCTTATCACGAGGTCAGGAGTTCAAGACCAGCCTGGCCAACATGGTGAAACCCCATCCCTACTAAAAATACAAAAATTAGCCAGGCATGGTGATGGGTACCTGTAATCCCATTTATTTGGGAGGCTGAGTCAGGAGAATTTCCTTAGCATCTTTGTTGAAAATCAGTTTACTAGACCAGAGGTGGTGGCTTACACCTGTAATTCGAGAACTTTAGGAGGCTGAGGTAGGTGGATCACTTAAGGTCAGGAGTTTGAGACCAGCCTAGCCAACATGGCAAAACCCTGTCTCTGCCAAAAATACAAAAATATTAGCCAGGCGTGGTGGCACATGCCTGTAATCCCAGCCACTCGGGAGGCTGAGGTACAAGAATCGCTTGAACCCAAGAGGCAGAGGTTACAGTGAGCCAAGATTGTGCCACTGTACTCCAACCTGGGTGACAGAGCAAGACCCTGTCTCAAAAAAAAAATCAGTTTACCATATATGGGTTTATTTCTGGATTACATATTCTGTTCTATTGATCTATATGATTGTCCTTTTGATAATAATTACACTATTTTGACTAATACAGCTTTATAGTAAGTCTTGAAATCAGCCTTATTGCACTGACTAGGACCTCCACTGTGATAATGAGTGGGAGTGCTGAGTATGGACATTCTTGTCCTGTTCCCAGTCTTAGGGAGACAGTACTCTTTAGCTGTGAATAATGATGTTAATGTGGGTTTTTTCACAGATGGTCTTTATCAGGTTAAGGACTTCCCTTTTTATTCTAATATTCTGAGAGTTTTTTTTTTTATCATAAATGGATTTTTTATTTTGTCAGCTGTCTTTTTTTCACCTATTGATATGATTGTGTGATTTAATTTCCTTCAATCTGTTGATGTAGTAAGTTATATTTATTGACTTAATGAATATTGAACCATACTTGTATTCCTGGAATAAACTTTAACTGATTATTATGTCTTATCCTTTTCACTAATTGTTGGATTTTATTTGCTAATGTTTTGTTAAGAATTTTTGCATTTATATTCATGAGGGATATGGTCTATACTTTTCATGTAGTGTCTTTGTATAGTTTTGGTATCAGCATAATGCTTGCCTCATAAAATGAGTTCAGAAATGTTCTCTTCCCTCTGTTTTCTGGAAGAGTCTGTAAGAGTAGTAGTGATTCTTCTATAAATGTTTGGTAGAATTTGCCAGCAAAGCAACGTGGGCTTCAGGTTTTCTTTGTGTGAAGATTTTTAACAGTAAATTCAAATTCTCTAATAGCTATTTGGGATATTTGAGGGTTATTTATTTCCTCTTGAGTAAGCTTTGACATTTGTGTCTTTCAATAAATTTATCCATTTCATCTAAGCTACAAACTTATTGGCATAACTGTTTTATCATGTTCTCTTTTTAGTGTCTGTAGGATCTGTATTGATGGCCCCTTTTTCAATCGCATTATGATAATTTGTGCCTTCTTTTTTTTCTATCTTTCTAGGAGTTTATCAATTTTATTGATGGTTTGAAAGAACTAGTTTTAGTGTCATGATTCTTTTCTCTCCTGTTTTTAAACTTCATTATTGATCTGTTTCATCATTTCAGAATTGATTTCTGTTCTCACCTTTATTTCCTTTCTTCTGCTTACTTTTGATATAAATTTCTCTCTTTTTATTCTCAAAGTAGGAGAATAGATCATTGATTTACCACTTTTCTTCTAACAGAAACATGTAATGCTATAAATCTTCCTCTAATACTTTTACTGCATCCAGCAAAATTTTACATATTGTGTCTTCATTTATTTAAAATATTTTTCTAATTTTGGGGGTAGCCTTTCTCTTTGACCCTTGGTTATTTAGAAGTATCTTGTTAAATTTGCATGAAGATTGTCCACATGTCTTTCTGTTAATGATATCTAATTTAATTTTGTTCTGTCCACAGAATATACTTTTTATAATATGAGTTATTTTAAGTTGTTTGAATATCATTTTAAGTTCAAGAATATATTTTATTTTGGTGAACATCACATGTGCTCTTGAAAAGAATGTATATTCTGCTATCTTTGGAGTGGAGTGTTCTGTCAATCATTAGGTCACTTTGGTTGATAGTGTTTAGCTCTTTTATATTCTTTTTTCTTTTTCTTTCTTTCCTTTTTTTTTTTTTTGAGATGGAGTCACTCTGTTGTTTAGGCTGGAGTGCATGATTTTGGCTCACTGCAACGTCTACCGCCTGGGTCCAAGCAATTCTTCTGCCTCAGCCTCCCGAGTAACTGGGATTACAGGCATGAGCCACCACATCCAACTGAGTTTTTTTGTATTTTTCAGTAGAGGTAGGGTTTCACCATGTTGGCCAGACTGGTCTTGAACTCCTGACCTCAGGTGATCTGCCCACCTTGGCCTCCCAAAGTGCTGGGATTACAGGTATGAGCCACCACACTTGGCCAGCTCTTTTATATTCTTACTGAGTTTTTTTTTTTGGTGGGGGGGTCTACTGGTTCTATCTATTGACGAGAAAGGGGTTTTGAAGTGTCCAATGTTAATTGTGAAATTGTGAAATTGTGGATAAGTTTTTTCAGCAATCAGATTTTGTATGTTTGGAAGCTCTGATGTTTGGTGCACCTATGCTTAGGATTGTTTTATCTTTTTGATGAATTAGCTCCTTAATCATTATGTAATGTCTCTCTTTATCCCTGATAAGATTCCTTATTCTGATATTTATATAGTCATAGTGTTTGCATGGTACATCTTTTTCTGTCTTTTTACTTTTAACCTATGCATTCATATTTAAAGTGGGTTTCTTGAAGGTAGTATATAAGTAAGTCTTGCTTTTTTATCCACTCTACCAGCCCCTAATGTTTTATAGGGCTATTTCAGTGACTTAACAGTTAATATAATTATTGATATGATTGGCTTTAAATCTACCATTTTGCTGGATGTTTTCTGTTTTCTCTGCCCTTTTTTCCCCGTTTTCCTGTTTAATTTTTTTTTTAACTTCTGCTTGCTGAAGTATTGTCTTACTATATTTTATCTTTACTACTGGCATATTATTATACCTTTTAAAAAATTTTTAGGCCGGGCGCGGTGGCTCAAGCCTGTAATCCCAGCACTTTGGGAGGCCAGGGTAGGTGGATCATGAGGTCAGGAGATCGAGACCATCCTGGCTAACACGGTGAAACCCCATCTCTATTGAAAATACAAAGAATTAGCCGGGCGTGGTGGCGGGTACCTGTAGTCCCAGCTACTCGGGAGGCTGAGGCAGGACAATGGTGTGAACCTGGGAGGCAGAGGTTGCAGTGAGCCAAGATCGTGCCACTGCACTCCAACCTGGACGATGGAGCTAGACTCTGTCTCAAAAAAAAAAAAAAAAATTTAGTGGTTGCCATAAGGTTTACAATATCCATCTTTATCATAGTCAGCTTTCAAATGACTGTACTGCCTCATGTATAGTGTAAGAACCTTCCATTGGTATAGTTCTGGCTTCTCTCTCATTCTTTGTACTATTTTTGTACATTTTACTTTTACATATATTATGTACTCCACATGAGGGAATTTTTTTGGATGATGGGAATGTCTGTATCTTGATTGTGGTATGATTACATAGGTGTGTATATTTTTCACAACTCAAGAAATGCTACATATAAAATGAGTTAATTTTATTTTAGGTTAACTATCCCTAAAGGAAGATTTTGATATTTAGTCTTGTGCCAATAACAATGTTTTGGTTAACAATGGACTGCATAATCATATGTCCTGTAAGATTATAATACTGTATTTTTCTGTACCTTATCTGTGCTTAGGTATGTTTAGACATACAGTACTTACCATTGTGTTAAAAGTGCCTACAGTATTCAGTATAGTAGCATGCTGTACAGGTTTGTAGCCTGGGAGCAATAGGTTATACCATATAGCCTAGGTGTGTACTAGGCTATGCCATCTAGGTTTGCAAGTCCACTCAATAATGTTTGCACAATAACTTCATTGCCTAATGACACATTTCTCGGAATGTATCCCTGTTGTTAAGTGACACATGACTATACACACACACACACACACACCTGTGTGTGTATCTATCATCTGTTAATAAGAATATAGATCTAGTATAGGGTTTTTGTAGGTTATAGTATTAATTAAATGTCGTTGGTCCTGGTGATAATAATTTGAAAAAAGTTAATGTTTAGTAATGGAAAGTACATAATGCATACAGTCATATATTGCCTAACAACAGGGGTATGTTCTGAGGAATGCATTGTTAGTTTCATTGTTGTGCAAACATTGTAGAGTGGACTCACAAACCTAGACAGTAGAGCCTACCACACAACTGGGCTATGTGCTATAGCCTGTTGCTCCCAGGCTACAAACCTGTACAGCATGTTACTGTACTGAATGCTATAGGCAACCGTTAACACAATGATAAGTATTTGTGTATCTAAACGTAGGAAAGGTACAGTAAAAATATGGTATATAAAACAAAAAATGGCATACTTATACAGGTCATTTGCTATAAATGGAACTTGCAGGACTGGAAGTTGCTCTGGATGAGTCAGTGAGTGAATGGTGAATGAATGTGAAGGCCTAGGACATTACTGTACACTACTGTAGACTTATAAACACTGTACACTTAGGCAACACTAAATTTATTAAAGGTTTTCATTTCTTTTTATTTCTTTTTATTTTTTTGACACAGTCTCATTCTGTCACCCGGGCTGGAGTGCAGTGGTGTGATCTTGGCTCGTTGCAGTCTTGACCTCCTGGACTCAAGTGATCCACCACAGACTCCTGAGTAGCTGGGACTATAGACATATGCTGCCACACCCAGGTAATTTTTATGTTTTTTGTAGAGATGGGGTTTCACCATGTTGCCCAGGCTGGTCTCAAACTCCTGGGCTCAAGTGATTCTGCCCACCTTGGCCTCCCAAAGCATTGGGACTGCAGGTGTGAGCCACTGCATCTGGCCTCTTTTACTTTTTAAACTTTTTAAATTAAAAACTAAGACAAAAACACACACATTAGCCTCGGCCTATACAAGCCCAGGGTTATCAAGATATTACTAGGCTATAGGAATTTCTCAGCTCCATTGTAATCTTATAGAACCTTTTTTATATATGCAGTCCGTTGTTGACTAAAACACTGTTAAGTGGCACATGACTATATAGATTTTTGTTTGCTTTTTAAACCTTGCTGTCACTTCAATATTATGTTTATAATTAATAGCGGGACAAACAGGCTGATATTTTGTCGTCTTTTTAAGATAGACAAATGATGGAATTGATAGAACTGCATGTCATTCTTCTTTTGTGTTTTCTAAGCCAGAGAAAGAAAATGGCTATTTGTCTAGAATTCTCTGCTATCCAGTATGGTAGCCAGTGGCCACATTTAATTTAAAGTAAAATTTTAGTTCCTCCATCATCCTGGCCATATTTTAAGTGCTCAGAGCCATATGTGGACATTGTGGACATTACAGTAATATAAAACATTTTCATCATCACAGAAAGTTCTATTGAACATCACTGTTGAAGGAAAAGTAACAAACTGCCCATGGTTTGCCTTCCTCTTTCCTTTAATAAAAGGGTAAGCCATTTTTTCCAGGCTACTTATTCTCTGAATGTATCTCCTGAATTTGTCTATTTTATTCTGTGCAAAACTACAACTAGATGTAATCATTAGTCCAAAGGAAATGATTCTTTCCTCCTTTTATTCATATCACACTATGACTCTGCTTCTTTTTCTTCCATCTCTCTGGTCCCTTTTCCTCAACCTTTTATAGATTTGTCTTCCTCTATCCATTTATTGAATGATAGCCTTCTACAGAGGTCCATCTGTAACCTTATTTTTTACTCCCTGGATGTCAAATACCCCATATAAGTCAAAGAGCAACAAATCTATGACCAGCTTAGACCTAATTTCCTAGTGAATATATCTACCTGGCTGTTCTGTAAGCATTCCAACCTCTCCGTGTCCAAAATGCATTGGCCTCTTCCTCTCTTGCAAACCTGCCTTTATCCCACCTCATTGTGGGTCATTACTCTCTACCTTACTTCTAAGCTAGAAACGTTAAGAGTCCACCTCCTCATCCAAATCGATTAACCAATTCCTGCTATTTCCACCTCCTAATTACCTCTCAATTTTATTTTTTTTGTTTATTCCTAAAGCCCTGTTTTGTGGTCCTCCACATTTCCAAGTATTCTGACAACTTGTTAATCTTTCTCCTTCCCATTTATCTTCTCCACTGCTGAACAGTGATCTTTGTAAAATACAGAGCTGACCATTTTGTTCCCCTATTTAAAATGTCCCTAAGTCCCCATGTTACCTTTGGCAAAAATGCAAACATAAGCATAATATAGTAGTCTCAGGGTCTGCCCCTCCCTGGCCCTCTCAGCCCTCAGTCTGGAGTCTTTGTTCAGTCACGTCCAGCCACCTAACTGTCTGGAATTTTTGTAACACACCATGTGCTTCTCTCTCACCTCTGTGCACTCGCACATCCTGTTCCCTTCCTTGGGCTAATACCGCTCCCAGCCCCACAGCCCACCCCTCTTCCTCCTTGTTGAGTGATTCCATCTTGCTCTTCGGGACTCCATTCAGGCTTCCCCACCTGAATCTGGGAACATTCCCTGATATCTTCCCTCTTCAGGCTGGTCTTGTGCCTTCTGACTTTCCTCTGCATTCTTACGATATTTGTGCTTTTCTCTACCATGGCAATTGTTTCCCCATATTGTAATTGCACAGAAAGTATGCAGTAATAATTTATAAAGTAACAAGTTTCAGCTCTGAAAATCTATTTGAATTCACAGACTAATGAGCCACATTATAGTAACCTTCTACTGTGTTCTTATAGGCAAAGATGCTGGAAGGAGATCTGGTTTCAAAGATGCTGCGAGCTGTTCTGCAGTCTCATAAGAATGGAGTAGCATTACCCCGGCTCCAAGGAGAGTACAGATCCTTGACTGGAGACTGGATCCCCTTCAAACAGCTAGGTTTCCCTACACTAGAAGCCTATCTGAGAAGTGTGCCAGCAGTGGTCAGGATAGAGACTAGTAGATCTGGAGAGGTAAGCAGGTAATTGTGCGTGTCAGAAGAATCAAACCAGTTCATAATTGCCTGTCTGGCACTTCCAACCTCCTACCTGTGATAGAATTCTAAGTGAAAGTACTAGCTTAGTTATTTGCAATTGGTAGTGACAGAGAAAACAGCATCTAAATCACGGCCTACGTTCTTATGTCTTTTGTCTTATTCCTCAAATTCTTTTCATTTTGAAAATAAGATTTTAACCACACAAAATTAAAAATTATTTACCCATTGTCAACATCTAAACAAAATAGTTGTACTGGAGGCCTTAAGTGCATAAATATCACACCTGCCCATTACAAACCTGTTACAAATGTTTTTGCCAAAGTCACTAATGACCTCATGATCACCAAATCTAATAGGCAGTTTTAAATTCTCATCATGGGCCGGGTGCGGTGGCTCAAGCCTGTAATCCCAGCACTTTGGGAGGCCGAGACAGGCGGATCACGAGGTCAGGAGATCGAGACCATCCTGGCTAACACGGTGAAACCCCGTCTCTACTAAAAAATACAAAAAACTAGCCGGGGCGAGGTGGCGGGCGCCTGTAGTCCCAGCTACTCGGGAGGCTGAGGCAGGAGAATGGCGTGAACCCGGGAGGCGGAGCTTGCAGTGAGCTGAGATCCGGCCACTGCACTCCAGCCTGGGCGGCAGAGCGAGACTCCATCTCAAAAAAATAAAATAAAATAAAATAAATAAATAAATAAATTCTCATCATGTTGATTCCTGCTATCTGGACCTAGTCAGTCCGGAGCTGATCCGTCATCACTTTTCGTAACTACCAGGGCCTTCTTGCTGTTCTCTCTTCTCTTCTGTTCTTTTCCTTTCCTTCACACCAATATGATCATATCATTATACCATTTTAAATCCTTCTGCCTCTCTGGAAGAAAGCAGTTTATAGAACGGGCCATTTAGTGGTAGCCAGTTGATCTGTCATTGCTCTTCCACTGTGAACTAGCAGCTTCGCTTCTTGGTACTTACCCGTTGTACAGCATAGTAGATGTAGACAGACCACCAACTAAAAGAGAAACAAAAACACCCATACCCCCTCATACACTATAGTTTCCTGGGTATATTTCTACATGTGTAAATACATAGATCAGGTCTGGAGTGATCTATGTATTTCTCTTAATGGTTTCTCTGTATGGGGGATGAGGAGGCAGTGGTGGAGTACAAGGGAACCAGGAGCAGGAAAGTGGTCAAAGGGGAAGTTCACCTTATAGTTAATAATTTTCCTAAGGAGAAGATATAAATTAATTAAATATTATATGAATACTAAAATATGCTTTGGCATCCCTGATCCTTCCAGACAGACTTAAGCCCTCCTTTCTGTCTACTTGCACCTTGTAATACATCCGTTATGACACTTGACACATTGTTTTTTGTTTAATTTCTTGCTTCTCTCTTTTTCCTTCATAAGTTTCTTAAGGATGAAGGCCTTAATAAATCTGTGTTGAATGCATGAACGAATGAATAGCTGAATGAATTAATAAATTAATGCTTCATAGAGTTACTATACTGTAATTTACTCAACTCTGTTCCCCTGTTTTGGACATTTTAAACGTTTCCAGATTTTGACTATTAAAATACCCTCATTGCATATACTTGCGTAGGTCACATTTGTTTTTTCAAATTATATACTTGTACTATAGTCTCAGAAATAGAAATACTGGGCCAAAGAACAGGAGCATATTTTAGCTTATGATATAAAGCCTCATTGTTTTGACTTGAAAACTACACAGGTCTGTAGAGATCATCTTGTCCCAGTAGTCTCTATCTTCAAATCTTTTTTCAATATCGTATCATACCAGTTTTTTTTTTTAAAGATACAGAGCTGAGCTGCAGTGTTTTCAGAGATGTGGAAGCCTGCTTGCCCTGCCTTGCTCTCATGCCCCTGCCAGTGGCAGCCCTTTGAGGCCTCTCCATGGAACTCTATGGCTCCCATGAACACAGTTGGAAAACACCAGGTCTAAAACACCCCTGTGTTACAGCTGAGAATACTTAGATTTGCCCAGAGTCACCCAGTATATCCATCACAGAGGCAAGAGAAGGATTTAGTAATCTTGTATTCAACATAGTAGTTATGAGTACATGCTTTGGACTCAAAGAGCCTCGCCATGTGACTTGGAAGGTTGCTTAACTTTCCCGAGCCTCTGCATTCCCATGTGTAAAGTGTGAATGAAATGTAGCTCACAGATTATATGCTATTATATGTTTGATCATAGTTGCTTTTGGTTCATTTGGTAATTTGTACCTAGTACACTGTAGATGCTTAATACCTATTTAAAAAATATATGAAATTTTCAGTGTGGGAAAGATGATTCAGTGTACTAGACTATGCTCGATTCCTCTTCCAGAAAATGCAGTTTTCTTCTAGTGTTATCAAGGAGCAAGACACATGAATATTTGCATACCACTTGACTTGGGGTATGTAGGCTCACTAAGATCCACTTCTAAGAATTGGCCTCTAGGCAACACGGAACCTAAGAAATGTTTCTCCTCTCCCCCTGCCTCTAATGAATAGATTACCTGCTATGCCATGGCCTGCACAGAAACTGCAAGAATTGCTCAGCTTGTGGCTCGTCAAAGGAGTTCTAAAAGGAAAACCGGGCGTCAAGTTAATTGTCAGATGAGAGTGAAGAAAACCATGCCATTTTTTCTAGAAGGTAGGAGCTTTTTATATGCTAACATTTTTAAGGCTGTCTATGAATACATTGTCATAGGGAATTATGGAAATATTGTTTGTATTATGATAAATACCTGTATCTGTTAACATACATATGTCAGGGGAAAAATCCTGAAGATAGCATTTCCATTTGAAATTCTTAAGTGAATGTGATGAGCATGACTTACTAAGTGAAGTAATTACACAGTGGGAAATAACTCAGAACATTGTAATTGAGCTTGTTATGGTAATATGTAGTTTTATTTTTTTTTAAGCTTATTTCAGGGAATGTCTTGTCCAGAATGTTGGATGCACCAAGAACCTATGATTTTATGTCTTATTTGACAAGTTATGTCTTCTGGTAGAAAACCTCTAGTTTCAGGAATATATGAATTATGTAGTACACAAAAATGTTATAGACAACTCAGCCTGTGTTTACCGAACACTTAAGGAGCTTACGATCAGTTCTAAAACTAAATTCCCATGAAGTGGTTCAATAATGATACAAAACAGTAGATGACTAAATGCCACAGTGAACATTTAGGACAAGGGAGCAATCATTTTGAATGAAAATGGCAAAAGGGAGATTTGAGCCCAGACCTCAAACAATGGGTAGAATTTGGATTTATGGAGAAGAGATGGAAGGACCAAGATACAGCTGAGTGTGCTATATTTGCGAGAAAATGAGGTGGCTACCACTGAAGTGTTCAATTGGTGAGAAGCAGAAGTTACTGGCCAGTCTAATGGATGAAGAACCTTATCTGCCAAATACTCACCAATCTATTCTTTTCCTGTTGACCAACCCTCTAGTGGCAGCCTCTTCATGTTCTTACAAACTATTCTGAGAATAGACAGAAAACATCTGGTCAGGGGAATGTCATAATGAAAGTGGGTTTTGGGGATGCTAATTGATTTCATTATGTATGCCTAACTTCATAGGAAAACCAAAAGCAACCCTCAGACAACCGGGATTTGCTTCAAATTTTTCTGTTGGCAAAAAACCTAATCCAGCACCATTAAGAGATAAAGGAAATTCTGCTGGAGTTAAGCCTGAGGCTGAAATGTCTCCTTATATGCTACACACAACTCTCGGAAATGAAGCATTCAAAGACACTCCAGTGCAAAGGCATGTGACCATGTCCACGAACAACAGGTATTTGGCCTTTGACTAACAAAAGTTTGGTGAATCTGAGGTAAAAAGTGTTACAAATGTAATTTCAGGTTAAAAAAGAAACGCTTTCTATTTTATCTAAGTTCACATATAGTAGAGACGTGTGTCATTACCAGTTAAGTTCGCTTTTCCTAGCTGCCTGAACATCGTTCTCTAAATGCATCTCTGTTCTGTGTTTTATCTGCATTGTTGTCAGTCTCTCCTTGTAAAGTTCATTTAAAAGCTCTCACGAATTGTTTTGAGATACTATTTCATTATAACTTATAACTTTTTCAGAAAACTTGTTTTTAACAATCAATTTTGTGGGTTTAAGTAAAATCTGATGGAGTTTTACACACTCGACTGTGCTGCAAATATCATGCCCATAATTATTTAGTAGTGCCAGACATCCGTGCAGCAGAATACCAGACTGGCAGTAAAAGACAGCCTATAAGTCTTAGATTGGGTGCTGCCATTCACTAGTCAGGTAAAATAAGTTATTTCATCCTTGGGTCTCTGGTTTGTTCATTTGTCCAATGAAAGTGTTAAACTAGATGATCTCAAAGTTCCTTTCTGGCTCAAAACTATAGTTTTATAAGGTAGCTCAGAGGATGGCAAACTGCAGTCCATGGGCCACATCAGGCCCACTGCCTGTTTTGGTAAATTAAATTTTATATGAACATGGCCATTTTGCTTTGTTTGCATATGCCTCTGGGTGCTTTTGCAAAATAGTGGCAGAAGTGAGTAGTCGTACAGAGACTAGATGGCCTACAAAGCAAAAATGCACTGGTGGACGCTTTACAGAAAAAGATTGCTCACCCCTGATGTGGATGCATCAAGATCACATTCTTCTATCCTACCTGTGCCTTTTCAAAACAAATTTTGTTGTATTATATTCCTTTAAATCGGTGTTCAAAAACTCTGTTTTGTGAAAGATAATTTTTCCCCCCGGAACTTTAACCCAGATACTAGAATATTTAGGAAGAATTAATTTTTTTAAAAAGTTAGGTAGAACTGGTACTAATTTTTTATATTACAGAATTTTTAATAAAGTAACCGTAAAATATTTTTATAATGGTATACATTTAATGTTATATATAATTAGTTATAATTTTGATAAGGTCTAGAAAATACATAGTTAAAACGCAGATCTTGACCCAAAGTACTTGTTGAATCCAGTATGTATGTGACAGAAGTATCATTGTCTTCTCTGGTTGTGTGCCTACATTTCAGCAATACATTTTGAATGATTTTTTTGGATGTGACTCTAAAAGGACAGGCAACAAAAGCAAAAATAGACAAACGGGATTACTTCAAACTAAAAAACTTCTGCACCACCGAAGAAACAGTCAACAGAGTGAAAAGACAAGCTATGGAATGGGAGAAAATATTTGCAAACCATATGCCTGATAAGGGCTTAATATACAAAATATAGGGAACTCAACTCAGTAGCAAGAAAACAACCTAATTTTAAAAACAAGCAAAGGACCTGAACAGAGATTTCTCAAAAGAAGACATACAAATGATCAACAAGTATATGGAAAAATGCTCAACATCACGAATCATCAGGGAAATGTAAATTAAAATCACAGTGAGATACCACCTCACATCCAATAGTATGGCCACTATCAAAACACAGAAAATAACAAGTGCTGGTAAGGATGTGGAGAAAAAGGGAACCCCAATACACCGCTGAGGTAAATGTAAGTTAGTACAGCTATTATGGAAAACAGTATGGAGATTTCTCAAAAACTTAAAAAGAACTATCAGCAATCCCACTACTGGGTATATATTCAAAGGCTATGAAATCAGTGTATCAGTGAAGAGATATCTGCTTGCCCATGTTCATTGCAGCAACATTCACAATAGCCAAGGCATGGAATCAACTGAAGTGTCCATTAATGAATGAATGGATAAAGAATATGCATTATATCTACTGAATGGAATACTTACTGTTCAGCCTTCATAAAGGAGGAAATCCTGTCATTTGCAACAACATAGATGAACCTGGAAGACATTATGTTAAGTGAAATAAGCTGGGCACAGAAAGAAAAACCACATGACCTTATATGTGGAATCTAAAAAAGTCGAACTCATAGAAACAGTAAAATGGCAGTTACCAAAGGTAGGGAAATGGGGTTAGGATGGGGGTTGTGGATGTACACAATTTCAGTTAGGAGAAATATGTTCAATACATCTGTTGTATTTCATAGTGACTGTAGTTAATGATATATTGTGTACTTGCAAATTGCTAAGAGAGTAGATTTTAAGTGTTTTTACCACAAAAAGTAAGCATGTGCAGTAATGCATGTGTTAAGTAAGCAGCTTGATTTAGCCATTCCACAGTGTACACATATCAAAACATCACATCATGTTGCATACCATAAATATATACAATTTTTACTTGTCAACTGAAAGCATGCAACTATAATATGACCCAGCAGTTGTGCTCCTGGACATTTATCTCAGATAAATGAAAACTTATGTTTACACAAAAACCTGTCCACAAATGTTCACTGTAACTTTATTTATATTAGCCAAAAAATAGAAACAACCCAGACATCCTTTGGTAAGTGAATGGTTCAACAAACTGTAGTACATTCATTATCACGGAATATGTCTCCACAGTAAAAAGGAGTAATGAACTATTGATACACACAGCAACTCTGATGGATCTCAAGGGAATCATGCTGAATGAAAGAAGCCAATCTCAAAAAGCGACATACTGTGTGATTTTATTTATATAACATTCTTGAAATGATAAAATTATAAAGATAGATGACAGATTAGTGGTTGCCAGAGGTTAAGGATTTGGGTGATTTAAGGGATGGGTATGGCTATAAAGGGAGAGCAAGAGGAACCCTTTTAGCCATGGGATGGTTCTGTATGTTGATTGTACTGGTGGGCACCTGAATCCGTACATGTGGTAAATTGCGCAGAACTAAACACACACATCTATATGCAACTAAAAATCTGAATAAGCTCTGAATTGTACCATTGCCAGTATTCTGGTTTTGATATATACTATGCAAGATTTTACTATTAGGGGAAACAGTGAAGGGTACATGGGACCTCTAAGTACACTTTTTGAAATTTCCCGTGAATTTATTGGTATTTCAGAATACAAAGTTTTCAAATTGACAGCAGGCCGGGCACCATGGCTCCTGCCTGTAATTCCAACACTTTAGGAGGCTGAGGCAGGAGAATCACTTGAGCCCAGGAGTACAAGAACAGCCTGGGCAACATGGTGAGACCTCATCTCTTAAAAAAAAAAAAAATTACTTGGACATAGTGGTGTGCACCTGTAGTCTCAGATGCTTGAGAGACTGAGGTGGGACGATCACTTGAACCCAAGAGTTCCAGGGTACATTGAGTTATAATCACACCACTGCACTCAAGCCTGGGTAACAGAGTAAGACCCTGTCTCTTAAAAAAAAAAAAAAAAAAAAAAAAAAAGCTACATATTTTAATTAAAGATTGCTTGAGATGTTGTACAACATTTTAATCAAGTCTTAAGCACATAGTACAATTTGAAAGATACCTTTTAAGAGAAATCTAAATACCACCCAGTGGCAGATGTTAGGTTAACATTTGTAGTTATAAAATCGAAATATCAAACTGGAGCAATAGCAAAAGCATTTATATCTACTTATGAAATATTAATGTAGTAAAAAGCAGTTAAACCTGTTATAAAGGACACGTAAAGTTTTTGAGGTCACCCAACCTCTTGAAAAGCTGATGAAAGCTATAAATGATCTTCTCAGAAAAATTCACACATGTACATATACATATGCATGCATCATCTCATACCAGTCAGTAGATTCATGAGCCCTCAAAGCTCGTTCTCAAGAATTCCAGTTAAGAACTCATGCCTGCCTGTTAACAAATTGAAAAGTTCTAGAAAAATGGCATGGCTAATTTCCTGGAATAAATTAATAGAGATAAAATGTGTGGGTAAGAGGGTATATATATTAAGGCTTCTATTAAATTATGCTCTAAACAGATTATAATAATTTGTTTTCTTCTAGAAGAGTATGAGTGTGATTATTTTCTTGTATGCCTGCCAACTTTGGGCATCTGTTTTTTGCTTTGCTACTTTGAAAAGTGAAAAAAAATCTGTTTTAATTTTTATTTCCTTGATTTTGATTCTTAAGGAAGTTACATTTTTGTCATAGTACTTATTAGCCCATTATAGGTCTTATGTGAATTTCATGTCTTTGTCCTTTGCGTGATTTTTCTGTTGGCTCTTTTCTTTTAACATCTAAAAGTGGTTTATAAATTAAAGAGTTGGCCCTTTGTGATATCTTGACAGTATTCCCTCAGTTCGTTTAATTATTGTATTTTTTGTATACAAAAACTTTAAAATGTTGCATGCTTACAGCTATCAGTCTTTTACTATGTGGCTTCTACTTTTAGGTATTATGCTTAGAAAAGCATTTCCACCCAATATTATGTAAAATGTCTTCTGTTTTCTTTTGTAACTGTGGCTTCATTTTTTTACATTTTAGTCTTTAATTCATCCAGAAGTTATTTTATTGTACAGTGTGAGAGTTGGAATCCTTTTTTATTGTTAGCCAGATGTCCTGTATCAGTTATTACACAATCCTTTCTTTCTCTGCTGATTTGTAATTCTATCTTTACCAGTACTAAGGCCTTATAAACATATGATTCAGTTCCTGGACTTGCCATTCAGAATAATTGATTACCTCTCTATTCTGCAGTACCAAGCTATTCACATTATTACAACTTCATAATAAGTGCTAATAACCTTTACTCTCTACTTCCTCCTCTATCTCCTAATTTGGTTTATTAGTTCCATTGTGTGCTTTTATTACACCTACTGCCCTTATCATAGCACTTAGTAGACTTTGTTCTTAGATTTTGTCAATGCATTAATTATCTATTGCTGTGTAACAGATTACCACAAAGTTATTAGCTTACAACAAGACATATTTTCTTACCTCATAGTTTCTGTGGGTCAGGAAGGAAGACGTGGTCAACCTGGGTCTTCTGCTTCAGGGTCTCTCATGAGGCTGCTGTCAAGGTGTCAGCCATGGCTGGGGTCTTACCTGAAGGCTCAATTAAAGACGAATCTGCTTTCAATCCTACTCACATGGTTATTGGCACAATGCACTTCCTTCTGGGTTGTTCGTTAGTCCCTATGTGGCTGTTAGCCAAAGGCCATCTTTGGTTTCTTGCCACATGGTTCTTCCCAGCATGGCCATTTGCTTCATCAAAGCCACAAAGGAGAGATTATACTAGCAAAGTTGAAACTACAGTCTTTTGTAATCTAGTTATTTGTGATCCCTTCAGCCTTCAAGTCTTCTATTGATTAGAAGCAGGTTACTCAAGGGGAAGGAATTACACAAGGCTGTGAATACCTGGAGGGAAGATTTGAGGGTATCTCAGTAGCTGCTTACCATGCTCCATTTCTCAACTATACTGTATAGCCCCAGAGAATAGGGCATGTTTATCTTGCTGATCATTGACAGTTACTGTCTGACACAATGTCTGGCACATAGTATGTCTTAAATATTTATGGACTATAAATATGTCTCTAATAAACAACGTATGTTTAGATTTGGAAGGTTTTTTCTGGACCAGTCTAACTCTTTGTCTTTTAAGAAACAATGTATTTTATTCTTAGTGTTATAAAACTGCTTAGACCTCTGTCATCTTATTTTATTATGTTTGTTTTTCATGCATCCCAGCAATTTCCTTTGAAGAGCTTTCTTTTGCTATATACACTTTTTTTCTTTCCTCTCCAGTAGACATGGTGATGATTGAACCATAGCAGTCCCTTCCATAGTTTCTGTGTACTCTCACTCTTTGCTCATATCCCTCTACCTTCTACTGAAGCCTTCAGTGCTTACTTAAAGCAGGGGAAGCTTCCAGTTTACATGTTTTGGGCTGGTGCGCAGGAAGTAGGACTGTCTGCCTACCAGTTCTGCAAAAGTAGGAGTTGGAAATGTTTTTGGCATCTTCTGCTATTACACAGATATATTTAATACACAAATAGGATGGTCTTATAATTGCATATACCAAGTAAGCTTTTATGGTAGCCTAGAATCTAGTCATTTCTTTTAGAATTAAAATATTATAAGAAAATGTGCTTTATTTCAAGGAATTGATCTAATTTTTAGACTGTTCCATACTATTCAAAAACTGGCAGCTATATGTACCATGTCACTATCACCCACTATAGTCCCGTACCCACTGCTGGACAGGTTGTAGTCATTTATTCATTCAGTCATTCTTACAGTATTCATTTGCCTTGCATGTATCAAGCACTGCCCCAGGCACTTGGGAACACAAACAATTAAGACACTTAGAGTCTAGTGTGGGAAACAGACATGAATATAAATGGTATGTGTGGGGTTTATTTCTTTGTCTTCATATTTGGAAAAATCTTCCTACATATATCCAGTATAATTTATATAAAATTTATTTTTAGTGAGGGTATGAGGTAGGGATCTGTTTCTTTTTTTCAAATAGTTATTTGACCAGTCCCTCACCTGTCTGTTTTGAAATGCCACTTTCATTATGTTCCAAGATATAATGCAAATTGCATGTTTCTAAGTTCTCTACCATTTTACTTATCTGTACAGCTCATTTAAGTGTTGTAACTTCATAATACATTTCAATATCTGGTGATGCAAGTCCTTCATTTTTTGGTTATATTCCAAAATGCTCTTTGTTTCCAACTGTTTATTTTTGCGTGGTCTTCTTTATTCTGTTTTACCAGTTTTTTATAAGTGATTAATTGGAATTCTGACATCCAAGTTTTGAAAGAGGCTTTCAAAGACCTAGTTTAAATTTAGCTTTTAACATACTTTTCTCTGAGTGAATATGAAACATGAAAGATGATGCCAGGTTTTATTTTTATTTTTTCTGATTTTAAATTATTTTAATGACTTGTTTTGCTGTTAAATGCCACTGAGACTTTAAGTGAAAAGTATAGAGTTTAAAACTTGGTATAGACTTTGCTATTTACATTTATTTTACTATTTTTTTTTTAAATACCTTAGGTTTAGCCCAAAGGCGTCCCTTCAGCCACCTTTGCAGATTCATCTCTCAAGAACCTCTACTAAGGAAATGAGTGGTATGTTTTCTAAACATTTTTGAGATACGTATTGGCTTCTGGAGCCAAGAAATGTCTGGTGGTGGCTTTTTACATTTGCTGTCACCTTCTGCTGTTTGGAATATATCTTTCCTCCCCTTTTTCCTAATTTCTTTACATCATGAATCGAAGTGATCTTAAGAGAAAATGGTGCCTCCCAAAGATATCATTATTACACTGACTTGAGGCCTTCCTCTCCCTAGCCCTACTCTGTGTCACCTCCATGTGTGGCTTGCAAAGATGCTTGTGTCCCTTACCCTCTCACCATTTAGGGGGTGCACCCCTGAGACTTTGGAGACTGAGGCCTCACATAAAGGAAACATCTGCTGTAGATCAAAAGTGCATAAATATGGTACTTAAATTTATAAAAGAGTTTCAGATACTTCACCACTTAAAAGCTAGCACCCTAAACTGTGTGCAGTTACCACTAATCATCTAAATATGAATATAAATAATTATTTGGATTATAGAATCCAGGCGGGCTGTTAAGAAAACAATAGGAGACATAGTATAAGTCAAAGAATATGAAGGTTAGAAATGCAACCACTGGTTACCTTTTCTTCTCCAACCAATGTGTAAATCCCCTGCTCATAGACCCACCCAGGGAGACAGTGTTTTCGTATCAGTGCTTATGGTGTGTGAAATGTAAGTGTGATTTTACATTATTTGCTGGTTTAAGTGTGATTCTTAGTTGAAATCCTTTTTTTTTTTTTTTTATAAGAACACATCTCCAGTATTTCTTAATGGAAGTTAATTGAACAATATGATTTTTGTTTACATGAATTATTTTTACCTAGGCATTTTCTGAAACATGACTACATGGTAAAGTTGAATATCCTTTTAGAAGCTTAAATTAGTATAAACTATTTCTACAGAAACAAGAGGACTTACTTCAGGAGGATTGCAGTTCACCCGGCAGAGCTGATATGCACACGTGTACACAACCTCTCCTACATGATTGACAGCTCCATTACTACTTTAATTTGTTTAACAAAAGGTGCAGGGACTTAGATGGCCCCAGTGGCCCCACAGAGCAAGTGCGTTTGCAGACACAACTGTGGGTCAGCTGCTGACACACTCTCATTATGGGAGGGTCTGGCCAGTTATGAGAAACTTAATCTTTTCCTCCTTCCAAGTCCTTTTATATCATTATTTGGGAAGAACTTAAATAAATTAGCTATACCCTTAATAGGAAATATATGTGGATATGCTGGAACCTTCTTTTCTGTGTCCCAGTCTAAGACTTAGCAAGGCCAGATCTTGCCCTTTGGTGGAAGAGCAGAGTCAGCATCCAAGTGTCTTCAAGGAACAGCTCCCTCTGGGCTTCCTGGCATTCTCAGAGGCAGCATCCCCAAATCACACTGTCGCTACCTGCAAATTAAAATAAAAATTACTGAGGCCGGGCGCGGTGGCTCAAGCCTGTAATCCCAGCACTTTGGGAGGCCGAGACGGGCGGATCACGAGGTCAGGAGATCGAGACCATCCTGGCTAACACGGTGAAACCCCGTCTCTACTAAAAATACAAAAAACTAGCCGGGCGAGGTGGCGGGCGCCTGTAGTCCCAGGTACTCGGGAGGCTGAGGCAGGAGAATAGTGTAAACCCGGGAGGCGGAGCTTGCAGTGAGCTGAGATCCGGCCACTGCACTCCAGCCTGGGCGACAGAGCCAGACTCCGTCTCAAAAAAAAATAAATAAATAAATAAAAATAAAAATTACTGAATCCCAGCAGAGATACTATCTGATTAAAATATGCAGATATTTTGCATGTAGATGGTAATATTTAATATACTCAGATCTGTATCTCAGTGTAATTTCCTAGAGATTTGGAATAAATTTCATAGTTCTTAAAATTTCACGACTGTCAGCTATAGTAAACACTCAGATTTCTTTATTGTCTGGGGATACTACTCTCACATTCTAAGTTTTAAGTAAAAATGAAATGTAAAAGAGCTATAAAGCCAAAACTTTATAAATACACACTTATGAAAGATAAATAATTGATATTGGGGAAATAAAAGTTATCTGTGGGTTCCAAACCTTTTATTTATATTTATAAACTGAGGCTAGGATGATGATTATTGTAGATGGATCAATTTTTTAACTTTTGTGTATTGCTAAATTATTTGTTTTCCATTAATAAAGGTGCATATTGATCATAATATTCAAACTCAGGCAGTTTTTTATCTGGTACAAAACTTGTATAAGATCAAAAAGTTATTTGATCTGTTAAGGCATTATTCCTATGTTCTGTGGAATATAGCTTTAAATTCAGTATTGCCTGTAAACTAATATATAAAATGTAATCTTCCTCAGCAGGTAGAAAACAGGTGGTTAAATAATTTAATTATTCTTTACATAGCAAGATCATCTTGATGTTTAAACTATGAAGCATCCTTGCAAAATAAAGGGACTAGGTTCCTTCTTTGGGTGTTTCTTGACCCACAAGAAACACTGCTGGTTATTTCAGGGTTAAAACTTAGAATGAGGTTGTCATGGTGCTGCTCTGCCTAATCCTGCTCCCTTCTAAGTCCTTTGGCTACCACAAGCCCACACTATAGCAGAACCTGAAGATGCAAATATTAGGTAATGGGGATAATCTAAAATGTTAAGCATTTTGGTTAATTCTATTATTTTTTTAATTTAAAGATAATTTAAATCAGACTGTTGAAAAACCCAATGTCACGCCTCCTGCCTCTTACACTTATAAAATGGATGAGGTTCAAAACCGCATAAAGGAAATACTAAACAAGCATAACAATGGCATTTGGATATCTAAGCTTCCACATTTTTACAAAGAGTTATATAAAGAAGACCTTAATCAAGGAATTTTACAACAGTTTGAACACTGGCCTCATATTTGCACGGTACGTTTTTCCTTATTCCTCCCTTCTGATACCTCCTCCCTGCCCAACTTTGAGATCTTGAGTTATTAGTCATATCACTTTTATCCCCGGAACACAAAGCACTTTACGTATGTTACCTCATTAATCTTTAAGTCTTAAGATTAACGTATGTCAGTTCTTATTTATAGAAGTATGTCAAAGTTGAAGGCTCTCCTACGTTGTAATTGCTATTTTTATGTATTTTGTTTTATGTCATTTTAAAAATGCATTTAATATGTGATAATATGTTAACCATTTTATAATGATTAAACTGTTACCAGTAAACACTGATAACTTTGCCATTTTAATAACCTGAACTTATTGGGAAGAATTGTTTTATTAGCCTCAAAATTTATTTGCTTGCTCTTGAGCATTTTTAAAGACTTTTAGCTGAGCAAATTTTAGTTATTTTGACTAATTATATATAGAGTTCTTAATTTTTATTTTGAAATTATATAGTGTTTACATTAAAATTTTTACAAGCCATCTTTAGAGAGAAAATTGGAAATTAGAAAAAAGAAAAAAATTAAAAATGGTTTATCAATTTCCATTTCTATTCCTACTTCAGAGTCTGTGACTGTAAGATTATGGATCAGCATAGTTTATTAAAGATATTCGTTCAGCCAGAGATAGAGACAGCTGGATTCTTACACCAAAATAACTAACTTTTAGATGTTTCTTAATGTTTTTGCTTACATAAAATATATTTAAAATATAACTGTTTTAAATGGTCGCATTAACAGCTACTCGATGCTTCTAGGCTTGTAGAACTAAATATGCATGAGGATTATGTATGCTTTGGTAGAGGGCTTTTATTTCTTTAACATATATTTTGGCCCCCAAGCCTATTGGGCAGTGTATCACTCTATTCCATCCAAGCAATGAGGGTCAGAAGCAGAAGCACAATATAACTTTCCTATCTATATACTGTGTCTATTACCTTTGTTCAGATGTAATCAATACCAAGTATTAGGTTATGGTAATTTGCTTAGTGAAGTGGGATGCCAGAAAACACTAATCGTATTGATGTCTATTGATACCTTTCAAAACTGTTTAACCTCTGAATATTTGTTAACAGACTGTCGTTAAACAGTTTTAGACAGTTAAACCATGGTTATTTTTAAACAGCTTTAAACACTTACCCAACGGTTATTTTTCCTCTTCTTATAACTCCTTTTTTTCACCTTGCTGCGAAGCAGAAGCACTGATACCATGCCTAGGACAGATGTTACTACAAGCAAGATTAGATAGTCTCAAGGCAGTGCACAAAGTTTAGGATAAGGAAGAAGTTGGTAATGGGTATCTCTATATATGACTTGTCTCTCTGCATGGCTTGTCATGTAACTGAAGGAGAAATCTAAGTGCAGTGCATTTATTTTTTTTTAAGCGTTTTTTCCTCCAATCATAAAATATTCTATATTAAAAGATTGAAAAATAAAGTTATAAAAGAAATAAAAATCACCCATCATTCTACCATCCAGAGTACTGCTTACAGGAATTTCCATTTGAATATCAGAATACACAGCATCAGCTTTAGGAACCAAATAGCAGCTTTGAAATTTTATCTTCAGGGAGGTTCTAATTAGTATGCTGTAAGCCACTTCACATGGATATTGGAAAACATTTTGATGCAGGTGGAAGGATGCTTTGAATCTGTTGTCCTTAACCTTTTGGGTCTGTCCAGTAGCGAAATGTGTACTGAGAGTTTTCAAAGCTAGGGAGAACACAGAGTTATTCACAATGATGAGCCAGCTCCAAGGTATTCCTAGACAACTTGTGAAGGAAGTGGAAATTGTGCAGAAGCTGTCTTGAAAAAGCAAAGGTTCCAAGACAGTAAGCCTACAGATCAAGGACACTGCACTCTAAGAGTTCCCATTGAGTCCTAGGAGGACAGCAACACCTCTTGGCTGTTCTAGAGCAGTGGTCTTGTTAATAGTGCTCCTGTTTAACTGTTGTATTTGACTAGTATTTATAAAATGCTTCTGTGTGCTAGCCACTGACCTGGGTGTTAGGGATAAAACAGTAAACAAGACAGACATGGTCCTTGCCCTTATGGAACTTTCTGTCCAATGGGGAAAATAAACATTGAACAAATAATGATAAGCCTGCAGTGGTTATGAAGGAGAAGTACAGGATGCTGAGGCAATGTCTAAACAGGAAACTCTACATAGTCTGATGAGTCAAGTAAAGCTTCCAGAGGAGGTGGCTGTTAAACTAAAACCTGACAGATGGGTTAGTGTGAGTTAGGTAAAGAGGGAGGAGAAAAGCACCTCAGACAAAAGAAACAGATTGCACCAAAGCCCTGAGATAGAAAAGCATAGTATTTTCAGGAAGCTGAAAGAAATTCACTAAGAAGAGAGTTGCTCATGAAGAAGCTGATGAGGCAAGCAGAGGTCAGGTCACTTCACTGAGTCATCATTTGGTGGAAACAGCAGGTCTCAGCCTTGAGGTCACCCAGGATCCATGGCCTCTGGCTAACTTTGATTTCTAGAAAAATTACATATCTTGGTTGGGCACATTGGCTCATGCCTGTAATCCCAGCACTTTGGGAGGTCAAGGCAGGAGAATTGCTTGAGGTGAGAAGTTTGAGACCAGCCTGGGCAACATATCAAGGCTCTATCTCTACAAAAAATAAATTTAAAAAAATTAGCTGGGTATGGTGATGCATGCTTGTAGTTCCATCTACTCAGGAGGCTGAGGTGGGAGGATTGCTTGAGCCCAGAAATTCAAGGTTGCAGAGCTATGGCACCACTGCACTCCAGCCTGGGTGACAGCATGAGACCTGTCTTAAATTCCAAATCTTGCAACAATGACTGCTGAACACCAGAGATTTTGTTGAAAATTTCTACTCTCTGAAACTGATAAAGAAACCTCTCCATTCTTACATTAGCCACAATATCTTTCTCCCACGTCTTGCCTGAAGCTGTTAGAGAGCTGAGGGGCTCACTGGTGGACAGAACTAGATACACTCAGCTAAGGAGAATTTCTGTCAGTAGCCCCAAAACCTACTGATAGGCAACCAGCAGGTAGCTGGGAAACATTCTAAGTTGGGCTGGAGGCAAACCAAGCCTTAATTATAAAACATAACATTTTGTGAACAACAAAATTATAGAATATCAAATGTTGTGAATGAGGAAAAACTGCTTAATTACACTAATTATTCATAGCTTCTACAAGGATGTTTTACTCTTAATCTGTTTTTATTATATATCATTTTCCTATTCGTTAGAAATCACTGAGCTTTAAGTTATTTCGTATCTAATCCTGCAGACTCTTAAAAATTCTTAAAATTCTGAGTTGCATCAGTACAGCAGTTTCTCTAATATCAAAGGAGACAAGAGTTTCTGTCACTTACATAGAGATGTTTTTATATTTTGAGATGTTCAGGAATCTAACTTAACTTTAATTATGGTAATTAGTTGTATGACATAATAAAGCACGTTTTAGCCCATGTGAAATGAATTGCCTTTTTAAAAAGCCTGGACCTTCTGGGGTGAAAACAAACAACTTGGATTTCTAAGGAACTGGAACATAAACAACAATCAATATCCTCAGGCTTAATGGTATTGAATATACTCTATATATTGAATATATTCTAAATAGCAATGCCAGCAGAAGCAGAAGTGAAGAGGTAAACTGAAGACTTGGAAGTATAATCATAATATTTTTTAAGTGGAATCTAACTTATTTTCCATTTTTTCACCAGTGAAAAGAAATATGTAATGAACACATGATTGGAACAATTTTTAGATTTAAATTCAGTGAACATCTGAGTAGAAAAAAGATAAAATAACACTGTTGTAAAATCGGAATAGCGAAGTTGAGGAATAATGAGAAGTTGCTGTTCTGGAACTTGAAACAGAAACTACCCATAAGGCCCCATAGTACACTAGAAGGAGTTTGGGCTTTGAGGTAGAGTTTTACCTTGTCATTTCTTAGCTGTATACCTTTCAGCATACAGACCATCCTCTCAGTGCCAAAACCTGCTCTAAAATGTCACTAATTCTACCCATGTCATAGGGTGGTTGTGAGAATTAGATAAAATATATAAAGCAGCTATTAATGTGGCATCAGAAACATAATAGGTCTTTAGTAAAAGGCAACTGCTGTTAATTTTTGAGAGGCACCCCAGCCTAAAGCAGGCCAGAACCCACTGCTCAATCAGGGACATGCCCAGCAAGCTCTACAAAGGAGCTGAATACAAACAGAGGAAAAGCTAAGGAGGGAAACACAAAACTTTAACCTGAAAAGAAATAAAGAGCAGTGGAGGAAATGAAGTCAAAATAAACTCCAGGCCAAAGAGAGTTCCTGACGTTTTAACAGTCCACAAATGAATTCCAGTCCCCCTACCCTCCCTGCACCTGCCCCAACTCCTGCCAGAAGTAATGAGAGCAAGGAATAATGAGAGCAAGGAACGTGTCCAATGCACATGGAAAGCCACAGCCACTGGCCAATAGCTATTCCAAAAAGTTCTGCACATGTTCAACTAGGAGAAGACTCCATTATCTTCCTGAAGGAACATGAGCAAGAGGCCTGCCCTCAGGCCATGCTAAAGGAAGATGACTTGAAATTTATCCTAATATAAATAATTGCAATGTGTGTCTAAAGACAGCGTTGGTGAAAGGTCTTTCCTAGTTAAAGGGGTGGAGTAAGTGGAAGTGTTGACCTTGAAGTACATGAGTCTATTAAATGACTCATCTACGATGGCGGAGAAGAGTTTCTCTGAGTAGATGGTTTGTCAGCAGTCAAGGGTTACCCTCTACAAGGATCTTTTTACCTTTACCTTTGATTAAGTCTTTGTGGAATATGTTACAAAACCTTAACTTTCTCAAAGAGAATTGACTGAAAAACTGTAACCATTTCTGAATATCTTGGACTTATCATCACTAGCCTTAGTACATTCTGGCAGAGATGGTTGTGGTTGTAAGTGATAGGGAATTGAATAGTGGATTGAATGGGTTTAGCTCCTGCATACAAGGTACACCACACCGGCTGCCCTTACATACTTCATATCTGTCCTGATCAGTGCATCTGCATTGTGACACAGTGATGCCATTGGGGACCATTTCCCTATCTCTTTTCTCAGTTGTCTGACTTTTCCAGCACTCGTCACCTTTAGCATAAAAAGGCCACTTCTTAAGTCATCAGCTGGTCAACCTTTCTGTGAACTGGCTGATCGTAGGGTGCAAGCTTCTGGGCAGTGACTTCAATGTTTTAGTTGTCGCTAGGCACTCAGGGATCTTTTATTCACTACTGAAGTCAAGTTTTTAAATGGGATTATTTTTTGTTTTGTTTTTCTTTGTTGTTTTTGGTTTGTTTCGAGCTCATAACCATTATTAATGCTTGGAGTGCTAGAAAGGAGGTCTCTAGGTAAATGTGATTTTGCTGTACTGTCTCAGGTTTGTATTGGGTGGTGACCATATAAAATGAAATTTAGAACTTAATTTAATGCTTCAACAAAAAGGACTACTACTCTGTGGAAACAAAACTGTGCCCATACAAATGGTTTGGAAAGCTTGATTTAATTGGACAATACCAATTCTGTTATAGAACCCTAAAGAATATTCTAATTTCAGAAGAAAGAGTAAGCTTACCTCAGAGGCCCATGCTAAAGAATTAGCAGGTAAGTCTTCATAGACGCAAAGGAGTTTGGCTTCAAGAATTTTCAAGTTTACAGCACAGGTAAAACTAGAAAGAAAGAATTAAAGACCCTTAGAGTTAAGAGGAAGCAAGTTTCTAGGCATGTAGGATGAAGACTTTCATTTGTCTGAACAAACAGTCTCCTGAAGAAATTCATATTTTAAGTTTTGGGGCCTGTTTCGGAAAAACACTCAAACCATGTTTTTCCTCTGTTCTCACACCACAACAATCAACACAGAAGACTTCTGTGACCAAGTGTGGGCATTTTCCCCACAAACCAAGCAGTGGACACCAGCTGGGTGCCCTCTAATTTAATACCAACACTGTCTACCTGGAGATAGCATCAGATCCCACAGGGTAAAGGCTCAGTCCCCAAAATTGCTGCTCCTCTGCGCATACACTAGTTGCGCAGATCCAGGCCTCCAGAACTTCTGACTGACCAGCTTAAAATTGGGGTTCCCAAAACCTCCTCTTCGGGTTTGATTAATTTGCTGGAGTGGCTTGCAGAGCTCAGGCAAACAGTTCTATTTACTGGTTTATTTCAAAGGATATTACAGAGAATACAGATGAAGAAATGCATAAGTGGAGGAAGCAGCATGGAGCCTCTATGTCCTCCATGGGCCTGCCACCCTCCAGGCAGCTCTCCAAACCTGTCCTCTTGGGTTTTTATGGAGGCGTCATTATACAGGCATGATTGATTAAACCATTGACCATTGGTGATCAGCTTGACCTTCCCTTCCTGCCTCTTCCCTCCCTGGAAGTTGAATGGTGGGGCCAAAAGTTTCAACCCTCTAATCCTGCCTTAGTCTTTCTGGTAAGCAGCCCCACCCTGAAGCTCTCAGTCAGTATTAGCATACAAAAAGATAAGCTCTTTGGAGATTCCAAGGATTTTAGGAATTGTATTTAGGAAACTGGGAAGGAAAACCAAATATATATTTCACGGTATCACAGCCTCACATCTGCCAAGCCTAGTATAGCTGCTCCAAACTTACAGAAACCCAGAGTGGTGTGAGGGAAGTGCCTCATTCAAATTGTGATTCCAAATGTGGCAGAAATCAAACTGATTATAATGAACTTACAAGAATAGAAAGTGTAAGGCATATTAGGTACAGCATCTTCTGATGATCAGCAGAGAAAGGGGCTTGACTGCATGGTGTAGAGAGTTCATCTTTTATGTTCCCTGTCTCTCCTGTTGGAGGTGGGGGTGGGAGTGTATGCATGTTCTGTGAAGTTACAAGTCATGCTAGTTCCCAGTCATTGGACTGATGCATTTTTTGGGTGGACATTCAGAACCAAAGAAAAAAATACAGAGCCACAAAACAAAGAAAACATGAAGGACAAGAATAGGAGTATGGTCCTGAGTCTTCCCCACAGTAGAGGAAGCCTTCTGACTCCCTCCTCAGGTATGTGCCTGAATCAAGTGGACTAAAGGAACTAGATGCCGTAAAAGTTCCCTTTTGAGAGATCTACCTGAAGTGGTTAGCAGTAGATTATCACACTAAGGAAATAATAAAAGCCATGTTTCAAGTAGATGTTGGCTTGCCTTGGTCATTTGTGAAGACCATAAGACGGCTGTTCTGTCTTGGGAGATGACGCAGGAGATGAACTTGTAAGTCTTGTCAGATGCACCAGAGCCCAGTAAATAATGGACGCCACACTATAACTCACATTATAGCAATTCTTTATCTTTAGCAAGGTTCTTGTGGGATAGATATAGTAGTAGGTCGCTTTCCTAAACCCATTTGCCAGAAAATTAAAAAGAGGTGGCACTTTTTGTAGATGACAGATGGTGATCACAGTAGAATGCCCAGGAAAAGCAAATTTCTATTCATATGAAAATTTAGAGAGTTTGAGCGGGGTGATATTGTAAAATATATATTTGGCCTTCCCTGTTCTCTGGCATACCATTCCTAAAATCCAAAATGACTCTCCAGAGTAATGTCTTTTTTTTTGTTTAAACTAATGAGTGATGACTGGCAACCCCTAGTAGCTTTAGGAGGGGCCGGTCACCGGAAAGACCAAGGCTTGATTAGAGGATTGGGACTTTCAGCCCCAACCAACCTCTGGGAAGGGTAGAGGGCCTAAACATCACCAGTGGCCAATGACTTAATCAGTCATGCCTGTGGAGTGATGCCTCCATAAAAACCCAAAGCAGAAAGAAAGCTTCCAGATAGCAGAACATATAGAGCTTCCTGTAGGGTAGCAGAGAGGGCATGGAAGCTCCATACCCCTTCCGGCATACCTCACACTAAGCATCTCTTCATTGGTATTTTTTGTAATATCCTTTAATTTATACATATATCTGCCACACACACATGTGTATTTTTTTAGAGACCGGTTTTGCTCTGTCCCTTAGGCTGGAGTGCAGTGGCACCATCATAACTCACTGGAGCCTGGACATCCTGGGCTCGAGCAGTCCTCCCACCCCAGCCTTCCAAAGTGCTGGGATTATAGGTGCACACTGTCACATCCAGCTAATTTTTAAAATTTTTTTGTGGAGATTCTCACTATGTTACCCAGGCTGGTCTTCAACTATTAGCGTCAAGTGAGTGATCCTCCTGCCCCAGGCTCCCAAAGTGCTGGGATTATAAGTATAAGCTGCTGCACCCAGCCATATCCTTTATAGTAAAACAGTGAACATGTTTCCCTGATTTCTGTGAGCCACTGTAGCAAATTAAAACTAAAGAGAGGCCCTTGGGAACCCCAGCTTGATCCAGTTGGTTAGAAGTTCCAGAGCCCCAGGCTTGTAACTGGTGTCTGAAGAGGAGACAGTCTTGTGAGACTGAGCCCTCAACCTGTGGGATCTGATGCTGTCTCCGGGTAGATAGTGTCAGAATTGAATTGGTGGAATTCAGCTGATATCCAATGCAGAATTGATTGCTTGATTGGAGTGGGGGGACTCCCACTCATTTGGTCACACAAGTCTTCTGTGTTGATGATTGTTGTTGAATGAGAAAATAGGAAAACATGTTTGTGTTTTCCATACTCATAACTGAAAAAGAATTATATTTGCTTTAAATTGTATTTTTTTTAACTTTAAAAGGAGTTTCATGAATTGTTGCCTTTGAATTGAGAAACCCCTCAGCTAGCCTGGCATGGTGGCTCATGCTTGTAATCCCAACTACTTAGAAGGCTGAGGCAGGAGGATTGCTTGAGCCCAGGAGGTGGAGGTTGCAGTGAGTCGAGATTGTGACACTGCACTCTAGCCTGGGCAACAGAACAAGATCGAGCCTTAAAAAAAAAGAAAAAGAAACGAAACCCCAAAGATTGGAATGAAGTATGTGGACCAGGCATATCTTCCATATCACTGAATTTATCTGTGAATATTTGCCTGAAGGGTTGAAGGATATCTGAATCAAATCCAGGTAGAGTCAGGTTCGGTTCCTTGTTAGGCCTATGTTTAATCTTAGTAAATGTTTATTTGAATGTATGGAAGCCAAATCATTGGAGAACAAGTGGAATGTAGGCACATAAGCAACCGTTTTGAGATAAAAGAAGAAGCTATTAAAGACTGGAAAGTGCTTACAATTCAAGGAACTAGTCATTAGAGTGGGATATGGTTATGTACTTTAAACAATAAAAATGACATAAAACTGCTGAGGGAAAAAAATCTGTCTTCTAATTTAGATGATTATTTGGCTATGGTTTGTACTTTGTGTAAATTCAGGCTTATTGGTCAAAAATTCACTTTATAGGCTGACTGGCAAAGTTTGACTTAAATGCTGCAGACACAGCCCTGGAAGCTTAGTACCTCCAGATGATCTTTAAGTATTCTTCTGGAATAAAAGCCGGAAAAATGGGAATTCTGCTCTTGCCCTGGACTAAAGTGGACATAATGTCCCTAACTTCAGTTAAGACAGCAATTCCTATTTGGAAGAACTTGTGCTGGTCGTGTCAGAGCTCATTGTTATAGGTTTGATAGGTATGTTATTAGGTAATTGGCACTAATCACATCTAAGGCACAGATGGAGTGGCAGTTTTGGGACTGGGAAAGGGGAGACTAAACATTGAAGTATCCCAGATTCTCAATACACTCCTTGGAAAGAAAAAGATAATAAAGCCGAAGAACCCTCTTTTGGGTTAGAAGAAGCTATGTGGACAGTGAGGGGATGGGGCTTAGGAAGTTATTTTAGATAAGATGGTTTATCGTCCACTGAAATTAGTTTCTACCACCCACTTCAGAGAAAGTGTTGAGATTGATATGTGAAAACTGAAGAAAAGTTTTAAGGTGGGCTCTACGGGCTCCTCTGGGTTTGGCAGCAGAGAACCACCACATCTAAATCTAAAATTTGTCAAGTGCTGCATAACAACATTTTGGTCAATGACGGACTGTATGTATACACGATGATGGTCCCATAAGATTATAATGGAGCTGGGGGTGGGGGTGGGGGGCAAGAGAGCTGACTAGAAGCAGCGGCTTTTGGAGGCTCCCATCAAAAAACCATAGTAAGTGTGTGAATCCTTCATTGGCAGCCAGGGTATCCAGGTTCTCTCATCAAAGTAGACTAAAAGGCTGGTGTGACAGAGAGAAGCAAGAACAGTATGGTATGGCTGCCCATCTGAGAGCTACATGGGGAAGGGGAACCCTCTGCCCCCAGCCAAGGGAGGCAGTGAGTGAGTGTGCTCCCCAGCCAGGGGAAAATGTGCTTTTTCCATAGAACTATGCAACCCACAGATCGGAAGATCCCACCCGTGAACTCACACCACTGGGGCCTACCGTCCCAACGCCAGATCATGCAGATTCTTACAGCCTCTCAGCTGGAATCTGCTTAAGCCTACCAAACTCCTGAGGGGAAGGGCGACCAGCACTGACTGCAGCTGCCTGCTGTCTAAGCTACTGGAGCTCCTTGAGGGAGGGGCAACAGCCAGCACTGGGAGGGGCAGCAGCCAACACTGGGACTCGAAACTGCTTAACATGCTAAGCTCCCTGGGCAGGGGAAGGAGGGCACCCATTTCTATAGCTCCAGGCTGCGATTTTCCCCTGCTGGAGCCAGGAAGGCTGGATGGCTTGGTCCCAAGACTTGTCCCCACAGCCCAACACAATGGCTGGGGCAGTCTTTGGTCAGAGTTCCTCTTCAGGCCTAAACTGACCCATCCTTCCTCATTGGGTGGGGCTTCCCTGCAGGATCTCCAGTAACTCCAGCCAGAGGCTCAGGGATAGGATTCAGATCTTCCTGGGCCTGAGCCCCTAGTGGGAGGGGTGGCCGCAGTCTCTACAGACCAGCAGACTTAGCCTCTCCTCCTGGTAGTTCGGAGGAATCCAGGCAGCCAAGACAAATGGGTTTCCCCCCAGCGAAGCACACCCTCTCCACCAAGGAACAAGGGCTTCGTTGAACGGGTCCTGCTCCCTGTGCCACCCAACTGGGTGAGACCCTCCAACAGGGGTTGTCAGACACCCTATAAACGAGCAATCCTACTGGCATCAGGTTGGTGCCCTTGAGGTCAGAGGTCCCTGAAGAAGGAGCAGGCACCCATCTTCGCTGTTCTCCAGCCTCTGAGTGACATCCCCAGGCGCAGGAGCAAATCAGATGAATAGTACCTGAAGTGAACCCCCAGCAAACTGCAGCAGCCCTACAAAAGAGGGACCTGACTATTGAAAGAAAAACAAACAAGCAGAAAGTGACAGCAACTGCATCAACAACAAAACAGGCCCCCACAAAAAACCCATCCAAGGGTCAGCAACCTCAAAGACCAAAACTAGACAAACTCACCAAGATGAGAATCAATGAAAAAATGCTGAAAACCCAAAAAGCTGAAGTGTCTCTTCTCCTCCAAATGATCACAGCATCTCTCCATCAAGGGCGCAGAACTGGGTGGAGGATCAGATGGACAAATTGGCAGAAGTAGGCTTTAGATGATGGGTAATAAAAAACTATGCTGAGCTAAAGGAGCATGTTCTAACCCAACACAAAGAAGCTAAGAACCTTGATAAAAGGTTAGAGGTTCAACCCAGAATTTCATATCCAGCCAAGCTAAACTCCATAAGCGAAGGAGAAATAAAATCCTTCCCAGACAAGCAAATGCTGAGGGATTTTGTTACCACCAGGGCAGGACCTGCAAGAGCTCCTGAAAGAAGCACTAAATATGGAGAGGAAAAACTGATACCAGCCACTGCAAAAATATACCAAAAATATAGAGACCAATGACACTATGAAGAAACTCCTCAACTAATGTGCAAAATAACCAAATAGCATCATGATGACAGGCTCAGATTCACACATAACAATACTAATCTTAAATGTAAATGGGCTGAATGCTCCAATCAAAGACACAGACTGGGAAATTGGATACGGAGTCAAGACCCATCCGTGTGCTATATTCTGGAGACCCATCTTACGTGCAGAGACACACACAGGCTCAAAATAAAGGGATGGAGGAAAATTTATCAAGCAAATGGAAAGCGAAAAAATAAAAAAGCAGGGGTTGCAATCCTAGTCTCTGACAAAACAGACTTTAAACCAACAGAGATAAAGACAAAGAAGGGCATTATATAGTGGTAAAGGGAACAATTCATCAAGAAGAGCTGACTATTCTAAATATATATGTATGCAATACCAGAGCCCGCAGGTTCATGAAACAAGTTTTTAGAGACCTAAAAAGAGACTTAGATTCCCACACAATAATAATGGAAGACTTTAACACCCCATTGTCAATATTAGACCAACAAGACAGAAAATTAACAATGATATTCAGGACTTGAACTCAGCTCTGGATCAAGTGGACCTAATAGACATTTACAGAACTCTCTACCCCAAATCAACAGAATATACATTCTTTGCAGCACCACATGGCACTTATTCTGAAATTGACCACATGATTGGAAGTAAAATGCTCTTCAGCAAATGCAAAAGAACTGAAATTACAAAAAACAGTCTCAGCCGGGCGTGGTGGCTCACGCCTGTAATCCCAGCACTTTGGAAGGCCAAGGTGGATGGATCACGAGGTCAGGAGATCGAGATCATCCTGGCTAACACAGTGAAACCCCGTGTCTACTAAAAATACAGAAAATTAGCTGGGTGTGGTGGCAGACACCTGTAGTCCTAGCTACTCACGAGGCTGAGGCAGGAGAAATGGTATGCACCGGGGAGGCAGAGCTTGCAATGAGCAGAGATCGTGCCACTGCACTCCAGCCTGGGGGACAGAGGGAGACTCCCTCACAAATAAAGAGAGACCACAGTGCAATTAAATTAGAACTCAGGATTAAGAAACTCTCTCAAAACCATTTTATGGAAATTTCATGGAAATTGACCAACCTGCTCCTGAATGACTCCTGGGTAAATAATGAAATTAAGACAGAAATCAAGAAGTTCTTTAAAACCATTGAGAACAAAGAGACAATGTACCAGAATCTCTGAGACACAGCTAATGCAGTGTTAAGAGGGAAATGTATAGTCTGCATGCCCACATCAGAAAACTAGGAAGATCTCAAATTGACACCCTAACATCACAAAAGAGCTAGACGGGCAAGAGCAAACTAATCTAAAAGCTAGCAGAAGACAAGAAATAACTAAGAGAAGAATTGAAGGAGGTGGAGACACGAAAAACCCTTCAAAAAGTCAACGAATCCAGGAGTGGTTTTTTTTTTTTTTTTTTAAGATTAACAAAATAGATAGACTGCTAGATAGACAAATAAGAGGAGAGAGAAGAATCAAATAGACACAATAAAAAACGATAAAGGGGATATCACCACTGACCCCACAAATACAGACTACCATCAGAGAATAGTATAAACACTGCTACACAAATAAACTAGAAAATCTAGAAGAAATGAATAAATTCCTAGATGCATACACCCTACCACGACTAAACCAGGAAGAAGTCAAATCTCCGAATAGACCAATAACGAGCTCTGAAATTGAGTTAGTAATTAATAGCCTACCAACCAAAAAAAACCCAGGTCCAGATGGATTCACAGCTGAATTCTACCAGAAATACAAAGAGGAACTGATATGCTTCTTTCTGAAACTGTTCCAAACAATTGAAAAGGAGGGATTTTGCCCTAACTCGTTTTATGAAGCTACCGTCATCCTGATACCAAAACTGAGAAGAGATGCAACAACAACAAAAAAACTTCAGTCCAATATCCCTGATGAACATCAATGCAAAAATACTCAAGAAAGTACTGGCAAACTGAATCCAGCAGCACATCAAAAAACTTAATCCACCATGATCAAGTCAGCTTCATCCCTGGGATGCAAGCCTGGTTCAACATATGCAAATCAGTAAATGTAATCCATCACATAAACAGAACCAAAGACAAAAACCACATGATTATCTCAATAGATGCCGAAAAGGCCTTTGATAAAATTCAATATCCCTCCATGTTAAAAACTCTGAATAAACTACGTATTGATGGAACATGTCTCAAAATAATAAGAACTATTCATGACAAATCACGGCCAGTATCATATTGAATGTGCAAAAGCTAGAAGCATTCCCTTTGAAAACTGGTACAAGATGAGGATGCCCTCTCTCACCACTCCTTTTCAACACAGTATTGGAAGTTCTGGCCAGGGCAATCAGGCAAAAGAAAGAAAGAAAGGGTATTCAAATAGGAAGAGCAGGAGCTGAGTTGTCTCTCTTTGCAGACGACATGATTTTATATTTAGAAAACCCCATTATCTTAGCCCAACAGCTTCTTGAACTGATAAGCAACTTCAGGAAAGTCTTAGGATACAAAATCAGCATGCAAAAATTACAGGCATTCGTTTACACCAACAATAGATAAGCAGAGAACCAAATCATGAATGAACTCCTGTTCACAACCGCTACAAAGAGAATACAATACCTGGGAATACATCTAACAAGGGACATGAAGGACCTCTTCAAAGAGAACTACAAAGCACTGCTCAAGGAAATAAGAGAGGACACAAACAAATGGAAAAACATTTCATCCTCATGGAGAGGAAGAATCAATATCATGAAAATGGCCATACTGCCCAAAGTGATTTATAGATTCGGTGCTGTTCTCATCAAACTGCCATTGACATTCTTCACAGAATTAGAAAAAACTATTTTAAATTTCATGTGGAAACAAAGAAGACCCCATATAGCCAAGATGATCCTAAGCAAAAAGAACAAAGCTGGAGGCATTACACTATCTGACTTCAGACTATAGTAGAAGGCTATAGTAACCAAAGCAACATGGTACTGGTACCAAAACAGACATATAGACCAATGGAGCAAAACAGAGACCTCAGAAATAACACCACACATCTACAGCCATCTGATCTTCAACAAACCTGACAAAAGCAATGGGGAAAGGATCTCCTATTCAGTAAATGATGCTGGGAAAACTGGCTAGCCATATTCAGAAAACTGAAACTGGACCCCTTCCTTACACCTTATACAAAAAATAACTCAGGATGAATTAAAGACTTAAATGTAAAACCCAAAACCTTAAAAATCCTAGAAGAAAACCTATGCAACACCATTCAGGACATAGGCCTGGACAAAAACTTCATGACAAAAACACCAAAAGCAATTGCAACAAAAGCCAAAATTCATAAATGGTGTTAAACTAAAGAGCTTCTGCACAGCCAAAGAAGCTGTCATCAGAGTGAACAGGAAGCGTACAGAATGGGAGAAAATTTTTGCAAACTACCCATCTGACAAAGGTCTAATAATTATCTAAAATTTACAAGGAACTTAAACATACATTCAAGAAAAAAAAAAACCCCATCAAAAAGTGGGCAAAAGATATGAACAGACACTTCTCAAAAGAAGACATTTACACAGCCAACAAACATGAAAAAAGCTCAACATCACTGGTCATCAGAGAAATGCTAATCAAAACCAACCATAATGAGACACCATCTCATGCTAGTCAGAATGGCAATTATTAAAAAGTCAGGAAACAATGCTGGTGAGACTGTGGAGAAATAGGAACACTTTTACACTGTTGGTAGGAATGAAAATTAGTTCAACCATTGTGGAAGACATTATGACAGCGATTCCTCAAAGATCTAGAATCAGAAATACATTTGACTCAGCAATTCCATTACTGGATATATACCCAAAGGAATATAAATCATTCTACTATATAAAGACACACACACACATACACACATATATATATTTTTTGAGAAAGAGTCTTGCACTGTCACCTGGGCTGGCATGCAATGGCATGATCTCGGCTCACTGCAACCTCTGCCTCCCGGGTTCAAGTGATTCTCTTGCATCAGCCTCCCAAGTAGTTGGGATTACAGGCACCTGCCACCACACCCAGCTAATATTTTGCATTTTTAGTGGAGATGAGGTTTCACTATGTTGGTCAGGCTGGTCTTGAACTCCTGACCTCATGATCTGCCCGCCTTGGCCTCCCGAAGTGCTGGGATTACAGGTGTGAGCCACCGCGCCTGGCCACAAAGTATGTTTATTGCAGTGCTCTTTACAATAGCAAAGACATGGAACCAACTGAAATGCCCATCAGTGATAGACTGGATAAAGAAAATGTGGTGCATACACACTATGGAATACTGTGCAGCAATAGAAAGGAATGAGATCATGTCCTTTGCGGGGACATGGATGAAACTGGAAGCCATCATCCTCAGCAAACTATCACGGGAGCAGAAAACCAAACACCACACGTTCTCACTCCTAAGTGGGAGTTGAACACTGAGAACACATGGATACAGAGAGGGGAGCAACACATACCAGGGCCTGTTAGGGGGTAGTGGTTGAGGGGAGGGAAGTTAGAGGGCAGGTTGATAGGTGTAGCAAACCACTATGGCAAATGTAGACCTGTGTAACCACGTTCTGCACATTTATCCCATTTTTTTTAGAAGAAAAAAAGATAATAATGAACCTGTATAATGGAGTAGACTATACCATTTAGGTTTGTGTAAGTACACGCTATGATGTTTGCACAACAAACGGACGACACGTTTCTGAGAATGTATTCCCATCATTAAGTGATGCATGACTGACTACACTAATTGGGATTCTATATGACAAGTTAATCACTCACTTATAATGCTGTTTTCTTTTTCCATTGACTCCAAAAGTGTGCGTTTCAAACCTCTGAATACCTAATCTGTATTCTTGTATCTTATTGAGTGTCATAAAGCACAGCAAAGATTGGCATTTTAAGATTTCAGATTTTAAAACATGGGTCTCTAGAGAAGTAGACTAACCATCAAGAGAAAGATGAGGAATGCTCCAACTGTTTGTGTCCCCATGGCTTAAAATAAGGGACATAAACTGTGCCAATCATATAACATGCCATTTAGAGGGATCACAGACTGCCAGCAGGAGACCATCACAGATTACAGGAGGTGCCATAAGACCTCTACTTTCAGTGATGCTTTAGGTTTTCCCGGTGTAGAAGTTTTCCTCAGTCCTCACAATTTAAGCATACATTGGCAAAGGAATGAAGAGGAAAGCAACGTAAAAAGTCAGTGTTCTTTACTAATAAACTCCCTAACCAGCATACTTTAATATTCTGTTTTTCTGGGTGGACCGTGTGGTTCCTGTAAACTTGTAATTATTACCCTAAGAATTTAAATTGCAGCTAAAGAGTAGGTAAAATAGGATCTGACAAAATAGAAACATTTTGGAAGGCAGGGAATTTTAACCTCAGTCTAATGGTCTCGTACAGGGTTCAAGAAACTGCTTTTGTAAAGGTCCATGGTAAATGTGTAGGCTCTGCAGGCCAAGAGCTGCAACTGACAGATGCAGTCCATCACAGTTATTCAACTGTGCCACTGCAGAGCAAAAGCAGCCAGAGAGAATATGTAAATAAAGGAGCATGACTGTTCCAATAAAAGTTTATGTATATTGAGTTTCATATAATTTTTACAAGTTATGAAATAATTCTTTGGATTTTTTTTGAGCATTTGAAAATATAAAAATCATTCTTTAGCTCATGAGCCATGAACTGCATTGGGCCATGCTCTAATAGTAGAGCTGACCCCTGCTCTAGTAGTAGAAAGGCTTAAAACTCAGGGAGAAAAATGATACCATACATCAGTTTCTCTTCTCTTTCTTCTCTTACATAAAAATATGTCATCAAGCTGTGCCTCTCAGGAATGGCATGCAAACAAAAATTCAAGATTGGATGATATACAAGTGCCAGGTATTTTTAATATTTGTTTGTTAGGGTGACAACACTTGCAGCTCAACTTTCTGCTGTGGTTGTTTTAAAACTGTACTTTATCTCTGGAGCATCTTTTTCTAAATAATGGAAAGCTAAGGGTTTTCTCAGGCTATTGCAGGAAGAAGAGAGATGGCACTCCTATTTTGTCTAAATATTTTCTAGTTTTCTTCCCAGTGGTTTATTCCTGACAGTTTTAATACCTTTTCACAACTTATTTTCAGTCAGTTTTGTAAGCTATTGTTTTGGATTTGGCAGAGACAACTAAATGAGAGTACGTGTTGCAGGGCAGAGCACTCGTGATTTTCTAGGGCAGCTGGAGTCTCGATGCCGCACAAGTGAATTTAATACTCTTTTATTTTCCTGTTTATTTCTGAAATGTGGCTCATGTTATTTGCAGGTGAAGATAATGCATTAAATTCCTAGCAATTGAAAAAAGTAAAATGTACACTTGATTAATTTGAAAACAGCACGACTCAAATTTAAAATACATTAATGTGCTTGTGGGTTGTTTATAGTCACTGAAATATCTGTCATTTGCTTTATTTAAAAATTTCAGGTGGAGAAACCTTGCAGTGGTGGCCAAGATTTACTTCTGTATCCAGCTAAGAGAAAGCAGCTTTTGAGAAGTGAACTGGACACTGAGAAAGTACCTCCATCCCCACTACCTGCTCCCAAACAAACACCACCATTGAAAGGGTGTCCAACAGTTGTGGCAGGAGACTTTAAAGAAAAAGTGGCAGAGCTGCTGGTGAAATACACAAGTGGCCTTTGGGCCAGTGCACTCCCAAAAGCATTTGAGGAAATGTACAAAGTGAAATTCCCTGAGGATGCCTTAAAAAATCTTTCCTCACTTTCTGATGTATGCACTATAGACTACATTTCTGGAAATCCTCAGAAGGCCATTCTCTATGCTAAACTTCCATTGCCCACTGACAAAATCCAAACGGATGCAGGGCAAGCACATGGTGATCATGATATCAAGGCTATGGTTGAACAAGAGTATTTGCAGATAGAAGAAAACATTGCTGAAAGCGCTAATACCTTTATGGAGGACATAACGGTTCCTCCTTTAATGATTCCAACTGAAGCATCACCATCTGTGTTGGTGGTTGAACTGAGCAACACAAATGAAGTGGTTATCAGGCAAGTTTCATTTTCTAATTCTTTAGGATTCTGATATACTGTTGTCACTTGACTATTCTTCACATGGATGCTGAGGGTTAAAGGAAAAATAATATATTCTTAGTTCTGTAGAGGCTTAATAATGTATTAATATTTGTTAAATGTTCAAAATATACAACTATCCTAAGATTACTAATAACTTTAAAAATTGGAATGATAATATGAACTTGAAAAAAGATTTATGTCAAAAACATGATGGTAACTACATTATGTCAAAAGCAATACCTAGTTCACAGAAAAAGCAAGTGCCCCACACACTACATAATAGTATTTAATCTGGGACTATGTAGTATTTCCTAAAAGTAAAAATAGCTCAGAGCTGCTTTCCTTGTATAATACATCAGATTAGACCTTGGACCCAAAGGGGATCTGTTGTTTGAGTCTTTCAGTATTGTTGCCTGAGAGGAGGCATCATTGCCTAAGTAGCTAACAGTAACTAGAATAACAAAAAGCAGTCCAGCTCCAGGCACCTGTCTTGGACTTTTGGAGAAAATGCAGAATACATGGAAAATATAGAAAGACTATAATTTGCAGTCTCCATTTGGGAAAAAGAATGGGAACCTATGTAGCTGAACCCCTGGAGGCACCAGTCCAGGGTGTGGCCATGGCTGGGCAGATCAGAAAAATGCTGAAGCAAACAGAATCTGGGCTCCTTCAACCAAATGGTCCTTTGATTTGGGCTGTCACTCCTCCAGAGACCCTAACTGGAATGGAAAGGCCCAAAGAAGAACCACAAAAAATAATCAGAATCCTTCAATGAAAGAAGAGCTCAAAAATTTAAAGCTCTTCCATTTGAACAAATGAAATCTGAGGAGATAATAAAGTGAACCTAGTATCTTCAGATGCTCAAACTAGAAGAACCTCCAGAAAGTTTAGAGAGGAAAAAGCTTTTATTCTAAGATGTGTGGCCTGAAGATATAAATAGGTTGCTGAGGGTTAGAGGTCCCAATATGTTTCACTATTGTATTGAAGGAAAGGGACAGATATTGAAGGCCACGTTGTCACCTTTCACCATTTGACTATACTATAAAGAAACTTCCATGGCAGGATCCTTTGGTATCTGTTAACCAGTAATTGTTGGTGCCATAGTCAGAGACCAAGCACCAGGCCATACCAATCACATGGTTTCTGTTGTTCACACCAAGGTTTGTCAGAAGTCTGGATCAGTTCTAGGACTTTAGTAGAAGGGTTCTAATCTATTCCAGAATGATTGTATCCAGGGTCTTCAGATTATTTAAATACCTTTTCCCAGTAGGAATTTAAATCCTGGTGTCAGCATTTTATGTGTTCAGCAGAGTGGCTGGCAACCAGCGAGCAAGATGGGTAATGTCTGCCATTAGGCTGACCCTAGGTTATTGGTTTCTGCCCTCCCCACAAGACTTTGCAAACCTCCACCAGACTGAACCCTGTTCTGTACCCTCATCTTCACCCAGGCAGGCAGTAGGCACTGGAAGCTGAATCTCTGGCTCATTAGCGCCTGGAGGGTACTGTGGCAGAACCCTCATCTCAAATATGGGAATCCCTTGTCTCAAAAATTAACTTTGTAAAACTTCATATTTAGGGCATCCCTAAACTGACCTATCCATCATTCTTTTCCCCCCTTGCTCAGGTAATTTGAGGATAATATATGACCTCATTCTCGTCATTACTCACTCTCATACACCTGTAATATCAGTCCTGCACTCTGCCTCATCCAACACCCTCCCTCTTCCCCCTATCTGTGCAGCCCTCCTTCTCTCCTGGCTGCTTAAGAGAAGAGAAGCTGCCTGCAGATCCCTAGCCATTTCTCATCACCATCCTCCCCTCTGGCAGGAGCCTGTGTTTGGCAGACCACCATGTCAGGGCTGCAGCCCAGGCCTCTGCCAGTTGAGCACGCAGGGCTATGTAGCAGAGCTAGGGGGAGGCCCAGTGAGACTCTAGGTCCCAGCAAATGGGCACTTGGGTGCGGTTGCAGACCTTCTGGAGGACTTCAGAGCCAAGAGTGCAACTGCATTCCAGGCAATGCCTTAGTATTTGCAAAGCTGAATACATTTAAATGATGGTAGCTGGCTCAGTGGCACATACACATCCTCCCAACTACTCAGCAGACTGAGGTGGGAGGATTGCTTGAGCCCAGGAGTCCAACCTAGGTAGCATAGCAGTGAAACCCTGTCTCGAAAAAAAAAAAAATTAAATTTAAACTATAAGACTATGGCAAAGCTTCTGCAGCTATTTCTGAAGCCAATAATATGCACATAATATTTCATTTTAAAATAGCCATTGCACATGGTTTCCATTTTGTGTAGGACTTTCTGAGGTGTTTTTCACCCCCCCCCCTTGTAATGAATAGCTTGACTATGGCATCTTCTGCCCTGCTGATAATTACCAAGAATACATAGAAATAGTCCTAAAGGAACCATTTCTTAGAGCTGTACAGGCCCACTTGGAGCCTGGGTAAAACCTGGAACAATACAAAGAACAAGATTCTTGTGGCATCTCCCCCATCTCCTGGGCCAAGTGATGCTGGTGCTGTTAAGAGTATAGCCTTCTGGCTGGGCGCGGTGGCTCAAGCCTGTAATCCCAGCACTTTGGGAGGCCGAGACGGGTGGATCACAAGGTCAGGAGATCGAGACCATCCTGGCTAACACAGTGAAACCCCGTCTCTACTAAAAATACAAAAACTAGCCGGGCGAGGTGGCGGGCGCCTGTAGTCCAAGCTACTCGGGAGGCTGAGGCAGGAGAATGGCGTAAACCCGGGAGACGGAGCTTGCAGTGAGCTGAGATCTGGCCACTGCACTCCAGTCCGGGCGACAGAGCGAGACTCCGCCTCAAAAAAAAAAAAGTATAGCCTTCCAGCTAAAAAGGCCTTGATCCTATGACTGGAACAGCTTCTGTTACATGACCCAAACTTGATATGCCAGGTTTTACACCCTAGAAGGAGACCCTGGGTGAAATCATCTCTGAGGACTAAAGCGCAAGAAAACAGTAGCCTGTTTTGATAACATGAACTGGAACAAGGTGACCACAGTTGTCAACAGTAGAAAACTGTAGAAGGAAATAAGGACACAATCCTGAAAAATAAATGTTTCTCAACAAGCATACAATTTTAGAGATATTTGACTAGAATATGGTACTTCTTTTAAGGGTATCAGAAGTCAACATTTTGTTGTAATGTGTTCAAATTCTTTAATAAGTTTGGAGGAGGTGTCACATTGTTGTGTTTAGTGTACTTAAAGCTTTGTTTTTTCTCTAGTAAAATTTCATTGCGGTTTCAAAGCTTGACCCAGCCCTTGTCAGGGCAAAACTGTGTTCTAGATTCTCTTCTTAGTAATCTGTAAAGATTTCCAGCAGCCTTAGTCAAGATCCGGCGTCGACCCTTGCTTCTCTGGCCTCCAAACCTCCCTTGGTGTCTCCATTTTCCATGTCTCCTCCTCTCTCCCCTTCCTGACTCTTTTCTCAGCTTTGTCCTTCCTGAGGACACTATCACTGCTTCCTGTTATGCCCTCTCGTTGTCTGGATTGCTCCATGATTTTTTGTTGTGGGATATGTTGGACCAAACGTTTGCTGTGTTGTTTGGTGTGTGTTTTGTGTGATCTCCATTATCCCTTATCTGAGAGGGTGAGAGGGAGTCTCACTCTATCGTCCAGGCTGGAGTGCGGCGGTGTGATCTTGGCTCGCTGCAACCTGCAACCTCCACCTCCCAGGTTCAAGCAAATCTCCTGCCTCAGCCTCCCAAGTAGGTGGGACTACAGGCACCTGCCTCCACACCAGCTAATTTTTGTATTTTTAGTAGAGATGGGATTTCACCATATTGACCAGGCTGGTCTCAAACTCCTGACCTTGTAATCCACACGCCTCGGCCTCCCAAAGTGCTGGGATTACAGATGTGAGCCACTGTGCCCAGCCCCTTTATCTTCTTTTTCAAGAGATAAGTATTTCACTGAATACACGTTCTCCTCCCTGTTGATATAAGCAAGTCCGAGGCTGGAACCAAAGACAGCAGCAGAGAAAACAGAAGGACATAAACAAATTCCTATTGCTTTTCTTCTTCTAGGTTACTTCATTTGCGTTCTTTTCTTTTAACTGATTCAGGTATGTGGGCAAAGACTATTCTGCTGCTCAGGAATTAATGGAAGATGAGATGAAGGAATATTACAGTAAGACTCCTAAGGTCATACCAGTCCAGGCTGTGAATGTTGGGCAGTTGCTGGCCGTAAATGCCGAGGAGGACGCCTGGTTACGAGCACAGGTCATCTCAACAGAAGAGAACAAAATAAAGGCAAGCACTGTTTACTTTGTCATAGCATTATGGATACAAATACCTTATTATTTTCCAAATGTAAATATTTTTTACATTTTTCAAATTTAAATGTTGTATCCTATAACTATATGTAGTTTTCAATGGAAGTTGAAAAGATAGTATCTGTAAACGGTTATCCCTGTCAACCTTTAAATTTGTGGTAGTCATATTATCTCAAGAGTTTTAATTAAACTAGCCGGGCGAGGTGGTGGACGCCTGTAGTCCCAGCTACTCAGGAGGCTGAGGCAGGAGAATGGCGTAAACCCGGGAGGCGGAGCTTGCAGTGAGTGAGATCCGGCCACTGCACTCCAGCCTGGGCGACAGAGCGAGACTCCGTCTCAAAAAAAAAACAACAACAACAAAAAAAAGAGTTTTAATTAAGAAAAATAAATTCCCCATGGGAGTATTCATAACCCATTATCCAATCAGGGAAGGGTACTTCCTATTCCTAGGGGATGTATAATGAATACTGACCAGAACTCTGTGGGCCTCTTATCAAGGCCAGTACTTTGGAGTGAGGGAAGCCATACAGACCAAAGGAGACTATTCTTCTTCTCCCTATTCTGTAGCCAAGACACAGGTCCTTCTCCACAGCTGCTCCCGGCGTAGCCTTCTCCACCCTCTTGAAAAGGCCAGTGGGCCCGTTTGCCACTCTCTTCCATCAGCAGACTCTTCTGGGCTTGACTCCATTCGTGGATATCAGCCTCTGCCCTTTGCCTCTTCATACTGTCAATGCAGAGACCAAGAAGCACAGTTTCCCTGAGGGTAGTGTCTCAGGGCCTTGGAACACCCAAATAACATACAGAGAAATTATGTATTAGCTCCATGTGCTGTGTGGTCAGTTGTGCTAGTGTATTTTTAATGTGTCACTTCTTTCTATCTGGGTGGAAGCTGTATGTCTATTTGGAATTTATCCTATGAATCATGGGCCTGCTACTTGATAGAGAATTTGGAGGGAGAAAAAGTCTTTTCTTTCTCGAGTGTTAAGATGTCTCCCTTCCCTAAAGGAAAATGCTTTTTAAGACTTGGGTTCATTTCTGTCCTTCATGATGGGAAGGACACTGTGTAGAAGGGTGACCCTTGTTCCCCACTTCTATAGTCCCTTGTATTTATACAGAGCACTCTTAGACTGTGAGGGGAATGTATCTAAGATCTTTTGGTTTTCTCTAGATTTTGCAAGCAGGGAAATATATTTCTATGTCTGCAGCCTCTGTTCCATAATACAAAACCTTATTCCGTGTGCCACTATCAGCTGCCAGCTGGTAATCCTATATGTGTCATTGAGTGCAAATGACCAGTCCCTGAACCCAGGCTTAAGTACCTCAGTTACTGGCCACTGAACCCCCCGCTACAAGTGGGAGTTAGGAGGTCAGAAAGGGATACTGCTGTTTCTTAGCAGATTGCTCAATAGGAGAGGCCCTGACCCTCTCCAGAAGTAAGCTCACCCAACCACCCACACACCCTTTCCCATCTGCAGAGGCGTTTAGGAAATTGCCTAGCTGAATCTACAGAGGCACGAGTTCTGAGTAATTTGACTGACTTTAAAAATCTGAAAATTGGCCGGGCGCGGTGGCTCAAGCCTGTAATCCCAGCACTTTGGGAGGCCGAGACGGGCGGATCACGAGGTCAGGAGATCGAGACCATCCTGGCTAACATGGTGAAACCCCGTCTCTACTAAGAAAATACAAAAAACTAGCGGGCGAGGTGGCGGGCGCCTGTAATCCCAGCTACTCGGGAGGCTGAGGCAGGAGAATGGCGTAAACCCAGGAGGCGGAGCTTGCAGTGAGCTTAGATCCGGCCACTGCACTCCAGCCTGGGCCACAGAGTGAGACTCCGTCTCAAAAAAAAAAAAAAAAAAAAAAAAAATCTGAAAATTGGAAAATAGTTTGCCAGTTTCTTAGGAACACTTACCATATGACCCCTAAGGCCCTCAAGGTGTCTTGTACATACATGAGTGTTGTAGCATTATTATTAATAGCCCCAAACTGGACCCAGCCCAAATGTTCACCAACAGGTGAATCATAAAAACAAATTGTAGTTTATTCATATAGTGGAACACTGTTCAACAATACAAAGGAATTAACTACAGATATAAACAGTTTCATGGACAAACCTCACAGATTTTGTGCTGAGCAAAAGAAGTCAGGCACAAGAGAGTAATGTGTATGATTTCGTGTAAATGATGTCTAAGAGCAGGTAAAATTCATCTACAGTGATAGAAATCAGATCAGTGGTTGCCTGGGACAGGAGGTGGAGGGGGGCTAATTGCAAAGGGCAAGAGGAAACTTTTGGAGTGGTGTAAATGGTGTATATGTTGATTATTTTGATGATTAGATGGATATATACATTGGTCAAAGCCCATCAAACTGTATTGTAAACGGGTATCTTTTATTCAGTATAAATTATACTTAGATAAAGTTGGACACACCTGGAAGAAGCTAAGGACCACGATGATCACTGGGCCAATGGAGAATACAGGACTTGGACACTAGTCCTGAGTCTGCCTGTATCTGGGTGTGTGCCTTTGGTCAAGTCCCTCCATTCCTCTAGGTCTCTAGTTGATAGGAGGTAACTATCCCCAAACGTTCCTAGATAAACTATTTCCTGGCCATTTCACTCCCCTGGCCCTTAGGAAGTTCAGCAAAAGCTAAGCTATTTTAAGGCACAGAGATTTCTTATGAAGAGAAGAATCATACGTAAATCCTAGTGACACATTAACAGTGGAACAATATTTACAGTAAATATTGCAGATATTCCACAAGGATATCTCCCAGTCTAAAGTCTATAGGGCAGTCACTTTCTTCCCTCCCTCCCTCCTTCTACTTCGGGAATTCAAGCTCTCATGTCAGATAGAACTGAGTCTCAGCTCTGCCATTTCTAGCTGTGTGGCCTTGGGAAAGTTATTTAACTTCCGATTGCTTATCCGTAAAATCAGATACTCTCATCATGTTGTATCTGCCTGATACACTTTTTCACTTTTTCCTGGAGCCAAGAACAAAACATACAAGTCCTTGTTCTGAAGAAGCTTACATTCTAGTGAGAAAAGAGCAATGACAAGCATACAGTAAACACACAAAACAATTTTAGTACAATGAAGGAAATAACCAAGGCACTATGATAGAAAATAACTCTGAAGCAAGAGATAGGCAGAGTGATGTGATCTCATTTAGATGCTTCAGAAATCATTCTAGGACTGTTGTTGGGAATGGATTGTAGGGCACAGAAGGAAAGTAATACTGGTTAGGTGGCTGTTGTAATAGCCAGCTACCATGTAACCTGGATTAGTGAAGATGGTGGTAGTGGAAGAGATTCAGGATATATTTGGAGATAGAACTGACGGGACACTAACTTGTTGGAAGTGGATGGTAAGCAGAAGAGAAGATTCAAGATAGCTACTGGGTTTGGGGCTTGAGCAATTGGATATTGGTGCCATTTGTTGAAATTGGGACGTCAGAAAAACCATTGTGGAGAACAATTGAGAATTTCATAGGTTTGAGAATAGCTATCAGATGTCACATGGATGAGTTTGGAGCTCAGGGAGCAGTTAGGACTGGAGATGTGTCAGGTTGGGAAGCATCAGCATATAGGTGCCGTGTGAAATCACAGGGCGAGGTGAGATCACCTAGAGAGGGAATACACGTAGAGAGGAGGAGGGGCCTGGGACCAGGTCCTGAAACCCTTCAGTATTTACATGGAGGCATAAGGGGAGCAGAGAAGCCTATAAAGATGGCCAAAGAAGAAAAACCAAGAGAGTGGTGTCACAGAAGCCAGAAAAAGAAAGCATCTCATGACGAAGGGAGTGACCAGCCTCGTCATTGCTGCTGAGAATTACGGGCTGGATGCGAAGAATGAAAAAGGTAGCTTGGTATCTTGTGCAGCAGCAAGCTCTTGGGACAGCAGTGATTGTAGCAATCCAGGCCTGAACTTGTTCCCCACATCCCCATGAAGCTGACAAAGACGATTTCTCCCTTTATTTGGAGAAACCCCAGCTACTTAGCACCAGTCTTGCTTCGCTTGAATTGAACTTTGTCTGGTGGTAAGTACTGATTCCCTCCTTGCTTTCCCTGTCAGATCTTTGGTGAGTAGGAGAAACAGGAGATGTGGTCACCCGCTGAGGCTGGCGCCAGTTTGGCCTGACCCAGGCCCTTGTCCCAGGGCAGTCTGCTGGGTGATAGGTAGTGCTGGGAGACCTTTGGCCACTTGATGGTGCCAGAGAACCAGGAATGGACTGGGGCCTTATGCCGGGATTATGTGACTACTGACCCTGATCCCAGGACATTAGAGAGAGAGAGAGGCTACTGAGCCCTCACAGAGCAAAGGACGCAGGGCAGGGTGTGGTGAGAGTCAACGCTGGACAGTGCATGGACGAGTGTTTTATAAACTGCAGTTGCCATACAAACATGTATGATTAAAAACAAGAAAAGAAGCTACAAACAGTTCAGAAACACTTTGAAGCTTTGGAGCAGTTCTTCTGTAATCTGTTCTTGTGCTAAGAACATGTTCTGAATTTCCCAGGAGTCATGATTTCACACGCTATGTCCTATTGTCAGACCACGTTATCTCCATTTTGGGCCTGGAAGAACAGAATCTCAGTTGTAGGTGGCGATAGCTATTAAAGGAAATGAGAGCTGCCTGACTCCTGAGGCCTATGAGAAGCAAAAACAGGTGCTAATTTGGGATTGGAGAAATAGACTTGTGCACTTCAATGGCCAGCTGCCTGACACGCAGCCCTGCCAGCGATCTAGGCCTAAGTCGGTGTTGAGTCAGATGTGGATTCTAAGAGATGATCTTTCTGATACAAGGTAGACAGGCCCCACAGGCCCGCTTATCACATTATCACATGGCCAGGAAACGGAGTTAGTGGTGTCTTCTGCTTTTTTCCCTTAGATTCTCTGCTGGGGAGGGTTTTTGTTTCGTGTGTTTGGTACCGTGATCTAGGTACTAAGAAGCTGGCCTGTGGACTTTATTTTCCGGGAAGCAGTGAAAGGAGCCTACCTCATGTTACTTGGTGTTAAGGCCAAGACTTTGCCCTGGTTTTCGTTGTTGTTTTGTCTGCTTTGTTTCTTTTAATAACCATCATCTGCTTTAATTAGAGATGCATATTAGGTTTTCAACATTTTCCCTTAGATTCTTGGTTATTCTAAACCATAGCTTAATGTTTCTAGATTTTTATTTTTCTCAAAAAAAGGCTTTGTGTTTATATAATCCTTTTAAACTGAAGATTCTATAAATATTCTTAAAAATAATATCCAGGCTCTTAACAATCTGTGCTAATGGTGAGGAAAAGTTGTGCAGGTTTCTGCAAACACAGACCTCTGTTCAGCAGACTTAGGGCCTTTTGCTGAGCTGAAGGAAGGCCTAACCCAGCTTCACACCCTTGAAAAAAGTAGGTACACCTGTTTTCCAGTTCAGAATTCCATGCTGTTCAGCAGTGATACCATTGCTGTCATTGATGAAGCATCTCGGTCCCTGGAAGCACTGTAGCTGAGAGCAACCATCACAGATGCCGCTTTGGGGATTTAGAATCTGATAGATACCACAAGGATGATGCCTGCCATAGAAACAAACACTGCTGTCCAGGGAACGGGTGGAAATGTGTAACTCAAAAAAGAATAAGCTGATGCAGGCATTATAATGAAAGTACCGAAGGGAAGGGGAGCAGAGTTGGCAGAACCAGGTAGATAGGCTGCTGAGAGACTGGCAACAGCAAGGTGGCGGGGCTGAGCAGTCTTGTTCTTCCCTTTGAAGGGGTAGGGTGAGGTAGAAGACTGGGACCTGGAACCAGGAGCTCTGGTTTCCTTGGTCTCAGCTCCAGTCTTTCTCTTCTGTGGTAAGTCAGGGGCACCTCCCTAGCTTTTTCCAGGTGCCACTGTGCCACTCAGCTTGCTGATTATGGAATAAGATTGAGCCAATTAAGTGTATCAAATGGATTTGTTAAAGAGAGGATAAAGAACTAAACATTGTGTTTTTTTAATCATTAGGTATGCTATGTTGACTATGGTTTTAGTGAAAATGTTGAAAAAAACAAAGCATACAAATTAAACCCGAAGTTTTGTTCACTCTCATTTCAAGCTACAAAATGTAAGCTTGCAGGTAAGAGGAACTTTTTTAAAAATTCTCTCCATTTCAATAGGTTATTACCTTTTTTTTTTTTTTTTAGGTATATTTGGATGGTTGAATCCTAAAATGGACTAAGTATCTCGTGTTATTATATGTTACTTCTTGAAAGGTTTAAATTCATGTCGAATGTGTTCTTTATAAGATACCATTATAAAATGTTATAATGTTTTTATATTTTATGTTATATATAAAAACGTATTATAATTTCTTATAAAAATGTCTATTAGCCATCTTAAAGGGATTTTTCTTGTTCTAACTGCCCTAGTAACAATTGATGGAGGCCCTGTTTCATGACATTTGATCAGTTTCAATACGTTGTTCAGTGTGTTGTGAGGTGACTCTCAGCCCCTTTCCTGCTGAGATGGACTGTGGTGATGCTGTGAGGGTGTGACTGACACACCCTCATATGCCTAAACATGAGTTTGATCACAGGTCACTTGCAGTTTCTGGCATAGTAGATGTATCATTGTTCTTTTCCTTCCTCCTAAAGGAAACAGAGGAATCCACATGTATGAGAGTGCCGTGTAGGGATAAACTTAAAGGACAGAGAACACATTGGTCATGTTCGTGATAAGGAAAGGCATTGAAATATGCACCATGCCAGGGGGACTTGAGCCAAATGCAGAAAATGATCATAATTATTTCATGAAAATGAGTACTCTGAAAAAATGCCTCCTCCTCAGCGGGATGAATTCTTATGTCACAGGAGCAGGGTTTGGCTCTTATCTGTCTGTGAGATAAACCTGAAGAAATTTTAAAAACTTGTTAACAACTTTTGGAAGTTGGTGTTGGAAAGAATGTATCAAGAGCATAGAACAGGATTTAGGGTGTTGAAATTAAATGTTTGAGAAAAGTTCAAAGTTCTATGTCTGGAGAACAGAACAAGAAAAAGAAAAAACTCAGGAGGAGTCTGAATTTGAGCTTGTAGATTTAAAGTAGGAAAATATGGAAATAGGCATTATAGTACCATTGGGGAAAATATGAGCTAGTTTTAATTCATTTAATACATTAACTTAGAATTGTCGTATGTGTTATGTGGAACTACAGTTTTCTAAGAATTTAAAGAGTAGTTGGACTACAACAAAATTCACCTAATACCTGTGTTATGTTCAACACTACCTAATCTCTCTTTGATAAATCAGAAGATTCTTTGGTATCCTAAGGGTCAGTAAAAAAGAAATAATACGGTTGTCTCAATTTCCAATAAATGTTCATTTTATAAGAAAAATAATTGTATATATGTAGGAAGTGCATTACAAACATATGACTGGAAGACATGATTGATGGCTTCTCATATGTATTAGGTTTTTGGTTTTAAATATGTGTTCGTGTATAAAGTGAAGACTGTTTCTCCCAAGGTGGAAATTCCGATTGATTATCCATTTTTCTGCTTGTTTTAAGATTGCCTGCCTTAGTGTATCATTCAAAAGGGCATTTACATTATATTTTTTTAAAACCTAAGAGGTAAGATAAAGATTATAAGGCAAAGCTTTCATATAAAATTTAATAATTTTGCAGTAGGCTTATAATTTTAATAATGGTCAAAACAGACACAATCCATCTATTCATCTTTTAATGATTTTGCTAATTAAGTAGAAATTAAAAGATCCAATATTTTTCAGGCTTGGAAGTCCTAAGTGATGACCCTGATCTAGTGAAGGTGGTTGAGTCTTTAACTTGTGGAAAGATCTTTGCAGTGGAAATACTTGACAAAGCTGACATTCCACTTGTTGTTCTATACGATACCTCAGGAGAAGATGATATCAATATCAATGCCACCTGCTTGAAGGCTATATGTGACAAGTCACTAGAGGTTCACCTGCAGGTACCACTGTGATCACTGTTGTTGCTTGTTACACATTTTGTATGAGAGAAAAATCACCAGAATATTACACATTTTAGGCTAACAATTGGTAGAGACAGATTACATCTACATTGAGGGGGAAAAAGGAGGGAGTGGGGCTAGAAGGGAAAAAAATACCAAAATGTTCAGAGTAATTGTTTCTTAGGAACTGGATTTTTTATTTTCCATTTCCTACAAAGAGCATCTATTGATTTTATATGAGATTATTTTGTAAAGATAATAAGGAAAAATAACACAAAAGAAGGGAAAATTGGGTCCATGAAGATGTTTATTATTAGCTTTAACATTTTTTTAATGTGAAGAACATAAATGCCCCAAAAGAAGGAAGCCTTTAAATAAATTATAGAATATCTACTCAGGAGAATAGGATGAGATGTTTAAAATGGTCATTTTAAAGACTTCATAGAAACAATGGGAAACTTCTGTTTTAGTAAGTAGAACCACTGTGAATGTCTTTATTATGGTTTGACTAAAAATGGATAAATTTGAATATTAATTTTGATTATGGTTTTTTAAAATTACCCAAATTCATGTGGCCTCAGGACATGGGTTAGAAAGTAGGCTGATGAAGGATTTGATTTTGTGAGAGTTTATTTTCACTTCTGTTAATGTTGCAAAACATGGTTTATGTAACTCTTTTTCTAAATAAATGATAAGAAAATAAACCAACATTAAAGATAGTCTTGGCCTTCCAGACAATGGAGTGTGGGAGTGTATGCACAATGTCTATTTTGTGCTTGACATAATGATATTAGACATTTCTTTTAAAAAGAAAAGAATCTAGATTAGTTTTGTACATTTAAGCTATAAATTGCATTTCATCTTAACATCTACTCTAACTTAAAGATTTTAAAATGCAGAGACTTGTAATGGGATGTTTAGGTAGACACCCTTTAGGTAGGTAAGAGCTGCATTCTGCTCTCAAGCATTCACGAGGTATCCTTTGTCTGTTATAGGTTGACGCCATGTACACAAATGTCAAAGTAACTAATATTTGCTCTGATGGGACACTCTACTGCCAGGTGCCTTGTAAGGGTCTGAACAAGCTCAATGACCTTCTACATAAGATAGAGGACTACTTCCATTGCAAGGTATAGCAGAACCTCTTCTACTTCTAAAATTAGCTCTAAAATTACAAACAAGGGTAATTTACTAAATTGCGTAAGTATGAACAATTTTTTAGTAGTCCGAAATGGAATCTCTAGAATAGTAGGTAAAGAGCTCCAGACTTCAGAGTTTTAAAAGAAAAACAAAACACTGGTTTCCGCATTGTAAAACAAAGATAGCAATAGTGTGTACCCTATAGGATTGTCCTGAGGACACTGTGCCTGTCATGTAGTAAGTGCTCAGCAATCAGTAGATGTGTTATTTATAACATGCAGTTGATGATGCCACAGTGCAGCTGCCTGTGACTGTCTGCTAGAGCCAGCTGACTCTTCTGCCTCAGGCAAGGAGAAACCTTGGAATTTAGGAGGATAATAAAACTTTCCTCCTCAATTCTGCCTTCATCTTCCTCCTCAGACATCACTCCTTGAGCTCTTTATGGACCTGAGAATGTGCCACCTGATAAATGTGGTTCTGCAGTCCAAATTGTATTAATAAGCTCCATATCCTTTAATTATAGTATTTTTTTCTGAATCAAGCTCTGCAGAGGTTTTATTGTGCTTTAAGTTTCTAAAATGGTTTCCTTACCTCCATTAGGACATTATGGTCATATTTCAGAATATGCTGTGGTTTCCAAATCACTAAACCCTACTGCCACTTCTGCCCTTACCCCCTCGTCCCTGGAAGTGAACCCTTCCCTCTAACCCACAAAGCACATCAGGCCCCTCAGGGCATTCATGTTCAGTTTGCACGTTAGCTATCTGGGTACTTATTTGCCTTTCTAGAGTGTATGCTTCTTGAGGGCGTAGACTGTACCTTACCAATTTTCTGTATCCCTTACACTACCGAATCTAGTGTCGTATGTAGATTAGGTACGCCAAAATATGCACTGAATCAGTTTAAACCCGCGTTCAAAGTACAGTCTGGAACTGAGACATTCCTATAGCTTTATCTTGTTCTGTGTTACAGAGGTTTAATTTTAAGTCTATCTCTGAAAAATCTGAAACCCCCAGCTTAGCTGACTCCAGTGGACTCATTTGTATGGATGTTGTCCTTGTAACCTATGGTAGTGAAAATGACTCGATATTTCCTACTGCACTCGTAACCTAAGTGAGACATTGCCTTTGGGGAGAGTAGAAACACACACCCTGAACAGAAAGAGACCATGGGCAGATACCCCCAACTTCAAACTACAGCGGAAGAGGAAGATGAGGAGACTTCATCTTTACAGCTGTGATTTGTTGGTATTTAACTGGCACTGACATACATATTCGTATTGATAACATTTCTTTGTTTTTAGAATTTGTTTAGAAAAATGTTTTCTTTAGAAAACATTTAATTTAGAAAACTGTTATCTTTGCATCTAAATGTGAAGAGATGAAAAAGAATAGGCCTACAGACAGCTCACGCACCCTCCTCACTTTTCATCCATGCTGCTCTCCTTTTTGTCAGATTCAACACCTCTCTTCATGTGTAACTGATGGAGCCAGTACCTAAGTGAATCATAATGATATTAGGCTAATGTTTTTAGAAATGTTAACAATGCTGATATATGAGCCATGTGCATGTAGGGAGAGTAAACTACTGATGTCAACAAATGTATGAGTAACAAGACAAAAATTTTATAACCCTGTGTATTTGCTGCATCCATTGCAGCGTGCTTCCTGCAGGGGAAGGGCTCACAGGAAGTCTGATTACATGTTGGTTAAGTCTGCCAGTGCCACAGCAATCTGTTTTTCTAATGGCGTAGCAATATGCTCTTTGCTAGGAGTAATAAGAGTATCATGCATTTCTGTTTTGTAGCACATGACCTCCGAGTGCTTTGTTTCATTACCCTTCTGTGGGAAAATCTGCCTCTTCCATTGCAAAGGAAAATGGTTACGAGTAGAGGTAAAAATCAGTCACTTGGCTTTTTAATCTTAACTTATTGTGAAATATTTGAAATATACACATAGGTTTTTTAAAAAATGGAATAAATACTCACAGACTCATCACCAGTTTATGAAATAAAACACGACCAGTGTGGTTGAAGTTTCCTGGTCGAAGTTATGGTCGAAGAAAGTTTATATCTCCTTTCTTCTGCCTCCACCCCAGTTTCATTTGTTTTTTCTCATTCTTACTTGTTTATATTCTTACTGTATTTGTACTTGTAGATACACACTTTTACTGTATATTTTTATATATAAATAGTGGAAATATATTAATAAATATGTGTATGGAATATAAAGGTAAATGAATAAATATAACTAAATGAATAAATATTTAAAAACTTGATATAAGTAGTAAGAGGTATTGGTCATGCTTTTTCATTCATTATGTTTGTGAGATTCATTCATGTTGATGTGTGCAGCTCTAGTTCATCTATTTTTACTGCTGTATGATTCAACACTATGAATATGCCAACGTTATCACTCCATCTTCCTGATGATGGATATTTAGATTGTTCCTAATTTTTTGAACCTTCCTGTCTGTATCTTCCAGGGTACATACATAGGAATGGAGTTTCTAGGTATTGGGAATGCATATCTTCAGTTTTACTAGATCTTGCTTAATTGCTGTCCAAAGTTGCCCTTCCATTGAGAGTATATCCCTTTAAGAGCTATGGCTTCGTGGGGCAGTGTCAGATCCTCCCTCCCTCCTGCCTGGATCTAAGGCCGTGTCTCCTGCTCAGGACTATTTTGGCTTTAATGTTCACATACTCTTCTATGTCTAGTCACTAACAATTGTCTTATTTTCTTGCAAGCTCAATTATGAACTTGAATTTTGTTATGGTTTATCCTGTGTTTCTGTATGTTTTTTAAAAATGCAGGTTTTGGATTTTTGTGGTTGCTTTCCCTCCCTCTATCTTTCTTCATCTAGTTTGAGGTGGCACACACCTGTAATACCAGCATTTTGGGAGGCCAAGGCAGGAGGATGACTTGATGTCAGGAGTTTGAGACCAGCCTGGGCACAATAGTGAGATACCATCTCTACATAACCAAAGAGAAAAAAAAAAAAAAAAAAAAAAACTAAAAAATAAGAAAAAACATTGGCTTGATTTTTTTTCTTTTTCTTTTTTTCCTTTGATACAGAGGTTCTTAACCTAGATGCAAGGACCTCAACTTTCAGGGGGTCCCTCAACCCTCCTGGAATTGTATGCAAATTGTTTGTGTGCTTGTATTATATATTTTGGGGGAAAAGTATGCATAATTTTATAAGATTCTCAAATCAACCCCCAAAAGGTAAGAATCATTGCTTTATTGAATTTTTTAAATGCTACGCAGCAACATATTGATAACTTAATTGATTTTTTTCATTATTTAAATAAAACTTGGTCATGTCTACTTTAATGAGAGTAGCAGTTTTGAAGTAATTATTGCTATTAATGTGAATGTATGTCAGAAGACTGAAATCTCGGGTCATATGACCAAGGGATATGTGCCTAGGGATAAGCTTCAAAAACATGACTCGTTGAAAAGATCATGGCATTCTTCAGATCTTAAAGTTCTGTGTAATTTAGTTTAAAATATATAAGTGTATGCATACCAACTTTTTAAGCTTTTTATTTTGAAATAATTTCCTTTTTTACAAGTTGCAAAAATAGCACAAAGAGGTCTCATTGGCTTTTTACCTTCTGCAAATGTTAACATCTATATAACCATTGCACAATTTTCAAAGCCAGGAAATTGACATTAATACAAAACCATTAGTTAATCTATAGAACATACATTTCCCAAATGTCCCACAAAGTCCTTTTTCTGCTCCAGCATCCAATCTGGATCCCACATTGTCTTTAGTTGTCATGCCTTCTTAGTATACTCCAGTCTGGCTAGTATACTCCAGCCTTTCTTTGCTGTTCCTGACTTTTTGAAGAATAGCATTATGTTGTAAAGTATCTCACAATTTGAGTATCTTCATGTTTAAATTTTGGTTATGCATTTTTGGTAAAAAGAAGCCTTCTTGGTGTATGTCTAAATACTTTAGATAAATATCTAGTATTATTTTTGTTACTATCAAATTGTATATTGTCTACCTTCAAGGTAGACAAAAGGTTTGAGTACTCGTTCTCTTAGTGATGTATGGAAAGTCAGGGAAGGAAAAATAATTAGTGAAAAGCAGATCCTATGTTTAATCATGTATTTATTCTTGATAGTTATACAAATAATTGCAAAGGTAATTATTGTTTTGACCCCAAAACAATAGTTTTTCCTTTATATTGTAATATTTTGGAGAACAGACTGTATCTTTTAATCAGCAGTATATAATAATGTATCAAATCATTTTGTAATAAATCATGTCCTAGAATTGGAGAAATAATAAATATTACTATACTTATTTTACAGTTTATTATCAGTTTGCTGATTATTACTGATTAGGTGTTGAAAGCAATTCTACTCTAAAACAATAATTAGTAGGCTGGGTGCAGTGACTCACACCTGTAATCCCAGCACTTTGGGAGGCCAAGGTGGGTGGACCTTTTGAGGTCAGGAGTTTGAGACCAGCCTGGCCAACATGGTGAAACTGCATCTCTACTAAAAAATACAAAAAAAGTAGCTGGGTGTGGTGGTGGGCACCTGTCATCCCAGCTACTCAGGAGGCGGAGGCAGGAGAATCACTTGAACCCGGGAGTCGGAGGTTGCAATGAGCCGAGATTGCAGCACTGCACTCCAGCCTGGACAACAGAACAAAACTCCATCCCAAAATAATAATAATAATAATAATATAATAAGTAAATACATTTTAAATTAAGGGAAAATTTTAACATTGTTAGTCTATTGCTTTTAATATGCAATTCAGGATTGTACAAAATATAATTGCACAGAAGCATTTCTGTTTTTTGAATATGCTAATAAATTAGCCAACACTTATCTCATTTCAGATCACAAACGTTCACAGCAGCCGAGCTCTTGATGTTCAGTTCCTGGACTCGGGCACTGTGACATCTGTGAAAGTGTCAGAGCTCAGGGAAATTCCACCTCGGTTCCTACAAGAAATGATTGCAATACCACCTCAGGTACTATGTTACCAGCCTGGGAGATTTGCTGGAACAGATTTGGATGTGTTCATAATCTTATTGTAAGATGCCTTCTCAGTTTTGATCTCATTAATTTTTAAGAAAATTGGAAATTTTCCAAATGTAGTTGTCTACTAGTTTTCAGAAGTAAAACGTGGCTGACTTAGACAAGACCAGTCATATTTACAGACTGTTGTTTGAGAAATGTTTGTTTTCAAGAACATCTAGTCATTAAGCTGTGTTGTCCAGTTACAGGTTCCATTTTGATAATTAGATGCCAGTACTGACTTATATACAGTTCCAGAATATTGTGTATAAATGTTTATTTTTAGAGTTTTTAGTTTAGGTAACCATTTTCTTTGGAAATCTGTTTAGACATAATCATTTTCTCAGTGACTTCCCCACCATACATTTTAATTAAAAGATTAACTTCAGTCAATCCTTTCTTTATTCGTGAACGTTCAGATGATAAGGATTTTGAATATTTTGAATTTTTTAGAACTACTCACTACCTTTAAGAGAAGTAGAGGGTTTTGTGCACAAATTAATATCTTTTAAAAAATAAAACTATTCAGTATTCTACAACTTCAAGATGCCTATTTACTAATATTTTCAAGAAGACATCTTCTGCCATCAAACTCAGTGAATAAAACATTGTCCATAATTAGCATGGCTTTTGACATGTCTCTCCCTCCCATCACCATTGCTTTTTCTAGCCGTGACTATTACAGAGAAGCTTTTTTCAAAATCATTTTTACTGTCCATTGCTCAGCCATAGTTCTGGAAATTGATAGACCTTTAAGTGCTACTCTGACTTAATAATACCTCTTGTTGGAACAGCCAGGCAGGGCCAGCCTTACCTGGAAAAGATCCCCTGGGGTGGAGGGCAGTTGGGAATCTGTCCCACCACTGCGACGCTCTGAAAGTCCGCAACAGTACCACCTGTATGCTATGGCATTAGCAATTACTAAAGTTTTTTTTCATAACCTTATCTAGGTTTATTATTTGAGAAATATGAAGACTATTGGTTGGGAGAACCTTAAAAACCAGCTAGCCCAAGCCTCTGGCTCACAGCATCTCTCCAAGAGTCTAAATCAGAGTACCAGACCAATGGACTGTCAGCCAAAGCCAACCCTTACATACGGAGTTTTGGCTCTTGGCTCTTACAGTATTTTAAAAATGTGAATTGGTTGCCAGCATTTTAAAATTAGAAAATTTCACACAAAAAATCCTGCTTCTAGCTTCTCTCTTGACAAATTGGAAAATCGGACTCTGCTGAGCACTGTTCTTGTGGGGCAGTGCTCCTAAGGAGCTTGGGGCCTTCTCCTCTGCTGGCCCCATTGGGCCTGCCTCACTCCCTCGTTGCCTGCCCAGCCCCTGCAGAAATTCAAGTGTGCTGTCTCTGCTCTGAGTGACCTCTTCTCCAACAAGAAAGGTACCACATCCAGCCAGCAGAGCGAGAGACTTAGAGCTCCTGAGGGAGGAAAGCAGGAAGACGGGAAGGGGCTCAGAGAGGAAAAGGAATCCTGGAACTGAGTTTCATCCCCTTCACAAAATTGCTTCTATTGATTCAAGGGTTTGCTTGAAGCTGAAGGAAATCCCTGAGTTCACTTTTTAGCCTCTACTGTAGCCATTCTACAGATGCTTGTATAATGACAGTAGGAGGTAAAAAACACTGGGGAAAATGAGGCTTTTAGAGACCTGTGGATTTCAGTTTTTCTCACCCTCCTTAATTCTCATTACAGCTTCCTTCAAAGGGCAAACAAATGTGCCTGGTATCCACGAGGTACTCAGGAAGTGCTGAATGAAGCAGCAGGAGTCAGATTTCCTCCAAATGGCAGTTTTTTTTGTTTTTTTTTTTAAGTTGAGGTAGAGGGTAGACCTTGATAAAAGTTCCAACCCTGTCTTTGCAACTTTGGTATCTTATGCAGTCTTTCTGAGTCCATTTCCCCGTCTGTGAAATGGGGCTGCAACACCTGTCATGCAGAAATATTGTATGGTGGGAAGTATATGGAGTGCTGGGGGTAAGCCCTGGCTCATAAAGGAGTAAAGACAATAGTAGTTACATAAATAGAGTTGGGAACATAGCAGATGCTCAAACCAGGAACTGTAATTGTCATTATTAGCTGTTGTTGCTTGCTGTCTATCTTGGTAACATTTGATTTGTAGGAAAATAATATTAACATTACTCATAACTAGATATTTTAACATGGTGTATTTACTTTTCCGTCATATTTTCTTTTCAGGCCATTAAGTGCTGTTTAGCAGATCTTCCACAATCTATTGGCATGTGGACACCAGATGCAGTGCTTTGGTTAAGAGATTCTGTTTTGAATTGCTCGGACTGTAGCATTAAGGTTAGTTATCTTATTGGGCCTGATACATTTAGAAAGGGAGCCGGCAGCTGTCAGGGCTCATTTAGATTTTGTGAAGGAATTTTATCTCACTGTAAAATGGATGCTTCCACATCCAACACATTTTTTATATTCAGGAAATTGGCTACAAGTGTAGCTGTAAGATATTTTATGGTTTAATTCTTTTTTATTTAAGAAGTTATCCTATGTCTCCAGTATTATTTTTAAACTCTTCTTATAGTTTTTCACATTATTAATGTAGAAGAGATGGTTCTTCATTTCTATTTTGCTTCATGGTAAGGAATTAAGTCCCCAACAGAGGGACCACAGATCTCTTGATGAATGTTTCTAAAGATCATTTAAATAAGTCCTCTATTTCTTTTTTATTCATAAAGTAGCATAGATTATAAACAAATCATTTGTTTATAGTTGTGGTTTTTAGCCTCTTTTTCGTAAAGTTTATTTAATCTGCTGTACTTATTTCACTAGCTCTTGTTTCTTTTTCTGTACTTTTGCATCTTTAAATCAAAAACATTGCTCATATATCCAAGAATACAAATTTAAGAAGATAATTTTTCCCTGTTAACTGATGAAGATTGTATGACTGTTTTATATAAACATTTAAAATGAAATGTCCTTGAAAAATATCTTCATGAAGACCTCTAAATTATTCTAGCTAGCACTGATTTTTCTGTCTTTGTATTCCTCTGGGGTTTATAGTGTACAATTACATGCTTAATTATATACTATTTCATATTCTTCAATTGTCACATGATAATACTGTTTTCTCAGCCACTCTTTAAGCTCCTAAAGCCAGAATATTGGATGGTTACTCAATAAAAATACTTTTTGTTACTTTTTAAAACTGTACTTCTGTATTATAAATATCAAAATGAATTCGCAGTCAGTATTTGATTAGTACTTCAGAGGATGAATGTAATAGAGGCATCTTGTTGGAAAAAAGAAAAAACATTTTAAGTAAATTATTGTAGATGGATTGCCTTGCTGTTATCTCCCTCTCTTCAGGCCTGTGTACCTGCCTATCATTTCTAGCCCTATTTGGTAAAAGATAGATGTGGCTGGAAGTATCTTATTTTTATCATTACTAAGATAAACCAGAGTTGCTGATGAGAATAACCAACAGTCACCTAGCTCCTTGCGACATACAGCAGTACAATCCTAATTATTAATATATGGTATTTCCATACAAACACACCTCTGGCCGAAAGAGGAAAGTTGGTTAGGTAGTCAGAAGGTCTCCCGGACAAAAAGTGTAAAACTGATTTTGACCCGTTCTTTGGAACTTGCTTCCTCTTTTTCTCCCCAGGTCCGTCTCCTCCCATGTAATGGAGATGGGGAAGGGTGTGAGAACATATACTAGGACCAGACAAGGAATTTGATAGAGGGGTGCTTACAGATGTGGTGGATGTCAGAGCCTTTTCCTTCCCTTCCCAGTCTTGAAGACACACCAGCCTTAAGCAGAACACTTATGAATCATTTTGCCATCATTGTGATTGTTTTTTATTATTGATGCTGGGTGATGAGTACGTGGGGGTTCGTCATACTTATAATTTCTACTTTAAGTGTTTTGAAATGTCATTAAACTATTTTAATCATGATATATAGAATCCCTTCCTCTCAATGATAATGACCTGTAGCAGGTTATAAAGTTTTCTCAGACTTTTTAAAGATTAGTAAATCTTTTATTTCCATAAGGCTGCACTGTTTCCTAGACTATTTTGACGTCAGAGCCCATTCATTGCCAAGCTGTGATCATTTATCTTTCCTTAAATAAAATGGATTTTAGCAAGGTTTTTGGCAAAATACTGTGTTTTAATGATTACGGTTATTATAACTGCCTCTCAAAATTTAATGTGAACTTGTATTTCTTATGTTGTTTTTTGTGTTTTCCAAAGGTTACAAAAGTAGATGAAACCAGAGGGATCGCACATGTTTATTTATTTACCCCTAAGAACTTCCCTGATCCTCATCGCAGTATTAATCGCCAGATTACAAATGCAGACTTGTGGAAGCATCAGAAGGATGTGTTTTTGAGTGCCATATCCAGTGGAGCTGGCTCTCCCGACAGCAAAAATGGCAACATGCCCGTGTCGGGCAACACTGGAGAGAATTTCAGAAAGAACCTAAAAGATGTCATCAAAAAGTCCATGGTGGACCACACGAGCTCTTTCTCCACGGAGGAATTGCCACCTCCTGTCCACTTATCAAAGCCAGGGGAACACATGGATGTGTACGTGCCTGTAGCCTGTCACCCAGGCTATTTTGTCATCCAGCCTTGGCAGGAGATACATAAGTTGGAAGTTCTGATGGAAGAGATGATTCTATATTACAGTGTGTCTGAAGAGCGCCACATAGCAGTGGAGAAAGACCAAGTGTATGCTGCAAAAGTGGAAAATAAGTAGGTCCTTGGACAAAGCATTTTATTCTACTCCTAAGAAAAATGTGTAAAATGATGCCAGAGGCTTAATCTAGGCAGGGGGACTTTGAACTGTACTAATGGGAATGTTGAATGTGAAACAAACCCAGTAATTTTCGCGATTTTCTAGTATTTAAAATGATGTCATTTATCAAAAAATCTATTGGCCATATTACTGTTAAAACCTAATTATATATCTAAAATGAATGTTTAAATGTTTTTTCTATTTTTCTATTAGAAAAATATTTTTATTCAGAAAATAACTAGGTTTTTTTCATTTAATGACTTTTTATTTTAAAAATGAAAATATTGTGGAAAATTTTTCAAATATAAAAAAGCATAAGAAATTAAAATCAACCACCCACACATAACACTTGTTAAACTACTTATGTATTTCCTCTAATATTATATGTGCATATTTATATAGTTGGTATATTATTAGTATATATAATTTTACCTATAGTAAATTTAGGTATAGTAAATTTTACCTATAGTAAATATATAAAAATTACCTATAGTAATTTACTAATTACTATAATTAGTATATATAGTACCTGCTTTTTTCACCTGACATTATGTTGTAAACATTTTTCTATGTGATAAAATTTCTTCAGGAAACTTTATAATGGCTATTTTAATCATGATATGCAGAATTCCTTTCTCCCAATGAAATCATAAATACCATTCTATTTTGTTATGTAAGGTTTTTTCCTTATATTTTTCACTATTATAAATAATAGTGAATATAAATATTTGCATTTCTGATTATTTATTTATGGGATAGATTCCTAGAAGAAAAATCACTTGTTGGAAGATGGCAAGACTCTTGCTTTATGTTGTCAGCTGTATCCTGGCATCTGTGCCATCTTTCATAAGGAGCAACAATGCTTATTTCACTACTCTTTGACCTTGGGGTTTTGAGAACCTATTTTCTCTTACATTTCTTTAGCACTTCAGTCTTTTTTCTAATATTTTCACATTTGGGTCCACACCCCCACTCCCCAAAGTCCTGCAGGATGTGCTGGTTTCCTCCAAGTGAAGCCCAGACACCCCATTCTCCACTCTCCACTCTCCACTCAGGCCGTGAAGCCCTGGGAAATGGCACAATGCCCATCCTGTTCCTTTGCCAGCTTGCTTAGGAGAAATGAACAAGCTTATTTGTTGATGCTGAACACAAAGAACAGTCACCCCTCCCGAACACACACACACCCACCCCAAAACTCAGTTTAAAAGGTCAAACTGCTTTTTTTTATATGAAATGTTTTAATTCTTTAAGATAGCAAACATAGGCGTGTATAAAGTTTTGTCATTTTCATGGAAGATGAAAACTAATTTTTAACTCTCAAAGTGAAGTATAATAGCTCTCATTTTGAAAAACATACCATTTGTATGTCATAAGCTTTTCTTCTTTCAAAAGCCATTTCTACTGTTGTGTTATTTATGACCACAAACATAAATAGGTTTAATTCAGTTTGTATAGGTTTGCCTCAATCAGAACTCGTTGTAAGATAATGACAGTTAAAAACCAAACTAATGTTCATCATTTTCTGGGGGTGCAGATGAATGATGATTACAGGTAAGGAGATCCTCCTTGGAGGAAAGGGGTTGGGTAGGAAGGAGAACACATCAACTGGAGACCTGCAGTATGGGCCTCACAGTCCCCACTCTGCCCTCCATGTCTTTGAACCGTTCTGCCCCAGGATGCTTGGACTTCAGTTAATTTGCCCCAGATAATCCAGGGATGTTTTGTATATAAAAACAGATAATCTGATTTTTTAAAAACTTCATGAACTGAGTCAGTATAAAATGTTTAGACTCAGGACTATTTACTAAACCTTGTTCCCAACTATGGTAAGTTAAGACTTAGGAATTTTAGATACATATTTTTATTACAGTGGCTTCCAAATCTATCTCAGCATAAGAACAACTTGGAAAAACTATTAAAAATGCAGATTATTCTTCCTTACCCCAGGCATTCTGAATCAGAATCTGTGCAGATGGAGCTCCAGAATCTGTTTTTAACAAATTTCAGGTGATGCCGGTACTGAAATTTAGTAAACTAGTCAAAACTGAAGTCTTCACTTAAGCTATTAGTTTTGAAAGTTGAAAACTAAATAGAAATACAACACATCAGTTTTCTGGTGACTCTCTCTTCACTGCTGTATACCACTTATTTGTAGACTAAAAACACAGACCACCACCAATTTGCCCTGTACAATATTAAGATGATGCTATTGGTGGAAACTAAGTGTTTTTACCCCCTTTTGTGCTTACACAAATTAGCAACCTATACCAAAAGTGTTTCCACATGTGAAAATTTCTCTTCAGTTTGATCTCAAGTTCTTATTTATAGTAGCTTGTCTTCATTTTAATAATAATGATGATAACTACCATTTGCCGAGTGCCTATTATTAGCCAAGTAATGTCCCAGGCACTTTCCATATATTATTTCTGTAAGTGAATTTACATTAAATATTAAACATGAGATGATCGAGGCCCAGAGCTTAAATAAAGAGCCAAGGTGACACAACTAGAAAATGGCCCAGATGGGACTCTAATTCAGGTCTGTTTGGCCCCCAAAACTCATGTACATATTATCCTTTCTGTGTCCCAGTTGTCGCTGGGACTCATAGAGTATTGCTTGCTGCACTTTGAGCCTGTCTGAAAATTTCTGGAGTTCCCTCAGAAGCCCCCAGTCACAGTGTTGAAAGCTGACCTTTTTGTTTTGGGGTTTCTCTGTAGTTCATCCTATAGCAGCTGCATGGGTTTCCTATACTAGGGGTTTACGCGCTGGAGAAAAAAGTCCATTCCAGCCAACCCCAGTCCAGAAGTGTGTTGTGGTACAGGGCTTGCTGTTCTGGTGGGCTTCTGGCTTATGGTTAGTAAACCTGTTCCAGAGAATGACTGACCATGCCACCTCAACTAGAGGCCAATTTACGCCATTTAGCAGCAGAGACCACCTCCATAGACACTTTCTTTTAGCTGTTGTGAACAATCTTCCTTTCCTTCATGTAGTAATACTTTTTAATCATGTATTTGAGACTATAGGACTTTAAAATGATCTTTCATATATTAACCTTGAAGTCTAGGGTTTTTCTCATTTTAATGATGTTGATGTAGGTAGGACTTTAAAGTGATCTTTCATATATGAACGTTGAAGTCTGGGTTTTTCTCATTTTAATGATGTTGATGTAGTTTCAGCAGGGTTAAGTAGATTTCCTTCTGGTGCCTTGAGCTCCAGATCTGAAGCCATACTCCACTTCCCTCCTACTCCTCTACCTTTTCCAGGTTCTTTATTTTAGGTGGTGGGTTGAATCCTGTGTTTAGTTCTTTTTTTAATGTCCTTACTTGTCATTATTAAAATTGCAAACAAACTTCTTTTGTCCAAAACTTACTTGATTTGTCCCCAGCCTGCCTTCCTAGTCTGACTTCTCTTCCATTCTTCCATGCATTCCACTCTCTAACTATACTGGAACGTTTGCTCTGCTCCAAAACACCATGCCCTCTCCAGTCCTCTGTGCTTTTCTTCTCAAGCGTTTCTTCATCCCCAGCTGGTCCTGCTTGCCTCTCTCTTTCCATCTTCCAAGCATGTACCATATCCAAACATGTGGCCATCTTCTGTCCACCCTCCTTCAGTGAAGGGATCCCCTGGCTTTGTCCTGGTCATCCTCCATGGCGTTTGTTTCATTCTACTTAGTGATGGTTGGCAGTTTATGTGTCTGTTTCCTTCACTAACTCCATGAGGCCCATAAAAGTCTCTTGAATGAGCAAACGCTATCAAATAAGACAGTGGCAAAGCAGAGAATAGTAAGCTTTGGAAAAAGGAGCAGGAAATGCTTTTAAAACTTTTTTGACAATATAGTTTTAAATTTTGATAAACATAATTTGCATTAATTTTTCTTTTTATAAAATATTTCTTGCCCTTAAAGCAGGTATTGAGTTTATGTGTTTTCTCTTCCTTTTTAATCTAATGTACATCTAGGTGGCACAGGGTGCTTTTAAAAGGAATCTTGACCAATGGACTGGTGTCTGTGTATGAGCTGGATTATGGCAAACACGAATTAGTCAACGTAAGAAAAGTACAGCCCCTAGTGGACATGTTCCGAAAGCTGCCCTTCCAAGCAGTCACAGCTCAACTTGCAGGTAATTTCTGTGGAATCTGAACTCATGCTACAACAATACAATATTGTCATTTTGTCCTGGGTACTTAGCGTGTACTGAATCATTGGCCTCTTGAGTTTAGATATGTTGGGTTTTTGTTTTTTTGTACTAATTATATTGCAACCATAATGGAGATAATTTTAATGATCTCTTACAGTCGTGCTCTATCATTATATCTGCTGTTTCTCTTTTCCCTACTCCTTCTGTCTCTGGTTTCAAGCATGAGTATATTTCTAAAGCTATAATCTTAGTACAGGTATAACACTGCATTCTGCTTTTCTTCATCTAGTACTGTTTTCTAATGACTTTCTGGGTGGTTTTTTGGTTTTCCTACTTATCTTTAATGGATGCAAAAATTCTGTTTAATCAATACTTCCCTATTGATGAACATTTTTATTGTAATATCAAGAAAAACCCTGCATCTTTATACTAGCTAAAATGAACCAAAAAACAATGGAAACAACCTATTACAATAACCAATGGGAGGATCATACTTTATTATTATTGCATAAATTATAATACATGATAGAGTATTATGCAATCTTAAAACATTCGTGAGTCATGGAATATATGACCATTTTCATGACCAAGTGAGTTTCCAGTTTGCAGCACAACTAACAGCATACAAGTGAGCAATTTCACCACATTCACATCAGCCTCTTGATTATCATTAAAATGTGAGTAACCAATTTAACAGGCATACAATCACACCTCTTTGTAATGTGGTCTAATGAGACTTCCCTTTAACCTTTCGGGAAAGCAGTGCAACTGTTGATGGCTCCCCTGTGAGCACCCTACCATTATGTAGCATGAGCAGCTGGATGAAGCTCAGCCCAGAGGCCTGTAGCATTAGCAGAGGGTTTTGAGGCCCAAATTGCTGAGGGGTGCCTCCCTGATACCTTTGCTGCTGCTCACAGTCCTCAGCACCTTGCCCCATCTGTGGAACACAGTGACAGAAGTGATGTGATGTCAGCAATGAAAGAAATTGTGTATATAGGTTCTTCTTTTACTTATTGACCAGCTTTTATTGGAAGGCTATATATTGCCTTATTTTGAAATATTTGCCAGCTTCTCTGTGTCTTCCTACTAGAATTCAAGGGAAATGCCCGTGGTAATTGGATATAAAGAAAAAATAACACTTTCATGTAGCATGACCACCAGTTAGTCTGCTTTAGACTCAAACCTTCTTCAGATTTAATGTGTTTTTTTTTTTTCATTTTCACTTTCTAATGTTCAGGTTTTCCTAACAACACGTTTTGTTAAACATGACAGTTATACTCCCCAGAGAAGGCTTCTCTGTGAAGAATGAGTGCATGGCACCATCATGCCCATCACCAGCATTGTGGCTAAGAGTTGTTGGTGCTTATGGTGTGCTAAGCAACCTACCAGTCACTTTAGAGCTTTCTTCCTGTTTAATATATGCATTTGGTGCTACAAATTTCCCTCTAAGTACGGCTTTGACTGCATCCCACAAATTTTGATGTGCTGTATTTTCATTTAGCTCAAAATACTTTTTAATTTCTCTTGAAATGTATCCTTTGACCCATGTGTTATTTAGAATTGTGCTTAATCTCTAAGTATTTGGGGATTTTCCAGCTATCTTTCTGTTACTGATTTCTAATTTAATTCCATTGTGGTCTAAGAGAAAACATTGTATTATTTTTAAATTGTTAATGTGTGTTTTATTTCCCAAAATGTGGTTTGTCTTGGTGAATGTTCCATGTGAGCTTGAGAAGAATGTATAATCTGCTGTTTTGGGATGAAGTAGTCTACGGATGTTAATTACATCCGGTTGACTTATGATGCTGTTGAGTTCACCTGTGTCCTTACTTACATTTATGTCTTCTGGATATGTCCATTTCTGATAAAGGGGTTTTAAAATCTCTACCTATGAGAGTAGATGCTTTCATTTCTCCTTGCAGATCTCTCTGTTTTTACCGCATGTATTTTGATGCTTTGTTGTTAGGTGCATGTACATTAAGGATTGGTATGTCTTCTTGGAGAACTGACCCTTCTACTGTTATGTAATGCCCCTCTTTAGCCCTGATAACTTTTCTTGCACTGAAGTGTGCTCTGCCTGAAAGGAATATACCTACTCCTGCTTTCTTTCAATTAGTGTTAACATGGTATATCTTTCTCCATCCCTTTACTTTTACTCTATATGTGTCTTTGTAGTTAAAGTAGTCTTCTTGTAGATAATATGTAGTTGGTTCTTATTTTTTTATTTACTCTGACAGTCTCTGTCTTTTAATTGGTGTATTTAAATTATTGACATTTAAAGTGATTATTATTACAGTAGGATTAACATCTACCATATTTGTTGCTGTTTTCTATTTGTTTTCCTTGTTCTTTGCTTATTTTTGTCTTCTACACTTTTTCTGCTTTTTGTGATTTTAATTGAGAATTTTAAGTAATGCCACTTTCTCTCCTTTATTAGGATATCAATTATACCTCAATTTTTTCCTTTTCTTAGTGGGTGCCCTAGAGTTTGCTATATACAGTTAGAACTAATCCAAGTCCACTTTCATGTGACATTACACTGTTTCACAGACAGTGCAAGTACTGTATAATAACAAAATAATCTTAATTCCTTCCTCCAGGCTCCTGTATCATTGCAGTCATTTACTTCACTTACATATAAGCACATACGCACACACACGCGCGCACACACACACACACACACACACACACACAGAACCAAATACATTTTTGCTATTATTTTGAATAAACCCTATCTAGTAGGTGAATTAAGAAAAAGAAATTTAAAAGTTTTACTTTACCTTCACTTATTCATTCTCTGATTTTCTTTGTGTCGATCTGAATTTCTGACCTATATTATTTTCCTTCGCTGAAGAACTTCTTTAATATTTCTTCCAAGGCAGGTCTGCTGGCAACAAATTCTCCCAATTTTTGTTTGTCTGAGAGTCTGTATTTCTCCTTTACTTTTGAAGGATAATTTCATAAGGTACAGAACTCTAGCTGGTCGTTTTTTTCTTTTCAACACTCTAGTCTCTTCTTGCTGTGTGATTTCTGAGAAGTCAGATGCTTCTCTGAGAAGTCAGAACAAAGATAAGAATCTTTGTTCTTCTATGGATAAGGTGGTTTTTTACTTCTGGCCTCTTTCAAGATTTTTGTTTATCTTTGATTTTCTAAAGTTTGAATGTGATATGCCTAGATATATTTTGGGTGGGGACATTTATCTTGCTTGGTGTTCTCTGAGCTTCCTGGATCTATGATTTAGTGTGTGACGTTAATTTGGAGAAATTCTCAGTCATTATTGTTTCAAATGTTTCTGTTCCTTTCCCTCCTTCTCATTATGCATTTGTTACACCTTTGACAGATCTTAGATTTTTGTTCTGTTTTTTTCAGTCTTTTTTCTCTTTGCTTTTCAGTTTTGAAAGTTTCTGTTGTCATATCCTTGATCTCAGAGATCTTCCCTCAGCCAAGTCCAATCTATTAAGAAGCCCAAGACATTCTTATTTTCTTTTATAGTGTTTCTGACCTCTAGCATTTCTTTTTTTTTTTTTTTTTTTTGAGACAGAGTCTTGCTCTGTCACCCACACTGGAGTGCAGTGGCACAATCTTGGCTCACTGCAACCTCCTCCTCCCAAGTTCAAGCAGTTCTTCTGCCTCAGCCTCCCGAGCAGCTGGGACTATCTGCGCGCACCACCACACCCGGCTAATTTTTGTATTTTTAGTAGAGACAGGCTTTTCACCATGTTGGCCAGACTGTTCTAGAACTCCTGACCTCGTGATCCGCCAGCTTTGGTGATCCTCCTGTCTTAGCCTCCCAAAGTGCTAGGATTACAGGTGTGAGCCACCGCACCCAGCCCACATTTCTTTTTTATTGTTTCTTAGAATTTCTATCTTTCTGCTTCCCTTTTCCATCTGTTCTTAAATTTTGTCTGCTTTTCCATTAACACTGGTACATATTAATCGTAGTTGTTTTAAATTCCTGGTCTGATTATTTCTAGCATTCCTGCCATATCTGACTCTGATTCTGATGCTTGCTCAGTCTCTTCAAACTGTGTTTTTTCCCTTCCATATCACTTGTAGTTCTTTGTTGAAAGGTGGACATGATACATTGGGTAAAAGGAAATCTGGGTAAATAAGACTTTTGTAATGTAACAGCAGCAATGTGTGTCTAGGGTGTGAGGGATGTTCTGTCGTCCTATGATTAGGTCTCAGTCTTTTGTTGAGCCTGTGCGCCTGGACTGGGAACTTCACCAGTACTCCTTAGGGTTTTCCCCCCAGCTTAGGTGGAGCGGGATAGCTAGAGGGGAGTGGAGTTGGGTATTTCCCTTCCCCCAGGAAAGTTAAGCTTTATAAAACTCTGGCAGGTCAGGCTCTGGTAAATGAGGACAGGGCTTGTTAAGAAAAACAGAAAGCTCTGGTGTATTTAAAAATGTTCTTTTTCTCCTCCGCCAACTGGAAGCATGAGGTGATTTTTCCCTGATATTCACTGTGAGTACCAGGTAGTGCTTCTGGAGGTAAAACTCTCAAAAGTGTGGGAGTCAGGGCCCTATAACTGGGTTCCCCCGGAGTTTTTAACTCTCAGACTTATTTACATGTACCCCCAGCAATTTGTCAATTACAGTTTAGGGTTCCCGCCTCCGGTTTCCAGGCCTCTGCTCGTTGGTTTCTGCTGTAGTATGCTTTGACGCTCAGTATCTTCCTGTCTCTCTGGTTTTGGGGACAGTGAATTGCCTTGTGACCTTCCTTCTCTGATGGACCTAGCAATAGTTGTTGATAATCTGTTTGTTCAACTTTTTGTTTCTTGTAAAGAGGCAGTAGCAACTTCTAAGCTTTTACATGCCAGATGGGTAGGCAGGAGTTCTACCAACTGCTTTATTTCATTGAACTCTCCCCATGCTGGGAGGCTTAGGTACTGTTACTGTAACTATCATACACATCAGGGAACAGCAGCTTAGTGAAGTTATATCTTGTCCAAGATCCCACAGCTTTAAACTCAGCACTCTGCCCCTTCAGTGTGTGCCTTTCTTCACTGTATACTTCCTTCTCCATGAAAAGTGTGATTTTTGAAGTCAAAAGGCCGAGATTCAAGTCATTTAACTTCTAAACCTACCCCATGATTATTTATAAAATTACCAGTAAATCCTTATCCTGCCTGTGTGACTGAACTAATACGTGGATCAGATGAAAAAGTGAATATGAAATTGCCTTGTGAACTAAAACACATAGTCCAAATGCATGAAAGTTTCTTTGTCTACTTACATCTGAAACAGCGTTGCTGTTGGGTCCCATCCGTGTCCTCAGTTCCTTTTCTAGGCTAACGTCTGCCAAGCCTTCTTTCTTCCTAGTGACTTGCTCCTAAGTCACAAAGTCTTCCTGGGCATAACATTATCCATTTTGAAGGGAGGACCTCCATTTTATAATTAATTGAAATCATATGTACCGGAACTATTAAACTATGCGTGGTGAAGAGTATGTCTCTCTTGGGCCAACATAGGCATCCACTAGAGAGAAGTGACGTAGACTAGAAGTTTCATGGAAGTCACCAGTCGTGACATGGCCATTGGAGTCATCACTTGGTAGACTTGGTTCACACCTAGCCAAGCCCTTTGACATATTTAGGAATATCTCTAGATGCAGAGGAGTTCTGTGGACTCTAAGTGGAACCCATGGGAATGCCCTGAGTGTTTAAATTGGAATGCTTTAAGGATTCTCCAGGGACCTTGGGATTACCCCTTACCCGCTCACAAATGGGATCACTGGATGCCCACCCTCTCAGGGTTCCCAGTGAGCTGTTGCTTCATTACATCTGGCCTTGACACGGGCATTCTTTGCATCAGTGCACCATGGCTGTGCATAAAATTTGCTGAATCCTAAAAGAAAGGGAGCCATACTGTGGAATCATCTTTTACCTTGCCAATGGGTTACTTTTTTCTTTTTATATAACATGGCTCAAAAATTGTCAGGGCTGCTGCAGATAAAATGAAATTTCTAGGCTTCTCTTGTGGGAGATTAATAATCAAAGAATTTAGCCCATTTGCTATATAAATAGCAAGTCTTAAAAAATTATGTCTGAAACTTCCATACCTTCATTACTTTGGGGCATAATTTACAGTTTATGTAATCCAGTATATGTGGACTTAATTTTAATTGTATTTCTTGAAATATATATACTTTTTTTTTTTGAGACAGAGTCTCACTTTGTCACCCAGGCTGGAGTGCAGTGACACAATCATGGCTCACTGCAGCCCTGACCTCCCAGGCTCAAATGATCCTCCCTTAGCCTCCTGAGTGGCTGGGACTATAGGCACAGGCCATCACACCCTGCTAACTTTTGTATTTTTTGTAGAGACAGGACTGGGGCTATGTTGCCCAGGCTGGTCTTGAACTCCTGAGCTCAAGATATCTACCCGCCTTGGCTTCCCAAAGTGCTGAGATTACAGGTGTGAGCCACTGTGCCTGGCCAATATATACTTTCTTGTCCCAACTTTGTTTTAAAATCTAATTTAGAATTCTCCAACTTGATTTCTCATGATCTGATCCAACCAGGTTCTTTTATCGTAGGTGAGGCCTGAGAGATCAGCTGATTTGCCCAAGACCACACCACCCGATAGAGGAAGAGCTGGGAATAGTAACTGAGTCTCTTGACTTTCAGTTCAGTGCTTTTCCCACGATGCTGTGTATAATTTTAAATAACTATACTGTAAATGAATCATACAATAATTCTTTTTTCTTTTTTACGATATTTGGTCCATCAGAAAAAAAATTTTAATGAGAGAAATGTCATTTAATATGATACATTTTATTCTGACTGTTATTAGTTTAAATATACATATACTTTATGTATGGGGGTTGTGCAGTAGTCATTATTACCTCATTTTATAATACAATGTTAAGTCTCAAGTGAAACTTGTTTTTCAGTTAAAGGTTTCCAGAGTGACTCCATTCAAAGTAGAAAAACTATAAGCTGGAGTGGTTTAAGATTGTTTAGTAACCGTTTTTCAGTTGAGGCAAGTCTAACCTGGGATGCTTAAGCTACTTTGGATTGACTAAATAATTTTCCATCATAATGGATCAAAGAAAAGCTCCTTTGACTCCTCACTGCCCCCTCTTCCTGTCTTCCTCCTAGGAGTGAAGTGCAACCAGTGGTCTGAGGAGGCTTCAATGGTGTTTCGAAATCATGTGGAGAAGAAACCTCTGGTGGCACTGGTGCAGACAGTCATTGAAAATGCTAACCCTTGGGACCGGAAAGTAGTGGTCTATTTAGTGGACACATCGTTGCCAGACACCGATATCTGGATTCATGATTTTATGTCAGAGTATCTGATAGAGCTTTCAAAAGTTAATTAATGACTGCTGTGAAACCTTGACAACTAATTCAGATTTTTTAGCAATAACAAAATGTAGTAGGCTTAAAAAAAATCTTATCTCTGCTACATGGCTCTGACTGCTGTGGGGGATTGAAAAGAATATGCTTATGTTTGATGAAAGATATTTAACAAGTTTTGTTTTAACAGAGCTGACTTTTCGAAGAAAATTGTACTTGAATTATTACTATAATATTAGAATAAAAATGTTTATCAATATAAAAGCTGACTACCTTGTAATTTCTAGGCTTAATGATCTTAAGATGAAAGCTTCCATTTCATGTTGTCTTCCTTGCAGAGCTGGGTTCTTCTCCAGTTAAACTGAGCCTATTATGACTAAACTCTACCCTGATGTAGTAGTGTATCTCAAAGTAAGTGATCCTTAAAGCATGTGAGGACTTATCCCGAGTCTTCACACATCAGCATTTCTAGAGGAGCAGCCCAGGCAAACCAGCGTGACCCTCAACCTGAATCCTGAGTGGCTTCTCTTCTCATTGCCCACAGAGTCCGGCTAGGACCCAGGCTTTCCACAGTCCTACCCAACCTCCTTATCTACTACTCCCTGCCACACTGTACCTTTATTTGGTCACTGAACCCCTGCTCATTCCATTCTGTCAACCTGCATCTCATTCTCCTCCCATCATTTTTGCTTGTCAGTGTCCTGCCTGACCTCCTGGGCCAACCATGAAGCTTTCTCTGGTGCCCCTTTCTACTCCATCGTACTTTGATCATGCCTTTCTTGGTGTCCATATGTCACTGTGCTTTATAGTATATGACTAGTCTGTGCACCGATTATCCCAGCTAGATCATGGCCCCCCTGAAAGAGGGACGGGTCTTAGTCATCTCCGGTGATATACTGGTAAATGTTTGACAACTGGTTCTGTTGGGTGGGAAGCTGAGCCTTGATTTGTAGTGTCTGAAAATTCTCATATCATAAATAGTCCCACCATTGTTGATTTTCAGCTAATAATATGACCTGACTGAATGTGGAGTTGGGAAGAGACTCACCTAAGCAGCTCTTGAGACCCCATATGACAGGCTCTCCAGCATATCACCGTCTGAGCATCCACAGCCATCAGAATGGCATCTTACACACATCAGGCACTCCTTTTGTGCTTGCTAATTGATGGACAGATAGATTGGTAGACAGATTATAGGCTTTAGCAGTGGTCCAGAGATGAGGTGGGGAGGCCCTGGACTAAGAGTGGAGCAATGGTGTTGAAGAAAAAGTGTTGATGACCTTGTAAAGGTTTTCATTATAATTATTAGACAGCTTAGATACAGATTGGGAAGAGTGAAGCCAAGTCTTAAGGTATGAGAGCCTAGGACCTTACTCAGATGGAGTGGGGGAGTGGGAAGCTTAAAAATTTGATTTTGAACACACTGAATTTGAGCTAATAGACTTCCATGTGAAGATATGCAGAATCTTGGAAATGTGGAATAAACTTCAGGGGCAAAAACCAGGCTGGAAATAAAAATTCTCAAAGTTATTTGTTTGTTTTTATTTGAAAAAAATCTAGAAAAAAATGAGAACAGAAAGAGGAAGGTAGAGACCAGATGTTTGAAGTTTGTCATTTTAAACATGTCAGAATTATCTCTAGCTTTTTAAAACTCAGTATTTACAACAAGTGATTCAAAATTCAGGAATACTGAATGCCAGTGATTAATCATTTATGATGAAATAAAAATATCCCAACACAGACATGTTTAAGTGAAATAAACTGTTATGTTTTTAATAATTGTTTCATTCCCTAACAAAAAAAATGCAAAAATCCTCAAACTGTCTACAAGTTAGGAAAAGGTAGTTTCTATTTCACTGACTTTAGAAATGTTTCCATTACTTTTTAAAATAAAGCAATAAATTGTTTCTTGAGGTAACCACAAAATTAGTGCTAAGTCAGTGTGACACAAATGAAATGTGAACCCTTCCTCATACCATATTCAAAAGTCTATTCTAGATGGATTGAAAACCTAAACATTGGCCGGGCATGGTGGCTCATGCCTGTAATCCCAGCACTTTGAGGCGGGTGAATCACTTAAGGCCAGGAGTTTGAGACCAGCCTGGGCAACGTGGAAAACCCTGTCTCTACCAAAAAATTAGCTGGATGTGGTGGTGCACACCTGTCGTCCTAGCTATTCAGGAGGCAGAGGTGGGAGGATCACCTGAGCCTAGGAGGCAGAAGGTGTAGTGAGCTGAGATCACGCCACAGCACTCCAGCCTGGATGACAGAGACCCTGTCTCAAAAAAAAAGAAAAGAAAAGAAAACCTAAACATGAGGCTGGGCACAGTGGCTCACGCCTGTAATACCAGCACTTTGGGAGGCTGAGGCGGGAAGATTGCCAGTAAATATGAAGTGATGCTCAACCCATTAGAATATAGGGAAATGCACGTTTGAACTTCAATGAGATACCGTTACTCACATACCAGAATTTCTGAAGTGTTTCAATTTTTGTTACTTCCAAGTGTTGTTGAAGATGAGAAACTGCACTGTACAATGGTACTACGACTTTGGAAGAGTTCAGCCTTATCTCTGCTGAAGTTGAGGTTATGCTTTCTCTATCACCCAGCACTTCCAAAAGCAGGCTGTGCACGTGGACAGGAGGATTCTGGCAAGGAATGTTCACAGCAGCACTATTTGTAACACCTGAAACCTGCAAACAACCTAAATGCCCATTAATAGTCAAATGGATTTTTTTGAAACACTGTGGTATATTCATACAATGGAAAACCACAGCTGCATGAAACCACAGATTAACAACAGAGTTGAACAAATGAAGACAAACTACAGAGGGAAATAAAAAACAAGGGCGTGATCACCATAAGGGTCAAGGAAGTGATCATCTTTAGAGAGGAGTTGGGACCCAGGAGGGACAGGTTGGCTTCTGGGCTGTGGACAGTGTTCTCTGAGTGATGGTTGCACAGGTGTTCACGTTGTAAAAAGTCATGAAGCTGCACGTTTATTTTGTTTACACATACAACATAACTTGTATGTTCTTATATGTTTGATTCACAACAAAAATGTTTTAAAATAATCTGAAATACTAAATCATTGCTTATTTTAAAATGTATGGCATATACCCCTTGAAAACAGCGTTCTGTTATAATTGTGAGGACTTTAGAGGAATTCATTTTCTTGAGAAACAAAATTTGGTTAATGAGTGGCTCTCATTAGTAATCTATACATCAGGATTAAGAGCTGATTTTATTAAGGTCTATCCCACCAAAAGTTCTCCCATAATAATCCAAAATAAGACGTTTTCCTATTTCTTTATAAATTCCTTTGCATGAGCCATTTGTTTATTAAAACACTTAAAATTGTGTTTGGGATAAACTACCTAAAGTGGTTTGTTCTGAAAAAATAAATAAATAAAAAGTCTTTTAAGAACGTGGGTCATTTTGTTGCGGTCATTTCAAATCAGTATTTTAGACACTCCACTCGCTCTCAGTGTAGAGAGAATGCATTCGATTGCGTGTTGAAACTACGTGTTGACAAAACGATCGCCGTTAAAGCTTGCGGCTCAGAGCCCACCTGGCCGCGCTGCTGGGAGACTGAGGGAGCGGCTCTTCAATCAGAGGTGAAGGTGCAGCTGCCGCTTAGCTGGCTTTGGTCCATCACTATTGGGGACTTCAGATTCTCAAAATCTGAATTCTGGACCCCACAGGAATGCAAATCTGCCCACCTTTTCCCACAAAACTCTACCGTTGTTCAAACTCTTCCTGGTACCAGCGGGGAAGCGCAGACCCAGGCAGGGTCGGGCGCTAGCTCGGGGGCAGCCCGACTCCCCGGCGCTCCCCTCCCAGGGCCGCGTCCCGACGGGGAGGTGCGCTGCGCCCCGGCGCCCCCGAGTGGAGGGGGAGGGAAGGAGGGAACTGGCGGCGGGCGGGGCGGGGCGCGGTGACAGCGCGAGCCGGGCCCGCCCCTGGCTCCCACCCCCGGAGCCCACAGCGCCCGCCCGCCCGCGGCCGCCCGGGAGCTTGTCCAGCCCCGCGCTGCGCTAGCCCGCCCGCTGCCCGCTGGAGCACTGCGGCCGCCGCCCGCGTCCATCTGCCCGCTGCCCGCGCCCGTCCCTCCGCCCGCCGCCCGCGCCCGCGCCGGCCCCGCCGCTCTGCGTCCGGGTAAGCCCCCACCCCGCCTGGGGTCCCCTTCGCGCTCGCGGGGCTCCCTGCCCCCGCTCCGGGGCCTCAGCCATATCTGGGCAAAATATTCAGCTGTCGCCGCCGCCGCCAAGAGGGACTGAGCGTGGCTCCCTCTATAAATAGCTGCCGCCTCGGGTTGCCTCTGGGGCTGGGGAGCCCGGGTCTCGGGGTCCCGAGCCCGGCGCTAGCGACCCCGCCTCCCCGAGCTCGCAGTCCTGGCCAGGGCGCCCTCCGCTCTGGACCTCCGCACCGCGTCTGTGAAGGCGAGAAAGACCCGGGGTTCTGGAGGAGCGGTGCCCCGGGCTGGGGTCCTGGCGGAGGGGCGCCCCCGCTGCCCGCAGGACTCCAGCGCGGCGGGGCTCTGCGCCCGCAGGGCGCTCTGCTGGGTACAGGTGCCAGCGGGAGCGGGGCTCGGGGGCGCGGCCTCTTCTCCGCCTGCAAGAGTCTGGGGGTGGGAATGGGGGCGTAAGGGCTCGACTGGATGTGGAGCCCAGGTTCGCACTGAGAGTGTTTGGAGCAGGAGAAGTTTCCCAAACTGTGGGAGACAAGGTTTAAAGCACCACGACACGCGCTACGCGGCCAAGTGGAGCTGGAAAGAGCTTGAAGGCGGGAGCCCCAGGTTGTCGCCGGCTCTTGGCCAGGCCTTGGCAATCCCCCTCTTGTTTCTGGATCTCGGTTTCCCATTTGTAGGGGCGAGGTTTGGTAGCCGCGATGAAGCTGGGAGCCCCGGGCCGTGAGAGCAGCAGGGCGCTCTTGACCGCCTGCGCTCCCCCCACCTGTTCACCCGCTCCGGCCTGGGACGCTGGGGTCCCAACCGCGCACATCCGGAGAGGCTGCAGAAATCGGAGACTGGCTGCCCCAGACCCGATCGTATCCTGGGACCCACTAAGGCCCTCGGATATCCTAAGCCGTACAATCCTAGGAAGGGCACTTTTGGGGTGCCTATGAGCATCTCTCTGCTGCGTAGCCGCCATTGCCTTGGCAAAGCAGCCTGTGAGCCACACAGCTTCAGATGCGACGAGCTGGGCAGGGGTAGGGGTTCCAGTCCAGCCGCTCCCTGGCCAGTTTCCCAGTCTATACCGCGCCTATGATGCGTCCTCCAACCTGCGCAGCGCCGCCCCGTCCTACACCCTTCACCCACCGCTGCTATTACAGACCCTGTCTCTGGCCCTCGCCCTATGTCCTCAGACTCTCGGAGACCACCTGGCCCAAGCTCCTCTGTGTCTGAATCGCAGAACCAGACCCTGAACCCAGGTGCTGGGCCCTCAGCGTGAGAACCCCTAGGGACCCCACCCCATCTCTCTTCCAGAGGTGACTGCCATTTTGTCCTCCGTGCAGGGCCGCAGAGCCCCCTGCTCAAGGTCACACAGGACCTGTCACGCCAGAAAGTCTGCAGTCTCCCAGCCTTTCCCATCTCTTTCTGAACCCTTCCCACTGCTCAGGCAGGTCCGGGAGCTCTGGCAGTGCCTGATCAATGCCCCATCTTCTTGAATCTGCTGCTCTTCTGGACTTTACCTTGTCTAGACAATAGTGCCCTCATCCTGAAGTTTCCTTTTTGCTTCTACTTTACGTTGTATTATATGTTTTTTTTCTAAAGCCGTCTCAAAGACTTACAGATAAAGAATTAAGGGGAAACGGAGCTAAATAATACAGTTTCCATCAGTTACAGCCACACAACCAACAGGCAGAGTGAAAACAAGAACACTGTCACTTTGGTGTATTATCTTTAATGAGCTAGTCTTACAAACCCGTGTTTTAGAAAGTCATTGGCCCTTGAGTTCCTCCCAGCCTAAGAGGAAAGCCAGTGTCCTCTAAAAATAGCCTCCGCCCCACCTTATCAGGGTCTCACACCTTCTCCCTCCTCCAGGGTAGGGCGTATTCTTGCAGCTCAGCAAAAACAGAAAACACAAAGTAGGTGTGGCAGCTCTGAGCACTGGGAGGTGGACTGGCCTGGAGGTTAGGATACCGGGCTTCAGTCCCAGTTCTGCCACTCACTCAGAGCAACCTTGAACAACAAGGCGGTGGACAAGATGGTGTCTAGTGGACCTGGAGTGGGGAGGGCTTGGAGTCCCCCCTGGAAGCCTTTCTAGCATGACCCATCCTGTAAGGAGGAGCTGGGGAAGGAGTGAGAGAGAGTGGCTTTCCCAAGTGCCAAGGGAGGACTGAGGTGGGTAGTGTCACTTGCTGTGAAGAGACAGGAGTGGGGGATGAGGACTGGGAAAGGACCATCAGGATTGGCAGGGATCATGAGTGACTTTGACCAGGGCATTGCAGCAGGCTCAAAAAATGGGATCTGCCAGTGACCCAGCCTATCTGAGCCTCGTTTCCTCCTGTATACAATGGAGATAACAGTAGCCCCATTTCACAGGAGCTGCTTGTGGGAATTAAGTGAGATGATTCAGGGTAAGTCCTCAGCCCAGAGCCTGATATTGCAATGATATAATTAGCTGTGGTGAGGGGCAAAGGCAGGTGCTAACGGGAGCTGAAGAAGTTCTCCACTTCTTCAGGCTGTAGGCTGAGAAGGCTCTCCACAGAGCCTGCAACTCTTTCTAAAAGCTTGGACGAGACAGGAAGGGAGAGGCAAGGTAGCAGGAACTGAGGACAAGGGACAGAAGGGAGGCAGGCATTCTAGGATAAAGAGTATGGCAAGAAGTGAGAAGAACCCAGTAGAGAGGAGAGAGTTAAAGGGGAATCTAAAAGGTGTGCCCATAATGAGGATTGGGGACCTTCTGTAGTGACTTGCAGAATGTCACAGACTCTGCAGGTGGCCTTCATCCCCTGGAATGAGCAAAAAAAGGTAAAATGAAGGAGATCCTGGCTCAGACCCATGTGTCTCTGGCAGACCAGTATCTGCGATGGAGGATGGTGATGGGCCGTGAAGGGTGTTTTGACCCTGCTCATGGGCTTCATGACCTTGGCTTACTTATTTCTGAAATGACATCATCTATCGATGACTCCTGCTGAGCCCAGTCATAATGGCCTTTTCCAGTCAATGTTTTGAGTTTTGAGTCTTACTAATGGACCAGCCAGGCTGCCAACATTTCTAAAGAGGCCAGTTCACTCTTCCCTTAAAGCCAGAACACCAGATACATCAATTATTGGGCTGCTAGGAGCCATTATCAGTTTAAAACCACAGGCCTCTTTCTATGGAAAAGCATGAACCAGATAGCACAATTCCAGGGCCATTTCCTCTCTTTGGTTTTGTTTTGTAAAATCTTCCTTTGGCTAATCATGATAGAACCTGATTCTCTTTGCTCTTAATGACAATGAGAGAATGAGCTCATTGGAGTCAACTTAGGACACGGTCTGGGAGGTTTTCTTTCGTGTTAGGTGGTGTTGGGTCTTTGTCTGATCTGAAAAACTAAACAAACTCAAGCATGCCTTTTGTTTCTCCTTCTCTTATGTCCTTTTGGTTTTATTTCGGAGAAAAAAAATGATTTGTGAAAGGGTTGGACATTACCATCTGTGAGGAGGAAAGAGGGAGGGAGAAGGAGACAAGGGCTTTCATCCATCCACCCACGTCCATCCATGTCTGAGTTCATGTTCTCAGGGTCCCCAGCCTCAGGCCCCACTCACTCTGGGGCTTCAAGGGTGGTGACCCCAGGGCCCTTTCTAGCGATGATTCTGGAGGGCGATGAGTTGTAACCACTCCATTGTTGCTCTCCATGCCCAAAGGAATGAAGGAAAGCAGAACTGCCTCTTGGCATCCTTCAACCTCCTTCATAGACTCATCGCTGCTGCCCATCCCTTTGCTGTTGGTGCCTTGGTGCTACTCCTACCCCTGTTCTCTTTCCACCGCACACTCTCTCACAGTCTCATTCACTCCCACAATCCAATCACCTCACAACTCCCTCATTCTTGCATCAAGCTGGACTGCGCTCCTCGTCTACACATCTCTGCCTCCTGATTCTTTTCTCTTCACTACCCCATTCATTTGCCCACCAAGTCCTGTCAATGCTACCTTCCTTAATTTCTGTTACATCCGTTTATATCGCCACATCCACTATCCCAGTTAGGACTTCATCTCTCCCGTAAGCTGCTCTCAGAGCCTCTTAAAGGTATTTCTGCCTCAAGTCATTAATTCTTTCTTCCATGCTGCTCTTAAAAGATCTTCACTTGTGTCAATTCTCTCCCTTCAGGAACTCCCCATTTCCTAAGGGATAAAGACCAGATTCCTTAGCCTCTAAGACCAGGCCTCAAGCTACTACTCCAAAATCATCTCTAGGCACTCCTCCAAATTCTCTTTACCTTCTGGTCATGGCAAAAGCATGCTGTGCCTTCATGCCTCCCTGCCTTTCCCCTGCTGTTCTTTCAGCCTTCAGTGCTGCTGTTCTCCCTCCTCTCAGCCTATGAACTTGTAATCACCCTTAAAAGCAAAGTTCTTCATTGACTTACCTGTACCCCCGTAGCCCCCTGTGCCAACTTAGAGCACCAGCCAGAGTGTGTTCTAAATGGAATCACCCAGTGATGTATCTCTGTCTCTGGCTAGACTGAAAGCTCCCTGAGGACCAAGTTTCTGGCTCATTTATTTCTGCTTCCCCATGTGCAGCTCAGAGCTTAATGTTTGACATAGTACAGGCACTTCAGGTTTTAATAAATGGCTGACCACCAAATGAATGAATGAATGAATGCATGAAATAAATGAATGAAGGCTCTGTGATAACCGTGACAGTCACACAACACCAACCAGCATTTATAGCATGTTCTCCTACCCAACCAAATCATCAGCTCTGTGAGGGCAGAGACTATGCCTACTCTGCTCCCCACTGCCAGCTCCCCAGCTCCTACCAGCCCCATCAGGATAAGTAGCTAGTGTGTGAATCCATGAGCTCATTTGAAATTCACAGTAACCCCATGAGGCAGGAACAGCAAGTGTTGTTACCTACCTTTTGTAATAAGACAGGGCACCCTAGTAGGAATTGTCCCAGGTCATCCAATTGTCCCAAGTCATCCAATTCCAGAAAACTGAAGTGCTCTCCAGGGTTTGACAAACTTGAGAAATGAGTCTTCTTGTTTTATATCTGTGCTTCTCTAACTTTAATGTGCATTGAAATCACTTGGGATCTTTTCAGAAATGCAGATTCTGGTTCAGTAGGTATGAGATGGGGCTTGAGATTTTGAGTTTCTAAAAAGCTCTTTGTTTGTAATAAACTCTAGCAAGTTGATTACAAAATAAGCTTAATAATTCCTAATAAGCTCTAATAAACATCTAATAAGGTAGTGTTGATTAGTGTCTACAAACCACCACAATTTGAACAACAAGGTGAGTGCTAGTTGCCACAAAGCTTCCTCCTGGCCACTGCATTAAGATAGTGGCTTTTAAAATCTATGAATGAATTCATTTGTGCCCTGGATCAAAATCAAGGGCTCTTTCTGGTCAGCAAACTTCTTGCAAGTTTGGATCTATGAGCACCGGATGGGTGCCTGGCTAGTGCTGGAGTGGAAACCTGAGACACCTGAGACCCTAAGACATCAAAACCACTCAGAGGTGTGCAAAGTGAAGGTAAGAGAGAGGGAGACGTAGGACACACTTCCTCCATGCAAACCAAGAGACATTTAAAAATTCAGGATGGATAGCAACATTGCACGCATTTGCTTATTATGGTTTTACATTGTATTCCACTTACAGCATTAAAAAGGCTTGAGATGGCTTAAAAATAAACTACATGACCAATGTAACTAGTAAGAACAGAAATTCTAAAAAGACAGGGCAGAAACCTTGAAGATTAAGCACACGAAACTCCTGGAGAATCTGATTAGAGCTTACGAATTCTTGCTCCACAAAAATGAATATATTCATATACACAACCATTTGCATATCATTTCAGTGGGTGTGTGATTGCCCTGAAGCCTATTCAAAAGTCCAGGTTAAGAACACCCGATACAGAGAATAAAGAGAGAAAATGATGCCAGTGCCCTGGCTGAAGATGACAACTGTATTTGGATACTCAAATCGGCTCTGAGATGACTCATGGCAGCCAAGGGGAAAGGGGGCACGAGATGAATGGGAGAACTCTTGGTGTCTGATTGTGGAAGGAAGAACATCAATCAGTCTTTCAGGAGAGGGAACTATTTTCTTAGCCCCAGTCCTCAGTATATTGTCAAGACAGGCCACTAGACAGAGGGTATAGTGGTTAGGACGGACTCCAGATCAGTCTGTGCGAGGCCAGGGAACCCAGGAGCAATGAAGGGCAGACTCAAATCCTTCATTAGTCCTTTGGGGGGCCTTAAATAGCAACTGACACATAATGAGACACAATCTATCTTCCTGATTCACACAAACACACACACACAACACACACACACACACACACACACACATGGACTCGAGACCACCTCGCTGGATTCAAATCTAAGGTCTGCTAGTTACTGGCTCTGTAATCTCAGGTAAATTTTAATATTTTTTTCTTTTTTTTTTTTTTTTTTGAGACAGAGTCTCGCTCTGTCGCCCAGGCTGGAGTGCAGTGGGGCAATCTCAGCTCACTGCAACCTCCGCCTCCCGGGTTCAAGCAATTCTCCTGTCTCAGCCTCCCAAATAGCTGGGACTATAGGAGCACGCCACCACACCTGGCAAATTTTTGTATTTTTTTTGTAGAGATGGGGTTTCACCATGTTGGTCAGGCTGGTCTTGAACTCCTGATGTCAGGTGATCCACCCACCTCAGCCTCCCACAGTGCTGGAATTACAGGCACGAGCCACCACACCCAGCCAACTTTTAACATTTCTGTGCCTAGTGTCCCTATCTATAAAGTGGGGTTGTTGTGGGGACGAAATTAGTTCTTACATGTAAAATGCTTAGGACAGTGCCTGGGACATTATGTAAGTGTGAGCTGTTATATTATGGGAAGGTGGCAGCATGGAGTGCTGGTAATGAGTACTGATTGCCTGCCTGGATTCAAATCCTGGCTCTACCACTTGTTAGCTTTGTGACTTTGGTCAGTGTACTTACTGGGTTAAACAGGGTCCCCCCAAAAGTCATGCTCACCCAGTACCCCAGAATGTGACCTTATCTGGACATACGGTCTTTACAAATGTAATTAATGAAGTTAAAATGAGGTCACACTAGATTAGGGTAGGTCCTAACTACCCTATGACTGGTGTCTTAAGAAGAAGAGTGGACACACGCCATTAAAAAGGCTTGAGATGGTTTAAAATCAACCTATATAGGCAGCATAACTAGTAAGAACAGATGATGATGGAGTCAGAGATGGGAGTGATATGGCTGCAAACCAAGGAATGTCAGGGATGGCCAGAAGACACCAGAAGGTAGGAATGAGGTATGGAACAGATTCCCTGTCAGAGCTTCCAGAAGGTATCAACCTGCTGACACCTCAGTTTTGGACTTCTGGTCCTCTGAACTGAGACAGAGTAAATCTCTGTTGTTTTAAGCCATCCAGTTTGTGGTCATTTATTATGGCAGCCCTATAAAACTAACATAGTCTGCACTTCAGTTTCTTCATCTGTAGAATGGGATAATAAAAGTATCTGCTTCACAATTATTAAGATTGCATGAAATAATCCATGTAAAGAGCTTAGCATTGTGCCTGGTATGCAGTAAGAACAAAACAAAGCTTGCTATTATAAGGTACAGTGACAAGTGGCCAACAGTAGCCTCAAGGATGGTGTTAATAGCTGCCTGTTATGTGTCTCTAATTTATTTACTCAATGCCTTGTTGAATTTTTATGCCATTTCCAGGTTTTGGGGGTTTGGGTTTTCTTTTTCGCTAATAGAGTTTTATTTTGTTTTGTTTTGTTTAGACAAGGTCTCACTCTGTCACCCAGGCTGGAGTGCAGTGGCTCACTGCAACCTCCACCTTCTGGGCTCAAGTGGTCTTCCCCCCAACCCCAGAAGCTGGGACCACAGATGCATGCCACCATGCGTGGCTAATTTTTTGTATTTTTAGGGGAGATAGGGTTTCACCATGTTGCCCAGGCTGGTCTCGAACTGAAAAAGGTTATACCAATATAACTTCTCTTCTGTGTGAGGACACTGGTCTCCCCACATCTTGTCAACACTGGGAATTCTCAGACTTTTAAATCTCTGTCAATCTGCTAGAACTGATATCTCATTCCACAATTTGCTTTTTGATAATTATACGTGAGTTTTGTTATTATTTGTATGTGTATTCACCATTAATATTTCCTTTTGTGTAAATTGTCCATTCCTTTCCTCTACCCACATTTTCTGGCCTGTTCTGTTTTTTTATTGGAGGAATTCTTTGTCTATGAAACAAATCAGCCTTTTGTTTAATATGAAGCAAATATATTTTCCCCCAGTTAGCCATTTGCTTTTTGGTATTGTTCATATTAATTTTCATATTGGTTTTTCAGAAAATACAAAAATGTGTTTCATAAAGCTCTACCTTACATTAACTCCTGCTATGAGGCAACATGATGAAGTTCATGTTTGTAAAATGGAGACTGAGGATAGGAATGAATTCCACAAGCTTTTCTACAAGTTAGCTTTTTTTTTTTTTTTTTGGACACTGAGTGTCACTCTGTCACCCAGGCTAGAGTGCAGTGACATGATCTCAGCTCACTGCAACCTCCACCTCCCAGGTTCAAACGATTCTTTTGCCTCAGCCTCCTGAGTAGCTGGAATTACAGGTGCCCACCATCACGCCCAGCTAATTTTTGTATTTTTAGTAGAGACGGGGTTTCACCATGTTGGCCAGGCTGGTCTCGAACTCCTGACCTCAGGGGATCCGCCCACCTCAACCTCCCAAAGTGCTGTTACAGGCGTGACCACCACACCCAGCCTGCAGGTTAGCTTTTATTCTACCAGTGCTTTTGACTTATGGCTATCAAAGTTATAATAATGCTAGGCATTTATTCATTCATTCATTCATTCATTCAACGAATATGTCTTCAGCACTGGACAGGTGCAGGGCTTTGTGAAGGACCATGGGAGACAGAGATGTCTGTCCTCAAGTAGCTTTTAGTCTTGTGGGAGTAAGGTAATGCAATAACTTCCAGAGAACTCTGATGGCCTCTCTTGTTTGTATTACAATCTTTGGCTTCCTAGAACTCTCTTCTACTGGTGTGGAGGAAAATGAAATGGAAGGGGCAGACCATGGGGAGAGCTAAGTGTGACCTGAACCAGAAAAGTTGCAGAGATGGGGGAGGAGTGGAGTGCAGCATGGTTTGAGGGCAGGTGGGCAGGCCAGCTGAGACAGGGAGATGTCTTCAGACTCTTTTTCTGGAACCCTGTTGCTTACAAATGATTGCTGTGGTGACTCAGATATCGTGATGACACCAAGAGATGCAAAATGAAAACGCGCGCGCGCGCGCGCGCACACACACACACACACACACACACACACACGCACAGGCTTTTCCAATTTAAACCACTTGACAACTTTGACGTTTAGAGCATCGAGCATGGCTCATTGTGTTCTGGGATGAAGCTCATAGCAACTGCAGAAAGTGATGGAGTCAAACACTATGTTTAGTGTGTTTATTTTTTTAGAAGGTACTTTCCCATATGACTAAGAGAATGAAATCAGCCAGGGAAAATAACTGCAAATGAACCAGAAAACAAGCCTGTTAACAATAGCTGGTCTCTAAGTCCCCATCCTCCTCCATTCCGGGGCTCCACACACATCTGTCATAATAGAACTAGGCCTTAAAGGGCCTTAAATCCTATATTGTCAACTCCCCAACAACCACCATCAATTAAGACATCAATCCTCTCTGGAAGACCTCATCCGGGGCTCTGCCATCGCTGCTCACAGCCTATAGAGACAGGTGCTCACTACTTCCTGGCCTAGCCCAGTGTACCCTTGGGCAGTTTTTGTTTGTTTGTTTGCTTGTTTGTTTGTTTGTTTTTTAAGTCTGTCTTTCACCCAGGCTGGAGTGCAGTTGTGCAGACAGGACTCACTGCAGCCTCTTTCTCCTGGGCTCAAGCAATCCTCCCACTTCAGCCTCCTGGGTAGCTGGGACTACAGGAGTGCGCCATCACACTTAGCTAATTTTTGAATTGTTTGTAGAGACAAGGTCTCACCATGTTGCCCAGGCTGGTTTCAAACTCCTGGCCTCAAGCGATCTGCCTGCCTCTGCCTCCCAAAGTGCTGGGATTACTGGTGTGAGTCACTGTGCCCAGCCAGCCCTCAGGTGTTTTTATTGTTAGAAAGTTCCTTGTACTGATCAGAAATCTACCTCCTGGTAATTTCAATAAATCTATGTCTTCTGCCCTCTGGGGAGCCACAGACCTCTTCTGTTCCCTCTTCCCCAGGTGAGCCCAGTAGAGGTTTGGAGAGTATGACCGTGTTCCTCCTGGTCCTTCAGCTGTTCCTCATATGACGCCTTGTTCACCTTCTCTGGACTCAGCACCACTCAAGAGAGAAGGCTCAATTCACAGCAGAGGTCATCCCCATGTCCAGAAGGGCATATGAAACGTGCTCAGCATCATTAGTCATCAGGGAAATGCACAATGAGTTCCCACTCCCTACCCACCAGAATGGCTAACAGGAAGGTGCTGACAGTACCAAGTGTTGACAAGGTTGTGGAGCAGCTGGAATGCTCACGCATTGTTGGTAGAAATGTAAAATTGTAAAATTACTTTGGAAAACAGACAATATCTACTGAAAGTAAACGTATGCCTACTCTATGACCTAGCAATTCCACTCCTGGGTACACACCCAAAAGAAGGAAGTGCTTATTTCTACCAAAAGACATATTCATAGCACTGTTTGTAATTACCAAATACTGGAAATAACCTAAATGACCATTAAAAGTAAAGTAAATAAGATAATGATGGTATATTTCAGATAATGAGAAAGAACAAACTGTTACTACACACAATAGCACAGGTGAATCTCACAGATACAATGTTGAATTACAGAAACCACACACACACACACACACAAAAACACATCCACTATACGTTTCCATACAATGTTCAAAAAGCCAAAACTAATATACAGTCTTAAGGTCAGAATAGTACTATAAATATATTATTTTATATATGTTATAAATAGTTACTTTTGAGGGAGATAGACTAGGAGGGAGTTTAAGAAAGTTTTCTTGGGGGCTGGAAAGGTTTAGTATCTTCATTTGAGTGTCTCCATAGGTATAGAAATGTGGGAAAATCACATGGGTTGTATACTTAAGCCTTGCACACTTGACTGTATATAGCCAGTGTCTTGTTTAAAAAAAATTGTTACCACCTGCCCCCCACAAAACAGTGTGGCCCAGAGTTGAGAGCTCCAGCGCAAAGCCAAGCAAGACTGTCATTGCCCTTACTTTGGCACTACACTTTTATTGCAACAGCTGAGGTCTCACCATGGCTTTGGGGATGAACACCTCGAACTGTTGATTTATGCTGGGTCTACAGTCACCAGAGAGCCCCACATCTTTCTCATGGCTGCTCAGCCACATCCATTCAACCGGTGCTTGCAGGCTGCAGGCTGGGCCTGAAGGAAGGTGAAGGAAACTGGTTATCGAGCTATATCATCCCTTCTCTCATGTCCCCTTTACAGTGCCCCTTGGGAGAACATTCAGTCCGTAGCCTGCTCTCACTTTGCAGAAGAAACCCTGAATCTCAGAGGCACAAAGTGGTATGCCTGAGGCTGCCCAGTCAGCTAGAGCCAGGGACAGGGATTTCAGCCCAGGTTTGCATGACCCCTAGTTCAAGCTCTCATCTTTAACCAGGCTGACCCAAGGTGAGGTCTCACCTGTAAAGGGAACTAAGGGCCCAGGGCATCCATTCTGCTCCAAGGGTGGTGGATGAAGAGATGATGGGTGTGACCTTATCCCAGGAATCTCTGTATGAGTCTTATCTCCCCATGTTAATTATAAGCGCCTGAGAGCTAGGACCTCTTATTAATTTCTGTCTCTCTCAAAAAGACCCAGAATGCCCTCCCCATAGTGGGTGTCCAGTAAATACTCACCCAGTGAATTAGGTTGTAGAAACTGAAATCCAGAGAAGTACAGCAATTTGCTCAAGGTCATATGGCAGGTCTTCAACCAAAGTCAGGACTTGTAACCAGGCCCCCTGACTTCTATGGCAATGCTCCTTCTGCCATTGCACAGGGGCCCTAGTGTCCTCTAGACCCCGGGACTAGAAATTTCAGTGGATTGGAAGACACTAGGGAGGAAAAGGACCATCACATGTGAGCCAAGGCTGAGTCTGGCCCTGGGGCCTTCAGAGTGTGTGCCCCGGGGCTAAGGCTGGAAACAGGTTGTACACCTGTGCAGGTGCACAGAGCTCTGCTTTCAGAGGGACCCTGTGCTTGGTGGAATGTTCTGCAGTCACTGTCTTGAATTTTTTTTGTTTTTTTTTTTTTGAGACAGAGTCTCATTCTGTTGTCCAAGCTGGAGCACAGCGGCACGATCTCGACTCACAGCAACCTCTGTCTCCCAGGTTCAAGTGATTCTCCTGCCTCAGCCTTCCGAGTAGCTTGGATAACAGGTGCCTGCCACCACACCTGGCTAGTGGTTTTGTTGTTGTTGTTGTTTGTTTGTTTGTTTTGTATTTTTAGTAGAGACATGGTTTCACCATTTGGCCAGGCTAGTCTCAAACTCTTGACCTCAAGTGATCTGTCCGCCTTGGCCTCCTAAAGTGTTGGGATTACAGGCATGAGCCACCGCACCCGGCCGAAATTCTTAATAGTTTTATATTTGAATTTATATTTTTAAGTGAAATTCCAGTGGAGTACGTGCCAGGGCTCAGAACCTCAGCTTGCATGAGGTCCCACCTCTTGCTGCCTCACTGCTTCCTGGAGATGGGTTCTTGGACTAGAGCTCCCTTGCCCCTGGCACCCTCTGGATCCATTCAGCCTCCCCCTTCCCACTCCTGCTGGGCTACCAGTGAGGCCCCCTGGTGTATTCAGCTGGAAACTCTGCAGGGCAAGCCTTTCATCCACTGCTCATCCAGGTACCTAATGTCCTGGCACAGGCGTTGTAATACCCTTGGGAATTGCCCATGCTATTGCAGCCTCTGTGCCAGGACATTAGCTAATCTGAATTAGAAGGAGACAAAAGGATTGCAGCAGCGGTTAGGACCAGGACACTCGCTGCCTGGATCAGGGGCAGACAAGAAGATTGTGTTGGGCCAGTGGCCTGTGGGAAGGGGAAATGCCTGGCATGACTTCCTGGCCCTCCACCAGGGCAGATGTGTCAGTCCTGGGTGTGACAAGAGAGAAAAATTGGCAGCCAGTGGGCTTCTCGTGCAGTACATGGACACCTATGTGGATCACGGTATTAAATGGTAAATAAAAAACACCATGACTGTCTGGGCACCATGGTTCACACCTGTAATCCCAGCACTTTGGGAGACTGAGGCAAGAGGATTGCCTGAGCCCAGGAGTTTGAAACCAGCCTGGTCAACATAGCGAGACCCTGTCTCTATCAAAAGTTTGTAAACTAAAACAAAAATGAAAAATAAAGAAATCACCATGCCAGATCAAGAGAGAGACCATGGGAGAAAGGAAGAGCTTTATATTTTTATCCTTTTGTTTGTTTGTTCTGAGACAGGGTCTCACTGTATTATCCAGGCTGGAGTGCAATGGTATGATCTTGGCTCACTGCAACCCCTGGCTCCCAGACTCAAGCAATCCTCTCACCTAAGCCTCCCAAGTAGCTGGGACTACAGGCACGCACCACCATGCCCAGATAATTTTTCTATCTTTTACAGACACAGGGTTTTGCCATGTTGCCCAGGCTGTTCTCGAACTCCTGAGCTCAAGCAATCTGTCCACCTCAGCCTTCAAAAATGCTGGGATTACAGCATGAGCCACCATGCTCAGCCTATTTTGGTACATTTAATGGCACTTTTTTCTTGCCTTTTGAGCAAAGGGTCCCACTGTTTTACTTTGCACTGGACCCAGCAAATTATGTAGCCAGTCCTGCCTGGGTGGCAGGTGAGAAGCCAGGTGAGAAGCTGAGGCTATTTTACACAGGGGATCCTTAGGGGAAGCGGGATGGTTTGGAATCAAGACATTGGTGACTGAGAGAGCTCAGCCCTCTCAGTTCAGCTCTCTCCCTCTCCCTGTTTCTCCTCGCTCTCTTCTATCCGGAACCCATCACAGGTGACAACACGCCCCCAGGGGCATGAAACTGCAAGCATAAAAGTAGTTACATTTTTATGAGCTGCAAAGGTCTCTGCACATCGGAGGAGTGGTTATTGGCATAATTATTGCACCACCTTTTATGACCCTGATTTCAGCCTTAAAAACTAAGGAAGCCCCCTCAAACTTCCATTACCATTTGTCTACTCCTTCCACATCTTACCCTACCCCTGCCCCACCCAATCGACTGCTGGTTGACTTTCTTCCCCTGCCAGTCACTGGCCTGAGATAGGATTCAGTTTTCCACCCTTGCCCAGGGGTCTGTATTCCTGACTGACCATTCAATTTGATCTGCAGTTACTTCACCTTCACTCTGAGCCAAGCAGGGGCTGGGTGCTGAGATGTGCAGATGTCAGATGTGATCTTGGCCCTTGCCTGGCTCAGTCTGGGGACACAGAGAGATGTGGGAAGCCCTAGTCTCCTCCACTAGGCAGGGGCAGTGTTATTTCCTTAGAGCTTCCCACAGAGGTGTGGGAGGAGAGGGGGACAGTATCCCAACCAGGGGTGTTGGGAGTCTGCGTGGAGGGGTGCGCCTTAGAGACATGCTCTCTATCCATCCATGGGAAGCAGTTGGAGCTTGGGAAGCAGTTGGAGTTTTCAGCTTGGGAGTAGCTGGAGGACTGATTTTCACCAAGATCATTTGGAGGCTGAGTTGAGTAAGGATAGGAAGGAGGGAGAACTGAGGCAGGGGACTAGTTTGGAGACTGCTGCACTCACTGAGATCATAAGAGGCAGTGCTGTGAGAAGGGAGAGGAGGGACAGATCCAAGGATGTTAAAGAGACAGGATTCCAGTCACAAAGAGACAACACAGCGTGCCTCCCGTCATAGGTGGCCCCCAGAGTAGTCCAATTCACACAGACAGAAAGGAGAATGTGGTTGCCAGGGGCTGGGGGAGGAGAGAAAGCGGAGTTAGTGTTTAATGGGGATGGAGTTTCAGTTTGAGAAAATGAAAAAGTTCAGGAGATGGATAGTAGTGACAGTTGTACAACAACAGGAATGTACTTAATGCCGCAGAACTGTGCGACTAAAAATGGTTAAAATGGTAAATTTTATGTTATGTGTATTTTACCACAATTTGAAAAGCAACTATAACAACAAAAAGATAGTGGGCCTGTGGGGGTGGGGAGGAGAGGCCGGGCATGGTGGCTCACATGTATAATCCTGACACTTTGGGAGGCTGATCAGGGAGGATTGCTTGAGGCCAGGAGTTCAAGGCCAGCCTGGGCAACATAGCAAAACCTCATCTCCACAATTTTTTTTATTTTAATTAGCTGGGCATGGTGATGCACACCTGTAGTCCCAGCTGCTCAAGAGGCTGAGGAGGGAGGATTGCTTGAGCCTGGGAGTTGGAGGCTGCAATGAGCTATGATTATATCACTACACTCCAGCCTGGCTGACGGAGCCAAAAAAAAAAAAGTTTAAAAAAGAGAAAGAGCCTTGTCAGGCGCAGGCTGGCCCTGAGCTGGGGAGCGGGCGTGGGAGTCTATGCTGACCCCAAGGTGACTGGCCTGGGTGACTGACAGGCAGAAGAGGAGTTGCAAACAAGGCCAGGGGAGGGTGGTGGTGCGGAAGCTGGACACGCACACAGGGTTGGGTTGGGCATATGGGGCCTGAGGGCTCCAGGGAGAGGTACCCAATGGGGAGCAGGGCTCAGGAAGGGGCCTGGGCTGGACAGACACCGTCTGAGTGTCCTCAGCTTATCACACGTAGCAGTCCCCACACGGGAGATGATGAGAACCAGCCAGGGAGAACATGAGAAGAGGGCAGAGCCCAGAGAAACAGGTGGGCCAAGAATAACGCATCATCAAGGAGACCTGGGAGGAGTCAGAAAGGAAGCAGGGAAACCAGGAGAGTTTCGCTGCAAGGAGTGGGAGCTCATTCAGGTCACTTAGGACAGCGAGCGGGCATGGCCAGATGGGTGGGCCTGGACAGGCTCGTGGGAGGACAGGGGGCTCATGGGAAACAGGCTGAGCCATACCATCCAGGCCTGGGGGAGGGGGATCTGGACACTGGTGGATCTCATGTGCTCCGTCTCTCATGGGCAGCACAAAGTCTCCCTCAGGACTCTGCTCCCTTGCCTAGTCTCATCCCTCATCGCCTCAGCTTCCACACATCTGCCGTGGTTCCCCAAGCTTCCCTTCACCACGGCTGCCCCAACACCTGCCCCATCTTCTCCTCCTGTCCCAGTTCCATGCTATTACGGGTCGGATTGTGTCCCCAAAAAAACTGCACCTGTGAATGTGATAAAGTCCTTAGGGAAGCCCTAATCCAATATGACTGCTGTCCTCAGAAAAAGGGGAAATTTGGACCCAGACATGTACTGAGGGTAGACACTGCAAAGGAAAAAACAGGGAGAGGAGCCTCTGCCGACCAAGGAACACCCGAGGCCGGCAGAGCAGCTGGGAACAGATTCACCCTCAGAGCGAGCCAGCCCTGCTGACTCTTGATTTCTGACTTCTGCCTCCAGAACTGAGAGCCAACACACTTCCGTTGTTTCTGTCACTTGGTTTGTGGGGCTTTGTTGGGGGCATCCCCAGGAAACAAACACAAATGCTAAGAAATGAACAAGCTTATTTACCCAACTCCTCTTTTTGGGCTTTGGTTTTTTCTTTGTCTTGGGCCACCTAGGAACATTGTCACTGGCCTTCCAATCAACTGGCTACCCTTGAGCCAGGCACCCCTCCGCCCAGTCATCTGACAGTGGAGGGGTGACCTGTGATATGGGGCATGGCTGCCCTGAGAGGTGCCCCTTAAAGGGGGCAGGGGAGTAACAGGGAGACAGCTCTCTCAGGAGGGACAGGGGACATTGCAGGTGCTTTTGCATCCCTGAAGCTGAGGGAAGAGACATTCCGGAGAGGGAGGTAGATGGCATTGTCTTGGGATACAGGCTTTGGTGACAAGGGAAACTGACATAAAATCCCTTTGGCCAAAGTGTCTTCCAAAAGAGAGGGACAAATTCACAAATATTTGGGGCATAAAGGATGGACTTTCTAAGTCAACCTTGCCTTGCCATCCTCAAGATATTCACTGTGGCTGAAATAACAAGTCAGTATAACTGGAAAATATTTATTTGAACTTGTGACTCAGCTCTTCCTGAGCTCAAGGAAGTGAAGTCCATAAATCAAGATGATGCTGCATAAGTGCCTCCTCTGGAGTGTTCCCACATGGGCAGGCAATGCTGGAGAAGCCATTAGCAGAAGTGACTGGACCGGCTGCCCGTGAAAGATTTAAAAGAGCCTTGTGTACTCCAGGAGCTGCCCCTTCTCGGAGCTTTCATTTCTGAGGCTTTCCTGATGGATGGCCTCAGCCTTTGACTCCCTCATTTTTACTGTCCAACCTGCCGAGTGCTACTTCCTGGCACAACTTGTAAATTCTATTTTTTCATATTTAGCGGAGGCTTAAGGCTTCTGCCACAGAGAAGTGGGGTGGCCGGATATGCCTTAAGTGTAAAATAGACACCAGATTTGGAAGACTTGAGTTTGTGATTGTGTTTTAAATATATTTACCTGTCCTTTTATTGCTCTCACCAACTCTTGCTCAGGGTCACAGGGGTGCTGCTGCAGGTGGGCCATGCTGGGAACCCCAGCGGCTTCATCACCCCCTTCCTGCCCATCCCTCCCCTCTCAGACTTTCAGTCCCTCCAGATCTGATCCAATCTTTCCGTGGTGAAGACGGGAAAACCAAGCATCTGAGAAGATAAGGGACTTGCCCAGGGTTCCAAGAACCCTAGACCCTGACCCACGGGTGCTCATTCCCCGCTCCTGGGTGACACGGCTGGGCCAGGCACAGGACGAGGCACTGTGAACACAAAGACACATAGAACATGGATCCTCTCCTGAGGGACCTCGGAGCCTGACGGCAGGGTGGCTCGGGGAGAGAAGCTAGAGACTCCAGCAGCGACAGCCTCATAATAATGGCTGAGATCTGTGAAGCCGATTGACTGCACCACTCAACCCCAGGCTACAGCCTCACCTGCTTGCTGCCCCGTGATCCTCATGACACCCTACAGGTGTGATACGGTTAGCCTCTCACTATGCAGACCAAGAAAACCAGTCCATGGATTTTCTACTTTTTATTTGAGCCACAGAATCCTTTCTTCAAGTGAAATTTTATATGGAACCCAAATAAATTTACATCAGGTAAAATCGGGAGTGAGTCCCCCTCACTTATCCCTAACCCTTTGCGGGGGCCTGGAGGCACTTTCTCAGAGCCTGAGATCTCTGTTGGCATAGTTTAAAAACCAGCCGGTCAATGAGTCAATGCTTTCATTTTTCAGAGGAGCAAATAGAGGCCCAGAGGAGGGAAGGAGCTTAGCAAGGGTCACCCAGGGAATCACTGTCACAATTAGCACTCCAACCACAAGTCCTATGAAGCTCAGGCCTGTGCTCCATCCCTGACACCTCTTCTCTCAGGAAACGGAGGCCTTTTATAAGCAGCTATAAAATACAATCTCTTCCAAGCCGTATTTAAGACCGAGCTTTCAGTGGGCTCTCTGAACACACTGTTTTCGCCTCCCTCCCACCCTGTCTCTTCCCTACCTCCAGTTCTCCCATTTCCTCAACCACAGGAGGAGAATCCTGCTTCGTAGCAACCGTCCTTGTGAGCCAAGCCGATGAGTGTGGCTTGAAACTGACAGCTTCATAGTTTACCTTAGAGTTTTTGGTTCTTCTCAGTTTATTTCATGTTGTGCCTCATTGCTCCATAATATTCACAGGACCCTTGACATTAGAAAGGGCTTTTTAAATCCTGTGAAATAGGATTTTAGAAATGAACAGCACCTTGGGGTGTGTAAGTGGTGCATTCACTTTCCTGGATGCAGTAAGAGGAGACTTCTTTAGGAAATTTCATGATTTGTACCCCTCAGGGTGGCATCTCTAGGGGAGACCGAATGCCCCACCACATATCCCTCCTTCAGCAGGCCTCACAGTTGTCACCTGCTTTCCTTTCTGGCTCTTTTCCCAGCCCGTTTTCCTCAAGCTGGCTTTGATAAAGGATTTCTTTCTCCCCTGCTCCCTCAGCCTGGCCGGTCATTCTCCAGGGTCTGTCCATGACTCTTTTTCTAAGGCTTTTACTATAAAGTATGTAGAAAATGAGGCAGCTGGAAGAGGTAACAAGTATGAGAAGCTCACAGGGTTCCCAACCTGTTTGATGCTCCCCAGAAGTGTGTCCCAGTTGGTCCTGTCTCTGTGTCCCGTCTCGTGTGGTTCTGATGTGACCCAGAGGTGAGGCAAAAAGTGTGTTTTCCAAACTTGGTTTTGTGAGATTCCATTTCTGGGTGCAGTTTCTCAGACACGTGCTTTTATGATAAAAAAAAAAAAAAAAGACTGGGGTAATTCTGCTTGCAACCTATTCCTCTTGGAGACTCCATTGTATACCCACATACCAACACTTTTGAGAAGTCCTGCAGTCCAGAGTCCTTGGGAACTTCATATAACCCAAAACCCGCTTGAGCACCAAAAGCTTGTGTTTGCAGCCCGTCTAAGAGATGCAGTTTTAAGGCAGTTCTGGACATCTCTGTGAGTTGGTTCTGGAAGACTCCAAGCCCTTCATTAGAGTCCCTCTTGGCCCCAGCACAGAGATCATGGATCCTCTCCCCATCCTAGCTTCACTTAGGAAAAGCCAAATTAGGCTGCTTTCTGATGGCCTTCAGGAAGGTTTTTTCATCGATACCAGAGCACTGTCAGCTGGTTGTGCTTTCTTTGGAAGTAATAGAAATGGATCAAGTGGTGGGGGGCCATTTATGGTCTGAGCATTGCATTCTTGGGGCCTGGTCAAAGGAGGACGTTAGGCCAAGCTGAGCCATTCTTAGAGAAAAGGGTGGCACTGGGGTTTCTGTATTTGGGAAGCAAGTCCTTCTTACCAAGCCAGCTGTCATATACTTGGACTTCTCCTGCAAATAGGCCCACACATGCACAGGCTTACACTGATAAAATGTGCTCTCTGCTTTCTGAGACAGAGACTTTTTCTATTAGCTTAGTGAACTTTGGTTTTCATTTATTTTAGATGACTTTAATTATTTTTAATTAACAACTAATCCCAGCTTTTGGATCGATTGGTTGATTGTCCTTTCCTAGTTTTCATTTTTCTCTACTCTAGAAAATTTCATCATGATTTCACAGATAAGCCATGGGTGGGTTGGCTGGTTGGCTTGCTTGGAGGCCTACATACGTACATTGCTGTGAAAAAGGTCATATCTATTACATAAGTTTGCCTGGGCTGCTGTGACAAAATTCCAGCACTGGATGGTTTAAATAACAGAAATGTACTGTCACACAGTGTTGGAGGCTAGAAGTCTGAGATCAAGGTGTTGGCAGGGTGGGTTCCTTCTGGGGCTGGCTTCTGGTGGCTTGCTGGCAATCTTTGGCATTCCTTGGCTTGTAGTAGCATCACCCCAATCTCTGCCTTCATTGTCACATGGTATTCTCTTAGTCGCTGTGTCTGTGTCCAAATTTCCCCTGTTCATAATCCCAGGTAAAATATTGGATTAGGGGCCCACTCTATCCAGTAAGACCGTGTCTAAACTTAACTACTTACATCTGCAATGACCCTATTTCCAGGTAAGGTCACATTCTAACTTGCAATGTGATACTAGGTTACTGAGATACTGGGGGTTAGAAATTCATCATATGAACTTTTATTTTTATTTTATTTATTTATTTACTTTTTTGAGACTGGATCTCACTCTGTCACCCAGGCTGGAGTGCAGTGGTGGGAACGTGGCTCACTGCAGCCTTGACCTCCTGGGCTCAAGTGATCCTCCCACCTCAGCCTTCTGAGTAGCTGGGACTATAGGTGCCGCATGACCATGCCCGGCTAATTTTTGTATTTTTTGTAGAGATGGGGTCTCACTATGTTGCCCAGGCTGGTCTCAAACTTCTGGGCTCAAGCAATCCCCTTACCTCAGCTTCCCAAATTGCTAAGATTATAGGCATGAGCCACCGCACCCAGCCTTATATATGAGTTTTTAGGAGACACAATATAACTCATCACACTGATTCTATGCACGGTGCTACATTTAGCTAAGCTGGAGGACAATAGGGCTCGAGGTCCTGCTGTCCGTCCTAGCTCAGGGGAGGTGGTGTGGTGGAGTAGAGAGCACTCACGGACTGATGTCAGGGGTCCTGAGTCAAGCCCTAGGCCATCCCTCAGTTTTTTCACTAATAAAAATATTTTATGGGAGGCCGAGGCGGGTGGATCACGAGGTCAGGAGATCGAGACCCTCCTGGCTAACATGGTGAAACCCCGTCTCTACTAAAAATACAAAAAACTAGCCGGGCGCGGTGGCCGGCGCCTGTAGTCCCAGCTACTCGGAGGCTGAGGCGGGAGAATGGCGGGAACCCGGGAGGCGGAGCTTGCAGTGAGCTGAGATCCGGCCACTGCACTCCAGCCTGGGTGACACAGCGAGACTCCGCTCTCAAAAAAAAAAAAAGAAATTTTTTTTAAATTAAAAGACCTATTAGTATCCAGGAAGATCTTCAAGGTATAAAAAAGGGGAAAAAAAAAAAAAAAAAAAAAAGATGAACCTCCAGGATGTGTGGAGAGGCTCAGATGAGTTAACAGGTCTGAAAATGTCGTGGTTATGGGATGTAGCAGAGACAGGGTCCAAACATAGGCGTTAGGTGTCATCTGTGAAACAGGAAATGAACGGTAGGCTTCTCCAGCAAGAGAGAGCAGTCTGGGAAGCAGCAGAGGTGAACCCTGGTTCCCCAGGTCCTGATGGGGAACCCTCTGAACTTCTTCCCTCTGAACTGGCTCCCTCTGGGGAGAAATGGGGGCTCTGGACTAGGCAGCCCCCTGGCCATGCCACTGGGTGACTCCGCAGAGAAGGTCTGCAGCCAGCAGACCTGAGTTTAAATGTGGAGCTGCTGCTTCCTAGTAGTGTCGTTTGGGTAAGTCACTTAACCTCACTAAGTCCTTGTCTATGAAATGGGGATAATAGTAAATACCTACCTCATAGGTTAAATGAGAAAGTCCTTGTGAAGTACTTAACACACAGCTTGACATACAGTAGTTAAAGTTAGCTATTTCTATAAACTACCTTTTGTAAGGATTGAATGAAATGGTGTAGGTGACGGGCCTGTATGCAGTAGGTGCTCAATTAACCATCGATACTCCCCTGCCCCTTTTAAACTCAGTTTTGGCAGAGTTTCCAGCATTCATGATTCCCTCTGGTGTGTAGGGTGAAGGGTGGAGAGTTACACAGAAAAGTATTTGAACTCCTTGAAGAATAACATTGTTTTCAAGCACCCCTAAGCCATTTATAATTACCCATTTACTTGTAATTAATGTCCATGCCAATTATAACCAATTACAATTCATTAACTTACATGCTCTCAGGACTTTACCTTGCACAGTTTTATTAGAGAATTAGCCAAACTTAGTGTAGTGTTCCACCGTAGTCATGATTATCCTGGTGATTCATAAAATGTACCCAGGCCGCTGTGTGAATGATGAGCCTCCATTTGCTCTGAGAGAACAAATTTGAGATGGGTCTTTCTAAGATTCTTGTCTTTCTGGTAGGTATTAATCAGCGCAGAAACTCAGGAGACACAGACAAGTTCTTCCACAATGTCGTACAGACGAGAACTAGAGAAATACCGTGACCTGGATGAAGATGAAATCCTTGGAGCCCTCACAGAGGAAGAGCTCAGGACCCTGGAAAATGAGCTGGATGAGCTGGACCCTGATGTGAGTAGGTGCTAAAGGGGAGCACACTGTCACCAGTGAGGGGAGCTGGGGAGGGACAGGTGGGTGCTTCCTAAAGCCACCACTTCCTTTTTCCTTCCATGGCAATGACATTAGAATAACTTTGCCTTTGCAGATTTTTCTTTTAATGTGTTGTATTAGAGTTCTCCAGAGAAAGAGAGAACCAATAGGGTGTGTGTGTGTGTGTGTGTGTGTGTGTGTGTAGAGACAGAGAGAGAAGGAGAGAGAGAGAGAGATTTTATTTTATTTATTTTTTTTTTTTTGAGACGGAGTCTCGCTCTGTCGCCCGGGCTGGAGTGCAGTGGCCGATCTCAGCTCACTGCAAGCTCCGCCTCCCGGGTTCCCGCCATTCTCCTGCCTCAGCCTCCCGAGTAGCTGGGACTACAGGCGCCCGCCACCTCGCCCGGCTAGTTTTTTGTATTTTTTTAGTAGAGACAGGGTTTCACCGTGTTAGCCAGGATGGTCTCGATCTCCTGACCTCGTGATCCACCTGTCTCGGCCTCCCAAGTGCTGGGATTACAGGCTTGAGCCACCGCGCCCGGCCGAGAGATTTTATTATAAGGCGTTAGCTCACAAGGCTGTAGAGACCGGCAAGATCTGCAGTTGCTAAGGTGGAGACCCAGGAGAGCCGATGGTATAGTTCCAACACAAATACAAATAACCAGCAGGCCGAAGACCCAGGAAGAGTTGGGTCTGGGAAAAGATGTTTTAGTTTGAATCCAAAGGCAGAAAAAAGCCAGTGTTCCAGCTCAAGGCAGTCAGGCAGGAGGAAATCCCCGCCTACTTGGAGGAGGGTCAGCTTTTTTTCCCTGTTCAGGTCTTCAACTGATTGGATGCCCCCCCGCCGCCATATCAGGGGGAACAATCTGTGTTACTCAGTCTACTGATTCAAATATTAATCTCATCCGGGAACACCCTCACAGACACACCCAGAATCATGTTTGACCAAATGTCTGAGCATCCCATGGTCAAGTCAACACCCAAAATTAACCATCACAGTCTACCCCTTGTCAGCTTGACACACATGTACATCTCTTTAAACCATACTTAATTTCCAAATAAAGACAGTGATGATGTCATAATTCTGCCTAACATGATACAACTATCATGTTAGGAAAACACACTATCACCTTCCCCAGAAGAGGAGGTAAAGTCCATGAGTGATGTTTATTCTTCTCCTTGCTGTCCTGTAACTTAAATACTATAATGTAAAATTAATGATACTTAAATCCTATTATACAAAGCCAATACAATCAATAACAGTAAAGTCAGTATCAAACAATCTTGTGTTACGTGATAAGGGAATAAGAAAGGGAAAAAGCAAAGATATTTGCTACACACACTCACACACACAACACAAGTGTTCACAAAATAAGGAGGAAGTACTCATGACAATTACAGTCTTCATTTCTGTAACTACTCAGGTAGTTGTGGCTGGTATTGATAACTACCCTGCTTCATTACCCATTCTTTGCCTTTAGCAAGCACCTCAGCTGGTTGTGGTTCTTTACCCGATGGGGTGACCTAAGCTTTCATTTCTGAAAGGCCTAGGCCATTAGTAGTCCTGCCTGGATTAGTTTGTTGTAGTTTTCCATGGACCCTAATCACAGGGCATGGTAATACTTAAAAATGCCCTAAGGGCTCTCCTCTATCCAGACATACACTTTCTCACCTCCCTTGTGCAATAGCGATCCAATTTCTCCTTAGTAGTCAGCATCCGTCACCCCCAGTAACTCCCTTCTTTGCTCGTTGATTCGGAGTCATGAGGAGCCCAAAGTGGGCTGGTGGCAGTTTTAACTTCCAGTTTAATGGAATTACTGTGTCTCCTAGTGGAACTTTCCTCCTTTGAAACTAAGACTTCTAGGCCAGCAGACCATAGGGTCATGGGAACAATAAGTGAAAGTTTTGCTAGTGGATCGCTAGGAGTAATGGTGAGTGGCGCCACTCCTGTTTCCAGCCTTGATTCCCTGACCCACGAATCCTAGCTATGGGAGAAATGGCATCAGCAACTGCCACTGATTCAGAGCATATACCGCCTTCTGGAGAATGTTGCCCCAGCCTGTAAGGTGTGGCCACCTAGCTGGCACTGTAACTGTGTCTTCAAAAGACTGGCTGATACCCATTGTATCAAGCCAGCAGCTTCAGGATGGTGGAGAACATATGTCATGGAATGAATGAGCTGAGAAATAAAGGACCAGAAGAATCCTTCTCATTTAATGTTTGATGTTTTATCATTGCATTTCTTAGTTGGCACATTTAGAAGTGTGTTTAATGCTCAGAATTCATCCCTGCAGTCAGGGTACACAGTGTTAAGAGTCAAAAGTCTGTTTGGTTGTGTATGTGGTTTAGCAAGTCACACTAGAACTGTAAGCATGGACATAGAGGGGTTCGTAGGTGGCCTCCTAGACAGGGGTCTTCATCCTACAGCTATATCCCAGGCACCCAGGTCAATGACCAGTGCAGAGAAGGTAGATAATGAAAGTTACTGAGCTGAGTAAATGTTCCATGTTATTTATTTTTAATTAAATATGGAATGTATCACATCCTTTTTTAAAACCAGCCATTGCTCAACTCTGGCTTCATAGTGAGCCATAAAGAAAACAACACTTCAGTCTCACTCACACACAGATGGCCACTGCTAACATCCAGGGAGCACAGTGCAGATGGAAAAATGCAGGACTAGAAGTTAGGTGTTTTGCTTCCAATCCCAGCCCTGTCTCTTCTATTCCATGTGACCGTGGACCAAGCTGCCATCCTTCCTAGACCTCAATGTCCCTAGTCATGGAATAACAGAGTTGGCTGGTCATTTTCAGGGTTAAACTAACCTGACTTATAATCTGGTCTTATACCCAGGTGTGATTAAGTGGCTTCATTCCAGATAACTCAGAATCCTTGCCTTGGGCTCCTGGGTCCCAGGCCCCATGGAATTACACATCCCTCCAGCAGTGTGTCCTCCTCTTCCTGATATTCACAACCTTCCCCTGCCTGCCACGAGAACATGGTTTCCTGATGAGGCTGCTCAAGTTGATCAGAAGTCAGCATTGGTGGAAAGAGCCTTGCGTTTCTTTCTTCCCCCGCATCATCTCTCCCCATTAGCCTGTGTTTCAGTAAAAACAAGCCATGTAGGCAAGAAAAAATCAAGCTGTAAAATTATTCTGTTCTAATTCTATCCTAGATCACTGTCACACAGAATTCCAAGAACAAACAACTTTATAAAGGGAGAACAAAAGAGGCATGTAGCCAATTCCAGTTAACTCAATAAATGTGACTTGGTTACCTGCTGAGCACCAAGCACTGTACTGGGCACCAACAGGGGAGCCTGGCTGGGACTCTGCCTTTCAGGAGCTCAGGCTGGTGGGGACACAGGCATAATACACTGCGCTCAACACGGAGCAGACAGGAAGTTCTGCCAGGAGATGAACTCTTACTGGTGTGAGGCATCAGAGAGCAGGTAACACTGGAACTGGGCCCTGGATTTTTCTAATTCCATGCAGAGTGAAGGCCTTGAGAAAGGCCACAAGGAGAGTGTTGTGTAGGGAAGGTAATTGGGGATGGGAATCTTAGTGTGGTTTCTGTGGAGGGTCAGATGAGACTAGAAAGGAGGGTTGGGATAGATAATGTGGGGGAAGAGGGGATGGCAGGGTTTAGACTTTGCTCAGTAGATTCAGGGAGCCCAAAGGGTCAGAGACTCAAAGAGTTCGTTGGTTTTGGGAGGTGACACTGAGGACATATGGCCTGGAGGGGTGTCAGGGAGATGGGTGAGAGGGGGGAGGCGCTCCCATGGGGAAATCTTTGCCACTCCCAGGGAGAAGTGCACCTGAGGGCCCCGTGGGCCTTTTGGGCTGTTTGAGTTGCCCTGAGCTGCTGCATGGGGATGAGGTCAGGTCAGGCTGTGGCTGCAAATAAGGCAGGTGATGACAAGGGTCAGAGCCAAGCGTCAGACCTGGGAGTGGAGGGGGACAGATGGAGGAGGTCTCTCAGAACCCAGAGTGCATCCACCAGGAACTGCATTCCATTTCACCCCCACACTGGCAAAGAGCTCCCTCAGGTCTGCCATCCCACATATCAGAGCATCCAGGCTCAGCAGCAAATACCCAGGGCCCCTGCAGCTCTCACACAGCCAGCTCTCCCGCCCAGGTGATTAGCAGGCAAGGGACACTCCACTTGTGCTACTGGAGGGACAGGGCACCTGGGGCTCAGCTTGCTGAGGGTCACAGGACCCGGGCAGGCACAGAGACTCAGATTTCAAACAGGCTCCAGAGTGTGTGCACCTCCCGCTCTGGCAGGAGAAAAGTAACTGAGCACAGGGGTGTGGGAGCGGGCATGGGCCATCTGAGACCTGCGATTCTCACACCACTGTGGTTTCCCAGTTGGCATTTTCAAAGACCCCTTTCTCTTTCAGTTCAAAGAAAAGAGAAGAGAAACCAGAGAGAGGATAGGAGATAATGGAGGCCAGTGGGTTTCTGTCCCAGTCATACAATCGGCCCCTTCATTAAGATCAGCTCTGTTACCTGATTTGCAAGACAGTATGTGAGCTTCGAAAAGGCCTAGAGGGCCTCCCTTCTTTTGGAGAGCACAAACATTCCAGTTCTAGTTTCACCCTCCCTTGGCCCATGCTCTGAAATCACAGCACAGGGAGAGGCCAAAGATATGCAGACAATGAGAGACTCCTAGCTGGCCAGCAGGTGTCCGCCCCTCCCACCGCTTCAGACCAGGAGCAGAGCCCAGAGAAGGGAAAGAACTTGCTCTAGGTCATACGTCCAAGCAGAACCAGATCCGAACCCTGGTCCCTTGGCACCAAGGCCACTGCCCTCTCTGTTATAGTCCATATTCCTCCTGTTTTTATTTTTGTTTAATGAGTGCTTAGATGACACTCACTATTTGCAGGTGCTGTTCTAAGGACTTCGACAATATTAACTCATTTGACCATCATCATGATCCTAGGAGGCAGGCCCTGTTATCATCCCCATTTTACAGATGAGGAAACTGAGAGGTGAAGTAACTTGTCCAAAGGCCCACAGCTAGGCAATGGCAGAGCCACTATGTGTGGGTCTGGAGTCCACAACTTAGCTATGCCACTCCAAGTTCTCATGGGAGTGTTCAGGGAGAGAGTTTGGCTGCAGATGTGCTCTAGTTTTGTGGTTGGGGGTGCTGTATGAAAATCATCCCTCTTTTTTCTGGGGAAGAGCCTGAGGTCCTGGCTCTGCTCCAGACATGATTTTCCTTCTTTGGATCTCAATTTTCCTGCCTGTAAAACGGATGCAGTCGGCCTAGATGGCCTTGGAAGCCCCCTCCAGCTCTAACCACATATGATTTATTTGAACCATTCTTGGCTGCCTCAGTACCTGAATTCAACAAACACTTCAAAGGGTGATGCTTCTGGTTATGCAATTGTTAAGCCCCAGTGTCATGTGACAGAATGGAGTACGAGGACTTGGAAAGCAGCTCTGTTTGCAGCAGAGGATTCCAAACTTGTGCACATTAAAAAAAAAAAAAAAAAAAAAAAGTCCCCGAAACTTTCTATCTCTCACTCTGGAAAAACTCGAGCTTATCATGAGATTGTTGCACTTGGACTCCCTCGGGAAAGGAATGCTTCATGTGCTAAAAGTATCCGCTGTTGACTGACTCCCCAGAGGATCTGCCCTTTCTCGTCTCTCTGGAGTTAAGTGGATGCTGCTCTGAAGCGGAGCCAGTTCCTCAGTTCAGATTGCCTTTGTACCAGGTGGTGGGAGCAACACAGAGAGAGGTTTTAAGAATGACAAGTCATTGTGACTTCTGCAGGGAGCAGTGTACAGTTTTCTTATGAGCAATAGACACTCAATACTTCCTGGGTGTGCCATGAGCAAAGCCCTATGTGGATTATCTCATTTAGTCCTCTGGGAGGGTTCAGTCATTAGCCCCATTTTAAAGATGGAGAAGCCGAGGCTTAGAGACATAAAGTAACCTGCCCAGGATGCAATCTGAGTGGTGCTGGAATTCCAACCTGGATAGTCTTGGCCGGGTAACCTGTGCTGTTAACTGCCCCTGGGAGCACCTCTGAGACTAGCCCAGAAGGAAACTCACAGAGAGCAGACTGGAGAATTATGAGCAAATTCTTATTTCCAACTTGACTTCTTTTGAAGTTGTTATGTTATTTTCACAATAAATACTAATCTTTAAAGAAAAGAAGAATCCACCGACACAAGGAATTTAACCGTAAATATTGATGGTTAATGAGGCTTTGGGGAAAAGGCAGAACATTTCTTAAACTGTCTCATTAAAAGCCTCAAAATATTCGCAGGAGAGAGGATGGTAGAGATAATTCAACCTTGTAAAGAAACTGGGTCCTAAGAGTTGATTTTAAAGTCAGCTGTCAGGAATCTGCAACACAATATAACCATACAGACAATAATGGAAAACCACAGACCCTCTGCAAAGCCTGGATAATAATAACCATGATTTTCTACCAAGGTGTTTTTTGTTGTTGTTGTTGTTGTTTGTTTGTTTGTTTGTTTTTGAGACAGGGTTTCACTCTTGTTGCCCAGGCTGGAGTGCAATGGTGTGATCTCTGCTCATTGCAACTTCTGCCTCCCAGGTTCAAGTGATTCTCCTGCCTCAGCCTCCCGAGTAGCTGGGATTACAGGTGTGCATCACCAGGCCCAGCTAATTTTTGTATTTTTAGTAGAGGTGGGGTTTCACCGTGTTGGCCAGGCTGGTCTCGAACTCCTGACCTCAGGTGATCCACCTGCCTTGGCCTCCCAAAGTGCTGGGATTACAGACGTGAACCACTGCACCCAGCCTCTGCTAAGGTGTTCTTACATGCCAGGTGCTGTGCTAAGCATTTTATGGGCATCATTTCATAAAATATTTACAAGGATCTTATAAGATTGATCCTCATAGGATGAGGTTAATGTCATTCTGTAGATAAAGAAATAGGTGCCCAGAATCACACAGCTATTGATACAATTCAGACAGATGCTGCCTTCCTTAGTCCATAATGTGTCAAGAGTTCTGAGAACAGACCGGGTGCAGTGGCTCGCACCTATAATCTCAGCACTTTTTGGGGCCAAGGCAGGCAGATAACTTGAGGTCAGGAGTTCGAAATCAGCCTGGCCAACATGGAGAAACCCTATCTCTACTTAAAATACAAAAATTAGCTAGGCGTGGTGGTGTGCACCTGTAATGCCAGCTACTTGAGAGGCTGAGACAACAGAATTGTTTGAAACCTGGGAGGCGGAGGTTGCAGTGAGCCAAGATCACACCACTGCACTCTAGCCTGGGTGACAGAGCAAGACTCCATCTCAAAAAAAAAGAGTTCTGAGAACAAAGGGCCATGAATTGCAGGATGAAATAATGGAAAACAGAAATGGAGAATCCCAGAGCTCCAAGGACACTTAGAAATCATCTAACAGTACCCCACCAGGCATCTACATATGTGGTACCGGTAGAGAAAGCCTGATTTTGGAGTCTGTCCTGGACACAGTTGGTGTTTTCTGTATTTCATCAAATCCTCATACCATCCTGTGAGGTGTCATTATTACCATTTCACTGATGAAACATCCAAGCATCAACAAAACCCTGAAGTGGAAAGACGGGAAAGGACTCGTTCAAGGTCACACAGCAAGTCAGCGGCAGAGCCAAGGCACCCACCTGGTACTTCCTGTCACTCCACATGGCTTCCCATTAGATGATCATAAAATCCTCCTACTTGTGTCCTAAATCATATCCTTTAAGGCAAAGACACTCTTGGCCATCCAGGAAGCAGCCAAGTTTGGTCCACAGGGCCATGATTCTCCTTTGTAACACAAACCGGCAGAATCGCAAGCCCAGGATAGAAGTAAACAGTTGAAATGGAAAGAAATAAATCTCTCCTCTAAAAATAGGCACACATCCTTAGAAACACTGCCTGCCGTGCACGGAGACGAGGACGGGCCTGGCGGGGTGAGGGCAAGTCAGCCCAGGCGTCTGTGTGTCCCCATCCCATCCTCTGCCTTCTGGACCCATGACCACCTCTCCCAACCCCTCCTCTGGCTGGGGAACCTCCTTGACCTGAAGCCCCTCACTTCCTCCCATTTTTCAAGGCTTGACCTTTCCTCCCCTCCCTCAGAAGCCTTTTAGACTCTTTCACCTTCACACCCCAGCACAGCACCTGCTCCGCCCTGACGACACTGAGCTGTTTCCTTTTTGATTTTGACATGTTGAATAGGAAACATTGTAAACACATAGGAGAGTACAGTATACACCTATGTTGTCATCATCTGAATTTAGCAAACGTTAAAATTTTGCCTTATTTGGTTCTGATCATTCTTAAAAAAAAAAAAAGAAATCGCTACAGATAAAGTTTAAACCCTGCCTTTCTGTCTCCCTTTCTATTCACCATCGCTGCCACTCTACTGAGCGCTTTCTACTGGGAGGCAGCAAACCGAGTACCCACACGTCATGTAAGTGACCTACATGAAGGAAGGAAGATGGGTCAGTTTTCTTGAGCCATGTGGTCATCTTGGCTTATCTATTACTTTTTCACTTTTAAAGATAGGTATATGTAAGAAAAGTTTCCCTTACCATCTACATTTTCAGAAATAAAAGCAACTGCAAAACCAGTGCTGTGTAGTAACTGACTTTGGCCTCTGTGTCAGAGGCAACAGGGAGTGGTGGGGACTGAGGCAAATGGGAGTTTGTCTAAAGGGCCCACCATTTTCAGCTCCACTAATTGTTGCCAGTATGAGAGTACAGACCTGGTATTGCCACATCACCTAATGTTTCCAGAGATGTTGGAAATCTGGATTTTAAAAAAATGTGTAAGCTCCTTATTTTAAAATGCTGATAGCTCATTTAAATGCACGGGCCAGACAAACCCAACCGAGTGTTAGCATTTAATTTGCCTGTAGGCCTCTCAGTTTGCAGCTCTGGTTCTACCTCGTATGGCAGATGTTTGTTTTAGCATAAAAAATAGACACATACACAAACATATACATGTATGATTAGATGAAAAGCACCTAGCCCAGTGCCTAGCACATAGTGGTCCTTAATAAATGTGAGCCTGAGTATATGATTTGTCCACTAGAATCTAAGTTTTTTGAGACTGGGAACCATACTGTATGGCCACAGATACAGTGCAGCCAGGTATAGTTGTGCAAGTTGCACGCTGTACTCCAGGAGACACTGTTCACATTGACTAGAGAGTGAATCATGTCCTTGGCTTAGTGCAGTGCGCAACCTGCACAACCAGATGTGACTGCCCTGGCAGAGCACCTCCATAATCCAGTGTCTGTTCAGTTGAATGAAAGTGAATGATCATACCCAGTGATGGTAAAACTGACTGGCAAGAAGCTGCTTCTGTATGGAGTTAAACCCTTATTCTGAGGTTTCAAGATAAAAGGGCTCTTAACCCTCATTTTACAGATAGGGAATCCAAAACCAGAGAGAACCCGTGACTCATCTGTGGCCTCACAGCCCTTGGCTGAGAACCCAGGTTATCAGGTAGGGTGCAGCTTCGCTACAAGTAACAGAGACTCAGATAAATGTGATTTGTGCAGTGTTTTATCCATCCCTCAGGTAAAAGTCCACAGGTAGGCAATCTAGGGCTGGGATGCAGCTCAGCTGCCCAGACTTCTCAGAGTCCTAGACTCTGTCCAGCTCATCTTTCTGCCATTCCTAAGGTTTAGCCCTATAGCCATAATAACCACATTCCAGGCATCCAAATAGAGAAAAAGGGGTGCAGAGGGGGGAGGGATAAAAGAAAGGAGAAAAGCCAGGATTCAAGTCCCTTTTAAGGAAAGTTACCAGAAATTGCCACTGGACACTTCTCATATAATTGCCTGGAACTTAATTATATGACTCAACCTAGCTGCAAGGGACCCTGCAAAGTGTAGCCTTTAATCTGAGCAGCCAAGAACTCAACTAAAAAGTGGAGGCTGTCTTTTATTGCTAAAGAAGGGGAAGCTGGAATCAGGGACGATTTGGAGTCTATCACTGTGAGTTCACTAGTGTGATGGCCTGATGTTCTGCTCTGCTGAAAGCCCTGAGATGGATTGAGAGGAGTTGGCAGGAATTTAACCAAATCTAGGTCCTCAAAGAAAGCATTATAAAGGTCTCACTTTTTAGCTTGGCACTTTCCAAAATCCACAACAGTGAACCTTGGTCTCATACGAGACACTCCCCAACTCTGACACCTTTCATAATATGTCCCTCTCCCCAAAACCCACTTGGGAACAGCAGCTGGGTGGAAAAGCCAATGGCTTGGGACAGCAGGTGTGATGTGGGCCTGAAGGGAATCCAAGTCATATCACCCTGTTCCCAGCTGGAGCATCAGTGTTGTGTGACTGTGGACAACTCAGACCACATTCTCTTAGCATTCAGGGCTTGGTGCTGGGGATTCAGAGAAGACTAAGATATATCCCAGCTAGCCCTTGAGGGGCACCCGGTATCCTTGGGGAGAGACATATGGCATAGATATGCTCCACAGAGTAAGATGAGCATTATACAAGAACTGGCAACATGCCTAGGGGAGTTCGGAGCAAGATTCACCAGATCAGTATGGAGAACCCTGCAAAGGCTGAACAGGGTGCTCCAGGGAAGGGCTTTGAAAGATTAATGCAGGGGAGCTGGAGTGACGGAATTCCAAGTAGAAGGCACAGCCTGAGCAAAGGCATGTCAGTGGGAGAGTGCAGGGCATGGCTGTGGAATGTGGAGCAGCCTGGAGTGGCTAGAACATGGGCTACTTGATGAAGGGAAGAGGCTCAGGAGGCTGGAGAGGTGGGAGTAGGTTGGAGTCAAATCATGGAAAGCTCTTCATGCCTGGCTGATGAATTGGTCGAGATTCCGTAGGTCAGGGAAGTGGTTGGACATCTGTGAGTATGTTGGTGAGTGATGTGATCAGGTGTACATGTCGGTGGCGTCTAAGGAGCAGAGGTGGAGAGACCTGAAGCAGGGAACCAGCCAGGAGGCTGCTCTGGTGGTCCCGGCAAGAGTCACAAGGGCTGGAACAAGGATGATGCCCATGGGAGGAGACATTTCGGAACACTGCAGCCTCAGATCCTAATGCCTCCCCTAGCAGGCCATGCCACCCTCATCTGCTGGGCTTCTGCTGCACCGTGCTTTCTCTCTCCCTGCAATGCCCCTCCACTCCCTCTCCTCACTTGGCTGGCTCCTCCCTGGCCCCTCAGACTCAGTTCAGGACCACCTCCTCCAGGAAGCCCGGGGCTGAGTAAGGTGACTACACCACTGAGATGTGTATCTCCCCTGTGGCTGCGAGCCTCTCTGGGCCGGGATCACACCGTCATTGTTTCAGGACACCCAGTCCCCAGCACAACAGGAACATGGAACATTTTCCCTGCACATGAGGCAGGAAAGGAGGATTAGGGGAAAGCCAGGGAGGAAAGGTTTGTCCCCACCTTGTACTGTGAATACCAGAGAGAGACCATGCTGCTATGATAAATAGGTACCACCACAAGTAATTACTGGGTTCGGGCTACAGGAGTGCCTTTGGACATCGGCATTAATGCCCTATAAAGTTGACTGGGGAAATGGCAGTTATTGAGTTTCATCAGCCCTGCATCAAGGTCAGGGCCGCTGAGCCAAAGGCCTAGCTCTGTGGAGAGAAAGCAAAGAGCGGGAGGAAGAGTCCCAGAGTGTGTGTGTTGGGGCAGAGGCTGTGTCTGGAGGGGGTGGGGCTCTTAGAGGTTTGGATCCTGCTGGTCCCTTTGTAACATCAAGACGCTGTGACTGGGGCAAGAGTGGGCTCACCCCGTTGTCCCTGTCACACTCTCAGGCTAAAGTATGTGAGAAGAGCGCTCCACTGAATCATTTCCAGTGGGATCTGGAAGCTGCTGGCCAGTAATGCAGAGGCAGAGATCTGTATATCAGGACGGGACCATAAGTGCCTAAGCTTTACATAAGGAGAAACAGACCTGGCAGATAACTGGAAAATAAATCCTCAAGCCAGTTAAAAACGTTTGTTTTTCCAGTCAAATCCCTTGTAAAAGGCAACTAGGGGAGCTACTGGCCTGTGAAAGGTTTGGCCTGGCATGGCCTGGCCTGATGTGGAGCTGGGTGGGTGTCTAGGGCACACTTAGGTTAAATTGTTTGAAATGGGAGAAGGGAAGAGGAGTCAGCTGGAACTTTGAAAAGTGAGGCCACTTTGGTTTCACTCCTACCCTGGGACAGTTACTCAATGCCCCTGGGCCTCGGTTTCTCCATGTGTAAACTGAGACTCATTTGATAAGCAGGGGAGTGGAGAGCTGGCTTTCTAACACTTGGGGAGGAGACCTGGCTCTCACGTGCGGCCACATCTGGTTTCCAGGATCTGTTCCCAGAGGACGGCAGTCAGGTGGGATGGAAAGTTTTTTGTGGGATGGAAGTCAAGAGTCCCGGGCTCTCGGTCCAGTGTACGACCTCAGGCGAGGCGCCTCCCTTTCCCGGCCCTTGGCTTCTTCCAATCCCTGATAAAGCGGTTATACCACCTGTCCTGTCCTCTTCCAAGAAGCTGTATGTAATTCAGTCACAGAATAGCATCCTGGGACCCCAGAGCCCAGACCCAGGGGTCACGTTTTGCATTCCCTCGTCCTTAGATATAGCTGATATATTTGGGAAAAGTGATAAAAATTCCTTGTTTTTTTGTCACTGTGAAGAACCAGGTTAAGGGTTTTGCATGGTTTTATGCACGGTGAGCCACCAGTCTGAAGATAGTTATATAGATCCTTGACCATGCTAATATATATATATGCTAATTATATATAGTGTCATTTTTATGTAAGCTCAGCCTTCCCAGCTGTGAGGCTAACAAGCTATGTGACTTTAGGCCAGTGACTTCAGTTTTCTATGCCTCAGTTTCTCCACTGGAAAATGAAAAAAATCATTGGTCTAGAGGATCTCTTAGGGCTTTATATTTCTGAGCTGCCAGGAGTCTATGATCCTTTTATTGCATTGTGTGTGTGCATATGTACACGTGTGTGTGCACATGTGTGATCATGTGTGCGTGTGTACATCTGTGTGTGTATGTATACATGTGTGAGTTGTGTGTTATCTATGTGTGAACATCTGAACAAGCCCACAAGGTTCTAGCCAGGATGGCTTCTCACGAAGCCCTATCTATAGCAATGGTAACTGTGCAGATACTTGATATTTAGCTTTACTGGCACCTGTCCGCAGGGTGTTGGAGCTCCTAATGGCACAATTAAGGATCTGTCCAAGTTTCCATTGTCCTTTGAACAACTGGACTCCAGAGTGTGGGTGTGAAAATTAGACTGCGATGTTAGCCTGCCAAGCTGCACATCCGAGTTTTAATTCTACAACATTTAAGGGGAAGTCACCATTTTAAAAATCAAGAGATGGGAACTGAATACAGGAAAGGTTGCCGAATTTCCACCTCTATAGTCATTTTCTTTTTTTTTTTTTTTTTTTTTTTTGAGACGGAGTCTCGCTCTGTCGCCAGGCTGGAGTGCTGTGGCCGGATCTCAGCTCACTGCAAGCTCCGCCTCCCGGGTTTACGCCATTCTCCTGCCTCAGCCTCCCGAGTAGCTGGGACTACAGGTGCCCGCCACCTCACCCGGCTAATTTTTGTATTTTTAGTAGAGACGGGGTTTCACCGTGTTAGCCAGGATGGTCTCGATCTCCTGACCGCGTGATCCGCCCGTCTCGGCCTCCCAAAGTGCTGGGATTACAGGCTTGAGCCACCGCGCCCGGCCTATTTTCAAGAACAAGTTAAACTTTGTATTTTCAAAATTTTAAAAATTCTAAATTTAAAACCTATGTGTATACCTCTTGCTTTCTCTAGCCCAACACCTGATATGGGCAGGATACACAGTAAATATTCGTGAAATAAATGAATGAATATTTTGGCTTTCTTACATGGAATTTTAGTTTGCTAGGAACCTTAGATCAGATGTGGCATAATGGCAGTTTATGGGCCGAGTCTGCCTAGCAGATATGTTTTATTTGGCCTGAACATTGTTTTTAAAATATTTGGACTATGTGTCAATATTTTAAAATCAAGAGATTTCACACAAGAAATGAGCAGATTGAATAACAACATCCACATTCCTACATGTCAACAGTTCGCTGGAGCTGGGTAGTGTGGAGGCACGAACGCTCCAGTGTGCCCCAGTCCCCACCACTCCCAGGTAACTCACAGCTATTATATAATTTTAGCCTAAGATCAGAGATAATCTAGAATTTCCTCCTCCTTAAAACCCGCACTAAATTTCCTGTCTGGTAATGATAAAAAGATCATGCAGGTATTAGTCACTGCCCTCCTCAGATGAGCAAATTTCCAGTTGTTAAATACGACGTGGAGATTTCCTCAGACTCCTATACACAAATCTCACAACCTGTCTTTGGGGTAAGGATGTTTGTGTGACAAGTGCATGTGACTTTCAGTGCTCCTAATGAATTGACGGCTGCTTTGGTGGAGTCAGATTGATGCTTCCCTTTGAACTAACTACAAAAAAAAAAAAAAAAAAAAAAAGGCACTTGCCCAGCAAATTTATCCTGTGCACATTTTAAGATTGAGATTTAAATTCCTTATAGGTTAAATGAGTTCAATTTCCCACAAGCACCATGAAAGTATTCCTTTAAATGTAACGTATAGGCTTGTTATAGATTCTTCTTTACTATTCAATAAAGTAGACCTTCCCCTCCCTTTAGGGTCTTGATTACCATGTGTTTAGTGAATAACTATGTGTAATTAAGCTTTTTCTCTAGGCCAGGCGCGGTGGCTCATGTCTGTAACCCCAGCACTTTGGGAGGCCAAGGTGGGTGGATCACAAGGTCAGGAGTTCAAGACCAGACTGGCCAACACGGTGAAACCCCATCTCTACTAAAAATACAAAAAAAAAAAAAAAAAAAAAATTAGCCGGGCATGGTGGCACGCACCTATAATCCCAGCTACTCAGGCTGCTAAGGCAGGAGAATCACTTGAACCTGGGAAGTGGAGGTTGCAGTGAGCTGAGATAGCGCCACTGCACTCCAGCCTGGGCATCAGAGACAGACTCCATCTCAAAAAACAAAACAAAGCAAAACAAACAAACAAAACGACAACAAAAAAAGATCAACAAAGAAAAAGTTTTCTCTGATCTTACTCTACTTTCTCCATTCACCTCTCATCTCCCTGGTTACTCCAAATTTTTAAATTTCTCTTTGTGGGGTCATAACCCTACCTCTTAACACACTGCCTGGACACATAGCATTCATTTAGCAGATGTTTATTGAATGAATAAGAAATAAGGGAATGAGAGGTGCTTTTCTATGCATACGTGATCACCAAATACTCTCCTGGTCAGAGCCAACAACAGAATGGTTGTGGGAACTCTTTTCCTCACCTATTGGGTAGCCCGGGTCTGAGAGTCAGTATTAGGTTCTAATAATTGTGAGAGCTCTATGGCGATATCTTCAGGTTCATTTAACTTCTCCACAACTAATTTACATCATAAGGTAAATTACATTGGAAAACAGGCACCATTTGAAATTTGGCCAGCTCTAGCCTGGCTGATCTCAGCATCACCATGAACCACTGGCACATGAAGAGCTTTCTGTCCTCAGCATTCCATGACCATTTGGTGCAGTTACTGCATTAGCCACTTGTATCATTCTCCCATAGATGACATATGCCATTTAAAAAATGATAGCTTTTTTGAGATACAATTCACATAGTATACAATCATTCACTTAACGTGCGCCATTCAGGCCGGGCGTGGTGGCTCAAGCCTGTAATCCCAGCACTTTGGGAGGCTGAGGCGGGCGGATCACGAGGTCAGGAGATCGAGACCATCCTGGCTAATACGGTGAAACCCTGTCTCTACTAAAAATACAAAAAATTAGCCGGGCGCGGTGGCGGGCGCCTGTAGTCCCAGCTACTCAGGAGGCTGAGGCAGGAGAATGGCGTGAACCTGGTGGGACAGAGCTTGCAGTTAACTGAGATCACGCCACTGCACTCCAGTCTGGGTGACAGAGCAAGACTCCATCTCAAAAAAAAAAAAAAGAAAAAGAAAAAAAGAAAAAAAAATACACCATTCTTTGGTTTGTTCTTTTAGCATATTCACAGAGTTGTATAAACATCATGATCAATCTTAGAACATTTTCATCACCTCAAAAGAACCTCAGCCGGGGCGGTGGCTCAAGCCTGTAATCCAGCAATTTGGGAGGCCGAGACGGGCGGATACGAGGTCAGGAGATCGAGACCATCCTGGCTAAACAGTGAAACCCGTCTCTACTAAAAATACAAAAAACTAGCGGGCAGATGGCGGGCGCATGTAGTCCAGCTACTTGGGAGGCTGAGGCAGGAGAATGGCGTGAACCCGGGAGGCGAGCTTGCAGTGAGCTGAGATCGGCCACTGCCACTCAGCCCAGGCGACAGAGCGAGACTCCGCCTCAAAAAAAAAAAAAAAAAAAAGAAACCTCGTGCCTATTAGCGTCACTCTCCATCTCCCTTCAACCTTCCCAGCTGTATTAGCCTGTTCAGGCTGCTCTAACAAAATACCACAGACTAGGTGACTTAAACAACAGAAACTTATTTTTGCACAATTCCGGAGGCTTAGAAGTCCCAGATCAGGGTTTTGAGGGGTCAGTTTCTGGTCAAGGAACAACTTCCGTCTGTGTGTTTTCATGGTCACTGGTTGGGGAAGGAGGTGTTGCAGCAGCTCTCTGGCATCTCTTCTTATAGGAACACCAATCCTATCAGATCAGGGTTTTACCCTTATGACCTCATTTGACTTTAATTATCTCCTTACAGGCCCTGTCTCCAATTATAGTCACTCTAGGGGTGAGGGCTTCAACATATGAATTGAAGGCAAACATTCCAGTCCATAACACCAGTCCTAGGCAACCACTAATCTACTTTCTATCTCTACAGATTTGACTGTTCTGTACATTTCATATATTATATGGAATCGTATAATACATGGCCTTTTGTATCTGGCTTCTTACACTTAGTAGGATGTTTTTGAGGGTCATTCATGTTGTAATACTACATTTCTTTTCATAGTTGAATAATATTCAATTGTATGGATATATCACATTTGGTTTATCCATTCATTAGCTGGTGAACATTAGACTTGTTCATACTTTAGTTATCATGAATAATGCTGTTATGAACATTCATGTACAAGCATTTGGGTGGACATACATCTTCAGTTCTTTTCCACCAAGGGGCAGAACTGCTGCATCATATGATAACTTTATGTTTAACTTTTTGAGAAATTGCACAACTATTTTCCAAAAAGGTTGTATCATTCTACACTCCTACCAGCAGTGTAAGAGAGTTGTAGTTTCTCTATATTCTCATCTCATACTCTAAGCCTCCGGAATTGTGCAAAAATAAGTTTCTGTTGTTTAAGTCACCTAGTCTTGTTATTATCTGTGTTTTTTTATTATTGCCATCCTGCTGGCTGTGAAATGGTATCTCACTCTGGATTTGATTTGCATTTCCCTAATGGATAATATTATTGAGCGTTTTTTCATGAGCTTTTTGGTCATTTTTACATAATCTTTGGAAAAATGTCTATCCAGATCACTTGCCCGTTTTTAAAAATTTATTTATTTTTATTTTTATTTTTTTGAGATGGAGCTCTGTCACCCAGGCTGGAGTGCATTGGCGCAATCTCAGCTCACTGCAGTCTCTGCCTCCCAAGTTCAAAAGATCCTCCCGCCTCAGCCTCACATGTAGCTGGGACTACAGATTTGTGCCACCACGCCCCCCTAATTTTTGTATTTTTAGTAGAGACGGGGTTTCGCCATGTTGGCCAGGCTAGTCTTGAACTCCTGACCTCAGGTGATCTGCCTGCTTCAGCCTCCCAAAAGTTCTGGGATTATAGGCGTGAGCAACTGTGCCCAGCCACTTGACAATTTTTATTTTTTATTTATTATTTTTAAATTTTTATTTATTTATTTTTTTGAGACAGTCTCACTCTGTTGCTTGTGCTGGAGTCTAGTGGCACGATCTCAGCTCACTACAACCTCTGCCTCCGGAGTTTCAACACATTTCTTACCTTAGCCTCTTGAGTAGCTGGAATTACAGGCATGCATCACCATGCCCGGCTAATTTTTGTATTTTTAGTGGAGACAGCGTTTCACCATGTTGGCCAGGCTGGTCTCGAACTCTTGACCTCAGGTGATCCATCTGCCTCGGCCTTCCAAAGTACTGGGATTACAAGTGTGAGTCACCACGCCTGGCCCATTTTTAAATTGGGTTATTTGTCATATACTACTGAGTTGTAAGAGATTTTTATGTAGTCCAGATATGAGACTCTTATGAGATATATGATTTACAAATATTTCCTCCCAATCTATGGATTGTCTTCTCACTAGTGTCCTTCGCAGCACAAATGTTTTTAATTTTGATGAAGTCCAAGTAATCTACTTTTTTATTTCATTGCTTATCGCTTTGATATCTTATCTAAGAAACCATTGCTTAATCGAGAGTCAGAAAGATTTATGCCTATGTTTTCTTCCAAATGTTTTATAGTTTAGTTCTTATATCTAGGTCTTTGATTCACTTTGAGTTAATTTTTATATATAATGGGAGATCACATGCTGTTTTTGAAAACGAGTTAGTGTGATAAACAGTCAGGAGTTTAAAAATATGCAACTATCTTTGGTTTTACTGACAATCATGTGATATTTTGTTAAACATACCATTTAATAGAAAGAAAACAAATTTTAACCTCTAATGAGGCTGATATTCTCAATATTTACTTTAAAAATGTGATAAGCTTTGAGTTATTAGAAAAGGCCTTTGACATTTTTGTTTTTGTCAATCAACTGCTTTCAATAAAAACTTGAATAAATGAAGCCATATTTTTGTTTTATAAATAATATTTTTGAAATATATTAAAAACATCTTTATTATATAACATGTAATAATTACATGACTTTTTGTTTAATGCAGTGGTTCTCAATCAGGGGCAATTTTGCCCCTCAAATGAAATTTGGTGGCTGGGCACGAAGGCTCATGCCTGTAATTCCAGTACCTTGGGAGGCTGAGGCCGGTGGATCACCTGAGGTCAGGAGTTCAAGACCAGTCTGACCAATATAGTGAAACCCTGCCTCTACTAAAAATACAAAAATTAGCCAGGCGTAGTGGCAGACATCTGTAGTCCTAGCTACTCGGGAGGCTGAGGCAGGAGAATTGCTTGAACTGGGGTGGCAGAGGTTGCAGTGAGCCAAGCTCACGCTACTGCACTCCTGCCTGGGCAACAAAGTGAGACTCCATCTCAAAAAAGACAGAAGGAAAATAAGGAAGGAAGGAAGGGAGGGAGGGAGGAGGGAGGGAGGGAGGAGGGAGGGAGGGAGGGAGGGAGGGAGGGAGGAAATAAAAGAAATGTGGCAATGTTTGGCGACACTTTTGGTTGTCACAACTGTGGGGACAGTGCTACTAGAATCTAGGAGATAGAGAGCAGAGAGGCTGCTAAACAATCTCCAGTGGGTAGAGCGGCCTCCACGACAAGGAAGTATCCAGCCCAGAATGTCAGTTGTGCTGAGGTTGAGAAACTGTATTTTAACTAAATCCGTGGCCTCTACCAGATAGATTCGAAAAGAGATGAGAGTTTGCAAACCATTCTCCCCTCAGTTACAATCCCTGAATTTCTTCTATCACAATACTTAGCCTTTCTGGGGCCAGAACATGCCCCAGCATCTTACTGCCATTAAAACCCTTTATGGTGATGAAAATCTGTAGGCCTTCCCTGTGGGGATCCTTAAGAAGCATGAGCACTTGCTTTCAGTGCTTAATTCATTTTATAATTGTGTATTTTAGTTTTTTGCATTTATCCTTGGATAATGCATTCCCTGCTTAATATATATATTTGGGTAACCAATCTCCTGTTAACATATATTTTACCTGATTATGTAACAACAGAAGTGATCCTAAGTAAACATTTCTGACCGTTCACTATGTTAGGTGCTGTGCTAAGCGCACTTTCTGCATTATCTAGTTTAATTTTCTCAACCACTCTATGAGAGAGCAACTCTCATTATTTGCATTTTACAGCCATGGAAACTGAGGCACGATGAGATTGAGGGGACTTGCCCAAGATTGTGTAGTTGGATCATTATTACTCCAAGTCAGGGCTTAAGCCTGATGTAGGGTCCAATGTGAAGTGCAGGTATGTCACAAAGACTTTGGATTATTCATTATGGGCAGTCACACATTGATGTTTGCAGGGCAGTGAGGTATTGTCTCATTCTCTTGCATCACAGTAAGCGCCCTGATGTGGAATAGAAAGCATGGGCACACACAGCTAGCTACAGGAAGTCCCATCAAACCTGGGACATGCCCACAGAAGCATGGCTCACCTGGGAGCATCACCTGTCCTGCCTATCATGGTGGATAATACTTGAGAACTGCTGCTTAAGGAAAACTGGGATGTGTGAAGCATCACTTATTTTCCTGATACCCCCCCACCCCAAAGTCAGTCAGGCCTTGATTTGCTACCTACTATCCTCTCATAAAAAGCTCCAACTCCCAGTGTCTCTTTTGATCCGTGGCCTAAATCTGTCTGCAAGTACACCAGCACCACCTGCCAAGCCCATTGTCTGTCTGTCTGGTCTCTGTGCTGGGTGGGCCCTGCTCACTTACAACCCTCCCAGAGGCAGGATCGCACCCTGGTCTCCTGATCTTACAGCTACGAGTCTTACTGAAACAGCACTGTGGTGTTAAGCATAGTACACCTTTTAAAAAATGATGCATTAGTTAGGCTGGGCGTGGTGGTTCATGCCTGCAATCCCAGCACTTAGGAAGGCCGAGGCGGGTGGATCATGAGGTCAGGAGTTCAAGACCAGCCTAGCCAATATGGTGAAGCCCCGTCTTTACTAAAAATACAAAAATTAGCCAGGTGTGGTGGTGTGTGCCTGTAGTCCCTGCTACTCGGGAGGCTGAGGCAGAAGAATTGCTTGAACCTGGGAGATGGAGGTTGCATTGAGCTAAGATCACGCCACTGCACTCCAGCCTGGGTGACAGAGGGACAGAGGGAGACTCCATCTCAAAAAAAAAAGAAAAGGATTCCTTAAACAGTAGTATTCCCTCCCAAGCTGTATCCCTCTATGTGCCAGGCACACAGTGATCTTCATATGCCTGATAACGTTCCCCTCACAGAGGCGGCTTTCAGAAAAGGATTTGGAGTTTGTGAGAGTGACTGAAGATATGCATTTTGATGGTACAAAGTTTGGAAGTGGGGCTGGGAATGGTAATCCCAGCTCTTTGGGAGGCCGAGGTGGGCAGATCACTTGAGGTCGGGAGTTCAAGATCAGCCTGGCCAATATGGTGAAACCCCGTCTCTACTAAAAATAAAAAGAATTAGCTAGGTGTGGTGTCGGACCCCCGTAATCCCAGCTACTTAGGAGGCTGAGGCAGGAGAATCGCTTGAACCTGGGAGGCAGAGGTTGCAGTGAGCCGAGATCGCGCCACGGCACTCCAGCCTGGGCGCAACAGAGTGAGAGTCCATCTCAAAAAAGAAAAAAGAGGTTGGAGGTGGAATGACTTCAATTTAGTCAGTTTGAAGGTGCATATCTTTTGGGTGATGTTCTCCCCATACCAGCCGCCTATGTATTCCCCACTAGCTCTGCAAGTGCAGGGGACAGGGAGCGCACAACAATTAGAAATGAAGATTATCCTGCTCCCGTAGATCTGAAGAAGAACCTGGTTTTTGTTCTAGATCTGTCCTGAAACTCCTTGGGCAAATCTTTCCTTGCTCCGGGCCTCAGTCTCCCCTAATGGGAGAGCACATGTACTAGATGGTCTCCAAGCATCCTTGCAGCTATAAACTTCTTTGACTCCCTAAGGTACCAGGGCCTGAGTTAAAGTGAAGCCCATGAGAGTAACTCCAATCCCCCCTAATAGGAATCTGCTTTAGCAGTAAGCCCACACCTAGAAGCCTGCTTATGTTTGAAGAAGAGAAGGGAACCATTGGTTGATGTTATGTTTCTTGAGATACCCATCTCCAAGGGCGACGTTCAAAATATTTAACCACCAGTGTGTCGTGAGCACAGACCCGTCAGGAGGTTAGAAGGCAGCGGGTAGGGCCAGCAGGGGCTGTGGCCAGAAAGCATGCCCCGTCCACCTCTTAGCTCTGCAGGGCACTGCTCACCTCGCTGCTTTCCTGGGCCTTTCTCCAGCTTTTTTTTTGGTCTGCCTCTTCCTGCCTGATTCTCCATCCAGGGCCCCAGCTCAACCCCCTTTTGGCTTCTTCTCTCTCCAACCACTTGATACTCAACTCAACTCCTGTAAATATCTTTATGCATCCAAACAACAACTCAATCATATTCATCACTCAACAGATGCTCTTTCAGTGCCCTCTGTGCTCAGGCTGGAGTCGGCTGCCTTGCTTGACCCCTCACCTCCTCTCCTTCAAAAATGTTAGAGGGAGGGACGTGCTGGAGGATTGAGAGACCTGAGTCCTAGCCTGTCTCTGCCCCTTGTCTGCCTTTGACCTTGGGCAAGTCCCTCCCCATCCTGGGGTTTCAGATTCCTTACATGTAAAATGAGGGACACCATGGATTCCATGAGCTCTGAGTTCCCTGCTGTTCGATGATGAGTTTCTGGAGAAGTGCAAGTCTTCAGCAGCTGACCACTCTCTCTTTCTCTCTCTCTCTTTCTCTCTCTCCTGCCCCCCACAACCTCCACTGTAGAATGCACTGCTGCCTGCAGGCCTGAGGCAGAAGGATCAGACCACCAAGGCGCCCACGGGCCCCTTTAAAAGAGAGGAGCTCTTGGATCACTTGGAAAAGCAAGCAAAGGAGTTTAAGGACCGAGAAGATCTGGTCCCCTACACAGGGGAGAAACGAGGTACTGAACAATGTTGCTGTTATAATATGCCACTCCCCATGCACCACTGAGTGCTGACTGTATGCCAGGCCCTGCCAGGCCCTGTGTTGGGCCAAATGTGACTGGGCCTCCTTGTCCTCATCCCTGCCTGGCCAAAACACCCAAACCCAACTTCAAAAGCATCTATGGATGATGTAGATTTCATGAAGTTTTGGGGGTAGACTGAGGAAAGACTCCTATCCACTCAAATCAGCAAAACTTTTCCCTAAACCCTCTTTCACTAGGATGTCCTGATTTTTTTTTTAAATGCAAACCTAGACAGTTTTGAGAGTAAAAGAAGAAACTGTTAATAATGACATCAGGACTTTCGGAGACTCAGGCAGGCAGACCACTTGAGGTCAGGAATTTGAGACCAGCCTGGCCAACATGGTGAAAATCTTATCTCTACTAAAAATTCAAAAATTAGCCAAACATGGTGGCACAGGCCTGTAGTCCCAGCTACTCAGGAAGCTGAGGAAGGAGAATCGCTTGAACTACGGAGGCGGAGGTTGCAGTGAGCCAAGATTGCACCATTGCACTCTAGCCTGAGCGACAAAGCAAGACTCCATCTCAAAAACAAAAACAAAAACAAAAAAAGCATAAGGCCTAAGTAGGGACCATCCTATGCAAACCAGGGACTAGAGACGCACTAACGATCTCCACCCGGATTCTCTCTGCTCTTTCTCCAAAGTTCCTCTCTCTGGCAGCTGCAGCTTCCCTTCCTTCGTCTGTCCCTTTATACTCTCTGCTCCAGCCTGAGGCAAGCCATCTTGAAGGCCCCAGGCGAACAGAGAGGGCCTCCCTAATCATCCATTCTTCTAGGACTTCCCATTGCTCTCCAAAACCTCTGCCCCCTCCTATACCCTCCTCATCCCATTGTCCCATATGCCTCCTTCTGCTCTTCTCAAACTTTCCACCTCAGGACCTTTGCACATACTCCCTACTCCTGGAGTGCTGGTCCTGCTGCCCAGCTCCATGCTGTCGTCTTCATGGCTGGTTCCTCCTGCCTGGTAAGATATAATGGTCAGAAGCAGCCTGGAGCTAGATCTATTTCCGTTGCAATCCTGGCACTACCACTTACTAGCTATGTGAACATATGTAAATGTTTTAACCTACTGTGCCTCCATTTCCTTCTCTGTAAAACAGGAATGATGAAAATACCAGCCTCAGGAGGTTGTAATGAAGGTTAAGTGAGTTCAGATGTCTGTCAAGCGCTTAGAACAGCATCTGGCAGGAAGTGAATGCTACTCAAGTATTAGTTGTTATTGACCTTTAGGTCTCAACTGTACAGTCTTCTCTTTCAGGGAAACCATCCCTGTCTACTCTGTTCAGGACAGGCAGTCCCTCTCCAACTCCCTCGCTTGGTTATTTTCCAACACAGGAGCCTGTGTGTGTCCTTCAGAGCAACTCACATCTTATCAGCACCTCTTTATTTTTCATCTATCTCTCTCACTAGCCTGTAAACTCCCTGAGGGCAACCACTTGGGCTGTTTTTGCTCAAGTGGTACTCCCAGCATGCAGCCAGTGTGAGGCCTGCCATATAGTAGGGTTGAGTAGAGAGTTGTTGGATGAATAGATGAGCTAAAATTAAATAAATGTTTAATGGATTTGTGCACTACTTCCTTAGAATATCAGCTACACAAGTGCAAAGACCATATCTGTCTTGTTCATCACCAGCACCTAATAAATCTGTAGTACATAGAAGGCACCTAATAAATATTTGTTGAATGAAAGCACTAATTCTAATTAATTGTGTAATTCATTATTTCTTTTCAGTCTCTTCCATTCCCTCCACCCCTAAGAATGCAAGCATTGTGAGCTCCGGGTCCACGTCTGTGGCTGGCACCCCTGTATCGCTGTTGTATTCTCACAATGCCCGGCACTAAGTAGCTGCTTCATAAAATGAGGGGGTAGACATTGTGTAGAGGACTTCGAGCCATTCCAAACCCTGGACTTGGAGCTCAGTCCCGGTTTCTCTGAAAACTGGAAGTCCAGGGAGGCTTCAGGGGCATCTAGATTATAGAACTTCTGAATTTTGAAAGGAGTGCATGGTCAGAGGGATCTTGGAGGGGATGGCAGGAGAGAAGGTAAGGACAAGGGCAGGGAGTGGGGATGGGCAGCAGACCTGGGTGGATACCTAGCGAGGTGAGTCATTGCTATCGTCCACTTCCTCACATACCCACACCCCTCCCAGGGGAGGACCTGGAGGATGGTGTGAGGGATGGGGAAGGGAGTCTGAGCGGTACACAAATCAATCCTGCCCTAGGCATTCCAGGGCCAGCAAGGCATATTGCTTAGCATCATGGATCACAACCCTTTCCAGCTTGTCATTCTGCCACCCCTACAACCTGTCTTTGTCCTCATGGTCTATCTGGCTGCTGAAGCTCCAGCCATCACATTCACGTGCCACTAGTAAGATGAAGGGAAGAAGTCTAGGTACCTCTTACAGTGGCTCAGAGTTGCCATCCTCACTGGAGGAACCTGTTATGGGGTATAATACACCACAGGTCTTAAATATTTATTGAATATTCATCTCAGCCATTGCTTTAGTCATTTTAATACTTGAGTTCCTTTTTAGGGATTTTATTTTCCTTTTATGTTTTCCTCTTTTCTGGATCCCTGGAATCTGATATTAATAAAAGCTATGATACATTTTTTTCCCCAAATGATTCTGTTGTGTGTTTTGCTGATAGAGGTAATTGATATTTGCTGTAAACAATTTACAAAATAAAGCTAAGTAATTCAAAATCATTTCCTTCACTGAAAATAAGCACTGATCCCATTTTAGGGAATATCTTTCTGGACATTTCTCTATGCGCTTCCCACTCCCTCTCAACCTTTACCACTACAACCCTGGTATTGCACCCACACCGACCTCCTAATCATCTCTGTACCTCCATCTGCACTCCCTTCAGCTTATCCTCCATCAACAGCTACTGTGAGCTGTGTAGGTTTTTATAAATTGAGGTAAAACTTATATAACATAAAATTATCCATTTAAAAATGAACAATTCACAACATTGTGCAACCACCACCTCTATCAAGGTCCAAAACACTTTTGTTGCTCCAAAATAAAACCCTGTACCTATTACAGTTAATGACTCTCCCACTCCCTCTGCCCCAGCCCCTAGTGACCACCAATCTGTTTCTATGGGTTTACTAATTTTGTGTATTTCCTACAAATGAAATCATACAATATGTGACTTTGTGTGTCTGGCTTCTTTCACTGAGCACAATGTTTTCCAGACTCATCCATGTTGTAGCACGAATCAGTACTTTATTCCTTTTTATACCTGAACGATATTCCACAATTTTTTATCCATTCATCCACTGATAGACATGTCAGTTATTTCCACCTTTTGGCTATTGTGATTAGTGCTGCTTTGAACATTCCTGTACAAGTATTTGTTTGAATACCTGTTTTTAGTTCTTTGGGAGTATATACCTAGGGGTGGAATTGATGAATGATATAGTAATTCTATGTTTAATTTTTTGAGCAACTGCTAAACTTCTTTTCCATAGCAACCATACCACTTTACACTCCAATCAGCAACGTATGAGGGCTCCAATTTTCCACATTGTTGCCAACATGCATTTTCCATTTTTTAAAATTGTAGCCATCCTCATGGGTGTGAAGTGGTATCTCATTGTAGTTTTGATTTGCATCTCCCTAACGAGCCATGATGTTGAGCATCTTTTCATGTGCTTGTTGGCCATATGTATATCCTCTTTGGAGAAATGTTTATTCAAATCTTTTTCCCATTTTAAAATTGGGTTGTTTTTCCTTTTGTTGTTGAGTTGTAAAAGTTCTTTCTGTATTCTAGATACCAGACCTTATCACATATATGATTTGTGAATATTTTTCCCCTTCTGTATATTGTCATTTCAATTTCTTGATAGTATCCTTAGATGCGCAAAACTTTTAAATTCTGATGAAGTCCAGTTCATCTATTTTTTCTTTTGTTGCTGGTGTTTTTCTTATCATATCTAGGACTCCACTGCCAATTCTAAGGTCATGGAGACACACCCTTATGTTTTTATGTTTTCTTCTAAGAATTTTATAGTTTTTTTTTTTTTTTGGATGGAGTCTTGTTCTGTGTCCCAGGCTGGAGTGCAGTGACACAATCTCGGCTCACTGCAACCACCGCCTCCCGGGTTCAAGCGATGCTCCTACCTCAGCCTCCTGAGTAGCTGGAACTACAGGCACGCACCACCACACCCGGCTGATTTTTGTATTTTTAGTAGATAGGGGGTTTTGCCATGTTGGCTAGGTTGGTCTCGAACTCCTGACCTCAGGGGATCTGCCCATCTCAGTCTTCCAAAGTGCTGGGATTACAGGCATGAGCCATCGTGCCCGGCCTGAATTTTATAGCTTTTTTTGTGTTTTTTTTTTTTTGAGACAGAGTCTCGCTCTGCCGCCCAGGCTGGAATGCAGTGGCACGGTCTCGGCTCACTGCAAACTCCGCCTCCTGGATTCACGCCATTCTCACTCCGCCTCCTGGATTCACGCCATTCTCCTGCCTCAGCCTCCCGAGTATCTGGGACTAACAGGCGCCCATCACCATGCCTGGCTAATTTTTTTTGTATTTTTAGTAGAGACGGGGTTTCACTGTGTTAACCAGGATGGTCTCTATCTCCTGACCTCGTAATCCGCCCGCTTTGGTGATGCTCCTGCTTTGGCCTCCCAAAGTGCTGGGATTACAGGCGTGAGCCACTGAGCCCAGCCTATAGTTTTAACTTATATTTAAGTCATTCCATTTTGAGTTCAGCTTTACATATGGTGTGAAATAGGGGTCCAACTTCATTCTCTTGCATGTGGATATTCAGTTGTCTCAATACTATTTGTTGAAGGGATTATTCTTTCCCCATCGAATGGACTTTGCACCCTAGTTGAAAATCAATTTGCTATAGATGTTTGGGTTTCTTTCTGGACTCTCAATTCTATTTCATTGTCTATCTATCTATCCTTACGCCAGCACTACACTGTTTAGCTTTTTAGTAAGTTTTGAAATCGGTAAGTATGAGTGCTCTAATTTTGCTCTTTTTTTAAGATTGTTTTGGCATTTGTGGCCCATAATTCTGTAAAAATTTAAGGATCACCTTTTTTATTTCTGGGAAAAGGACTATTGAACTTTGATAAGGATTACATTGGCTCTGTAGATTGCTTTGGGTAGCATTGCCATCTTAATACTATTAAGTGTTCCAATCCATGAACTTAAAGTGTTTTTTCCATTTACTTAGGTCTTTAATTTCCTTCAGTAATGTTTTATAATTTTCATTGTACAAGTCTTTCACCCCTTTGGCTGAATTTATTACCAAGTTTTATTCTTTGGATGTATTATAAATGAAATTGTTTTCTTAATTTGCTTTTCAAATTTTTCATTGCTGATGTACAGAAATACCACTAATTTTTGCATGTTGATCTTGTACCCTGCAATATTGCTGACTTTATTAGTTCTAATAGGTTTTTTTGTATGGAAATTCAGGGTTTTCTATACATAAGATTATGTCACCTACAAACAGAAACAATTTTACTTATTCCTTTCTAGTTTGGATTCCATTGACTTCTTTTTCCTGTCTATTTATTCTGACTGAAACTTCCAGCACAATGTTGAATAGCAGCAGTAAAAGTGGGCACCCTTGTCTTGTTCCTGATCTTAGGGGCTCATTTCCTTACTTCTATCAGGTCCCAGGTCACAGGCTATCATCTCAGTGAGGCGTCCTCTGACTAGACTTCCCAAAACAGCGGTGCCCACCCCACCCACATTCCACCCTGTCATCTTCTAGGCCCTTGTCCTGCTTTATATTTCTCCATAATGCTTCATACCATTCCATATCTTTGTAAGTTTATTATCTGTCTCCTTTCACTACATCAGAAACTCTTGAGGATTTTACTCATTGCTGTCCCCTAGCCCCCAGGAAGGTGCCTGGCACATAAGAAGCACTCAATAAGTGTTGTTGAGTAAATAAATACACATATGCAATTTCATATAAATGGAATTAAATTGTTCGTGCTACTTTGTAAGTTTGCCTTTTTCAAACAACATTTGTCCTAGGCATTCTCCTTCTTAGTAAGTAGCAATCGCCATCATCCTTTATACTAACTGCTAGAAGTCCATTGTATGGATGCACCATAATTTCTTCACCAATTCCTGTGGGTGGGCATGACAGTGACCATCCTCATATGTACCTCTTTACTCCCCTCATTCCGTTATGAATCTGACACTTTACAAATATGATAATGAGGCAGGGATGCATTTTTTCTCCCTTTTCATATTTTATTTATTTGTTTAGAAATGTTTATATATTTTTCTCTCATTTCCCCAAGGTCTCAGAACCTTTGGTTAGGGTATCTCAGACCCTGGCATTCTATGAAATTTTTCTGTGATTTTTTTTCCTACTTACAGATTGTTTGGTCATGACCAATGCTTTTGATAGAGGGTAGTTGGCTTGGACCAAGTTATAAAATCATTCTTGTCAAGTGTGAGGGGTGCTGTGTTGGAGATCCCTGATTCCTGTTCTTTGGGGAAGTTGGTACCCAGAGGGAGAAACCTGAAGGGACTGTCAGCATGGAGGGACCCACAGGGCTCTGGTCCACGCAGGGCCATCGCCAGAGGCTGCTCCGTTGCAACCACTCCCATAACAGGTCCCCTCTGTGTTTGCAGGAAAGGTCTGGGTTCCTAAGCAGAAGCCAATGGATCCTGTGCTGGAAAGTGTGACGCTGGAACCAGAGCTGGAGGAAGCCTTGGCAAATGCTTCAGATGCAGAACTCTGTGACATTGCAGGTAAGAGGCGTTCCAGGAGCTTTCCACATCCTCCAGAAGGATTTGACCCACATCTGCAGGGAGCCTTGTAGGGCTCATTTCAGCATGAACACCTTCTCTATTTCTAAGAACTAGAGGAGACCGAGAGTGTTAAAGCAAAAATCCATTCTCAAAAACCAAAACAAGGAAAACAGAGATAAAACCACACAAACCCACCACACTAGGGAGCCATCTGTTGTTGCCATGAGACCCCATGCCAGAGGGATGTGGATGTATCTCAGGGAGAGCCCACAGACGCCCTTTCCCAGCCATTTGCATTGAATCCTGCCTAAGCCACTTGGGAAGAGAGGATAGAGGGAAGACAGACAGAGGGCCTCTGGTGTCATTGGCTTGGGAGGTTCACTAAGGGCTCGATTTTTACAACTTTGCACTTTGCCTGCAGTCGGCTCAGCGAGCCGGGCTTTGAGGGGTCATCCTTGTATATTGCATATTTGCCCCACGCCCTCCATCTTCATATGTGTTTCCATACGATCCTCACAAACTACCCCCGAAACTCCAGAAGGTGGCCTGATATTCAGAGCCCTTTGCCCCCCTCCCCACCTCACCCGACTTCCCTGCTGCTCCTGTCTAGTCTCTGTCCCACTGCCGGTGGTGTTCCATCCCCAGGAGGGTCAGGCTCTGGCCACATCCAGCACCCTGTACACTCCCTCCCCACCTACTGTGCTCCCTGACACAGGGAGTGGGTGGGTTTTTATTCTGCAAGCTTGGAGACTGCTAATCATAGCCCAGGTGATGGCAGGAGGGTGGGCGGGGTGGGGAAAGCCTCAAGGCAGGTGGGCAGGGGAGAAGGTAGAAGGAGATGCCTGTGACTGATTCGCTGTGAGAGCGAGCTGGAAGAGTCAAGCAGGGTAACCTCAGACACGAAGTGGTGTCGGTGCCATTAGTGACAGACGGCAAGGGAGGAGCAGGAAGAGGGGAGATACAGAGTTCAGTTTACAACCTGTGGCACTTGAGGCACCTGTGGGGCATCCAAGTGGGGTCAGTTGTATAGGAAGGTCTGGAGTGCTACAGGGGGTTCCCATTCAGGGCAGAGATTTGGGCATTATTAGTGTTGTCAAGCTCGAGGAAGAATACATGGCCCTCGTAGAAGCCTTTGGCAGTGGGCTGGGGGGCGGTGTGGAGGAGAGGGCCAAGTCGTAGAAATGGGGCAAAGCTAGAATGTGGATCAGTTAGCCACAAATTAGCTGAGAACCAAAGGCCAAATCAAGATGGGCAGAATTGGATGCAGGAGCCACAGAGACAGAGTGAGGGTTCAGGGCTGGCCAGGAGACTCAGAGGCATGTGAGACCAGAGGCCACGGCGGAGGTGGGAGGGCACCAGCACCAGGGACTCGGCCGGCCACAGCTGCCTTCTGCGACTTGTGAGTGGTGTTGTGCATGACCTTGGTGACATGCGTGCAGGGGTGGGGGAGCCACTGGGGGATGTGCAGGGGCAGTGAGAAGACTCAACTATACACAAAGGGCGCTCTGGGTGGTGACAGGTGAAGCCAGGTCTGGGGACATGAGGAGTGAATGCGGAGAGCCAGTGTGCAGACCCAAAGTCCAGACAGCCCTTTCCTCAGGAGACAGGGAATTTGAAGGACAAAGGGCATGGCTTGAAGGGTGTTGGCACTGAGAGAGAATGGTTTTCCTTTTCACTATGAAGTACAGAAGCAGTGAGTGCTTCACCCAGATGGGAAGGTAGCACTTAACTCTGGAATCTAGTTTGCTAGGGTAGGGATTTATTCTGTCAGAAGCCATACGAGTCACAGTAGATCCTTCATTGAGCCCATATATTATGTATCACACTTCAACCAAACCATCTCCCCGAAGGGTGTCCTTTGAGTTCAGGTTAATCTGTGAGGCAGGGAGGTGGCTGATGCCTTGGTGTGGCATCTCCACTTGGACTGGGGCTGTTTTTACCCTGGACTTTCTCCTCCAATCACCCTCCATGATGTCACTCCCCTCATTAGGCGGCTCAAAGGGATCACCCAATGACTGCTGTCACAACTGCCGGCTCCTGCGGTTTCCTGTGCCAAATCAGAGCTGCAACCGTGTGCTATGTTTCTGTGTTGCTTTCTTGAAACTATTTCTCTTTATTTTTGTTGGCATGGCTATTTGTTGTTATCTGTACCCATACAATACCCTGCCAATGTCTGGGAAGGAGAGGGGAGCTGTAAGTCTACACCAGTGTTAACTGGCTAACCTTGGATGCCTGTCATTTGATGTTGGACATTTGAAAGATGGCAGCATCTCTGGGGAAGTAGGGACTGAACATTTCTGACCACCTACCATGTCCCAGGTTCTATGTGAGTTGCTCTCGAGACCTTGTTGCATTTATTGACCAAAACAATCCTATGAAGGAAATTTTATTACTGTCCCCATTTTACAGATGGAGAAAGTAGGCAAGGTGTGGTTAAATGCCTTGCCCAAAGGATTTAAACCCAGGCAGCTTCATTCTAGGGCCTATGTGCAGCATCATGGCCCAGTGTAACCTAAGCAAAACTCTTCAGGGTAGGGGAGGACACAGAGCACAGAGGGTAGGCAACAGAGGGTGATGGGCAAGGCTGGAGAAGTTGGCTGGGGACTGGGGGTGTCACATTAGGAAAGGCTATGGATGCCACTCCAAGGAGATGCAACTTGGACTAGGGGCATGAGGGAAAGCTAGATGGGAGCAGGGGTTTCAGTGGAGTGGAGGGTGTTCTGCAGGATGGGCGAATGGAGGAGGCAAGCCCTGGATGAGGCCGAGGCCTGGGCAGAGCTGTGGGATTGCATCTGAGATGCAGCTTCACCGAGAGCCCAGCTGTTCCTAGTGCCGGCTCAGAGGCTGAGCAGCTGAGATGGTTTCAGGCTTTCTGGCCTGAGGCAACAGAAAACAGGCTGGGTGGCTGATGAGGAGTGCTCTGCCGAGAGCTGACTTCAGAAACTCCGCATGAGATGGTTTCAGGCTTTCTGGCCTGAGGCAACAGAAAACAGGCTGGGTGGCTGATGAGGAGTGCTCTGCCGAGAGCTGACTTCAGAAACTCCGCATGAGATGAAGGCTGGACTTCGAACATGGTGTTGGAGGTGCTGGGCGGAGCAGGCCCACCAGAGAGTGGTGGGTGGTTGGAGTCTTTTTCACAGGGTGGGTGGCTGGGGCCAAGAGTGTGGGTGACTCACTGGAGGAAGAATAGTAGGGAGAGGAGGACATGGGGCATCCAGGTCACCTGTAGTCGGTATGGCCTGTCTCCCAGGTGGAACATTTCCATCAGCTCAGCTCTGGCTTGCTCACTCACACACGCAGTCAGCGCCATCCATTGTCTCTGGACTAGGCCATGGGAAAAGAATGGTAAGAAAACAGCCCAATTTCTACCCTCACAGAGTCTACGTTAAACAAACATCAGGTAAGTATGAAATGACAAATGAGAATGAGCGTCTGAACAGAATCAGTGCAGTATGTGAGGCGGGCACTTGGGGTAGGGCTAGGGGAGACCAGGGAAGAGCTATGGAGAAGAGCTTAGGAGCAGAAGAGTAGCAGTGAGAAAGTGCGGAGAAGGTCCAGGGCTGGAGAGCGGCAGGAGCAGCGGTTCCGGGCCGGGGAGGGCAGGCCCCTCTGAAACGTGTGCTCTGCAAGAGTAGCATGGCAAGCTTGCTATCTGGTGATGGTAGGAGCCTGGAGGGCATGCTCAGGTGTGCCCTCTTAACTCACGTTGGACACAGGTGAGGTGCATCACTCATGCATTCACTTAACTGCTCATTAAGCCAGTGCACATTATTGAACTCCTACTGTATACTAGGATGAACCAGAGCCAGTCCTTGCCTTTGAGAGGCCCAGGAGGTGATGAGGAAGACAGAGGAGAAACATGCATTTTTTTTAACCTTAAAATCTTTTATCACTTAAACGTGTAGATTTCAACATTAAAAGTGTCCCTGCTGGGTGGCAAGCAGAGTGCACAGGTTCCTGGCAGGGCTAAGTTCTTGGCACATAGCCTTGGGTTGTAGATCAGAGGCTGCTGGGAGTCAGCAAGCGCTTAAAATTCCCAGTTCCTCCTCTGCACACCCAGGGAGGTGATGCTGGCTGGCCTTTAGGGACCCTTCAGATGGGGCAGGACCCAGGAAGGAAGTGGGGTAGGGAGACTCATCCTTTAGATAGGACAGCCTCGGGCCACTCACCCCCAAGGGCAGTTGGCAACCTGGGGGTCTTGCGGCTATCAGAGGCAGGCTTAGCCAGACCACCCCCTGGCTTCTGGCTACTTCCGTGTGCTTAGGCACCTGTCCTGCCACCCTACCAGTGGCAGGGTGTATCTTATCCAGGAGCAGTTCAACTGCATCCAAGTCCTGGACTGGAGCCAGTTTCTCCCACCTGTCCCTGGGATGCAGGAGAACATCTTCCAGCCATCTGCCCAGAGCCAGCCCGAGCAGCTGGCAGCTGGAGGAGCCGGGGACGTGTGCTGTTATCTCCCTGCGTCCTGAGTGGAATTACCAAATGAGTGAACTCTGCCAAGGCAGGGAGAGGAAACAGAACTCAATGTTCTTTTTCAGAGTTCAAAAATAGTCCTTTTTGAGTTTTGAGGAAGATCTAGACTTTAAAAAAAAAAAAAAATCAAGTTCCCCAGTGCTAAATTCAGCCTTGCCAGTATCTACAAAGAATGAAGCAACAGGCGATGTTGATGTGCCGTTTTCTCCCGTCACTCATTCCTAGCGATGTGGAGTGTGGCACAAAACCAAGTGAGAGGGAAAGTCGCAATTTTGTGGCTAGGGCTGACAGAAGGTAATACTAGCCCCAGGCATTCTGCCCATCAATGGAAATCTAGCTGGGCCCTTCCCTTCCTTCTTTCCTTCCTTCCTCTTTCCCTCCTTTCTTCTTTTCATCCTTCCTTTTTGGAATTCTAATTTCCTCTGAGCTGCAAAATTGTTTTATTTCTTCTTAGCCCTGCTGTTAACATAAATCACCTCCTAGAATGAATATATGTTATCTGTCCTTAAGACGCCAAAGTCAAGGGGAAGTTTTAGAACCTTAGAACTGCTAGTGAGCTAGTGAATGAGAATACGAACTTAAAAGCCACGAGAGTCCTTGCTGTATGGTTTTGGCAAAACATTTCCGTCTTGAGTTTGCTGGAAAAGTTGGGGATGGGGGGTCCACGTCAGCTACCCTGGATGCTGTTTGTTTGTGTGTGTGTGTGTTTGTTTTTAGACAGAGTCTCACTCTGTTGCCCAGGCTGGAGTGCAGTGGCGCGATCTCGGCTCACTGCAACCTCCGCCTCCCAGGTTCAAGCAATTCTCCTGCCTCAGCCTCCCAAGTAGCTGGGATTACAGGTGTGCACTACCACGCCCTGCTAATTTTTGTATTTTTAGTAGAGACAGGGTTTTACCATGTTGGTCTGGCTGGTCTCGAACTCCCGGCCTCAAGAAATCCACCCACCTCGGCCTCCCAAAGTGCTGGGATTACAGGCATGAGCCACCATGCCCAGCCCCTGGATACTTACTGTAAAAGTCAAACAGGATAAAAACATAAGAAATTGTTGTGTTGCTAAGTCCTATGGGTAGGTAAGAGATCAGTTCAAACACTTCACTTTACACGTGAGAAAACTGAGCCCCCCGCCCCCAAAAAGGAAGTGACTACAGGGTTACCCAGAAAATTCATACCAAGGCTCAGACTGAAACACAGGTCTCCTTCCTCTTGGTCTCCTGGCAGTCTTTTATAACTTCGCCACCTCCATCCCTCTTTCTAGACCATCACAGGAAGCTGGCATCTGTGTGCCAAAGGCACTTTCTATTTTCCACCTCTCTCCACTTTAAGCCACACCAGCCAGCCATATGAGGCTACGTCTTTTATATGATCCCCCAAAACCTGTACGAACTCTGTTTCCAAGCCTAAAACCTAGCACATCCCAGAACCCCCTTGAGCTGCTCTGTGGGAGTTGGAGAGCCTGCCCCAGAATGGGACTCCTTCGTGGTGATCTGATTCACCTGCTGCTGACTCGGGCCTCAGCTCCTGTTGCCCACGTAGACGCAGCTTAAATTAAAACCCTGAGAGCTTGAAAAAATGCAGATGCCTCTCTCCCCACCAGTTCTCTTAGTGATGAACAAGCAAGTCTAATTTTAGCAGAGAAGAATCTTAGAATGTGAGAAACAGAAGGGACTTTGAGATCATCTCATCTTGTGGTTTTTGACTCTCACTCAACAACAAAATCACCTGAGGAGATTTGAAAAAAAAAAAAAAAAATTGGCCGGGCATGGTGGCTCATGCCTGTATTCCCAGCACTTTGGAAGTCCAAGGCAGGTGGATTACTTGAGGTCAGGAGTTCAAGACCGGCCTGGGCAACATGGCGAAACCCCATCTCTACTAAAAATACAAAAATTAGCTGGACATGGTGGCACGTGTCTGTAATCCCAGCTACTTGGGAGGATGAGGCAGAATTGCTTGAGCCCAGGAGGTGGAGGTTGCAGTGAGCCGAGATTGCGCCACTGCACTCCAGCCTGTGCCACAGAGCGAGACTCTGTCCCAAAAATTAAAAAAAAAAAAAAAAAAAAAATCCGGAGGTTCTGATCGGTTGGTCCAGAATGGAGAGAGGCACTGATATGGTCTTAAAGCTCCCTGTGTGATCCATGTGTGCAGCCTTGACAGAGAGCCACTGGTGTTGTCTCAACCTCTCATTGGAAAGAGGAGGTTAAAGCCTAGAGAGGGGAGGGGAATTGCCCAAGGTCACACTGACATCAGGGGCATGGTCAGGGCTGGAACTTGTGTCTCCTGACTCTTCATTAAGGGCTCCCATTTGTCTCTCTAACAGGAAACCATATCTAATCAAATGACTTGGGTATTTTTTAAAAATCATCACCAAATATTTGCCAAATACCATATTCAGGGAGAGGTGGAAGAGGGAATATCCTTGTCTGACCTCCAGAAGCCTACAGTCTAGTAGCAGAAACACAGGTGTATCTAGTTATATCTAATGCCAGACAGACTCTGATGCATACACCAGGTGCTGTGGGAGGACTAGAGAGGGAGAGGGGGAATCCAGGAAGACTCCCTGGAGGAGGAAGAGTTACTCCCAGTCTTGAAGGATAGGGAGGTAGAGTTGTTAGATAAAATATAGGATATTCAATTGAATTCAAATTTCAGAGAACAATGAATATGTCCCAATATTGAATGGGGCATACCTAGCTAAAAAAAATTTGTTGTTGGCCAGGTGAGGTGGCTCACGCCTGCAATCCCAGCACTTTGGGAGGCCGAGGCGGGTGGATCAAGAAGTAAGGAGTTCAAGACCAACCTGGCCAAGATAGTGAAACCCCGTCTCTACTAAAAATACAAAAATTAGCTGGGTGCGGTGGCACGTGCCTGTAATCCCAGCTACTCAGGAGGCTGAGACAGAGAATTCCTTAAATCCGGGAGGCGGAGTTTGCAGTGAGCCGAGATCACGCCACTGCACTCCAGCCTGGGTGACAGAGTGAGACTCCATCTCAAAAAAAAAAAAAAAAAATTGTTGTTTATCTAAAATTCCAAGTCAAGTGGGTGCAGAGAATCACCAGCAGAAGGGAGAGCACTAGCAAAAGCAGGAGCAGCTATGAGCAGGGACTGTTTGTGTAGCTGGAGCAGAGAAGCTGTTGAGAGGGGGAGTGCAACAACACTGTTGAGGTGGGACCGGCCCAGGGAGGGCCTGTGAAGCCAGGCTCTGGATTTGGACTTGGCTCTGCAAGTCACCGTTCTCCCATCGGACAGCTGCAAAAGCCTCACGGCTCTGCAGCCACGTCCATCTCTCCCCTCTGTAGTCAGTTCTCAACACAGTAGTCAGAACTCAGGTCAGACCATCCCACTTCCTGCTCAAGCCTTCGATGGCTTCTCAGGCTGTTCCTAGGAAAAGACACCCGAACTCCTTACTCAGCCTAGAAGACCCTGTAGACTCTGACCTTGCCTAGGTGAAGAAAATCTACTCCAGAGGGTTATTGGGCAGATCAAGGAGGGGAGGGTCAGGCAATGGTTCTCAACCTTGGCTGCTCATTGGAACCATCCAGGGAGCTTTAAAAATGCAGGTGCCTGAGCTCCATCCCCAGATATTTCAGGTTAATTGGTCTGAGGTGGGACTGGGCATCAGGAATTTTGACAGATCCCCAAGTGATTCCAGTGTGCAACCAAATTGGGAATGATGGATATAAAGTGTCTTCCCTGGCACCAAGCATGTGCTTAGTGAGAGCGGTGGCGTTGCCATGCTTGTGATTATTACCGCCGCATATCGAGCTTCCATCCTGTTTCCCCCAGCAGTGATTGTCACAGTTGTGTCATCACTGGTGTCCTGGCCTTGGCCTCTTCCTATTGTCCACCTCCCAATGTGCAGCACAGAACAGCTAGAAAAGTCTTTCTGGAGATGCCAACCTGACCTTCTTCCCTCTCTGGCCTGCCACTCTCTGAACCTCGAGGCTTTCCCACCTGCATTCCTCTGCCTGGAATGTTCTATAGCCCTTCTCTTAACTTGACCAACACTTACTCCTCCTTCCCGTCCCAAGTTCCTCTTTTATGCTGTCTTAGGACTGAACTTTTCCTCTGCCACACTCACCATATCCTGCGCTGGTTTTTCATTGTGCGGAAACTCGCTTGGCTCCTCTCTCCCCCAGCATACTTTCAGCTCCATGAGTGGAGACCCAGTCTTTCTTATTCTCCGCTGTCCCCACCAGAGCCTGGCACACAATGCTGGGGTGGGCCTCATTATATGTTGAAAAAATGAATGGATGAAAGAATGGCTGAACATGGGAGCAATGAGGTCAGGTTGGCATTTCCAGAAAGACCTTTCCAACTGCTCTGTGCTGCATGCTGGGAGGTAGAGGATAGGAAAAGGCCAGGACCAGGACACCAGTGATGACACAGCTGTGACAATACAGCCAAGGAATGATCAGGCCTCCACTAGGATGGAGATGATGGGATGGGAGGGAGACGGATCTCAGAGACACTGGGATGGTCAAATGGGCTTGTGAGGAGAAGGTGCCACATACCCTGGGGTTTTACCCTGAGGGACAGGCAGGATGACAAGATGGAAAGAGAGCCTTCTACAGAAAGAGGCTGTCGCTGGAAAGAGCCATTCTGGTTTGGCCACGTTGAGCTGGATGTGCCAGCAGGACATCAGGGAATCAGAGGCCAGGGGCAGAGCAGCCTGGGCTGGAGCTGGGGATTTCAGAGTCACATCAATAGAGGGGAGAGTAAAAGTAAAATAAAATGTTGAAGTTTTCGTGCAAGTGTTTCTTGCCACCTCTGTGAGCCAGAGTTCCCGAGGTTTGGGTGTGGGTCCCTAGGAGGCTCTTCTGTCTGCAGAGGCGCATCACGAGCCCTTCCCTTGTCCCTGCAGCGATCCTGGGCATGCACACGCTCATGAGCAACCAGCAGTACTACCAGGCCCTGAGCAGCAGCTCCATCATGAACAAGGAGGGGCTCAACAGTGAGTATGCACCCACCCCTAGGAGGGACCTCATGCTTCTTGCTTCCTTCACTCACTGATGTTCTCTGGCTCGTTGCAGAAGTTTTAACATGTTATGTAGCCAAATCTGTTCATCCTTTCCTTGGAGTCTCCCGCGATTTGTGTCTTGTTTACAGAGGCCTTCTCTATCCCAATATTACAGAAATGTTCTCCTATATTTCCCTCTAAAAGTTTTAGAGATTTGCTTTTTATATTCAACGTTTTGTTTTTTTAGACAGGGTCTTGCTCTGTCAGCCAGGCTGGAGTGCAGTGGCACAATCTTGGCTCACTGCAGCCTGGATCTCCTGGACTTAAGCGATCTTCCCACCTCTGCCTCCTGAGTAGCTGAGGCTACAGGCGTATGCCAGCATGCCTGGCTCATTTTGTTTATTTTGTTCGGAGATGAGGTCATACCGTTGCCCAGGCTGGTCTCGAACTCCTGGACTCAAGCGATCCTCCTGCCTCAGCCTCCCAAAGTGCTGGGATTACAGACATAAGCCACCACACCTGGCCTTATATTCAACTTCTTAATCTACCTGGAGTTCATGTTTGTGTGTGCTGTGGGATGAGATCAAACTTTCAGTTTTTTGAATTGCTATCCAGTGGTCCCAATACCATTCCTTGCAAGATGTATCCTTTCACCAGTGGTTTGGGCCCCAGGCTTTATCATCCACGTGGGTCTGTTTCTAAGCACCTCCTCTGTTCCATGAGTCCTTTTGCCCTTTCCTGTGCCAATACTGCATTGCCTTCATGACTCCACTGCATTGTTCCAAAGCTGGCATTTTGGCCCCAAACAGAAATGAGGCTGCCAAAATATAATTATTCCTCCCTCTGGAAGACTGATGCATTTCTTTCCCATCCGGGCTTCATCTTAGCCTCCCAGGAGCCCACTGAGGTCATGAGCCCCGGTAAAATGACTAGCCCTGCTTTACAGATGAAGACCCAAGGTTCAGAGAGTGTCAGTAATTCACCCAGTTCTTGCAGCACGTCAAAGGCAGAGTCCAAGTAGAACCCCAGCCTCCTGGCTCCCTTGGGGGGCTTCTTCTGAGTGGTGCCCCCTATCCCCACCCAGTCCTTGCGATGTGCAGCCTTCATGTGCCCTAAGTCTGCACATGCTCCTTTCCAGAGTATCTTTGTGTTGGCAGAAAGTGAGCCCCTTGTTTCTGTGAGCCACCTCCCTTTTATCGGTCACTCTAGGTGTGATTAAACCCACACAATACAAGCCTGTGCCTGACGAAGAACCAAATTCAACAGACGTAGAGGAAACGCTGGAACGGATAAAGAACAACGACCCAAAACTTGAAGAAGTTAACCTCAATAATATCCGGGTAAGGTCCATTTATTTCACGTTACCTGCATGTGGGTGGGGGAGGGGGGACCATGTCACCCAAACGCAAGTGGTCCAGGGTTGGCTGTGCAGAGTAAACAGGGTCCTGTTTGGACTCTGGGTGCTTCTGCATCAGGAATAGGGACAAAACCTTTGCAAATGGGAGCCTTTAAGAGAGGTGGGCAGTGTAAACAAGTGCATCTGGCAGTCCTGGTTTCTTTCTGAGGATGATATCAGGCCCAGATGTTTCGCATGGGCCAACCCAGCTTCAATCTGGAAACCTGCCACGTTATTCAAAACACTGAGAGATTCTCCGAGATAAAATCATGAGTCAGACACACGCTGCTGCACGGGATCTCAAGGCTGGAAAAGTCCAGTGCCCACTAGGCTCGGGGGTAACACAGGCCCTGGGCAGGTCCTTCCCCTGTACCATTGCTGCTGCTGTATCACATTCATATTCAGCCTCGTTTTACAGCCACAGAAGGGAGCTGTTGACCAAAATGTCTAAAGCAATATCCCAAGCTATCTGCCCTTTTCTCTGTGGACATTTCCTTATGTGATCCCAGGGTAGGGGAGGGACAGGTAGGCAGGCAGTCCCACCCTGAACAGGCCGCCGCAGGAAGAATTCAGAGACAAATGCAGCTGCCCACCCACCTGCTCTGCCCGGAGAACAGCGGATTAGTTCTGGGAGGGGGTGAGGGTAAGACTAGAAGCCAGCCTCCCATGTGCCTGTTCCATTTCTTTCCTTCTCCACTTTCTTTTAAGCAGCTGCCAGCCCCACAGCACCATCAGATTGGAAACCTACGCCCTAGTGTTCACCCCCACCTGGCCTCCCCATGCTCTGCTCCCACGGGAGCTAAAGTGACGCTCTGAAATGAGATTGGTAAAAACACAGCCATGTTTGCTTTCATATGCCCAGTAGGAGACATTGGCACAATTGAGAATGCTGCTTCAGGGCCGCATGAGGGATGGCATCTCCCTGTGAGGCCCCAGCCTCTTCTGGGCCTCAGTTTCCCCTCTGCACTGTGAGCCTGTTGAACCAGATCAGTGGTTTTCACCTGAGAAGATTAAAAAATACATACCAATGCCCAGGCCTGACCCTAGAGATTCTGATTCTGTTGTTCTGGGCCGGCCCAAGCATCACCATTTTGTAAAAGTTCCCCAGGAGTCTGTGATGTGCAGCCGGAGCAGAGACCCCCTGGGGTAGACGTCTCTTAAAGAGCATCATATGCAACCTCCTTACCTGTTTTCCAGAAACAGGGCTAGAGAGGGGAAGAGGCTTTCACAGAGACACATAGCAAGTCAGAAACATGGCCGATCACTGGGACCAAAGCCAGGTTCCAGCCCCTCCCCACACCCGCAGTCCTCGCTCTTTGCACAATACTACATGCCTTAATTTTTGCCTCTTCTCTGGCCCCCAAGTGCACAAAGAAAGAGGTTACAGGTCTTATCTGAAAATTTCAGGGAGGATTTTCCAAATTTGTTTATCAGAAAGTTCTCCCCAAATCTCAGTCATCTGGGACAAAGCCTGAATCTTTTGCCCACTCAGCTTTTTGGCCAGAGACTTGCCAGGAATCAGTGAGGAATCAGGCTTATCCACCTGCTTCAGCCTGTCCCAGGTGAGGCTTCTGATCACTCTCTCTGTTGTCTTTCTTTGTGCAGAATATCCCCATCCCCACTCTCAAGGCATATGCAGAAGCCCTGAAAGAAAACTCATATGTGAAGAAGTTCAGCATCGTGGGGACGCGGAGTAATGACCCTGTGGCGTATGTATGTACCTTTATGTTCTGTTGCATTGTGGATAGGGGGCCTTGAAACAGAAGGGTTGAAATATGTGGCCTCAGGACTGGTTGTATCCCACTAACAAAGAGCTCTATGTGGTACAGTGGAAGGCACTGGACCAGGAGCCATGAGGGGGTGGAGAGGGAATGGCCATCACCTGGCCAATCCTCACAACTGCCTCTGGTCTCAGATGTGCAGGTCTCCCCACTTTGCACTTAAAGAATCTAGGGTTGAGAGAGGTCGGGCAACTTGTTTTGTCCAGTCACACAGCAAGTGAGAGGTGGACCTGCAATTCCAGTGCAGTCACATGACCCCCACATCTGTCTCTCTCTTCACTCGGCACATCATATTAGAACAAGGGCCTGCCCTTTCCTGTTCCTCAGTTTCTCCATCTCTAAAATCAATGGTTTTGGCTGGGTGCGGTGGCTCACACCTGCAATTCCAGCACTTTGGGAGGTCGAGATGGGTGGATCACTTGAGGTCAGAAATTTGAGACCAGCTTGGCCAATATGGTGAAACCCTGTGTCTACTAAAAGTATAAAAATTACCTGGGTGTGGTGGTGCACACCTGTAATCCCAGCTACTCAGGAAGCTGAGGCAGGGGAAGCGCTTGAGCCCAGGAAGCAGAGGTTGTAGTGAGCCAAGATTGCACCACTGTACTCCAGCTTGGGCGATGGAGCCCAAATAAATAAATAAATAAAAATTAAAAAAAATAAAAACAATGGTTTCGTCAGCAGGTCCCAATGACCAATTTTATTTTACCAAGTCTCAAAAGATATTTCTGATCAAACTAAATTGTACTTACTATGAAGTAGCCATCAACTCTTCTTTTTAAACATCCAGCACGTATGTATTAAGAGTCTCCCTGTGTCCAACACTGAATTAGGTTCTGGGAATGCAGTTGTGACAGAACAGTCTCAGCTTCCACTTTCATAAAGATTCTGGTCCATTTGGCCAAGCAGACAACTAAAGGATAACAGTACAGTGTGATTACTGCAAAGCTAGATTCCTGCAAGAAGGGCAGAAGCTAATTTATCAGGGCTAGCAATTAACCATTCTGTAGCAATCAATTTTTTTCTGATTCTTAAAGTAGGTAGGACAGCGTTCTTTCATATTTTTGAAATAATAGAAATAGCTCACAGTCTCTCATTGCTGTCAGTGGGGAACCTCTGGATTGATGACCTCTGACCTCAGATCTCCATGGTTCCTTGCCCATAGGAACACAGCTGGCAAAGCCACATGCCCTGTATGCTACTATGTCATGGGTCAGAAACCAAGCATGTCCCCGCTGGCCCTCAGCTCAAGTCCACAAATGCTTTTTGGGCATGGACTCTGCCAGACCAACAGCTGATATCAGCCCGTGCATACCAGTATGCCCATGTCGAACACTCAGATGCTTCTGGGCCAGTTGGTAAATCAGGCTGCCAGAGCTCTGTCAGTGTCCCCATTGCCTGCCTTAGCTTTTCTCCTGGGCCCCAGTTCCTCCACTGGGACCCAGCATACAAGGAGTTAACACCTAGCAAGACAGGGCCTCCAGGACCTGCTCAGCCACCAGTATGTCCAGTTGGATCAGCCTGGCGGATTGCCTACTGGTTGTTATTTTGTTTTTGTTTTTTAATTAGATTTGATTAAGCCAGGCCTTTCCTGGGAGCAGGGGGGTTCTGGTGGAGGATACAGAGAAGACTCTGGCTGGGTCCTTTCCCTCAGGAGGGCCAGCCAAATCAGAGACACCATCATAGAGAAAGCTGACATGCCATCCCAGGGGCACACTGAAGTGAAGGGCACTGAGGAGGGGGTGATGATTTCAAAACAGAGGGCTTTTGGGAGCTAGCCTCTCAGCAGGTCTCAGCAAGGCAGGGGCGATGGGGTAGGCATTCCTGGCTCGGAGCGTCCTTTCAGGCAGTGGGGCCCACTGCTCAGTATGTCCTATCAGCTGCTGGTGTCTGTTTTCCTCCATGACACATCGTTTCCACCAACTGCTAATTACCTCATTTCCTTCAGAGGCTCTGATTGTCATCTACACCCCCTGGCTGAGTTCTTCTGAACCATGCTAGGGGCCACCTAAGCTCCTCTTCTCCAGTTTGCCCTGGTCACTTGCCCAGTGGATGGTTTCCCAGGCTTCCCTCTTCCGCTCTATAATGCTCAGATAAAGAAAACCATGTCTCCAAGGAATTTCCACAGGCCAATAAAGAGACAAGTGGGGAGTATGTACGGGAGGTTGAGATTCCACTGGTCACTCAATGAACAATGCCTGAGGGCCTACTATGTGCTGGGTACTGTGGGCAACATGGGATAGATAGGATGCCTTTTCAGCCCACCGGGAGTATATAGTCTAATGGCAGAGGCAACACCAGTGTGAAAGCAACTCCGAACAGAGGAATCCAAGGTCCATAATGAGGGAAGTACGGCTCCATTCTATGAGGATTCGAGAGGGTAGGCTACATCTAGCTGGGGAATGTCAGCAAGAGCTCTTGGAGCAAGGGACATTGAGAATGGCCTGGAAAGATGGGCAGAGCTTGGACAGGGAAGCAGAAAGGGAAGGGAATTCCAGGTGGCGGGGATAGAAAGGGCAGAGACAAAGTGGGAAAGCACTGAGCAGGCATGGGGAGCTGCGAGTAGCCCCACTGAAGAGGAGCAGTGACAATTGATTCTGGACAGGGGAGTAGACCCAGGTCATAGAAGCTTTGGATGTAGGTTAAGCAGCATAGAATTCTCCTGCGGGGGATCAGGAGCCATGGCGGGTTGCAGGAGAGGAGAGACACAGTCAGAGTTGTGCTTGGTGAAGGACGTGGTGGGGATCATCCTCCTGTTCCCCTAGGTGTCTTAGGACCTACCCAGAGGGGCCTCCAGCCTTGCTCAGGGTGACTCATGTGCTTTCTCTTGTGCTTCAAGGCCCTTGCTGAGATGCTCAAGGAGAACAAAGTGTTGAAGACACTGAATGTGGAATCCAACTTCATTTCTGGAACTGGGATCCTGCGCCTGGTGGAAGCCCTCCCATACAACACTTCTCTGGTGGAACTGAAAATTGACAACCAGGTGAGATGGGCAAGGGTCTCCTCCGGTCTGTTACTACATGCAGCTCGCTGGCCTGCAGTTTTCCCATGCTGCTGAACGGAGCTGAGACTGCTGATGATAGAAGCTCAGAGCCCAGCTTTGAGGCACCTCCAAGGTCCCCAAAGTTCAAACCCTCTATCATGCTCACCTTCCTTCTTCATGGCTCCCACTGTGTGCTCTTCCAGTTCTGCTTGAGTCCCTCTTATGATGGGGGACACACTTCTTACCAACATCACCACTTCCATTCTTAGGCAATGAACACTTTCTTCCTTATATCCAGTAGAAGTCAGCTCCCTGTAAGTCCTGTTTGTTGGGCTTAGCTCTGTTTTCTGTGCAACATCTGTTGCACAGATCTCATGAACCACTAAGCTCTCCTTCTCCAGGTTAAAATCCCCAGTTTTCTTCATTCACTCCCATTCAGTGGGGCTTTTGAGTTTCCTCACCATTCAGATTACTCTCTAAGCAAATTCCAGTTTGTCTTTATTCTTATGGAGTTACCGTTTCTCTGTAACTTCTGTGGGTCAGTCATTTATCTGCAGAGCCACTCTTTCAACTCTGACTTTCTAAGAGGATGCTAATAACAATATCTTATATGTTACATGTGTTGAGGGTCTCCTGTGGGCCAGGCTCTGAGCTACACATCTGACATCCGTCATCTTTGATCTTCACAACAACGCTACAGAATGTGGGTATCATCAGTCTCAGTTTTCAGAAAACAGTCCAGACAGGCCAAAGATAAGCCCCTTTTTTAGGGTCATAGGGTCAGCATTTAGGAAGCAGGATTTGAATCCAGGTCTCCTTGACTCTGAAACTCGCACTTCTTCCAGTGTAGCATGTTGCTTTTGATGTTAAAATGCTTTCTTTTTTATGAATGGGGACTCAGTTGTTTTTTTCCACTACATGAAATTTTTTGCTGAATGGTTGTATAAATGTATGCATGAGAAAAAGATTGGAATGAAATATTACAAAATTCTAAACAGTGGTTATACCTGAGTGAGACTGTCACAAGTTTTTAACTTTTTTATTGTAAAATATGGCAAACATACAGAAAACTGCATAAAACTTAAATGCATAACTTAAGGAATCAAAACAGGCATGTAACCCCTGTCCAGGTCAAGAAACAAAACATTACCAACCTCCAGAAGACTTTGACCATCCCTTCCCCAACCATAACGCTTTCAAACCCATTCACAACTTGCTCCCCACTCACTTTCATGCCTCCATGCCTTTTCCTCCTTGTGGAATGTCCTCCCCTGCCTCTATCCTCTTCTCTGCCTTCTGGGTTTAGTTGAGGCTTCTCTTTATCTTAGTGGTGTTCTAGAGACAGCTTGAACCAGCTTGCAAGAGCTGATTGTGGATATCTCTTCCCGAGACCAACGATGGCACATCAGGTGGGAGTATTTACACTATGGAAATTGGCAAATAGGCACATCATGCATCAGGGCTTTTTTTTTTTCTTTGAGATCCGGGTTACTACTGTCTTCTCCCACTAGTCTGCCATAGCTCCTCCACACCTCTGCCCAAAGAGAGTTAGATACCTCTTCCTCTGGGCTCCCCTAGCACCTTGGCTTCCCTTGAGCTTCCCAGAAGCTGGTGCTATGTCTGAGGCATCTCCTTATCTCAGTGCCCCACTCAGGACCTCGCCCTTCAAGGGTGCCTGGTAAGTTAGTTTGCCCTGGATGGTCGTGCATATTGTTCACAGCACAATGAGGCAGCAGAGAGCAAAATTCAACCCGGAATCCACTCTCCGAGCTGTGTGCCTCAGTATGGGGCTTTGTTCACCCAGAGAGGGCACTTTTTCTAGTTTATATAAAGCAGTCACATGAGCTGGCAGCAGCTGTGTCACGTGCATTTGTTGCATTGGACTCCTTGCATCTCTCGCGTGCCGGTGGTCTTGCTGCTGCCTCGTTCATTCTCAGGCCATCCCCACCCCTACCCCTTCTGCGCCCTCCCTTAGCCATTGCTGACTCTGCACCATTGGAGGCAAGAGGGGCAGAGCAGATGGAACAAAGGCATGCAGCACGCTTGGCAGCAGCTCTGGGCCAGGCCCTGGGATTGGCTACTCATGTGAATCCCGGCCTGGCCTGGCAGGAAGTCAGGATCTACCCATAGTCAGCTGAAACTTAACTCCCAGGGCAGAATGGCAGCCAAAGAGGACTGGGAGCACTGGCTTCAGGTCACTGTGGTGGCAGCTGCTAGGGAGTTGCCCCTTCCCTCCACACGCTAACCCCCCAGAGTCCAAGATGGGGCCCATGCTAACCATTGCCCTTGCCTTAGCTGAACACCCGGGTTCAAAAACATTCACTTCCTTGAGCCTCAGTTTCCTTGCTTGTAAAATGGGGATTATAAGAATCTCTGCTTCTAAGGAGATAACAGATGTAAACTCTGAAGTTGTTAACTTCTAGAATTACTGGGAAGGTGATCTAGGGGATTCACACGCTATTCTAACAGTTGATTTCCTGAGCAGGTTATCATGAGCCAAAACTGGACTGGGTACTTTGTGTCTATTATCCAATTTAATGTTCACAAAGACTCTGTAAGTGGCATTACAACCCATCCCCATATCACAGATGAGGAAACTGAGTGCCAGGCAGGCTATGCAGCCTGCCCAAGGCCACACAAGAAGCGAGAGGGGCAAGATTCAAACCCAGGTCTCTGTGACCCCAGAGTCCATGTATAATGCTATGCCTGTCTGGGTTCTTGAAGCAGCTGTAGTTTCATGTGATGTCAGCCTGGCTTTTCTCATCTGTCCTCTGGCCTGGGGCCTGAGCACTGGTCAGCACCACCCCCATCCAATGAGCCTCTTTTCTGGTTCATCTCGACATTCTGATGAATGCTGGCTGCTTGCCAGGACTGTGCTGGGCTGTGTATGGGACTGAGGCTCCAGGTCTGCCCTCCAGAAATTTCCTCACTAGATGGGAGGAAAGATGTTTGCAGAAATGACCATCATACCAGGTGCTCCAGCAGCCAGACAGTGGGCTGTGAGGTCCATCAGAGGGAGCAGTCTCAGTCAGGAATAGGGATCAGGGAGGGTTGCTTGGAGGAGGCAGATTTTGAGATTAACCCATAGATGCTGGGTAGACCCTGACTTCCCACCCACAGGGTGAAAAGTATCTCAGGTGACATGGAGGTCATGGCATCCCAGGTGCAGAGAGGAGTGGGGAAAGCCATGGAGCCCATCCACACAGGCTCACAGTACCCCTAGAGGAAAGCCAGAAAGGGGATTAGGAGTCAGAGAGCTTTGAATGGGTAGGTTTAGGGAAAGTGGGCTGTGGCTGTGCTCTGGGAAGATGGTTCCAGCTGAATGGGAGGGGACTGGGGGCAAGGAGAGGATATCAGGGCCCAGGAGATCAGCCAGGGGCTATGGCCCCCAGGACCAGGGGCCTGTGGGGAGGTGCTCCTGCCTAACTGGAGTTGGGTCCAGCAGGGGAGGGGCTGAAGGCAGGTCTCAGGGAGGGGGCTCTGCTGACTCAGGCTCAGGAGGAGGCCACCTGTGCCTCCCCTTCAGGTGTCCCAGCCCCACTGGGGGGAGGCAGGGCAGTGTGACACAGAGGAGGTGGTGAGTGGCATTTGATTTATTCCTTTATTCCTCATTCCTGGTTAGTCACTGAGGTCCTTGGAGACGGGAGCTTTTTCCTCAGTCCTGTGCTTATAACCTGTGGCAGCAAGTCTCTGTCCTTCTTTCTCCTTATACGGCCAGGGAAAGGGACTTGGGGAGTTCTGCCCAGGGTGACACGGTGCTGGCTCAGGACGCAGTTTGGGAACCAGGACTTTGAAGCTGTTTGTTGACTCAAAGAGTCTATCTCCAGCAATGTTCTGTTGCCGCCTGCAATTGCGCCAAGACCACGATGAATTGGAAAAGGGCAGAGCAGGCCCCAGAGCCAGAAGGCACTGAGACAACGTCTAGCCCAGTCCTCCTTTCATAGGCAGGGAGACTGAGGATGAGAGAAGGGATGGGACTAGCCCGAGGCCACGGGCCAGGTTAGTGGCAGAGCTGGGTTGGAGCTGCAGTATCCTGGCTGCACTGATGGATGGATGGATGGGAGAGACCCCGTGGGCCCCGAGGGAGCCTGCAGGCCCAGCCCAGGCCAATCAGGCCATCTCCACGCATGGCTTCTCTGCTGCTCTCACCAAACTCTCCAAAATCCCCACAGAGTTGCTCTTCCCCAGGACCCCCAGGGCACAGGGGGACCCTGCTCCCCAGGCCAGACAAGGCCTGGGGTGAGCCCCACAAATGAGAATATGTATAATATCTGGGGTAGTGGCCGCTTCCCCACTTTTTATTCCAATATTTGACAATGAGGATGTACGTAATATTTTGAAGAGAAGTTAAAGTAGATGGATTGTGCTGTCTTGTTTTCCCAGATTGGATGATTTGTGTCTGGCCTTTTTTACTCAACATTGTGAGTGTATCAGTTATCTGTAGCTGTGTAACAAATTATCCCCAAATATAGCAACTTAAACAGCCTCAGAGTCCTGGCATGAAACAACAATAAACATGTATTAACTCACCATTTCTGAGGGCCAGGAATCCAGGAGCAGTGTGGCCGGCTGACTTCGCCCAGAGCGCATGATCCGAGGTGGAAGAACTGCTTCCACCATGGCTCCCTCATGGCATGGGCAGGAGACCTCAGCACCTTGCTGTGTGCACCTGGCCTAGGGCTGTTGGAATGTCCTCACACTATGGTAGCTAACTTCTCCCAGAGTGAGCGAGTCAAGGCAGAGAAAGAAGAAAGCCTCAAATGCCTTTTATGACCCAGCCTCAGAAGTTACGCAAAGTCATTTCCACCATATTCTATTTATTAAAAGTGAGTCACAAAGCACAACCCACACTCAAGGGGAAGGAAATCAGGCACCACCTTTTGGAGGGAGGACGATCAAAGAATTTTGCAGATATTAAGTCATCATAGTAAGAATTATCTGTATTATTTTGTGTCACAGGAGTTGTCCAGAAAGACCTCTGTAACTAGCAAAGCTACCCCAGGATGGAGCAGGTACCTCAAAGGGGGAGGAGTTCCAATCCTGGGGGTGTGTAAACAGCTGGGAGATGGAGGGAATTTTAATGTCAATTAGGGTTTGGGACTCTGGAGTTGGACAACATAATTCCAAGAGCTCCTTTCTGTTGTGTTTTGAAGTATTCCCAGTTGTCCACATCATCTGGGAATGGCCAGAATTGGCCCCATCAAATGTCCAAAGTGAGATTCTTTGGACATTTGACATCCAAAGTGAGCACATGTTCCTGGTGCTTCTGGCTAGAAAGGGGGCCTCAGAGCTACCGGCTCCAGGATACAGCCTGTAACACCTAAGGTACTGGTTGGTCATTTTGTTCAAAAGCAAATCTGATCTCTTTCTCATCAGACGGGTCATGCTCTGACACGGTAAAGGTGTGAGGACACACAGCTGTCACACACTGCTGAAGGGCACGCCGACTTTTACATCCTTTAGGCAGAGCAGTCTCAATTTTAATTCGGAAGTGCCTATCTTTCAACCCAGCAGTTCTGATCTCCGTGGGGAGCCTGAGGAATTCCCCCTCCCACCCCTGCCACTGCCACATTGTTCGTAACAGGAAAAAACGGAAGTAACCGAAATATCCATCTACACCAGGGCATCCCGTGAAGCCAATGGAAGGAATAAGGTCATTCTCTGTGTACTGACTTGGAAAGAGCTCTGCAAAATATTAAATGAAAAAGGCAGGCTGGGCATGACAGCTCATACCTGTAATCCCAGCACTTTGGGAGGCCAAGGAGGGAGATCACTAGAGACCAGGAATTCAAGACCAGTCTGGTCAACATAGCAAGACCCCATCTCTGTTAAAAAAAATAAAGGAAATTCTCCAGGCATGGTGGCACATGCCTGTAGTCCTAGCTACTTGGGAGGCTGAGCAGAAGGATCACTTGAGCCCAGGAGTCGAAGGCTGTAGTGAGCTATGATTGCACTGCTTTGCACTGCGGCACTCTAGCCTGGGCAACAGAGTGAGACCCTGTCTCCAAAAAAATAAATAAATAAATAAAAATAAATATAAAATGAAAAAGGCAAGTTGCAGAACAGTAAGTATAGTATGAATTCATTTAAAGAAGAAACAAGTACCACAAAACAAAACAAACCCCTGCACATTTCTGTCATATACTTCATGCATAGAAACACAACTCACTGACCATGGTGGTTACTTCTACAGAAAGGGGTGGGACTGGGAATAAATTGGGTGAGGGAGACTCTTTTATTTTACTCAATCTGTGTTAGTATCACTTGAATTTTTAATAATGAGGTTATATTTATTCACAAGTGGTTTATTTACTTCTCAAGCAAATCTGAAGGGGAACAAGAGTTCTTCCCCAACCATCCTGTCCCTGGCTCTGCTGCCCAGAGACTGTTGCCAGTCCAGGCATGACCAAGCCCATGGTCTCTCCCCCTTTACATACTTCCAGGCACAGGCGGCTCACTACCCTACCAGGCAGTTCCTCAGTGTGTGGACACTTCAGACGGTCAGACCATCTGCCCGTAGTTCCTCTCGTCAGTCCTACTTCTGCCTCTGATCATTCTCAGAGGCACTTAAGTGAGGTGGAAACCAGCACAGACTCTGGAGCTGACTGCCTATGTTCAAATCCTGGTTCTGCAAGTGACCCATTCTGGGATTAGGGAAAATTTTCTTAATACCACTGTACTTCATTTTTCTTGCCTATAAAATGAGAATAATGAGGATGGGCATAGGGGTTCATGCCTGTAATTCCAGCACTTTAGGAGGCCAAGGCGGGTGGATCACTTGAGGTCAGGAGTTCAAGACCAGCCTGGCCAACATGGTGAAACCCCGTTTCTACTAAAAATATAAAAGCCGGGCATGGTGGCACTACTCAGGAGGCTGAGGCAAGAGCATTGCTTGAACCCAGAAGGCAGAGGTTGCAGCGAGCCGAGATCGCACCACTGCATTCCAGCCTGGGCGAGAGAGCAAGACTCTGTCTCAAAAAATAAATAAAATAAAATAAATGAAAATAATGATAGTAGTACATATTCCTTGGATTGATAGGAGAAAATGAACTAGCTTTCATAAAATGTTTATGACATTGTTTGGCACGCAGTAATCACTAAATAAGTTACTTGAAAAATAAGGAAGAGAACTGGTTTTTAGTCCTGGCTCCCTAGCCACTGCTTCTCTCATCTATAAAATGAATGAGTCCTTTTAGTCTCAGGGTCCCCGGAGTCAGAGAAGGATGAAGCTTCTTTGACATCTTAAGGCTTATTGTAAGATGTATGCACATGTTCTATTTTACTCCCTAGTGTAAAAAGAATGGGGTTTGGTCTGAGATGAACACTCCTGGAAGATCACGATTATCTAATGGAATCCTGTACCTTGTCGCACACACCCAGACACATCTGTGTGTATCCCAGGATATTGGACACTAATGTGAGAACTCGGCCTACAGGAACCTCTGCAGTCCTTCCAGCCCCAGGTCAAGGTCAAACTTTGGCTCTGTCATGAATAAGTCGAGGGAGCATGGTCCAGCTTCCATCTACGCATGAGTTCAGTTTACCCATCTCTAAGCTGGCTCTTGCCTGCCCTGCTCACCTCCCAGGGATGTAGACAGGTTGAATGGGGCAATGCATGTCAAGGGGCTTTGTACTCTGCACGAAGCATCAACTTTGCAGAGGCAGCCCTTGAAGTCCCTGGTAGCCCCTTCACTCAGGAGAGACCAGTACTTTCTGAGACTAGCCCATCCTGAGTTTTAGCAGGGCATTTCCAGCAAGTGACCTCAAAGCGAGGCAAGGGTTCCTGGTAACTGGGTGAAGGCAAGGGTGGGTAGAGGAGCTGCCAGTTCCTTCTTGGGGCCTCAGATGATTGCTGTACCATCTCCAGGCCAAAACAGCCAGATTCCAGAGCTGTGCTGAGTCCTCCAAGGACAGACCTGACCTCTTCCCGGCATTCTTAGGATCCTTGCCAGAGGGGACGGTGGAATTTCACCAGTGTCCCTCTGCCTGCTGTGGCCAGCTTTCTGAGCCCAGTCTGAACCTAGATGAGCTCTGGTGAACTCAGAATACCTGGGGGGAGTTCTCAATCAAGAGTCTCAGCTGCAATTCGTGCTTGTCCATGAGGATACTGGGCTGATGTCCCCTCTATCCCTCCTAAGCATGTTCCTATTTCCTCCATTCAATTCAATTCCACACACCTTGACTGAGAGAAACTGGGTACTATGTCTTACCCGGGAGCTCATGGTCTACAGCAGCACTGTTCAGTAGAACTTTCTTTGATGATGGAACTGTTCCGTATCTGCACTAACCAACATGGTAGTCTCCAGCCAGTGGCTATTTGTTTGTTGGTTTTTGTAGTGACGAATTTTCTCTATGTTGCCTGCCCAGGTTGGTCTCAAACTCCTGGTCTCAAGTGATCCTCCTGCCTCAGCTTCCCAGAGTGCTGGGATTATAGGTGCGAGCCACTGCACCCGGCCACCAGTGGCTATCAAGCACTAGAAATGTGGCTAATAGGATGGAGGAACTGAACTATACATCGTTTTCATTTTAATTATTTAGATATATAGAGCCATATGTGACTAGTAGCTACTGTAGCTACTGTATTGGACAATACAGTTCTAATTGGTGAGACAGCTAGAGGCCGGTGACTCAAGTAAGGCAGATGGACTCTGCTAGGTGTAGGGAGGGACATCCAATGTGCACTTGAGTGTGGAATGGGGAGAGATCATTTCCTGGGGTCAGGATCAGGAAAAGCCTCATGGGGAGGGGGAATTTGCAGTGCATATTAAAGCAATAGGGATGTACATACAGGGAGGCTAAAAGCATTCCACGTGGAGGCACATAAGCTTTTAGGAGTAGACCTCTGTCTGCACCAGGTGCCATTATCAGACTGCCAGAGATAAACAGGCTGAGTAAGGAAGGAGAGAGAGAAGGAAAGCAAGGAATCATTTGTGAGGGCCTTGAGTGCCAGGCTGAGGAGATGGGGCTCTGTCCTGTTGGCTTAGTGGGGGAATGAGCTGAGATCATGCAAGTGGGGCACAAGGCAGGGTCTGGAACACAGTAAATAGCAGCAATTCTTGGCAATGAGGAGCCATTAGAGGTGGTTGTGTATTTCTGTTTGGTTTCTGTTTTTTTTTTTTTAATTATTAAACTTTTAAAATTTGGGGATAATTACAGACTAGCATGCAGTTGTAAGAAATAACACAGAGGAGTCGAGTGTGGTGGCTCACAGCTGTAATCCCAGCACTTTGGGAGGCTGAGACGGGTGGATCATTTGAGGCCAGGAGTTCGAGACCAGCCTGGCCAACATAGTGAAATCCTGTCTCTACTAAAAACACAAAAAATTAGCTGGGTGTGGTGGCACATGCTTGTAGTCCCAGCTACTTGGGAGCCTGAGGCAGGAGAATCGCTTGAACCTGGGAGACAGAGGCCGCAGTGAGCCAAGATTGCACCACTACATTCCAGCCTGGGCAACAGAGTGAGACTCTGTCTCAGAAAAGAAAGAGGAAGGAAGGAAGGAAAGGAGGGAGGGAGGGAGGGAACAGAGAGGTCGCTTGTACTCTATGGAGTTTAGGTGGGAACTGTAGTTTTGTATCACAGCAAGGATAGTAACATTGATACAGTCAAGATACAAAATATTTCCATCACAGGGATCGCTCATATTCCCCTTTTGTAGTCAAGCTCACTTGTCTCTTCCTCCTGCCTCCTTAATCCCAGGCAACCACTAACCTGTTTTCCATTTTAATATTTTGTCATTTAAAGAATGTTATATATATGATGTTATCTAAATGAAAATCATATGCTATGTAACCATTTTGGACTGGCTTTTTTTTTTTCCACTTGGCATAATTCTATGGAGACTCATCCAGGTTGTTGCGTGTACCAATAGTTTGCTCTTTTTCACTGGTGAGTAGTATTCCACAGTGTGGATGTACCATGGTTTGTTTGACCACTCACCTGCTGAAGGACGTCTGGGTTGTTTCCAGGTTTGTCTGTTACATATAAAGGTGCTATAAACATTCATGTACAGATTTTATGTAAACATATGTTTTAATTTCTCTGGGATAAATACCCAGGAGTCCAACTGCATTTTAAGAAACTCAACTCTTGTGCACAGTGTGCCATTTTCTAGACCCACCAATAGCTTATGACTAAGCCAGTTTCTCTACATTCTCACCAACATTTGGTGTTGTCGCTAATTTTTATTTTAGAGATTTTGTTAGGTATGTAGTGATATCTCATTGTGATTTTGATTTGCATTTCTGTGATAGGTCATGATGTTGAACATCATGTCATGTGATTATCTGCAATATGTACATTCTCTTCAGTGAATGTCTCTTCATATCTTTTCCCCATTTTCTAATTTTTTTTTTTACTGTGAAATTTTTTCTAATTGACATGTACTTCACACACCACACGATTCATCCTTTTAAAAGGTACAATTCAGTGGGTTTTGATGTATTCACAAGGTTCTGCAACCATCAGCACTATCTAATTCTAGAAAATTTTTATCACTCAAAAAAGAAACTCTGTACCCATTAGCTCTCATTCTGCTTTTATCCCCTCCCCCAGCCCCTGGCAACCACTAACCTCCTTTCCATCACTATGGATTTGCCTCATCTAGACATTTCATATCAATGGAATCATACAATATATGGCTTTGTGTCTGGCTTCTTTCATTTAGCACAATGTTTTCCAGGGTTATTCGTGTTGTATAATAGCACATATCAGAACTTTATTCCCTTTCTAGCTGAGTAATACTCCACTGTAAGGATCTACCATGTTGTGTGTATCCATTCATCAGATGGTGGACAGTTGGGCTGTTTCTTCTTTTGGCTATTCTGAATAATGCTGTTATGAGCATTCATGAACAAGTTTTCATGTGGACTTATGTTTTTATTTTCCACCCAGGAGTGGAATTGCTGGGCCATATGGTAGCTCTATGTTTAACTTTTTGAGGAACTGCCAAACTGTCTTTCAAAGCAGTGACACCATTTTATATTCCCACCAGCAACGTATGAGGGTGCCACTTTCTCCACATTCTTGTCAACACTTGTTACTGTCTGTCTTTTCTATTACAGTCATCTTAGTGTGTGTGAAGTGGAATCTCATTGTGGTTTGATTTGCATTTTTTGAATTATTGATGATGAGCACTTTTTCATACATTTATTTGCCATTTTTATCTTCTTTACAGAAATGTCTATTCAAATCCTTTGCCCATTTATAAATTATTTGTGTTTTTACTGTTGAGTTCTAATAGTTCTTTATATATTCATATTTAAATCCTATATCTACCAGATATTTTTACAAATGTCAATACAAAATATTTTTCCCATTCTTTGAGTTGTCTTTTCACTTTCTTGTGTCCTTTGAAGCACAAAAGTTTTAAATTTTGATGAAGCATAACATCTATTTTTTCTTTTGTTGTTTGTGCTTTAGGTGTTGCATCTAAAAAACCATTGCCAAGGTCACAAAAAACTTACACCTATGTTTTCATCATAGTTTCATAGTTTTAGCACTTACATTTAGGTCTTTGATCTATTTTGAGTTAATTTTTATGTATTGTTTGTAGTGTCTAAATTCGTTCTTTCACATGTGGATATCTAGTTGTCTCATCACCATTTCTTGAGAAGATAATTTTCCCCCATTGAATTGTCCTGATGTTCTTTTTGAAAAGAAATTGTCTGTAGATGTGTGGGTTTATGTCTGGACTCTCAATTCTATTCCATTCATCTATATATCTACCTTACGCCAGTACCACAAAGTCTTAATTACTGTAGCTGGTAGCAACTTTGAAATCAGGAAATGTGAGTTCTTCAACTTTGTCCCTCTTTTCCAAGATTGTTTTGGCTATTCTGTGTTCCTTTCATTTTCATGTGAATTTTAGGATCAGCTTGTCTATTTCTGGAAAAAAAAAAAAAAAAGGCACCTGGAGTTTTGATAAGGATGGCATTGACTCTTTTAATCAATTTGGTAATATTGCAATATTAACAATATTAAGTCTTCTGATCCATGAAGACTTAAGATCCATAGGATGTTTTAATATTTATTTAGGTCTTCTTTGATGTATTTCAGTGTTGTTTTGTAGTTTTCAACATACAAGTCTTTACTTATATATACAGTCATACATATATTTCTTTTGTTAGATTTATTTCTAACAAAAGAAGTTAGAATTAGTATTTTATTCTTTATGGCCATGCACAGTGGCTCATGCCTGTAATCCCAGAACTTTGGCTGAGGCAGGTGGATCACCCGAGGTCAGGAGTTTGAAAGCAGCCTGGTCAACATGGCAAAACCCCGTCTCTACTAAAAATACAAAAATTAGCCAGGTATGGTGGTGCATGCCTGTAGTCCCAGGTACTCAGGAGGCTGAGGCAGGAGAATTGCTTGAACCCAGGAGGCAGAGGTTGTGGTGAGCCAAGATCGCACCACTGCACTCCAGCCTAAACAACAAGAGTGAGACTCTGTCTCAAAAAAAAAAAAAGAAGAATTAATATTTGTTATGTTATTATAAATTGGATTATTCTCTCAGGTTCATTTTCAGATTGCTTATTGCTAGTGTATAGAAATACAACTGATTTTTGTGTATTGATCTTCTTTTCTGTAATTTTGCCAAATTCACTAATTTTTTTTTTTTTTTTTTTTGAGACAGAGTCGCATTCTGTCACCAGGCTAGAGTGCAGTGGTGAGATCTCTGCTCACTGCAATCTCTGCCTCCCAGGTTCTCCTGCCTCAGCCTCCCGAGTAGCTGGGACTACAGGTGTGCACCACCACGTCCAGCTAATTTTTGTATTTTTATTTTTTTTAGTAGAGACGGGGTTTCACCATGTTGGCCAGGATGGTCTTGACCTCTTGACCTCGTGATTCACCCACCTCGGCCTCCCAAAGTGCTGGGATTACAGGCATGAGCCACTGTGCCCAGCCTGAACTCACTAATTTTGTGTAGGAGTGTGTGTGTATTCCTTAGAATTTTCTATATACAACATTATATTATCTGCAAATACAGATAGTTTTACTTTTTCCTTTGCAGTCTGGAAGCATTTTATTTATTTCTCTTGCTTAATTATCCTGTCTAGACCCCCCAGTAAAATGTTGGTGAAAGCAAACATCCTTATCTTGTTCCTAATCTTGGGGGAAAAACTTTCAGTCTTTAACCATTAAGTATGATGTTAGCTGTCTGTCTTTTACAACCTGTTTAAGATTATATTTATGTTTTATTATTTTATTATATATGGTAATAGAAAATCTAAACAATACAATAATATAAAGGAGAAAACAAAAACTTTCTCCCCAAATCCCACCATTATCAGTATACTTCAAAGTTTTTTCTCTGCATTATGTATATATGTGGAAAATATAGATAACCTTACATACAAATCACCTATTTTGTGACCAGGGTTTTTTTTTTCCATTCAATATTGGTTCATGGCCGTCTTTCCATGCTCATGGTCAAAGATTTGCACCATTATTTTAGAGCTGCCCATATTCTATTTAGTAAGGTTGCAGTATCATTTATGTGAGCAACTCTCTTGATGAATTCTCTTTCTTTCAATTTTTATTTATTTATTATTGTTTTCTGGAAACAGAGTCTCACTCTGTCCCCTGGGGTGGAGTGTAGTGGCACAATCTCAGCTCACTGCAACCTCCACTTCCCAGGTTCAAGCGATTCTCCTGCCTCAGCCTCCCGAGTAGCTGGGACTACAGGTGCCCGCTACCATACCCGCCTAATTTTTTTTTGTATTTTTAGTAGAGATGGGGTTTCACCATGTTGCCCAGGGTGGTCTCGAACTCCTCAACTGAGGCCATCTGCCTACCTTGGCCTCCCGAAGTGCTAGGATAATAGGCATGAGCCACTGGGCCTGGCCTCTTAATGAATTATCTCCCTTTTCCTCCCACTATTATAACTGAGACTGTGATGAACATCCTCATCATATCCTTCCCAACACTGTCGGATCGTTCTGATTTTTTTTCTTTGTATCTTTGTCAGATGCTCACTATAGATTTGGGGGCAGGGAACTAGTAATAATATGATCAGAATTGGGCTTTAGAAAGCTAACTTTGGCATTGTCAACTTACTATGTGATCTTGGGAAAACCCTTTTTCCTTCTCTGGGCCTCACTTTTTTCATTTATGATTTGAAGAGACTAAATTACTGTTTATCAAACTTGGGTGCATATTGAAATCTCCTGGGAAGTTTTTAAAAACACAGCCATCAGAGTCCCACTGCCCAGAGATTCTGATTCAGATAGTATGGGGTGTAACCTAGACAGCAGGATTTTAAAAGTCTCCTTAGGACTAGATGATTGAAGGTCCTCCTTCAAATATTCTTCTGTCGTGGAGCTCTTACTTGGGCACCTGCTCAGAGAGAGGCTGTTGTAAAGCAGTGAAAAGATCTGTTCTTGGCATCCAGCAGATCTGAATGTGAATCCCAGCTCATTTGCTCCTGGCTGTGTGACCTTTCAACCTCTTAAACTTCCATTTCCCTACCTTGGAGAGGAGGCCAAAATCCCCTCCCACTACTCAAGAGTTTCCGCAGGTAAACGTGGTTTAGGCACCATACACGTGGAATGAGTGGTGATTATTGTGTTTTTGTTTTGTTTTGTTTTGTTTTGTTGACCAAAGAGCCAGCCCCTGGGCAACAAAGTGGAAATGGAAATCGTGAGCATGTTGGAAAAAAACGCAACGCTTCTCAAATTCGGCTACCACTTTACCCAGCAGGGACCCCGGCTTCGGGCATCCAACGCAATGATGAACAACAATGACCTTGGTGAGTAGAAATATACTCCCTACCCTGCCCATAGACCTGTTATTCCCTCCACCTGTGCTGGGGATGTCAAGGAAAATTCTGTAGATGCCTCTCTGATTCTTCTTGAGCCTTGATTTTCACACTGATCACGTCTTCCTTGTTTTCTGTGTTTGTACCTCATCTCCACCCTGGACTATGAATTCCTTGACTTTAGGAGCTAAGGCTGAGTCCTCTCCTCCTCAAAGCACAGCTCAGCACAGGCTGGGCCCAGAGCACACGTAAGTGTGTTCGCAGAAGGAACTGAAATTTGGGAGGGCACAAGGCTCCCTGGGAGTATTTCCTCTTCTGAATACCCTTCTCTGAACTCATGGCGTCCTCTCCAGGTCACACAGTCTAGATTTAGCCCCAAATCCCAAAACTACCTTCCAACAGGACTACCAAAATCCTGAGCCTAGGAGACTTCACATTGATTTTAAGATAAAAGTTAAAAACATCAACTTCATAGTAAAGTAAAAGTAGGGTATATTAATTTAATCTCAATTAAAGGCATAGTTTTTCTTCTAAAAGGAAAAGTAATTATGAAGGAGACATCAGGAAATGTTTAAAAAGAAAAAAATTTAAGAAAATGAAAGTATCACAATATTTTTTGATGATGAACACTTATCATATACCTATATGAACAAATAGGCATATAAGTCAACTGAATGAAAAGTTTGAGCAATCATGATCTTACTTGCAGATGCCAGTTGTTCACAAGCTCTGTGTAGTTATCGCTTATGTATATTCCTGCTGGCTGCCAAAAAAGAATTTGATATAACATTCAACAAAGGGAGCGTGACTGACAAGGCTATAGGAAAACAAGAGGGGAAAAAACCAAGAAAAGCAGTAGGTCTATATCATTAACATGAATGATGATTATATTCAGCCCTGAGTTTCCTAGAACCAAGGCAGGAGGAAGCCAAACCAAGTTACAGTATTCTTATCACAGAAGAGAAGGAAGCATAATGAGTTTGAACAATAACAAAAAAAAGCTTCTTTCTGGGACTAAATCGTGAAATAAACTTGTGTTTTAAAGGACAGTGTCTTCAGTGAGTTTTTCATCAGGTTCAAACCTGCTCTACACAATGGTTTCCAACCCTCAATAAAACACAAAGAGCTTAATACGAATGTTCCACTCAAAGTATGTCACTTCCTGGTGATTTATCTGAGGCCAGGTCACTACCTGGAAGCCCTCGAAGAATGGAGATGAGTGCGGAGGGGTGTATGCTCAAGGCAGGTGTGCACAGACCCCACATGCACAGATAACCACAGGACTACACACACTCACACACACACTTTAGATTCAGTTATTAAATTCCACAAACATATGCCAAAGTTCTATAGATTCCTGCTTGTAAGGATGTCACAGCCTAGGAGCTATTCATTCATTGCTCACTCCAAGTGCCACTATTTTCTAGAGCCTCAGGTTTAGAGAAGCTCATTTTAAAAAATGTCCACATAGTCTTGGTTTATCAGAAGTGTCCTTACTTAAAATAAGAACGAACACAAATAAGAATCATAATTCTTATATTGTACCACAGATGTCACAGCTAAACTGAATTGTTGGAGAAGGCCAGCAATGAAGCCTCTGTTGGTCCAGGTGTGATCTGGCTGCAGTACCAGCATGGAGAAGCCTTGAGTTTCTACTCTGTGTGCAATAATCTCGTATTTGTTTCCCTCTCAGTTAAGTTTCTTCTGTGCCCCTTGGCTCCTATCTCTGGGCTAACCCAGTTTTTGTCCTCCAATGGCATGATGGTCTGGAGGTCTTGTTTCTGGGGACAGAGGCTCTAGATGAGCAGAGGTCACAGGTGCTGCAGGGGGATACCAGAATCATCTAGGAGTTGGACAAAATGGCCTTTGAAAACTCCCAGTCCTGTGAATCTGAGAGTCCAAAATTCAGGCCTGACTCCCATCACCAAGAACTTTCACAGGCCATTGTAAGAATGTAGAATGGTAGAGCCAGGAGGACTTAGAGCTTATCCCTCCAGCTCCCTTAGAAAGCAACTGGAGCCTGGAGTGGGGGTAGGGGTCTAGGCAGCAGCTCAGTCAGGTCACACCAGCTGTTAGTGACAGTATTTTCTGGGCAACTTTTGTGTGCCTAGGACCGTGCTAGGTGATAATCAAAGGTAGCAGAAAGGCTACCTCTGACTGAAGAAGCTTTATAACCTTTTAGGGGGAAGAAAAATACTCAAAGGCATGCCTAAAAATTCAAGAATGCCTACAAATTCTATGTAAACAAAGTGAGGAAATGATTTATGGAAACAGAGGCCAGTTAGGCAAACCATCCTGGTTGGGGATGGGGCTTTAGCCAGCCTTGAAAGGAAGAGATAGGTTGATGGAGGAGGTCAAGAGGCATCCCTCTGGGGGTTCTAGAAGTATTATGAAGTAGTGCTGGGGGTACAAAGGAGAGACAGAAGGATCTAAAAGAACTGGAGGAACTGTTATAAGGAGTAAGAGCTAGAAGGAAAAATAGGAGTTCACAAAGAAGGACGGGAAGAGCATTCCCAGCAGAGGGAACAGCATGAGCAAAGGCAGGACAACTGAAAGTATATGGGATGTTCACAAGGAATGGGACTGGGTAGGTGTGTGGGTGGCTGCAGCCCAAGGCCTTTAATGTCAAGCTCAGGGACCTGGTGATGGAAGCAGGCGGGAAGCAGAAACTGTGGCAGTTTCCTGGATGGTGATGCCAGGTGATAAAAATGGGCCTCTGGGTTACCCCAGGGAACTGTGGGCAGCTGCTCCCTTGGGGTTTCCTACAGAAGGAATTAGAGATGAATCATCTCAGTGATTACAGGGAACAGAGTGCTACTTGGTGATGTAGGATCTCTAGCTTTAAAATGAAATTTGCGCCCATCTGCTAATTTTTCTAAGAGAAATGTTTGTTTATGGCAGTGCATCAGCTTCCTCCTGACTTTACAACAGATTATTTGCATCCTACATTAATGCCACAACGAAGTAGACAGACTTCATGTTTTCCAACTGAATATTTGTATCATAAAAGCCTCCTGCCAGCTCCTCCTTGGGAGTGAGGCTGTTAGAAGGCCTGGCAGCAGGGAGCACAGATTGGGAAGCGAGCAGGCCTCTCAGGCCTCCTGCTCACTCTCACCTGCCTCTGCTGGCCCTCTGCCCATGGCTGGGGCCTCTGCAGTACTTGGGCTCCTCCTTGAGGGACATTCAGTCCCCAAGGCTATGGGGACAGGGACTGGCTCTGCAGACAGGCTGTATGCCCAGGATGCATCCTGACCAGTGCGTTTTCGGTCCTCCTCACCCTGTGCACCAAACTCTAAAGAGAGTGTTCCGTGATTGCAGGGCGCCAGGGAGGAGCTAAGCTGTGGATCCCATCTGCGTTTTCCCACAGCAATACCTCAGATGACTGTCATCTCCACACTATTTATAGCAAAAAGCCAGGCCAAGCATGGTACTCAGGTCCTCTGTATCTGCCACTGCAGCTCTCTCTACTTAGAAAATCTGAATTGCAGCCTCTGAGTTGATAGTTGTGTGGGTTGGGGTATCGTGTGGAGGGACAGTAACGTGTTTAAAAACAGAAAAGATCCCTTCCTGGGAAAGTCACCATTTTACAATATTCTCAGGGAAGACCTTTGCAGCAAGCAACCCAGACATAGCACACTGCAAAGCAATTTCTAATAAAATGTATTGTCAATTGACAATTTGTAATTGTGTATATTTATGTGATACAAATTGCTGTTATGATTTATGAATACAATGTGGAAAAATTAAGTGAATTAGCATATCATCACCTCAAATACTTTTTTGTGGTGAGAACGTTTATTTTTAGCAATTTTGAAATGTATAATACACTATTATTAGCTATATTTACCATGCTGTGTAATAGAGCTTTAAAAAACACCTTATTCCTCTTGTCCAACTGAGATTTTTGTATCCTGTGGCCATTATCTCCCCATTCCCCTGCCCACAGCTTTTGTAATGACAGTTTTACTCCCTGCTTCTATGAGTTCGATTGTTTTAGATTCCACATATAATTTGTCTTTTTGTGCCTGGCTTGTTTCACTTAGTATAATGTTCTCCAATTCCATTCATGTGACTGCAAATGAACAAATTTCTTTTTTTTTTTTTTTTAAAGGAAAGGTTGAATCGTATTCCATTGTGCATATATCCCCCAGTTTCTTTTTCCATTCTTGTTGATAGACACTCAGATTGATTCCTTATTTTGGGTATTATGAACGATGCTGCAATCAACATGAAGTGAAACATCTTTTCTTTTTTTTTTTTTTTTTTTTTTTTTTGAGACGGAGTCTTGCTCTGTCGCCGGGGCTGGAGTGCAGTGGCCGGATCTCAGCTCACTGCAAGCTCCGCCTCCCGGGTTCACGCCATTCTCCTGCCTCAGCCTCCCGAGTAGCTGGGACTACAGACGCCCGCCACCTCGCCCGGCTAGTTTTTTGTAGTTTTTAGTAGAGATGGGGTTTCACAGTGTTCGCCAGGATGGTCTCGATCTCCTGACCTCGTGATCCGCCCGTCTCGGCCTCCCAAAGTGCTGGGATTACAGGCTTGAGCCACCGCGCCCGGCCGTGAAACATCTTTTCAACTGATTTTAAATATTTTGGGTAAATATCCAGAAGTCGGATTGCTGGATCCCAAATCAGTTTCATCATAGTCCCTCAACCTATCTCAGAAAAGGCAGCCAGGCACGGTGGCTCACACCTGTAATCCCAGCACTTTGGGAGGCCGAGGCAGGCGGATCACTTGAGGTCAGGAGTTCGAGCCCAGCTTGGCCAACATGGTGAAACACTGTCTCTACTAAAAATACAAAAAAATTAGCTGGGCTTGGGGGCCTGTAATCCCAGCTCCTTGGGAGGCTGAGGCAGGAGAAATGCTTGAACCCGGGAGGGGGAGGTTGCAGTGAACTGAGACCACACCATTGCACTTCAGCCTGGGCAACAAGAACAAAACTCCATCTAAGAAAAAAAGAAAAGGCTATTCCTTTCCTCACAGCTACCCAAGCCAGAAATCTGGGCCTGTTCCTAAATGTTGCTTCCATCCCAGTCAGCCAGTCACCTCCTTGCCAGTCCCAGTGTCCTGCCGCATGTTGAGCCCTCATCACACTCATCTCCTCCAACATCCTCAGGCCCCCAGCTCCTCCAGGGAAGGCACCCCTGGCACTCATCTCAAGTCTCCTTCCAAAGCTTGTGTTGTCACCCCTCCACTTAGAACCATCACTGGGCTCCCATTGCTCTCAGTCAGCCCCTTGAAATGACTCCCAAGTCTTTTAATAGCTGACTCTTTCATGGCACTTACTGTGTGTCAGAGACTGTTCTGAACACTTCCCATCTCATTAGCTCATGTAGTCCTCCCCACAACCAGGTGAGACAGATGCTATTGTTATTCACACTTTACAAGAAAGAAACAGAAGTCTAGAGAAGTAGGCAATTAACGTTACCCACAATCCGTGGGCAGGACCAGGATTTGAACTGGCAATCTGGCTCCAGTGCCTGGGTGCCCCACATTGGGTGATGGTCCCATCAGGACGTCATCTATTAACATCCTCAAGAAGCCATCCCTTTGTCATGTTAGTACCATTCCAGGTAGCCTGAGTGCCCCCAAGTGACCAAGGAAAAACTTACCCTTAGAAAGTCGTTACTTCCAATGCCTCCAACCTTCCTATCCTCTACCTTTTTGTTGTTTAAAATTCAGTTGACCTGTTAGCTGCCATCCTGGGAAGGTCTGACCACTTCCTTCTTTATGCCTCTCATATCTCAGAGATCTGCCAGGGCATCTCTAATACTTCATATTTATCCAACAGTAGTTCTCAAATATTGTATATCTTGGTCCCTGTTATGCTGTGTCTTTACTTCTGATTCTTGTGCTTGGCACACAGCACTCAGTACATGCTGCTGAGTATTTAAATGAATAGAAAGTGCTTTCCAAAAACATGATGGAAATGTTCAAATTTGGCAAGAGGTGGCAGAGGAGTTCAAGCAGCAGATGGAGGTTGGTCTGGATGACTGGAGAGCCCTTCTGGCTTTCACAATAAAAGGAGTCTCTGGCTCTTGCAATAAGCAGTGAGGAGTTTTTTAAAGAAAGTAAAGAGCAGACAGAATTTAAGGAGGATACTGGGAGACCCAGCTTTTACTCCCAGTTTTGTGACTTATTCGCAACTTGGAATGAGTTACCTCCCTCTCTTGGTCTCAACTTCCTTCATCAAAAAGGGAAAAAAATAATACCCGAATAAATGGATGCCTTTCCCCTCTCTCCATCCAGTCCCTGAAAAAGCCAGTGCCAGGTGGCCGGGAGGGGTGGCTCAGGCCTGTAATCCCAGCGCTTTGGGAGGCCGAGGCGGTCAGATCACGAGGTCAGGAGATCAAGACCATCCTGGCCAACATGGTGAAACCCTGTCTCTACTAAAAATACAAAAAAAATTAGCTGGGCGTGGCGACGCATACCTGTAGTCCCAGCTACTTGGGAGGCTGAGGCAGGAGAATTGCTTGAACTCAGGAGGTGGAGACTACAGTGAGCCAAGATCGGGCCACTGCACTCCAGCCTGGTGACAAGAGTGAGACTACGTCTCAAAAAAAAAAAAAAAAAAGAGCCAGTGCCAGGGGAACGGGGAACCACGCACACAGATCTGACCCAGTGTACACAATGACGGCAAGTAATGGAAAAGAACGCCCGCATCAAGCCCTGGAGTCCTTTCTGTTCCCTCAACCATAGGCCAGGGACTTGGATTTCAGTCCTGGCTCTGCTGCCAGCTTTCAGGGACTGGGGCTTTTCTTCTGCAGAGAGATGAAGCTAATCCTCCCTGTGAGAATCAGATGAGAAATGGATATGGAAACCCTACCCACACAAGGCTCAAATCTACTGAGGGAGGCACTGGACTGAGGCTCAAGATGAGTCAAAAGCCTTGGTTCTAGCCAGGCGCGGTGGCTCACGCCTGTAATCACAGCACTTTTGAGAGGCTGAGGAGGGGGGATCACTTGAGGTCAGGAGTTCGAGACCAGCCTGGCCAACATGGTGAAATTCCATCTCTACTAAAATCACAAAAATTAGCCGTATGTGGTGGCAAGCACCTGTAATACCAGCTACTTAGGAGGCTGAGGCAGGAGAATTGCTTGAACCTGGGAGGCGAGGTTGCAGTGAGCCAAGATTGTGCCAGTGCACTCCAGTCTGGGTGAGTGAAACTCCATCTAAAAAAAAAAAAAAAAAAAAAAAAAGGCTTGGTTATTAGCTTTATTGCTTTAAGAAAGAAATATACCCTCGCTGCCATACTTTCCTTATCCATAAAATGGGAATGGTAACAAACATTCTAGCAGCGTTGGAGGGGCTCCAATGAGGCAATGAGGATGGCCCTGCTGGGCATGCCTGCACAGCTACCATGGAGATGCTTAAAAGTCTGGTTCATGTAAACTCTGTGGTCATGTTGAGCAAACCTCTTGTGCTCTTTGGGTTTTGGTTTTTGTCCCTGCACATCCACCCCTAAGAAGTTAGACATTCTGATCATCTCAGGAACTGGGCTGGCCTCGCCGCCCGTGTGGGTCTGCTTTGTATGGCCAGTGTCATGCACAAGCTGATTCGGTTTTTGTTGCAGCTCGTATTCATCGATCTGGTGGCTGCAGGTCTACCCCCTCAGCTCGGGAACCTGAAGACATCTAAGTATAGACAGACTTTCTTTCCCTCCACAATAGCTTCCTGTCTCTGCCACACCAGCAGGCCTCTCGACTGCCACCTACTGGCTCTACAGACTTCTTTGACCTTTCTCTTGTGGCTGATGGAGCTTGCTGCTTGGTCTTCATCTGCAGACACTACAATTAATTTCAAAACACTCTCCCTTATTACGACAAAAGAGCCCCTCCTGCCCCTCCCCGCATCCTCATCATCCTGTAAGCTAACGTCTCCAGCCTGCAACCTCCTGGCTAGTGCTTTCCTCTTTATGGCATTTAACTACTTTGTCACTTGAACAGTGTTGAGCTTAACTGTCTTGCCCCTGGGGAAAATGGCAAGGTTGAACATAAGGGGATACAGATACTGCAGGGTAATTGTTGGGGTGGAAACTCTCATTGACATAGGCAGGAGGTAGGCCAGGAGCTCCCAGTCATAGCTGGGGGAAATGTTTCCACCTGGTTAAGACCCTAATCTCATTAAGAAAACTAAACTTTTAACTCTTACCTGAACTGGAGTAAAGATCTTCAACTGGGGTTTCTGTAAGCAAAGAAAATAGCCGAGTTCTAAACTGGGACTGTGTGGTCAGCCATTTAGCAGATTACCTGTGAATGAAACCCCACTACCACAGACCCTCATCAATGAACACTGACGAACTGGAGGGTTGTTGTACAACTCACATACACTGTCCTTTCAGAACAACAGACGTCAGACTCTGTTAACTAATTAGTGCAAGGCTTCACAGTGCTTTCTCAGAGCAACAGTGGTGGTCCCTGGTCTACAGGGAAAAGTACCTTATATCTTATCTCCATTCCTTTCCAGTGAGGAAGAGGAGGCTCGCGGACCTGACTGGGCCCATCATTCCCAAGTGCCGGAGTGGTGTCTAGTGTGTGGCGGTGGAGACCATGCCTTTGAACTGGACGTGTTCTATTGATGACTTGTACTCTGCAGGGGAAACCAGAAGGCAAAATGCTGGCAGCACGAAACCCTTTTGTGGTTCAGTTCTTTATGCACTAAGGTTTTAGGCTGACTAGTGGTTGTAGTTGAAAATTTTATAAAATATCGTTAATGTGAAGTTTTTCTTTAGTCACAGAAGTTGAGTCTGGTTATTATTTAAAAACTAGAAGTCCCCAAACCAGCAGATCTTACTGAAGATGATGTTCCAGAAGCAGCGACTTAGCCCCAGGAGCCCAGTTTCAATGGCCTTGCTGTGTGGTGTTTCAAGTGCATTTACAATGTGTGACAGAAACAGCACACTCTTCCACATGCTTTTGAAGTATTATAAAACACTTTATTACAAATTTGTCTTAGCTATTAGCAAATAAAACAGATTATCATTCTTTATTAACCCTCCTTGGAATTTTAAAAACCTCAAGATTAAAGTTGCCAAATTGATTACTGGATTAAGAACACAATTTTCCCCTCAGGACAGACAGACAGACTAAAGCCACAGAACTCTGCCAAGAATCACAGAACATGAGATTCCTTTTGCTGGATATGCAGAAATGATAGGGAAAAAAACCAATGGTGAAATTTCAAGTTTTGAAAACCAACTTTTCATTACCAATCCCAGGCAACAAACATGTCCCAGAGTGTCCTTTAAACGTTTGGGATTTATGTACGATTGAATACTGGAGTTAGAAAGAACTTTTGCCTTATTGAATGCCAACCTTATGATGGATGTGAAAATCTATGACCAAATACTTGAAAACACCTTTCTATATTGCACAGTGGGCAAATGGCTTATGTGAGGTAAGACACTAGAGGGATAAATTTCCAGTCCAACATGGCCATGGTATTTAGCAATGGCCCAGCTTAGAGACTTCAGCTACTGATCTCATCACTTATTAGACAAATCGCTGCTGATCTTACACCTGTATATTAAGCCTCTGCAGGACAACAGTGAAGAAAATCCAGATATCAAGGAATTAGGAAATCCTAGCCAAACCACCCCAAGATGATTACACTGAAGCGTAATACTAGTATTGCTGCCAGATCTGTTTCTAACAGCATGTGCGTCTCTTGGGATCCAGCAAAAGTGTTAAGCCACAATGCCCTTGTGCCTTTTAATATACCACAGTGCCAGTTAAACTAGTATTTTTGTTTGTTGCTTTCGGGAGTTATTTTCATTAGTGAGTTCAGCAAATCTCATGATAAAGGACAAGGTCAAGAACTCCAGAGCACTGAGCAGAGAGGCTGGTAATGAAAAGGTGAAGGCCTGCACACTGAACTGTAAGGCAGTAGGCAGTATAGGGTAACTGGAGGTGGGGCCAGGGCCTCAGCACTATGGAAGAGTGTCCACTGAGGCTGCACATGGCCCAGAAGTGGCACCATGTTGCAGGGACAAGCATCCCCACTTGGCTTCTCCTTAAAACACAATTGCAGCTGCATTCTGCATCGCTGAAAACTGCAATATAATATTAAATCTGTTGGTCTATGTATGGCTGCGTATGTGTTTCTTGGAACCTGTGTGACAGGGACATGTGCCTGGCACACTGGCCAGAAGACTGGGCAGCCACCATGGCAGTGCTGGATGACCTCAGTAAGAATGTGTCATGTATTCCAGGTGCTGATCTAAAAACTGGGGCTCAAATGTCATCGAGCTTATATGAAGCTCCGAGAGAACATTTAAAAGCTAAGAGAGTAAGTGCGGGGGAAAGCAGAGCTATTAGAGGAAACCTCCCATAGAAACCAAACCAACAGAAAATGAAGAAGGCCACATCTTTAAGGCCACCTCTGCCTCTCTCAGATGAGTTGCTGGTCTAGACCAGGGACTGGCAAACTTTTCAGTAAAAGGCCAGACAGTAAATATTTCAGATTTTGCAGGCCACATCATGTCTGTTGCAACTATTCAATTCTGCCGTAGATCATGTGTAAAGGAATGGGTGTGGCTGTTCCAATAAACTGTAGTTGACCCTTGAACAATATGGGTTTGAACTGCATGGCTGCACTTATATATGGATTTTTTTCAACCATGCAGGTTGAAAATACAGTACTGGCAGGAGGCGAAACCTGTGTACATGGAGGGCTGATTTATCACATATGTGGGTTCTGTAGAACCCACTGTGGCACTTGAGTATGCACGGGTTTTTGTATACTCAGGCGTTCTGGAACTATCCTCCATGTATACCAAAGGATGGTTATTTCTACAAAAGCAGGAGGTAAGCCCAATGCACAGCTTGCAGATTCCCCTCAGGCGAGAGACAGAGATTAAGGGTAGATGGCAGATGACCTTAGTGGCTTGTTTTAGGAGGCCACTCCCAGGGCCACAGCTTTCACATGTTTGCCACCAGGGTAGAAGGTCTGCTGACAAGGACAATGACTACTAACAGCCCCAGCTGCATGGCAAAGAAAGGGGATGCTGTGGCCACCAGGCTCAGGCTCTATCCCTCAGCAGCTTTGGGATTCCATGCAGCTCACCTTTTTCCTGTGCTCTAGCATCATCCAAATCAGAATGTCTCAGGTAAGTGGTAGACAACACGACTCCTCCCCTCCCGCTGTGAAGTGCAGACGGCTGCCATACTGGCAGTGGCCAGCACTAAAGTATCCCGATTTCTCTGTTTCTGCAGCCTCGCCATGCTTTCTCTGTATGGTCACCCCAAACCTACTTTTACCAAGGGCCTGGGAAAATGCCAAAGGTGCTGCTCACGCAAGCACTGGCCCATCCTCAGCAGCATCAGGCCCTGGCTCTGGGCTCACAGGCCGTTGCACGTGCCGCGAAAGTTCCCTAGGTATGCGCAGCCGTCTGGCTGTGCACTCACATTCCTCTTTAAAGCTGTCTTGCATAGGGCCTGAAGCTTTCCTGCTCCCCTTGTCTTGACATGTGACACAACAGGCTGTGAATCCTTGTCCTTGACAGGCAGGGCAGGTCAAAACAAGCTGGCGGCACTGGAGAGTGGAGCAGAGTTTATACTGGTCCCACTGGGCTCCACAGTATGAACACTCTGGGGAGGAAGGAAAACCATCATTATAAACACATGCGTTCACACACATGTGGACAGGCATTGCTCCCTCTGCTGACTAGAATCTCAAAGATCTGTGGAACCTGGGGAAGGTTTCCAAATAGTAAGTCTTCTGTCTTCCAGCAATAACAACTAACCACCACTCCCACCACCCAGCTTATTTTTTTTGGGGGGTGACTTCTGGGAACTGTCTGCTTCCAGTATTTACTTTTTTTTCCTTTTTCCCATCTAGAGAACAGGTGGTAACTAGATGGTAATGAAAGTTTCTCTCTCTCACCAGCTATTCCAAAGCTGGCCAAACACCTCCCAACCCCCTTGTTAAGTGGCCTTCTCCCCTTTGATCATTCCCTTTTCCAGTGGGGACAACACACCTAAATACAGGCAATAACCCACCTACAGTGAGCATCTGCAGTCCACACCCCTCTCCCCGAGGCCTGCGTCTCTCCTGCTGTTGCTAGGACACTTGACCATCTGATTCCTAAAACTCACACCATCTTCTTTCTCCACCTGTTTTTCCCTGATGACCTCCTGTTACCACTGATAACATCATTCTTCCTCACTTTTCCTTACCTTGCTTATCTAAGCTACCTCTGAGCCTTCTCTCTCTCCTTCATACTCACACGCAGGTACCCATCGAGTTCAGCCAATATAACCTCTATAAAATCAAATCTACTCTTTCTACTTGTTGAGAATTTATACTCCATCTAGCTCCAAAACAGATCAGAAGTAGTGATCAATAGAGATAAAACCACTAAAATGAAAATAAGACCAAGAAAGTAAGGGAGAGGACAATCAAACTCAAATCTTACTCAAATGTGCATGCCACCTGTGTCCACAGAGAGGTAGGAGTTCCTACAGTCATGTGTGCTATGGATTTACCTGGTAGTCTGGTGAAGCCTATAGATCCTGGCCTAGAAAAACTTTTTTGAGATAGGGTCTTGCTGTTTCGCCCAGGCTGGAGTACAGTGGCATGATTTAAACTCACTGCAACCTCAACCTCCTGGGCTCAAGCAATCCTCCTGCCTCAACCTCCTGAGTATCTGGTACACACCACCATGCTCAGCTAATTTTAAAAAGTTTTTGTAGAGACATAGTGAGCTATGTTGCCCAGGCTGGTCTCAAACTCCAGGGCTCAAGCAATCCTCCCACCTTGGCCTCCGAAAGTGCTGGGATTACAGGCATGAGCCTCTGTGCCTGACCAAGAAAAATATTTTTAAATGCATAAACATGTAAGATCACAAAGGAAACCAACTATACAGAAATACAAAATATCAAAGTATTTTTCAAAGTCTGTGATATATAATAAGATGTGCCATTTATTAACACATTATATATCAACTCTTAGTGGTGGGCCTAATAACTATTTTCATTTTGAAGCAGTGATGAGTATAAATACTATTTTGAGGTATCTGAGGCAACTGAAACATGATATGAAAGTACTGTAAATCCTACTGAAGACAAAGTCACAGGTACATTAGTACAACTGGTTTTGTTGCCTACATTCATAACTGAAGGAAACACTTCATTTTAGTGAGGTGTTATTGAAAACAAAGATACAATTATTTTCCCATCCAAATTCGCAGAACCCCTGAAATTACACGTACCAGTTCCAGGTTAAGAGCCCTGAATTAGCCCAGTAGTCCAACTCTTGACAGGCAGACAGGCAGGCAGGCAGGCAGGGCAGGTGAGATGATCCCCATGTTAATAGGCTTGTCCAGCTAGGAATGGTGAAGCCAGAATCCTAACCCAGGCCTCCTGACTCCTGGGCTAGGGTTCTCTCAGCTGCAATGCTAGGAAAATGGTGGCACAATGTACTTATTTTCCCTGATTATTCAGTGCTCAGTAATGAGCACTGGCCTGTCTTCCCTGTGTCATTTTTCTAGAATGGTGAACTGACAATGTGCTTCATTTCAGTTTGGGCTTGGAGCCCATGCTGACCTACCTGACACCACATCACTGTTGTAGGACAGAGCATAGCGTTCATCAAAAACAAACAACTTCCCTTTGTAAAAGCCATCGGGAAACTCTTCCAGGTACTTGTGGATGCCACCCTTGAGCTGGAACACCGCCTTGCACACTCCCTAGGTGTGGAAAAACAACAGGAAATCTGAAGAGCCAGCAGAGAGACCTGTTAAGATGCTCCACGGAAGAGCGGCGCATGGCGAGGAGCGCTGACGTGGAGGACTCATGGCCGCTGCTATTAGTTAGGGGCTCCTGGCTCCCACGGCGGTACACTAAGGAATTGCTGACCAAGGGGTCAAGGCACCAACTGGCTAGATCTTGCCTCCTAGGGGGATGGGTGATGACAGTAGGCAGGGCCTTCACCCTCTAGATCCTGGGAAGCCCAACTATTTTTGCTGCCCCCTAAATATAGGAAGACACCTGTTGGGACATGTAATGTTACTGAATTTGCTCTTCTCAGGATCAAGCAAAAGGATTAGGAAAAGGGAGATGTTAACTAATCTCTCCCTTTTACATTTGATGAGTCTCTAAGACTGTTAAGTGTTTTTCATATCTTGAGATTAAAGATCCTCAGATTCTGTACTTATGAACTCCATGCTACAGCCATACGAGGGGTGAAGGCATGCTTTGGCTGCCTGGGGGTGGGGAGTACTGCGGGCAGCAGATAGCTCCACATATGCTGCTGGTGGAGCCGTCTCCTTCACCGCCATGCCCACAGTGCCCTGGGGTGGTGGCTCACCTTGGCTTTGAGGTAGGCTGAACCCCGCTCACAGCGGATGCCCCCGGTGCAGTACATCAGCACTCTCTTCTCTCTGAAAAGTTCTAGGTTTTTGTCAACGTAGCTAGGGAAGTAACTGAATTTCCTGATGTCTGGGGCTAAGCAGCCTTGGAATCGTCCCTGTAACATAGGAGCAACAAAAGGAAAATTATCACAAAAACATACCTGGTAGGAACGAAGGTTCTTTTTGTACCTAACAAACCCTACCTTAGCAAAGAAGCCCCTGCCAGTTGCTACTCTCATCCCTACTCTGACCTTTCAACTTCAAGATCTGAACTTGAAACCGAGGCTGGTGGGCTGTGGGTCACCTTTCCAGGGTCCTTAGGGGAACTGGAGAGGCTGCCAAAAGGCAACTTTGCAAGATCCTTGATACATGTCAAAGGCAGGCTCATGGGAGTCACTAAGTATATTATGTGCCTAGATGTCTTTAATTCATATTTTCTTAGACTCTCTCACTAGATTCTGAGTTTTAGGACTTGGGTTTTCTGTGAAGCTGCTAGTACTGGCAGGAGATCCATGTGGCCACAGGTGGGCACACACAAGGTCCCCTTGGGAAATATACCATACTTTGGGAATGGGGAGATCTACCAATTTAGAGAACTCAATTCCGGCTTTTACTTACTATTTTGCTTTCATAGAAGTTTCTGCAATCAAGAAGGATAGTATCACTTTGTTCTTGATTTGCCTGAGATAAAAACTTTTCTACTTCTTTATGAAATTCACTTGGGGATAAATGGATTCCTAAAATCAAACCAAAAAAATTATGTTAAAACAAAGAAAAAAAACCCAAAAAACCCAAAACCCAATCACAACTCACCCAACCTGACTTACATGTTGCTTTGTTTCTTTCCACCCTAACCTCTTCCCTTCGTAATTACAACTGTCTAAAAAGAACACTACTTGATGATTATGATGAAATAATTTAGTAATTCCAGTAATTCCAGGTATCCTCAATTTCCCTCCTCCTAAAATGAAGGCGATGGAGACCTGGTAGTTTAGAAATAACTAGTCAAAGAATTTTGCATCCTCTTAATTGGCCTAATCCTAGTGATAAAAACCAGGCAACTGGGATCTAAATTGCCATGTGAATTTGCTGGTCCATTGTATGGTCACTAGTAGGTCAGGAAATGGCCACTGCTCTATTGTCACTGTACACGGAGGAGCTGCGCATGTATGTGGCTGACTACAGGCTTTGTAAACTGTTCTATATCAAGGTCGAACCCACGTTGAAGGTTAAGAACCCTGGCAAACGCAGGTGTGCACAAAAAGTTATGGAATAAATTTGGAATAGATACATTTTTAATGCAAAGGGGCAAGAAGAATGTGTCTAAGTGTGTGTGCATAAGTGAAAGAGAAAAGGGCAAGACGGGTGGACAACAGAAATGACATATGAGAAAGAAAGTAAAGTAGAGAAAAAGACAAGAAAGCTAGAAGATGGATAAGTATTAAAATACAAAGGGAAGCCTGGGGAACATAGTGAGACTCTGTCTCTACAAAAAAAATCGAAAAAAATCAGCTGGCCATGGTAGTGTGTGCCTATAGTCTCAGCCACTTTGGAGGCTGAGGCAGGAGGATCCCTTGAGCCCAAGAGATCGAGGCCTCAGTGAGCTATGATCACATCACTGTACTCCAGCCTGGGCAATAGACCAAGACCCTGTCTCAAAAAATATATATACAAAGGGACTAATAGGAGAGAACCTCAGTCTCCTGGGGCTCTTTGCCTTGTAACTCTCTAGGACAGAAATATTTCCCTATTTTTGGGGGTCCAGACATCTCAGTAGATTGTGAGGAACTTTTGGTGAATCTGCATTGAGATAGCCATGCCTCATGGGCAGGGTCTCTGGTGACTCAGTTACCCACCATTCATTATAAAGCTTTACAGTACCAAAGGAGCCTCATTCCCCTCAGAGAAGAACCCCAACAACCAACGAAACTGCTCCACACCAAGGAGAGATGAGGGCCCACAGCCAGGCCAAGGAATCTGGATTGCTACCTGCCTTACAGTTGTAGAGAGAATGGAGTAAGGCCAGATTCTATATAAGGTATTGTCACATAATTACATGGATACAAAAAGAATGGGGGGGAAAGGGAGATTCAAACATGGGACGTAGGCCAGACATGGTGGCTCATACCTGTAATCCTAATGCTTCGGGAGGCTGAGGCGGGTGGATCCCCTGAGGTCAGGAGTTCAAGACCAGCCTGGCTAACATGGTGAAACCCCATCTCTATTAAAAATACAAAAAGTAGCCAGGTGTGGTGGCATATGCCTGTAGTTCCCAGCTACTCAGTAGGCTGAGGCAGGAGAACTACATGAAACTGGGAGGCAGAGGTTGCAGTGAGCATTCCAGCCTGGGCGTCAGAGTGAGACTCCATCTCAAAAAAAGGCCAGGCATGGGCGAGGTGGCTCTTGCCTATAATCCCAGCACTTTGGGAAGCTAAAGCAGGCGAATCACTTGAGGTCAGGAGTTGGAGATCAAACTGGCCAACATGGTGAAACTCTGTCTATTAAAAATACAAAAAAAAAATTAGCCGGGCGTGGTGGCACATGCCTGTAGTCCCAGCTACTCGGGAGGCTGAGGCAGGAGAATCACTTGAACCTGGGAGGCAGAGGATGCAGTGAGCTAAGATTGTGCCACTGCACCCCAGCCTGGGCAACAAAGTGAGACTCCATCTCAAAAAAACAAACATGGGACGAAAAGCATGGAAATCTGCTAAGACTCCTACCTGCAGGGAGCCGCAGGAAATGAAACCTGTTCCCTGCTTAGGCTATGATTGCAGTTGCTCTACTGGCCCTGAGAAGGATTGTTGGGACAGTGACCAGCATGGATGTGTTTAAAAGAGGTCCCTTTACCAGGTGTGGTGGCTCATGCCTGTAATCCCAGCACTTTGTGAGGCTGAGGTGGGCAGATCACTTGAGGTCAGGAGTTTGAGACCAGCCTGGCCAGTGTGGCGACACCTCGTCTCTACTAAAAACACAAAAAGTAGCCGGGTGTGGTGGCATGCACTTGTAATCCCAGCTACTTGGGAAGCTGAGGCAGGAAAATTGCTTGAACCCGGGGGGGAAAAGGTTACAGTGAGCTGAAATAATGCCACTGTACTCCAGCCTGGGCAACAGAGCAAGACTGTCTCAAGAAAATAAAAAAGAGGTCCCTTTAAATAACTTCCTTCAAGTGAAAACATGACAGCACTGTCTAGAGCCCACTCTCTGCCTGCAATGTCCTGCAGTGCCTAGGAAAAGTTGTAGTCACATTGCCTCCTGCTAAGATGGGAACAGTAAGCAGACAACAGCTCTTTCTGGCCCTCATCTCCCCATGCATGAGTCTCTTTCCCAGATGCCTGTATCCATTTCCCCCTGGCTTCACTCTCAGACTTCTTTCAAATCTTTACATATTAAAAATGAACACCATGGAGTCAACCAGACCTTTGTGCTTCCTGATCAAAGAAGACAATAGTGCTTATGTAGTCTTGGTGGCGGGAGAAAAATAAATCAAATCGGAATCTGATCAAGTCTCTAGTCCTGAGTTGTCAATACAGTAGCCACTAGCCACATGTGACTGGCAAGTATTTGTGCTATAAGGGTGACATACATACTGGATCTCAAGGACTTAGCATGAACAAAAAGCAAACTAATAATTTTTTCTATTGATTACATGTTGAAATAATATTTTGATATATTGCATTAAGAAAACCATATTAATTAAATTAATCTCATCTAGTTTTTACTTTTAAAGATGTGGTTACTAGAAAATGTGAAATTATGTAGCTCATATTATATTTCTATTAGCGCTACTCTAAATCTAATCATCAACTTACAGGAAATAAAGAGGACAGAGAAATACATCTTGGAGATACAATTAGTATTGTCCAGATTATGGGAAACTCTAAAGGTCAAATGACCCAGTTCCTTCAAAAATAAACTGCAAGGGGGGAAAAAACGGAAATAAATCTATAGGTTGAAAGACACTTAAAGAGACATACTCATGAATCACAATGAATGAATCTTATTTAAATCTAACAGAAACGAAGCTTAAAAAATATAAGACAACTGGGAATTGAGTGACTAAACCAACTAGATATTTGATAACATGTTAAGGAATCAGTTAAAATGTTTTAAGATGTGATATCGTTTTACATCTTTTAAAACATATTTTTATCTTTTAGAGATATCTACTAAAAATATTTATAAATGAAATGGCCTGACATTGGGGTTGCCTTCAAAATAACCAAGATGGGAGAAGGGATGGGGTATAGGTGAGGGCTGGCCATGAATCAGTTAACTGCTAAAGCTGCATGATAGGTGCATGGAACGTCACTATACTATTTTCTCTACTTTTTTAATGTTTAAATTTTTTCATGGTAAAAAGTATAATAAAACTCCAAAACACCTGCCAAACAAATGTCTTTCAACCATTTACCATGGAGAAGATGGGGAAAGAACATTCTAGAGCACAGTGAAAACTGCTTTGGTGTTGAAAGCAACTTGCTTCCTGTAGCAAAAGGCCTGCATACTCTATTCTGCTGACGAACTGTTTACAAGTAATAATTACACTCTTCCCAAACTGCTTGCCGTCTTTGGAAAGAGAAAACAACTACTTGCTGAACCATCACCAAGAAGAATAAGATAGATCACTCTAAGAGGTGAGTCTTCAATCACCACAGCACCACAGAGAAACAGCGTAAGCACTGGACGCAGCCAAGGGTTAGCCACCCCACAGCTGCTTTAGAGAGGACTCATGACTGCTACTGATCACGGTGCCCAGCTTTCTTATTTGTCTATCAAGTTTTGTCCCTGTGAATTAAAGCACAATCTTCTAAAAACAAGCATACCAGGTTTCTTGTAGGAGATCTTTTTGGGGCTGATCCCCATGGGCACGATTTCTTCAAATACACCAACACGCAATTCTGGAAAACAGTGAGATCCTCCTTTGCTGGTCTAGCCAATGAGAAACAAAACAGAATACAGTCTTGCTGTCCCATCTCCAGGTATAAGACAAGTGCCAATATAAGAATGATGGTCTGTTTTGTAATAACGATAGTTGAAGTCTTAAAAAACCTCTAGTTAGGGCCCAGAATGTTCCAGATAATTCAACACTGATAAATACTTATTGCATATCTGCCATGTGCAGGAATGTTAAGCTGAAAAGGTGTTTCTTTAGGTACAAGCATTTAATTGTAAAACTGCAACACTGCTGAGCAATTCTAACATGTGATTATGCCCAGTTTTCATTCTTTTCCTATCACTGCCAGTGTGAATGCTAGCAAGGCATTTCCCATCACCTTATCACTTATTATGACAAAGTATAAAGTCACTCAAACAAAGCAGTGAGAGCAACAACTTTATTCCCCTACGTGGTGTGAAGTGTTAATCTTACAATTCCAGATTTACTAAAAACACAGTGATCTGCTGACCAGGCTGGTGGTCTCTCAAGTGAGTTAATATGTCCAAGATTTGGAGTCCCAGACTGCATGAGCTGTAACATCCTTATTTTATAAGAAGGGATACTGAGGTCTAGACCACTAGCTGGTCCAAGATCACATGGAGACTCAGTGGAAGCATGGGGACGAGCATGCTCCTTCTATTGTACTGTCTCATAACCTAAAGGGAAAAGCGCATTTAAAGGGGAAAGGGGGCCAGGTGCGGTATCTCACGTCCATAATCTCAGCACTATGGGAGGCTGATGTGGGCGGACTGCTTGAACCCAAGAGTTCCAGACCAGCCTGGGCAACATAGTGAGACCCCGTCTCTCCAAAAAGTTTGCCAGACATGGTGGTGCATGCCTATGGTCCTAGCTACATGGGAGAACCACCTGAGCCTGGGGAGGTCGAGGCTGCAGTGAGCCATGATCACACCACTGCACTCCAGCCTAGGTGACAGAACAAGACCCTGTCAAAAAACAAAACAAAACAAAACAACTCCCCAAGCCCCAAAAAAATAAAGGGGAACGGATACTTAACTTGGCACTGCTTATGTCTCTACTTTGAACTCTTCTTCAATAACATGCACAGAGGCAGAAGCAGATGGCTCTAAATCCATTTAATTTTCATTTTCTCTTACCTTAAAATCATCTTTACACAGGTCATCCTTAAACAATGGGAAGGAAAGCATGACTTCCACATAGAGTCTGGTAGCCAATTTGCTTCCACCAACTGTCCCATTGATTCCTTCTGTAGCAATTCGAATCTGAGACACAAGATGGTGAGAAAGAGAACAGACTGTTCTTAGCTTGGTTATCTTTCTAGGGAAGAACAACAGGCTCATGTGTGTCAATAAGTTTAACAGGAAAAGCAGACGCTGCTGAGGACACCAAAGTGTTACTGGACAAAGATATCTGTGTTTTTCTTTTTTAAACTTTTAAGTCCGGGGTACAAGTGCAGGTTTGCTCTGTAGTAAAATTGTGTCAGGGGGGTTTGTTGTGCAGATTATTTCACCATCCAGGTATCAAGCTTAGTACCCCTTAACTATGTTTCCTGATCTTCTCCCTCCTCCCACCCTCCACCCTCCAAAAGGCCCCAGTGTTTGTTGTTCCCCTCTATGTGTCCATGTGTTCTCATCATTTAACTCTCACTTATAAGTGAAAATATGTAGTATTTGGTTTTCTCTTCCTGCATTAGTTGGCTAAGGATAATGGCTTCCAGCTCCATTCATGTCCCTGAAAAGGACATGATTTTGTTCTTTTTTTATAGCTGCATAGTATTCCCACATTTTCTTTATCCAGTACCACATTTTCTTTATCCAGTTTATCACTGATGGACATTTAGGGTGATTTCATGTCTTTGCTATTGCAAACACTGATGCAATGAACATATGCATACATGTGTCTTTATAACAGAACAATTTATATTCCTTTGGGTACATACCCAGTAATGTGACTGCTGCATCGAATGGTAGGTATTGCTGTCTTTAGGTCTTTTAGGAATGACCACACTGTCTTCCACAATGGTTGAGCTAATTTACACTCCCACCTATAGTGCATAAGCATTCCTTTTTCTCTACAACCTCACCAGCATGTTATTTTTTCACTTTTTAATAATAGTCATTCTGATTGGTGTGAGATGGATACCTGTTTTTTTTTTTTTTTTTTTTTTTTGAGACAGAGTCTTGTTCTGTTGCCCAGGCTGGAGTGTAGTGGTGTGATATCGGCTCACTGCAAGCTCCGCCTCCTGGGTTCCCGCCATTCTCCTGCCTGGCCAACATGATGAAACACCGTCTCTACTCTACTAAAAAATACAAAAATTTTTAGTAGAGTAGCTGGGACTACAGGCACCCACCACCACGCCTGGCTAATTTTTTTGTCTTTTTTAGTAGAGATGGGGTTTCACTGTGTTAGCCAGGATGGTCTCGATCTCCTGACCTCGTGATCTGCCCACCTCGGCCTCCCAAAGTGCTGGGATTACAGGCGCGAGCCACCATGCCCGGCCACCTGTTTTTTAAGACAGAGTCTTGCTCTGTTGCCCAGGCTGGAGTGCAGTGGCACAATCTTGGCTCACTGCAGCCTCCACGTCCTGGGTTCAAGTGATTCTCCTACCTTGGCCTCCTGAGTAGCTGGGATTACAGGCATGCATCACCAAGCCCAGCTAATTTTTGTATTTTTAGTAGAGACAGGGTTTTGCCATGTTGGCCAGGCTGGTCTCGAACTCCTGGCCTCAAGTGATCTACCCGCCTTGGCCTCCCAAAGTGCCAAAGTGCTGGGATTATAGGCACAAGCCACCGTGCCCAGCTGGATACCTGTATTTTTCTAAAATGGCATAGCCTACAGTTCCGACGAGGTATTCTGTTTCATATGTGCTGAACACGAGAATGTGAATAAAACTCCCGGAAAGCCCCATTTGCTATGGAGCTACAATGGTCCAACAGCCAAAGAAGTGAATTCTGAGCTTAATCTAAATCCAAGTAGCTCAACAGAGTCCTCCACAGAGGTCAGTAGATCTAGGATCAAGATTAAGCTCTACCACTCACTTGCATGTAGCTATGAGAAAGTTAATTGACTTCTCTGAACCTTAATTTCTTTATATGAGTAAAAAGGGAACTAAAGAGCACCAGAAATTAAAAGAATTGCTGAGGAGATACTACCAAAATCCTAAAGCACAGAGCACATCTGAGGGCAGAGGGCATACATCAGCATGTATCTCTGCATGGTGTTTGGAGGACAGCCCACCACTGCAAACCCATCCACTGGAATACAAGTTCCACATGGGTTTGTGTCTGTTTTGCTCACTGGCATATCCCCTAGAACAGTGCCCGCCACATAGTAGGCACTCAATACATATTTGTTGAATAAATGAATGTGTATTCGTATTTGGGGCTCTTTGGCATCTCAAGCCCCATATTCTCTTTGAGATGCTGCCCTGATTAGGGGACATTAGAGCCTGGGGTAAGGCCCCAGCCTTAAGGGGCACTGCTCTGGGGGCCCTGCAGAGTTGGTTGTTTTCATACTACAAAATCCTGTGGATGAGTTTAAAGATGGATCATCTTTAAAGGGAACTGAGCTCTCTAAAGAAAAGTGCTAGCAAGCGCAGCACATGTGGCATCATGGCATCGTCTGGAAAAAGAGATGATTTAACTCAAGGTCCTATATTGTTCTAGTCATATAATACTGATATCTACCAGTACTTGGTAATTTGAAAATTTTTAATGGCTGCCCTTTTTTAGGGTCCAGAGAAGACACATGAGTTGATGCCTCACTTGATCAACTCTTTAAGGTATGGATATAAAACAGGATACATGGCACAAGGCAATGCCAACTCACTGGTAGTCGTATATAATTTTAAACTTTGAAAGTTAACATAAAAGACACAAACATATGCATGTGTGTAATGTAATCAGAGACTATTTTAGGAAAATAAAAGCCACTGATAACCCTACATGCCTAGATGATCCTCACTAACATTTTGGTATACATAACCTTCCATGTTTATACACACACTTCTGGTTTTGTTACGAACATGCATGCATTCCTTCATTCTATATTCTCCAAATATCTACTGAGGGTCTACTACATGCTAAGCTCTGTTCCAGCACTGAGAATATATCAATTAATTAAGACCAAAGTTCCTGTCCTCATGAAGCTTATGAATGAAGATTATACTTTCAGATACTAATCAATTCTTTGGAAAGCAGAAAGGGATAGAACGTGATGAGATCTGGAGAGGACTACTTCAGACTAGAGCTCTAAGGAGACAATATGTGAGCCGAGATCTGAAGTGGGGTATGCGCCATATAAAGGTGCGGGGGAAGAGCCCTCTAGAGAGGAAGGAAACAGCAAATGTCAGTACCCTGAGCCGATAAATGATCCTGGTAGGTTCTAGAAAATTAAGAAGCAACTTGGAATCACACCTCTATGTACAGTACTGTAAAATGTTTTCCAGAGTTCCATGACAAAAGATTCCAGATCACATTCAGACTCCTTGAGAAACAGTGCTGCAGTCTAGTAAAGCCAGTTCTGGGCACGGGAGAGGGAAGCAGGAAGCCCATGACATCTCTGCTACACAGGCTACTGTCCCCACTACGAACTTATAGTGGACTACATAGAAAAATAGAGCCCAATCAGTGTAAGAGTTAGAAAACCCACTCCAAAATGGTTTCTGACTACAGCAGGTAAGACGAAGTATGTACATCTAAGCACCTCGCTTTGGGTAGGCTAGTAGATTCTTTTCTAATTCATTTTAATCTCAGAACCCAAAGAAAAGACAAGTACATCTGCTCCCTACATAGCTAGGGCAGAGCATGCTCTAAACTCATGCACTAGACTTTGAACCCCCAGGATTCTCTAACAGAAATCCTTCAAAGCTCCTTAGTGAGGAAGGCCCTTACATAAAAGAAATTGAGAACAATTAGCATTTATTCAGCAGTTGCTATGAGACAGAAGCATTACACTATAATCCTGAAAGGCAGATATCATAATCCCCATTTTACAGAAAAGGAAACAAAAGCTCAGAGAAATCAATTAACTTGCCCAAAGGTACAGGTGATAGCTGGTAAATCTGGGATTCAAAACCAGATCTTACTGGCTCCCAGTCTTATCACTTTTCCTTTCTAAAGCCTTCAATGTACCCCTTCAAATTTTTTGAGGCAGTAAGGAATACACAGCAATAGGGTAGAGGCTTTTTTCCCATAATTTCACAACTGTCAAGTTCTTCTCTTTCCCTACTTAGGCACCGATATTTTGCCAAATCTCCAAACACAAAACTCTCATTAAACGGGCACGTATCCTTGACACCTAGGAATTTGTATCCAAGATCTAGGCAAGTACTGCCACCTTATGGGTAAGATCCCTCATTGCTAATTTAGCACTTGGGTTGGGCCAAGAATAATAATCTGCCTCTAAACCAAGAGGTTGTTTTCATACCTTGTACATTCAGGTTTACTGTGAGAGTATCCATCTTTCAGGGTGTGGAAGTTTTCTGAATAGGAATGGTGATGAATGTATTCATTCTACAAATAAATATTATTTATTTATTTACACTAGGAATTGTGCTAGGAATTAGGGATACAGTGGTTGAAAAAAATATAGCTTTTCGCTTTAGGAGCTTACAGACTATGGGAGGTCACAGATATTAAAATAAAAGTTACAAATGGACAAATACTATAAAAAATAATTACAAGATGCCATGAGAGAGTGCACTGGGAGAAATGAATTTCGATTGACAGGAAAGGTCTCTTTGAGGAAATGTCGTGAAAATTGAGAACTAAGCTTGAGTAAAAGCCAGACTAAGCAACAGAGTGGGTGTAACAGAGCTCCCTAAAGATAGTTTGCTTGTAAAAAGGCCCAAGGACAGCAAAGAACTCGGTGGGTCCCAAAATACTGAAAGACCATGTTGCTGGAGTATAATGAGCAAAGAACAGTATCAGACGAGAGGAAAAGGTAAGAAGGGGCCAACTCACGCAGGAACCTAAGGGCATTTTTAAGGCACTGGTTTTCCTCCACATGAACTGGAAGTGGCAGCCACTGAAAGAGTTTGAGGAAGGAGTGATATGATTTTATTTACCTTTTAGGATCATTATGGCTGTGTGGAGAACGGATTAAGTGGCAGGCAGGGATGGCAAGTAATTTGAAAGCTACTGCATGGACTGGGTAAGAAAGGGTGGTGGCTTCGTCTAAAGTGATGACTGTGGAAGAGAGAAGGGAATGGAATTAAGGAATATTTGAAGAGGTGGAAATGGCAGGACTTGGTGATGAACTGAATGAGGTAAATGAAATCATTATCTATTAGAAAACATGGATGTGAAAAATATCACTGATTGATCAATTCAGACCTGGGCCATATGTTGGGAAAGATGAAACAAAGCAGCACAGTGTCATAACCAAAGGAGGTTTCAGGGGGAAACTAGTTCACTTCCTTTTGATTTAAATTTTGAAAATCATATAAAAGACATAGACATATGCATATGTGTAATGTTATCAGAGAATATTTTAGGAAGATAAAAACCATCGATAACCCTACATGCCTAGATAATCCTTACTAACATTTTGGTACACACAACCTTCCATGCTTATACATGCACTTCTGGTTTTGTCATGAACATGCATTCATTCCTTCATTCTATATTCTCCAAATATCTACTGAGGGTCTACTACATGCTAAGCTCTGTTTCAGCACTGAGAATACATCAATTAATTAAGATCAAAATTCCTGTCCTCATGAAGCTTATAAATGAAAATTATACTTTCAGATACTAATCAATTCTTTGAAAAGCAGAAAGGGATAGAACGTGATGAGATCTGGAGAGGACTACTTCAGACTGGAGCTCTAAGGAGACAATATGTGAGCCGAGATCTGTGTGCCACGTGAAGGTGCAAGGGAAGAGCACAATATGTGCGCCATGTGAAGGTGCAAGGGAAGAGCACTCTAGGAGAGGAAGCAAACAGCAAATGTCAGTACCCTGAGCTGGTACCTGACCCTGGCAGGTTCTAGAAAAAGAAGAAGCAACTTGGAATCACACCCCTATGTTCTATAAAATGTTTTTCCAGTTAATATATCATGAACATTTCCCTATACCAGGCTTGGCAAATTATCCTTGCTTTTGCATATAGTTTTATTCAAACACAGCCATCCAATTCTTTTACATATTATCTATAGTTGCTCTCATGCTATAATAATACTGAATAGTTTTTTGTGCAAAACCTAAAATATCTACTATCTGGTTCTTCAAGAAAAAGTTTGCTGACTCCTGGTTTATGCTAGTAAATATTCTTATAAAATATGATGTTAATAGCTGCCTAGTATTTTACTTAAATGCCCAGTAGAATTTCCTTAACTTCTAAGAACTCAAGAGTGAATATTTTTTATAATGAGCACAGCATTTGCAATCCAAGGTTGGCAGGCAAGATGAACCCAGTGAAGGAAGGAATATAGGAGAAGGTGTTACCTTGCCTGTGAGGTGCAGGTGCTGACACAGAGCTGTCTGCCAGGCACAGATCCACTGGGGATCCTCCAGGTCACGGTAGCAGTAATAAAGGAGCACCTCCCCTTCTTCATTGCCCTGGCCACTATAAAATGAAAATCCGAGGCAAAGAGCATTTGAGTCGCTGACATAAAAAAGTCCTAATTCATACAGTACACGAGGGAAGGCTAAGATGAAGACACTCATGCCTGCCTTTGCTCTGATTATTGTTCTCCTGAAACAAAAAGCAACTTCTTTTCATATTTGCTCTACAGAAGACAGTATCTGCACTGAACTTACTTTACAAAAAGTGAGTTTACTTTGATCCCTCATTTAATGGTCACATCCAAGAGACAGGTATCAGTAACTCCAATTCATAGAAAAGTTAGAAATTTGGTTCCATTCTGGCTTATCCTCTCACATAAGGCAGTACCTGTATGTATCATCATACAAAAAAGTTTCACTTCCATTTTTTCTTTTTCTTTCTTTTTTTTTTTTTTTGAGATGGAGTCTCGCTCTGCCGCCCAGGCTGGAGTGCAGTGGCTGGATCTCAGCTTACTGCAAGCTCCGCCTCCTGGGTTTACGCCATTCTCCTGCCTCAGCCTCCCGAGTAGCTGGGACTACAGGCGCCCGCCACGTCGCCCGGCTAGTTTTTTGTATTTTTTTTTTTTTTGGTAGAGACGGGGTTTCACCGTGTTAGCCAGGATGGTCTCGATCTCCTGACCTCGTGATCCGCCCGTCTCGGCCTCCCAAAGTGCTGGGATTACAGGCTTGAGCCACCGCGCCCGGCCACCATTTTTTCTTATAACCCTCTTTCTATGATGCAGGTTATTATTATCCCCATTTTACAGCTGAATAAATTAAGGCCAATTCCTCCCAAGTCAGACAGCCAGAAAGTGATAGTAAGGACTTAAACGCCAGTTTTCTGACACCAGATCTATACTCCTTCTACTGCACTGTGCTGTCATACTAACTAGCTGGGCAGGTCTTTCATCACTTCTGGGCCTTGGTTTCCTCGTATGTAAAATGAGAGAACGGAAATAAACTATATTTTCCAAAGTGTGTTACGAAGCTGTTCTATAAAAACATATTTGGAAACCCTACAGACAGCATCTCCCTACTTAAGAATCCCAGCAAAAGCCTCTTAAAGGCTCTGAGAAGTCTTGCAGTAACAACATTTTGACTGAGTGCTTCCCAAATTTGTCTTTAATACCCCTTTTTTCAATACCTTGTTAGCATCCTCTAGAACTAGTGTTCCACAGAACATATTTTAGGGAATGTTACAGTACAGGACAATTAAGGTACTATCCAGCTCTGGAGTCTGATTCTCTCATCAACATCCTCATCATATTTTAGGACCTAATCTCCTCCATGCTTTCCATGCTCCTCCATGAAACCTTCTTATCTATTTTAGACCCTATTTTCCTTTCTCTAAGTTCCTATAACAAATTATTCTCTGTACCATACAATTCAACTGATAATTATGTAACCTGTATCATCTGCTAATTATCTCATGTGTCTTTTTCTTTGTTTCTCTAACTACTAAGTAACTTCCCTGAAGTGTGGGGCCATATGAAATGGAAAGGCCATATCTGTATAGAACAGTGTAGTTCACAACTGCTCATACTATCACCATCCTATTATATAACTCATTCTGCAGTACTGGGAGGTAGGCAAGGCAGGCATTATTATTCTAATTTTAGAGGTGAGGAAATGAAGGTACAGAAAGTTTTAGTGACAAGCTCAAATGTGACTTCTACTTAAATTTGCTTTCTTTCTGCTTTCCAATAAGCAAAAGAGAATGTGGTACTGAGTAGTAATTACAAAAATTTATCAAATTTGGACTACAGTTGACCCGTGAGTAACACAGGTTTGAACTGTGTGGGTCCACTTATTTGCAGATCTTTTTGTGCCTCTAGCACTCATGAGGCAACAAGACCAATCCCTCTTCCTCCTCAGTCTACTCAATATGAGGGTGATAAAGACCTTTATGATGAGCCACTTCCACTGAAAAAACAGTAAATATATATTACGATTTTCTTTTCCTTTTTTTTGTAGGGACAGGGTCTTGCTATGTTGCCCAGACTGGTCTTGAACTCCTGGCCTAATGTGATCTTCCTGCCTTGGCCCTCCACAGTGCTGGGATTATAGGCATGAGTCACTGCACCTGGCCTCTTATGATTTTCTTAATAACATTTTCTCTAGCTTACTTTAATACAGTACACAGTATATAATATACGTAACTCAGAAAAATGTGTTCATTGACTGTTTACATTATTGGTAAGGCTTCAGTCAACAAGAGGCTATTAGTAAAGTTTTGGGGGAGTTAAAAGTTATATGTGAATTTTCAACTGCCCCTAATCCTTGGATTCCTGACCTCACGTTGTTCAAGGGTCAACTGTATTTCTCTTTACTGAATAGTTCAAGAATTGCTTAAAGTCAGAAATTTGTCCTCTGGAATTCTGCAATATGACTTGGTGAGTTTTTCAGAGCCAGGATCTAAACATCTAATCCTATGATTCAGTTTTAAAAGTTAATATACTTCCTAAAACATATTCAGCTCAGAAAACTGTATTTGGCAATAAAAACCTGATATTGTTTGGCTGTGTCCCCACCCAAATCTCATCTTGAATTGTAACTCTCATAATTCCCACGTGTCACTGAAGGAATGCAGTGGGAGGTAATTGAATCATGGGGGTAGGTCTTTCCCATGCTGTTCTCAGTGAATACGTCTCATGAGAGTTGATGGTTTTAAAAATGGGAGTTTCCCTGTACAAGCTTTCTCTCTTCGCCTGCTGCCATCTATGTAAGATGTGACTTGCTCCTCCTTGCCTTTCACCATGATTGTGTGGCCTCCCCTGCCATGTGGAATTATAAGTCCATAAAACCTCTTTCTTTTGTAATTGCCCAGTGTTGGGTATGTCTTTATCAGCAGCATGAAAATGAACTAATACAATAAACTGGTACTAGTAGAGTGGGGTGCTGCTGAAAAGATACCCAAAAAGGTGGAAGTGATTTTGGAACTAGGTAACAGGCAGAGGTTGGAACAGTTTGGAGGGCTCAGAAGAAGACGAGAAAATGTGGGAAAGTTTGGAACTCTCTAGAGACTTGTTGAATGGCTTTAACCAAAATGCTGATAATGATAAGGACAATGAACTTAAGGCTGAGGTGGTCTCAGATAGAGATGAGGAACTTCTTGGGAACTGGAGCAAAGATGACTCTTGTTATGTTTTAGCAAAGAGACTGGTAGCATTTTGCCCCACCCTAGAGATTTGGGGGAACTTTGAACTTGAGAGAGATGATTTAGGGTATCAGCAAAGCATTCAAAAGGTGACTTGGGTGCTGTTAAAGGCATTCAGTTTTATAAGGGAAGCAAAGCATGAAAGTGCAAAAAATTTGCAGTCTGACAATGCAGTAGAAAAGGAAATCCCATTTCTGAGGAGAAATTCAAACTGGCTACAGAAATTTGCATGAGTAATGTGGAGCCAAATGTGAATCCCCAAGACAACAGGGAAAATGTCTCCAGGGCATGTCAGAGGTTCTCATGACAGCCCTTCTATCACATGCCTTGTTGCGGGAAGTCAGGGACCCCGAACGGAGGGACCGGCTGAAGCCATGGCAGAAGAACATAACTTGTGAAGATTTCATGGACATTTATTAGTTCTCCAAATTAATACTTTTATAATTTCTTACACCTGTCTTTACTGCAATCAGGAAACATAAATTGTGAAGATTTCACGGACATTTATCACTTCCCCAATCAATAATCTTATAATTTCCTATGCCTGTCTCTACTTTAATCTCTTAATCCCATCATCTTCATAAGCTGAGGATGTATGTTGCCTCAGGATCCTGTGATGATTGCATTAACTGCACAAACTGTAAAACATATGTGTTTGAACAATATGAAATCTGGGCACCCTGAAAAAGAAATGGATAACAGCAGGGCCGGGCAGAACAGAATCATATTTTTCTTATTGCAGAAAATGAGTAGGAGAAATATCGCTGAATTCTTTTCCCAGTAAGGAATAACCCTGGGAAGGGAATGCATTCCCGGGGGTGCCTACGTACAGCCGCTCTGCGGGGTGTCCCTTATACAGCTGAAGATAAGGGATGAAACACACCCTGGTCTCCTGCAGTGTCCCCAGGCTTGCTAGGATCAGGGAATTTCAGCTTGGCAAATTCTAGTCAGACCGGTTCTCTGCTCTTGAACTGTTTCCTGTTAAGATATTTATCAATGACCATGTGTGCACAGCAGGACATGAAACCTCATCAGTATTTCTATTTTCACCCTGGCCTTGTGATTTTGCTCTGCCCTTCTGCCCTTGTGACCTTTTATTGCCATTTGAAGCACATGATCTCTGTGACCCAGTCCCTATTCGTACACCCCTCCCTTTTTGAAATTCCTAATAAAAACTTGCTGGTTTTGTGGCTCAGGTGGGCATCACGGAACCTGCTGACATGTGCTGTCACCTCTGGAGACTCAGCTGTAAAATTTCTCTCTTTTGTACTCTTTCTCTTTATTTCTCAGATCAGCCAACACTTAGGGAAAATAGAAAAAAAACTACGTTGAAATATTGGGGGCTGGTTCCCCTGATAATGCCTGAGTGTCTAGGAGGAAAATGGTTTCATGGGCTGAACCTGGGGTCAGTCTAGGGACTTGGTGCCCTGTATCCCAGCTGCTCTAGCTGTGGCTGATAGGGGCCAATGTAGAACTCAGGCCATGGTTCCATAGGGTGCAAGCCCCAAGCCTTGGCAGCTTCCAGGTGGTGTTGAGCCTGTGAGTGCACAGAAGTCAAGAATCAGGGTTTGGGAACCTCTGCCTAGATTTCAGAGGATGTATGGAAACACCTGGATGCCCAGGCAAAAGTTTGCTGCAGGGGCAGGGCCTTCATGGAGAACCTCTGCTAGGGCAGTGTGGAAGGGAAATGTGGGGTCAGAGCCCCACACAGAGTTCCCCCTGAGGCACCACCTAGTGGAGCTATGAGAAGAGGGCCACAGTCCTCCAGACCCCAGAACAGCAGATCCATTGACAGCTTGTACCGTGCACCAAAAAGCTGCAGACACTCAACCCCAGCCTGTGAAAGCAGTCAGGAGGGAGGCTATGTCCTACAAAGCCACAGAAGCAGAGTTGCCCAATATCATGGGAACCGACCTCCTGCATCAGCATGACCCGGATGTGAGACATGGAGTCAAAGGAGATCATTTTGGAGCTTTAAAATTTGACTGCCCTGCTGGATTTAGGACTTGCATGGCGCCTGTGGCCCCTTTGTTTTGGCCAATTTCTCCCATTTGGAATGGCTGTATTTACTTAATGCCTGTGCCCCCATTGTACGTAGGAAGTAACTAACTTGCTTTTAACAGGCTCATAGGCAGAAGGGATTTGCTTTGTCTCAGATGAGACTTCAGACTGTGGACTTTTGAGTTAATACTGAAATAAGACTTTGGAGACTGTTGGGAAGGCATAATTGGTTTTTAAATGTAAGGACATGATATTTGGGAGGGGCCAGGGGTAGAATGATATGGTTTGATTGCGCCCCCACCCAAATCTCATCTTAAATTGTAACTCTCACAATTCCCATGTGTCATGGGAGGACTCCCGTGGGAGGCAATTGAATCATGGGGATGAGTCTTTCCCGTGCTGTTCTTGTGATAGTAAGTCTCACAAGATCTGATGGTTTTAAGAACAGGAGTTTCCCTGCATAAACTCTCTCTCTTTGCCTGCTGCCATCTAGGTAAGATGTGACTTGCTCCTCCTTGCCTTCCACCATGATCGTCAGGTCTCCCCTGCCATGTGGAACTGTAAGTCCATTAAACCTCTTTCTTTTGTAAATTGCCCAGTCTTGGATATGCCTTTATCAGCAGTATGAAAACAGACTAATACACAACCCTTTTTTAAGCTCTGACATTACACAGGGTAGAGGAACAATTAATGTCTCTGTGTCTTCCCACTTGTTTTTGAAAATAATGTAATTTTCTTTCTTTACCTCTCCTCCCTAGAGAACATATAGAATGGTCTCCAAGAAACACTGCAAACAGGCTGGATGCAGAGGCTCATGCCTGTAATCCCAGCACTTTGGGAGCCAAGGTGTGCAGATCACCTGAGGTCAGGAATTCAAGACTAGTCTGGCAAACATGGTGAAACCCTGTCTCTACTAAAAATACAAATTAGTTGGGTGTGGTGGTGCGTGCCTGTAATCCCAGCTACTCGGGAGGCTGAGGCAGGAGAATCACTTGAACCTGAGAAGCAGAGGTTGCAGTGAGCCAAGATCACACCACTGCACGCCAGCCTGGGTGACAGAGCAAGACCCTGTCTCAAAAAAAACAAAAAAACAAAACAAAAAAACCCACAAAACCTAGCAAACAATGTCAACTGACGGGGTATATGCTGTTGCACAGGCTACGGTCTGTGGCTACATATAGTATGTATGTTATTGGCCTAACTTAGGCCTCTAGAATTCTGTGCCTTAAGGATCTAGCTGTTGCCAGTAGTTAAGATCCTGACAGAATGGGTAAAGTGCAGGCTAGGTAATACACACTAAAAAGTAACAACTCTGAGGTATGGTGCCCAGCCTCCAAGATGATCCCTGATGACCCCGCCTCCTGGTATTCAGACCCTTGTGTAGTTCTCTTCTACACTGTACTGAGGTTAGTCTATGTGACCAACAGCATCAATAAAAAGTGATGGTATGGCAATTCTAAGATTAGGTCATAAAAGATTGTGGTTTCTGTTTTGGTGTCTGTCTCTCACAAATCACATGCCACGTCATGAGAGCACTCAGGCAGCCTATGAAGAGACCCCCATAGAGAGGAATGGAGGCCTCTGACTAAAAGCCACTGAAAAAACAAGCCTGCCACCAACCACATGAGCAAACCTGGAAACAGATTTACTGGCCCCAGTCAAGCAATGAGATGACTGCAACTTCATGACAGACTCTGAGCTAGTACCACCAACTATCCTGCGGCTGGATACCTGACCCTCAAAAACTGAAATATTGTTTGTTGTTTTAAGCTGAATTTGTTACATAGCAATAATACAGAGGGTTTGGATCTAGAATTAGGAGAGAGGGAGGAGAGATAACAGAATAGTAAGTCTGAGCCTTCTTAGTAAAAAGATGAACTTTTATACCTTCCTACTTAAGTTCATCCTGATGGCATTAAAGCATTCAGAAAAAGTTCAATCACATTCACTATACTCTATTTAATTATGTAACTAAAGAGGTATCTAATGCAGTCTGAAAGACTCCAGGAAAAAAAAAAAAGGTTAAATCAAAGAAAGTTTAGATGCTTTAAAATGTAAGCTACATTTACCTGCTTTCTGAAAAATTCACTATGTGCAATGCTACATTCCCCAATAAACCTAATAAATGATGCATTTTTCTGGATACGTACATTTGAAATCATACAGATAATGATATCTAGCTTAAAATAAACCCCCCCTTTTTTTGCTTAGTTTTTCCTGTCCTATTTATTTAAAAATAAGTTTAAAGCATGGCACAGTTTACAAGTGAAATACACAGATCTTAAGTGTAAAGTTTGATCATTTTTGACACAGGTACACCTGTGTAATCCACATCACTATCAAAACCAGAACATTTCCAAGACCTCAAAAAATCTCTTGTGTATTCCCAAACTCTCTGCCAGAACCCTTCTATCATCATATATTAGTTTTGCCTTCAAGTACATGAAATCAGAAAATATGTATTGTGCTGTCTGGCTATTTTCACTCAGCATAAGGATTTTCTCTTTCACCCATAGATGTTCTTGAATATTAGCGGTTCACAGCACTTTATTGTCATGCAGTATTCTTACATGACTATACCAGTTTATTCATTCTCCTGTTGATGGATATTTGCAGTTGTTCCCAGTTTTTGTTATTATGAATAAAACTGCTATGAGCATTCTTGTACAAGAATGGACATGTTTTCTGTGGACATGTTTTTATTGCTGTTGGTATTATATCCAGGAGTGGGCCACAGGAACGATGCATGCTTAAGAAACCGGCGAACACTTTTCCAAAGTGGTTGTGCCATATTACATTCCCACCAGCAGTGACTGGGTGTTCCAGTTGTTCCACATTCTCATTCACATTTGACAGAGCTGGTCTTTCTCACTTTAGCCATTTTAATGAGTGAATTGTAGTATCTCATTGTGGTTGGAAAAATACTTTAAATCAAACCGAAATACAGAATGAAAATCTTACCTTATCAGCTCATCAGGGTTAAAGCAGCTTATATCAGGGAGCCAAGCAGACACTTCATGACTATGTGGAAGGCACTCTTTTAGAGGATTCTTTTCATCTGCAGACGAAAGACTCTTTGAGGCGCTCGATGTCACAGCCAGTTGCTTTAAAATAGAAGCTGTCTGGTGATAAATTTCATCAGCATGTTGTGTTGCCACATGTCTATGGATGCTGGTTTGGTCTGTGAACAGTTGCTGACAGCATTTCCACAATTTTTCTTTACATTCAAAACTCCTTTTTGTCGGAACTTCTTTGGTTTTGACAAAAAGGGCAAAGGCCTGCAATTAGATTTCAAACACTAACACTGTTAAATAACCTTAGGTTTATGGCTAATAGAAGTTTCACTGAGATTCCTTATATTATCTTTCCACAGGGGCTTCCAGTTTTATGTTCCATTATGTTATACAATTCTCTGAGGAGTAATACTTCTCTTATTAGTAAGCTTTAGAAGAGACTATTAGAGAAATTAAAACTAGGCTTTATATTGAGGAAGTTAAATAACTCTCAGCATAATTTTATTCTCAGGATGTAAGACTCTAAGTTACACTGGAATATACATAATACAGTTTGGTCTAAAATATTACAAATAACACTATCAGCTATTTTCGAAAGGAATACAGAAAGTAAATTATGAAGTATGCTTACCATGGAATATTAAGCAGTCAGTTTTAAGTTATACGGAAAAATATTTATGATATAATATTACGTGAAAAAAACTGGATAAAATTTGCTTATGTAATGTAATCTCAACCACATTAAAAAGTACATTGAAAAAGACTGGGAAGAAACGTACCAAAATGTCTTCTTTCTTAGAAAATAATATTACTGTTTTTATAAAAATTATTTATGCTTATTGTAAAACAAACAGAAAATTCTCTTAACCAGTTACCAACTGATGAACATTTAGATTGTTTCTAATATTTGCATTTAAAAGCAATGTTGAATGAGCATTCCATACATCCGTCTTTCCATATCTTTAACCACCTACTTAGAATATCTAAAATAAAAATTGAGGGGTCAAAGAGCATTAAATTTTAATCTGTAATAGTGACTTCCAGGAAAAATGTACCAATTTATACTCTAACCAGAAAAGTATGTGGGTGCCATTTTATCCACAGCCTCACTGAGTTCTACCAGTATCATCAATATTTTTAATGCTGGTCCAAATAAAAGGCAAAAGAAATGCTACCCTTTTTTTTTTTTTTTTAATATCTTTGATTAGTAGTAATGCTGAATACTTTTTCCTGCTTATTCTATTTGTTTATTTCTGGCTTGTCTGTTCACATCTGTTGCCTATTTTTCCATTACAGCATTTATCTTCTTACTGAGATGGATGTGTTTTTAGTGATCTTTTGTTGATCATAGTTACCAACTTTTTTCTTCACTTGTCATTTGGTTTTCAACTTTATGGTTTTTTTTTTTTAACCTGTGGGGTGGGGAATGAAAACTAATCCATCTGTCTAGGATTCACCCTCCTCAAGTACTCCACCATGGCTATTCCAGGGCCACACCTTGCCTATTATTACCCTTTGCCTGGGATGGAATTAACATCGCTGGTTAATGCCCCTGACTAGACTTGACCTTGAGCTGGACAGCAACCTTGATAAGCTACTTCCAAATGTATCCGCATTAACCACACATATATGATCATGAAACATTCATAGGAATTCTACCTTTTTCTTTGCAAATGAGTATTTCTTTTTTGTAATGCCATCTAATTCTGCTTTGAGACTGCTGCTGGGATTAATAAGACTCGTATATTTTAAATCCAGGTCAGAAAATCTTAAAATGCAGGTCTCCAGGTCATCTCCTTGGTCTGGTGAAGTAGAAGAAGGCATCTGGTTGGTTGCAACAGTGAAGCAGATATTCCTTTCAGTTAAATATCTCCTAGAATATAAATAAGAAAGAAGCAGCCATGCTAGTCTTTGATTACTTCTTGAAGAAGATATGAAGCTAATCAATCATGCAAATTAGCATGGGCAAAGTAGTCCAAGCTAAGCATTCATTTATTTACTAAATCAATAGTATTTACTTAGCAACGACTCTAAGTCAAGCACTATTCTACGCATCAAGAATATAGCAGTAAACAAAAGCAAAAGTTTCTGTCTGCTTAGAGTTTACATTCCAGTGGGGTGAAGTAAACAAGTGGATAAATTGATTTTTTATTTTTAAAGTCAGATGGTGAAAAGGTTATAAAGAATGACCAGCAGGGTAGGGAGGCAGTGATGGAGGAGCCCTTCAAACACAGAGAGTAGGAAAAGCTTTTCTGCAGCAATAGCATTTGGGCAGAAACCTGAATTAGGGAGCGAGCCATGCAGACATTAGGGTACATAATACCAGAAAAGCACCAGGTACAACCCAAATCAATCAAGCTGTGTGCCAGTACCTTCAGTTATAAACGTTTTCTTCTTTTTGCCCCCTAATTTCACAGCTATGCAAATTTCCTTCCTTAAAAGAAATAGTTCCCAAGATAGCCCCACCGTAATGAGCCAGAAGAAATGTCAAAATCCCTACTGTGGCCAAATCTTGTCAAAACGGACACACTACAACCATCATACTGCACTGGTTCTTTTGTAAAGCAAAGGTTACAGGTGACAAGCACTAAGAGGCACACTGAGAAAAGGCATTGGCTTTGGTTTGTGCTGCAGCAGTTTGCCAAGCATGTGAACATGGGCAAGCTACTTCTGAGTTCTAAATCTCTTGTGGAAATTGTGCATTGTAGTATCTACATTACAGTACTGTACTGTGGACTGGAAAGAAATATTAATACATAGTGTCTGCCATATAATAGGGTTCAATGAATGGTAATATTAGTAATATTTTAATTTAATGCTGTATTTTAAATTTAACATTAACATTTTCTTTAAAAATTAGCTGTGACAGATTATATTTTCCAAAAATGGCTGCAGCAGTATTTCTGGGCCATTCCCCTAAGCCTAGGCAGGCTTGTTAACTGCTCCCAAAAATAAAATGTGATGGAAGCAATGCTGTATGACTGAGGTCGGGTCCTCAAAAGGAGATGCCAGCACTAGCTCTCATTCTGAGATGCTCAGGCTGAGGACACCAACCATTGTGCTGTGAGTAAGCCAATCCAACCCATACAGAGACCACACACAGAGAACCAGGTGGAGAGGAACGGAGGAGGCCTCCAGCTGACAGCCAGCATCAACCACTAGACCCTTCAGATTCCAGATTGGTCTCTGAGCTGAGAGCAGAGACAAGGTGTCCCTGTTGTGCCCTGTCCAAATTCCTGCCCCACAGCATAACAACCGGTTATTTCATATTACTAGTGAACTGGCAAAGTTAGTTTCTTGAAGACAATATTGAAGGAGGCACCCAGACGTGGACACTCAAGGTTGTGAAAATAGTAACATGCAAAGAGGTCCTACGCTCCACAAGAAGGAGCAGAAAAAGCACCCCTAAGAATGAGAAAAAAGAATGTGGGCGACACTGGTGACAAACTTTGACAATTCACAACTCTGTCTACAAGGTACCTCAACCAGGAGAAGGCAACGAGGAGCAGTTTATGTCTGGCGGAACACACACTGCTTGTTAACAATGCTGGATGGGATTGATGGAGACTACACACACACAGACACACGCAATACCAACTTCCTTATGAAGGACCTTTGTTCCTTGGATTCATAAATTAAGATGTCACTTGCACCACATAAAATGCATCTGAATCAGCTAAGTGGTGCTTCCATGGGGCTCAAAATGAGCTTTGTTCTAAGGGTAAGGCAAGGTAATACAGATCTATTAACCCAAATTCTCCTGTATTTGAAAAATAAGTGGAAGAGACTGGGTGAAGAAACACTACCTTCTTTGGTTTCTCTTTCCTTTCTCATGAAAATCTCTTTCATTTCAAGTCCCACTGAAAAAAGTACATCTCTAACTCTACACAAACCTATAAGCTTCCCAGGCAGAAGAAAAATAAGTAGAAGAATCTTATTTAACACACTTCCTCCATGCTCAAAGCTGTTTTATTGTAAAGGTAGAAAAAGAACATATATCATTTCCAAATTAAAATTCATTCAGCAAATATTTATGGAGGGTCTTCTAGGTTCCAGGCATCGTTCTAGAAGCAGAGAACTTACTCACTTATAAAGGCAGTGCATGTGGGAGGTAACATTGTAGAAAGGAATTACTATCCAATCTGATTCCACCTCCAGCATCTTTCCCAATCTCCCTCTATATGACCTGATGTGGTCTGTCCCAGCATTTATGCTTTCCACTGCTTTGTTTCCCTTACTTTTTCATCTCTTTCTCTCCCCATATGCTCACTATGTGTAGCAAGACTGAGCTCAAGTGTTACCTTTCACTTATGTCTTGTCTGCTACCCCGTGTCACTGCTTCCTTTGAAGGCCTGAAAAACTTAGTTTCTCTATACTCTAGGCTCATCTCTGACTATGCTCCCCATTCCCCATCACATATCCTACTCTGGCCACACTGGACCATGCCCAGTTCTACAAATGAGCCCTGTTCTTTCCTGACTCAAGGTCTCCACACCTGAGTGTGGCACGCCTTTCCCACCACCCCAAAATGATCTCCTCAGACTCTGCATCTTTTTTCAGTTTCAGTTTATTTTCATTTACGTATATACTCTGAATTATTATTATTTGTGGCACCTCTACTATGTGCCGGGCCCATGGAATAGTCCTGGGAATGCAGCTATGAATGAAACAGTTGAAGTCCCTGCTCTCTTGGAGCTTATATTCTGGTAAGGAGAGACATTAAGTAAAAAAAAAAAAAGAAAAAGAAAAAAAAAAGAAAATACCAGCTAGGGATAAGGGTCCCTGCTTCTCAGTTTCCTTTGCTGGCTCTTCCTTATTACCCCAACTTCTAAATGTTGAACTACTCTATATCTATACTTACCCCACAGGTGATCTCATCTACTTTCAAGGACTTAAAACTATATTTGCCTCAAAATAATTGGGTGAGAGGAGGTAATATCAACGAAACCAGAATATTCATGAATTAAGAATTACTGAAGTTGATGATGAGTACATGGGGACACATCATAAATTTTCCCTACTTCTGTAAATATTTGAAAATTACATGAAAAAAGAAAAAAGGGAAACATAAAGGAAATTTTCTGTTTAGAATACTATACAATAAATGACTCCAAATTCTTATTTTCAACCTGGGCCTTTCTCCCAAACTACAAATTCCCATACCCCACTGTGTGTGAAGCTAGCTAGCTTCAGCTTCAAATGTAACTGTTCAAAACCAAACTCTGGTCTTCCCCAGTCTTCCTTATCTGAGTAAAAGACAATTTTATTCTTCCTGTTATTCAGACAAAAAAAACTTTTGGGATGATTCCTGACTCCTTATTTTCTCACACTGTCATTCACTTGCTCAGAAAATCCTATTTTTTTTTTTTCTTGAGACAGGTCTTGTTCAGTCGCCAGGTTGAAGTGCAGTGGCATGATCTCAGCTCACTGCAACCTCCGCCTCACGGGTTCAAGCGATTCTTCTGTCTCAGCCTCCCGAGTAGCAGCTGGGAGTACAGCTCGGACTCCCAAAGTGCTAGGATTACAGGCGTGAGCCACCACGCCTGGCCAGCTTTGCAATCCAATCAGATCACTTTGCACCATCATTTTCACTACCACCCTAGTTCAGGCTACTATCATTTGCAGCTTGAATTATTGCAACAGCAGAACTATCTTCCTCCTTTGGGAGCCAGAGAGGTAACCATTAAAAAATAAGTCAGACTGGCCCCGCACAGTGGCTAATGCCTGTAATCTCAGCACTTTGGGAGGCCAGGAGTTCAAGACCAGCCTGGGCAACACGGTGAAACCCCATCTCTACTAAAAATACACAAATTAGCCTGGTGTGGTGGTGCATGCCTTTAATTGCAGCTAATTGGGTGGCTGAGACACAAGAATTGCCTGAACCTAGGAGGTGGAGGTTACAATGAGCCAAGAGTGTGCCACTGCACTCCAGCGTGGGCAACAGAGTGAGACTCTGTCTCAAAGAAAAAAAAAGAAAAAATTCATACTCCAATGACTTCTCAATTTACTTGGATAATGTTCAAAGTCCTTACAGAGCACCTTCCCCCTACCCTCTGATCTCATCTACTACTCTCCCATTGCTCACTACCTATGATGGCACTATTTGGGGCTATTCCTGAATGGATCGTTAGAATATATCAGCACCACCAGAGCAGGGGTTTTCCTTTGTTCACCTCGACATCCTCAGCATTCAGAACTCTGCCTGGCACCTAGGAAGTGCTAAATGCTAATAAATACAATATTTGCTGAACGAAATAAAACAGCAATTGGGTAACCAAAGAAGGCCTAACTAAGGACCTGATATTTGAGCTGATACCTAAGTGACCAAGAGCCAGTCACGCAGATTTAGAACCAGAGATCTTCAGGTAAAGGAAATAGTATAAGTTCCTAACACAAGAACAAGCTTGACTTATTGTAAGAACAGAAAGAGTGGCTGGAGTACAGTGAGGAGAGGTAGAACTCCACAGGCCATGGTATGGAGTGTGCAATGGAAAGTCGAAGAAGACTTTTTTTTTTTTTTGAGACGGAGTCTCGCTCTATCGCCCAGGCTGGAGTGCAGCGGCCAGATCTCAGCTCACTGCAAGTTCCGCCTCCCGGGTTCACGCCATTCTCCTGCCTCAGCCTCCCGAGTAGCTGGGACTACAGGCGCCCGCCATCTCGCCCGGCTAGTTTTTTGTATTTTTTAGTAGAGACGGGGTTTCACCGTGTAGGCCAGGATGGTCTCGATCTCCTGACCTCGTGATCCACCCGTCTCGGCCTCCCAAAATGCTGGGATTACAGGCTTGAGCCACCGCACCCGGCCAGACTTTTTTTTTTTTTTTAAGACACGGTCTCACTTTGTCGCCCAGGCTGGAGTGCAGTGGTGTGATCACGGCTCACCGTATTCTCGACCTCCTGGGTTCAAGGGATCCTCCCACCTCTGCCCCCAACCCTCCCCTCGAGTAACTGGGACTACAGGAACCAAACACTAGGCCCGGCTAATTCTTTTTTTTTTTTTTTTCCTGTAAGGACAGTGTTCGCCTCGTTGTCCAGGTGGGTCTTGAACTTCTAGGCTCAAGCGGATCCGCCCGCGTTGGCCTCCCAAAGTGTTGGGATTATAGGCGTTAGCTACCCCGCCCGGCCGTCATAGGAGACTTTTAAACAAAGCAGTAACACGATCTGATTCAGGATTTGTGTTGAAAGCAGAGCAGGCAGGGTTTACAGATAATTGTTATGTAAAAAGTGAGGGAAAAGAGCTAAGAAAGACTCTCTAAATTTTTGGATTAAGCAGGCGATGGATGACGTCATTTACTGAAATGGGTAAGACTGAAAGAGAATTAGGCCGGGAGAGTGAAATTTCAGATGGCCATGGACAAAGCAGATAAGCCAGTATGGTACTCATAAAGACATCAGGGGAGAGGACGGTCACACACAGGCATACAGGTATCCAATAACCCTTGATTACTAAAACGATCATTTGTTCCTTCTTAAGCAAACAACTTAGGGAAAATGACGGGCAGCCGGCAAGCCGGGAGCAGCACGCTCGCGTCAGGGCCAGCCTTTCCATCCCAGGGAGAGGCACGGGCGGCACCGCCTCCCGCCCAGGCCCCACCCCGCATGCCGAGCTTGACCCAACCTCTCCGCCCACTTTTCCCAAGGCGGCAAAAGCCGGAAAGTGGGAGTAGACGAGCACATACCCGCCAGTCCTGTTCCTTTCTTAGGTCTCTCTTCCCTGCACTGTTTCCACCTAGCAATTGTCACTGCTCACCGCCCTGGAGCCTATTCCCCTGCCGCGTGTTTGGGTAGAAAAGCTCGCTCGTGACGTCACCAGGCTCCGGAAGTCTCCTGGACGTCGGCGCAAGGGCCGCCGGGAAAACCATTGAGAGGCCGCCGGGAAAACCATTGAGAGGCCCCCGGGAAAACCATTGAGAAGCCCCGGAGGACCGGCCTGAGCGGAGGCGGGGACTAGAGCGGCCGCCGGCACCACCCGCCTTCAGGCGTACGACAACCGCGGTTCGGGGTCTCTGACTGGCCGAAACGGCGGCACTTTCTGCGTGGCCCCGGAAGGACACAGGGCGGAAGGCGGGAGAAAGAAGCAGCCGGCAGGCGGGGGCAGCCTGAGGGGGCGGTTGCGTGTGTGCCCAACGCCTGTAGCCCACTGAGCTTCCTCACGCCGGCTCTCGCAGCGCCGAGCCCACCCGGCGGCCTCTCCTTCGCTTCCGGGAGCCGTGGCGAGCGAGTGCGCCTGCGTGCCGGCCCATCCGCGCGCCTCGCAGCTGTCCTTGCGCCGGCCAGCGGCCGGACAGTTTCCTCGGCGCCTACCGCCTGGTTTCTGGGCTCCGCGGCGCACCGGAGGGCAGCATGTCGCGGCGGCGGCACAGCGACGAGAACGACGGTGAGTACCTGCAGCCCGGCCGCGGAGGCCGCTCCCGGTTGGGAACCGAGGCTCGGCGTCTTTGGGTGTCCATGGAAGAGACTGGAAGCTCTTCTCCCCGGGAACGTGCGGGGAGCCTTGGAGGGAAAGGGGAATACAGTGGCGGTGTGACCGGGCGGCTTCTAGAAAGCAACTTTTTCTCTCCCGCCCCAGTTCTTTGAGTCAAGGGCCGATTCTCGGGAAAGGAGGCCTGGTGAACCCCATGGGTAGACCCTTGGTCTCTAAGGACGCTTCAGAATTTGGTCCTTAGCGCCACAGAGCAGGGAAGCACACCTGTGTCTGTGCTGCCGCCTCTTAGGGACCCACTGATCCCAGTGTCTCGTTTTAACCTTCAAAGCTGCACCTGAAAAGGGCTCGGAAGAATTCACTGAAGGAAAGAACTGAGAGATCTCATGAGTTGCAGTCTGAACTCTGTTCCGGTAGTAGTCATCCGTTGATTTCCCTTATTTCGAGCTGCAGAGAAAGAATATTGTCTTACCCACGCCCAAGAGGTCCCTAATAAACAAACACAGGTTACTGCAGATTTTGAACTGGCCGTAAGCGCATTTCCCTCGTGTGAGAGAGAGTGCTAGAAAACTAACTTCAGGCCTCAGGGAGTTAGAACAGGAGTTCCCATCTCCATTTGGATGATTGTGCTCGTGGAGATCATAGTGTTGTCTTCATAAAGACGGAATAATTCTAGTTTTAACAACAAAAAAATGCTTATATTATACGTAAGCCTTACAATCGGTCAAAAACACAAATCCACACACCAAAAAAGTGAAACTTAGAGTAATTCTATTAACGTTTTAGTGTATTGTTTTTTGAAGAGAGTGTATAGTAGTGGTTAAGAGGTGAGACTTTGGAACCAGAGGGTTTAGGTTCAAAGCCAGGCCCTAGCATTTACTTGGTGATCTTTTCCAGGTTATGTAATCTCCTTAAACTTTAGTCTGTAATATAGACGTAATGATACTTATATCTTCTGGTTTTTGTGAAAGTTAAATGAGGTAATACACATCAGCAACGATGATGTTTTAATCATTTGCCAGCGCTTAAGAGGCGGTAAACGTTAGCAGGTGCTGTCAATGTAAGAAAAGAAACCATAACAGACATTTTAAATTGAGTAAGTTTTATCCACTAACGTTTGTCTCTCCTTGAGTGTTGTGGCAGTTGAGGTGGAGGCAGAATCGCATGCATTTAGTTTTAATAGTGAAACACCAGATTTCTACGAAGGCATGGTTTGAGAGGATATTCTAGTCCAGCTTTCTCATCTGACACCTAAGGGTTTAGAGACTGAGCATAACACGGAGAGACAGCTGTCAGTTCCCAAACACCAGCAATAGCAAATCCAGTCCAGGGCTCTCTTCACTACCCAGGTGTAAGTTAAATAACTATGCTGCATGCTTTGATATCTAACACAAGAGGCTTCTTGTGTAACCTCTGGGCAAGGCACAGAAAATACAGTTCCCTCCCCTTTTTTTTTTTTGAGACGGAGTGTCGCTCTTGTCAGGCTGGAGTGCAGTGGCGCGATCTCGGCTTACTGCAACCTCTGCCTCTCAGGCTCAAGTGATCCTCCCATCTCAACCTCCTGAGTAACTGGGACCACAGGCGCAGGCCACCACGCCCGGCTAATTTTTTTTTTTTTTCCTGTATTTTTTGTAGAGACGGGGTTTCGCCGCGTTGCCCAGGCTGGTCTTGAACTTCTGAGCTCAGGCGATCCACCCGCGTCGGCCTCCCAAAGTGCCGGGATTACAGATGTGAGCTACTGCGCCCGCCGATAATATAATTTTCTTATTCTTTGTAATTGACTAATCAAAAACTAATCTACTTCTCAAGTCATTACTTGGGGGTTGGAGAACTTGAATGTTTTGTTCTTTCCAATTTCTTTGTTGTTCTTATGCTTTCTTTTTCTCACTTATAGGTAATCCCTAAAGAGAGGAAATGTCATTGTAGGGCATCCTAGAGAATTGGAATGCAAATATGTAGAAAAATAACTTTTGCTTTGGTTATTGGGAGACTTACATAACTTTCTTGGAGTTGGCTTCTTTTTAACACCAGCTTGCAGCCAAATCACTGTCCATTTGGGTCTTGCTGCAGGAACCTCAGAGTAAATAAGACAAGTAAAACAAGGCCTTCATTAAGCAAAGGTTTTTATGGTTGGTATTTTAGTATGGGAGAGGCAGATACAGTTCATGTTTGATAATACAGCAAATCTGAAATTTTTGTAAATTGCCACAATTTGGATAACGATCAGCTGGAGTTTACCCTACACAGTGATCTGAATCAGATTATTTTGGATGCTTTCCTTTTAGTTAAACATCTATTTTTTAAAAAATGAGAACTCTTAGAAGCTTAAGATTTTAGAAGGCTATTTTAAAATAGGCTAGGAATTATTACAGTCAGAAATAAATAGGTGCATCTGAGCATTTCTGGACAGTTGTCAGCTGTTTTCAGTCTCTGCCCTGACTTTCCATATGCTTGACACTCTCTCTCTCTCTCTATAAAATACTGTAATAGAATATATAATATATTTATACATTATATACATTTATATTTATGTAAAATATATACTCTATAATATATATTTTACATATATGTAATTATAACGTGTATACTCTATATATAGAAGTAAGCATATGGAAAGTAATATATATAAAAAATCATTTATTCAACAAATACTTAACAGTGTCAAGCTCTGTCCTAATTACTTGCAATACAGCAGTGGACAATATAAAGATAGAGCCTCCCCTCTAGAGTAGAGAGAAGACAGTCAAGTAAAGTGTAGTGTATCATACAGTGACAGACTGTGGAGTGATATTAGGTAAAGAGGGTAGAGATTTCTGTGAGGGAGAAGTTACTATTTTATGTAAGTTGGTTAGAGAAGGCCTCATTGTGAATGCCATTTGATCAGAGACTTGCCGGAGGTAAGGTAGCACCCATATAGCTGTATGAGGAAAAGCAGTGATCCAAACAAAGGGAACCATGGGCGCAAAAGCCTTAAGACTATAGGGTTCCTGTCATGTTCACAGAACAGCAAGGAGGCCAGTGGTGCTGGAGCAGAGTGAGGGGGAAGTTGTAGGAGATAAGATTAGAGAGATAGCAGAGGGTCGCATCTTATAGGGAGATTATAAAATTAGACTTCTGTGTTGAGACTTGACTATCAAAGATTCAGGGAGGTAGGATTAGGAGGCTATACCAATGAAGTTCACGTAGTAGTCCATTTGTAAACAAGGAACAGGAAATGCTAAATGAAAAGTAATGTGTATGGATACTAGTCCAGTGCTGAATCTTAACTAATTGCTTAGACTTGCTTTAAAAAGGTCTCTGAAGCTTTTTAGTTACTATGGGATATGCAGTCCATTGTTTGTTCTTTTAAGAAAGGATTTAGATTGTTCAAAATCTTAGCCAGAAACAGTACGAATACAATTTTGGGAATTTTGGCAATTTACAAAAATTTCAGATTTGCTGTATTAGCCCCATTTAAGCTTCTTAGAATTAGGTCCTTGTCTTTTAGACTGTGGCTGATATTTTTACTTAAGAAAAAAATGAATAGAAGTGAAAGGATTTGTTATTCTGGGAGAGTATAGTTTATTTCAGAAGTGATGATTGCCTCTGTTTTAAATCTGCAGGATCAAGGCATGTTATCTTTCTTTGAAGTTGTTCAATATCAAAATAGATGAGCCAAAAAGAATGAAACAGTGTGCTTAAGGTTTAAAAATGTAATGTTGAAATTGTTGGTTTTAGTTACTTTACTTTCTTATTTTACAGGGTTGGTTTTTGTTTTCCATTTTGTGGGTCTAAAATTTATTGTAAGGCTATAAGATGTACAGTGTGCCCATATAAAATTAGGATTGCCTTATAGAGGGGAAATTTATTTATTAAGATCCTTTCAGATGGATTTTATACCTGCATCTCTATACTAGCCAAGTCTGTCCAAGTGAAGTGGTAATGTTATCTTTAATTTACATTTTAAAACTTTTACGTAGTTAAATTTTAATAAAAAATCTGTTCTTGCCTTGGGAACTACCATAGATATGTTTTCTTTTTTTTTTTTTTTTTTTTTGAGACGGAGTCTCGCTCTGCCGCCCAGGCTGGAGTGTAGTGGCCGGATCTCAGCTCACTGCAAGCTCCGCCTCCCGGGTTCACGCCATTCTCCTGCCTCAGCCTCCCGAGTAGCTGGGACTACAGGCGCCCGCCACCTCGCCCGGCTAATTTTTTTGTATTTTTTAGTAGAGACGGGGTTTCACCGTGTTAGCCAGGATGGTCTCGATCTCCTGACCTCATGATCCGCCCGTCTCGGCCTCCCAAAGTGCTGGGATTACAGGCTTGAGCCACCGCGCCCGGCCCATAGATATGTTTTCTTCAGGGTACATTGAGCTAATTCCCCAAATTGTATTCATATTGTTTTATTTCATTTCCCTGTTCCCTTACCCAGGTTCTCTTCTGAGTTCAATATCATGTTTCTGTTCGTAAGTTCAGATTGTGTCTGTAGTTTTCCCCCCTTCATATTCTCTCAACTATCAGGTGAGAGTGGAACATTTCTTACTTCTTAATACTTTCTGCCTCCTCCCATTCTCCAGACAAATCTTGTCCTTCAATATAGCCAAAATGAACAGAGGGTTTGCAGTTCAGACATGTGACTATGTACATGTATTTTCTAGTTTTTTTCTCAGAAATCATACCTTCTCTTCCTACAGCATTATTCTCCCCTTTTCAAGCTTATAAGAGGGCCTAAGAGGGTTGCTTTAAAGGCTGTGGTATGATTCCAAACTGGAACAAGCCACCTGGAAAGTTAAGTTAGGAAGACTGTAGAGGTGGAATAAAGGGTTGGCAAAATATATGAGCCAGAAAGAAGGGAACAGTGTGCTTAAGGTTTAAAAAACAACAACAAAAAATAACTGCTCTCATTCAGCTAGTTTTTCAGCATCGGCCATCCTCCCAACCTCACTGAAATTTGGTTCTGAGGAGCTCTGCTTTCTAGAATATGGTTTCTTAACATCAGCACTATTGACATTCTTGGCCAGATTATTTGTTTTGGGAGATGCCCTATGCAACGTGGGATATTTAGCAGCATCCCTGGCCCCTACCCACTAGATGCCAGTTGCTTCCTCTAGTTGTGACTACTAAAAATGTCTCCCAAGGATTGCCAGATGACCACTGGGGGCAAAATCTACACCCTGTTGAGAACTACTGCTCTAGAAGGAGGCTGTTGAATGTCGTAGCTGGTGGCTTGTGTAAATATTACATCAATTGTGCTTTGTTTTTTCAATAAATGAATCTTGGAAATAAAAGACCTTTGTGTGAAAGTTGGTACTTTGGGTGGTAGAACCTTGATAGGTCCTATGACTTAGGTTTGATACATACTTAAGAATCAAGGTCCCTGAACCTCTGTGCCACACATGTCTACAACTTTACACAGGCAGATATCTCCAGGAATCAGTACATCTCAGCTCTTACGCTACATGCATATTATACTTTTTGTGGCATTATCCCTTCAAAATTATAGTCAGTGGACATTCAGTCAGTTTATAATGGTAATTAATGGGTTGGGAAGTTGAAGCACAGAGTGTCTTATCCTGTAACCTTTGTAATACCCCCCTCAGATCCTATGGATAGTAATAGATTCGCTTTATTCAGCTTCAGTTCATGTGGTATCTGAAGATCATTTCAGTCATTCGATAGATTTAACATTCCAAGCTTAGAATAGCCAGGTGCTGTGTTTTATGAGAATCACCATACATCATTTCAAGCCAAGTGTTCCAGAGGCAAGTAAGTGATTATGAACTTTGTAAAAATAATTCCTTTGGCCATTCAAGTCTGAAGATTGAAGTTATATATAACTTACTACTGTGTAGCCCTATATCCAGCTGCCGATTTTCATTAATACAGATTCCCAGCACAGTTACAGACTCTTGCTTTCTTGCCCATATGCTGACCAAATAATTAAATCAATGGAAATCAAAAATTGAATTGTATTAGACTAGCCAAAAGTGTTAAGCAGCAGCATCAGGTTCCATACTTAACACTATTATTTTAACTTTTTAAGCCTTATGTTAAACCACAAAAGGACTTAGGTGAGTGTGTTAAGGCTTTAAACAAAGTGATAAGAGATACAAACAGCAAGGGTCTTAATAGACAGGTGTTTGAGGTTAGTTTTTAGCACAGCTTCATTCAACTTGAATTGTTTAGCAATCAAAAGGACAGATGCTTGGTAATTTTAGAATGGTAGATTTAAAAAACATGATTCAAATGATACGGTTTTTAAATAAATCAGTATCAGTAATTCAGTTAATAAAAGCTAATTAAAGCAGGAATTGTAAAACATGTGGTCCTTTTTTCCACCAATGATTTTATATAGTGCTCAGGACTTTTAATATGTATATACTGACTGTCATTCCTATTATTTAGGATAAACTATACCATCGTGCTGCATCATGTGCAGAACTGAAATTGTTCATTGAAGACTTGAGATTAGAGCTTAGAAACATGTGAAGCAAGTGAGAAATCCTAATGTTTTATGCTCCTTTTTCCCATCTTTTGAAGCTTTCCTCTTTATAGTTGATAACAGCTTTTTTTTTCCCCATCAAGTCTTTCCAAAGCATTCGACTTGGTTTTGCACCCTTATTTTGTCATTTACATAATAATTACATTATTAGACTAATGAATACTACTGGTACTAACAGGTTTCGGAACAAGCAACTGAGGATCAGTAAACAACTCAAGTTGAAAGAATGGGAGTAGCAGTACATGAGTATTCTAACTACTAGTGTTTAATGCATTGTTGGCAGCTTTCCAGCTTGTCCACAGAAATGCACAGGGCTACTGATTGCTTAGCTCTGTGGGCACTATTCACACAAAATTTAACATAAATAATGCCTCCTGGAGTTATTGTATATAGTGGCTCTGGGAATGGGAGGTGTTGGTTAATCTAGCTTAGTCTGAGAAATGGAGGGTCTGTGAAGAGCTTCTACTCTGTAAGAAAAATAGGGCCTGGTAGAAAACAGATTGTAACCTAAAAAGGTTAAATAAAATTTGTGATAGCAGATTTAGCATGTAATGTTAATTTTTTATGTTGCTGAAATAGGTGGGCAGCCTCACAAAAGGAGAAAGACCTCTGATGCAAATGAAACTGAAGATCATTTGGAATCTTTAATATGCAAAGTAGGAGAAAAGGTATGTCACACAATAGGCACAGGCTGTGATGGGTTTAAAAGAATGTGGTTGACTGTGCTTTAATTTTTGCAGCTGAAAACTTGAACTACATTTTGGTAAAGCTGGTATTACCATGCATCTGTATCCCAAATTGAATCCATGTTGAAGCCCCTGGGATGCAGATAATTGATTATTATTAGTAATTTAGTAATTAATAATTTTCATAGAAGATGAGCCTTAGAAGGGACCTAGGGTATAGCCCCTTAATTTATACATGAACTAAATCAGCCCTGAATACTTGAGGTAATTTGCCTAGAGTAACAGAGTGAATTAGTAAAAGAGGTAAAATGGAGCCCATGGTGTCCTCCCATTTCTAATACTTACCTGCTATCATAGACTGCTTAGTTTTTAAATTTCACTCATCAACTTTTCATGGATTTCTAAAGAACAATAACTATCTGAATTGATTTATACTAAACCCATTATAGCTCTGTCTGCATGTAAGACTATTTTCATGATCGTGTAGAAATTTTTATTTTAGTACACTAAAATAGCAATTAAAAGGACATGATTGGTAATGATTTTAAAATGATCGATTTTAAAATATATATTTACATTTAAATAAATTTTTAACAATAAATTTATATTGCTGAGTACTTGACAGATATTTAATGTGATGTCCTCTACAGAGTGCCTGCTCTTTGGAGAGCAACCTCGAAGGCTTGGCTGGTGTTTTGGAAGCTGATCTTCCTAACTACAAGAGCAAGATCTTAAGGCTTCTTTGTACAGTGTATGTATGCAAAAGATTTATGAATCCAGGTGATAATGTATTATCTACTCTTAAATGCTTTGGGAAATGTTTAAAATACATGTTTATGTTCTATATGTCCTTGGCTTTCCTTCTATGGGGAAATTTGTACAAATGAGCCAACCTTTGGCCCGTTTTTTTTTTTTTTTTTTTTGAGACGGAGTCTTGCTCTGCCGCCCAGGCTGGGGTATCAGCTTACTGCAAGCTCCGCCTCCCGAGTTTACGCCATTCTCCTGCCTCAGCCTCCCCCTTTGGCCCGTTAATGAACTCTTTTTCTTAGGGATAAAACTAAAATTGAGCATTTTCCTTGTGTGTTATTTCTTAGAACCTTAGAATCATTTTAGTTGACTTTTTATAGAGAGAGTACTGTCTCATTCAGATACATATTTTTAAGCATGTACATTTAAATGTATGATACTTAGATTTTAAAATTAGTAGTACCAAACAAATTTGGGAATTGGTAACTCAAGTAATAGCTCTTCTTGGAAGACTGAAGATGCCTTGGAAGCCACTATTAATAGGCATACTCTCTGAATAAATGAGAGTCTTTGTAGTTACATGAAATTGTAACATATCCTTGAGGTGTTTTTAAATGATGAAGGTCACGTTTATCACTTCTCAGCCTTTTAGTTTAGATCAAGTGAAGGTAACTTTAAGAAACTACTAAGGAAATCTTCTGAAATCCTTTATTAAAATGGAGTAGTATTTATACTTAAACTGTTGGAAACCTTGTTTGTTTAAGGCTGAACTTGTATTGCTTCGAAGTAGTCTTCTTTAATTTTTGGTTTTGGTAGGGTTTCAGGGAGTACAGTTACCATCAACACAGGTATTTTTTTGAAGACCTTAATTGTCCCTGATGTTCTGCTAGATACTTTAGGAAAACAAGTCAAAGAGAATCTCTTGCCCACTGAATGATTATGAGTTCTTACTTGCTTTTTGAGCTAATTGTAAAGGCTGCCTAAATTAGGAAAAATTGCTTTTTCTAAAGGTTTATTGTAATCCTTTCCCATACTTTTCAAATAACTTTAACAAAATCAACATACTTGGAGTAAGCAACTGACATGTAAACAAATCTTAACTATATCAGACTACATTTTTTAAAAATTCAATAATTAAGTTGGTAGGAACTTAGATGAAACCCGTTTTAATTGTGCATCTTTTCTAAGCAACTAGAATAGTGTTTCTCAAAGTAGAATTCTAGTTCCATGACATTTGGTTAGCTAAGTTTAGAAATTCTGAATGCCGCACCCCCCTTGATGATTCTGTATTAAAGAGGCTTGTTTCACCCAGGATTTCTGAGAGGTTTTACCATGGAAACCATGTTCTGTGGAAATGCTGTTCAGTTCCACTAAACACACTTGAAGAAAAACTGTTTTAGCATTAATTTTATTTATTTCAGTAAGATAACTTTACAATTAAATCATTTACTTAACTCTTGGATTAATTAATGAATTAAAATGAAAAATTACGGGACTGTGTTTGTAACATTTCTCAGTGACATGCTTTTTCTGAAGTATTTTTAAAGACATAGCTAAAAGTAGTCCTGTTCCAAAGTTAATGGAATGATAAAAAGATTAATATAAAATTCAGCAACTTAACGCTATTGTTTTGGGGTTTTCTCGTTATACTGGGTTCTTAAATCAGTGCACGTCTGTTACCTGAGAAGTTGACAATTTATACAACATTAGTTGGACTGCTGAATGCCAGGAATTACAACTTCGGTGGAGAATTTGTAGAAGCCATGATTCGTCAACTTAAAGAGTCATTGAAAGCAAACAATTATAATGAAGCCGTATATTTGGTAAGTTTGTTTGTTGGTATGTTACGACTTACTGTTGGGGTGGAGGGAAAAGGTGAGCTACAACCAAATAATTTAAAATGCTCCCCTGAAGCATTCTCATTCACTTTGATAGCTTCATAGGCCACCTTTATTTTGATGATACCCCCAAATCTGTAACTGTATCTCCATCCTTTCTCCTGAGCTCCAGTCCAGTATTCCAGATGCTAACTGTATAGCCTTCAGATATCTTACCAGGAAGTACCTAAATTAATGCAGCATTCATACCTCCTTTTTTCTGCCCTTTCCCCAGCTCATGCAGTGGCCACTGTGTACTGAATAACCCATCTATAAAGCTGAGCTTTAATTTTTGTCTTCCCTTTGCCTTCTTGTACCATACGTGTTCCCAATCCCTGTCAATTCTATCTCCCTAATTTCTCTCAAGTCTGTCCTTTCTTGGTCTCCAGGGCCTCTAGCATAGTCTATGCCTTCCTCCAGATGTTCTTAATAGCCTCTTAACTGATCTTTTTGCATCTAGATTCTGTTTTTCACTTTGTGTTCTACAGTGGCACCAGACTGGTCTTTCTGTAACTAGGCTCTGCACATGTTGGTTATTGGTTAAAAAACCCTTAGTTCCTTCCCATGACAGTGTGAGTGGTCTTAAAAGCCTGGTGCACAAGATGATTCCTTGGATTGCAGAAAGTGAATATTGAGAACTCTTATTTATCTTAAGTGGAAATGAAATTAAGCCTTACTAATAATACATAGATTAATGGTGATCCAGTGTATATCATAAATAAATATGTATGTGTTGAAGATGTGTGATCAAATTCTTTTTTACTGAGTACGCAATCAAAAAAGTTTGGACACCCATCAGGCTATAGGATTAAAGTCCAGACTCTTTAGCCTGACCCTTTATGGTTTCCCCAGTCTGTTTCTCTATTCTTGTCTCCCATACACTCTCTGGCAATATCAGAATAACTTGCAGATCCCAAAACACACCTCGTTTTTGAAGCTCTATGCCTATACTGCCTTCATTGCTCACTACTTGAGACTGTTGCTTATCCTTTATGACCTAGCCTAATTGTTACCTCCTTTGTGATGGTTTCCCCAACTCCCTTTGTCATTGTTCCCAGAAAACACTTAATTTGCCTTTTAGTGTGGGAGTCACTCATTTGTATTGAGATTGTGCTTATTCCACTAGAATGGGTCCCCTAACAGTTGACTTTTAGTAGTGTTTAGCAATAGCACACTAAGCACACCCAATAAATGTGTTCTGTAATTTCCATTTCTGTAATTCAGTAAAAATTACAGTCAAACAGAAAAGAAGGTTATAGGTTGAAATAGGTAGAATATTTTACAATCTGGATTGTTGATGTAGTATAGCATAGAAACCTATGAACTCACAGATTGCTGTCCTTTATATAGTTTTTGTTACAGCTTCTCAATTCTGCCATGGTAGCACAAAAGCAACCATACACAATATGTAACTGAATGAGCATGGCTGTTGCAATAAAAGTTAACTTATGGACACTGAAACTAGAATTTCATGTAATTTGTATGTGTCATAAAATACTTTTTTTTTTTTTTCAAGCATTTAAAAATGTAAAAACCATTCTTAGTTCCCAGCTATGCAAAAAACAGGTAGTAGGCTAGATCCAGCCCTTAGGCTATAGTTTTTCAGACCAATAGTTTAGGCTATAGAAGATTGCTTGTTTTGTAGTTATTATGAAGAACATTTAGATTTAATAGCAGAAATTGTTTGCCCCAACAGGTCCGTTTTTTATCTGATCTTGTGAATTGTCATGTGATTGCCGCCCCATCAATGGTTGCCATGTTTGAAAATTTTGTAAGCGTAACTCAGGAAGAAGATGTGCCTCAGGTAAGAGAACCCCTCATGCTGAATCTTGAGGGGTTCTTGAGGGGTTTCTGAATCCTGGTACTTCCATATAGTACCAGAAATCTTTCGCTGATAATCCATTAGCAATAAAGAAAAAATAACAGCAGACTATCACACTGTAAGTTCTTACTATCTAAAAATTAAGTTGACTGGCACACTGGTGGGTTCTCATAATATCTGTATGTTGGTTTAAATGATGCTGTCCAGTAAGATTAGAACTAATGTATCTGGAAATGCTCTGTATAAACCAGATGTCTTAAATAGCTTCCATAGGATTTCATTCAAGAATAAATAAAATATGAATGAATATAATTAAAGCATATTTTAAACTTAACTTTTTAAAAATCCTTTAGGTGCGGCGAGATTGGTATGTGTATGCATTTCTGTCATCTTTGCCTGGGTTGGAAAGGAGTTGTACGAAAAGAAAGATGCAGAGATGGACCGCATCTTTGCCAACACTGAAAGCTATCTTAAGTAAGGGCACAGCTCATAGTACTCTTTGTTGCTTAGGTAAAGGATATCTTATATCAGTGATATCATTTGAGTTTCTCAAAAATAAGCTGTAGAGTTCCTGAAGGTATTTTCTAGGTAATCCTGTTCTCCTGCTGTTTTAACTCACTGAGACCTCAAAGTAGTCAGATACGGTTTGCTTACTTTTGCCAGTGCAAAGGACAGTTGGTAATATAGCTTCTTTTAAGCTGCTTTTATATGTTTATAAAAGACATAAAACACCCTAGTGCAATAGTTCCTCAAATATTAGCGTGGATAAGAATTACCTGTGGTACTTAAAATGCTCAGACGCCAACCCCCAGACCTAATAAATTATACAGTTTGAGAGAGAGGTTTGGACATCTGTATTATTAACACATTTCACAAGTGGAGAGCCACTGCCCTAGCACATACAATGTGTTTGTTTCATGTAAATTAATCCTAAATCAAGCTCTTAAAACAGTGGTCCTTAACCTTCCATCCAGGTGGTACTTCTTAAGTAATATGACACATTTCAATTAAAATAGTCACATGTCTTCCCATTACCCATCTCTCCCAAGCGAATGTAAAAGCTTGGTTTATATTGTTAGATACAGTGATAATAAATAGGTCTTTTTAGTAAATTTATGCTTAACTATCCAGCAACATGGTAATGGTTATGTGGCCCTTAAGTTTTTACAGATTGATTTTGTTGTTAAATTTCACTTTCTCTTTTTTAAGTACTTTTTTAGATAACTGTTAATAGCTACTTAGTTGATTATTAAGTAAAGTTAAAAGAAGCTTAAAAAATAAGAATCTTTTGGCCAGGTGCAGTGGCTCATGCCTGTAATCCCAGCACTTTGGGAGGCTGAGGCAGGTGGATCACCTGAGGTCAGGAGTTCGAGACCAGCCTGGCCAAGATGGTGAAACCCCATCTCTACTAAAAATACAAAAATTAGCCAAGCGTAGTGGAGGGTGCCTGTAATCCCAGCTGCTCGGGAGGCTGAGGTAGGAGAATTGCTTGAACCCAGGAGACGGAGTTTGCAGCGAGCTGACATGGTGCCGCCACTGCACTCCAGCCTGGGCGACAGAGTGAGACTCTGTCTCAAAAAGAAAGAATCTTTTGTGTGTGTATACATATCCTTTCTCTTTTTTATTCAAGTGATAGCCCAATATACACACTGTTCTTCACTTGGCTTTTTTTTTTTCTTACTATAACTTGTTTCTGTTGCATAAAAATACTTCATAAATCTTTTTAACGGTTGTAGGATATTTCACTTTTTAATGTACCATGATTTCTGTAGTCTCCTGTTGGTGGACATTTAGGTTATTTTCAGTCTTTTGCTATTATAAACAATGTTTCAGTGAATATCTTTGTGTGTATGTCTTTGTGTACACGTGCAGATATATTTATGGGAGATATAAATTTTTAGAAATGGCATTGCTGGGTTGAAGGTTCTAAACAGTTTTAATTTTGATAGATTTAGTCAAATTACCTTTCAAAGAGATTATACTCTCCCAAAGAGATTATACCAGTTAACCTCTTTGTCAACGATGTTTGAAACTGAATCTCGACCTGCATCTTGATGATACACAGTACATTATCAAAACTGTTGATATCTGCCGCTCCAGTAGGTAAAATGTTATTTCATTGCTTTAATTTGCATTCTAATAACTATGAAGGTGACTGAGCATCTCATGTTTGTAAAAGCCTAAATGTAGATTTTCATTTTTATCTTTAGAAGACGCCAAAAGACTCATGTACCCATGTTACAGGTATGGACTGCTGATAAACCACATCCACAAGAAGAGGTAAATTGATTTCAGTCTCTTGTGGTACAAACTCAGTCAGCTCTTGAATAGATTCTTATCTCTGTAAGATACTTAGACCATTCCATTTTACCCCTTGGCTATGTTTCTGCATTTCATGATAGCTCCTTTTCATAGCTCTAGGTGTACAGTAGATTTTTAATAGATGATAGAATGTAATTGAAATATTCCCTTGTTCTTTGGGATGCCAGCTATTACAGAGTTGACATATATTTATGTAAATGCTCAATTTGAAAAATGTAAAAACAAACAGTTCCAAACAGACTTTATAAGTAAAATAAAAACAAAAACTTAGCACCTTTCTTTGTACCGTCTTGTAAGTTAGCTTACTTTTGTATCCTGTATTTTAAAGGGTAGTGATATTTTCATTTTGTCTAGTCAAAATGTTAATTATATTAATGATTAAAAATTAATCTGTCTTTAGTATTTAGATTGCCTGTGGGCCCAGATTCAGAAATTGAAAAAGGATCGCTGGCAGGAACGGCACATCCTAAGACCTTATCTTGCCTTTGACAGCATCCTGTGTGAAGCACTGCAGCACAATCTGCCTCCTTTTACACCACCTCCTCACACTGAAGATTCGGTGTACCCAATGCCAAGGGTCATCTTCAGAATGTTTGATTACACAGATGATCCCGAGGTAGGTGACCTACTAAAAGTCCTAGATACGACCTGTGTTGCATTGTGCTTGTGGGTTAATCCCGCTTGAATTATGCCTGTGGTCTGTTTTAATTTTGAGTTGTTTTTTGTCTAAGAAGGTCAATAGCAATGAAGTTAACTTTTTAATTCAGTGAATGATATCACTTCATTATGCAAGAAATTATATTTAGCATGTGTAAATAGATTAGAGAGACATGCACAGTTTGCAGGCTAAGAGTGTGGGTTTTGGGTTTTGAGAGCTACATTGGGTTGTGTTTTAATCTTGGTTTAGCCAAATACTAGCTGTGTGAATTTGGGAAAGTTGTTTACTTCCCTGTGCTTTCGTTTTCTGAAGGTAATATTAATAGTATATATCTCATGTTATGAGGATTAAATTATTATTAACATGTAAAATGCATAGAACAAGAACAGTGTCTGTCACATGATGAATGCTCAGTCATTCTGGCCATTTTTCTTTCTTTTTTTTTTTCTTCTTTTCGAAATGGGGTCTCACTCTGTTGCCCAGGCTAGAGGGCAAAGGTGAGATCTAAGCTCACTGCAACCTCCGCGTCCTGTGCTCAAGTGATCCTCCCACTTCAGCCTCCTGAGTAGCTGGGACCACAGGCATGTGTCACCTAGCCTGGCAAATTTTTTGTATAGTTAGGGTTTCACCATGTTGCCCTGGCTGGTCTCGAACTCCTGGGCTCAAGCAATTCGCCCGCCTCATTTTCCCAAAGTGCTGGGCTTACAGGCATGAGCCACTGCACTTGGCCATAGTTATACTTAATAAAGTTATTTCTCAAGAAAACCACCTAGTTTTAGATATGGTCCCTCTTTCTTTAGGCAACACAGCCTGTCTTGTGATTATTCGTATTGTATGATTATTTGAAAACAAATATTTAAAGTATTTTTAATTAAAAAGTTCCAAAGATTAGTCTAAGTTGACTTTATCGTTTTTAATATACATATTCTTTGTTTCAAAGTCAAGTTTCCTGGCAGCCATGGTACTATTAAAATTGTATATTGTACAATTAAGAAAACTTACAATTTTCATTGTGAGTGCTATCCTGTGTATTGTAAGATGCTCAGTGGTATCCCTGACCTCTACCCTCTAAATGCCAATAGCACTCTCCCTGCCTCAGTTTTGACAACCAAAAATATCTCCAGAGAGTGCAATAGGTCCCCATGAGGGCAAAATTAACCCCAGTTGAAAACTATTGCCGTAAAAATTAATATTACCACCTAAAGTCAAATTTGAGTTTCTTTCTCCTATTGTCTCTTTTCTGTCCTCTGGTAAAGTGCTTATGACCAGTAGGAATTTAGTATATATGCAATCTATTTTGGAATAAAAATTTGTCAGTCAGTTACATATACAAAATTATCAACTGCCCTCTTTGCTATATTCCATATGTAACCAAATACTTTAGTCAAAATTTTGTAATGATCTACTTAGATATATTTAACTGAAAATCTGGTTTACATTTAAGACTGCTAATGTTTGTGATCAGATTTTTTTTTTTTTTTTTTTTTTTTGTGCAAGGGAAACTAGAATGGGACCTCAAAATTTTTTTCTCCTGTATTTATATTTAATTGGTATCACCTCTGTAAGGTGCATGTCCATCCCTTGCTAGAAGAGTATAAATATATAAAATACTTACTACTCTCAAAATGAACAGAATTTTGTTTTTGTTCTGGCCTTTTACAAGTTGTTTATTAAAAAACATTAGAAATTATAAAAAAAGATTAAAATCATCCAAAAGTCATTATTAAAGGTCTGTTTTGTGTTTTTTGAACCTGTTTGCTGTGAATATGCTTAAGAATGAAATAATGCCATGTAGGGAATATGTTTTTTTTTTTTTGAGACGGAGTCTCGCTCTGTCGCCCGGGCTGGAGTGCAGTGGCCAGTTCTCAGCTCACTGCAAGCTCCACCTCCCAGGTTTATGCCATTCTCCTGCCTCAGCCTCCGAGTAGCTGGGACTACAGGCGCCCGCCACCTCGCCCGGCTAGTTTTTTGTATTTTTTAGTAGAGACGGGGTTTCACTGTGTTAGCCAGGATGGTCTCGATCTCCTGACCTCGTGATCCGCCCGTCTCGGCCTCCCAAAGTGCTGGGATTACAGGCTTGAGCCACCACACCCGGCCGGGAATATGTTTTAAGCTTAGACGATATATTATGGGTATCTTTCAATTCATACATGATTTTTTATGGCTATGTGATATTTGAATAGAATTTTCTGTCTCCATAGTTACTAATGGAAATAATTCACTCCCTTGGTTTAAAAAATAAACTCTGTAAGGCTTGTATTATCCAAAGTTATTTAGTTTCATATAATAATTGGTGTGTAAAGTAGGCAGTGGTTGTATGGTTAGGTATGAGATGTAGTAGAAGAAGCACTATAGCTGATACTCTGGGGTATAAGTGAACATGGCAATGGAATTTACTGAAATATAGAGCTTTAACACTTCAGAACTTTTATCCCCACCACCCAGTATAGTGTCTAGAACATAATAGTCTCTCCAATATTTGTTGAATAAGTGAAAGAAATCTGTGTTCTAGGCCTGTAGTGTACACATTTGATTTTCTTTCCAGGGTCCTGTCATGCCAGGGAGTCATTCAGTGGAAAGATTTGTAATAGAAGAGAATCTTCACTGCATCATTAAGTCCCACTGGAAGGAAAGGAAGACTTGGTAAGATTCTTTCCATAGTACTTTTAGAAGGGAGAGAAAGCAGCAATTTTGATGATTCAGTAAGAGCAAAATGTATGTTGAGAGTGTAAGAAAATTTTATCCTCCTGACTCTCTGTCTCGCTAAAATCAATTTCTAAAAACACTTGCATTACTTTCTTGAGGTTCTTCACCCTTATATAGTACTTTTCAAGGTGCTTTATGGTAATAAGCCTATGATGCCAGTCTTTTTGGTGTGGGTATTTAGCATATGCTATGGAGAGCTTGAATGGCAAGTTATTTTGGGTTTGGATATCAGTGGTTTTGCTGTTTTCAAAACACCCAAACTTTGGAGTTTTTTTTTTTTTAAATAAAATTTTCTTAAACTTTGGAAAGTTTGGTTTAGATTTTAAAGTGGAAATGAGTATAGTATTTTGAGAGTGATCTACTCTATTAAAACTTTTTTAGGTTAGTACATCTGAATATGCTTCCTTAGTATTATTACCTAGACTCCTTTTGATCTTTCAAGAAATTTTGGATGCATTAAAGATTTTCCTTGTGCTAGACAGAATAATTTATGCCATAGTTAAATGAAGTAACTGAAATCTAGGACATTTCAAAGAAGATTTTTCTTTGCTTATATCTAAACACATTGCTTTTGAAACTGCTTATTTGACTTTTCATGTGTCTTCGTATACTTATTAAACTTAAATTACACTTTTTATAGTGCTGCACAGTTAGTGAGCTATCCAGGGAAGAACAAGATCCCCTTGAACTACCACATAGTTGAGGTATGCATTCCATGTGGAGCGTGTTTCTGAATTTCAGAATCTTTCTGTTGCCTTTAAAGTATAATCTACTCTTGGCTTATGTATGTATGTATGTATGTATTTATTTATTTATTTATTTATTGCTACTTGTCTGGCATTCAAAATTAACAGAGAAGCGAGGAAATTGCTGTCAGTTTTGGTGCTCTATTAGCCATGTTAGGAAAGAGAAAAAAGGAGATTGAAACCAGTAGCCAAATGGAATTTTGAGTTGCCTATAAGCTATTTATATAGTATGTCTTCATTCATGGATCGTTGTTGTGGATAATGTAAGTTACCTCTAGCTCTGGTAATACATTATCCACTTAACATATGTGTAAGTGGCTTAAATACTTTAAAATACCATTTTAGATAAATAATACATCTTTAGTTGTGTTTATCTGGCCTCTCAGTACTAGCATAAACTTGGTTAGTGTATTATTTCCTGTAACACCAAGTATAGATGAATCATCATTTATACTTAGAAATCTAAAGAGCCAAGCAGTTTAGAAATAGAGTAGCAACACTTTTGACTTCATATTAACTCATACAAAAGGTTGATGTTAGTATACAATTGAATACATTATAGAGATGTATATAAAAAAAAAACAGTGTTCATTTGACATGTGAGTCAAACTGTTAACTGAATTTTTTTTTTTTTTGAGACTAGGTCTTGCTCTCTTGCCCAGGCTGGAGTGCAGTGGTGTGATCTTGGCTCACTGCAGCCTCTGCTGCCTGGGTTCAAGCGATTCTTCTGCCTCAGCCTCCCGAGTAGCTGGGACTACAGGCGCACACCACCACGCCCGGCTAATTTTTGTATTTTTAGTAGAGACAGGGTTTCACCATATTGGCCAGGCTGGTCTTGAACTCCTGACCTTGTGATTTGCCCGCTTGGGCTCCCAGGGTGCTGGGATTACAGGCGTGAGCCACTGTGCCCATCCCACTGCATTATTTCATTATATTAAAGTATTCATGGACCAGGCTCTGGCTCGTACCTATATTTCCAGCAATTTGGGGGGCTAAGGCAGGCTGATAGCTTGAGCTCAGGAGTTCGAGACCAGCCTGGGCAACATGGCAAAATCTGTCTCCACTGAAAATACAGAAAAAAGAAAGAGAGCTAGCTATGGTGGCATGCACCTGTAGTCCCAGCTACTTGGGAGGTTGAGGTGGGAGGATCACTTGAGCCTAGGAGGTCAAGGCTGCAGTGAGCCGAAATTGTGCCTCTGCACTCCAGCCTGGGTAATAGAGTGAGACTCCGTCTGAAAATAAATAAATAGTATTCATGAAAAGACAGCATAGATAGGATGTATTAAGAGTCTTATCGTCTACTGACTGATGCTGGATGGGCCTGATAGGATGTGTTAAGATACACATTTTATTAATATTGCACTTTTGTGCTTTTTTAAAAAAAGTGCTGTGTGTTTCCTATCTTTACAAAACTTAAGTGTACTTAATGCTGTGAACTTGGCTCAGTGACATGTCTGAAATGCAAAATGTCATTTTTAAATCTGCATAATGTATAGAAATTCATCAGACCGAAGTGTAGAAGTGTGAGAGATGGGTAAGAGTAAAGGATGCAGACTAGGGCTTTAGAATTCTAGGCAGGTGGTCCACCAGTTATACAGAGAGAGTGGGAAGGAAGTTTCCGAATAAGAGGCATGGCAAAGAAGTCTTGGACTGCTGGAAAGATCTGGGCATCTATTTCAAGTAACAGTGTGGAATGACTTGATTTTCTTGTTTACTGGATTCAAGCAATTCTCCTGCCTCAGCCTCTCAAGTTGTTGGGACTATAGGTGCCCACCACCACACCCGGCTAATTTTTGTATTTTTTGTAGAGACAGGGTTTCACCGTGTTGGCCAGGCTGGTCTCAAACTCCTGACCTCAAGTAATCTGCCTGCGTCAGCCTCCCAAAGTGCTGGGATTACAGGCATGAGCCACTGCGCCCAGCCTAAGAGTTCTTGTTACTTATAGTAACCCAGAAGGTGGAGGTTGCACTGAGCTGAGGTCGTGTCACTGCACTCCAGCCTAGGCAACAGAGCAAGACTCCATCTCAAAAAAAACAAAAAATCCTTTTAGATTCTGGGGACAGTAAACAAGAAAAAAGCTCTACATCCTGACTCAACTGTGATGCTTTCAAAGTTGGAATTTAATTGCTTAGTTTTCTGGGAGGAATGTAGATCAAATAAGCATTAGTGTGGTATATTTTTATTTGATTGAATTATAGAGAGAAGAAATTTTCCTTACAGTTTTCAATTTTAGATTTTTGTGTTTGAAAGAGCATAATTTTAAATATTAAAAAGTAATTCCATTTTCATTATGAATGCCATGGAGTTAGAGCTCAGATTTAGAATGTTAAGGTCTTTCTAATAGAAGTGCAAAGATAGCAGTTGGACTGAATTATGACTCATGATTCTTTTGTAGGTGATCTTTGCAGAGCTGTTTCAACTTCCAGCACCCCCTCACATTGATGTGATGTACACAACACTCCTCATTGAACTGTGCAAACTTCAACCTGGCTCTCTACCCCAAGTTGTATCCTTTCCTTTGTTTTTAAACTTAATCTCTTTGACCGGGTCTTAGAGGATTATTAAATATTTCTGCTTGTGGGTTTAAATTTTGTAGGTAAAAAATGTGGCTTTTGAAGTGTGTTGTGTGTGTGTGTATTACATGTATGTATTTTTATGGTCTGTAAATACATATGTACCTATAAATATGTAGATATACGCTTCACTGTTTGGGTCAGGAAGTTCAAAAATAGACAACAATGAAATTGGTTGCCTAGATTGGCTTTTCCTCTCGCAAAAGATTTCTCTGAAGCATGTGATGCTTGCTGTTTGATACAGCATTTTACCCACAGTACTACTTCTTTCAGAGTTGGAATTAATCTTCTCAAACCCTGCCACTGATTTATTAGCTAGGTTTCTATGATATTCTAAATCCTTTGTTGTCATTCAGCAATGTTCCAAGGAGTGGATTCCATCTCAAAAAACCACTGTCTTTGCTCATCCATTGAAAGCAGCTTTTTATTTTTTAAAGTTTTATTATGGGATTGCAGCAATTAATAATAATGGAAAAGCTTGCTTTATTGTAAGAATTACCAGTATGTGACACAGACGTGAAGCAAGCATATGCCATTGGAAAAATGGTGCCAGTAGACTTGCTCGTTGCAGGGTTACCACAAACCTTGTTTGTTTAAAAAAAAAAAAATGCAATTTCTGCTAAGCACAATGAAGCAATGTATGCCTGTGTGTATGGAGGAGCATGGGGAAATCTGGGAGGCGATGAAAATATTATCTTGATTTCACGAGTGTGTAGACGTCAGATTAATTATACATCACTGATATTTCAAAGCTGTAAGAAAAAAAATCAAAAACAAGATCAATTGTATTAGAATATGTTCAACATTATTAATCATTATAAAGACTTGAAATGTTTTATTTCTATTCTTGTCTATTACAACTTATTTGGGATAAAAGTGGAGAATAGTTTTCCTTATCTTAAATTCACAGCTTGCACAGGCAACTGAAATGCTATACATGCGTTTGGACACAATGAACACTACCTGTGTAGACAGGTACAGTAATTGCTTTACTGCTGAGCTGAGTTAGCAGCTTTTACTTCCTATACTTCCTAAAGGAATTTGATAAAGACATTTTTAAGAATTTCCATGTTTAGTTTTTTTTCTTGCCTCCCAAAATAACCTTTGTACAATAACCAGATTCATACTTGTTTAATGTAACATTACGTTTTTTGATGTCCATGCTATGGTTTTCTTTAATTTCATTCTCTAGTCAAGTATCAAAGACTATACTTTGGCTCTGCCATCTATAAAATGTTCTATCTGCAATTTCTTTTTTTTATTTGAGATAGGGTCTTGCTCTGTCACCCAGGCTGGAGTGCCGTGGGATGAGCATAACTCATTATAACCTTGAACTTGTGGGCTCAAGCAATCTGCCTGCCTTAGCCTCCATCCTGGGTAGCTGGGATTACAGGCATGAGCCAGTGTACTTGGCCTACAATTTCATCTTTTTTTTCTTCAGTTTCATCATCGTTTATATGAGGAAAATAATATGTACCTTGGAAGTTGTGAGAATTAAATAATAAACATGTTAGGTGCCCACACAAAACAGATACTAGAATTGTATCTGTCATTGACCTAAAAAGGATAAAGAGAGTTGGCAGAAGATACAGCTGCATGTAGGGGAATATGCTTTTCATTAACTCTGTAAAATCGGGTTTTATCTATCTGTTTGAAGGCTTATGTAAGTTTCTGTTCTAAATCCCAGCCATTCTTCCTTTTTGTCTCCCCACCACCCCTTCTCTACATAGGTTTATCAATTGGTTTTCTCATCATCTAAGTAACTTCCAGTTCCGTTGGAGCTGGGAAGATTGGTAAGTGATGATGTGTTTTATCCTACTTTTCTGTAGTCAAAAAACTGCTCATTTTTAAAACTGTAACATAAAAGTGACTGAAATATTTAATTTCTTGGAAACTATTTGTAGTTAAGTATAAATAGTTACAAGTGCAATTATAACTTAAAACTTGTAAGTTGTTATAAGTTCACAGATAATTATAGTACAAATGAGTGTAAGTGCAGATGATACATAAGAATTGATAAAACTACATTTCCTCCTCAGGTCAGATTGTCTTAGTCAAGATCCTGAAAGTCCCAACCAAAGTTTGTAAGAGAAGTTCTAGAAAAATGTATGAGGTAAGTTTTTTGTGTTTTCTCCTTTGTTTAGGTCTTTTAACTTCTTTGGGAGGATTTCTTTCTCTTCTCTGCACTTGTGATATGTGTTCAGAATATTGGATTCAAAGTCTACTTACTCATCTTCTATCCCATTTTTAATCAAGATTTAGGCTAAAAAAAATTAGGCAACCATGCCATACAGATTCCATGTGAATTTAAGCCGGTAAGTTCTTTTAAAGATGTTACAGGCTGGGCGCAGTGGCTCACCCCTGTAATCCAGCACTTTGGGAGGCCAAGGCGGGTGGATCACATGATGTCAGGAGTTCAGACCAGCATGGCCAACATGAGTCTCTACTAAAAATATAAAAATTAGGTGTGGTGGCACATACCTATAATCCCAGCTACTTGGGAGGCTGAGGCGGGAGGGTTGCTTGAGCCAAGATTGCGCCTTTGCACTGCAGGCTGGCCGACAGAGCGATACTCTTATCTCAAAAAAATAAAAAAAAAGGATGTTATGTATGAAATGAATTCAGATTTATAGAAAAGTTGGCACAACAGTACCAATAATTCTGTATCCTGTTCACCTAGATTCCGTAGCTATTAACATTTTATCATGTTCGCTCTCATGCTCACTCCCTTTTCCTCTCTCTCTAGAGACCCGTTATATTGGTTTTCCTTTGAGAATCAGCTGCATACCCAGCTGATGTAACAGCCCATTATCCTTTAATGTTCCATTACATATCTTCCCCAAACAAAACCACTTTCCTACCTAGCAAGCATACAGCCTTCTAGATCAGGAAATTAGCTCTGGTACAATCCTACACATAATTCACAAGTGCTGCTGAAATTTTGCCAGCCATCCCAACGTCTGTATTTCCTGTCTAGTCTGTAATGTTTTATTTTTTGTTTTTTGGAGACAAGAGTCTCACTCTGTCACCCAGGCTGGAGTGCAGTGGCGTGATCTCCGCTCACTGCAAGCTCCTCCTCCCAGGTTCATGCCATTCTCCTGCCTTAGCCTCCCAAGTAGCTGGGACTAAAGGCGCCCGCCACCATGCCTGGTTAATTTTTTGTAGTTTTAGTAGAGATGGATTTTCACCGTGTTAGCCTGGATGGTCTCAATCTCCTGACCTCGTGATCCACCCACCTGAGCCTCCCAAAGTGCTGGGATTACAGGTGTGAGCCACTGCACCCGGCCTGGTCTGGAATCTTATCCAGGTATATGTGTAGTGTTGAGTTGTTCTCTCAGATTCCTTCAATCTTGAACACTTATTATTTTTCTGTCTTTGTGTTTTTACCAGTTTGAAAGAGTCTAGACCTTACTTGGATTGCTCTGATATTTCTCATGAGCAAATTGAAATTGTTAATGCTTAAATTGTTAATGCTCTTGGTGTGTCACATCTAGAGGCACGTGATTCCCACCCCTGGTGATGTTAATCTTGATCCACCTGGTCATGTCAATATCTGCCAGCTTTCTCTACCTTAACCTTACCGTTTTTCTCTTTAGTAGAATTGATCAGTATTTTGTGGGAAATATTCTGAAGTTTTACTCTTACTCTGTTCTTCATCAGATCTCCATCCTGCTTTTAGCAGCTACCAGTAAGATGGTTGCCAAGTGATGATTTTCTCATTCCATTATTTTTCCTACATTTATTAATGGGCCTTCTGTAAGAGCTGTCCTTTCTCCCCCATTTATTTATTCCTTTATTTATATATCAGTAGGGACTAATTAATTTATATTTCATTCGATGGGTTATAAACTATGAGGATCATTTATTTTGATGCCCAAATTGTCCCTGATATGTACATGAGGAGTCCTGGTAAGCTCTATATATTTTGTTTTGTTTTGTTTTTGTCTTTGTTTTTAATGTCCCCCACCATTCATTGAGCATTTCCTTATTTTCTAGAATAACATGTTTAGGATCATCTTGCATATTTCTCCTAAATACCATATTCTATTAGTAAAGGACTAATTAGTAAAGGACTAATGGAATATGGTATTTAGGAGCCAAGATCTGGGCACTTGATGTGCTCATTGCCATTGGGGTGTCATTGGTTCTGAGCCTCTTGGTGGGCACACATCCATCCATCCTAACTATTTTTAAGTCCACCTGTGTGTATATATGCCTTAATTTCCAACTCAGTACCTTATTTCTACACTTCTTCTCTACCATGGTTTGTAAATACCTTCTCAGGCAGTAAGAAACTTGGCTCCCATTATCCTCAATATTTATTTATTTGATACAATGTAGCCAGTCTCCAAAGTGTACGGACTGTCATCTTCACCACACCCCATCATCATCCCACATCCTTGGCCACCAGGCTCATGAGCTCACTCACCCATACCTCAGTTGCAAGCCAGTAAGTTCCGCAGTATGCCTGAGATTTGGTGTGCTGCCTTAGACAAAAACTCAAAGGATTTTTTTTCCTTTCACTCTTGGTTGTCAGCTGAGTTCAAGTTGTTGGAGATTGTGACTTTCTGGGTAAGTTGGGTGTTACTGAAGAATGGAACTGATAAAAGATACTTTCTGAGGCTGTTATTTGTATTGTAGGTTGTCTTACCATCAGCGTATATTAGATATTGTTCCTCCTACCTTCTCAGCTCTATGTCCTGCAAACCCAACCTGCATTTACAAGTATGGAGATGAAAGTAGCAGTAAGTAATGAAACAAATTTGTCTGTCTTTAAAAGGTACCAGTTAAAGTATATTTAAATTAGTTGTTTAAAGTGGAGAAATTGAACTTTTTCTTTTCTTGGGGTTTATGTTTCCTGTATTTGAAGGGTGGTCTAGCATTAGCCACGTTTTATTTGCCCTATCATCATTTTGAGGATTTGGTTGTGATAAAATTAATTAATACTGGCATATCTTTTCTTTCTCTTTTGAATGTGTTAAGTATAGCAAGATGAATTTATAGTTAGAACTTACTAAACTGAAAATGTGTATTTGTCATGGTGATAGAGATTACTTGAATTAATTATCTTGTTCAGGTGTATTGAGAACATAGATGTCCATATTCTGTGGCAGTATGCCTTTAAAAGTAAATTCTTAATTATGATTTTCTTACCTTTTGGTCACATAATTTCTGAAATTGCACCATAAATCAGGGAGTGTAATTTGATGTGCCATTTTGCTCTTTGCACAGTGTTTACACTTAATGTAGGTAGAGTATTATACATTGTTGATCACTGGTAGAGTTAGGTATGGAGTTTTTTCCAACTTATCCTTTGCAGATTACACTTAACACAGCCCCTCCATGATCCTTCCATTTCATGTTGTGTAGAGGTTCTTCACATCTCACAACTTTCTGCTGTTCCTTGCTTTTCATACTGTACGCCTGTTTCTCCACCTCTGTCTCTGACTGTACCTGTTTCCCTTGAAATAAACTGTGTTGGTCCTGGTACATTTGCTATTTCATTATGTCAGCTCTGAAAAATAGATATGATTATCAAAACCACAATGAGGAAATGGCTTCCAAGAGGTCAAACTAGAATGAGATTGCTTCTGAGTGGTGGAGCCCAAATTCAGGCGTAGGTGCACTGCTGAGTGGCTGTGCTCTTAGCCACTGTGCTTTTTGGCAGATCAAAGGTTCATGCAGCACTTAGAAGTGCCAGGTTTTGAGTTTTGTCTTGTACTCGTTCCAAGAATGATAAAGTACAGTCTTTGCTGTCAGAAAGCTCAGACTTTTGTTGAAGATTAAGCTTTCTTTTTTCCCCATAGGATCAACTCAGCCTAACATTCAAGGCCTTCATAACCATTGTTCCTACTTTGTTATTTTTCACTTCTCCCCACATGGGCCTCTACTTCTGCCAGGTCCATGTCCTTTTTTATTTTTTCCATACTCTTTGTTCTTGGCTTTGCTATTACCCCAGTCTGGAAAGCTCTTTCTAGCTCCACTTCCTTTTCTCCTTCTAGATTCTAGCCCAAGCTAGAAGGAGAAAGCTCAATAGCTGTAAATACTTTTTAACCTTTAGCAAGCCAGTTTTCTATTGCTCCCTGGCTGTGTCTAATGTGAATATCTTGGTTCCCCAGCTGGAATGTAGACTGGTGACAGGGGATTCTGTTTTTCTTTGCCTTCTTTCTTTTAGAGAAAAAGCTCACAGCAGGTGTAATATGACCATCCTCACGTGACTGTTGTAATTTACTTCATTCATTCCAGTAACTCCTACTCTATGACAGGATTGCCTTTTTTGTTACCTCTTTGTCTGCCTTACATTAAAAGCAGATTTCTTGTTGCTCTGGTGATGCCTTACGGTGTATACTAGCACAAATTTTTATAATAAGGACTTAACTGATACCAATAGTAAATACAAGGAGTCCTATCACATGAGCATCTGACTTACATAGATTCAAACTTGTGGACTCAGCAAAAAAGAAAAGTACAAAAACAAAAACCTCTCTAAACTTGGCAGCCATTACCTTGTTGAGGCTCAGACTTCGTTTCCATGGTCCCAAGGAAAGAAAGAGGAAATGGGTGTTGGCAAAATGAAAGAGAAGTACGTTGGTTCTGGGCTTTTGAGCCCGGGAGAGTTGAGGGCATTAAAAGACAGTTTAACTGTGTCCACTCTTCTCCTTACCATTCATCTTGAGGATGATCAGCACCTTGTACTCAAAATTTTACTTAGCTAAGTGTCCTTAAGGAATTGTTGAAATGAGAATTGTCCCTTTTTAGGTGAAAAACCATTAACCTATTAGAAAAAGCTTCCACATGTGGTACTTTTATACAGATTAAATATTGACCTTGGGATAAAGAGCATCCTATTTTGAAAGGAAGAATTTAAAAAAATTTTTTCTCAGTTATTTAACTATTCGTTAGAATAGTCTTGAAACCTGATCTGTCATTCCCCTTACCCCCAATTATGTGTTTAGATTCTCTTCCTGGACATTCTGTTGCCCTCTGTTTAGCAGTTGCCTTTAAAAGTAAGGCAACCAATGATGAAATCTTCAGCATTCTGAAAGATGTACCAAATCCTAACCAGGATGATGATGACGGTAAGTGGAATTTAGTATTTCTTGAGTGGAACTATGTATAGGCCAAGTTAAAGCGTAAACATAACTCTGGCAACATGATGCGCTTAAAGTAATATATCTGTATCTGTTTGACCTGTTCAGACTGTTGGTTGTTCCTAGCATCCCAGGTGTTTTCCCCTTATATAAAAAGAGATCCTAACATTTCTGTGATAATACCTTCCTTAAGAATATAAACTTCATCGTAAATACAAAGTAAAATATGTTACCACACAAGGATTTTTAACCCCTTTTATAGCCCTCCTAGCTTTCACCATAGGTTCCTGAATAGAAAGACTTGGTGTGTTATAAAGTTCGACATTTTCTCCAAGTCAAGCTATTAGAATAATAATGCTTAACATTTACTCAGTTATATACCATGTAATTCCAACCAGAATCCTAGGGGTTTTTCTGGGCAAGAGTGGGAAAATTGACAAAATAATTTATACAGTTCCCTGAATCAATAAATGGATATGCACATAGAAAAACTACTTCATCAAAATAAGATATTAGTGGCCTTTGGATATTTATTACTGGGATTTTGTTTGGATATCTCTAAGAAACTTGTGTTATGATATTAGAGAAAATGAGTTTAGAAAGCATAAGCCAAAATGATGGCATTAAATTTAGACATTGTCAGACATCTTAAGACATAAGCTTGTGTTAAGGGTTTGCTGGGTTTTTTTGTTTTTTGGGGGTTTTTTTGGTATTAATATAATAGAGACTATGAATAAGGAAACCTGTGTGATTTTTTTTTTTTTCAAGGAATGGATGATAGAATTAAGACAGTCACATAAAACTAAGAATTAAAATTACATGTGGTTTCATATTTGCAGTGTTTGAAATCAGTGACGGTCTTTTATTGTTTATTAGAACTAAAATACATTACACATATGTCTGCATATAGATGTGAGCATACCATCTATTTAGCATTTGAGGTAAGGCACCAAGGAATTGCTGTACTTACATTTTTCTATTTTACTATAAAATATTTTTCAGATGAAGGATTCAGTTTTAACCCATTGAAAATAGAAGTCTTTGTACAGACTCTGCTACACTTGGCAGCCAAATCATTCAGCCACTCCTTCAGTGCTCTTGCAAAGTATGTATGAGTACAAAGCCTTTCTTGAGGGTTTGGAACTTTGCTTCATGAACGCCAGTGGTATAGTAATTTTTACCTAAGATTGTTGAATATGAAGATCTTAATAATGTATAATTGGATACAGTGGGTTTGGGTTTGTGGTAGCTAAAATCCATATCCTAAGGCTTCCATCAGTCTGTTTGTACAGTTGGCATATGTACATGGTAAGCGCTTTTTTTATATAGACATTTAAAGTAGTGAAAAACCTAGATTTTTAGGACAGTCATATGCAGTTGGAAGTTCCTACGCTAAGTATCTTTGCAAAACAATGTAAGAAGAAATTAGAATCACCTACATTGTTGGGAGCCACCCAAAGGTTGACATCTAAAGACAGATATTTTTAACTTGTTAGACAGGGTCCAAAGGAAGAAAGAGCACATAGATTTTCCTCCAACCAAGCAGAGAAACTGAACATCTCACCCCATCTCTGCTTCCAAGGCTTTATGTTACTTGCAGGGTTCCCACAGAAGATGCAGTTTGAGTATTCCACCATGTTTGAAGACAGTTCCTTAGTCCTTACCTATTCTTGTACTGTAGCCCTGGGCTAACGGTAGTATATTGTAAATGTCTTGAGATTTTGTGACAGCTTCCTTAAAAACTATGAATCTCTAATCACACTTTTTGCATCCTTAATGGTTAATACTTACAGTTATTTTGCATTTGTGTATTACATTATAAATTGAGTAACATTGAAAAGGCTTTGGAAACACTAAAATGTTTAACGAATAAGTATATGTGATATTTTTTTCCCACCATTATCAAAAGGTTTCATGAAGTCTTCAAAACCCTAGCTGAAAGTGATGAAGGGAAGTTACATGTGCTAAGAGTTATGTTTGAGGTGTGGAGGAACCATCCACAGGTAAAAATTATTTAATTAGACATGTTGAAGCTCTGATTATATAGGTATAAAAATAAGGCCGTTAATTGCTGCTGTTTTGTTTGTAAAACATGAAATTTGACTCTGCCTAGATAATGGTTTTTAGATCTAATTCTTTCAGTGCTATGGGAGTAATGATGTTTGATTCATTCTTGAAAGAGAAAGCATTATTATGATTTGGTTTTGAACTATAATATCTCAACATATTTTAAATGTTCAGCAAGAGGTTTATCTAGTCTATCCAATTTCTAAATACAAGCTCCAGATTTCTCAAACCTTAATATATATTGTGTATTATAAAGAAACATTTAAATAAATTTCATAAAACAGTTGAGTTTTTAATGATAAAACATTGTTTTACATTTATCTTCTGGGGTTCATCAAAATTACGTATTTTTTTGAATAGGTATTAGTATCTGAAATTTAAATTTTTTTTTTTTTTGGAGACAGAGTCTCACTCTGTCACCCAGGCTGGAGTGCAGTGGCATGATGTTGGCTCACTGCAACCTCTGCCTCCTGGGTTCAAGTGATTGCCCTGCCTCAGCCTCCCGAGTAGCTGGGATTACAGGCGTCCACCACCACATCTGGCTAATTTTTGTATTTTTAGTAGAGATGGGGTTTCACCATGTTGTAGGCTGGTCTTGAATTCCTGACCTCAGGTGATCTACCTGCCTCGGCCTCCCAAAGTGCTGGATTACAGGTGTGAGCCACCGTGCCTGGCCAGTTTTTTCAAATTTTAACTGTTACTATTCAGAGTTTTTGTTTAGTCAACCTGTTTCTTGTAGTGCTAGAGCAAAGCAAAGGGGAGAATAAATCTTAAGACCTAATGATCAGGCCAGGCGCGGTGGCTCTTACTGGTAATCCTAGTGCTTTGGGAGGCTGAGGTGAGTGGATCACTTGAAGCCAGGTGTTTGAGACCAGCCTAGGCCACAGAGTGAAACCCTGTCTATACTAAAATTACAAAAATTAGCCAGGCATGTGGTGCACACCTGTAATCCCAGCTACTCAGGAGGTTGAGGCAGGAGAATTGCTTGAACCTAGGAGGTGGAGGTTGCAGTGAGCTGAGATCGTGCCACTCCACTCCAGCCTGGGTGACAGAACAAGACTCTGTCTCCAAAAAAAAAGACCTAATGGTCAAATTGATCAATCAGTTCTACAGCCATCAAAACTAAATTTTATAGCCCTCCTATTTTACTTTTATGGCAGCAGTGTCGTGGCACATATACATGTGTGTGTGTGTGTGTGATTTACTTGAATAATTCTTCTCTGTAGATGATTGCTGTACTAGTGGATAAGATGATTCGTACACAAATAGTTGATTGTGCTGCAGTAGCAAATTGGATCTTCTCTTCAGAACTGTCTCGTGACTTTACCAGGTAATATGAATTATTTTATGAAACTTGTGTTCTCTAAGAATTGATACATGTGTGGTCTCTTATACATAAGCTTCAAATTCTGGTCCAAACCAGGTTGATATTAATATACTATGGTCCAATCTGGTAGGATTGGACATGGCAAAAATTCCTAGACAGTGGAAACATACACAGCCTGTCAGGTTGCAGCATCTCTTAGCAGGGACTCTCTTAAGTTGAATCAAGACTAAGCTAGTGAAGTAGAAATCCTGTTGAAGGATCCAGACTGTTAGGAGAGAAAACTAGCAAGAGCCAGCTATGTGCAGAGTCTCAGCTGGTCTAGATGGAAATCAGGAAGGGTTCCAGCTTCAGTGGGGATGGCACCTGGAATGCATACCAGGAAGTAGGAGAAACCAAAGTCAAAGTAGATTAAATCATGGAGGGATCTGGGAAAGCTTGGTGATTACCAAGACACCTGAGGGATGGGGGGAAAAGGGGTTGTCACCACAGTCATAATCTTAGGTTTAATGCAGAAGACTCATTCTGTACTCATTCCCCCTAAAGGAAAGAGTTTTTGCTGTTTGGTTCTTATTTGTGAAGTTCACAGACTTTACAGTTGATAGGACCAGGACAGCAGGAGTTGACACAAAGCAGGAAACTAAAGCAAATTACTTGTAAAAACATAAAAATCCATCACAACCTTTAACTTTTCCACTGTATCTGTTATTGCCAGAGGACACTGATCTGAAATATACTGAATCGTTAGGGTGATAAGGTGTGATCTAAGGTTGTCATACCAGCCAGGTTGGCCTTCACAAATAAGGACAACAGAAGGACTTTTTCAGATTTGTAAACTCCAGAAAACTAACCACCTGAGTATGTTTTAACCGTTGTCCTGAGTGATTTACATTTTCAGTTCATTTTATTCTTACCACATCACCATAGAGGAGGTTCCACTATTGTCACATTTTACAGAATAGGGAAGTGTCACAGAGTGCTTTAGCCTGCCCAAAGTCACACAACTAAGCACAGAGCCAGCATTCAAACCAGGCATTCTGGAATCGGTGTAGTGCTCATCAGCTCCGTCTGTTCTTTAACACCTAGCTCAAATATTTGTAACTCTGCAAACGTTTCCCTGACTACAGTCCACCCCCTCCAGAGTTAAAGTGCTCTGCTCTTTTGTCCTATTTCCTAACATGCTAGACTTGGAGTTTTATGAACAGATTGTTTTATTATCTTCCACTTAAACTATTATTTGGGTCAAAATTTGTAGAAGGAAGTACAGTTGACCCTTGAACAACATCAGGGGTTAGAGACACCGGCTTCCCCCCACCTACCCCACCCCCACACAGTCAGAAATCTGCATGGAACTTTTAACTGCATGGAAAATTTAACTAGTAGCCTGTTGACCAGAAGCCTTAGTGATAACGTAGTCAATTAACACGTATTTGTGTTGTATGTGTTAATATCCTGTATTCTTACAATAAATTATAAGAGAGGAAACATTATTCATGAAGTGAGAGTGGATCATCATAAAGGTCTTCATCTTCATTATCTTCACATTGAGTAGGCTGAGGAAGAGGAGGCGTTGGTCTTGTTGTCTCAGGTGGAAGAAAACCCATGTGTAAATGGACCTGCACAGTTCGGACCTGTATTGTTTAAGAGCCAACTGTACTATTCTGTGCTGGGTTAGGAGACCTAGTTTATAGACACAAAAGTAACTAAGAAGTTACTTTAAAAAAAGAAAAGAAAAGAAACACTTATGCAACAAACATTTTAAAGCACCTACAAAGTGATCTTAGTATGTATTTGCTAGTAAGAAAGCTGACTTATACTCATTCTTAGAGCCTATCAGTTGATACCTGTTATCAACTAATGAGTTTTTTAAAGGTTCCAAGAGAATAATTGCCTGAGTGTGTGCTAAAGTGTAAATAGTGTAAAGGATGTGCAGTCAGTCTCAGGTTAGGTCACCATTTTGAGAAAATTTCTACACATAGTGTTTACATTTAGGAGAGGAAAAATGTATTTCCATTTTTAATGTTAGTGTCCATCATAGTTTGCCATTTCAATTCAGTGAGTATGTACCTCTAGTAAGGGATGGAAATAAGAAAAATGACTACACAGTACTGCCCTCAGGGGACTCACCTGAATCTAATGGGTGTGAAGATAGATATTTGCACAATTTACAATAAAAGACCAATGCATAAGTACTGCTGGAGAAATATGACTAATTCAGCCCAGAGGACAGAAGGCTGTATCAGCTGTTAAGAATGAATAGATTATAAAGGTTGAAAGGTTTTATTTTCTATAACCATAGCTTGACATAAAATAACCAAATGCCATATATTTCTTTAAGATTGTTTGTTTGGGAAATCTTGCACTCTACAATTCGTAAGATGAACAAACATGTCTTGAAGATCCAGAAAGAGCTGGAAGAAGCTAAAGAGAAACTTGCTAGGCAACACAAACGGGTAAGTTTTGTGTAAACTTGTAAATAGTTAAAGAAAATATACCAGAAACTCTGGAGAGGATTCAGAGTTTATTATCTTGATGGTATTTCATTTTTTTCTGAGCCCAAATTAATGCAGAGCTGTTTGCAGAAGCAGAAGAGGAGGAAGGAGCAGGTAGTGTGTTGTGTGCTGTTACACTGCATGATGAACCAGTTCAGGAAGCCACAAACTTCACTTTCCATAGTTCACCATCTCTGGGTCAGCCTCATGTTTGCACAAGGGAAGTAGCAGAAGGGAAGAGGACACTTGTATTTCTGTAGGAGTCTCTGGGGGAAGAGGGAGAAGACTATAGATACTTACACTTTCCCCATACTGTGAGGAGGAATGGGGCAGTCATTCCCAAGTTAACATAATACTTCTCATAGTATATTAATTTAGTATTGTAGCCATTTTGGAGGGAAGCAGTGAGTGACTTAACATGATACTCTTCCTTATGAAAGTATTTTCCAGTGTTACGCGTATTTATATAAACACAGACCTAAAATCTGTAAGGTAAATAGTGTCATCTCATTTTGTAGATGTTATAAAGTGAGACACAGAGAAGTTAAGTAGCATAGCTAGTAGGTTGCATAGCTGGTACATGACCAGAGCTAGGTTCTGACACAAGTCTATCAGACTCCAGAGACTTTCTCTCATGCCACACTGTTTCTAGAAATGTGCTGTCCAACACTGTAGCTCCTAGCTGCATGTGACTATTTTAGTTTAGTTAAAATTAAATACAATTTAAAATTCAGTTCTTTGGTCACAAAACCATATTTCAGGTGCTCAGTAGTAACGTGTGTTTGCCGTCCTAACAGGCCGCACATATTTATATAACATTGGCCCCACTGAAGAAAGGTCTGTTAGGTAGTAGTGCTCTAGAACCTTACCTTTGAGTGGTGTTAGGAAAGGACAGTCATGTACCCACGTGTCTAGAACATAAAGCAGACCTCATAAATGGGCTGTGTTTATAGAGAGAAAAGCAAGATTCTGTGAAATCCGAGAGCAGGGTTCTGATAATTTTGCTTAAAGCGGAGAGATCAGTAGCTGGGGCCTTAGCAGTTAAGTATTACTTCAAAGAATTACCAGGCTTTCTAGAGTCAGTGATGCCACTTCTTGCTGAAAGTACCTTGGTATGTAACACCTAGAGCCACGTTCTGGCTCTGCCACTTTCTGGCTGGGTGATGCTGGGAAAGTCATCTAACCTCTCAGCCTGTTCCTTTCTCTGTAAAATGGAAATAAACCATGCCTTGTTTTTCTTTTCCTTTAAAAAAAAAATCAAAATTCTATAAACTCTTCAGAGTGAGCTGGAGGGGGGGAATTATTAAAGCTTTACGGGAGTGTATTGAGCCCATCATTGCCAGCAGAAAGTCTTAAATGGCCCACTTTGAATTATTATATGTTGGCTGTAGCCATTTCTAAATTATAAGAAGAATGAGCAGGCTTGGCCCGTAGGACTTGCTCAGTTTTTCTATATGGCCCATGAGGAGATTAATGATTAGCAAGCCGTCTCCCTGTTGTTACTGCTCAAATGGTCAAATAGTGATAAATTGTAGCCAAGTCCCCCATGTTGTTACCAAGACAAGTGCCACTAAATTTCCCTGGCCTAGATAAGAACCCATGGTATTTCTGAGTGAGAAGACAGTGTCTCTGAACCACAACAGGACTTTGAGGTATATGTGTGTGGGTGGCAGAGTGGGGGCTACTTTCACTGTAGAATATAAGTCTTAACATTTGGCCAGACACAATAAAATGCTTCCCCTGGACGAGATTTAACACACTAGAATCTAAATGGTATTTTCCTTTTGTTTCTTTGCCTTCTGTAGCGAAGTGATGACGACGACAGAAGCAGTGACAGGAAAGATGGGGTTCTTGAGGAACAAATAGAAAGACTTCAGGAAAAAGTGGAGTCTGCTCAGAGTGAACAAAAGAATCTTTTCCTTGTCATATTTCAGGTATCTTGGCTTGGGACATGTATACATAAAAGGAAATAATACGTTTCTTTAGTTTTAGTTTTTAAAAATGTTATTTTTCATTGTAAAAGGAAATCACATTTATAGAAGAGATTAAAAATAAAAAAATTTAGGAAGGAAATAAAAGTTCACTACTCAGAGGCAACCATGTATGTTTCTGAGTTTCTCTGCTGTTTACTTAGTATTCTTGCATGAGCATTTCTCCATGCTTGAAAAAAAATTGTGGGTTGCTTTTGTTATATATGTCTCGTTTAATTATTCCTTATTGCTGATCATTTTCCTTCCATGAACATTTTAATACAGATTCCTGTTAACATTTCTGATTATTTCATTAGAATAGATGCCAGGAAGTAATATTACTAGGATAAGTAATTTAAGATCATTAAAGGTCTTTATGTATTGCCAGGAAGGATGTACCAACTCACGTTATTACCAGTCTGTCTTTCTAGGTTGACTTAATGAATAATGAAAGTTAGGCACACACACCACAAAGACAGGGTACAACAAGCAATACTTTAGGGTTTCTTTGTCATGAATTTTTTTCTGAAGTATAAGATTCTATCTCTAGTACTACTTCTCCCTTTCCAGCGGTTTATCATGATCTTGACTGAGCACTTAGTACGATGCGAAACTGATGGGACCAGTGTATTAACACCGTGGTATAAGAACTGTATAGAGAGGCTACAGCAGATCTTCCTACAGGTATGTGGGGAACTTTGATTAGATAATAAACAATACTATTCTCAGCCACAAAGGTTTTTCATTTAAAAAAAAATCCTTGTCAAATTTGTTAGGAGGCTACATAGTACCTGTTAGACCCTTCAGCTCATGTCCATTTGCTGCTACCATTGCTCATCAGAATATTTAGGCTTAACTGATTCTATACCACTTAGATTCCTAATCGCAACCCCCTCCACACACCCCCGCCCCACCTGTTTTTTTTTGAGATGGCGTCTCACTCTGTTGCCCAGGCTGGAGTGCAGTGACACGACCTCAGCTTACGGCAACCTCCACCTCGTAGGTTTAAGCGATTCTCCTGCCTCAGCCTCCCACATTGCTGGGATTACAGGCGTCCGTCACCACTCCCAGCTAATTTTTGTATTTTTAGTAGGGACAGGGTTTCACCATGTTGGCCAGGCTAGTCTCAAACTCCTGACCTCAGGCGATCTGCCTCCACCTCCCAAAGTGCTGCTGGGATTACAGGCATGAGTCATGGTGCCCAGTCTCCTAATTACCATTTTCTGTGCTGGGGATCCTAGCTGTAATATGAAATGTAGAGGACAAAAATATCAAGAGGACAGTAATTGGATTTATAAGTCCCTAAAAATCCAAGGTTCAGGTGGTAAACTACACAGAATCAAGGTAAGCTCCCAAGGGTCTCTCTGCAAAAGCAAAATGCCAGCACATATTCTCACCTAGATTTAAGTTAAAGGTATATAGGAGAGTGGAGCTAATTCAGTGTGTCTTCAGACACTACTCCCCTAAATCTTCATTTGTTCATTCTAGAAGAATGATTAATGTAGAAGTCACTGTAAGTTCAATTATTTGAGCCTCCAAATAGGAATTCCCTGATTTTAGTTACTGCCAGTTTTAAAAGCTTTAACAGTCTCTAGTCCTACAGGAATCTCTGAGTGTTTTCAAGGCTTATAGAGGAACACATAGAAAAAGAGTATTTCATTTTCTCTTTATCTTCCGGTCAGTCCTTGTCTGGCTGCTTTTTAAAAAGTCATAATGTATTATGCCCTGATTGGGGAGTCAGCCAGCTGAACCTAGTGTGTAATAATACTAGCAGCAAGCAGGCATTGCTGCCAATGCCTTGAATCATGAATTCTATTTACATGAAGTTGGTAAGAACTGGATTTTTTAAAAAGCTATTGAGCATTCATTTTTTTCATTCCCCCCCGCCCTTTTTTTTTTTAATGTTAGGGACTTTTAGGGGTCCATTATTCCTATCAGCACTTTATTTTCCCCTTCCTTTTTTCATCATTCTGCAGCATGGGTGGGCTGCTGAAGGAAATGTTCAACAAGATTATTTATACGCTTTTTCCTGACCTAACTACCCCCTTTTCTGTGTCCCTAGCATCACCAGATAATCCAGCAGTACATGGTGACCCTGGAGAACCTCCTCTTCACTGCTGAATTAGACCCTCATATCTTGGCCGTGTTCCAGCAGTTCTGTGCCCTGCAGGCCTAAGGGTCGTTTTTTCGTCATGTCAAGTTTTTTTTTAATATCTTAAAATAATTTGTCTTATTTTTTGATGGTTTGAATGCTTGCTTTCTTGTAGTATCTTTTCACTTCTTAAAGGAAACAAAGGGGGAAGAGGACAGTGGATAGCATGGCATTGCTTTTAATTGCCCTGAAAAGAAATACTTCCTAATGGCAGTAATGTGACGATGACCATGATGTATTATATATGTGACAGATACAACTTCTCTGTGATCAGTTTGGTATTTTTTTCTCCTTAAGGCACAAAATAATTGGTTTGAGGTATGTGAAACACTAGAGGTCAGCCTTACATAGTATATAGAACTGATGGGTTTACCCAGCTACCCAGTAGCATAACTTTTCACAGCTCGGGGATAACATGGCTGAAATAAAACTAAAAGTATGGTTTTTAAACTTTGGCATTTCATGATTTATCATCTCACTCTACTCTAAAACTGGTTGTTTCTTACTGAAGGTGTTCTCCATTTGAAATTTTCTCTTCAAAGTATTTTTAAGTAGTATCTTAAGACACGACTTGTTAGTAATAAAAGTGTTACTAGTTGGAAGAGTAGTTCTCAAATTTGTCTTAATGTAAATCACCTGGGAATCTTTCACGTTATTTTGAGGGTGGAACGCAGACATCCTCAGTAATCCTTAAAGTTTCCCCAGGTGATTCCAGGTTTGGTCACCATTATCTTAGAGCATCTACTCACTTCCTCTAGCCTCTGGGTTATTTGTCCAAGGTCTTGTAGTGAGTTACAGAATACTAAAGTGGATGTAGAAGTGGTCAGATTGACTGAAACCATACCCTGAATTAGATGTGAGTTTAGATTTTGTTTATGTGGATCCTGATCCAAAAAACTACGAAGTCCTGAGCTTGTTTCATGTATGGTGTCGATGCTGAAATGACAGCTGTTTGTAAAATAATACGCAAGTATGAGGAATTGTCTGACATTCCAAATTTAGAGGATTTTTAGACTTTTTTCATTAAACCTTAGAAAAAAATTACCAGTAATCCTACAACTACTGGTAGTGTTGTTGTGCATTTGCACAAAATAGGTATAATTTTTTCTTATTACATCCCAAGTTGATGCATTAAGCGTTCTGCATATTTTGATATATTTTCACTTTGGTTTACCATACATTTGAGTGGCTACAGAATGTGGTCCACTTAATAGACGGGAATTCCTAGGATTTTTAAATACCATACTATTTAAGACAAAATACAAAATATTCAGAAAAATCCAGATTGCGTGGTGGGTTAGTAGAGGACTAAAACCAGGTTCTTGGCTAAATATTCTCATTTATACTGTTTCTCCTTCCCATTGCTTAAGCACAGCACAAACTATGTAATTATATATAATTACAATTGACCCCTGAACAACATGGGTTTGAACTGTGTGGGTCCCCTTACACATGGGTTTTCTTCCACCCTTGAGATGGCAAGACCAGCCCCTTGTCTTCCTCAGCCTGCTCGACATGAAGATGATGAGGATGAAGACCTTTATGATGATCCACTTCTACTTATTAAATAGTAAATATATTTTTTCTTACGATTTTATTTTTTCTGTATTTTCATAAGAATATAGCATATGGGCTGGGCGCAGTGGCTCATGCTTGTAATCCCAGCACTTTGGGAGGCCGAGGCGGGCGGATTACAAGTTCAGGAGATCCAGACCATCCTGGCTAACACAGTGAAACCCTGTCTCTACTAAAAAATACAAAAAAATTAGCCAGGCGTGGTGGCATGTGTCTGTAGTCCCAGCTACTCAGGAGGCTGAGACAGGAGAATCGCTTGAACCTGGGAGGTGGAAGTTGCAGTGAGCCAAGCTGCACTCCAGCCTGGGTGACAGAGCAAGACTCTGTCTCAAAAAAAAAAAAAAAAAAAAAAAAGAATATAGCATATAATATACAAAATGAGTTAATAAACTGTTATTGCTAAGTCTCCAGTCAGCAGTGGGCTATTGGTGGTTAAATTTTGGGGGAGTCAAAAGTTATACGCAAATTTTTGTGCGGGGTGTCGGCGTTGCTAACCCCATGTTGTTCAAAGGTCAACTGTAGTTTAAAATGACTCCTGTGTCAAAAAACCAAAGGATAACCTTTAAGGGATTGGTAACTTTGACTCGAAACTGCTTTGTAATCTTTTCACAATGTACTGAAAAGTGTGGCTAGTTATGTTTGATCCACATTCTAGAGAAATTTGTAGGTTTTAATTTCTTTTCTCTTGGTCCTCTCTTCATGTATAATGGTTGCTTTTAACAGCTGTTCACTGATGTGATCCTGCTCTGTCCCAGTCTAGCAGCTTAAGTGTATGGAAAAACTGAACTAGGAATTGAGTTTTGAAGAAATAAAGGTATGTAAGAGCAAACATTCGACAGTTGCTGTCCCCACTAATGAAGTTCATACAGACAAAAGATGGCATGTCACTGTACATCATACCTTGCAATAAACACTCTGTTAAATTGTGTTGGTGCAATTTAACATGCTTTTGTCAAAGTAAACATACTGTTCTCCTAATTTATAATTACACTTGAAAATGAAAGATGAGGAAGGGGCCTTGCCAACCTGTGTAGAGCAGATTTAGCTGTTAGTGATGTCTGGATACCAGGATTGTCTTAAACTGATAAGGGTGTAAAGGGTGAACAGAAGCATCCCTTAACCACACAGATCTATTTTCTGTAATATAGTGGCCTTGAAAATAACATGCTCTGTAACTAGTGGTTATTATGTGCCAGGTGCTATAGGTTCACCCTATTAACTACTTCAAACAATCCTTTGAGAGATGCAATTGCAGACATGACATTCTGCACACAACCAGGCCAGGCAACCTTCACATTGAAATGTGCTAATTTTAAGCCATAACATACATAATTATTACTGAAGCATTACTTATACAAGGGTTTCATTCATCTAAGAAGATGTTGCATTTTTTTGAATTTTGAAAATGACCAATCAATTTCCTTTAATTAAATATAAAATTCTATAAAACAGGTCACTGAACTAAAAAAATCACATTTTTTCATATGTCAGTTCATGGCCACACACAGTACAAGTCTTGCGGTACATGTCATCTTCTAGGTTTTCTTCTGGTCCATATTCATGTTGATGAACAATCGTCTCCCTTTTCCACACGCTGCTTCTTACTGCTCGCCGCAATTCTGAGAAAAAAATTTTAAAGTCATCTTTTCAGTGGTGCTATTCAGCTGAATCCAAAAATCCAAATCCATCAAGCTTTCAACAATGTACGTGTGTGTGTCTATGTGTATTTAAACCATATATAGTTTACCTTAATTTTACAACAAAGTTGATTATACAAACTTGGCAAACTTACTTTCTTACCTCACTAGTTTGGCCTGTGAATCAAGTTTTCACTGGAGCAGTGTGAAACAAGAGATTCAGAAATGGTTATGTGGGTTGGTGATATGCAAAACAGAACCATATTCAGAAGTGAGTTGAGTAACAAGATAGGACACATTCAGGTATGTTTGACTTCAGATAACAGAATGCCATAGTAGGAAAATGAGTCAGCTGAAATAAAAAGTATTTTTAAGTTCTTGTCAGGAGCTACGTCAATAAGCATCAAGTCAAGCTTTGCCAGAAAACTAGAAAGTAGAGAACTCTACCACTATGCTGGTATGTTTTCATCTTAGAAAAACTGCTTGTGCAATAAGACCTCAAGTCTATTGAAGTTCTTATAAGAGGGCTAAAAATAAGAATCACAGAATATTAAGAGCTGGAAAGAACCATAGAGTTTTGATTTTACTTTAATTTGCAGGTTGAGAAACTAAGCAAAGATAACTGTGAAGCCAGGACACTGGTCATATTCTAATGTTTGGAGCTTTTTCTGCTATTTCCTGTCAAAATCATTTTACAAAGAAAATTATATTGGGTTCTTTGAAAGCAACCAAGTAAATCATATTTTAATAAAAAGCAACACTTTACATTTCTGTTCTCACCAGTGATCCACACAGTTCATCATTGTCTTTGACAGAGGCATTACCTAAGGGAGAGTGTATGATAGCTGTCTTGTATAATCGCAGCTATAAAAATCAACATACACCAAGTAATCACGTATTTTCCCTAATCCATTTTAGATCTGTAAGTAGTATCAAAATACTACTTGAATCTTATTTTCAGCTTTTATGTCATGAGGATGAAAACACAGGGCTATGTGTAAGGCAGTGTTCTTACCACTTTAAATACATTTAATCCTCAACCCTTTAAGCTAAGTAGAATTATTCCAGTTTTACAGATGAGAAAACCAAGGCACAGAGAAGTTATAAGTTGCCCAAGTTTGTATAGTTGATGGATACTTCTAGCATGAAAAGTACTTTGACATTATTTCAGTGCACATACCTCTAGATAGTTTTTGGTCTGGAAGAAAAAAATGTTCATCTAAACTCTTCATTTCTTTCAGTATCCTCTCATATTCTGAAGACCTTGGTTTTTCTAGATATAGATCTGGAATGCCCCCCTTCCTTTAAATTTTACCTTAGGATATCTTCTAAATAAAAAATGATATGCTAACCAGAACTCCACAGATGCCCCCTGGTTTCAGATAATGTAAGGAAGATGTTGCCTACTTGAATTCTAATACCTGCTTTTCAACTTGGTTCTCATGTAAGACATCTGGCCACCTTATCCCACTGAAAATCCTACAGAATTTTACTGTGGCGCAATCATGCTAAACTAACTTTTCTGCCTAATTTGAATATTATGTGTACTTAAAAAGAGTACCAAAGAAAACTTTTCTGAATACTAAAAAAAAAATACTTGTAGTAAAACTCTTTCTAGCCATAATTGAACCTAAGGTTTTACACTGACTTTGACTTTTTCTCCCCACTCTTCAGCTAGTGTGTCAGGCTTAATGGTAAGAATAAAGCCACATCTTTAATTTATTTACTAGACATTCCTGGAAAAACTTGTGCCAGAAAGGAAGTATTTTGGGCCAGGTGCAATGGTTCATGCCTGTAATCCCAGCACCTTGGGAGGATTATCTGAGTCTGGGAGTTCAACACCAGCCTGGGCAACATAGTGAAACCCCCATCTCTTAAAAAAAATAAAATAAAAAATTTTTAAAAATGTTTTTAATTAGCTAGCCATGGTGGCATGTGTCTGTAGTCCGGGAAGCTGAGGTGGGAGGATCACTTAAGCCAAGGAGTTTGAGCCTGCAGTGAGCTGTGATTGCACCACTGCACTCCAGCCTAGGTGACAGAGCGAGACCCTGTCTCAAAGGAAAAAACAACAGAACATAGGAAGTATTTTAAAATAGATAGATTTGGAGTTTTTTTCACCCTTCTTTCCCTTTCTGAACAATCCAGTCCTATGGAGCAAGTAAGCATCGACAGCAGGGTGAGAGAGCCCAAGAAAAAGAGGGCTCCCTCCAGAAGAGGAGGCAGCAACAGTAATGGGAATTAGTCACACAAAGGGCTTTGATCAAGTCACTATATTAAGGATTACGGAAGCCACCAGGTTTCTCATCATCCAAAAAGCCCGTATAAGTAAAACTAAAATGAACCATGAAATTTTAGAACTGGATGTATCAGTGTGTAAACTCAAGGTTTACATACATTTATAGACAGAGACATAGAAATACAGGTACGCATGTGTTGTGCTAGAAAGCAGGAGTGCTCAAATGATGACATAAGGCTGGGCATGGTGGCTCACACCTATAATCCTAGCACTTTGGGAGGCCAAGGCAGGTGGATCAACTTGAGGTCAGGAGTTTGAGACCAGCTTGGCCAGTATGGTGAAACCCCCATCTCTACTGAAAACACAAAAATTATCTGGACATGGTGGCACATGCCTGTAATCTCAGCTGCTTGGGGGGCTGAGACAGGAGAATCATATGAACCCGGGAGGCGAAGGTTGCAGTGAGCTGAGATTGCGCCACTGCACTCTAGCCAGGGTGACAGAGCAAGACTAGGTCTCAAAAGTAAACAAGTAAATAAAAATAAAAAAGGAAATGACATGTCAAAAGATACAAAAGCTAGTCACTAGGCCAAATCAGACCATTTGAGCAACAAAGTAAGGACAGAAAGAACCAAAGCCACTGGAGAAAAACAAATTAATGAATTCATACCAATAAGTAAATGGGGCAAAGGATGTTACAGAATGCTGACTGCCGACTGCTTAAATGCAGAAGGAATGCTGGAATTAGAAGACAATTCTTATAACCATCATACTAAAGACTGGTTCTAGCAGGAACCATCAATGGATGGATACTAAATCTAGGGGGATACAATTTCTTTTTGCTTATCAAATCAAAAATCAGAATTACCACTGAGGGCTGACAGACATCAGTGCCTCCAGATATGAGGCCCTGAGAAAAGCACATCACTTACATACTGTCCCTGGCCTGAAATGCATACCCTACATCCAGCCAGCGGGACACACCAGAAACTGCCCCAAGTGAAAAGCATGTTTTGAAAGGCAGGGCAGAGGAAGCAGACTTTTCTTCAAAAATGTCAATGTCATAAAAAATAAGAGCTGTGTAAATATCCCAGAAAAGTTTAGAAAGACTTGGTACCTAAAGCCAATACCCAATCCCAGACTAGATTCTGTTCTAGAAAGGAATCACTAAAAAGAGTATTAGATCAACTAACAAAACTAGAATATGGAGGGCAGATTAGACATAAATACTAAATCAATGTTAAATTTACTCGAGTTAACAATATACTTTGGTTGTGTAACAAAATATATCCCTATTAGGAAATATATGCTGTAATATTTATGGGTAAAGGGTGGTAATGTATACAACTTAAGTCTTAAATGGTTCAGAAAAAAATACTGTGTGTATAGAAAGAGCATGCAAATGATGCAAATAGCATAAAGTGTTAACAGTAGGTAATCTGGATAAAGGATATATGAGTGGCCCTTTGTATTATTATCCTTGCAAGTTTTTATATGTTTGAAATTATTTCCAAACAAAATAGTTTAAAAAGACAGGAGCTAGTTTGAAGGGGATTCTACTGGACAAATTTTGGACAATTTCAACACCAAAATGAATCATGACCGGAATGGACTATAATACATTGACTTCAGAGTAGAAACAATGAGTCCAGCTGATGCTTAAAAAAAAAAAAAAAAAGTTTTTAAAAGGAGAAAAGCTCCTCTTTCCAAAAGCCAAATAACAATTACAGAAAGTGACAGAAATAGAAAATCACCATTTATATCCACCACAATAATAACTACAGTAAGACTCAGCCCTGTATACTAAATAAAACCACTGAGTGAAAGGTAAGGAATGAGATATTCACACAGTATTAGATTTCTCACTAATTAATTACAAAGGATAAAGGGTACCTTTACAATGGACAAACCTGGCAGACACCACCTTAACTAAGCAGTCAAACTACCACTCCCTTAAAAGAACTGGTACCATGTGTCTACTGATAAATGCTCAAAACACATCAGCTTGAAAGTATTCCCACCAAAAACATTCAACCTGAGTCTAACTGAGGAAACAAGCAGCTAATAAATCTGAATGGAGGGACACACTGAATAGCAGCTGGCCTGGGCACTGCAAAATGTCAACGGCGTGAAAGACGAAAAAGGCTGAGAGACTAGTTTAAAAGCAACTATCACTATACATCATCCTTGAATAGCACCTGGATCCAACAAAAAGCTGTAAAGGACACCGAAATAACGGGAATATTAAATTATACACAAGACAGCAGCATTATATTAATGCTAAATTTGAGTATGATCATTGTTCTTTAGCTATGTAGAAGAACACCATTGTTTTTTGTTTTGTTTTGTTGAGACAGAGTTTCACTCTTTTTGCCCAGGCTGGAGTGCAATGGCACAATCTCAGCTCACTGCAATCTCCACTTCCTGGGTTCAAGCAATTCTCTTGCCTCAGCCTCCTGAGTAGCTGGGACTACAGGTGCCCGCTACCATGCCCAGCTAATTTTTGTATTTTTAGTAGAGACAAGGTTTCACCATGTTGGCCAGGCTGGTCTCAAACTCCTAGCCTCAGGTGATCTGCCTGCCTTGGCTTCCCAAAGTGTTGGGATTACAGGCGTGAGCCACTGCTCCCGGCCGAATGCCACTGTTTTGAGGAAAAACATCTGAAGTATTTGTAAGAATCACAGTGTCTGCAAGTAACATAAATGGCTTGGCAAAATATTTGTGTGTGGAAGAAAAAGTAAATATGGCAAATGTCAACATCAGGTAAATTTTAAGATTAATACTTTTTTCACACTACTTCATTTAACAACTTAAAACTTAGGAAAGCAGAAATCAACTACCTACTGCTGAGAATGGGAAGGAGGTAGTTGTAAAAACAAGATAAGGCTTTAGGAGAGTGAAAAAAGGTCTGTAGGTCTGAAACCGACTTTGGGGGAGCCAAGGAAACCTGGCGTGGGTGCAGGTCCTACGCAGTGCTGAAGGCCTAATTGAAGCTGGAGACAAAATAGTGGTTTACCATGTGCCAGCCTCCTAGTTCCACTGGCCTAGAATTTCACAATGCTGGAAGCTATTAACTAAGGACTGCCTTTTGTGGAAATTTATAACAATTTTCATGGTAACCAGTCTTGTTACTGATATATTCAGGGACTGCTTATACATTTTACACGAAAAAAATTTTCTCCTAAATCCTTTTTTAAATGAAAATGTTATTTTATACCAATCTAAAACTTGCATTCAGTTTAACATCTTGGTTTTGCAAAAGAGGTGGTCTGTATTCAAGGAAGCCCAATGCTGCTTCTGAGGTCAACTTATAAGACAACTAACTGAGACGGACAAGATACTTCTAAATGCTTCATGGTAGAGCAGGAAGTATTGACTCATGGTGCCCCTTGTTAACAGGAGGAAAAAAAATTACAAGGAAAAGACACAAAGACAATATGATGCTTTGGTCTTATTTAGTCCTCCATAAACTAAAGCAGAGTAACAGAGAATTGAGTCTCCCAAACTCTCTTGAGAGATGACTCCAAAGACTCCTAAATATAACCACAGACCCACAATGTACAATGTTCACAAACTTGGGCCCCCATAAGAGATTTCTTACCTACCTCTTTTGGGAGGAAAGTACATAGTAATAAAAAATGAAAATGAATTTATTTTCCTTTTTTTAGAAGGGTAACCTCTACCAGTACTGAATAAGAGAAAGCTGGTATAACTAAAGAAGAGCCTTATCGCTACCTTATTTATAGAGTAGACATGCAAACCCAAAAAGTTCTGTACATTTGAACCAAGTGAACGTTCCCATCTAATACTAAGGCCAGTGCATCTTGAAGTTTTGAAATCAAAACTGATTTCTATAATCTATAACTGATTACTGTAATGTATAACGGTCCTTTCACACGCCTTAAGATGCCTGTTCACTACTTTATCCTTCAAGGCTCTCCTTGCTCCTGGAAGAGAGGAAGGACTAGTGGAGGGCATTGAAATGGCCAAATTCAAAAGAACTCTTTCCAAATACTCTCAACCGGTCCTTTGAATATTTTGATACAGAGTTTTGATACCAGTTAAAAAACTGAACAGCAGTTTCTGCCTTCTTGTATCTAAAATCCGTAACAATTTGAATTCACTAACAAGAAAACACTTTGTCTTTCACCCTATTTTTATAGATCTATATAGATATAGATCTATACAGATATATACACACCTTATACTATTTAAACTATAAAATTATTTTTGGTAGTAAGATCAATTCTCAAATTGCTAAGTAGAAGATCATATTCTCAAAGCAGGTAAATATAATCTCTTACCTTCCCATAAAGAAGTAAACTGTGTCAGCTTCTTTGTGGATCAAAATCAGAAGACCAAGAGGAACCAGGTTCCAATTTCTTTTCAACTAAAATACTTTTAGACTTGCTTTTATTCCTCTCTGTTCTGAGCCTCTGAGAAAACTGTACAGTAAGCTCCTTGTGTCTACTCTCTACAGTGTCTACTCCAATCTCAGCCCTTTGTGGCCTATTCAGGAAGGCGGGAACAACCTCTAAAGTAAATCAACAAGAAGCCATAATTAAAGAAGGCATCACACTGACCTCTCTGCACATTAAACACCAGAAGACAGTGGAGTAATGTTACAGAACTTAGGTATTCATATGCACAAAAGCAGAAAAACATTTCTATTTGCAGAGACTTGGAAAATATATGACTCATGTAACCACTTTGGAAAATTTCCTCAAAAGACATGCTTCATTCAAATAAAAAGCGAACTGGAAAAGAAACCAGACCCAAGAGGTCTAACTCTATGAAAAACTTCAGGGCAAGTTCAAACTCTTCAAAAATGAGGACAATTAACAATGAACTTATCTGGTGATTAACAGCACCAATTTAATGTAATGAGAAAAAAAGCCAATTACATTAAAGTTTATATTTCTTTAAAAAGTAATACCAATGAAAACTAAACCTTTTTGAAGAGTTCTGTTCATACTAATAATATATATGCCACATAGAATTTTTATTAAAAAAAGCATGTGATGAAATGGATGCCATTGTCTTTCATTCTGTTTGTCAAATTACAGGAATTTGTTACCATTAGATGACACTGTGACCAAACTACAGAATTAGTATCTAAGAAAGTACAGACAGCCCTCGTTTCAAAAAATATTTCATCACCTTGCAGATACAGGTTTTTAATTAATACTTAGTATTTTATCCATATATTATTATCTGCACCAAAATACCACCTGGAAATGGTTTAAGGAGGCAGCAGAGAGGTAAGAGTTGAGGTGATTTCAGGTAGCTGGAGTTAAAAAATCGTAGGCTAGTATATAACTAATCTATAACTCTGTCCTCTCTTTCATACCTCTTAAAATGCCTTTTCACTACTTTATCTTTCAAGATTCTCCTTGCTACTGGAACAGAGGAAGGACTGGTGTAAAGCATTGAAAAGATTAAAGGGCCAAATTTAAGAACCATTTCCAAATCCTCTCAATACAGCAGTGGGTAATTCTGGGGAGGTCTTTAATGAAATGTTCTTAGGTGACACAACTTATTACAGGAAACCTCTCTACAAAGCCATGAATGTGTGCCTTACCTTGTGATTCAGGAATTGCTAAGTAACTATATAAAAAGATGTGTATACGGATGTTGATCAAGGAGTTGGTGGCTTAACTTCGTGTCAAATAGTGCTTCCATTTTTATTTTTAAAAAATTTTAAGGATCTTAGGATAGAAAAGAACAGGAAGAGCAAAAATTAAAACGTCGCTGATGATTGTCTCTGAGTAGGAAAATCAATGCGATAAGAGCTCTTTGTAATTCTCTAACTTTTCCGCACTGTAATTGAATCACACTTGTAACAACAAAGGAAAAACAAATCCTCACAATGAAGAATTACAACAACTTGTGTTCCTCACAACAAGGAAGGCTTACGTTCAATTTTAGGTTTTGCTTTTTTGTTTTTAAGACATCTGATTTTATCTTATTCACTCTCCAAAACCACTTATGAATACAATCCAAACCACTCCAAAGCCAATTATGAAAAACAAAAGCAAAATTATATGGATAGGATATTCATTTTCAATGAATTAATGTAGTATATATATAAAACCCAATATACACATAAAGTATGTGTTATCTCTACATAGTGTACACTACAATGGGCCTCTGCAAAATTACTGCATGAAGAATATGGATGTTTATTTTTTTAAGGCTCTTTCAGGGATTCTGTGATAGAGCAGAAAGTGACCTCTGTGCTCCTGCAGCACCGCTCGCTCATCACTATCATGGTACCTAGCACACCGGTACGATTTTAAGTTTCTCTCCTGACAAATTCTGACTCCAGAATTTATGTTAGCACAGTGCCTGGCACATAATTGACACTTAGTAAACATTGGATGCATTGATGGATGGATGGATGAAAAGACAGACAGACTTAACAGACATATATACCTGGATGGATAACAGGGACAAATTAATGCATAGATAGATGGACAAGGGAATGTATGCAAACACAGATGCATGGATAGAGAAATGACTACTTCATGGAGACTTTCAGTCAAAAAAGCCTGCTTCCAGTCCCACCTCTGCCAGTAACTATCTATGTAACAAGTCACTCCACCTTTCTGGGTCTTTTGGTCATATATAAAATAAAAGTTCCTTCTAGCTGCTGAATTAGATGACTAAGACTTAGGGCATGGCTTTTCATTTTAAGCAATTACAGGAGATTGTTGATGGGTGTGTTTTTTATAACACTATTGATTATACTTAAGATTTAATTGATGCCAAATCCTTGACCAGTGATACCACTTCCGATCCTCACATTGTTCCTATATAAAAACATGATTCACTTTAAGATGATGATGTACATGCTTTTCAGAAATGTCGTACTGTGAGCTTTGAGCTGAGTGCCTTGAAGACCAACATACTAAGGCAAACTTTAAGTCATTTTTTTTCAACCTCTGAAAAACACATTCCAATCTATTGGCGACATTAAACAGGAAGAATCTAGCTAAAGGCTTTTTGCAAAATGGCAAAACACAATCCTTCACGATATAAAATGTGGCCATCTACCTTTTACTTTTTTATCAAATTTCTTCTGTTTCATTTTTTCTCGGTTTTCCTGTCGGACTTCCTTTGCTTCTTCTAATGCTTCTTGACTACCCCAAACTTCAAGAGACCTCTTCACAATCTACAACACAAAATCCATATTTAAATAAGTTGTGATTTGGACTTGCAAAATATTATAAAGTTACAACTGTAAAATCCACAGGTACCAAAGAATATCTAACTCAAGTATAAATTATAAATACTTATGAGAAATGTAAAGATTCTAAATATTAATTATCAGAAACAACTCTAATAAAACATCTATCTAAACCTATGATAATGATCAGAAACAACTCTAATAAAACATCTATCTAAACCTATGAAACTGTCAGTAAACGTATGCTGAATTAGATTATAAATAGAAAAGTTGTCCTCTGACTGTATCGTCACAGGAATCAAAAGTACATGTGGTCAGTGAGTTTGATCAACTGTAGCGGGCTCACCAAAGAAACAGTGTGTTGACAGATTAGCCACATCAGACCTAAATATGCGGTCATCTCCAAAAATCTCCAACCGCAGGAAATTACCAATTACTACTACTCATCTCCTTCAAGAGCAGTAACTGTTTCTATCGACCTGACTTCTAATCTGCAGGATATATATACTTTTTAAATTTTGGTACCAAAATGATGTAAAAAGTCTTCATTCTACTTTTAAAAGTTTACATTACATACCTTTACTCTATAGTATTTACTTACATTTTAAGAGAATTTACCACTAAGGATTATGCTCAAGATACCTCTCACAATATGTTAAAGGACCATAATATTAATCAGTGTAGCCAAACTCAAATTTAACATAATCAAGTGATATACTTGTTTTTCATATATTCTGGGACATCACGTTTTCCACAATTTAACATCCCTGAAAATGCTGCATCACCAGTGCACTTAATGGTACTTTAACAACTCTGAGTCAAAAAGTGGGTGAAGAACTGGACTTTGAATGGAAAGTTTAGGAATACCTTCATAAGTCTTCTGCACTTGCATTTTCCCTTTTATGTATGCAAAAGTTGTGATAGATGACAAAAAACTGTAATAAAGTCTAATGGCACTATTTCACCGAGTATAAAATAAAAGCATCAAGTGATAAGAAAGCGTATATTGATTTAATTAGCGGCATTTAAAAATACTTAATAGTACATAAAACAATAGTGAATTTTCTAATCAACAGACTCTTGTATTAGTATTTAATTAAATTTAGTACATGTTTTGTTTTACAATATGGCTTCTTAATTTTATTTGGTGATATGGGATTTTCTAATATAGTATTTATTCAAAACTGTGCTCTAAAGCAATGCTTCCCAATATTTTAAGCTAACAGCACAAAAAGAATATTACAATATTTGTACCACTCTGAGGTAGATACAAGAGACTGCTTGTGACTCAAAGAAACTGGCCTGGGCACTAGCAGTCCTAGCCACTAAGTGGATCACCATCTTGGCACGGCTGTACCCCATCTGCAGCAAGTGGAGCTAAGAAGATCTGCTCTGAGATTATAGAGCTATATGGACACTCGCTAGCATTCCAGATGGGTAGAGTTAGATTTTAGGTATTTCTGAAATTTTTCTTTTTTTTAATATTTCTTTTTTGGTGGGAGATGGAGGTGAAAGAGGGTAAGGAAATGGGGCCTGACTCCCATTCCAACCTTTTTTAGTTTCCAAATTGTACTCTTAACATCACCCCATAGCAACATGTTTGTTTCAAAGTGCCATATTAGAAGCAAAATGAGGTCAGGCATGGTGGCTCATGCCTGTAATCCCAGCACTTTGGGAGGCCAAAGCAGGAGGATCACTTGAGCCCTGGAGTTCGAGATCAGCCTGGGCAATATGGCAAAACCCCATCTCTACAAAAAATACAAAAAACTAGCCAGGTGCTACTCAGAAGGCTAAGATGGAAGGATTACCTGAGCCCAGGAGGTCAAGGCTGCAGTGAACCATGATCTCACCACTGCACTCCAGCCTGAGTGACAGAGTGAGACCTTATCGTATTAAAAAAAAAAAAAAAGCAAAATGAGAAAACATGTTATTAAATGTCATTATATGTGACTGTGATGCATATGCAAAACTAGGGAAAAGAGTTTTTTCACACTGTAAGCAAAAACCAAGCTAATTATGACTAGTTTGTTATTAAGACTTTACCAAAGTTAAACATAATAAATACAACTTATTAGAGACCTGTAACTTTAAGTAGAGTTTCATATCACCCCATTGTGAATGATGTGGATTCTTCTTCACAATAAATTTAAGAGGTGGCTCTCTTTTTTCTAAATCACAGTCTTTCAGAAGATATTCTTGTTTTGCCTCTGTTTTGGTTATAAGCTTATGTTTATCATCAGCATCTCTGAAAACAGATTAAGTCCATTATATAAATTAGTTATTTTAAATAAACTAAGTTTGCAAATGGCCCAGCAACTTAGGGGCACACACAGCAAAAAGGACATATAAAATACTTTTTCCTGCAACTCTCATGGTTAAATTAGCAACATAAGAATTCTAACGGAAAAATACTTTATCTTTTACTTATTCTGATAAGTTACATTATCTAGAGAAAAAACATTCCTAGCAAAGGGAACAGCAAGGGCAAAGGCTCTAGGGCCTGGGTGTATTTTGCAAAGAGAGCTTACAGCAAGAGGACCAGTGTAACTAGAAGACCTGCAGTAAGCGATGGTGAGGAGTGGTGGGAGATACAGTCAGACAGGGCCTTGCAAGCAATGGTGAAGACAATGGTTAGAAACCACTAGAAAGTTTTGAGCAAAATACTATATGAAAAGGAGACCCTAGGGGTACAAAAGGGGTAGTGGGGGAGAGACCAGTTAGAACACTACGGCAGTGGTCTAGGCAAGAGCTGATGGTGGCCTAGACTAAGTCAGCAGTGGGAGAGGATGAGATGCCGATGGATTCAGGATATGGTTTGAACCTAAAGCCAAACAGGTTTGGAATTAATACACACAGGAGAGTGGAGACATAGCCAGTGAATGAAGCTGGCTTTACTGAAATGGTAAACACTAAAGAGCAGGTACAGGTCAGGGCGGGAAGAAATCAAAGGTTCAATCAGAGGATTCTATCACAAACACATATAAGTTAAAACTGGGAAGAGCTGTATGAAAGCTAAATAATTCAGAAGTATAAACTAACAGGAGACATGTAGACTACATGGTACTAAAACTATCATTTTTGATGATGTTGAAAAAGAATGGAGGACTGTGTTCCTGATTATGATTAAACATAAAAGCGTAATGTTTCCAGACTTTTCAAGGTGTTGGCAGGACTGCGTTCCTTTCTGGAAGCACTAGGTAAGAATCCATCTCCTTGCCTTTTCTAGCTTCTAGAGGCCACCTGCATTCCTTAACCATGACCCCCTCCTTCCACTTTCACAGCCAGTGATGATGGCTTCTCACATTGCAGCACTCACTTCATTAATCGCATGTCCCTCTGACTCTCAGCTTTCCTCTTCCACTTCTAAGAAAGCTCGTGTGCTTGTATTCGGTCTACCTGGATAGCCCAGGATAATCTCCCCATCTCGAGGTCTTTAACCTTAATCATATCTGCAAAGTCCCTTTGCTATGGTAAGGTAATATATTCACAACTTTCTTTAAACCAGTACAACAGTTGCTTCCATTTTCTCTTGGAAATAAAATTCTATGTAGTGTTTCAGTTCCCAAAAGCTATACTGGCTTTTAAGGAGAATGATGACAATACTGTGGACCTTAACCACTGTGTCGGTGGGAAATGAGTTTGTAATCTGTAGTTCCAGCTGTGGTGCCAGAACATTCCCAGCCATATATCCGATCATGAGACCAGGGACCACACCTCCCTCTCTATCTACCCAGGACTCCGCTCAGCAACAAGCCAATCACGATGGCTCCCAATGTCTGCAGCAGGGACTCTAAAAGGTTGGGTCCTTCAGGTATGTGAGGAGTTGATTTAGGACTGTAGGGACAAAGTAAGCACAGGGAGCAGGTAAGAGGGACAACTAAGATTCCAAGATAGTGCCTTCAAAGTGCAAAAGATACCAGCACAGCATCTGGCTGAGTCAACAGTAGTGATAGGAGAACCATGTGAAATGAGAAAGGTTATTCTGGGTGATATAAAAAAAGGATAAAGTCTAGAAGAAAAAGAATGGAAGACTATGGTTTTTCCTCATCTATTCTCTTTATGAGGGTAGCAAAAGATGAATGAAAAAGGTATTCTGAGCTACAGTCCTCTCACTGAAGGCCCCAGTCCTCTGACCAAGATGTAACACACCCTGGAATAATGAAGAAATAGAGGGATCATTAGGGCTGGGTGAAGAGAAGGGTTAGGAGCCTGCTACTGAGAGATGTTAAAAAACAAAAACAAAAAAACTCAGGCCAGCAGAAAAAGAAAAGGAAATTTCTATGGCAGAACCATCGGCATCCTTCCTATTTTATGGGGTATATCACAAGCTTTAATAGACACAGATTTACTGTATTTGGCAAAATAGAAACCATAGAAATTTTAGGAAACGCCCAAAATAAAAATCATAATTACTAAGAAAATATCAAATCCAAACAGATATAACTTGTTTTGCCCTAAACCTACCCATAAACATTAGCAATTAAGAACATCATCTAAAGTAAGTACCTGCAGTTATCACAAGTTGGCAAATCAAAGTGGTTCATAAGATAAGAATCCATAAATTCTTTCCCACATTCTTCACATATTACATAATCAAATTCCATAACAGGTCCTAAGAAAAGGAAAATGAACTCTTTAAGTTTCCTTTTTTATGACTAGAACAATATATTTTCCTCTACTTCATTAGCTTATCAGCATGTATGTTATGCCTGACATAAATACATTCAAGTAAAAGACAAAATAGGACCTTATGTTTATCTAAAAAAAAAAAAAAGAGGAAAAAAGAAAAGATAAAGAAAAAAAACCTAGCAATTCCACAAGTATTTCTGAATCCCAGCCATGTGAAAGGTACCTGTATTAGTGCCACATTGCAGCTATAAGAAACTATCACAGACTAAGTGACTTAAAACAACACACATTTATTATCACACAGATCTCTAGTTTATTCTGACATGGGTCTCAGTAGGCTAAAATTAAGGTGTTGGCAGGGCTGTGTTCCTTTCTGGAGGCTCTAGGCAAGATCCATCTCCTTGCCTTTTCCAGCTTCTATAGGCTGCCTGCATTCCTTGACTCATGACCCCTTCCTCCATCTTCACAGTCAGCAATGGTGGCTTCTCATATGGCGTCACTCACTTCTTCCATAATCACATGTCCCTCTGACTCTCGGCTTCCCTCTTCTACTTTTTTGTAGAAAAGGAGTCTTGCTCTGCTGCCCAGGCTGGAGTGCAGTGGCACGATCTCGGCTCAGTGCAACCTCCACCTCTCGGGTTCAAGCAATTCTCCTGCCTTAGCCTCCCAAGTAGCTGGGATTACAGGTGCATGCCACCATGCCCAGATAATTTTTGTTTTGTTTTTTGAGATGGAATCTCACTCTGTTGCCCAGGCTGTAGTACAGTGGCATGATCTTGGCTCACTGCAACCTCCACTTCCTGGGTTCAGGCGATTCTCCTGCCTCAGCCTCCCAAGTAGCTGGGATTACAGGCACGCACCACCACGCCCGGTTAATTTTTGTATTTTTAGTAGAGATAGGGTTTTACCATGTTGGCCAGGCTAGTCTGGATTTCCTGACCTTGTGATCCACCCACCTCGGCCTCCCAAAGTGCTGGAATTACAGGTGTGAGCCACTGCACCTGGTCCTAATTTTTGTATTTTTAGTAGAGACAGAGTTTCACCTTGTTGGCCAGGTTGGTCTCAAACTCTTGATCTCAGGTGATCCACCTACCCTGGCCTCCCAAAGTGCTGGGATTATAGGTGTGAGCCACTGTGCCCAGCCCCTCTTCCACTTTTAAGGAAACTTGTGTGCTTACATTGGGTCTACCTGGATAACCCAGGATATTCTCCCCATCTCAAGGTCTTTAACCTTAATCATATCTGCAAAGTCCTTTTTGCTATGATAAGGATAATATATTCATAGGTTCCAAGGTGATTAAGGCATGGACATCTTTGGGGGCCATTATTTTGCCTACCACAGCACCGCTGAAAGTACAAAACAGATTAGTCCCAGAGCGGTAGGGCGAAAAGGGATCTGCTTACAGACAGGGCACCAACATTACACAGGAAAGAGCAATAAACAGCATGGTAACAGAAGAGAGACAACAACAGCATTCACTTCCAAATGGAAAAATGTTTTTCTCCCTCCATTCTACCCCCTACCAACAAAGCAAAAAGCTTCCTTATCTGTCTCACCTTCTGGATTATAAACTCCTTGAGAGGAGAGTCTGTATTCAGCCATGTATCCTCAACTCCCAGCACAGAAAAACCACTCTAGGTAAGATAAAGCTAGATTATTTAAGAACTTCAAATGCCTAGCTATGAAACTTAATCCTGTAAGAACTGTTTCTGCCAGCAATTTTACTAGTAAGGCTGGGCACAGTGGCTCACACCTATAATCCCAGCACTTTGGGAGGCCAAGGTAGGTGGATCACTTGAGTCCAGGAGTTCGAGACCAGCCTGGTAAACATGGCAAAGCCCTGTCTCTACAAAAAAATACAAAAATTAGCCAGCTGTCAATTAGCTGGGCGTGGTAGCAGGTACCTGTAATCCCAGCTACTCTGGAGGCTGAGGCAGGAGAATCGCTTGTGCCCAGGAGGTGTAGGTTGCAGCAAGCCAAGATTGTGCCACTGCACTCCAGCCTGGGCAATAAGAGTGAAACTCCGTCTCAAAAACAAAAACAAAAAAATTAGCCAGGCATGGTGGTGTGTGCCTGTAGTCCCAGCTACTTGGGAGGCTGAGGTAAGAGAATCACTTGAACACAGGTGGTAGAGGTTGCAGTAAGCCAAGATCACGCCACTGCATTCCAGGCTGGTGACAGAGTAAGACTCTCTCTCTCTCTATATATATATATACACACACACACACACACACAACCTACCTACATACATACATATATACACACACACAACCTACCTACACACACACACACACACACACACACACACATATATGTAAATAAATACATTTTACTAAGAAGTCTTTAGGCTGAATGCTCCAACTCTCAGAGCTGCCACAATTTCCAATGAGAAGAAAGAGGAGCTGTCGACTGGGCGCAGTGGCTCACGCCTGTAATCCCAGCACTTTGGGAGGCCGAGGAGGGTGGATCACCTGAGACTGGGTGCTTGAGACCAGCCTGACCAACATGGAGAAACCTCGTCTCTACTAAAAATACAAAATTAGCGGGGCCTGGTGGTGCATGCCTATAATCCCAGCTACTCGGGAGGCTGAGGCAGGAGAATCGCTTGAACCCAGGAGGCAGAGGTCGCAGTGAGCCGAGATCGCACCACTGCACTCCAGCCTGGGCAACGAGAGTGAAACTCCATCTTAAAGAAGAATAAAAAAAAAAGAAAAGGAGAATTGTCATTATGTCATTAATTGTTTGTTTCAAAATATTCCTATCACTGCCTTCCCTTACCTCCTTCGTTATAACACACTAATCTCCAAACTTTAAGAAAACAAACAAACAAAAAAATCATGCTTTTTTTGTAGAATATTAGAGGAGCATATCCATAGACAAAAGGAAAACTAAAAATTTTAGAACAAGGCTAGTGATAGCCAAAGTGGTATATTTGAAAAATTTACCAGGATGCGTTAGAATGAAGAGAAAGTGTGTTAGAAATACCAATTAGGAAGCGATCACATAGCATTATTAATTAAAACATTTAAAATGTGCAGTTTTCTAATTTAAAACATTCTTTATAATGGGAATTCCTAAATAAACACAATGATAATTTTCAAACTGTCACTCCCTTTTACATTTACCACTCAGAAACTGGCAGTCTACCATAAGCAAGAGTTGTGTAATTATTTCATTATGTATTACAATGTAATAATAATGGAAATAAAGTACACAGTAAAATGTAATGTGCTTGAATCATCCTGAAACCATTCCCGGCCCCCCCCAACCCCACCCTGGGTTTTGTCTTCCACAAAACCAGTCCCTGATGCAAATAAAAACAACTATTTTAATCCTTCGAGTCTCAGCTTCTGCAAACAACAGTATAGACACACACAGATTAGAGCAGGGCAACCACCTACATTGATGAATGCACAACACTTCTGTAGCTGCAACTCAAGACTGAAATAGGTTTTTGTTTTTTTTAAATCTGTTATATTGCATTGTTGGCTACTAAACTTATGAAAAAATAAAGTGTTTCTATCTTTTTCCCAAAGACTGTGAAAGTACCCTCACTGTGAAGATATGCATACACATAAGTGATTTACCAAAGCACTAACCTTAGATCATAGTTATATCCTTCTTTGTATGCTGGTCTAACTTATACTTTGTAAGTTACTTTCTTTCTCCACAGTTATCTCCTGGATGCTGGCGCCTCATTTCAGCCTATCAAGATAATTCTGAGTATTTATTCTACCAATCAATATACTGGCTAACCCTGCCTATTATAAAACAACAGAGAGCATCAACCCCAAAGCACATCAGCCACAAGTTAAATAATCATTTCCATATGCATGGCTGTTTCTTTGATTTTTTTTAATCTCCTAGCAAAACTGCCAAACTTTATCACTTTTATAAAGATAATGTACTCACTAATTAAAGTAACTGCAGCATTATTTAGCATCAGTTTGCATAGAATTATGCATGTTACTCAAAATAACCAATCTAGATACTTATTTCTGAAAAACTCACTTTACCTGGTTGATGAACAACGTTTCCAATTTTATGTTCTTCTTCTTCTTCCTCTTCTAAAATGAAGCCTCCTCCTGTGTCAATTATCTTTGGGGCTGCTTTTACATTAGCCATGCCTACAAAAGTAAAAGCAGTCAACAATTGAAGTAGGTAAGCCCGTATGTTACCTTGTTCACAAAGAGAAAATTCCTCTGAATTCAATATATCTCACACAACACAAGGATGTCCACGATCACCACTTCTATTCAACATTATACTGAAGGCCCCAGCTAGTCCAACAGAGCAAGAAAACCAAAAAGGCATAAAGGATGAAAAGAAAGAAGTAAAACAGCATCTATTCACAGATGATGTAATTATGTGTGTAAAATATCCACAAGAATCTACAATTAGAATTAAGAAATAACAACCTAGAAAGAGATGTGTGAAACCTCTGCCCTGAAAACTACAAAACACTAAGGGAAATAAATCAAGAAGACTTAAATAAATAGAGAAATATACTGTGTATGGATTGTAAGCCTCCATATCATGAAAACATCAATTCTTCACAAATTTATCTAAAGATTCAAGGTGATCTCAGCCAGAACTCCAGCAGTGGGGTGTGTTGTGTTGTATGTGTATGTATGTGTGTGTGTGTGTGTGTGCGCGCGCGCGCGCGCACGTTCACCTGGAAATTTCCATTTCATATTTTGGGCCATGGTTGACTGTGGGTAACTAAAGCCACAGAAAGTAAAACCTTGGATAAGGGAGGACTAACGTATGCATATCTGACAAAGGACTCACATTCAGAATACATAATAAAATCCTCCAAGTCAGTAAAAGACAAATAACCCAACTTTTAAAAACAGGCAAAAGATCTGAATAGGCACTTAACAAATAAGGATATCCAAATGGCCAAAAAGCACATGAAAAGGTTCTCATTATCTCTAATAATTGGAAAAATACAAATTAAAACCATAATGAAGTATCATTAGACTCTCACCAGAATGTCTAAAATGAAAAAGACTGACAATACCAAGTGTGAGGATGGGGAGCAACTAGAACTGCCATACATTGCCGGTGAGAATGGAGACTGATATAATCACTGTTTGGCAATACCTACTAAAGCTGAACATAACTACACCTCTCCTATGACCCAGCAATTCCATCTCCAGGCATATACACAAGAGAAGTGAGTATGTCCACTAAAGCACATAAACAGGAATGTGTACGGAGGTTTCATTCCTAACAGCCCCAAAGTGGAAACAACCCAAATAGCCACCAAAAGGAAAACGGAAAAATTGCAGCATAATACAAAAGAATCTATACAACATCTAAATGCACAAACTACCAATGCAGGCAACAAAATGCCTGAATCTCTGATACCATGTTGCGCAAAAAAAAGCCAGATACTGTACAGACTCAATGGACATGAATTTCGGAAATAGGTAATACCAATCAAATGGTCAGAAGAGTATTACTTCTGAGAGTAGAGAGTGGACACCGACTAGGAAGGCACAACAGGAAAACTTCTCAGGTTCTGGAAGGGTACATATCTTGACCACTATGGTGTTTACACAAGCATTCACATAGGTAAAATTCAGATGAGTACATTTTACAGTATGTTACATCTCCATTTTTTAAAATAAGACAAATTTAGTAGGTTTTATTCTGCTAAAGTCACTCCCCTTCTCTGGCCTCAATTTCTCCCTCTATTAAATGAAAGGATTAGATTATAAGCTTGTTTCCACTGTTAATAGCAATTCTCACTATAACGCCTGTTCATTTCTCTGTACCCCTTCATTAGACTGAGTGCCTTTACCTGTATACTTCTGACAAACAGTAAACATTCCATGAGTACCGACTGGATGGATAGAAACGAATGAACCTACCAGAATATGTAATATAAATAGCAAAGTAAATGAACGGAATGACAGTAAGCACAATGAGAATTCAGAACAAGGAAAGCTGGAGTAGTGGAGCCCATGACCCCAGCAGGATCCTAAACAACGCTAACTCATGCCCAAAACAAAGCCCAATTTCTCTCTGCTGCTATGACTTGCTGTTCCCCCAGGACCTTAGCAACACTCTTCGTATTCTAAGCAAGTTTTTTCAGTCTCTTTCATGGCGTATGTCATGGCACACAGAGAAAAAGAAAATTGTATAGTACCTGGAAATAAAAGTATCACAAAGATAAAAAATCCTGGCACTTACCTAACTCTTGAAACATGGTGGGTTGTACTCAACGCTACAATACAGTTCAGTTCTTGGGGAACTGCCTAAGAAATCTTACAGAATGTTCATTCTTCCTTGCTTTCCATGATCAAAAGTTTAATTTAATACCAGTTTTTGCTATTTTGCACCTTGTGTTCCACAGCCATGTAGTATAGATATGGAAACTTTTATGGAATCGTGACTATGAATTAATCAGTGCAAATGAACTTTTTGTCCAATTCTAGTGTGCCTCAAGTTGAGAAAGGAATAAAAGGAAACCACCATAAAGCAGAAAGAATGAGACCAGTACCATCAAAAGTAGCTGGAATTTGCAGTTTCGGTGTTAGTACGAATATCAAGACATGCTGCCAGCTTCAGACTCTTCTCACTCTCACTACATCTGGCTGATAAAAAAGAGTAACAGATAATACAGCTGTAAACTGAGCTCGACACAGGACAGTACAGAGCTTTAGGAACACATGTACTTCATGTTATAGAGGTGGTCCTATATTTCAAGTACCCTGGAAAAAATTATTAGTTGGCCCCAGTGGCAAATTCCATAAAAGAATAATCTGCAATGAGAGATCAGTCCTTAATTTACTTCAATCAAAAAACATGTTTTGAGCATCTAGCTTTTGCCAAGAAATCGTACAGGTCACATGTCCAAGAAACAGACTCATGGAATCTATGGATTAGAATCTTAAAGGTTTACTATCCAGTCCCTTCTTCTGATTGCTGAATCTCCTCTCCTCCACATAAGGGTTCTTCCAGTCCCTGTTTGAGCACTTCTAGTAACGGGTAGCTCATGAGAAGCAATCCATTAGACTTTTGGCAACTCCAATAGCTGAAAGTTCTCCCTAACAAACACCAAGATAATAGGCTAGAATCAAGAACTAGTCTAACTCCTCTTTCTGGGACAGCTGAGGCCCTGACACCTGGCAGTGGCTGGCACCTCCCAGCCGGGGCGGCTGCAGCCCTAAACGAAAAATCGAAGCTGAGCAGCCCAGGTGCAGCAAAGAAGGCCCGGGGGCCAGGAGGCCCAGGCGCGACCGCGGAACGCTCTGTGGTGGTGGACAGGACGCTCTGACAAGGCGGCTGGGCGGATTCCCTCTACGACTGGGGAAGAATCTGCGCACAGACGCCAGCGGAGTTGACGCGACCCCCGGGCCCCGGGACTCGGCTCGCACGAGCAAGTCTGGGGACCGGGGAGGCGGGGAGAGAGAAGGGGCAAGCGCCGCCGCGGCCCAAACCTCCAGTAGCCGCAGCCGCCGTCGCCGGGTAGGGCCGGGCAGCCAGCCGGGCCTGGCGCAGCATCAGTGCCCTCTGCCTTTTCCGCTCGACACTCGCCCGCACAGAGGCAGGCAGCTCCGCGGGTTGCTCTAAAGCCGCCGCCTTCGGCGAAGCACCGTCGGCCGCCGCCATCTCCGACCTGCTCCGAGGACCCAGCTCCCAGCCCCACGCACGCGCACTGCGCGCCCAGGCAAGCCGACCCCCCGGCACAGCCTCTGCATTCCCCGCACCCAGGGGCCTTTCGGAGTGAGAACGCCTGCGCAGTTAAGGTCCTCGGCGTGGCCTGCAGGGGCGCTGGGCGGAGTCTGGGCATGCGCGGACACGGAGTACCCACCTACCTACCTGCTCACTTGTCATCTGGGAGAAGAGTCCCTGCTGAAATCATATGTCAGGACCTGGTCACCTTTAAAATAGGTCTCGCTTGGTGATTCAGAGTATAGGCTTTGGAGTCAGGCCTGGGTTAAGTCTGAACTCTTGACAGTTAAAGTCTGTGTGACCTTGGGCAAGTTATTTAACCAGAGTTCAGTTTCTTCAGTAGTAAAATGAGGATAATTACGGAACCATTTACTGAGTCGCTGGGAAGATTAGATTGCCAGGACAATACCGGGCACGTAGAAGACCTCAAAAAATAACAGTGAGTAGTAGTAGTGCCAGTCACAGAGCCCAACAGATGATAGTCCTGATTTCATGTTGGATACATGGCCTAGAGACAAAGCCTTAGACTTAAAATGAGAAGACCTGGGCCGAAACTCCCAGTTAACTTGCTGTGTGACCTCAGGCAAATGCAGCACTTGGTCCAGGGCTGATATGCATAAGGTTGGCTATCTTTTCCATGGAATATTCCTTCAATGAGGATGAGCTGCTGCTAGGTAGACAGTGGGTTTGGATCTGGGCCAAATATCCTGACTTCCCAAAAGTGTGGCTAGTGGAACAAAAGAAACACAGCAGGCTACCCCAAAAATGTATGCTTTCCCTTTGTTACAAATAATACTTATTTGAAACCAGAAAACATTAACTTCTAATTACCGCATGTACCATTTAGGACTGGCTTTTAGAAAGACAACCTGACACACTGATGTTTCCCACTAATATTCAATGGTTAACATTTCAGAAACACAATTCAGTAGTTCTAGTTTATCGGTCATACACACATAAAGCTGCAAAACCTTGTATAAAGCAGTTACATGCTGAAATCTTCTGGTTGAATTGGAGATAGAAATCTCAAGCCATCCACATCTCCCTTCCCCTCAGATCCTTCTTTCTCCCTATCCATCGATCTTGCCCAGGTGAAAATATTTCAAATTCCATAACACCAAAAGCACAAACAGCAAAAGAAAAAAAAAACTGGACTTCATTAAAGTTAAAAGCTAGGCTGGGCACAGTGGTTCACACCTGTATTCTCAACACTTTGGGAGGCCAAGGCAGGAGAATCACTTGTCATGAATTCAAGACAAGCTGAGGCAACATAGTGAGACCCCGTCACTATTAAAAAAAATAATAGTTGGTAAGGTGCAGTGGCTCATGTCTGTAATCCCAGCACTTTGGGAGGCCAACACAGGAGGACTGCTTGAGCACAGGAGTTCAAGACCAGCCTGAGCAATGTAACAAGAACCCACCTCAGGAGGTCAAGGCTGCAGTGAGCTGTGTTGGCACCACTACCCTCCAGCCTGGGCAACATGGTAATATCCTGTCTCAAAAAAAAATTAAAGTCATTGGCAAAGCCTGAGTCCTATCCTCTCACTCTCCTCCCTGGACAGCATAAGCTTCACCACTCACTCCACCTTCTTCACCAACTACCAGTCCCTGGGCTCTGTCCAGGCGCCCAGCTACAGTGCCTGGCTGGTCAGCACCAAAGCCACTGTCTATGCAGGCGCAGAGGGCTCTGGTTCCCGGATCTCCATGTCCCGCTCCACCAGCTTCCTGAGTGGCATGGGTTCCGAGGGCCTGGCCGCGGGGATGGTCAGGGGTCTGGCAGGAATGGGGGGGGTATCTAGAACAAGAGGGAGACCACGCAAAGCCTGAACGACCACCTGGCCTCCTACCTGGACAGAGTGAGGAGCCTGAAGACCAAGAACCAGAAGTTGGAGAGCAAAATCCAGGAGCACCGGGTAGAAGAAGGGACCCCAGGTCAGAGACTAGAGCCATTACTTCAACACCACTGAGGGCCTGAGGGCTCAGATCTTCACAAATACTGTGGACAATGCCTGCTTTGTTCTGCAGATTGACAATGCCAGTCTTGCTGCTGATGACTTTAGAGTCAAGTATGAGACAGAGCTGGCCATGTGCCAGACTGTGGAGAGCCACATCCATGGGCTCCACAAGGTCACCGATGACACCAATGTCACTCAGCTGCAGCTGGAGACAGAGATCGAAGCTCTCAAGGAGGAGCTGCTCTTCATGGAAAATAACCACAAAGAGGAAGTAAAAGGCCTACAAACCCAGATTGCCAGCTCTGGGTTGACTGTGGAGGTAGATACCCCCAAATCTCAGGACCTCGCCAAGATCATGGCAGACATCAGGCGTAATATGACGAGCTGGCTCGGAAGAACCAGGAGGAGCTGGACAAGTACTGGTCTCAGCAGATTGAGGAGAGCACCTCAGTGGTCACCATGCAGTCCACCGAGGTTGGAGCTGCTGGGATGATGCGCACAGAGCTGAGACATACAGTCCGGTCCTTGGAGATTGACATTTCCATGAGAAATCTGAAGGCCAGCTTGGAGAATAGCCTGAGGGAAGTGGAGGCCTGCTATGCGCTGCAGAGGGAGCAGCTCAGTGGGATCCTGCTGCACTGGAAGTCAGAGCCGGCACAGACCTGGGCAGAGGGACAATGCCAGGCCCAGGAGTACAAGGCCCTGCTGAACATCAAGGTCAAGCTGGAGGCTGAGAGCACCGCCTACTGCTGCCTGCTGGAAGATGGTGAGGACATCAATCTTGGTGATGCCCTGGATAGCAGCAACTCCATGCAAACCATCCAAAAGACCACCACAAGCTGGAGAGTGGATGGCAAAGTGGTGTCTTACCAATGACACCAAAGTTCTGAGACATTAAGCCAGCAGAAGTAGGATACCCTTTGGGGAGCAGGAAGCCAATAGAAAGTTCAGAGGTCAAAAAAAATTAAAAACTTTTCTGCATCAAAGAACACTATGAAGAAAATGGGGGTAAAAAACCCCACAGAATGGGAGAAAATATTTGCAAATCAGATATCCAATAAGGATCTAGTATCCAGAATTTATAACAAACACTTCCAGCTCAACAACAAAAAGACAACCCAGTTTTAAAATGAGCAAGGGACTTAAATGGACATTTTTCCCAGGAGGATGTACAGATGGCCAACAAACACATGAAACGATGTTCATCATTAGTCATTAGGGAAATGCAAATTAAGGCACAGTGAGATACCACCTCACACCTCCAGGCAAGCCTTCTTTCTCTGATTTCAACCCTGCCAACAAACCCCCCCTCTCTCAGTCCTCCTCCCACCACCATCCCCTCCTCCTTCTCCTTCGGCTCCACTCCCCCACCCCCTTACCCTGGTCCTCCATCCCAACCTTCCTTCTCCACCGCACACCCGGTCTTGTACCCAACCCCCTTCTGCCAAAGGTCATTCCCACAACCAAATGTTTTCCAAAGTCCTTCCCTTGCGAAAAGTGTCAGGGTCGAAGGTATAGTCCAAATTCATGTTCCCTTCTCCCTAGCCAACCTCTCCCAGCTTAAAAAGAGACTCAGCTCCTTTTCCATGGACCCCATTTCCTCACGCAAGAAATTTCTGTATGTCACTCAATCTTATGGCCTTACCTGGCATGACATTTATGTCATCCTCTCCTCCTCCCTCACCCCGGAGGACAGGGAATGTATCCGGACAGCCACCCAAGCCTATGCAGACACCCTCCACCAACAAGATGCTGCCCATAACCTTATAGGGACCCTAGCTGTCCCCAGAACTGACCCCAGTTGGGATTATGAGGCAATTTCCTCAGACAGACAGAAACAAAGCCATATAATATCATGCCTCCTAACTGGCATGGATAAAGCTGCCCTTAAGGCTGTAAACTATGAAGAAATAAAAGACATTACTCAAGGCCCCAATGAACACCCTGCTCTTTTCTTCTCCCTCATTTCAGGGGCCATAACTAATTACACCACCTTAAGCCCTGATACCCATGAGGGCAGAATCTACCTACCCATTTACACTTTATTTCCCAGTCAGCCCCCGACATCTGAAAGAAACTTAAAAAACTAGAAGATGGCCCTCAAACCTCCCAAAGAGACTGAATCAAAGTGGCCCTTATGGTCTTTAATGATGATGGCTAGAATTTTAAAAAATAACAAAACAAAGAAAAGAAAAGAAGTATTGGCAAGGATGTAAAAAAAAAATTGGAACCTCATGCGTTATTGGTGGGAATGTAAACTAGTACAGCTGCCATGGAAAACAGTTTGACTGTCTCTCAAAACACGAAACATAGGATTACCGTATGAGTCAGTAATTCAACTCATGAGTATATTCCCACAAGAACTAAAAACAGGTGTGCAAACAAAAACCTGCACACAAATGTTCACGTAGCACTATTCACAATAACCAAAAACTGGAAAGTACCCAACTGCCCATCAACTGATGAATGGATAAACAAAATAGAGTATATCCATACAAAGAAATATTATTCGGCCGGGCGCGGTGGCTCACGCCTGTAATCCCAGCACTTTGGGAGGCCAAGGCGGGCAGATCATGAGGTCAGGAGATTGAGACCATCCTGGCTAACACGGTGAAACCCCGTCTGTACTAAAAATACAAAAAAAAAAAAAAATTAGCCGGGCGAGGTGGTGGGTGCCTGTAGTCCCAGCTACTCAGGAGGCTGAGGCAGGAGAATGGCGTGAACCTGGGAGGCGGAGCTTGCAGTGAACCGAGATCGCGCCACTGCACTCCAGCCTGGGCGACAGAGCAAGACTCCGTCTCAAAAAAAAAAAAAAAAAAAAGAAAAGAAAAGGAAAGAAATATTATTCAGCCATAAAAAAGAATGAAGTACTAATACATGCTACAACATAGATAAACCTTGCAACTATTAATGCTAAGTGAAAGGAGCCAGACATGAAACGCCACAGAGTATATGATTCCATTTACATGAAACATTCAGAATAAGCAAACCTACAGTGACAGAAAGCAGATTAGTAGTTGCCGTGGGCTGAAAGGAAGAGGAACGGGGGAGTGAGTGCTTAATATATAAGGGGTTTCCTTTTGAGACAACAAAAATGTTCTGGAACTAGATGGTGGTGATGGTTGCATGACATTGTGAATGTACCACATGTCACTAATGGTCAATTTTATTTTATGTATATTGTACCACAATTGAAAAAAAAAAAAAAAACCTCAATATCTCTCCGGGCCCAGGTAGGTAATAGAAGTTAATGAACCTAGCCTGTTGTGAAACTGAGACAAACTGGAGTGTGGAGATCCCCTTTAAAGAGGACAGCTACTGTACAACTCCAGCTGGTAGTTTTAAAGAAAGAATTTGGGACCCTTGTTGCCAGATTTTTCAATCTTTCAAGAAAAGGAAAAATCAAATTCGAATGCACGTAGAAGTCTCTTGTACCTTGTTAAATGCATATTCTGACTCAGTAGGTCTAATGGTAGGACCCAAAATATGCATTTCTGTTTTTTAGACTTTATCTTTGGAGTAATATTAAGTTCACAGTCAAACTGAGAGTAAGATACAAAGATTTTCCACATGCTCCCTGCTCCCACACATACATATCCTCCCCTATTATTAACGTCCCCTACCAGAGCGATGCATCTGTTACAACTGATAAAGCTACACTGACACGTCATCATCATCCAAAGTCCACAGTTTACATTAGGGCTGCTCTTGGAGTTGTACATTCTGAGTTTGAACAAATGAATAACGGCATGTGTCTACCATTACAGTAAAGAATGTGCATGTATAATAAGAAATGCCATTATCTCTGGTGGTGCGCACCACAGATCACACTTGGAATGGTAAGAGTCTAGATTACAGGTTCCCAAATTTGGCTGTACCGGGAAGCACCCGGAGTGTTTAATAAATACCAATGCTTAGGCCCCACCCCCAGGGATTCTGATGTCATGGGGTCAGAGTGAGATCTGAGCATCAGGATTTTGTAAAGCCCCAGCCCCACCCCCTACATCATTCTGATGGGCAGCCAAATTTGAGAGCCCGCATACTAGATGGCCCCTATGGTCCCCACAGCCCTAATAATCCTAATGTGGTGAAATATTTCTAGAGGACAAGGTCACGGTTTTCCCCCAAGGTAACCTTTTGAAAATAATTAATCCGGAGAACCTCCTCCCCAACAAAGCATTCCAAGCCTCAGTGCTGGAGAATGTGACCTACAGCTCGGATGCCATACAGGCCCTAGATTCTGTAACTCTTGGCAGCTTTTGTAACTGTGGTCTTCTTTTGCCGGTAACTCCCTCTTCTTTGGTGTACTGACCTTTGTTAGCAAGTTTCGTATAGTTGGGTCTGCATTGTTAGTCAACCGAGCTAAAATGACTCCTTTGGAGAAAAGAAGAATGCATGCCCGAATCCATGTAGCCCACAGGGTGCCAGGCTTGAGGGCTTGCCCAGAGCAAAGCAGCATGAGTCATTTTGGTCAGGGCACAAAAGGAAAACAGACCAGTAGATGTGTTCTTGCCTCTCCTGATTCAGTCTCGGGGAAACCTGTGACTGCATTTATCTTCCTGCTTTCTACCTCCCTCACCTACCAACACACCTGTGGTCCTGGCTTAACGAGGGATACTTAACAAAGCACAGAAAGAATTGAAAGCCCTCACCGAAGCCTCAAAAAGAGCAGGAAGATAAGAATGGAGGCCAGAAAGGAGAGTGAGAAACTTGGCAGGGTTTCCTAACAGGGCCTGCTCTCTAAGTGCGTTACCGAGGTGACTCATGCCTGAGATGACAGGGTATGAACACATTTGTCTTTATTATCTAGTAAATAGTACCTGTGTGTGGCTTTCTTTTTTGTTTTTATTTCTTCCCTGGTTCCCTGGGGCTTTACTTCTTAATGTGGTCACTTTGAACATCATTGGCATCAGTTCACAACAGGGAAACATCTGTGAGAAGAAGCACACTAAGGGGGGAATCTTTCTGGAACAAGGACGCAGCAACATAGAAATTAGCCTGATCCTGTTGCCTTAAGCTGCATTCATTTAGTACTCCAGGAAATGCAGTCTCTTTTTTCTGTGATCAGCCAGACAAATCCTCCTTCTGAAGAAACTTAGATTTCAGCGTCCCTGAACCAAAAGGAAAAAAAGAATCGGGCAAAAACATCACAGTGGAGCATCTATCAACAAAATGTGTGCGCGGAGAGGTTTCAAAATCATCTCGAGGACTCACAAGATTTGTCTTTCCAAAAGCAGTAAGGAGTGGGAGTGTACAACGGCTTCAACTAAGGACAGGGCCATCAGCTCTGGATGTCAAAATCTTCACCACTCACAGACCAGCAAGGGCACGTCTTCCCACTCTGCATCCCTAGATCCTGAATATGCCCAGAGGTCCCTAGCTTCCCGTTGCAGCTTTTTGGAAGCCCAACTCCCTCCTCTGGCTGTCCCTGATCCTCCTCTGTGCTGGTGCTGTGGCACTTAGCCCACCAGAAGTGATACCCACCTGCCATCCTCACTAGTTTTTCAGGTCCTTAAGAGCTAAGGCTGTGTGATTCATCCCAATATCTCCAGGACTTAGCATGGTATCCAGCACAGAGTAGCTGCTCGGCAAATGCTTGTGGGATTAAATACATTGGATGAATAATACTGAATAAGACTGCTTGCATATCTTTTTAGCACTGACAACTCACAGTCCAAAGCTGAAACTTATAACCGCCTTGTCTCTGCTTGTGTGCCTTTGGTGATGCAGAGCACTCCACTTGAGAACAACCCATTCCATGGTTGTCTAGCATTGGCCATTATTTATTGTAATAATAACAGTAAGAATAGCAACACTTATATGGTGCTTACTGTAATACTAGGTGGTTTTTAAGCATATTCACTAGTCTTAGTTTAGAGATGAGGCAACTAAAGCACAGAGATGCTAAGCAACTTGTTCAAGATCATGCAGCTAATAAGTGACAGAGCTGGGTTCAGGCATGCACAGCCCAACCCCAGCATTAATAGTCTCAACCACCAAATTATAAGCCTCTGAATTAGAACAAGTCTCCTCTTACTTCCTCCACTACAGATTGTCCTACATGGGTTAGCACAGAGCTGGAATCAGAGCAGGTTCTTGCCAGTACCCTATGTGGCTAACCAAGTGGCTTGAAACAGAGAGGGCGTCTCTGCCTCAAGCTTAGTCTTGGAGTTATCGTTGCCCATTGTGGGTAGGGCCAAGGGAGGATGAATGTGGTCCAGGGTTCACCCATTATGTAGATGAACTCTGCTCATAATGGGGTTATGGTCTTGTGGTTTCCTCCTCTCTTATTACCCCCAATGGGGGTTTTCCTTTCAATTACCTTTATAACAAGTGTGGTTGCAGCTTCAAACCACAAACCACTAATATTTTTATTGGCAAGTGTATCCTCTAATACGTATCGTTCTGTTGAACGGGTGAAATATTTATCACCAGATGCACTTGTTTTTGTAGTTTTTATAATGCTTGGAAAGGGGTTGGTGTGTCTCTGGCCTTAATCCCTTCTTTGGCTGTACTGCCACTGTCCTGGTTTAGCCCCCACCAAATTTTACCTGTGTAGCCTCTGAACTGGTCTCCCAGACTCCAGGCTGACCCCTCTAATCCATCTTCCACATAGGCTTACAGCTCCATCTTTCTAAAGTACAGCTTTGGCCATGCCATTCCTTTGCTCAAAAATCATTTATTGACTCCCAGTTGTAGATAATTGTAAGTTCCCATCACCTGGTACCCACAGCCCTTTAGGAACTTTCCTTCCATAAACCTTTATCGTGAACCTTATGTGTTAGCCACACTGGACAAGTTTCCATTTTCTAGACCTGTCCTGTGCCCTTCTGTTTCCATGCTTTGCTCATGCTGTTTTCTTTCTCTGTAAATCTTTTGTTTATACTGTCACTCATTCTTTCATTTGTATATTCAAGCATTCCACAAACTTTACTATGCACCTTCTTCAAGCCAGGTCCTATGCTGAGGACCAGTTATGAATTAGTCATGGTCCTCCTCTCAAGGAGCTTAAAGTCCAATCTAGACTCCTTCTGGTCACATCCATGACCATCTGTCACAATCTTATTGGAAAGGATACAATTTCCCTCTCCTTGAAGCCTTTTTCCAACGTTTCAGCTAAAAGTAATCTTTTCCCTCCTCTGAGGCTTATCCCTTGCCCCTCATCCCAAACTTCTAAGGACCCCCATTTTCCCACCTTGCATCTTGTATTACAATGATACTGATGCTTATTTCCCCTGGATGATACAAGATGCACTTGACTTCTTGAGGCGGAATTCCTTTGCATCCAGGGACCAGCAGAGGAGCTGGCCTGCAGTGGACTCATATCCAACCAATGCTGCTGATTGACACTGCATCCACCATTGGTGAGAACACAATTGGAGAGATTACACAAAGCACTCATAAAAGGTAGTGTCTCCCAGCTTTGTTGAGATAGAATTATATAATTCACATACCATACAAATTACCCATTTAAAGTGTACAACTCAATGATTTTCAGTATATTCACAGAGTTGTGCAACCATCACCACAATCAATTTTAGAACATGTTCATCACCCCAGAAACAAACCTCATACGCATTAGCAGTCAAACCCCCATTTCCCCTCAAGCCTCCCCAGCCCTGGGCAACCATTAATCTGCTTTCTTTCTCTATAGACAGAAATTTGACTATTCTGACTTTTCACATGAATGGAATCACACAATACATGGCCTTTTGTGTCTGGCTTCTTTCACTTAGCATAATGTTTTCAGGGTTCATATGTATTGTATGATATTTTGGTTTTTTATTGACAAGCAACATTCCATTATATGGATGTACCATATTTTATTCATCCAATCCTCCACTGATGGACACTGGGTTGTTTTTACTTTTTCATGATTATGAATAATGCTGCTGTGAACATCCGTGTACAAGTTTTTACGTGGATGTATAGGATCATTTTAATCGGATATAGAACTTAGAGTGGAATTGCTGGGGAATATTTAACTCTATAACATTCTGAGGAACTGCCAGACTGTTTTCTAAAGTATCTGCACTATTTTACATTCCCACCAGCAGTATATGAGGGTTCCACTTTCTCCACATTTTTGCCAACATGTATCTTTCTGATTATAGCCATTCTGGTGGGTGAGAAGTGGTATCTCATGGTGGTTTCAATTTGCATTTCCCTAATGATTAATGATGTTGAGCATCTTTTGAGGTGTATATTGACCATCGGTATATCTTATTTAGATAATTATGTGTTCAAATCCTTTGTCCATTTTAAAATTGATTTATTTGCCTTTTAATTATTGAATTGTAAGTGTTCTTTATATATTCTACATATCACAGGGTTTTTGATTGTTTTCTCTATGCTTTCTCTATTTTCTAAATTTTCTACAATGATTATGAGGTACCTTGATGAGCAGAATGCATAACCAGTATGTACCAACATATATAAAAATGTAGAAATTGTCCTAATCAAATTTATGAACGACACAGAACTGGAAAAGATGACTAATGTGTCTTTTGACAAAATCAAGATCCATTCTTGGAGGAATGGAACAAAAAGCAAAATACAAATTCCTCACTTCAGTTTAAAAATACTGTAAGGGTGTGGTATGGTTTGGCTGTGTCCCCATCCAAATCTCATATTGAACTGTAGTTCCCATAATCCCCACGCATCATGGGAGGAACCCAGTGGGAGGTAATTGAATCATGGGGACAGGTTTTACCCGGCTGTTCTTGTGCTAGTGAATACGTCTCATGAGATGTGATGGTTTTATAAAGGGCACTGGGGAAGTGTGCACACGTGGAAGAGTGCACAGGCTCTCTTGTCTGCCACCATGTAAGAGGTGCCAATGCGCCTTCTTCACCTTCTGTCATGATTGTGAGGCCTCCCAGCCATGTGAAACCATGAGTCCGTTGAACCTCTTTTATCTTTATAAATTACCCAGGCTTGGGTATTTCTTTAAAGCAATATGAGAACGGAGTAATACAGGGTATTTGAGGAAAGGGTCTCTTTCTGCATATGTGGGAAGTGGCCTTAGATGACCTCTAGGACAATGTTCAACCTTCAGTGTCTATGATTTTCATGTTAAGTAAGGGTAGATTGCTCTTGAGAAGGGCTCATAAAATAATCTGATGGCCTTGGTGTCCTACAAACTAAGTGGGAACCAACAGTGTGACATGGCTTCTGAAAAGAGATGGGTGACCTGAGGTGACAAGAACAAAAGCAGTGCCTGAACTGAGGGAGGTGTTTGCTCCGCTGTTTGGGGCTGCTGAAATGACATCTGGAGCTTGCGTTTAGTTCTAGACACCATCAGGGAATCAGAGAGCCATCTACGTGGCCAGGATGGGGAGGGAAGTGTTAAGAAACCCTATCACAAGAAGAAAGTGCAGATTCATGACCAGGCACTGCATCTCCAAAGGGCTCCCCTGGGACAGAGGGCATAGATGTGGTCTGCCAGGCCTTTATGTTCCCACTTACCTGGACATTCATAGCAGTCTGCCTGGGCAGGATTTCTTCTCCCCTCAGACCACAAGACCCAGGACTGCTCCACATTCCCCATCTCTCAGAAGCTAAAGACGGAAGCAGCAACAGGGTGAGAATCTGACCTGAGGTCCACACTGCAGAGATAAGAAGGTGCCAAAGACTCGACTGGCTGGCAAACTCAGGATGCTGTGGAGTCCAAGCTGGCAATAAAAGCAAGTCGGGTGTTTGCCTTTAAAATGTACAGAAATTTATTTATATACACAAATAAATACATTGTACTCAATTTTTCTTTTTCCTCCTGTTAAAATTTCTCTTTTCACTTGAAAAAACTTCAGGCCAGGCACGGTGGCTCATGCTTGTAATTCCAGCATTTTGGGAGGCTGAGGTGGGAGGATCCCTTGAGCCCAGGAGTTCAAGACCAGCTTGGGCAACATAGGGAGATCCTGTCTCTAGAAAAAATTACTGTAAAAATTAGCCAGGTGTGGTGGTGTTTGCCTGTAGTCCCAGCTACTCTTATTTGTTTTTACAATAAGAAAAACAACAGCACATGTGTGAGGCGAAGTAGCCTCTACCAGTAGTCCTCAGTGCTGGGGGACAACGCGGAGGGGAGGGGCAGCAGTGACAGGCTGCAGCGGGCCCAGTGAGGCCAAGTCTCCCACTTTGTTAAAGAGGAGTTAGAAATCTGGGTTTTAATGTGAAATCTTCCAATTTCTAAATGTTTACACCAATGTTTAAAAACACACACCGGCAGCCAGGCGCGGTGGCTCACGCCTATAATCCCAGCACTTTGGGAGGCCGAGGCGGGCAGATCACGAGGTCAGGAGTTGGAGACCATCCTGGCCAGCATGATGAAACTCCATCTCTACTAAAAATACAAAAATTAGCTGGGTGTTGTGGCACACACCTGTAATCCCAGCTACTTGGGAGGCTAAGGCAGGAGAATCACTTGAACCAGGGAGGCAGAGGCTGTAGTGAGCCGAGATTGTGCCACTGCACTCCAGCCTGGCAACAGAGTGTCAAACAAAACAAAACAAAACAAAAAAACCAAACCAAACCAAACCAAAACAAAAACACACACAGGCTCGAAATCCCCTTTCAACAACTCCACTGAAGTCTTCTCAAATTGCTTACATATCCCTGGGATATGTAAGTTCACCCCCACGGGAGCAGCCTTCTCTGTCTGTGGACTGCTCTGATCCATAGAAATGGATTCCTCAAATTAAATTGGGATCAATCTCTTTATAGTACAACTGCAAAACCACCCCTGACCTGCACAGCCTCTGCCAATAGTCCTCACCCTAGTGTCTAGGCCACTCCATTCATTCATTCATTCATGCATTTACTCCTGGGGCTCGGTTGCACAGCATGGTTGAATCAAGTGGATCAAATGTGTTTTCTGCAGCTCTGAGTCCCTTGGAACTTCCTTCCTACATATGCCTGGGTACAGAGAAAGGCCCAGAGACACCCTAGTTCCCCTCCTAGTTCCTCTTCTGGAGAAACGCTACCACAGGGAAGAAGTTTCCTTGGACACTTTGTAGGCCGCTTTCCTTCTGGGGAGCAGCCTGGCACGGTGAACAGCAAGCATGGGGTTTACCGGACTTGTGGCCCTGAGCAAGCCACTAATGTCCAGCCTAGGCCCTCCCATGTGTTCAGTAGTAGTACTGACACAGAGGAGCGGAAGAAGAAACATGGCTGGGTTTGAATCCACGCTCAATCATCTTGAGCAGATCATTTAATATGTGTGAGACTCAATTTCATCCTCTATAAAACTGGGATAAAACTGCCTACTCTCCAGGCCCGTTGTTTGGATTCAAAATTAGAAATAAATTTGCACATTGAATGTCCTGCTCAAGAGATGCCCAGGAAGAGGGGCAGTGATTGTCATTGTTACTGACAGCCACTAGAGGGCACCAAACTATTCTTTAATGAAGCGGCCTCAATTGTCCTGGCCACAAACGCAAGAAAGCCTTTATACCCCAGACAGCAGGAGGTTCCTCAAGTATGTAGGTTACTCACACACACACTCCTTTTTTATTGGAAAGTTAGAAATTGCACTACATTGCACCTTGGGGGTGAGGGTGACATTAACAAAAGCAGCTTGGAGTAGTGGAAAGGATACTCCAAAGGGGAAGGCTTGCAGGACATGGGTTCTTGCCCTGCCCTAGTCCTTGTGCTGTGTGACCTTGGACGAGTCACAGCCTGTGTCTGGACCCCCTCTTGTAGCCTGAGAGCGTTGAACCAGAAGATCTCTAAGGGATCATCCAGCTGTCTATGATTAAGATTCTGGTACAAATAAATATCATGGGGCAGCAGGTCGGGGGACTGCATGGGGGGACATGGAATAAATGACCTCTGGATGCCCTCATTGGGGCTGGGACTTGATGATTTGTACACAGTCAAGAGAAGCCACATACAGGCTAATCTTGGCCTCACAAAGGAGTGTGGTTAGAGTTGTTGGGTGGTGGCGATGTTTTCCTGCAAGCACACACGATGTTTATCATCTTTGTACAGGTTGATGCTGAAGCCCTGAAGACCACCCAGCCTGACAAAGAAAGGAATTCTTGTCTGCCGTTGACAGCCCTCAGGTTGACGGCTTTCCATTTGCCCCCGAGGCTGTCACTTGCAGAACAATGGCAACAAGCAGGGTGGCTCTCACCTGAGACTGGCGCTGCCGCCAGAGGAGGGGGCAGGCCAGAATGGAATGGGGTGGGTGGCTGTTATCTCTCCTCCCAGGATAGGAAGGTTGTAGGATAACTCCTGCCTACAGCGGACATGCTTGGAGAGTCTGTAGAGGATTATTTTTGTGTGGATCCTGTCTCATCCTGTAGATCAGAAAGCAGGAAGTAGTTAAGATGTTACTCCTCATTTAAAAAAAATTATAAGGGGCCGGGCGCGGTGGCTCAAGCCTGTAATCCCAGCACTTTGGGAGGCCGAGACGGGCGGATCACGAGGTCAGGAGATCGAGACCATCCTGGCTAACACGGTGAAACCCCGTCTCTACTAAAAAATACAAAAAACTAGCCGGGCGAGGTGGCGGGCGCCTGTAGTCCCAGCTACTCGGGAGGCTGAGGCAGGAGAATGGCGTAAACCCGGGAGGCGGAGCTTGCAGTGAGCTTAGATCCGGCCACTGCACTCCAGCCCGGGAGACAGAGCGAGACTCCGTCTCAAAATAAAAAATAAAAATAAAAATAAATAAATAAATGAATTATGATGAACTACGGATACACACAAAAACATAAATACATCTCAGAAGCATTATATTGAGCAAAATAGGCCATACATAAAAAGAGTATGGACTGTACAATTTCTATTTCTTCAAAGCAGACAAAACTAAGCTACAGTGATAGAAATTAGGTCAATGGTTGTCTCCTTACGCAATGGGAGGGTTGACTACAAAGGCTGAGAAGGAACTTTCTAGTGGATGAAAACATTCTAGGTTTCGATTGAGTGATGACATAGATATATATACATTTGTAACTTATTGAACAATGAACTTAAAAATCAGTGCACTTTACCATTTGCAAATTATACCTCAATAACACTGATAAAAATTGCATTACAAAAAAAGGTATAATGACTTCTCATTCTCAAAAGAAATACATGTTCATGCTAGAAGACTGAGAAAATCAGATTTAAAAAATAAAATAAAATAAGCCAGACGCGATGGTTCATGCCTGTGATCTCAGTACTTTGGGAGACTGCGGGGGTAGGATTGCTTGAGTCTGGGAGTTCGAGACCAGCCTGGGCAACATGGCAAGACCCCCCAACCCATCTCTACAAAAAATTTAAAAATCAGTCAGGTGCAATGGTGTGCACCTGTAGTCCCAGCTACTCAGGATGTTGAGGTAGGAGGACTGCTTGAGCCCAGGAGTTCCCAGCTGTAGTGAGCTGTGATCACACCACTGCAGAGCTAGACACTGTCTTAAAAATAAACAAATAAATAAAAATAAAAAAATAATTCACAATTTCATTACCCAGAGGTAAACATAGTTATCATTTTACATTGATAGTGACAGTCCTTTATTTTCACAAAAATGAGATTATAGTTTTATAGTGTGATTTATTTATTCATTGAATTGGCAATACATATACACAGTTAAATCTTCAGAAGGTACAAAATAGCTTAAAGCGCACTTGTCCATCCCACAGCCCATGGGCCACATACAGCCCAGGATAGCTTTGAATGCAGCCCAACACAAACTGTAAACTTTCTTTAAACATTATGAAATTTTTTCTGTAATTTTTTAAAGCTCATCAGCTATCATTAGTGTTAATGTATTTTACGTGTGGCCCAAGACAATTCTTCCAGTGTGGCCCAGGGAAGCCAAAAGATTGGACACCCCTGACATGAAGTAAAATATAAATATCTCTCCCATTCTCAATCTCCAGAAGCAACCACTTTCATCAATTGCTTATATATCCTCCTAAAGATATGTCATGTATTGAAAAGCCATGTGTATGATGACCTTGAAGGGGAATAAGAGGAAGCACACTATACACAAATCTGTAGTTTTTAATATAACATGACAACACAAATATCTTTCAATGTCGTGAACATGTTTCTGTGTCATTTTTAAGCAGACTTTTGATTAAAGTAGAACATAAAAGCAGAAACATGCAAAAAACATAGGTGTAAATCTCACAGAAACATGCAAAAAATCATAGGTGTAAATCTTCACTTATTGACTCTGCTTTTATATTCACGACCAAGATAAACTACGAGAACATTACCAGCATCCCCCAAAATCTTTTGGACCCTCTCCACTGTCACCTCTTGCCCAAAAGTAACATAATTCTGACTTCTGATTTCTAAAAATGGTCTTGTCTGGTTTTTAAACTCTATGGTAGAATTATACAGTATTTATTTTTGTCTATATTTTTTCACTCAACAGTATATGAATGAGATTCATGTTGTTGCATATAGCTATAGTTCATTCACTCATTGACATATATAGTATTCTTTTGTATACATATATCACAATTTACTTATCCATTCTACTGCTGATGGACATGGGGGCTGTTTCCAGGTTTCAGCTATTTCGGCTGCTATGAACATTCTTTAGATGTCTTTTGGTGAACATAGGTATATACTTCTGTTACCTACCTGCTCAGGAGTGCAATTTCTAGACTATAATGTTCAGCTTTAGTGGAAAAAGCTGATAAGTCTCCAAAGTGGTTGCAGCAGTGTATGAAAGTTGCAGTTGCTCTACATCTTTACCTAAAACATCAATGTTAATATCAACACAGCATTTCATTATATGGATACACCAAACTTCATTTTATCAGATTCCTAGAGATCAGGGATTCCTTGCCATAGACCTCTGGCACTCTGATAAAGCCTGAGGACTCTGTCTCAGAATGCGACGTAGTAAAATGTGGGTTTTATCATTAACACACTAAATCACAACATCTAGTAGCAGGTCTAATAACCAAGCAATTTCAAAATTTCAAAATGAGCATCAACATAAAAATATGTTTATTGGCCTTTGTGCTGCTTCTCCAACACAAAATCATTTTCTTTGTTTATACATTTATTAGCAAAAGTCAATGCGTATTCCTGACTTTTGCCAATTTTTTAATGGCCCATATATAATTAAATTTGTATGTAAGCACTCCTCATGTGTTATGGATATGAACCACCTCTGTGAAATGTTACGATTGTTTTCATTTGTCATTAGTTTTGCCATTTTGTGGTCTTTAGAAAGAATGGATGCCCTGTGTTTAGTGCGATGACAAAGATTGGCTAAATAAGTGATAAAGTGAATTGTGGAGTCTGTTTTATCCTTAGAACAGTCCTGGAAGTTAGACAGGTCCTAGGGCTCATTATCTCCATTTTACAGAGAAAAAACAGAGCCCCAAGAGGGTAACTGCTGAAATCATAAAGCCAGGACATGTTAGAGTTGCATCTCAACAGTCCTTAACTCCTGACTCAAAGCTTTGAAAAACCCCTGTTCACCAGGGAAAGGAAGTCAAAGGTCCAGGGTGTGTACACAGACAGCCCTTGAAAGGAATGCGGGGTTTTGTGGTTTGGGTTTTTCCTCCCCTTTCTAAGCACGCTTCGCATGCCAGCAAAGGGTGTGCATTTGTGTGTTGGGGGGCAGGAGGGAGGTGCAGGGTTGCATGTCATTCCTCAGCCTTTTCATAAAGGAGGTCAAAGCATGGAGCTTGTGATGAAGCTCAAAAGTCCCTTCAGGCTTTCTGGTGGTGTGCACCTGTACAACTCCCGCCAGGGAATGACTTGAATGAGACGCACCCCAACAATGAGAACTAGGCTTTGGGTCCATGTAATATGACTCATTAAATGGTTTATTGTGACCCATACATGAGCTTCAAATTTATAAAATGCCCCCTTTGTTTTGTATGTATGTATGTACGTATGTATGTATGTATGTATGACGTATTTTGAGATGGAGAGTCATTCGTTTTGCCCAGGCTGGAGTGCAATGGCACAGTCTCAGCTCATTGCAACCTCTGCCTCCAGGGTTCAAGTGATTCTCCTGCCTCAGCTTCCCGAGTAGCTGGGATTATAGGTGCATAGCTAACTTTTTGTGTTTTTAGTAGAGACAGGGTTTTACCATGCTGACCAGGCTGGTCTTGAACTCCTCACCTCAGGTGATCCGCCCACCTCAGCCTCTCAAAGTGCTGGGATTACAGGCATGAGCCACTGCACTCAGCAAAATACCCACTTTGTGACAACAGAGATAGACAAACTCTGCTTCATGGCCTCAAAACTAAAATTGAAAAGATTTTTTAAAGCCTTTACATGCCTATGACATGGCATATCCCAATGAGAAATCTTCTTTGTGGAAGATTTCTATTTTATTTTATTTTATTTTATTTCATTTCATTTTTGAGGCAAGGTTTTGGTTTGTCACCTGAGCTGGAGTCCAGTGGGGATGATCTTAGCTCACTGCATCCTCAAACTCCTGAGCTCAAGTGATCCTCCCACCTCAGCCTCCCAAGTAGCTGGGATTACAGGCCTGCATGAGCCACCACATCCAGCTAATTTTCTTGATATTTTGTAGAGACAGGGTATCTGTATGTTTCCCAGGTGGGTCTCAAACTCCTGGGCTCAAGCAATCCTCCCACTGTGGCTTCCCAAATTGCTTGGTGTGTGAGCCACCATGTCCAGCCTAAGATTTTTTAAAATGACTTTCTGGACAAATGTTATGGGCACATGCTATACATTGTGCACTCCTTTTGGAGAGTCACAGTGAAAATTGATATACTTGAGGCTCCAAAAAGCCATGCAAAGATGAGCCTGTTGAATACCTGGATGTAGGGTTTACCTGACATCTCTGACCACTGAACCTCTTCTCAGGTAACATCTAAGACCTCTTACCAAATGATGGTCCCATGGAATTTAATTTTGGTTACCACTGCTCTAGAACATACATTTCTATTATATATGTTTGCTAGTAACAATTGCAATATTTTAAAATATCAATACATCCCTCCATTAATTCCAATTTATGACTTTGAGAAATGTTGACAATGTTTTTGAGCCTAAATAGATACAGGTTTAAATCCTGAGGCTGAACACGGTGGCTCATGCCTGTAATCCCAGCACTTTGGGAAGCCAAGGGGGGAGGATTCCTTGAGCCTAGGAGTGCGAGACGAGCTGGACAACATAGCAAGACCCCATCTCCACACACAAAAAAATTAGCCTGTCATTCCAGCTATGTGGGAGGCTGAAGCAGGAGGATAATTTGAGCCCATGAGGTGGAGGCTGCAGAGAGTCAGGTTAGTGACACTGCACTCCAACCTGGGCAACAGGGATAGACCCTGTCTCAAAAAACAAAAAACAAAAAGAAACATTCTAGTAAAACAAAACCCAAGAGGTTGCCCACATTCTTTTAAACATGTGCTGTGCTTTTAAATGTATCAAATATTCCTTACTATAAGTGTGCTATTGTCTAGGCGTGGTGGCTCACGCCTGTAATCCCAGCACTTTGGGAGGCCGAGGCAGGCAGATCATGAGGTCAGGAGTTCAAGGCCTGCCTGGCCAGCATGGTGAAACCCCGTCTCTACTGAAAACACAAAAAAATTAACTGGGCATGGTGGCGCATTCCTGTAATCCCAGCTACTCAGGAGGCTGAGGCAGGAGAACTGCTTGAACCGGGACCCAGGAGGCAGAGGTTGCAGTGAGTTGAGATTACACCACTGCACTCCAGCCTGAGCTACAGAGCAAGACTTCATCTAAAAAAAAAAAAAAAGTGCACTATTTTCAGAAGTGAATTTTTTATCATACAGATATTTTAATGTGTAAGAAATTTATCATAATATATTTTCACTGTGCTGCACCTTTTCAGTGACTCAGAATTGCTATCTTTATTAATATTCATAGAACATCTTACTTTCAGATGCTTTAGTATTATTAATAGTATCATTAATTTTTATTGAAATGGTATATGTAATTCTTATAAAAATACATAAATGAATTATCCCTTTGGGGCCTTAAAATATTTCTGAATAGAATATCTTTTTCATATAAGAGCAATTGATGAACACTTTTAGGTTTTTAGAAAACATAGAAAAGCAGTAAAAGTTGATTATCTATTATCTCAAATACAATCACTATTAACATTTTCATCAAGTCTTTTCTTCTATGTATACACAGATTTTACATAGTTAAAATCTGGGCCTCCATTTAACAAGAGTATTAGCATTTGTTTTTATATTCAATAAGTGTATAAATGAAGAAAACAATTTTAGGTAAGACTTTCTGCCTTCCAAGAGATGGTGGTGGTTTCAAATACTTGGGGCCCAGAAGGAAGAATGAAGATGTTCCTTCAAGAACATAGAGGACAATTCAGCTGTTCTGAATGATGGCCCTGAGAGTCAGCTAATCCCCTCCCGCAGCTAAGGCCCCCTGGGTCCCCCTGCAAGCTCTTCCCACCCCAGGTGCTGGGACCACCTCTTCCCTCAATCAGACATAAATCAAAGGACCAAGATTAGGAAGGATGAGTGATGTTGACCTTTCTATAACACAGAAAATCCAGATAAATGGTCTTCTCGGAACCACCAAGTTTTGCTTTTCTTTTTCTCTCGAGTTGGTAATAACATGAACAATGACACATTTCCTTAGATCTTGAACTGATGGTCGAATAGATAATCTAATGTGGGCCTGATGAGACCCTTTTACAGATGAGGTAGTTGAGACTCAGGGAACTTCAGTGACCAGGCCAAGATTCCCTTTTGGCTGGTAAGTGACAGCTCAGAATCCAAGCTGTTGTCTTTGGAGTCCAGATCGTCTCCGGACTTCCCCCATTCTGTGAAGACCTGCACCCCTTCTTTCAGGCAGGCATAAGACACTGTGTAAAATGTCAAACAAAAGTTCAGCTATCTTTGGCTATGTGAAGATGGAAGATATTTCAATCCAACAGAATTAATAGGCTTATTTTGAAATCCTTCTAATTCCTCAGTCAACTCATCTGAGCCCTAGCTCTGGGCCCTCGATTGCTGGGTTTTCAGCTGTGGCTGACAGGTGCATACTTTCTGACCAGAAAACACGCAAGGCTGGGAAGTGGCATGGTTTTCATAATAGCCACAGGTGTTCCAATCTGCCTTTCTGCTTCACGCTTTTTACACTTTACCAGACAGCAAAGATGTGTTGATGAAGACTGGTTTGCCCTTCTGAGGTTGTACATGACTGGAAGGATTTGTTAGGTAAAGCAACTTACATTTTCCTGCTGTGTTTCCCCTGGGAAAATAGGACTCTCAAAGACAGTGCCAAAACTTTGAATCTGGACGTTCTGGCCTAAAGCTGAGTAAGGAAAGGTTAAAAACAACAACAACAAAATTGGGGTGAAATACAAAGTGCATGCTAACCAAGCCAAGTGTGAGATTAGAGTTGCAATTTGCTAGTAACAGCTTGAGCATAGAGAGAAACAAAATTGTATGTTTCTTTTTTTCTTTCTCCTCCTCCTCCTCCTCCTCCGCTTCCGCCTCCGCCTCTGCCTCCGCCTCCTCCTCCTCCTCCTTCTTTTGAGACAGGCTCTTGCTCTGTTACCCAGGCTGGTGTGCAGCGGCGTGATCTTGGCTCACTGCAACCTACATCTCCTGGGTTCATGTGATTCTCTTGTCTTGGCCTCCCAAGTAGCTGGGATTACAGGCACCCACCACCACACCCAGCTAATTTTTGTATTTTTAGTAGAGATGGGATTTCACCACGTTGGCCAGGCTGATCTTGAACTCCTGACCTCAAGTGATCTGGCCTTTTTGACTTCCTAAACAAAATTCACCATTAAATGCATGCCCTTTGCCAATCGACATCATTACAAATGAAGAGATTCCCAAGTCAGAGGCTACTAGGACCCCAAACTGAACCTCTCAACCTTCTCTTTTAATTCCTCAAATTTTCCCAAAAGTCTGGGCTGGAAGACATGTCCTTTCCCAGTCTGGGTCTCAATTTCCTTGTCTGTAGAATGAGAGTTTGAACACATGACCACTAAGGATACTTCCAGTGCAGTTTCTATTCTTTTTATGTCAATTCAGCTTAAGAATTAGTACTGGGCTGGGTGCTGTGGCTCACGCTCATAATCCCAGTACTTTAGGAAGCTGAGGGAAGAGGATCACTTGAAACCAGGAGTTCAAGACCAACCTGGGCAACAAAGCATGACCCTGTCTCAAAAGAAAAGAAAAAAAGAAAGAAAGAAAGAAAGAAAAGAGGAAAAGAAAGAGGAAAAGAAGGAAGAACTGAACACTGAGCACATATCCTCCCACAGGCCTTGCTCCTGGCTCTGACAGTGCCTAAGATGAACATTTCCTGCCTTCAAGAGCCCTCTGGTCACCAGGGGAGAAGGAGGCCAGTGGAGAGGCTTGCACTACAGGGCCACGCCTGGCAGATTGTGCAGGACATGTGGTGCACTGAGGAAGATGTGGAAGTAGAGATTCTGCTTGGATAAAAAGATGAAGAAAGGCATCATGGAGGAAGTGGCATTGAGCTGGGCCTTAAGGATGAGAAGGATGTAAACACGTGTTGATGAGGAAGAAAAGGGATTCTAGCCAGGGGAAGAGCATGAGCAAGGCAGGGAAGCAGGGAAGAGCAAGGTAAGTCTATGTTATTATGAGATGAACTTGCTAGAAACTTAGGGCCTGAGCAGGGGGGCCATGAAAGAGTAGGAGGCCTTGAACACCAAGGCAAGGGGTGTGTAAAGCATTTGGTTGGTACTAGAAGCCACTGAAGGCCTGGAAAAAAAGGTAGGTAACGTCATCAGAACTGTGCTTTAGGGGTATTAATCCAGGAAAATGTGCACATTTGTTTTCCTGAAGGCCCCCCAGGTGGCAAACGAAGGAACTGAGATTAGAAGACACATCTGGCTGACTCCCAAGCTTAAGCACGTAACCCTTCAAGAAGGCCATAGAGGCTGGGCTTGGTGGCTCACGCCTGCAATCCCAACACTGTGGAAGGCCAAAGCGGGTGGATCACCTGAGGTCAGGAGTTTGAGACCAGCCTGGCCAACATGGTGAAACCCCATTTCAACTAAAAATACAAAATAATAGCCAGGCATGGTGGCATGCACCTGTAATCCCAGCTACTCGGGAGGCTTAGACAGAAGAATCGCCTGAACTCAGGAGGTGGAGGTTGCACTGAGCTGAGATTGTGCCACTGTACTCTAGCCTGGGCAATAGAGCGAGACTCTGCTTCAAAAAAAAAAAAAAAAAAAAACGAAGGCCAGAGAAATGCTATAGATGAGATTCAAACGGACAATTGCTGTTTTTAGACACAAGTGTCCCACCCAAAGGAATATACTGAGAGAGACAAAATAACATCAAACAGGGAAAGGGTGGAGATTTGCCTGCTAATTTCTAGTGTAGTGGGTTGGATGGTGGCCCCAAAAGCTGCGTTCACATCCTAATCCCTGCTACCTGTAACTATGACCTTATATAGTAAAAGAGTGATTATTCCCTTATATGACAAAGATGTGGTGAAGGATCTTGAGAAGCAGAACTTACTCTGGATTCCGTGAGTGGTCTTATAAGCAATCACGTATGACTTTATAAGACAGACACACAGAGAAGAGGAGGAAGAAGCAATGTGACCACAGAGGTTGGAGTGATGTAGCCACAAGCCAAGGAATGCCTGAGGCCATCAGAAGCTGGAAGAGGCAGGGGATGGACTCTCCCCTAGAGCCTCAGAAGGGAGTAGGGCCCTCTTGACACCTTGATTTCAGACTTCTGACCTCTAGAACTGCGAGAGAATACATTTCTGTAGTTTTAAGCTACCCAGGCTGTGGCAATTGGTTATAGTTGCCAACAGAAACGAATATACTAGATTACCTTTTGTTAAATTTAATTAATTCCAGACTGGGAAACATGGCAAAACCTTGTCTCTACAAAAAATACAAAAAATTAGCCAGGCATGGTGGCATGCCCCCGTAGTTCCAGCTACTTGGGAGGCTGAGATGGGAGGATCTCCTGAACCCAGGAGATCGAGGCTGCAGTGAGCCCATGGGTGACAGAGTGAGATCCTTTCTCAAAAAACAAATCAAACAAAAATTCATTCATTCCTTTGAATAGGTAATACATGCATATGGTTCAAAACGTTACCAGTGTAAAGGATAAACGCTGAAGAAGAGATCTCCCTCCTTTCCATGCCCAGGAACCACATAGTTTTCTACCCCAGAGGTATCCAGACATCACTTGTTCAAGATGACTATTCAATCTTTTGCGTGTGACTACAGAATTTTGCAAAGTATCTCAAAATAATCTGGAAGGTAGAATGTGGTCATGGGGTAATTAATGGAACGAGACCTTGTCCTTGCAGACAGGCAGACCTGGGTTCAAATTCCACCCCAGTTGCAATACATAGAGACTCTCTGGGCAGGCTCCCCAGTCTCGGAGGGGCTTAGCTTTCTCCACTGTAAAATGGCGATGATGAGGTTTGCCACCTCTAGGACTGCTGTGAGGAGTACATGAGATGACTTGGCTGCCACTCACAGCAGGTGACAGTTTGCAGCTGTCCAGGGAATTCCCATCTTCTGAATTCATGTCTCTGCTGCCCATGTGGCCTGTGGAGGCTACTTCTCAGCTCAGGTGTTTCTCCGCTTGGACTCAGTCAGCATGCCCTTTGCTGACATGCTTAAGAGACACGGCTGCATTCTTGCCATTCCGGGGTTATTTCTGACTGGTTGCCTGTGGTATCTTTTTCAGGTGTTGATAGAAATCAAGGTTACATAACATCAATAAGCCAACTTTGGAACCCCTAAAGAGAGAGGGTTGAGCATCCTGAGGGAAGCAGATGAGCCTGGGCTGCAGAGACAGGGCTCTGGGCCTTTGTTCATGATGTCCTTCACCCACAATGCCTTCTGTCTCCAGTACAAAAATTGCCACAGCAGCCATGCAATGGTGTCTTCAGTGTAAATTAAAAAATACAGGCGTTAGAGGATTCTAATCCACCTTGGCCAGGAATCTTTTCCTCAGTGAGCCTCTGTTTTCTTTATCTGTAAAATGAGAATAGTGTTCTTTTCCCTACCTATCTCAGAGTCATCATTTGGGTTACAAGGGAAGAATCGGGGACCAATTTAGACATGACCTACTCCACCCCTTATTTTACAAATGAGGAACTTGGGACCCAGAGAAATGAAGTTACCTGCCCAAGATTACCCAGCAAGTCAGTATCTGAGCTGGGGCTAGAACTCAGCCTTCAGGAGAGACCCTTTTTCTTTTTAGCAGTCTGGTGAGATGTATACAATAAACCATAACATACTATGTAAATGTCATTTGAGGTTACTTGTCTTAAAGATGTGTAGACTTCAATGTACCTGTTTCTTTTCATAAAGTTTTGTTCCAAGTGAGCAAAGCCCCAAGCCTGTACTTTTCAGCCTTTCAAGGAAGCCTATAGGGTATTTGAGTTATCTTTGCAACTGTGGGCCTCTGGTCTTAATTCCGTCATGGCCACTGGCTGCTCAAGACAGCAGTGACTTTGCCTGGCCCTCTCTGCCCCTTGATCAGGAATGCAGGGAATTAGCCTCATGCATAAGGCCACTTGACCTTCTGCAGGGTGACATGGTGAGGAGGACAGGCGGCGGGGCCTTTTAGTGGCAAATGGTTCTTCCCGGAATTGGGTAAACATTCTTGAAATGTACACATCACTCGCAAATATTTGTCTCCCTGACTTGTACTTTTTTCTTCCCAAGTTGTACAGAACTAGAAAACAACCTGGGAGGTTTCCAATCAATGAATACCACAATCCAAAATAAAATGACTTCTTTCCTCTTTCCTATCATTAAAAATAAAACAACAGAGTATACTACCTTAAGCAATAAGGCATTTTCATTATGTGGAGAATAGTGGTGTTTCAAATAGCAGGAACAGGCAGAAAGGAGGTTTGGTCACCTTACTCTAAACAGCTAAAGCTACCCAAATCTCTATTTCTGTTCTCTCATACCTAGAGACACCAAAAAAAAAAAAAAAAAAAAAAAAAATCATAAAAAATAATAAACCTAGTAGACTGTAAAGGAATCAATCAGTTTTCACTTACAGCAGATTAAATGGTCTAGGATGAAATGAGAGGCCTGGAGAGGTCTCCTGGCCCCTCAGAGGTGCTCTTCAAATGTAGAGGCCAGTTCTTAGCATCACTCCACAGTGCATGTCCACACAGATGGCAGAGTGTGAAAGCGTGTTGCAACCCAAATCAGCATCTTCCCGTTAGTACAAAAGACTGACCAGGTACAGGTGCTCATGCCTGTAATCCGAACACCTTTTTTTTTTTTTTTTTTGAGACAGAGTCTCACTCTGTTGCTCAGACTGGGGTGTAGTGGCGTCATCTTGGTTCACTGCAACGTCTGCCTCCTGGGCTCAAGCAATTCTCATGCCTTAGCCTCCCAAGTAGCTGGGATTACAGGCACGCACTACCACACCTGGCTAATTTTTGTATTTTTAGTACAGACGGGGTTTCACCATGTTGACCAGGCTGGTCTTGAACTCCTGACCTCAAATTATCCAACCGCCTCAGCCTCCCAAAGTGCTGGGATTACAGGCGTGAGCCACTGCGCCTGGCCTGTAATCCTAACATTTTGAGAGGTGGCAGCAGGAGGATTGCTTGAGGCCAGGAGTTCGAGACCAGCTATATAGCAACATAACGAGACCCCATCTCTACAAAAAATCTTAAAAAGTAGCTGGGCTTGCACTTGTAGTCTGAGCTACTTGAGAGGCTAGGGCAAGAGGATTGTTTGAGTCCATGAGTTTGAAGTCAGTAAACTACAATTGTGCCACTGCACTCCAGCCTGGATGACAGAGCAAGACCCTTTCTCTAGAAAAAATTAAAAAATAGAAAAAAGTTTTCAAAAAATACAAGACAGCTTTGGTTAAAGCAGAAGTCACTGGCTCCTTTTCCATTTTTGATAGCGGAAGCTTAAATAGATGTAAGTGGCTGCAGTTAATGAAAACATGAAGTCTTCAGTTAAGATTTTTGATCCATGAGGAAACTTCTTCCATTTCAGTTTGAATTCTTTCAGCAGTAGTCATTGAGAACCTACCCATAGAGTAGGTACACTCTTCATTCTGCCAGGTGGAGGGATTAGATTTCATTCTTTCCCTTCTGTAAGAGGGGAAGACAGACATATCATCACTTAATTCAAAAACAAGGTACAATGAGGCAGGTGCTAAGTAGACGTGCATATAACTTAGTCAAGATAATGTAAAACAGAAACAGAAAAATTCTATAGGAGGGAAATAATCAAGAAAGCTTCATGGAGGAGTTGGGGCAAGAAGGATTCTGGGCTGGGTGTGGTGGCTCATGCCTGTGATCCCAACAGTTTGAGAGGCCGAGGTGGAAGGATAGTTTGAAGCCAGGAGTTCGAGACCAGCCTAGTGCATATAGCGAGACCCCCATCTCTACAAAAAAATTTAAAAATTATCCAGGCATGGTGGTATGCACCTGGAGTCCAAGCTACACGGGAAGCTGATGTGTGGGAGGATCACTTGAGCATGGGAGTTTGAGGCTGCAGTGAGCCGTGACGGCACCACTGCACTCCAGCTTGGGTGACAGAGAGAGAGATCCTGTCTCAAACACAAAAACAGAAACATGTTAACATTAGGGAATACTTCGTGATGGTATATGGGAATTTCCTGCATTACCTTTGTAACTTTTCTATAAATAAAAAATTTCCTCCTAAGGTGTCACAGCCTTTGAAGATTCTTATTCAAATCAATGTTTACCATGATAGTTGCAAAATGATGATCTTCCAACTCTAGCACTGTCTTCATATTTAATGGTTGGCATTTTACTGTAAGCAAGAGGCCTCTCCTCTCTCCTGTTACTTATCTACTTATTATTGCTCTGTTTTTTATTGCACAGACTCATAGATTCCTATTTTTCAATGGTTTATTTTCTTTATTTTCTTAATTATGTTGATGCTTAAATTGCCCTAGATTTGGCCAGTGGAAGCCTCTTCCAGTTGATTTCCTTGTCCTTTTGACAGGTCCAGATCACTTTTTTGAGCACTGCCTTACTTTCCAGCACAAGATATTTAAAGCTCATTTTGTAATGGAGAAGTGTGTGATTAGAACAAAACAAAGGGGACCCTCACAGATCAACAAAGATGGTTGTGCATTGGCAATTATAGGTGTAATTAAGTGTAAATTATTTTGAGCATATAACACAGAAAGAAATAATTGCACAGAAAAAAGAAAGGACCAGAATAAAAGACTAAAAGAAACTCTTGGAATTATGAAAAGTTTTTTTATATTGTCCTTTTTTCTGTACATTCAAAATTTTATGTAATGAGAATGTATTACTTTCATAATGAGAAAAATTACATAAAAGGTTTTTCCTTTTTAAGAATAATGGAGTGGACCAACTCTGAGACATTACAACAGGGTAAATAAATATGTTCAAAACACCAACAAAAATGCCTGAAAACACCTCTTCACCATCATCAGTCACACTATCAAAAACTGTCAGTCCTATGGCTGAACGAGGGTTGGAAAACGTGGGTTTCTACATCTTATTCTGCCGTGTACCTCTTGGGTTACTTTGTCTAATCACTTCATCAATTTGGGCCTTAACTCCCTCACCTGAAAAAGAGGATAATAACTTCTTGCTATATCAGGAATGTAATGAGACTCAAGTGAAACCATGTATATGAAAACTCCTTTAAAATGCTATAAAGGTAACTAGTTTTATAAAAGAGCTTTTAAAAAAATGGCTGCTTTGTTGAAATGTTTTCAGTTTGTTTTTTAAAAAAGCAGCCAATTTGGAGGACCTGTGCATTTGGATGGTGAAGCCCTTTGGCAGTCTGAGTAAGCCCACTTGGGTTCTGTGTTACAGCCTGGGCAACTGCCTCTGCATGGCTGCGTCTTAATCGGGGTCCCCGGAAGCAACCGTGGAGTAGGATTCATGTGAAAGTGGTGTATTAGGAAGTGCTCCCAGAAAAACAGGTAAGGCAGTGGAGCACCGTATCACACAAGGCACTCGGAGGAGAACTTTGGCTCAATCCCACCAGGGAGTTCTGGTGAAGGTCACACCCCTGAGTCGTCTTGGTTAGGAGCCGGCAGCTGGAGTACTTATGCCTCAGCACCCATCAATTACCAGAAAAAGGATGGGTGGGAGTGGGTAATCTCCCAGGGACTTCCAGCTGTCCTGTGTGCAGGCAAAACAGTCACCAGCAGCCCTGGGCTCTATCCTCTGACAAAGAGATGCAGATGCTGGCCACAGGTAGGCCCCCAATGGTAAAGGAATCTAAATGGATATGCACTGACAACATCAGCTCAAAGAAGGGCTAATTCCTTCTAGGCTGGACATTCAGAACACGAGAAATGAGAACAAGAGACACATAGGACAGGCCTCTCTGGAGATGGCCCAGAGAGGCTGAGTGACCTCCCAGGGTCACTCAGGTGACAGAGTCAGGATTCCAGCCCTGGTGTATCTGACTCCAAATCCCATGTGCCCTTTTCTATGCCCTGCTGTCTCACTACATGAGTTAATGCCTTACCTATGGAAGACCACTCATAGGAAATCCTTCATGTACCACAAAATCCTACACACCCTATCTTCCCTCAGAAATCCAAAGCCCTCATGGGTGTCCCCAGGATGGCATTAATGTTCCCTTCCCTATAATCACCTCTGTCCTCTTGAATTTGTCCAACATAAGGGATCAAGATAAATTAAATTACGACCTTATGAACTCCACAGAGAGACGCCTATGTCTCAGATACAGGGTGGCCCATCTCCTGGCTGCAACCGCCAGGAGTGATTTGGGGAGAGTCGGTTAGATAAACAGGTACCATCCCAAACAAAAAACCTTGTGAGCTCATCGGCTTGTTTCTCTTTTATTGTATTTAAAGGCAATTTCCCCACATCCTGCATCTTGAACATGAGCAAACATGTGAAGGAGCCAGACACACAGAAGCTGAAGCCATGCAGACCTCACATGTAGCCAGGGAGCAATGGTCTTGAGCCCCAGTTTGATGGCTGGTCCTGCCACAGATGAGCTGAGGGATCTTGTGTAAGACACATTTAAGGACTGATCATCCGCATCCATAAAATAGGAAGACTACCCCTACCCTATCACGTTATGGTGAGGATAAACGATATATCAAAAGGCTTCATAAAATGTCAAGCTCGGCCAGGCGCAATGTCTCAAGCCTGCAATCCCAGCACTTTGGGAGGCCGAGGTGGGTGGATCACCTAAGGTCGGGAGTTCGAGACCAGCCTGGCCAACATGGAGAAACCCCATCTCTACTAAAAATACAAAATTAGCTGTGTATGGCGGCGCATGCCTATAATCCCAGCTACTCAGGAGGCTGAGGCAGGAGAATCACTTAAACCCGGGAGGCGGAGGTTGTGGTGAGCGAGATAGCACCATTGCACACCAGCCTGGGCAACAAGAGTGAAACTCCGTCTAAAAAAAAAAAAAAAGTCAAGTTCAATGCACATGTGAAGGTATTGCTATCCACATTTGTTCTACCAGCATGATTTTAATAAAACCAAATGTGGTCACTTCTCTTGTTTCAGATAATTGATCCAACATCCTCAGACACTCAGACCCCAGCCAAGAGTTAAGATATAAACCTGCAAGGCCTCTGGGCAACTGTACAAGATGACATGAACCCATGCACCTTCCTTTTAATGAAGCAACCAGGCTCTGACACTCAGTGAATGTGTTTTCTTCTAAGCAATTCTAACAAGCTTAGTTATCGCGTCTGGTTTTTCAGAGTAGAAGTAAACAAAGACTCAAGAAGTTGGCCCACTGATCCCAGCAAAAAGCAATATTTAACAGCCTGACAGGAGAAATGCCCAAAAGAGTATAAATGGCAGCTGTATTCATTCAAAAGCATAGTCTGGGGTCAAAATCCTACACATTCCAGGTATTGGTAATGACTGCAGATGCTGAGAATCAGGCTTTGAGATCTGTGCTGTCGATCTAAGGGGGCAGGGACAGTAGTAGAAAAATGTCCAATAGCACTAGTAGTTAAAACAAAAAGCACAAAAAACAACAATTAAAGTCTATGATTGGCATATATTTTCTGAAATGAAAAAACTCTATGCTAGTAGCGATGACATAAAACTGAAAACTACACAATTGTTTCAAAGGAAAGGTAAAGCGAATTTTGATTACATAAAATATGACATCTTCTGCATCCAATAGTGGAAAATGTGGAAACTATACAGGAACATGGAAACTTGCTTATGATGTGTTCTTCTAGAAGCCACAAGACACTAAATTGCATGTACAGGCCAAATACAGCTGCCCACAGCCATATGCCTATGAAAAAGATACTAGAAAGGATATCAGGGTTTTTTCCTTTTTTCATCCCTCCATCCTCTGCATTTACAGATGAGGAAACTGAGACCAATGGGCTGTTCCTGCTGTTGAAAACCTGTCCCTACAGTTTCCATGTGGCCCACAGGGGCAGAGTGGAGGAGCTGTTGACCATGCACCAGGAGGATCAGGTCATGAAAGAGACCTGGAGCTGGGGTGGAGACAGTTGGTTCAACACATGACTTCGGCACACACCCACTTAGCAATGGAGCCTACTCAATGCCAGGCCCTGAGGAAGAGAGGCGGACCTGACCTAGTGCTCACTCTCACGGGGCACATGGGAGGAAGAGACGATCTCTGCCTGAGGTGATCAGGGATGGCATCAAGCAGGAGTGGCATTTGGATCTCAAAGCAGGGTGAGGACATGTGGCATGCTGGAGCCAGTTTGTACCAGCTTTTGGAGGCTAGCTGCTTTTAGGAATCTCACATGCCAGTGCTTAGACATAGGCATTATTAAAAATAAATTTGACAAATTTACAATTTGATAAATAATATTTGAAACAAAGGTAATACCCAACACTTGTCACATCTGAATTATTTTACTACATTTTACTATTATCTATGCTCTTGAGAATGTTTGCATCTATTGCAACATTCTCAATATTGTACTACAAAGCTGTGTGCTACTATACATCTCTTCCCAACTCTGTATCCAGCGACACAATGTTGGTAGCTGAAACTGGCCACAGTGGGAGTATTTACACTATGGAAATGGGCAAATGCTACACATCAGGACTCCATTTAGTGTTTTGTTGATTGTCTAAAGTTTAGACTCTGAACTTCAGGGGTGAAGAAAATGTTAATAATGCAGATTAAATTTCAAAGTCTGTCACGTCTATAGCTTTTACATATTGTGAATGCACCCACAAATGAGGAAATATTCTATTTGAAACTAATACCTGATTGAATTCTGAGTCAATGAAAGTAATATCTGTGTCACTGATAAATGAGTGAAGTTAGATTATATGTCTTCATTATATGTCATTTTTTCTTACTTGTTAGGGTAAATGAAAATACCAATCAACATTTGTGAAAGAACTAGGCTCCATGACATGAGTGACTTAACTGCTGAGTCCTATAGTAAACAAGCATTTGTTCATAGTTTGATTTTATAATATGATTTTTGGTGATAGAATTACAAAAATCTAGTGGATTTATTTATTTATTTGTTTATTCATTTGAGACGGAGTCTCTCTCTATCGCCCAGGCTGGAGTGCAGTGGCGCGATCTCAGCTAACTGCAAGCTCCGCCTCCTGGATTCACGCCATTCTCCTGCCTCAGCCTCCCGAGTAGCTGGGACTACAGGCGCCCACCACCACGCCCAGCTAATTTTTTGTATTTTTTTTTTTTTTTTTGTAGAAACGGGGTTTCACCTTGTTAGCCAGGATGGTCTCTATCTCCTGACCTCGTGATCCGCCCGCCTCAGCCTCCCAAAGTGCTGGGATTACAGGCGTGAGCCACCACGCCCGGTCAACTGCTAGTGGATTTTACAACAAAGGGCAGCACTGAAGTTAAAGGTGTGTGGAATTTATAGTAGAGTATTGCATGTTATTGTCTTTAAATTGTGGGCTACACAGTCTTTACATTAGGAAAATTTATAATTAACATATACATATAAATTAACTTGTATACTTATATTAACTTATATACATATATGCATACATTTTTGAGAATCTGTGGTAAGAACTCAGGTAGGGGAAGATAGGACAGGAGAGGGTAGAGGAAGATACAGTAGGGATTATAAAATGGGTTCTTCTATAGCAGAGTGACACTGTAGGAGATGAGGAGGCTGCTATCTCCTGGGGGCCAGCATCCTCACTGCCCTAGATTCCTCTGGCTCTGGTCCTTGGCCTAAACAGCTTTCAGGAGAAATGAGGAGGCCCTGAGTGGGGCCACTCCCAACCTCCCACTGAGTGAGCCTGGCTACAGGCTGTGCTGAGCTGGACCACCCCAGGAGAAAATGCTTTGGAGGCACTGGAGAGAGGGGACCTTGTATTTTCAAAGCATCCCTGAGCTGGAGGCAAACCTAGGAGGTCCAAAAGATCCCCTCATGCAATGCCAGCCCTCTCTAGGTCAAAACCCAAGTAGGAGAAGATGAGGCAGAGAGGGAAGGTCTGGGCATGCTGAGCTGATTCCAGGATCCCTGCACACCCACTGGGGAACCTGTGCTTCTGCCCTTCAAGAACACACGCTGCAGCCCAATTTTGTTTCTCTGCCTAATCCTGCCATTATGTTGAATCCTAGTGAGATAGAAAATCCAAGAAGTTCTCTGCCCTTCACTGTACATGCCCGTCCTTCCTTTCTTTTTACTGTGGTTTCCTCATTACTTACTGTTCTTATATGTTTTTAAATCTCCTCAGTGGCTGTAGTCAGGTTTCTCCTTCAGCCCCTAGCCATATTTTTGTACTTGATATTACTTGTCTTACATATATTTTTCCCTTAATTTTTCCTAAGGCTGGTGATTTTATCAGTTTTTCACAGAACTGGCTTTTTGTTTTGTTGATCATCTGTGCTGGTTTCTTAGATATCCCTACTTTTAAGTAGGTTTCTTCCTTCTACTTCCTCTGAGTTTATTTTTTTTCTTTCTCTTTTTTTTTTTTTTGCATCTTGAATCGAACATTTAGTTGGTCCCACTCCTTATTTTTAAAATTTTTCTCTTTTAATAGTGAGGACACTTAAAGCTATGAATTTCCCTCAGAGTACTGCTTTGGCAATATCCCATAGATCTGATATCCATTCATTCAACAATTTTTTTCCAGCTTTATTGAGGTATGATTGAGAAATAAAAATTATATATATTTTGGGTATATAACATGATGTTTTGATATATATACACACTGGCAAATGATTACTACAATAATGCTAATAGTATATTCATTACCTTACATAGTTACTGTGTGTGTGTGTGTGTGTATGTGTGTGTGTGTATGTCGTGTGCATGTGAAATAAGAGCACATGAAGCCTATTCAACAAATTTCAAGTATACCATACATTAATATTAACTATAGTCATTATGCTTACATTAAGTCTCCAGTACTTATTCTTCTTATAACAGATTTGTAAACTTTGACCAGTATCTCCCCTCACTCCCCAGGCTCTGGTAACCACTGTTCTACCCTCTTGTACTATGAGTTCCCTCCTTTTTTTTTTTTTTTTTTTTTGCGATAGGCTCCCACTCTGTCACCCAGGTTGGAGTGCAGTGGTGCAATGTTGGCTCACTGCAGCCTCCACTTCCCAGGTTCAAGCAACCCTCCACCTCAGCCTCCCAAGTAGCTGGGACCACAGGCATGCACCACCATACCCAGCTAACTTTTTTGCATTTTTGGTGGAGACAGGGTTTCACCATATTGCCCAGGCTGGTCTCAAACTCCTGAGCTCAGGCAATCCACCTGCCTCAGCCTCCCAAAGTGCTAGGGTTACAGGCGTGAGCCACCATGCCCAGCCGAGTTCAACTTTTAAAAGATTCCACATGTGAAATCATGAAGTTCAGCAAATATTTATTAAATACCTACTATGTGCCAGGAAGTAAGAAATGGTGTTCTCATTATCATTCACTTCTAACATGTGCATTTTCCATTTGGATTTCTCTTTAACCCGAGTCATTTTCAAGTGTATTTTTGTTTCTAGGTGTATGGATTTGCAAAGGGAAGCTGTCTTTCAATAATTTAGTTCTAATTGCTTTGTATTCTGATCAGTGAATATGATTTATTAGATGGTAGTGTTTTGGGATTCATTGAGATTTCCACAACTTGCTATTTTTTCTTAACATATTTTTAAGTTGAGGTATAATACACGTTCAGTAAAGTGCACTCATATTAAGTGTACAGCTTAATGAATTTTCACAAAATACATATCTATGTCCCCACCATGTGGATCAACGTATAGAACATTCTCAGCACCACAGATGACTTCTTATCTCCTCCCAGTCAATACCCTTCAGAGGTAACATTATGATTAATTTTTCCATTTGTAAGTTTTTGAAATTCTTATAAATGGAATCATACAATATGTATTCTTTTGTGTCTAGTGCCTTTCACTCTATATTATGTCTGTAAGAGTCATCCACACTTTTGCAGGTCGCAATGATTTATTTCATTTTCACTGAGGGATAGTAGCCCATTGCACAATTACAATTTATCTATTCTATTGTTAAATGATACCTAGGTTGTTACCAATTTATGGCTATTAAAAACAGTGCTGCAATAAACATTTTTTTTCTTTTTTTTTTTTTTTGAGACGGAGTTTCACTCTTTTTGCCCCGGCTGGAGTGCAATGGCGCAATCTCGGCTCACCACAACCTCCGCCTCCCGGGTTCAAGCAATTCTGCTGCCTCAGCCTCCCAAGTATTACAGGCATGTGCCACCACACCCGGCTAATTTCGTATTTTCAGTAAAGACGGGGTTTCTCCATGTTGGTCAGGCTGGTCTCAAACTCCCGACCTCAGGTGATCCACCCGACTTGGCCTCCCAAAGTGCTGGGATTACAGGCATGAGCCACTGTGTTCGGCCAATGAACATTCTTATAAGTGTCCTTTAATACACAAGTGCATTTCTGTTAGGCATATACCGGGAGTCCTAATTAACTTTTAATTTGGGGATTCTGAGGGTAATTTTTTTCCCTATGCCACTTTAAATCTTATTTGGCTAAAGGTAGGATATAAAACATCTTAAGGTGTGTGACTATGCCAACTAAATCAGGGACTTTAACTTACAGTAGCATTGCCCACACTTTAGCTTGCCCGACCCCTTAGTGTTTGGACTTAGAAGAATCCTGGGCCCCAGAGCTCTCAGATAGTGGCTCCCAAACTTCTGTCTCAGAATCATCAGGAGGGCTTGTTAAAATGTACTATCCTGCCCCCGCCCAAACTTATGGCCTTGGTCTTTCCAGGAGCAAGACCCAGCAATCTGCCTTTTAGAAAGCATCCCCAGGTGATTCCACCACTCAGCCAGGTGTGGAAACTTTCCTGATTTCTGTTTCCATGGACTATGGACCAATGAAGCAAATTATCACCATCTCAGCCAGATTTCTCCTACTTCCCCAGTCCCCTTCTGAGGACGGCAGTTTCAATTAGTTCTGCCCCTGACACCCCCACCCCTACCCCACCCCCATCTTCTTCCATGTCTTTGCTCCTAAAAGCCAAAGTAAAAAATAAAAATGTGGATGGTTGATTGGAACCACCAATAAGTTTGAGTGCATCTGGTCTCTTTCCTCATTGCACTCATGGGGAAATTGAGGCAGGAGAAGAAGAAATGGCCACAAGGAGTTAGGGTCAGGGAAGAGCCCCACTCTCACTACTTCTACCCTCTACACTAAGAAAAAACATCCAGCAGAGGGAAATGCTTTAGCCTCAAGCCTGCTGAGACTATCAGTATTCTGAACATCTATCTATAATAACATTTATGTTATTATAGATAGAATGTGGGCTTGGAATCAAACACACCTGAGGTCAAATCCTAGCTCCTCTCCTTGTAAGAAATAATTTGAGGTCTCTGAATCTCAGGCCCCACATCTTGAAAATGGGATTAGGACTGGTGTTAGGATTACAGCTAACACACATGAAGTGTGGGGTGCATGGGATGTGCTGAGTAAATGGCTGTGATTATTATGAGGAAAATCTAGGTCACCCACAAAGTCCTGTTGCATTACCTGGAATATTACATAGGCTGGTGGCAGAGGCAGAGGGAGGAGGGAACGTTGACTTTCCCAATGTTTTACCTGCTGTCTTTAAGTTCTTCCTTCCTCTATGATCTGTGAGCCTTAACTCTAAGTTCACCTGGGACCATCCCACTGGACACACATGGTTGAGCAGCTACTCAGGGTTGGGTGAGAGACACTGGGGTTTCATCCTGCCATTGAGGAGCACCCAACCTGACAGGTAGACAGGCACCTATGTGTACAGCCACACTGTAGGGGGCAAACTGAGAGCTGGGGTGAGGAAGTGGTGTTTACAGCGGGCCCCAGGAGCCAAGGAGGACGTCAGTGGGCAAACTCCGGCCAGGAAAACACACCACACACATTCAAGCCTGGCAGTTTACAGATGGGCAAGCAGACAGGCAGGGACTGGGGAAAGCTCTCCCAGTAGCTCTGAACCCTGGATCTCCTGTCGCCCAGGGCTCCATCTCTCCATCTATTTTGGAGTTTATCTTTTAGGGAAAGTTGGATTGATATAGTGTCAATAAAGAGGCCAGCGGATATGCAAGAGCTTAGTATGAACTTGTAGGAATAAAGCAAATCAAATATGTTAAGCAAACTGAGAGTCAGAGTTCTTTGTATGCCTATCTGAGCTAATATTGCACAAAGAAGAAAGACGCATCTCCCTCCACAGCAGAGTACATGTGAACTTGTGTTAATAAGTGGTATTTACAGAGTATTTTGGTTTCAAAATGACATCCACATGGAAGTTCAGGGGCAAGAGCAAGAATTCACCTTCAACAGCACCTTGGTCTTTTCAAGGCCAGGCCTCAAGCTTGGAGCATGGGTCCTGGTAGTCAGGAGGCCTGTGTTCTAGGCAATCTGTACTTGACTTGCTCTGTGATCTGGGCAGGCCCCTGTCTCTCCCTGGGCCTCAGCATCCCTGTCTGAAATGAAAGCTTTAGGCTAATTGTGTCCCAGGGCTCTTTCAGATCCAGAGCTCTCAAATGTTGCCATGTTTGTTTTTGTATACTTGCAATGGCCCTGGGAGGTAGACATCATCCTTCCCATTTTACAGGTGGAAAGTCAGGACTTTGAGGAAGGAAGAATCAGAAGTCACCCAAGAGTCAGAGGCTGAGCCAGATCAGAACCCAGAGCTCACACCTTTCTAGTATAGCGTCTAGAAAGTCATGCATGTGTATATTTGTGTGTACATATGTGCTTGTGTATGAAGGTGCATGTCTCCATATGTGCCCCAGAGCTGCCCTGTGCTTATTCCCTGGATGCTGCATGTGTAGACTTGTTAGCTGGACTGAGCTTATTCCAGGCAGTTCCACCCTGTGGGAGGGGAGAGAAGAGGGGCGAGGTGGAAGGGGGGAGGGAGCTACACCTACATTTTTGTGCTGCCCACTGATTTTAGCTGCTGAAACGCAGGCTTCTGGCTGCTGTGTACTTAGCTAAGTCTGAGTGACTCTATACGTGGGCAGTGGGCCAGAACGCTGCCTGACAAGCATCAGAACTGACAATTTCTCTCACAACTGGCATCCAGGTCTGCAGGAGCATTCAAGGCCTTTCTTGCACACAGAAACACACATACACATGAGCATGCATGCATGGTGCACAGAGCAAGTGCCTTTCCCTCTCTGGCCTTAGTTTCCTAATTAGTAAAATGGGAGACTATCTTTGCTTGCCAGAGTATCCTTAGAGTTCAGAGACATTAAAGTTTGCTTTGCAAACTATAAAGTACTGGGAAGACCCTGCTGAGATAATGCTCATTCGATCTGCCCATATAAATAGCAGAGAACGGAACTTTTCCCCATTTCTTTAAATCATAAAATTAGCCCTGTGGGCTCCCTCCAAATAGATATTGGATTAACTTACTCTAATACATAGATAATACCCTAGTCTATTCATAGAAAGTTGGTGATTTCAGCCTCAGAAACATGCTATCCAGTGTACCCTTTTCCCCACCAAATCTGGAATGGTTTGGTTGCCAGAGAATATCCTGATTCATTGTTCAAAAGGAAGATAATGTAGTGAGATGACTAATAGAATGGACGCTGGAGCTAGAATGCCTGGTTCAAGTCCCAGTTCTGCCACTTGCAGTTGTGTTGCAATGCCTAGGGCCTGTCATTTAATTGCTCTGTACCTTAGAGCATGCGGCATGACTACAGCACCTCCTCCACTGGGCAGTTGTGAATGTCTGCACATATAAGACTGCTTGATATAAGTGGTGGTTATTTTTTTTTCTTGAAGAAGAGTAGGTGGTGGTGATGATGATGGTGATGTACATATTCAATGTGAATCAGTGATTGCCAGTGCCAGGGCTAGACCTGAGCTCACCCATGGCCTCCTCCAGCCTACACTGGTTTTGGAGGAACGCTTTATTGTTGGAGGAAGGGCAGGTACTCTACCCCAATTTCCTGACCACAGTATTTTCCACAGGAGCTCCCACAAGAGGTTTTAATGAAGGAAGCACAAGCTCTCACCAGTTCAAAGCAAAAAGATGGGGATCTCTGCACCTCTCTCTACCAGTGCTAGCATCATCACCACCATCATCTGTGCCTGGATTCAGAGGTCTTGTGACAGAAGGTTTGGAATCCCGAGGGCTATAATGACTCAGAAATTTGTTAGGACCAAACAAAATGAATAATTGAGTTCCAATTTCTGTTCTGCCCCTGGCAAGTTGAGTGACCCTAGGCAAGTCATTTCACCATTCTGAGTCTTTGAAGATTACATTATTGGTTGTCGTTCTTAAGGCCAGGATTTGATCAGATCAGAAAAGTCTCACTTTCCAAAGGGGATGTCAGTAAAAAGTATTTACTTAGTTTGGTGAAGGTGTGAGGAGAGATCAAGCATGGAGACTTTGACTAACCCACTAAGCTGCTAAGAATCATCATCAGATCTTGTATTGAAAAATTATTTATGGGAGTAATTTTATTTGCAGTTCATATGCAGTACAAGAAGCCAGTACACAAAAGGTCAAGTCATGGAGGCTGAGTCTGTTCTGAAGCTACCCATCCCAGAGAGTGAGAACTGGAGAAGCTTCAGGGCACAGTGTGAATAGCACTGTGGCAAGAGTTAGGGACATGGGTTTGGTGTTAGGCAGACCTAGGTTTGAATCCCCGTTTGGCCACTTAGTAACAGCTGGGTGGCCCTAGGTACATCCCTCAGCCCTCTGTGTCTCAGCTTCCTTGTCTATAAAATGGCCATATGGTTCATATGGCTGTGTGCAAAATTACATAAAGTGATACAGTGAAAAGCTCCCAGCACATAAGTGAGCTCAATAAATGGAAAATGCTGGTCTCATTTGGGACTCTCTTGGTTTGAGTGACGGAAATCAAATTCACACTAGCTTAAGTAAAGGAGTCATTTTGTTGTTTTAAATAACCAAGAAGGGCAGGGGTGGAGTTGGCCTTAGGGCAGTCTGGGACCAGGGACTTAGACATCAACAAGACTCTCTCTTCTCAGCTTCTCATCTCTAACTCTTGGCTTCCTTCTGCCCTGCCACAGAGGTTTCCTATGGGGTGAGGACATGACTTCCAAAAGCTCTCAGTTCCCCATGCCATGACCCATCAGGAGAGGATTCTTCCTCACCAGCTAAAAAAAATCCCGGGAAAGGACTCTAATTTGCCTGGCTATGTCACATGACCACCTCTGGAGCAATCACAGTAGCCAGGAGGATGGAGTCCTCTGATTGGCTCAGCTGGGGTCACGTGCCTCTCCCTGGGCTAAGGGATGTGTTCCTGTAAGGAACAGAGGGAGGGGATGCTGCGGGATTTTCTCTTCAGAGAGTCTGTATGTGGGTGCGTTAGGAGAATAGTTCTTGGCACTAGGTGCTAAGGGTGGCATGAAGCCCCTTCTTACAAGTGCCATATCATCTTAGTGTGGCTTTGGTACTATGTTTATCCTAAATGTAGTCTTTGTAGAAACAGCTCGACTTAATACAGCTTAATGCTGACCAAATCCACCATCCTCAGCTGCTGTTTGCAGAGCTTAGGCAGCGTTCCCAGCAGAGGAAGCCCAGGTGCCGTGGCAGTCTCTTGGAGGGCTCCGTGTGGAGCTTTCCCTTCCCCAACCCATAGTCCCCTGCCTCAGTAAGATCCTGGCCTCATTTCCTCTGTCAACTCCCTGCAGATCTCAATGAGCCTGGGAGCTCGGTAATTAGCAAAAACAAAACAAACAAACAAACAAACAAAAAACAGTCATAGTGTTAGAAGGGACCTCAAGAACCACCTGGCCCATTTCACAGATGGAGAGACTAAAGCCAAGCAAAGGAGAGGTGCCTGCCTACCCAGGGACACATTGCTCGTTTGGGACTATGTCTTCATCAAGCGCCCTCTGATGAAATAATCTGTTCAAACCCCCATGACAGGAGTTTACCTATAAAATAAACCTGCACATGTGCCCCTGAACCTAAAATAAACTTTTTTTTTTTTAAAAAAAGCACCCTCAGCTCCTGTCTTATGGTAGGTCCTCGGTAAATACTGAGTGAATCAGGTGTGGTGGCTTGTGCCTGTAATTCCAGCTAATTGGGACGCTGAGGCAGGAGGATCCCTTGAGGCCAGGAGTTCAAGACCAGCCTGGGCAACTGGGCAACACAGTGAAACTCTTTCTCTACAAAAGAAAAAAAAATTAACTGTGTGTGGTGGCACATGACTGTAGTTCTAGCTACTCAGGAGGCTGAGGTGAGAGGATGGCTTGAGCCCAAGAGTTTGAGGCTGCAGTGAGCTATGATCACACCACTGCACTCCAGCCTGGACAACAGAGTGAGATCCTGTCATTCATACATACATACATACATACATACATACATAAATAAATAGAATGTTGGGTGAATGAATGAATAAACTGAGACTTAAATCCAGGTCCGTATTATTTCTGCTATATCATTCTACTTCCCCTTGAACCTAAAAATCATTTCTAGACTAAAGTCCTTTCCTGCTCTAAGGGAGATGTCTCCTTGACAGGATGGGCAGGAGGTTATGGAGATGATGTCAGTGAGCACAGTCTTAGCTGACGTGAATGAGAACTGGTATGTGGTATTGGGGCAGGCAGATGGGAGGAATGGATTAGAGAGAGGTCAGCACACACTCATCATTGCCTTTTAATAACTCATGATTTGGTCCTGTGTGTGATAGGCAGGACAGCATTCCACTCTCATTCAACAGATGAAAAAGTTCCGTCAAAATTCCTCTGAAGCTTAAAGAAGGCAAGCACTCCGTGAGCCTTGCTTGCCTAGTAATTTGTGGAGTTTAGACCCCTTCCCCGGTGTTCCAGCTTCTGGCTCCCTAAACCTCTGAGGCAGCCACTTTGCTGCCTCATCCTCATGCCCTCAGCACCTGCCATGCCACCTGGGGTATCTCCTGCTGGTCATTTCTGGCACAGGCCAGATGTACTGGGGAATTAACAGCCCCTCGTTGGGAGCAGTCCTCAGCCGGTGGCTGATGGGAGTTGGCAGACACACCCTCCAGCTGCCTTGTCCCTGGGAACTCAGAGGCTGTGCATATGGGCCACACCGGCTCCCAGAACGCCCAGCAGGACCAGCTCCAGTTGCCCACAGGGGAGGCTTGCTTGCTAACACACCATGATTGTTCTTCCCCTCTCCTGCTTTACTTCCATGCTCCCTAGCAGCATTTCCTGGGATCCCCTCCCAAACAAACTTCTTGCATTTGAATCTTTGTCTTAGAGTCTGCTTCAGGAATAACCCAAACTAAGACTACCACCTTCTTAAAAAAATGGCAGAGTGGGTGAACCAGCAGGCTACATACTGGCAAATATTGTTTATATGAAATAAGTCCAAGTCAGGTCTATACCTCCATGCCCTCTCACCACTTGCCTGCTCCTTTCCCGGCCCCACCCTCACCAGTCTTGCAAGTTTCTTCACCACTCACGAAGGAGGGGAACACCTGTGAAGGTGTCACAAGTCATGCTACCAAGAGCCAGAACCATACAGGGCTTGACTCCATCCCTGAGCCCCTGGCTGACAGCTTCCCATGGCTCTGACAAGGTGCTAGGAGTGAGCTGGCATATGCTGTGCCTTCTCAGACAGGTTACTGGTCTGGTCTGTCCTGGTGTCTGTCACACATGAGCCCAGCCTTATGTCACCCAGTTCCTGAACTGATGACTCCCCAGGATGATCTATGTCCCTGACAGCACAACCTCTAGACCACTGGGTCTGAGGACCAGAGTGGTGGAGCCATGGGATGCTGGAGCAGGAGAGACGTGTAGGGACTGGGCACTTGTTCTAACCCTCCCATTGTTGGGGGGATGCCTTAGACCTGGGAGGACAAGGTCTGGTCCAAGGTGACACAGTGTAACAGGAGTGGAATGGGGCATGACCTCAGGGTTTTTTCTTTTATTTCCAGTTCAGCATTTTTGCCTCATTAACAGACTGTATGGAAAGAGGAGCGAGGGGGCATGGCAGAAGAACAAGGGCCCTGGATTTCAGACTTGGCTTGAAACCCAGTTTTGCTGACTGATAGCTGTGTGACCTTAAGCAAGTTACTCAGTTCCATGTGCCTCAGTTTCCACGATTGTAAAGTTGAGGTTCTATTAATCATCCAACAGGGTTGTCAGGAGGCTTAGCAGAGAAAATTGAGATGGAACACACCTGGTAGTAACAGATGCTCAATAAACACCGGGTGACTCTGAATCTATAAAGGGATCCCTCTTATTTTACAGCCTTCCACCTGGATGACACTCCACAAATTTTAAACAGAAATATCCTCATCATCTTCACAGTCACTTCTGGAAAGTTTACAGCAGGGTCTAGTGCAGAATTTCCAGATCGTGTGCTTCAGAGTTCTGCTTCTATGTGAGAAAAGGTGCCATGTGAAAAAAGAAGGATGCTACCAAGTAAGTTTGGAAAGGGTGGTATTAACATCATCCACGTTAACACACTGCAGAACTTCTGAGGGCCTTCGCTTAACTTTTTTTTGTCAGGAGCACTAAATATCTCTTAGTCTTTGGGGATGCTGCAGGGAACAGGTTTGGGAGACAGCTGGTCTACTGGAAAGGCCACCTGACTGAAGTCAGGAGCCTTGGCTCTTTTATGTCTCTCATTTACTCATTGTGTGCAGTTCCTGAACCATTAGAACCTCAGTTTCTCCACTGGTAAAATGAGAAGGGGGATGAAATCCGTAAGGGAGTTTCCGGTTCTTGTGCTGGATCTTGAAGCTCTTCTCCACCACTAGCGCCCTGCTTGTAACCTTAGCACACGCAACTGGACAGGAATAGTCCTGAGAGAAGGGTGGAGGGTTCCAGGAGGGCGCCTGCCTGCGAAGGGTCCCCTTGCCGGTCTCACCCTGGAAAGGTAGGCGGAACTGGGAGAGGCGGACCGCACTGCCTGCAGCCTGCGAGGAGACGCCTGAGCTGCGAGCCTCCCCGCCCTCCTCCTCCCCTGCCCAGTCAGCCGCTAGGGGATTAGGAGCGGGCCCAGCTCCCATTCAAGCCATTCAGCGAGATAGGAAACCAAGCGCGCTTCTGCCCGCCCGCCTCTGCCGGGCAGGTCTGCAGGATAACGCGCATTGTGCTGGGGACTCGCACAAAGAGAGGCCCAGCCATGGGGAAAGGCCGCATCCCGAGGGAATCCGCCGCCCGTTGACGGGGGCGCCTGCAAGGTTTCAGGACGAATCCCTGACTCCCACCCCGGGGCTGAGCCCTCCCGGGGCCGCCTCCGCACTGCTCAGTGCTGCCGGTTATCTGCTGCGGGTGGCTCCGGGCCTTCAGGGGTGCGATGGGGGCCATCCCTTCCAGCGCCTCCGGGACAAGGCCCCCGTCATCCGCACACGGAGTTTCAGCCCGAGTGCCGAGTGCCGAGTCTTTCTTCAGAACAATGTAGAGATCTGCACAAAGGGCAGGCAGGCGGGTAAGGACGAGTTAATCTCTGTGAGCCTCTAGGCTCTTGAAGGCCTTGGGGGAACGGGCATGTTCATTTTCTCTGCCTCACTGGAGACATCGAATCCTTAACCTAGACAAGCTGGATCTGGCTTTGAACGCTACTGGAAGACAGGGATTCCTTGTCGGCTCCCAAAGGCCGATGGGGAGAGGCTCGCTTGAGCCCAGGAGTTCAAGACCAGCCTGGACAACATGGTGAAATCCTCTCTACAAAAAAGAAAAAAAAAGAAGAAGAAGAAAAAGAAGAAAGAAAGAAAGAAAGAGAGAGAGAGAGAGAGAGAAAGAAAGAAGGAAGGAAGGAAGGAAAGAAAGAGAAAGAAAGAAAGAAAGAAAGAAAGAAAGAAAGAAAGAAAGAAAGAAAGAAAGAAGAAAGAAAAGTCCAGTGTCCTACTCCTCTTTAGTCCCAGCTATTTGGGAGGCTGAGGCAGGAGGATCGTCTGAGTCTGGAAGTTCGAGGCTGCAGTGAGCTGTGATTGCACCACTGCACTCCAGCCTGGGCCACAGAACGAGAGATCTTGTTTCACCAAAACAAACAAACAAACAAAAACAAAAACAAACAAACAAAAAAAAACAACCAGGAAAGAAAAAAGAATGATGGGCTTTCACTGTCTGGGATCCTGCCGGATTTGAGCTTTGACTACTGCAGAGTGTTGGAACTTCACGCATTCCTAATTTGGCCATGTCTGTGTACCACCTGAGTGGGACACTTCTCCAGGAGGCCTTGGACTCACCCAGTTCTACCCCCTTTCTCCCTTGTAGTTCTCAAGAATAACTGTAGAATATGCTGGAAGGGCAACATCCTGAGATAGGGAGGGGCTGGCTGGAACAGCCTGGCTCTGTGCCAGTCCTCCCGAGAACAGAATGTCCTCCAACGCTTTAGTCCAGCAAGTCTTGTTTTCCGGGGTATAAAACCCAGGACAGGCTGCTTTCCAGGGTCCTCTGCTGCCATGCAAGTGGGAGACACACAGTCGAGATTCCATTCCCCTGGGCAGGTTTCCCAAGCCTTGGGGCTCAGGCCTTAAATGCGTCCTGTGCTTCTACAGTCCCTTGCTGCATCTCTGTAAGCAGTGAACCCACTTCATGTAACTTGTCGTGTGTTGGCGTTCTATCTCACCCCACTCAGACAAGTTGGTAACCAGTACACAGTGAACCTGATTCACAGCCTGTAGTATTACTGATTCAATGTTTTACTTTATATCAACTTGCTTATTAAATTTTGCTAAGTTGTATCTGTGAAATAATGAGATTTATGTACTAGTAGTTCCTACTACAATAAAAATAATTTTCCAACCATAAAAAATGATTTGTTCCTGTTTGACCTAAAATCAGATTGAGAATCATCAGTGGTAAGTAGAGAGATGGGATTATATAGTCTCTAAGTGCCCTTCAAATATTGAGAGCTGCTGTATTTTGTGTTTTTACAGAGTATTCTGTTTAATCCTTATTTCAACCCTATAAGGTAGATACTATCCTTGAGTTTTCAAATGAAAAAAAAAAAAAAAACCTGAGATGCTACAATATTAAGTAATTTCCCCAAAGTCCCACAGCAAATGACAGAGCTAGGATGGAAACCCAGGAGTCAGAAATCAGAACTTGTATTCCTAATCACTTAAGCTATATCACAAATGAGAGAGGGTGGATGATTCTATGAGTCTAGGGCTCTCAAATGATGTGGAGGGATGAACGGTGCCCCCCAAGAAATGTCTATGTCCTAATTCCCAGAACCTGTGAACATTACTTTATGTGGTGAACAATGTGATTAAGTTAAAGATCTTGAGAAAAGGAACTTATCCTGTATTACCTGGGTAGGATCTGCATCAATCACATGTGTTTTTTAAAAGAGGGAGTTTTGACACAGACAGAAGACACATAGAAGAGAAGGTGATATGAAGACAGAGGCAGAGATTGGAGTGATGCAGCTGCAAGCATGGAATGCTGGCAGCAACCAGAATCTGGAAGAGGCAAGGAATGAATTCTCCTGCTGGAGCCTCTGGAGGAAGTACAGCCCCACCGATACGTTGATTTAGGACTTCTGTCCTCCAGAAAGGAGAGAATACATTTCTGTAGTTACAAGCCACCAGGTTTGTGGTAAATTTTTTTACAGCATCCACAAGAAACTAATACCAGTGGTAAAGTATATTTTATCTCCCCGTTTGTCATAGTTGCTCTTGATGGCTGGAATGGTCTGTCTGGGGCTTTGATATGGTTTGACTCTGTGTCCTCACCCAAATCTCATCTCAAATTGTAACCCCCACATGTCAAGGGCGGGATCTGAAGGGAGACGAGTGGATTGTGGCAGTGGATTTCCCCTTTGCTATTCTTGTGACAGTGAGTGAGTTCTCACGTGATCTGGTTGTTTGATAAGTGTCTGGCACTTTCCTCTGCACTGTCTCTCCTGCTGCATGTGAAGGAGGTCCTTGCCTCCCCTTTGACTTCTGCCATGATTGTAAGTTTCTTGAGGCCTCCCCAGCCATGTGGACCTGTGAGTCAATTAAACCTCTTTTGTTTATAATTACTCAGTCTCAGGTAGTATCATCATTAGCAGTGTGAAAATGGACTAACACAGGCTTGTTAGCATGGTTCTTGCCTTTGGATCAGCTTGGCATCAACTGACTCTGAAACATCAGTAGAAAAAATAAAATCAGGTAAAAATGAGAGGAAGAAAATTATACAATAAGCAAATTATATAATAAGCACCTATACTGTTATTATCGCACTTGAGTTTTACCTTGAGCCTCCAGATAGCTGAGGTAAAATGAAAATCAGGGTGGATGATCTAATTTTCACTTTCTGATAAAAAGGAATCAGTTCTGCTCTTCAAGAAACACACATCTTTTCTTTATGTTATATTCTAGGAATAACTGAGCAAGTATGTCTTCACACAGTGGACACTGAACAAGGCAAGAGATAAAATGCTCAACAGTGACTCAGACCAGATCTAGGGCTATCCTCACATGGAGAGTTCTCATGTTATCCCTGCATAAACACTACAGCCCAATAAAGAAACACAGTTCAACATCCTGACCACCCAGGCTGGCACCCAGGAATAAGCCCTCACACGGACACAGTGCACCAGAGTTCACAAAGTGCTTTCGCATCTGTCATCCTACATATGTTCAAACAGCCAGGCAGGGCAGATAGTGTAATCTGAATTTTACAGATGCCAAAACTGAGGCTCATATTCTGGAGATTGTCCCAAGGTCACACAGCCGGTGAGTGGCAGGGCTGGGGCTCCCTGAGGCTCCAAGAACAGATCTCCCAGGCATGCTGCCTGGGAGTGAAATCCGAATGCCTCATATTTTTCTGCAGGAATTTCATACACATACGTCTTATCTCTCCAAGCACACTGAGCCTTTGCAGGCAGGGTCTTTTCTTCCATGTTTTAGGAAGCCTTGGGTACCTGCCCAGGGCCAGTAGCTGAAAGATATCCTGCCATGTGTCAGGCCCTGCCCAGGAGAGACACCCCATCCTCCACCTGGCCCTTTAGGTCAGGTCCCAAGCTATCTGAGAACCGTGGCCTGAAGGAGAGGAGTTGAGGAAGGGAGTTGGGGGCAGACCCAGCACTGTCCAATAAGATCCAAGGAGAGAGGGCAACACCCCCGCCAGCTAAAGGTGTGGCCAGGGTGCTGTCCGACCCACAGTGCTGACTGGTCTCTCCTTGCTGGGAAAAGAGAGACCTCCAGGGAGGTGGATTTGTCCTTCCTGTCTCCTACCCTTCCCAATCAGTGGTTGAAGGGGTTGGAGACACTTTCTTAGCTGAGGCACTGGAGGAAAAGGAGAAGGAGGGACTGAATGTTTCTGCTTCCCTCACTTTCTTCCTACTCCTGCCCCTTCGTGCCCTTCGCCTTAATTCATCCTGTTCCTCTTCTCTCATCCCCTTCCAACCTCCCCTCCATTCCTCTGGAGGTACTCATTTCCACCTCCCTCCATCCCTATCCCCTCTCTTTATTTTTTCCTCCCTCTTTCCTCTTCACCCACTAGCTGTGCAACCACTTGCAAGTTTCTTAACCTCTCTGAGTGAAAGCCCTAACCTCACAAGGTGGTTGTAAAGCTTAGTAGTCAGCATAGAGAAAATGCCCAATCCAAGTGTGTTCTACTCACTCACTGCCATTTCTTCCGGATGGGAAGGAGGACAGGGAGGGACACCACATTAACTCCCTTCCTCACCACCGCGGAGCTCCAGCATACCAAATGTGCCCCAACCAGTGGAGAAAGCCTAGGGTCACAATGGACCTCCTCTTCCACCTGAGGAGTCAGACCATGGCCCAGGATGTCAGACTACATCCAGCAGGGCTATCAGATGACATATAATGATGGATGATGATCTCTAAGAGGCAGTGGGAATCATGATTTACCATACACCTGCCATGTTGCCAGGCATAGTCTGAGAATTCTACATACACAGCCTTTATGACAGCCCTATGAAGCAGGTGCTGTTTTAGTAACCCTGTTTAACAGGTGAGTAAAGAGGTTTAGAGAGATGAAAGTCAGAGAGTGACCTTCCCTGGGTCACATAAATCTTAGGTGGTGAAGGCAGGTCAGTCTGACTAAATGACATGCTCTTTGATTTAACTTTTTTTTTTGTCTCGCTCTGTCCCCCAGGCTGGACTGCAGTGGCATAATCTCTGCTCACTGCAGCCTCTGCCTCCCAGGTTCAGGCAATTCTCCTGTCTCAGCCTCCCGAGTAGCTGGGACTACAGGTGTGAACCACCACGCCTGGCTAATTTTTGTATTTTTAGTAGAGACAGGGTTTCACCATGTTGGTCAGGCTGGTCTCAAACTTCTGACTCAGGTGTTCCACCCGCCTCGGCCTCCCAAAGTGCTGGGATTACAGGTGTGAGCCACCACACCCAGCCAATTTAACTTTTTATTATGGGAAAATGTAAGCATATAGAAGACTAGACAGAATAGTGTAACCAACCCTCACTCACCTGTCACCTAGCTTCATTGATCAACTCTTGGCCAATCCTAATCCACATCCATTTCACCCTTTCCTTATTTTGAAGCATATCTCAGACATCATATAGTTTTGTCCATAAATACTTCAGTATGTGCCTTTACAAGACAAAGCCAATTTTAAAAACAGAACTAAAATACCATTGCTATGCCTTAAAACTTTGCAATAATTTCTTAAGATTACCAAATAACAAGGTAGCACATTTAATTCACATTTCCAATCACTGTTCTACTCTCCCCGGCTGCCTCTTTTAATAAAAATAATAATACCTCTTCCACTGCAAAGCCCTCCCACACACATTATCTCATCTAATGCTCATATCTGCCCTTGGCCCTACACAGGGTTGGACTTTCTTCCTTCCGGAAATGTGAGAAAGTCTTTCTAGAAAGGCTCAGAGAAGTGAATGGACTCACCCAAGGTTACACAGTAGGTTACGGGCGAGTCCCTAAACTCCTGTCTCCCAGCCCTTGCTTCTCTCCACCTTAGGGACCTCACAATGGGAGGTTCCAACTGTCAAGCACAGAGGCCAAGGCAGTGATGGGGGGTGTCCTGGAGGAGCAGGACGAGAGACTCTCCCCGCAGTGGTGGCAGGCTGGACAGTGCATGTTCTCAGCTGGAGAGCTATAGCCGAGCTTCTTTCTCTTAATAACAACAGTACTAATTCCCTGGCACAGGCTTGTTTGTGTGCAGTAGCTCCCCAAAGCCTAGGCCGTGGCTGGGGCTTATCATCTGGCCTCCTGAGTGGCATGCCTTAAGCCCCCTGCACTAGGGCAGATTGGATACTGAAGCCCAAAAGGAAGGCACAATAACCGCATCACTCAGTCAGCCCCATTCTAATTCTGCTTTTCACCTAAGTACAGAAGGAGGGCAAAGGTTGCTCTGTTTTTCTTCTGGGAACCTCCTTGCCTAGCCAGCCCCACACATGCAGAGAATGCCAAGGATTCCATTCTAAATCCCCTGGCTTTTATGGCTAATTCTTCCATTAGTCTGCAAGCTATAGAGCAAACCCTTCAGCCTGGCACTCAAGGCCTGTAGTCTGCCCAACACCACCGAGGTAACCTATCATGGATAGCAAAGAGACCATGGTGCAATTTCAGGGAAAACAAAAAAGCTTTATACAAGCTAATTCCTGGAGTTGTCCAGTTAGAGCTTCACTTCCTTAGCTTTTGACTGTGTCGTCTGTCTAAACGCAATCATTGTCGCCACCAACCGTGTCCATTACGTCTTCTTCCATACCTCATATTGAATGTCCTAATAATACTGCTTGCTACTCATTTGCACAGATGTACTGTGACATTTCATTTTTCTACGACTTTGCTCATGCTGTTTCCTCTGCCTGGAAATTTATTTCTTCCTTCTTCGTCCACTAACTACCAGGGTATCTCAGAACTCAACAGAGACATCACCTCCTCCAGGGAAGATTCCTGAATGTCTCCTTCCCCTCATCAGCCTTTCCACGCCCCACATTGGGTGAAGGGCGCTTTCACGGGCTTATCTTTATCTTAGCACTTATTTCAGTGTACCACACTCAGCAGCTTGTGAGCCTTCAAGGGCAGGGATCATGTGTTGTTCATCTCAGCCTCCCCCAGGCCTAAACACAAGACATGGCACATAGTAGGATCTCAACTTAATGTGCTCGTTGAAATACTTTATCTCCCTGAACCCTCACTGCAGCCCTGTGGGTCAGGCTGCCCAGGAGTCATGATGCCTCTCATTTTATGGATGTGGAGGCTAAGACAAAGAGGGGTGAGTGACATGCCCCAGGCTCCATGCTGGGAGGGAAGCCAGCCTCTCACTCATGCCTCCTGGTCTAGCTGCCACCCACTCGGACCAGCCCTGGATGCCCAGGTCAGAGGATCTGTGACAAAGTGGAGCAGAAGGCAGGGCTTCCAGGCACATCTAGCACAGTCCCTGTTGCCCCAGGGTAAAGCCCAAATTCCTCCTTCTGGCATAACGACCACCCCAAGGCCATCTCTCCAGCCTCATCCTTTAAACTCCTTCTCAGATACCCCTGTTGAGCCACACCTGCTTATCCACCTGAGCTTTAAGGACCTGGGCTCACCTGAGTTTTAAGAACCCTGTACTTGGGCCGGGCGCGGTGGCTCAAGCCTGTAATCCCAGCACTTTGGGAGGCCGAGACGGGCGGATCACGAGGTCAGGAGATCGAGACCATCCTGGCTAACACAGTGAAACCCCGTCTCTACTAAAAATACAAAAACTAGCTGGGCGAGGTGGCGGGCGCCTGTAGTCCCAGCTACTCGGGAGGCTGAGGCAGGAGAATGGCGGGAACCCGGGAGGCGGAGCTTGCAGTGAGCTGAGATCCGGCCACTGCACTCCAGCTTGGGCGACAGAGCGAGACTCTGCCTCAAAAAAAAAAAAAAAAAAAAAAAAAAAAAAAAAAAAAAAAAACCCTGTACTTGGTGCCCAAACTCTGTCCCCATTGCATCCTGGGACTTCACAATCAATTCAACTGGATGAAGAGGCAGAAGAGATGTTCACCGAAGTCTTGCAATGTCAGAGTGAAGAAACAGCAAAGTGTTTGGAACACACAGAAGGGCTCAGCCCTTCCCAAACTGTGTTTGTGGAATACTACAATCCTGAGAGATGCTTATAGCTATTCTTCCCACAAAAAAACCCATGAGCAATACATAATAACAATGCCCAGAGCATCTTACATGCAATGTTGTCTTTCATCCTAACAATATCCCTAAAAGGCAGGGTCCATATTTTTCTCTGAACTGTGAGGAAACTGCAGCTCACAGAAGCTAATGAACTTCCCCATGGTTGCACAGCTAGGCAGTAGTGCAACAGGATTCCAAACTCATCTTATGCATTTTGCCACTTTGCAAGTCTACCTTTCTGTCTACTGCACTGTCCCTCGAGGAAATTCAAGATGCCATTAGCATGCTGAACATCCTGAGGATTCTTGTTTAAATTTAAGCATTGGCTAGGTGTGGTGGCTCACGCCTATAATCCCAGCACTTTGGGAGACCAAGGCAGGTGAATCACGAGGTTAGGAGTTTGAGACCAGCCTGGCCAATATGGTGAAACCCCGTCTCTACTAAAAATACAAAAAATAGCTGGGCGTGGTGGCGGGTACCTGCAATCCCAGCTGCCTGGGGAGCTGAGGCAGGAGAATCGCTTGAACCTGGGAGACGGAGGTTGCAGTGAGCCGAGATCACTCCACCGCACTTCAGCCTGGACGACAGAGCAAGACTCTGTTAAAAAAAAAAAAAAAAATTAAAAAGTTTAAGCATCTTTCACACCTATTTGAGGCTAGAACAACTCCCTCCCCACCACTACTTTTTGTTTGCTGAATCCTATTCCTGTCCCACAGAATACAAACGTTTCACTGAACACAGTTTTTGAAGTGCTGCCCTGAAAAATATCAGCTTTTGTCCTGACAACCTGAGAGCACAGGATGGAGGCCATGAAGAAAGCTTGGAGCCCTCTGTGCAGAGCCTCTTTGTTGTACATATGAAGTTCTGAGACCCAGAGAGTAGCAGGTGTTCTCAGGTTGCACAGCCAAGGAGGGGAGGAAGAATGGCCTTTTCATTCCAGGCAGGCTGGTGGGGCTGGCATTTTGGAAAGCTCTCAGTAGATGGAATTCACACACCTTCCTGTAGAGGCCGCACAGGCTTCAAGAGATGGAAACTGCTGGAAGGAGCACCGTCTTACTGAAAATAATCTCAAGATCCCAGGACCACAAAGCTAGATGTTTCACATCAAGCCTAATTCCCCCAACACACAGACCCAGAGAGGAGAAGGACTTGTTCAAGGCCACAAAGCACGTTCAAAGCACAGCTGGAACTAGAATCCAAGTGTCCTGCCCCTGCCTCCAGCTCCAAGGCTCTGTCTCGCCTTTCCTGCAGTTGTTGATATGTGTGTCTGTCTCCTCAGCCTGGCCGAAGGCACTTTGAGAGCAAGGTTCATGCCTGACTTCCCAGCTCCCGGCATTTAGGACTAAAGAAATATTGGTAAGTGAAGGAAGGCAGGGCCTGGCGGCTCAGACCTATAATCCCAGCACTTTGGGAGGCTGAGGCAGGAGAATCACTTGAAGTCAGGAGTTCTACATAGCCTAAGCAACATAGTGTGATCCCATCTCTAAAAATAAATAAATAAATAAATAAATAAAAAATAACTGGACATGGTGGTGCATGCCTGCAGTTCCAGCTACTTGGGAGTCTAAGGCAGGAGGATCGCTTGAGCCCAGGAGTTTGAGGTTACAGTGAGCAATCACATCACTGCATTGCAGCCTGGGAAACAGAGCAAGATTCTGTTTCAAAAAAAAAGAAGGGAATGAATACAAGAAATATTTGATTTTTACCAAAAACCCCGTTTCTCAGCTTGATTATTTACAGGGCTGGGATTACCTTTTGGCTACTTCCAAAAATGATTGCACCCTCAAAGGATAAATATTTGCTACCAAAAAGTAACAGCAACACTTATATTGTGCTTAATATATATGTGTATGTACACACACATACACATGCCTGGTGTGAGGGATATGGCAGTAAACATGACAGATACTGTCCCTACTGTTCATGCCTTCGTAAAGCTTACATTCTGGTAAAACAGATAATCATTAAACAATTTATTTCACAATTAGCCAATTAAAATGGTAGTAATGGCTACAAAGTAGCGGTAGAGTGAACTGCACTGTGATTAGCTTAATCAGAGTCGAAAGTGCTAATCTGCTGAACTTCTTAAAAGCTGTCATTAAAAGAAACCTTTCCATAGCTCCATACAGCAGTTGTAAAAAGAAAGCAGAGAGAAAGAAGTTCTTATTTATCTGAGGGAGATTAAAAGAAATTCTTAATCAACACATATTCCTGCAAAACAAGACTCCTTACAAGCAAATTAGAGAGAAGATATTCAACAGATATTCAGCAAGAATACCTTGTGAGCACCCACTGTATGATGGAACTTGATGGCAGCTTCCCAACAATACCATGTATGATACCAAGTAGGAGTTATTACCGTACTCAAAGAGGAGAAACCAAAGGGTCAGAGAGGCTAACCAATTCTTCAAAGTTCAGCCATGTAGCTACCAAGTAGGATGAGGATTTAAGCCCAGGTTGATGTACAGCAATGCCCAGAATCTTTCCCTACACCATGTTGTGTTTTCTAATCTTAAAAGCTGATCAGCCAAGAGTTGAAACTTTGGACTCTGACATCATAGGTATGCAAAGTCTTCTTGTCAATGCCATCTCTCCTCCATGGGGCCCTGGAGAAAGAACATTGCATTTTCTGGGAATGAAGAGGATCAAAATGAGAAGATCATGTATGATGTAAACCACACTTCTTGGGGGAATTGTTAATTACTGGAATGATTGCATTCCTTTCCTCTGAGATATAGGCTTCCTGAACAAAAAGCTTTAATATTTTATTTATGCAAATGGAGAAACTATTCTATATCCCTCAAATAAGACGCCTAAGTGGGATCTTTTCTCTGCATTTTCCTTCTCTAAGGCAATTCCACCTCTTGGCACAGCCAAACCTTGCCCAGAATTCTTGGCCCCAATTTCATGAGCAAAACTATATCCTACTAATCCAGTTTTCTCATAGTTTAAAAGGGACAATGGAGCTGCACTTTTCTTTTGAAGGGAAAAGGGCTCATCTTTTTCTGGATTCATCCATTGGCCTGGGAACAATCTTTATCTGATCACCACACGGGCCTGATTCCACAAATGCCTTTTCTCATCAACGGGAGTACTTTGGAGCATTTTCTAACATCCAGAAGGAATCCAACTTTGGAATAGGGACGTATACATTATGCCTTGGCCAGTGTGCCTCCCTGGAAGCTGGCTCTTGGAATCCCACTGCTCCCACAACCCCTAGCCTATTCCATCACGGGGTCTGGGAACCTGAATGTCCACCGCACTGCTGCTCCTGAAACAGACATTCTGTTTTCTTGAGAGTGAGCAGGGAAGAGGGCACCTGGACAGGCGTGTATGAACAGCCCTCCCTCCTGAGGAGCTTGCCTTTCAGGTTTCCTAAGAGCCGATGTGCCTGTGGATTCTATAATGAGGAGGGATTTGTTTGTTGAAGGATCTTTTCAGCTTTATTGCTTAACTCAAAGGTGAGAAGGGGGTGGGGGCAAGATGAAAACTACTCTACTTTGCCTTCCTACATAGTTCAAATTTAAGCTTTGTCTGCAGCTGCCCTGAAATAGCAGCTAAGATAGTTTTAAAGATGGGGATGCAGGAGTTCTAGCCCTGGATTGGCCCCTTTGTCTGCTACATAACCAAGGGCAAATCTTCCCCCTCTCTGGGCCTAAGTCTCCCCATCTGTACAATGAGATGATGGGGTGCTATGATCTGTGCCTCAGCTCCCTCCTCTGTGCAGTGGGCATTGCGACAAATATCCCACTCCACCCTCCTGATTGTTAGATCAACATGGAGGGATGTCAACTAGATCTGAGAACTGAAGGCCTCCTTTTGACAGTTTGATGTATTAGAACTATAAAGCAGGGGCAAATTCTCAGTGGCTCTGATATTTCTTCGGTAGTGGCTGTCTGTGTAGCAAATGTAATTTATTTTCTTTGTTTTCATTTCAAAAACCTTTTGAAATTGCAGAAGAGCTGCGAAAGACACAACAGAGAATTCTCATATATTCTTCACCCAGCTTTCCCTGAGGTTAACATCTTATATAACCACAGAACAATTTTCAAAACTAAGAAATTAACATTGGTACAATACTAGTAATGAGACTACAGACTTTACTCAGATTTCACTAATTTTTCTACTAATGTTCTTTTTTAATCCAAAATTCAACACAGGGTACCACATTACATTTAGCTGTCATGTCACTTTACTCTTCTGCAATCTGTGACTGTTTCTCAGTCTTCCCTTTTTTCACGACCTCGACATTTTTGAAGAATACTACTCAGGTATTTTGCAGAATGACCTCAATCTGGGTTTGCCTGATGTTTTCTCATGACTTGACAGAGCTAGTGAATTTTGGGAAAGAATATCACAGAGATGAAGTTCCATTCTTATTGCATCATAGCAGTGGTATGATATTAATACTGTTACCACTGGTGATGTCAAATTTGATCATGTGGTTAAGGTGGTGTCTTCCAGGTATCTCCACAGTAAAGTACTGTTTTTTTCCCTTTCCCCATAGTTAGTCTACTCAGAAAAGAGAATCACCGAGTTTAGCCTAGACTACACACAGTTTAAGAAGTAAGGAGTTAAGCTCCACCTCCTGGAGGGAGGAATATCAGGGTTTGTGGACATATGTTAAAACTATCACAGTTGATGCAGGATATTAGGTAAGCCCTAAAGTGGGGCTTAGCCCAAGAGGGTTCTTGGCTTCACCCAGGAAAGAATTCAAGGGCAAGTCAGTGATAGGTAGAAGAAAACAGCTTTTTTGAAGCGGCAGCGTGTTACAGCTCCAGTGGTGTTACAGCTCCGTGACTGCTCCTGCAGAGCAGGACTACCCCATAGGCAGTGTGCTGAGAGTAGCAGCTCAGAGCAGTCATATTTATAACCTACTTTTAATTACATATAGATTAAAGAGCACTTTATGCAGAAATTTCTAGGAAAAGGGCACTAACTTTTGGGTCATCAGGTCATTGCCATGGAAAGGGGCAGTAACTCCTGGGTGTTGCCATGGCAATGGTAAACTGACATGGCATGTTGGTGGGCATGTGTTATGGAAAGCTGCTTCTACCCTATCCCTTTTTTAAGTAGTCCCCAATTTGATCCGGTGTCCAACCAAGCCCCACCTCGAGTTGAGTTCCGCCTCCTACTTCACAGTGATTAACAAATATTTAGGAGGAGGTCCTCTGAAGCTATATAAATATCCAGTTTCTTCTTAAAATTTTGTCCACCAATTTTATCATAGTCAGTGGATATTGCAATTACTGTTATAGTGTTCTAATGGTGATCTTCTGTTTTCTTAGTTTCTTCTATATTTACTATTTGAAATTCTTCTGTAAGGAAGATTTGTCTCTTCTTCCATGTTTATTTATTTATTCAATCCATTTTTATTTATATCAATATGGACTCATGGATATTTATTTTATTCTTTAGGTTATAATGCAGTACCACATTTATTAACCTTGTTGCTCAACTTTAGGCACTGGGAACTCTTTCAGGTTGACTTTTATGTCCTTTTGACATGCCCTATCTTTATTTTTTAAATATACTTTCTTTCTTGCTGGCACTTTAGGATTTAGGACCACCTTGTATTTATTTTCCTTGACTCAGCTCTAGAACTACCCATTTCTCCAAGAGGCCTTTGTTCCTTTTATTGGAGAATGGTATTTAGGAACCAAGATTTGTGGGTTGAGAGTGCCCATTGCTACTGGAGTGTCACTGCTTCTAGGCCTTCTCAGCAGACAGAGCAAGGAAATATAAATAAATATATACATATAGTAACCTATGAATATACATGTATCTATACTTATTTCTGAATCTATTTGTATATATATTAAAATAAACATGAATTCATACTGACACTAGCCCTGTAGGGTTCATACTAGTCTTTCCCCTGTTACCAATTGTGACTTCTTCTTTGACAATGAGAAACCTGGCTCCCATTATCTATCATTTATTTACTTATTTGTTGAACACTTACATACATATAAAGTAGCTTCAGAATGCTAACCTGTACTCCTATGAGATATACATCTACCAACTACAGCACCGTGTTTATAAATGGCTTGTTTTGTCTTTAACTACATACAATTTTTAATATTTAAAACAAGGCTTGGATTCATACCCCAGCTCTGCTACTCACTGGCTGTGTAGATATAAGGCACACACTCAACTTCCCTTTTATTTCAGTTTGCTCACCTATAAAATGAGAATAATAAACTCTGCTCTGCCTGATTCATAGCCCTGATGGTGGGGATGAATTATAGGAGATATAAAGGGGCTCAGAAGAATTGCCTAGCACCCCTCAAATGCCCAATATCATTACATCACTGTCACTGAGCTCCAGGTTTGGGCCTTGCACGTGGCAGTTTCTGCCCTTTGAGTCTTGTCCTGCTCTAAGGCACATACAAGGGACACAAACATCCACTCCTTTCTGCATCCAACTCAGTGAATCTGATCCAAGCTGGGAGGGAGGCTGGTCTCTGACTAAATAAACACAGACATTAAGAGCATCTGAGCTCTTGGAGGTCTTCACTACTCACTGGAGCATTTCAGCCCAATCAGCCTGTCCAGAGCCAAAGCTCACAAATGGCTTTTTCCCTCAGCTGCCTCAAGCAGTAGCCTTCCTGGGGGCCTTCTCCTTCATTTGGAAGACCCCCACACCCTGGGATGGGAAGCTTTGCTCTCACTCTGTGTTGAAGACTGTCAGGGTCCATTCCTTTTCTGGTTCCCAGCTTCCCTATCTGTAAAATGAGGGAGTTGGATTAGATCATACGTCACAAAGTGGTAGCCATATCCAGCAGGTATGTGTTCCATTCAGCCAGCCCACAGAGCATTTTCAGTATGTTTTTTAAAAAATTAAAACACTTTCTATTTTAGAGCAGCTTTAGGCCTACAAAACAAATGGGCAGAAAGTATTGAGAGGTTCCATATGTTACTCTTCCCACTCCCACCTTAACAGTTTAACCCTTTGTTATTAACATCTTGCATTAATATAGTGCAAGTGTTATAACTGATGAACCAACATCAATACATTATTAACTAAAGCCCATGATTCATATTAGGGTTCATTCTTTGTGCTGTACAGATCTACAGGCTACGATAGATGCATGAGGTCATGTATTCACTATTACAGTAGCATGCAGAATAATTTCACTGCCCTAAAAATCTGCTGTGCTTCTCCTATTCATACCTCTCACTTCCTCCCAAACCCCTGGTAACCACTGATCTTTTTTTTTTTTTTTTTTTTTTTTTGAGGCGGAGTCTTGCTCTGTTGCCCGGACTGGAGTGCAGTGGCCGGATCTCAGCTCACTGCAAGCTCCGCCTCCCGGGTTTACGCCATTCTCCTGCCTCAGCCTCCCGAGTAGCTGGGACTACAGGCGCCTGCCATCTCGCCCGGCTAGTTTTTGTATTTTTAGTAGAGACGGGGTTTCACCGTGTTAGCCAGGATGGTCTCGATCTCCTGACCTCGTGATCCGCCCGTCTCGGCCTCCCAAAGTGCTGGGATTACAGGCTTGAGCCACCGCGCCCAGCACCACTGATCTTTTTTTTACTGTCTCTATAGTTTTGCCATTTCCAGAATGTCAAAAATGATATGCAATCATACAGTATGTAGCCTTGTCAGATTGGCTTCTTTCACTTAGCAATATTCATTTAAGATTCCCCCCATATGTTTCTGTGGCTCGATAGTTCACTTCTTTTTGGTGCTGAATAATATTCCATTGTATGGATGTACCACAGTCTATTTACCCATTTACCGGTATGATTTTTTGGCTGGAAGTATTGCCAACATTCAAGAACGAGAGGCATTACTTTGAAATCCAGATTTTCAGATTCTCTTGAAGAATGCGAAGATTTGGTGATGTTGGGTCTATCTTCCCAGCTGGCAATAATTGGTGGGAATTGAATAGCAGTAGCTCTCTTTGGATGGGGTACAAGGGATTGAGGCACATGCACTACAATCCCCTCCTGTCCTTTTTATGTGACCTGCCAAGTCCTGGTAAGAACTTAGACCACTTTTGCATCTTATTAGCTGAATGTTTCCAGGCAAATGTGCTGATTGTTTTTCATTTGCACCACTTCCTAGCCCCCCCCCAATCTTACCTCCACCTTTTTTTCTTTTTTCTTTTTTTTTGAGACGGAGTCTTGCTCTGTCACCCAGGCTGGAGTGCAGTGGCGCAATCTCGGCTCACTGCAAGCTCCGCCTCCCGGGTTTACGCCATTCTCCTGCCTCAGCCTCCCGAGTAGCTGGGACTACAGGTACCCGCCATTTCACCCGGCTAGTTTTTTGTATTTTTTAGTAGAGACGGGGTTTCACCGTGTAGGCCAGGATGGTCTCAATCTCCTGACCTCGTGATCCACCCGTCTCGGCCTCCCAAAGTGCTGGGATTACAGGCTTGAGCCACCACGCCTGGCCACCTCCACCCTTTTCTGTCCTGCTCTGTGTCCTGAGAGACTGAACCTGTAGGCTGCATCTCCCAGGTTCCCTTGCTGGCTAGCTTCCAGGTGGGCTTGGCTGCAGAAGGCATTGGCAAGAGATCAGAGGGTGAGAGGAGAAAGGGACCACTCTCTACTCCCACTGCACTCCTCCACACCTGAGTACCTACTTTCTGGAAGGAGCTGCAGGTCCCAAAACCATGGCTTCTGCTGGGCAACCCTCCCTAACAGTCCCCAACCTCACTGGGTGCTGGCAACTCCATGCCTCCCTTTGCTTCTTCCCACTGAGCTAGCCTCTGGATCATCTCTTGTTTCCTCTCTTAACTTTGTTATTCCTCTGTAAGTGATCCTTTCATTGAAGTCTCTATTTGAACCATCTGGGTGCATTCTGTTTCTTGTTGAGAGTGATAAAGCAAAATGCTTATTTTCTCTGTGCCTCAGTGTCCTCATCTGAAAATGAGAATCGTATTAATGCCCACTTCGCAGGGATGATATGGCACTCAAATGAGAAAATGTATATATGATACCTAGTTCAGTGCCTGGCATAGGTAAGTGCTCAATGAATGTTCATTGATATTATTATTACCATCATCATCATTCTCATTAGAATTTATAACCTGGGGCTTTATGATCTTTATAGGTCCTTACAGCATGGATGGACTATGAATGGGTGATTCTCTACACAAAAGTTGCTGCCAATCCAGACATTATTTTAGTCTTTTGATCTCAAGGTAGAGTTGAGGCTTAGATAATAAAAATTATAATTATACCTTGCCATTTATAAGCAAGAGGACTGTGCCTTTTACAGAGCGGTTTCTTCATGTGATGTCAGTCATTTGGAACTTTCATCCCCTGTTACAGATAACAGGTCACATTTATAGAGCACTTTCTCTATGCCAAATAACCTGAGTCTGTACGTATGAAATTGTATAATGCCACACATTACTGCCTCTACAGATACAATCACTGAGGTTCAGAGAGACAAAGTGACTTGTCCAAGGTCACACGGTCAGTAAGTTTTTAAAATGGGACTAACCCAGGACTAACCCAGGTCTCCTGGCTCCAGGTCTGGTACATTTCCCATTATATACCCTGCCCCTTTATGGGCAAGGACTCTGCCACACCAATACCTGTGAGCTCTCCTCACCACAAAAATCTTCCCACTTCTAAATAGAAACATCACTCAGCCTTATAAATTTCCTAATTAAGGTGACAGGATCTTGAGAAGTGTAAAGTGATATTATTGAAGGTGGGGTGGAAGTCCGCCCTTGACCGCCCCTTTTCCTTGCCAGGCTCCAGCAAACAAGCATCCACTCTCACTTCCTGATGTCAGCCAGTCTCACCGAGTCTACGCCCAGTTTGATCTCCCTTGACGTATCTCCTTGTGAGAGGGGAAAAACCGAGTCAGCTGGAAGATCCCAGTGAGGAGGAAGCAAAAAATGAGGCTCAGGCAGAGAAACCAAATCCCTCCACTCGGATGTGAGTGTGACAAATATGTGTGCAATAAAGGAAAGGAGGGATGAATGAGTAAATGAATCCACCAAGGCATCAGACCTGGGGATCAGACTACAAGGTCTGAACTCATCTCCCTTGTATCACCTTGCTGAGCCTCAGTTTCCTCATTTGTGGAATGGGCTGCCACTGTCTGTCATTTGGGAGTTGCCTTGGAGGTTGAAGGAGATCACATGTACACAGCACCTGGCACACAGTAGGACCTCAGGGATGGCTGATCTCTGCCCTCTTCCTTGTTTCAGTCTCCTGATACATTCCTTGACTTACCTGAGCCCTCTGGAAATGTATTCCAGTTTGAGGCCTCCTAGGTTGTTACAGCAATGACATCTAAAAATCATTGTAGTTGAGATTTGTAGAAAGCAAAATGTGCAGCAACCTAAAGTTCTGACTTCTTGGACATATATTTGCATGTCTCGGCATTCAGTGATGTGCTGTGAACATGGCAGGTGCTTAAGAAATATCAGGTGACTTGATTTTCAGTGTAGACAGTTGAGGTTTGGATCACTGTCACCTCCTCATACTCTTGTGAGCACTCTCACTGGGCACTTGGACATTTATAAAATCCCCAAAGCCCCCAAAAGCCTGAGAGGTAGTTAGGAAAACAGTTATCGCCATTTTTATGGATGGGGAAACTGAGTCTGTGAGGTTAGGCAACTGTCAAGGGTCACAGAAGTCTCCCAATTCAGAATCCAATGGTCTTTACATTCTAATGAGCTGTCTGTTTATCTTTGACTGGGAAAAAAAAAAGGTAGCATCATTGAGCTAGCCTCCGAGTAATATTTCTCTCAGCCTCAGAAGAAGAGAAGCACCTTGCCAGGGGCATAGCACAATGGGAACCGAGTTGGGGCAAAAATATGAGTTTTCTCACTCTTTCCATCGAGCTTTTCTCATTCTGCTATGTGCCTTAGATTCAAAAGGATCTAAGGCAGGGAGTACTTGGAACTGACAAAATAAGAAATACTTCCAGTCCTCAGAGTGCTTGTAAATTAAATTCCCCTAGAGAGTGACTAGGAGAAGAGTTTCCAAGCCCAGCGTTCTGCCTGCCTGGGGGAGCTAAAGCTGGAATGTCTCCCAGGAGTCTAGGCCCGGCTGCTCTGCTGCTGCCTGAGAGGCTCAGAGATGGCATTCGAGTCCCAGATCCCCTGGCTGGAGCCAACCATGGAGACCCCAGGGTGCTTGGATTCACACAGTGCCCTCCCCAGCCCTGCTCCTGACCCGACTGTCACAGGTGAGTGGACATCCAAGCAGGGGCTGGGAAGCAGAGATGGCTGGGGCTGCTAAGAAGGGCCAGATGGCTGGGGCTGCTAAGAGGGGCCAGGGCTCCAGGGCACACTTGACATGTCTCTCAGTGGAGCCAGGGACATGCTCCAGTGACACCCATGGCTGCTCCCTCATAGGGCACCCTCTGCCTCTCTGGAGCCTGCCTCTGGCCCTATCAAAAGGGACCACTGGGAAATAGTCATGGGGTTCTACTCTTATCTGAGCAGCCAGAGGGAGTTACATGAGCTGAGAGTTGTGAATAAACCCCTGTCCTTTGTACTTACTTACTCAACTTGACAAACATTCCCCATGGACTTGCCCTCTGTCAGACTGCACTGGGAACTGGGGATTCTGTAGTGAATCAGGCACTATGTTTGCCCTTCAGAATCTAGTCAGATTTGGGCTAACATAGCCAAAATGCAAAACAGAGCATGCCAGGGCCCTGGAAGAGGAACTCCAGATTCCTGCTGCCTGGTCCAGAATCAGCTTAGCCCAACAATGCTAGGTGATCTTGGTCAAGTTGCTTAATCTCTCTACTCTCCGTTTCCACCCTTACCCTTCTTTCTCAAAGAGCTGCTCTAAGAAGAAAATAAGACAATCGGCCTGGACATACTTTGGAGTCAAAGCTGAATAGGGAGAGATGATTGCTAGAGTTTCATAGTGTCATCAGTAACACAGACACCATTTATTCAGCATCTTCCTAGGTACCAAGCATCTGATCAGTGTTGCATGTCATTCTTCCAACACTCCTGGTACAGCTATATTATTTTCTATATTTTAGAGATGAGAAATTGAGGCTCAGAGAGGGAAGGTGACTTACCCATGGTCACACAGCTTGTAAGTGACAGAGCTGGGATTGGAACCAGGACATTTGGATTCCAGAGCCTATGTTCTTTCTGGACTGGACTTTCTTCCTTATTTCTCTTTCTCTTTCTCTCTCTCTCTCTCTCTTCCCCTCCCTCTCCTTTCTTTTTGGATGGCCCCTGGTAAATCCTCTTCACTCTTTCATTCAGCAATGACTTCTTGAACCCTTTCTCTCTAACAAGCATTGTACCAGGCTCTGAGCATACAGAGGTAAGCAGGCTTGAAGCCTTCCCTCCTGGACTCACAGCTCAGTGGGGAGAACAAGCAATGAAGAATAATTATAGGCATAACGACTCTAACCCAAGGGGGGAGACAGGGCCCCATGGGAGTGTGAACTTTATCTAGGAATTGAGAAAGTCTTCCAGAGACAGTGATATTTAGATAAAATCTGAAGGCCGGCTAGGAGTTGGCCAGACAAGAAGTCAGGGAGGAGGGAACAGCATGGAGTCTGGAGTCCAAAGGGCTCAAGGAACACAACATGACAGATGCGCCATTTGAGGAACAGAAAGACACCAGGAACACAGGCTGCAGGGAGGAGTGGTACACGGACTGGCAGCAGACGGAGGCAGGAGCCCTGTGACACATGTCAAGGAGTTCGGATTCTCTCCTGGGGGTCCTTGAGAGCAGATCCCATAAGGTTTGCATACCCTTCCTTTTACATCTTCATGGGTTCCTCATCCCCACTCTGACTGTTCAGTCGGCAGCTGAGGAGTGAGGAGGGGCAGGGGCCAGGGAAGCTGACAGTGACCAGAGGAGCTGAGGTCAGTGTAGAGCTGCGGATAGGACAAGGAGGGACTGGGCCAGGACAGTGCAGCACTTGGGAGAGCTCTCAGTGGTGCTTGGACTTGAGGGCAGTCAGGAATCATTCATTCATTCTACAGATGTTTACTGAATGCCTACTATGTTCTGGGCACGGGGGAGACCTCAGAAAACAGACATAATTCTGATACTTTCTAGTGGAGAGACAGAAAACAAACATAACAAATGAGACAATTACGCATTATATCAGAAGGTGACAGGTGTAGGGAAAGAATAAAGGAAGGAAGGCTCCCGAGGGCAAGCAGGGCCAGGTGGCTATGACTGACAGGATACTCAAAGAGGACTTCTTGGAGAAGATGCACAGGACATGAAGGTGGGGAGGAAGGAGCCAAAGGCACCCACAGGGAAGAGTGCTTCAGGCAGAAGGAACATCAGGCGCAAGGTCCTGAGGCAGGAGGATGGAGGCTCTGTGCGGGGTTGGGGTGAGGGAGCAGGAGTGGGTGACCTCAGAGAGGTAGTGGGCAGGGAAGGAAGAGAGATCACAGGTCAGGTAGGTGGAGCCTACAGGGCACAGTGGGGCCTTGGCTTTTCCTCGGGGTAAGATGAATTGACGCTGGGGAATTTTGATCAAAGAGGTGGCGTAATTTAACTTCTTCTTTCACAGGACCCTCCTGGCTGCTGGGTGGGTATGAGAGGGTTGGGGTAAGAATGGAGGCAGAGAGAGCAGTTAGGAGGCTATTGCAGTCATTCAGATGAGATTAGTTTGAAGTGGGAAAGTTCAGTTCAACACAGAAGAGGTTAACGATACCAGCAATGGAGCTACCAAGGCTGTAACTGGGGGCCAAGGTGGGACCAGAATAGAGAGGGACAGAGAGAGCCCACCTTCCTGTTTCCCACCTGTGTGAGTCTGGGAAGCTGAGAGGCCCAAAGGGGAGTCCAGGCCCTTGGGGTGGAGGCCCCTGTCCATCCTGCATTCTAAAATCTGTATTTTCTAGGCCCTTCTTCCCTGGCTCTTTACTATTGCCTGGATCTCCTGCATGGAGTCTCACCTCCCCCAGCCCATCCTCCAAGCTACCTCAGAGTGCTCTTCCAAAACATACCTTGGACACCGTCATTCCCTTGCACCAAGACCTTTGGGGATCCCTTTGTTTCAGGGCAAAGTCAGATCTCCAGTTCCCTCATGATCCGGCACCACCCTAACCTCCCAGCCTCATCTCTCACCATTTTCCATCACATACTCAATACCCCCACCACATTCAGTGCCCTGCCCCTTCCCAGACCTCAAGCTTTCCTTGTCTTTGCTTAAAAATGTTCACTCCAGTTGATAGAGCTTCACCATCGAGGTCCTCCAGGAAGCCTTCTCAGACTTTCATCCCCTTCCCAAGCTGGATGAGATCACCCAGAACTTGAACAGCTGGTAGACCAGCCACTTTATTTCTATCAAGAGCCCAGAAAAGGGGAGGGGCAAAGGAAAGTAACGGTGAGCACTCAGGGGCAGAATGGCCAGTGTGTGAGACTTTGAACCACACAAGAAGGAGAGAAAGGCAAGCATCCCTGGCTAGCCTGAGGCATACTGGCCCATGATCCTTAGAGGTAGAATGTGGAGGGAGCTCCAATGGGTTATGGCCAAGTATGTTATTGGGCAAACCACTCTCCAAAGAAGGGAAAAAGGGAAGCTCCCTGTTAGTAAGCTACTACCATGTGCCAGGCACTTTCCCTACTGTGTCTACTCTGCTCAGCAATACTGTGAGGCGGGGATTATGATCTCCTCTCATCGGTTTCTCTGGTGACTTCTAACCAAGGCTGTGGCAAGGTTTTGTGCTATAGGCAGCATTTGCCCTGCACTTTAAAACTAGGTAGACTTTGGGCATGTAGAGGTGAAGTTGGGATAGGGAAGGGAACAAAGGGCATTTTAGGCAGAGGGAATAAAATAGAGAGGGAAAAGAGGAGGTAATTATGGGTCCCTGGATTTTAAAAGTAGAGTTGCCACTGTTTCATTTTTTTAAAAAAGAGTATACGCCGAGGAGTAGCTAGAGCTAAGTCTACGAAGGCCAATTAGGGTCCGTTCTTGTAAAAGAGCCCTGAATGCCAGGCTAAGGCAGGGAAATTAAGAGGCAGTCCCCTCCCCTTGCACCCAGAAAGTTTCCAAGCTGGTGGCTTCAGTGGAGAGAGGAGAACAGAACACAGCAACACAGAAGAAAATGGCTTCTCTTATCACAGCTAAACAAGCAATTTTAGCAGGCTTTTGGAGGAAAGAAAAAAGCAACAACAAAATCTGCCAGGCTTTGCTTGATGGTGTCTACAGGGGAATTTTGGAAACAGACAGGCTTGTGGATCAAAATATAAAGCTCACCACTTAAATAGCTTTATTTCTCAACAGCTGCACTAAGTCCCTAAGCCTCCCAACACACGGGAGGAGGTAATAGGCTTCGCTGCTCCTTGCAGAGGACAGACACCCCAGTCTGCAAGCACCTCGGGCCCCAGCTCAGACCTCACAAGGGAAGTGGGGCCCCATCCCCAGGGGATGGCTTAGGAAGGACCCAAGAGGGCAGGGGAGTCACTGAGTGGGGAGTGTATCTTCTTAGATCTTGGGCCACTCTCATAAAGTTCCACCCTAACTTGGCATTGAGGCCCAAACGGGAGATATTTGGAGGCCCATTCAAGGCTGAGGAATGGATTTCCAACGGTCCCAGTTGCCCACCACTCCCAGCTCCACACTGGGCTTCCATTTGCTTTGCTCTGGTCATCGACTGTATGATATAGTCAGCACTGCAGGGCCTCACCATTAAGGAGCTGTTGAAAAGCCCAGTCCCTGCCCCCGGCCCATACTCAACACCCCACAACCCACCTGCCAGGCTGTATAGGTCTATCAGCCTCCACTGAAGATCAGAGAACATCAGAAAATTGCAGCCATAAAACTGGATTCCAAATATAACTCTTCCAAGGGACAAAAACAAAGAAATATAAACCCTCCATGAGTTATTTTCTCATGTTTCTTGTCTTGAAGACCACTTTGCTTTTCCTTCTCTATGAGAAAAATCCCTTTGCCTGTCCTTCACCAGGTGAGCCCTCACAGGAATGAGACTAACTCAAAGTCAGAGAAATCCATTGCACACAATACACTCAGCAGGAATTTCCCAAAGACCAAGTCTAGAATAGTCATGCAGGGCCTCAGCAGAACAACATGAGGTGAACTTGGGTGCTCAAAAGACAGTCCTCTTCTATGCGTCTTTACCAAAATGAAATGAAAATGCCACTGGTTCTTCCCACCACCTCCCAAATGGTAATATTTGGAACACACACACACTTTCAAAGCTAAACAACAATTCTCAAAGCCAGTGTAGACTCTAGACTACCAGAAGAAAGGCATTTTTACAAATGCACATAATCTGCACAGATTCTCCCGCCCACATGGATATCCATCTTATATGTACCCCTTTCTGTTCATGCCAGTTGGAATTGTGTTGCTATCATTAAAATGGAAAGAGTCCCAACCAGTGCACCGCATCTCCCTGTATTGGTTAAGAAACATTCAGCCTCAAATAACAGAAATGTATTATGTCACAAAACAGAAAAGTGTGGAGTTGGGATGGGCTTCAGGGTAGGTTGATTCAGGGCTTCAGTGGTGTCTTCAGGTTCTTCCAAGCTCCTTACTCTGCCTAGAAACAAGGACACGTCAATTTTGAACATCACATCCATATGGAATCTTCCACATGATGTCAATCTGAGGAAATAGAGGAACCATTTCTTACTATGTCTGCCTCTCAAGAGTAAGGCAAGGAAACCTTCCCCAAAGTCCTCAGCAGGTATTTCCTGCTGAGGAATGTGTTTCATTGGCCAAAATCGGATCTCATGGCTTTCTTCAATCAGTGAGTTGAGACAGAGACACTGGCAAGCGAAATGGGATTTTCCTTAGACAAATCAAGCACTCCTCTGAAGTTGGGGGTGGGGTCAGAGACCCCCAGGGGCAGCTGGCTGTGTCCAGAAGTGTATGATGGGGTTACCTCAATCACACTAGAGTTCTGTTAGGAGAGAGCAAAAGGAAAAGGGAACTGGCAGGTAGCCCATAATGTGCACTGCACTACCTCCAATGGTTACCCTGGCCAAAGCTTTCCTTAAACTTAGGCCACATCAAATTCTCAGGCAGAGAATGGTGATCATAAGACATCCACACACCAAGTCTAGAACCAAACTTCAGGTGTCGACATTTGTACTTCTAGTCACTTTGAGAAAGATTCTCTGGACTGCTGTCAGGGGGTGGACTAAAGTGAGGTGGGACTAAATGCAGGAACACCAGTTAGGACATCAGTCCAGCTGTCAGCCCAGCACCGGTAAAACCAGGAGACAGCCCAGCCCAGGAACGCCAAGGCATGAGTCAGAACTAAATTTTCGGTCAGAAGGCTGAAGAAAAGAAGGGTGTGTTGTCAGAGGGAGAATTCTTGGGGATTTTGCCAAAGGAGGATCTCGGGGCCCTGAGCCCTTCTGTGCAGGAAAGGCGGGCAGACAAGACTCTGTGAGTTGGGTGTGGAGGGAGGGGGTCCCCAGCACCATCCCCTTTACATGTCCTGAATGTTGTGAGGCAGGTTGGGTGAACAAGACCCTCACTAGGACTGCCCTTAAAGCTCTTCGCTCCGTCGGCTCGCCAGCCATTCCTTGGTGATGGGGATGGGAGTGTGGGATTTGATTCCCCCAGCCTCACCTCAACCTGCATTCTCCAAACACTCTATGCTCTTTCTTGCCTTCAAGTCTTTGGCTCTGCTGTTCCCTTATCAAAAAGACTTTCTCCCACCCAGGCCTCCTAACTCATCCTTCACAGTATAGCCTTTGTGGCCCCAACTGAGTGAGTAGCTTCCTCCTTCTACTCCCACACAGCTGGAGGGCTGCATGCCTCCCCTTGGGTTGTAGTTTCTATCCACAGGCTGGTCTGTCTGTCTCATAGAATGAGCCGGGGTCTCTCAGGAGCTGGAACCATGTTTTGTTCATCGTGGTGGCCTCCACAGTGCCCAGCACAGCATAAGTCAACAACTCCTGCTAGGAAAGGAGGATAGGAAAGATGGAAAGAAGGGAGGCTCCTGCCACCTCCTCTAGAGCTGAGTTGTCCAATATGGTACCCACCAGCCACATGTGGCTATTTAAATTTAAACTAATTGGGCCAGGCATGGTGGCTCACATCTGTAATCCCAGCACTTTGGGAGGCCAAGGTGGATGGATCACCTGAGGTCAGAAGTTCGAGACCAGCCTGATCAATATGGTGAAAACCCGTCTCTACTAAAAACATAAAAATTAGCAGACCATGGTGGCATGCACCTGTAGTCCCAACTACTCAGGAAGCTGAGACAGAATTGCTTGAGCCCAGGAGGTGGAGGTTGCAGTGAGCCAAGATCATGCCACTGTGCTCCAGCCTGGGTGACTCCATCTCAAAAAATAAATAAATAATTAAATTAAAATTAAAAAACTAAATAAAAGTTAAAATATAGTTCCTCAGTCACACTAGCCATGAAGGCCTCAATAGCCCCATGTAGCTACTGGCTACTGATTGGACAACACAAATATAGAACATTTCCAGTGTCGTAGAAAGTTCTCTTCTGGAAACTCTAACTATGGCTGCAGAGCTAAGAGGGGAAGACTATCTGCTATAAACTCCTTTCTTTTCCAGCCTAGCACCCAGCAGTAGGCCAGACACATCCTCCTTCCTCCTCTCTCTCCTTCCTTTCCACCCATCTTTTTCCATACCCCTTTTCAGGAGCAGATCATAATCCCGGAAGAGACAACCTTGAACACAATAATCCCAAATGTTGAAATCCTGAAGGATCAAAATCCCAAAAATATAATTCTGGGAAAAATAATTTAAAAATTCTTGAATAGATATTTATTTACATCTTTAAAAGAGGATTTATTTGAGAAACATAAAAACACATAGGCCACTTTACACAATAAAATGGGCAACAATATACATATTTTTGCAAGCATAAATACCCAGGTATACTAATAACAGTTATGTAAGTATGACAGTTACGAGCAGATGAACTATATTCATAAAGCAAATGGAAATGTATAAATGCATACCAGTATAGTTAGTAGTTGTAGGCACTCAGACTTATAACAGCAGTCATCTGAAATACCATGATGAACATCCTAAGTCTTTTGATGAGATAAAAAAAAACCATGGGGGGTCACCACCAAATATGCAGTCACCCAAAGGGCCAAGATATCAAGAAATGTTGTTTTCACAAGTGCAGATGTACAAAAAGGACATATTTTCCTTCATTGAGGGAGTTTCAGTGTTTTTACATAGGTGCACAATGCTTACACACAAGCCAACATTGTAATATTGCACTTTCATGGAGTCAAATTTGTAAAAACCACATAAAACAAATTAGAACTCTGAAAGTTTCTATAAAATTTATACTTCCAGTATTGGAAATGATGCAAAGATGAGATATGAAGGGTAGTGAATTGTAAAAAATAATGCTGACAATTTTAAACAGTGGTGGAAAAACTGAAAAAAAAAATTTAAAAACTAAAAAGAAAATTTGACATATTGAAAAGTGCATTATAGGGATAGATTATGGGCAATTGCACAGACTGGCTGACTTTCATGATCATTAACTATATTTTAAAGTCTTGCATCATGACAAATAGCTGATTTTTTTTTTGGACATGGCTCTCCTTGGAAAATACATTCACATGTATTTTCTATATGGCACTGCTCTTTTTGAAATCCTTCTATGATGCAATATACACTGACATTAGCATTTCCAATTAAATTTTCCAATCTTTTGAGCCCTGCTTCTATGTTGTTTTGGGTACTCCAAAATCCATTCCACAAGCGTGCATATACAGACCACAAATTTGGTGGAAACGATAATGGCGATCAAACAGTAACACCATTGGCTGTCTTCTTATCCTACCATGCAAATAATTGTTTTCAAACCAGTCAATAACTTCACTGGCTTCTTCAGGCAAATGTGGCTTTAATTCATTAAAAGCTCCTGGAATGTCATCAGCTGGAAGGAATGTCAATGCAGGCCAAGCAAACATTCTTAAACGGAAGTTTTCATAACTGCAATATTGCTTGGCCAAACCACTCATCTGAATTTTCCACCAGAGGCAAATAAAGACAACAGCAAGGTAATAGTTCCACCTAACGTGATGCAGCTAACATAATGTAACTACTCTGTGCACAACCAAAACCACCACTAATCCCATCTCCAGAATTCAGCTTTCAGGATTACGGTGTTTGGGATTGTGTTTTTACAGATTATGATCCAAAACCCACTCTTCCTGTCCCCCAACAGGGTCAAGTGAGTCAAACGAGTCACTCACAGCAGCTTCAGAGTTCACAAAGCCTTTTTACAGCTTGCGTATCTCCGACCCTTTGCTACAATCCTAGACGGCAAGGAGGGTAGAAATTATGATGTTCATTTTACAGGTGAGGAAACCAGAATACAGAGAGGTGAAAACACTTGCCCAAGATTGCCCAACTGACAAATGTCAGAGCCTGGATCAGACTTCAGACACAGGCCCCCTCTTGTTCTCCAGTGCCATGTCACCTCTCACTAAGGAGTCATCTAATCCAGCCTGCTATCTGATATACTAATGCCTTCAACAACATCTCTGTCCAGTGACTATCCAGCTTCTGCCAAAACACTCCCCAAGACATGAGCCTCACTACCATTCCCTGAAGCAGTGAGATGCATCTTTAGACAGCTCTGCCAGAAACTACTTGCTCAGTCAGGGTCAAAATCAGCCTTCTTGTAACACTCCTGTCCGAGACCTCAGGAATCATGCCATGCAGACATTCAAATGCCTTCTGCAACACCGATGCTGGCCTGCTTCCAGTCTCTATTCACTCACCTCCAGTTTGGAGGATTCAACACCACTTAAGCCAACACTTTCCTTCTTTGGGTATTTAAAAATCAGCCTCCCTCCCGGAACTCCTCCCCACTGGCTTTGTCCTCTGGGGCCCCCACAGACCACATATATTCCCTCTGCCCCAGGGCAGCCCCTCAGAGACAACGACCATGCCCCTAAGTTTTCTTTTTCTTCTGGCTGCAGCCTTAACAGGTCACCAGGGATAGGATGCCCTGTCCTGTTAGCATTGACTTCCTCTAGCTTCCCTTTCCCCTGAGCATATGGACCCCCACATTTCCACAGGAGGCCAACGTCATGTCTATAATAACAACTACTGCCATACACTGTGTGTTCACCATGTGCCAGGCACCTTAATGAGTGCTCTGCTTGTATTCCATCTTCAATAACTCTGCATTATTATTCCCATTAGACTGTCTATGTATACATGGCTGTCACTCTAGATTGAGGGGACAACTGCAGGAATCTGAAGGATGGATGTGACCAGGAACAACCCAGGTTTGAACCTGTGTCAGTCCCAAAACTCCAGGCCCCAAGGAAAACGGAGGAGTTCAGAGGTATACCGAATCTGGTTATGGGCACAGACCACAGGGGCAAAAGACTTGGGTTTAAATTGTAGCCACTTACCAATTGTGTGACTTTGGGCAAGTCACTTCACCTCTCTCAGCCTCCATTTCTTCATGTTTAAAATGGAGCCAGTAGGGGGGAGCTAGTAGTATGGAGCCCACATGTTGTAGTAAGGAGACAATGAATGCTGGCTCAGTGCTCAGCCATGGAAGCTAACACCAACATTGTCATCAATATTATTACAGGGAGATCATACCCAGGGCTGAGGCTGGTGCACATCATAGTCTTGTTCCCACTACATACACACACACTGAGCGTGGTCAGACGCAGTGGCTTCCTGCACCCCCACGCACCTTCCAGCAAATGCCTGAAACCTGAGGTAGGTGCAGATGTGCTATATGAAGGAGGGGTGTGAGAAGCCTGCAGGGACATAGCCTGTAATGAGCTGGGCATCACTCAAACTTCTCTACAGAAAAGAGAAAGGGCAATGGACAGGAAATAAAGGGTGAAAGAGAGTGAGGAGATAGAAATAAAAAGACTGAAAATGCTGCCATCTCACTGCTAATGAAAGCATGGCTTCAGGCAAGTTATTTTCCCTTCTGAGCCTCCACGTGCAACTCTTGTCAAATGGACTCTCGTCCCATGCTGACTGGGGTGAGGATGAAGTGAGGTGCTGCACCTGGAAGCCCCTGGCCAGGGTGTAGCCCCCAGGAGCCCTCAGGGAAGCTCTGCTTCTGGGCTCGAAGAGCTCTGTCCAGCACGGCAATCCACAGGAACAACAATATAATCAGAAGAACATGATGCCTACTGTTTTCCAAATACGGCGTGGGGCCAGTCCTCACAGCAACCTTTGAAGAAGGTGTCATTATCCTCACTTACAGGTAAACAAACTGACGGTTAAGCAGGAAGCAGCTGACATGTATAAAGTCACCCAGAAAGCCAAGATGCCAGGACTGACACCTAGGTCTGGCTGATGCCAAATTTTGTTCCCCGAAAACCAAACTGTGGATCCCCTGTGAGCCAGGCACCAGGTGTGGCAGCCTTTCCATACATCTTCCCTCCTAGCCCAAGGATCACCCTGGACCACTACCACTGGGGATGATGGAGGAGCACTAGACAGAAGCCCAGCGCCTTAAGTTCTGGTCCCCTCTCTGCTACAAGATGCTGCATGGTCACAGGCTACTCCTTCCTGCTCCTCAGCCTCAGTTTCTTTAACTGTATCATGTAGGTGCTGGAAGTCCGGACTTTCAGGGTTTTCTGACTAACACTGAGATGGTACACACAGTAGCAGGAAGTTGGAGGAGGAAATTCATTTTAATGGGAGCAGAGTACTGCATTCCTCCATCCCTTAATAACCACTAATTAGTTAATCCCTGTAACAGCAAAGTGAGTTATCAGGTATTATTAGCCCCAATTTACAAGCAGGAGGTTGAAGGAGAGAAGAACTGAGAGGGCAGAGTTGGGATCAGTGAAAACCCAACAGACACTACAAATTGCTTCAAGATTGGGGGAGGAGCAGCAGAGAAGCAAGGGAGGCCTCAAAGGGGAGGAACCACACAGGAAGGTGCTTCTGGTCCTCATGAAGTTAAGGTCCCTCTGAGGGCATCTGGGCCTGCTCTCTCTATGCACAGATGTGTGGACCTAGGCCCGGAGATGGAGAGAGACTGGCCCAAGGTCACACAGCCAAAATTGCAGACAAGGAGTGCAGAGCTCCATCAGTTCTCAGCTGAGGCTGCTCCGATGGGGGTTGGGGCGATGGCTTCTAAGAGCTGAGCTTCTTCCATGGCCCTCCCTGAATTCCTAGAGAAGCAGCCAGCTGTAAGCCCCCAGGGATGGTGTGCATACTAATGGCCTGTGACAAAGGCAGAGGATAAGCTCCCTGCTCTGTAGACTAAACAAGGCACAAGAAGCCAAGTCAAACAAAAGCAGAGGTTTTGTGTCAGCCCAGCTGGTGGGCTAGAAGCAGCCCCACCTCTTGGGAGGCCAGGCCCTGAGCCATCACCTGGAATCTCCTCTGGTGGCCTTTCTCCCTTTTGCCACTGAGGGCTGCACAGAAGCCTGTCCACAACACATGTCCTCACTCTGTGACCATCCCTGCTTTGTAGCACACAATGTACTTTCATCACAAGGCCCCAAGATGACAAAACTGAGGCTCAGAGAGGGGAAGGAAGATGCTTATCCCAAGTCACATAGCAAGTTAGGCAGGAGACTGGGCACAAGACTTCCTGACTTCCACACCACCATGACACTCAAGTTTTTTTAATGAGTGTTTTTCTTTAAAACATAGTATGAACACTAGAACAGAGGGAAATGCAGTATTCCAATTTCCATCCACAGTGTTGTCCAATCTGGCATCTCACTGGAGTCCCCAAGCACAGGCCCTGGCAGCAGACTGGGATGTGTTCAAGTCCTACTCCTGACTTTTACTGGCCCCACGGCTTTAGCAAATTACTGCAGTTGGAATTATTAAGTGTTGGAATTATTAGATTGTTGGAGTTACTAAGTGAACTAATGGGCACAGACATTTTGTTCCATACTTAGCATACAGTAAGCACCCAATTATTGCTATTGTTATTGCTATTGCTATTACAGCTCCAGCACTTACCTGCTAGGTGGGCAAGGCCCTCAACTGCTAAGCCTTCTCTCTCGAATGAGACATCACCAAGATTTCTTCTAACTCTAGAGCCCTGTAGTCTCCACCACCTGGCCCAAATGAAACAATGGACCCCAGAATCAGGGAAGTCTGGTGGGAACCTGTGACACTTCCCTGTTTCCCTTTCTAACCAGGCTCCTTGCCCCTCCCCCAGGCTCCACACACCTGCTGCAGAATGTTCCCGGGTGTGAATCTGCACAGCAGCCAGTCTGTCCATTCTCAGAGCTGCTCAGTTGAGTCACTCCTAGTGTTGTTCTGGGAGAACGTGGAGATTTTCATGTCCTCCCTTCTCTGGCAGTGCTGCTACTAAGCGTGTAGGGAGACAAATCCCCCTGCCTTGTTTTGGGTACAAACAGTGGAAACACAGGCATCCTACCGGCAGAAGACTTAGGAGTCAGTCTCCATCAACCCCTTGGATCACGTGTCAAAGTGATCCTCACCACAGCCCTAATCATGCAGGGATTGTTCTGGTGTTTTCTGAACACAGCTCCTGTTCTATATTGCAGAGCTCACTTTTAAAAAATAGAGAATGATTCGGCTTCAGGCCTGAGGCCATTTCTCACTTCTTTTCTCCTGGTTCCCAACAGGAGCAAGAAGAGATCTGCCTGGTGGGGATTAAGGTGACACTGCTCTCTACCAGGTAGGGAGGTGTAACAGGACGTGTGAGGAGATTACCTACCTGGCCCTGCTTACCTGTCTGTGTGTCAAGTTTAAGCCCCTGGAGGGTTATGTGTAATACTGTTTAGGAATCTTAAAAGATAGAGACCCTATTGCTGGGATTATAGGGTGTGGAGACATTCTCGCCTTTCACACTGAGGCTTGGGATGGCTGCCAACCTCAGTGCGTCGTGCCAGTTGCTGAGCCCTACTTTGCACAGAAGTGATTGATTCCAGTGTATTTAAAATAATTAACATCCCAGGAGCCCCTTATCTTTAGAGCACATTCTGCCATTGACTGATACGGACTCAAAGGAAAGTTTCCAGACTCAAGTGTAGCTGGGAAACTATTGGGTCTGTGTTAAAAGTCTCCATTCCTCTGGGTGCTTGCTGTGAGACTTTAGACAGGTCATTTTCCCTGTCTGGGCTTCCATTTCCTAACCTGTTACCAAAACATAATAACTTCCAGCAATGTCTGGTTTTCATGGCTTGAACATGCTTTCTAATATGTATACTGTGGCACAAATTCAAGGGCTTATTACTGTTTCCTGAAAAATAATAGTTACGGCTTCCAAGCATCAGTTCACAGTGGAAAAGTCAGTATAAGGTAATCAGATGACTGTTATTGAAAAGAACTGATTGGCCTTTAGTTTTAAAGTGTGTGTCTTTCCTAATTATTTTATTTGGGGCTATTAAAATGTCCTTCTCTTGGAAAATGGTGGCAGATCTTAGCTTTTGATGGTTTATAAGTTTCTTTGCTTGACCTGACTTGGAAAAAAAAAAATGGACATTCCATGCAGATTTTCCCTATTTTTACTTGAAACATTGGTCAATCCAAAAGTCTGAGAACTATTGGCTTAGAAGACCAAGATTGTGCCTATTAAACTGGTTTTATTGGCCATGAAATGGTTAAGGAGTAACATCCCAGAACTGCTATAATCATGGGATGCTAGTTACTCCCTCTACTCAGATCCTAATCAAAAAGTACCTCCTAAAAATGGACTTTTGGGTGATATAAAAGTTCCAAGAGACAACACAGTATGGTGGTTAAGAGCATGGACTCTGGAGTCTTGCCATCTGTGTTCAAATTCTGCTTCTGCAATTTACTAGCTGTTAATCTCTCTGGACTTTAGCTTCTTTATTTGGAAGTTGGGGATAATGAAAGCACCCACCCCATAGAGTTGCTTTGAATCGTTTTGAGGATTAAATACATTAAGCCATGGGAAACACTTAGAACAGGGTTGGCACATAGCAAGTGTTCAAAATATAGTATCTATTATTATTAAAGGCATTTACATTTTAGTAAAGCAATAAGTGTGTCTCCAAGTCAATGAATTCCATCTCGGTGTGTGAAAGTTGTAACTGCAATATCGCAAGTACTCCCTGTAATCTTTGAGAACAACTCACAGAGAAAAGGAAAAGTAGCAAAAAGTCGAGTAGTGTTAAATGTTTTGATTTCCAAAACAATAAAAGAAAATGGATCTGAAAGACTGCACTAATCCTCTTATCAACAAGGCAGTCTGTCAGAAAATAGAACAAAATGGCAAAGAGATGAAAATAGTGGAGAAAGTGTAAGAAAAATAAGGATGAATTCAGGAAATTTGACTAATAGTACTTCCAGACAGTGAAAAAAAAAAAAAAAAGAAGATGAAAAATTATTTTCTTTAAAAAAAGATTGATTTCTCCAGAAAGAACACAAGGGCATAAGTCTCCAGAATGAAGGAATCCTTGAGAATCGGTCCATAGATTAAAAAACAAACAAACAAACAAAAAGCTCACACCAAACAATTACCGCAAAGTACAAGAATACTGACGATAAAGAAAAGACTCTATGAGGTTCCAAACAGCAAAACCAAGTCACATACAAATGGTCAGCAATTATAGTGACTAAAGACTTCTCAGAAAGTAACACTGGAAGTGAGAAGATGATGGAACATTGCCTACAAAATTCTGAAGGAAAATTATTTTTGACCTAGAATTCAATTTCCAGCTAAAGGAAATAATAGAATAGAGACATTTCATACAAGCAAAATTTCAAAATATTTTCTATCAGGGCTGTGCTGAGCCACATTGGAGGCCAAAGCAAAAGGAAAAGTCAGTAATGCTGACTTTGTCATTATCTAAAATTCTGATTTTTTTTCATAGTGATTATTTTGCACCAATTTTTATACTTTAAAACACTGTTTAAAATACCATTTACTGTGATTACTGAGATTTTGGGTGCTCCTTTGCATTTTGCACTTGAAGCAAGTGCCTCACTTGCCTTTCTCTAGTCCCATCCTTAATTCCCATGACCTTTCTTGGGAAGTTACTGAAATATGTGCTTCCCTCAAAAAAGAAGAAAATCAAGGAGACAGACATGGACACAAGGGCAAGGCATGAAACACAGCAGAAAGATCAGGGGAATTCCTGTAATGTTGGTGAAGGGTGATCCTAGGGTGATGGCCATGCCCAAATCAGAGAGGCCAAGAGACCTAGACTGCAGCAAGACAGAAGGCAAGAAGCGGAAACTGGTAAGTTCATATGAAAACACAGAGAGGAGGGCACTAAGGATTAAATTAGTAATAATTTTTTTTACTTCAGCAAATGAAAACACAGATAATTATTATCTCCAGACAAAATCAAAAGTTAAAAAATGAAAATAAATAAATAAATAAATAGTATTCTACTAAGTTCAGCTGTGGAAAGCATTTACATAATACTATAAACACTGACTACTGATCTAATTAACTTTATGATATGACTATATTAGGAGGATGGGGTAATAGGAAGGATGGGTACACATGGTGGAAATAGGTGTAAAAGAAAGCTAAATCTTTATTTTCCATAGTGTTAAGCCCAAAATCTGAAATATTAAGTAGTAGCTGACATTGAAAGCACATGCTACAAAAACAAAAATAAACTACTGGGACTATGTCAAATTAAATAGTTTCTTCACAGCAAAGGTAACCATCAACAAAACAAAAACACAACCAACCTATGGAATAGGAGAAAATATTTCCAAATCTAATATGTCTGATAGGAGTTAATATTTAAAACATATAAGAAACTCAGACGATCCAGCAAAAAAACCCCAAATAATCAAATTTAAAAAGGATCAAAAGACCTGAATAGATATTTTTCCTAAGAATATAAATGATCAACAGGTATATAAAAAGAATCTCAGCTGGGTGTGGTGGCTCACACCTGTAATTCCAGCACTTTGGAAGGCCAAGGCGCATGGATCACCTGAGATCAGGAGTTTGAGACCAGCTTGGCCAACATGGTGAAACCCTGTCTCTACTAAAAACACAAAAAAATCAGCTGGGCATGGTGTAATCCCAGCTACTCAGGAGGCAGAGGCATGAGAATTGCTTGAACCTGGGAGGCAGAGGTTACAGTAAGCCAAGATTGCACCACTGCACTCCAGCCTGGCCAAGAGAGTGAGACTCTATCTAAATAAATAAATACAAATAAAATGAAAAGAATATCAATATCACTAAACAACAGGGATATACAAATCAAAACCACAATCAGATATTACCTCACACTTGTTAGAATGGTTATTTCACAAAAGTCAAGAGATAACAAGTGTTGTCAAAGATGTGGAGAAAAGGGACCCTTGTACACTGTTGGTGGGAATGTAAATTGGTACAGCCATTATGGAAAACAGAATGGAGATTCCTCAAAAAATTAAAAATGTGACTACCAGATGACCCAGCAATCCCATGTCTGGGTATATATTCAAAGGAAACAAAATCAGTATGTCAAAGAGGTATCTGTACTCACATGTTCACTGCGCATTATTCACAATAGCTGAGATATGGAAACAACTAAGTGTCCTTAACAGATTAATGGATAAATAAGTAATACACACACACACACAATGGAATATTATTCAGCCTTTAAAAAAGGATATTTTGCTACAACTTGGATGGACTTGGAGAACATTATACTAAATGAAATACACTAGATACAGAAAGACAAATGCTGCATGCTCTCACTTATGTGTAGAATCTTTTATTAAAAAGCCAGACTCCTAGTAACGAGAATAGAATGGTGCTTACTACAGGCTGGGAGGTGGCAGAAAAAGGGAGTATTTGTCAAAGGGTGCAAGCTTTCAGTTATGAGATGAATAAGTTCTGAAGACCCAATGTACAGCATGGTTACCATAGTTAATAATACTGTGTTATGTACTTGAAAATTACTGAGAGGGTAGATCTCAAGTGTTCTCATCTCTCTCTCTCTCACACACACACACACACATACACACACACACACAAAATGTAACTACGTGAGGTGAATATATTAATTAGCTTGATTGTGGTAATCATTTCACAATGTATATACACATCAAAACATCATGTTGTACACCTTAAATATATACAATTTCTATTTGCCAATTATATCTCAATTGTTAAAAATCAAGTAATAGCAAGTTAATTGAGTTATATAGAGATGTGGAAGAAAAATATCAAAAAAATTAGTCAAAAGAGGTGGAAAAATTTGCTTTTGGGTGGGAGATGTGGGAGAAGGCAAAGCAACAGGGCTGCTCTTTTTGTGTCAAACCTTGTAGAGTTATTTGACCTTTAAGCTATGTATAACTTTGAAAAATATAAAAACTTTTTAAAAACGATGTGTTGATAGGTGTTTTCAGTTTAGTTGAAATGTCTGGGAAGAATTAGAGAAAAGTACATAGACGACTCATCCAAGCAATTATTAACTCCAGGAAAAACAAAAAGAAGTACAAAAAGAGAGACACAGTAATATGATTTGGTTATGTCCCCACCCAAATCTCATCTTCAGTTGTAGTTTCCATAATCCCCACGTGTCATGGGAGGGACCTGTTGGAAGGTAATTGAATCATGGGGGCATTACCCCCATGCTGTTTTCGTAATAGTGAGTGAGTTCTTACAAGAGCTGATGGTTTTATAAGGGGCTTTTCCCCCTTTGCTCAGGACTCATTCTCTCTCCTGCCACCCTGTGAGTAGGTGCCTTCCACCATGATTGTAAATTTCCTGAGGCCTCCCCAGTCATGTGGAACTGTTAGTTAATTAAATTTCTTTTCTTTACAAATTACCTAGTCTTGGGCATTTCTTCATAGCAGCATGAGAATGGATTAATACAGTAAATTGGTGCCAGGAGTGGGGGGCTTCTGTAAAAATACCTGAAAATGTGGAAGAGACTTTGGAATTGACTAACACACAGAGGTTGGAACAGTTTGGAGGGCTCAGAAGACAGGAAGATGTGGGAACGTTAGGAACTTCCTAGAGATTTGTTGAATGGCTTTGACCAAAATGCTGATGGTGGTATGAACAATGAAGTCCAGGCTGAGGTGGTCTCAGATGAGGATGAGGAACTTCTTGAGGACTGGAACAAAGGTGTCACTCTTGCTATACTTTAGCAAAGAGACTGGCAGCATTTGGCCCCTGCCCTAGAGATCTATGGAACTTTGAACTTGAGAGAGATGATTTGAAATTGGAACTTATGTTTAAAAGGGAAGCAGAGGCTGGATGCAGTGGCTCATACCTATAATCCCAGCACTTTAGGAGGCCGAGATGGGCAGATTATCTGAGGTCAGGAGTTTGAGACCAGTCTGGCCAACATGGCAAAACCCCATCTCTGCTCAAAACACAAAAATTAGCTGGATATAGTGCTGGACACCTGTAATCTCAGCTACTCAGGAGGCTGAGGCAGGGAGAATTGCTTGACTGTGGGAGGCGGAGGTTGCAGTGAGCTGAGATTGTGCCACTGCACTCCAGCCTGGGCAACAGAGTGAGACAACATCCCAAAAATAAATAAATAAAGGAAGGAAGCAGAGTATAAAAGTTTGGAAATTTGCAGCCCCACATGGAATAGAAAATAAAAACCCATTTTCTGGGGAGAAATTCAAGCCCATTGCAGAAATTTGCATAAGTAAGGAGGAACTGAATGTTAATCACCAAGACAATGAAGAAAATTTCTCCAGGGCATGTCAGAGATCTTCATGATAGTCCCTTCCATTACAGGCCCAGAGGTTAGGAGGGAAAAATGGTTCCCTGGGCCAGACACAGGGCCCTCCTGCTGTGTGCAGAGTGCCTTGCATCCCAGCCACTTCAGCAGTGGCTAAAAGGGGCCAAGGTACAGCACAGGCTGTTGCTTCACAGGGTGCAAGCCCCAGCCCTTGGCAGTTTCCATGTGGTGTTGGTCCTCCATGTGTGCATAAGACAAGAATTGAGGTTTGGAAGCCTCCATCTAGATTTCAGAGGATGTATGGAAGAGCCTGGATGTCCAGGCAGAGGTGTGGTGCAGGGGTGGAGTCCTCATGGAGAATCTCTGCTAGGGCAGTGCAGAAGGGAAATCTGGGGTTGGAGCCCCAACACAGAGTCTCCACTGGGGCACTGCCTAGTGGAGTTGTGAGAAGAGGGCTACCATCTTCCAGAACCCAGAATGGTAGATCCACCAACAGCTTGCACTGTGCACCTGGAAAAGCCACAGATGTTCAACACCAGTCCATGAAAACAGCCTGGAGAGGGGCTGTACCCTGCAAAGCCACAGTGGTGCAGCTTCCCAAGACCATGGGAGGCCACCTCTTGCATCAGCATGACCTAGAAGTGAGATGTGGAGTTAAAGGAAACCATGTTGAAGCTTTAAGATTTAATGACTGCCTTGTTGGATTTCAGACTTGCATGGGGGCCTGTAGCCCCTTTGTTTTGGCCAATTTCTCCCACTTGGAATGGGTATATTTACCCAATACCTGTACCTCCATTGTATTTTGGAAGGAACTAACAATGAGTTTGATTTTGCCAGGTCATAGGTGGAAGGCACTTGCCTTGTTTCAGATGAGAATTTGGACTTGGACTTTTGGGTTAATGCTGGAATGAGCTAAGACTTTGGGGAACTGTTGGAAAGGTACGATTGTGTTTTGAAATGTGAGAACATGAGATTTTGGAGGGACTGGGGCAGAATGACATAGTTTGGCTGTGTCCCCACCCAAATCTCATCTTCAGTTGTTGTTCCCATGTGTTGTGGGAGGGACCAGGTGAAAGGTAATTGAATCATGGGAGCAGTTACCCCCACACTGTTCTCAAAATAGTGAGTGAGTTCTCACAAGATCTGTTGGTTTTATAAAAGGATTTGCCCCTTTTGCTCGGGACTCATTTTCTCTCCTGCTGCCCTGTGAAGAAGTGCCTTCTGCCATGATTGTAAGTTTTCTGAGGCCTCCCCAGCCATGTGGAACTGTGAGTCAATTAAAGCTTTTTTTCTTTAAAAATTACCCAGTCTCAGGCATTTCTTCATAGTAGTGTGAGAACAGACTAATACACATAGTATTTTACTTGGCTTAGCACTGAAGAATATTTACACAGATATGTTAGTGTCAACATTGAACACTGATAAAAACCAAAAATTGTGATAGTATAGTGTGAGGATGAAGGGAGGGAAAGTTGGAGAAGGTTAGGTAAAAGGGTTAAATCCTCTTCTATAAAAGTAGGAAATCAATATAGTGTTTAAAATTGATAAATCGAGAAATAAAAGTATGAGCGTATCATTTAGAAATGCAAATATAAGTGGCTCATGCCTGTAATCCCAGCACTTTGGAAGGCAGGTGGATCATGAGGTCAGGGGTTTGAGACCAGCCTGGCCAAAGAGATCAGTGTGTCCAACAGGGTGAAACCCTGTCTCTATTAAAAATACAAAAATTAGCCGGACATGGTGGTAGGCACCTGTAATCCCAGCTACTCCTGCTGAGGCAAGAGAATTGCTTGAACCTGGGAAGGGGGGGTTGCAGTCAGCCGAGATCGCACCATTGCACTCCAGTCAGGGTGATAGAGTACTCCAACTCAAAAAAAAAAAAAAAAAAAAAAAAAAAAAAAAAAAGGAAGGAAGGAAGGAAGGGAGAAATTCAGATATAAGTATCAGAAGAAACAGCTGAAAGCTGAAAGGGTGGAAAATGATTGTCTCAACTCTAGGGAGTGAAAAAGAAAGGAAGAGAGTTAGTTTTCATTATAAATAAGACTTCTAGTATTATTTGACTTTTCAAACTGCACGTATTTCTTGATTAAAACAAAAATTAATGTTAAAAAATAAAACTAGAAGCAGGTAACAGCTACAAGGAGGCTAACTGAGGTTCCAGATAAGGAAGAATTTTTTAATATCTAGAAGTATCCAACAGTGGAGCTGGCTGCCCCTGCAAATAGAGTTCTCTCACCATCTAACAGAGGTATTTAAACAGAAACTATATGCTCAGCCTATCAGAAATAAGGTAGAAGGTTCCAGCTTCATTAGGGAGTTAAACTAAATGAGCTTTCCTATCCTTTTAACTCTAAGACCCTTTTCAATTTTATGCATCTGTGGAAGCTGGGATGTTATTGTCATTTATCTCCTAAATAATTTATCTGAGCATTTTACAAGCATTTGATTGGTATCTATTTTGTGTCTGACGCTGCACCACGTCCTAGGTTGGGGATAGGACAGCCGAGATAGACAGGTGTGGTGTCTGCCTACAAGAATCATTGAAGGGCAGTGCTAGAAAGGCCCTCCGAGTTTGTCTGGTCCAGGTCCTTATTAGAGAAGGAAACTGAGGTCACAAGATGGGCGGACACTTCCACAGTATTATACAGCATTAGTGGCACGGCCAAGATCACATCCCGACCTCTGGATTCCTGTGCCAGTACTCTTTTCCTCACCATGCCTCCTCTGAAGAGCACTTCCTTAAAAACAGTTCTAACAAAAATGAAGCTGCTTCTTCATGTCATTTTACTGATCTCATGTAGGCAGTATTGTGTCGGGAATCTTATATTTGAATTGTAGCAATGTTTGGTTTCCTGGATATCTGCTTCAGAGGGCATGTGGTGAATGAACCCTCTGAGACACCAAAGTTTGCTGAACCCAAACCTCCGAGTCATTCACCAGAAAGATCTAAACCAACAGAAATGAAACGAATTGACATTGCTTTGTCTCACTATCTCATGAGATGCGTGAGAATTCTTAAGTAGAGAGTTACTGCCTGTGTCATGGGTAAAATCCCAAATCAATTTGTGAGGTTTGTTATTGTTCCAACAGCTATAAAAGAGCCAACATCTGCATGTACCAACATCTCTTTTTAGTATCGCTTCCTGGATCCTTTTTTTTTTTTTTTCTGCTTGATTTGGGAGTCATGTCTCTGCTACCTTGAAAAAAATCCCACCATCTTGCCAAACTTCGGTTTCCCCATCTGTCTGCTTGCTCATTTAAACAAGAAAAATCAAGGGCATTAGACTAAACCAGCGGTTCTCAGCCAGGGGCAACTTTGCCCTCACCTTTAGAGGACATTTAGCTCTCTGGAGACATTTTCAGTTGTCATAGTTGGGGTGGGGTGCTGCTGGCATAGTGGAGTAGAGGCCAGGGCTGCTGCTAAACATCCTAAAATGCACACAGCAGCTCCTTCCAACCCAGAATTACCTGGTCCAAAATGTCATTAGTGCTGCTGTTAAGAAACACCAGGCTAGATTATTTGGCTTCAAGAGACAGACACCCAATTCCAGCTTGGTTAAACAAAAGAAAAGAAGAAGAGAGGGTGGTTATTGGAAGGATATTATCATTGCTTAAAAACAAGACAAAACAGGCTGGGTGTGGTGGCTCACACCTATAATCCCAGCGCTTTGAGAGGCCAAGGCAGGGGAGGATCGCTGAGCCCAGGAGTTTGAGACCAGCCTAGGCAACATAGTGAAAACCCATCTCTACAAAAAAACACAAAAATTAGTCAAGCATGGTGGCACATGCCCATAGTCCCAGCTACTTGGGAGGCTGAGGTGAGAGGATTGCTTGAGCCCGGCAGTTGGTGGCTGCAGTGAGCTTTGATTGCACCACTGCACTCCAGCCTGGGCAATAGAGTGAGACCCTGTCTCAAAACAACAACAAGAGGTAAGAGCTAAGCTGAATTAAAAAAAAAAAAAAAACCCTCAGGATTAATATGCCTTGATGACTAGAATAAGTAGTTCAACCCCCATCTGAGGCTACCTCTCCCCTCTCTGTCTTCCTTCTGTTCTCATTCTTTTCATGGGACATAGGACTAGCCACCCAAGCTCTGGGCTTGTATCCTCCCAGTGCCACAAGCAGACAGGAAAAGGTCCCTTTCCTAGATCCATTATCACAAATCCTGGATTGGGAAAGGACTCTGAATGGTCAAGCTTGGTCACATGCTTATCCCTGATATAATTAGGTATCACCTCCACTTGTGAATTTCCTGTAGGTGCAGAATCCAAGAAGAAAAGTGTTGCTGTTGCTCATCCCTGAGAAGATTTAGAAGTTAAATGTTTTTATGTTAAAAAGGCGAAGAGAATCTTTGATGCAAATTGTATTGGCGGCACTACTGGAAACTACCTGTTTCACTTAAGCGACCAATATCAAATGGCTCCAAATCAAACAAATCAACACCAAATTGAGCCAAAATGTATTATTTTGCATAACTGCTGTTAAAGAAAAGAACTGACATCTTAGAACAGAATAGGGAAAACAAAAGAAATCCAGAGCAACCCTAAGTTCAGTTTAGCATCCATAAAATTAGCAAAAACATTTTAAAATGGTAATTCACCAATGCAGTTGAAGGTATTAGAAACACCAGTGTATACACTGCTGTTGGAATACAGACTGTTCACTTCTTTGGGAAGTATATTTGGTAATATACATCAAGATCCAAAAACCAATTGTCCTCTTAAAAATCGATAATTGAGAATAATTCAGCAGAATAAAAAGGGTCTGCATATAAAATATATATATTTGTATTACTTGCAAATGACCAAAAAGAACAAACAACTACAATAGTATAGAAATGGCTTGCCAGAGTGTGTTGCGTCCACAGTATGAAGTATTTTACAGCCATTAAAACCAATCATTACGGGAGCATGGCTGTGGCACTCTTAGTCCCATCTGCAAAACCCCTGTGAGTCCTGTTGGTCTCAGGAAAGAGCCAAGCTCTCAGAATAGGTCCTTGCTCAAGTGTTTAAGCAGGTCAAGGCCACGTTCTCCAAGGTGGTCCCAGTGAAGATGTTCAGCTTATGAGATACTATGTGGCAGTGGGTTGGCAGGAGTTGGTAATGGGCACTCCAGCATTGCAGGAGCTTTGGTAACTTACTGCTGGCCTTGCTCACAATGAGGCTGTACACATTCTGCTGACCACGAAGGAGACTGTGGATACCTGGAGTATGGATGTGTCTTCTGCAACAAGTTCCCAGCCAAAATTAAGAGGATGGTCAGACGCATAGCGGGGAGAAGGCGTCGAGTACAATCGGAGAAGCTAGGAAGGCTTCTGACTCTATGCTCCAGGTAGCTCTAAGAGGGTCTCAATAAACTATGCCTCCCAGTGTTCACGTGCTTGTATACTAACTACCCTTCCCTTGGACCTGGGCCAGTCCTGGAACTCTCACTTGTAATAAAAAGAATATGGCAGAAGTGATACTGTATGACTTCTGAGGCTAGGTCAGAAAAAGCCTTGCTGCTTTGACCTGAGTCTCTTGGAACATTCTCTAGGAGCCACGAACTACTACATAAGAAGTCTGCTATGCTGGGGAAGCCAAGTGTAGGAACTCCGGTTGATAGTCCCTGCATAGCTCTGCCTTCCAGCCATTCCCACTAAGACATCACACATACAAGGGAAGTTGTCTCGGATCCTCCAGATCAGTCCATCCACAGGCTGAATCCTTCTATGTGATTTCAGTCAATACTACACGGAGCAGAAGAATCTCTCAGCTGATCCTGGCCCAAATTCCTGACCCACAAAATGATAATGCAAAATAAAATGGTTGCTATTTTAAGCCACTAAGTGAGGGGGCAATTAATATGCAGCAATACATAACCAGCATATCACCTTTGGGAGATGCTTGAGAATAAACTCATTATTCCAAAAGCAGATAAATTAAAGGTAAAGAATCAAGCATTTGTCCTGCCTTTCCTTTATGAACTATTTCAGAGTAACCAGATAGTTGATGAGACCAAGCTCTTCTGTATAGAAGAATTATAGCTAATAAAGGAAGAAGGAATATCAGAATTAGAATATCATGTGAAACCTCTGATGAAACCAGACAATAATCATCAATGACTGCTAAAATCATTAGGCAAAAGGCCAGCAAGGAACATTAGAATGGATGGATCAGGCTGCAAACACCTGAATCCCCTGATCAATATCTTAACAAGCCAAGACTGGAGAAAACCAGTGAGCATGTGCCTTCCGATGTGAGGCAACAAGGAGTACACAGTACCGCCTCTAAAACTTTCTTGCCCTCAAATTCTGTTCCCCTGAATCTGATAGAACTTCTAGACTTCACTACCAGGAGCCAGAGAAACATGTCAAATGATCCCCTGGGGATGCAGTCAGCGAAATCCAGAACATGGAAAATTCTACAGGACAACCAAGTTTCTTCAATACATAATTGTTTTTTAATAAAGGAAGAAGGGGAACATATTAATTAAAAGAGGCGAAGGGCTGGGCATCGTGGCTCATGCCTGTATTCCCAGCACTTTGGGAGGCCGAGGTGGCTGGATCACTTGAGGCCAGAAGTTCGAGACCAGCCTGGCCAACATGATGAAACCCCATCTCTATTAAAATTAGCCAGGTGTGGTGGTGGGTGCCTGTAATCCCTGCTACTCAGGAGGCTGAGCTGAGAAAATCCCTTGAACTCAGGAGGTAGAGGTTGCAGTGAGCCGAGATTGCGCCACTGCACTCCAGCCTGGGTGAAAGAGAGAGACCATGTCTAAAAAACTAAAGAGATGGACATGGTGGCTCCCGCCTGTAAGCCCAACACTTTGGGAAGCCGAGGTTCTCGGATCACTTGAGGTCTGGAGTTCGAGACCAGCCTAGCCAACATGGTAAAACCCATGTCTACTAAAAATACAAAAATTAGATGATTGTGATGGCACATGCCTAACACGCCTGTAATCCCAGCTACTTGGGAGACTGAGGCAGGAGAATCACTTGAACCCAGGAAGTGGAATTTGCAGTAAGCCAAGATCGCACCACTGCACTCCAGCCTGGGTGAAAGAATGAGACCATGTCTCAAAAAAAAAAAAAGAAAAGAAAAGAAAGAAAGAAACAAGAGATATATCAACCAAATTCAATGTGTAGACTTTGTGGATTCTGATATATACATTTGTGTGTGTGTGTGTGTGTGTGTGTGTGTGTGTGTGTTTAAACATAGACTAGGTATTTAGTGATATTAACAATTATTTTTAATTTTAGGTGTGATATAATATTGTGTATATTTTTTTAAAGATAAAAGATGTATTTAGAGATAAAAAGATATACGCATCCCAGATATATCTGGGATTTGCTTCAAATGAATGCAGTGGTAAGGGGATAGGAGTAGACGGGGTGTAAGGAGGCAAGATTGGCCATATGTTGGTATTATTGAAGCAAGGTGATGTCGATGTGGAGGTTTTAATATCTCTACTTTTAATACATAATTTATATTTGCATTCAAAATAAAACAAATAGCTCTGATCAAACAATGAAAATATTGGGGGCAGAGGGGGCAGGAGGTATTTCCAGTGAAGTATCTCTGAGTGATTGAGCACAGTAAAGACATTCTTTACTGCTTCCCCTCTCACCAAATCCTCCTGCATTCATAGGACTAGAAACCTAAAGAGGCATCTGAAGTCACATCTTAAGGATGCATAATGGAGGGGAGTTTGGAGAGGGAACAAAATTATTAAGGAGGATTATACTGTCACCACTCGACACAATGGAGACTGCTGCTTTTAACTGCCTTAAACAAGTCTTACTTCATACCAGAGCTGCGACTCAAGGAGGCGTCGCCATGGGAAGTGGATCCTGCCCAGTCGATCAAATCTTTCTTCTTGGTTGGGTCTTTGAGTGCAGGTTTTCTGCCTATACAACAAGAGAATGGACGTGGCTCTTAGAATGCACTTGAAATTCTTTTTCCTCTTCATGGTGTCTTTGTGACCAGGTGTCTTGGAAGGCCCAGGAATGAAGGCGCCTCTAGATAAAGTGGCCGTCCTGCTTCTGAGAGGCTGGGGGACCCAGGCAAGTTACTGTCTTTCTGTGAGTCTCTGTTTCCTCCAGACGCAGTGAGCAGCAGTATAGCATAGGGTTAGCCAGAGGGCTCTAGAGACATCTGGTTCCGCAATTCACCAGCTCTGCAACCTTGTTAGGCCATGCAACTTCTCTGTGCCTTATTCTGTATTTATAAAGTAGGGATGATAACTTCCACCTCACATTGTTGATGAAAGGATAAAATTAGATAATGCATGTAAAGTGCTCAGTGTGGTACCTAGCATAGAGTCCACTCTCAATAAATAGTTACTACAATTATATTTATTTCTTCATAAAATGTGTATTGCAGCTAATAACCATTAAGGCTCCTCCTAATTCTAATGTTTGAGGATTCGTTCATTTATACAACAAATTGTATGTCAGGTGTTGGTGCTAAGGTGAAGACATACCTGGTATTGGGGTTAGGGGCTGAAGTCAGCATATTAGGCAAAAACTGAGCATACTCAAAATTACTCTTGGAAATCTCTCTATCATCAGCTGACCACCCAATCATTTGTTCCCCCATTCACAGGTGACGCTGGGGAGATGCTTCTTGAGGGGTGGGGAGCCTGCATGATCTGGGCAATGGAGTAATAGTAGCTGAGGGATCTTTCAGGAAGTGGCATTTTGTTTCCTCCTAGGGCCTGGAATGTGAAAGCCATAAACTGCCCTCTATTCAGAGCAAAGCTGTGCTCCCTCCATTGCTTCTGAGCTCCTAGCCCCAGTTCTGGATGAGAAAACGGAGAGCAGCCTCAGTAGTCACTTTCCTTCAACTTCAAGTCTGCCATGAGATGGTCACCACCTCGTGTGACCAGGAAGGAGCATGCTGCTTTGGTAGGCTGCACACACCTCCCTGTGTCGGCCAGGCTCCCACCACCCATTCTCATCATTCCACACAAACGTGAGCCCCTACCATGAACAAGGTGTTGCACGGAGCATTGGCAGAAGCAGTGAGTTGAAGGTGGCTTCCTCCCAGGACGGCACAGTCACAGACCCCAGCAACAGCAAAGTATGGTCATCAAGACCACAGGAAGGGCCAGAGATGGGCTATGGGGCACTGGGGTCAGGAAGAGTGCCCCATCTTCCTGAAGGGTGATACTGGACCTGGCCCTTGGAGAATAAGAAAGATCTAATGAAGCAAAACACTGGGAGGAGGGTACCCAGGATGAAGAAACAGTATGAGGTACAATCTGGAGGTAGGAAAGATGGGCTGCATTGGAATCACACCAGGTAGAATGGTTGGTTGGTTGAATTGGGAGGTGGGGCTGGAGAGGTAAACGGGGCAGATGGCAAAAGGCCTTAAGGTCGGGCCAAGGAGAGTGGACTTGATTATGGAGGCAGCAGAGACTGAAGGACCAGAGCTGGGATTAGAAAGAGGCCCCAAGCATATGTGAAGCTCCCCTACTCATGCCTGCCCCACACCTTTTCATGGGATGTTGCACAGCACACTCCCAGATTTGGAAAGCCCCAGCTATAAATCTTTCAGTCCCAGGATCATTTCTTTCTACAGTGGCTTCAGCAGCAACGACAGGGTCAAGAGAGGTCACCCTTTAGGTTTCTCAACACAGTTGCCCTTCGCCGCTGGAGAAACCACACCACGGTGGAATGGGAGAGGTGGAGATGAAGGCTAAACACAAGAAAGAGGTTTACTCATAGAGTGTCAGACAAAACAACCTGAAGGTTCCCTGCTACAAAACACTCAGAAATGCTGGTAAGAAATTTTTCAATTATTTTAAAGGTACAGCTAAGCTTACAGGAAAGTGAGAGCATTTTCCTTCTTTAAAAAAAAAAAAAGACTTGGGGGAACAAGTGTTGTTTCGTTACATGGATATACTGCATAGTGAAGTCTGGGCTTTTAGTGTAGCCATCACTCAAATATTGTCCACTGTACCCATTAAAGAATTTCTCTTCCTTTACCCCCCTCCCACCCTTCCAACTCTCCAATGTCTATCACTCCATAGTGAGGGCATTTTCAAGGTCAAAATGAAGGGAGAGCTGAGCACTGGAGCAGATAGAAGGCTGCAGCCCCTTGCAGAGTTTGCAGCAGGAGATGTCAGGGAAACAGTGGAACTGCGAGGTTGCTTCCAAGCAGGAGGACAGCCTGGGAAGGACTGTGCTGGGAGGTCCTCTGACAGTCTCACTCTGTGAGTGATTCTGAGTCCCTGGCTGCCCTCTGCATACAATGCTTGGAAAAGCTATGCACATTTTGTCTAAAGAAATCACTAGTAAGGTGGACGAGTCCCTGACTTGGCTTACCTCTAACATCCCACACCACTTCTGCCCTTCTCTAAGTCTCAATTTTATCATATTTTAACTGGAAATGATGCCACCACAACTGACCTCACAGGACTGCTGGAAGAATTCGTTCAGTATTCAACTAATACGTATTAAGTAGGGAGTGTGACAAGTGCTGGGATATGGAGTTGAACAGGAAAAAATCCCTGCCTGCTAGGAGCTTACGTTCTGGTGCATAAACAGACACTTTATAAACAATATGGACATGAAGTGGCAGAGATCAGCACTAGGTAGAGAGGAAGGAGCTCCCCCCAGCCTTGGCCAGGAGGGTTGGCAGGCCCTGGGGGGAGGTGGTGTTTGAACTGATTCATGAGGGATGGACAAATAGAAATCCTTCACAAGAAGTGGGGAGGGCATTACAGGAATGAGCTAGAAAGCCCAGAGTCCAAAGCAGCATGACATGTACAAAAACTACACATGGCACAGGGTTACTGGGTGGTAAAATGCGGGTAGGATGCGGTGAGAGAAAAGGGTCAATAGGGACACAGCTCACATGATTGGAAGACGAGACCCTGGATCGACTTAAGTAAAATTTATGTGAATTTCAGAGAACTCCTCCCTCCTTGCAATAGTTCACAATCCTATTCCCACCGCCATGACACCCAGTGGTGTCCTCAGAGTAGGAGTCAGCCTTGGACTTAACCTACCTTCCCCAGAAAGCAGAGCTTGAGGCAGAGGGCTTTTGAGCTGCCATAGATGATCCTCAACTTACCATGATTTGACTTACGACTTTTCAACTTTATGATGGTGCAAGAGTGATACACATTCAGTAGAAACCATAGTTCAAGAGCCCATACAACCATTCTGATCTTCATTTGCAGTACAGTGCTCAGTAAGTCACATGAGATATTTAACACTTTATTATAAAATAGGCTTTGTGTTAGATGATTTTGCCTGACTGTAGGCTAATGGAAGTGGTCTGAGCACATTTGAGGTAGGCTAGAGTAAGCTATGTTGTTCAGTAGGTTAGGTGTATTAAATGCATTTTCAACTTATGATATTTTCAGTTTTCGATGGGTTTATTGGGACATAACCCCATCATGAGCCAAGGAGCATCCGTATTTTACTAGGAAGCAGGAGTGAGGAACAAGGATAGTGAAGCAGGCAAGAGTGAGGATACAAGGATATATGATGGAGACGGCCACTGCAAAATTCACCTCATTATTCCATCTCATGGAAATGTTCCCCGAGAAGCCATGCAATCTGTGTCTCAGGTAGGGTGAACAACCATCCTGGTTTTCTCAAGATGGGGGGATTTTTCCAGGATGTGGAACTTTCAGTGCCAAACCCAGGAAGGTCCTGGGAAAATGGGAATAAGCTGGTTCCCCAGAATCAGGACCACTGGATTTGAGGATAGAAAAATGGAAAGATAGGGAAGGTAACACTTGATGGTCTTGATTGCTTTATGAAGTGCAACATACAGAGATGGACGTGGGAAACTAAAAATGGGGTATGAATAGTTGAAAGAAGTGGAAGAATGAGTAAAAAGACAGCCTAGTGGCACTAAGAGCCTGGCTAAAATTGAAGACCTTGAATTGTTGCTGAACAGTATTGATTTATTCAGTCATTCATTCACCCATTGATTGTTGGCTACCATGGAAACATTGATCAGTGATGTCATTTTGGCCATACCAATACATGTCAGAGTCTCATGGAAGTTCAGATCTCCAAGCTGTCAACCAGGGTCATGACTCCATCATGGCCACACCATTTACATTACTGAATGCTCTCATTCCCTACCACAGCTGCCACTACCGAGTGGATGCCGATGCTCCCCACATCTCTAGCCCCAGCCCAAACCTTTTCCTGGGCTTCAGACCTACAAACACCCAACAGGTATCTCAGTCTCAACATCTCCAAACCCGTACTCATCATCTTCCCCGCAAAACCTGCTCCAGCAAGGGAGTGGACTTTCCCAGACAGTCTGTGTATATGAGGATACCAGGTTACCTTCTCACTATCTACTTCCTTGCTTGGTTCTGAAAATGCCATCTCCAAGGCTTCCCCATGGTTTGAGGAATCATGACTTTCAGGGGATACATGTGGGACAAGCTGGAGGAAAAATGTTTGAGGCACAGAAAACAGCTAGTGCTAAAGCCTTAAGGCAGGAAAAAAGTATGTTCCAGGGGTGGAAAGAAGGTCAGTCTAACGGAGGTTGGTAGACAAGGAAGAGTCTGGTTCAAAGGGAAGTTGGAGAAGTAAACAGGAGCTAGATTACATGGAGCACTGTAGGTCAAGTGAAGATTAGATTTTCTTCTTGGAGCACTGCAAAATCATTTAAGGGTTATAAACAGAAGAGTTGGTGCATTAGCCGGGGTTCTCTGGAGAGACAGAACCCATAAGATATATATAAATGTAGAGAAAAAATTCATCATGAGGCTTATATGATTATCTGCTATCTGCAAGCTCAAGGCCCAGGAAAGCCAGTGGTATAGTTCTCATCCAAGCCCAGAGGCCTGAGAATCAAGAGTGCTGATGTCCGAGGACAAAAGAAGATGGATGTTCCAGCTCCAGAGAAGAGAGAATGTACCCTTCCTTGACCTTTTTTGTTCTTTTCCAGCCCTCAATGGACTGGATGATGCCCACCCATGTTGGGGAGGGTGGAGCTTCTTTACTGTCTGCTGATTCAAATGCTAATCTCTTCTGGAAATACCCGCACAGACATACTCAGAAATAATGTTTTGCCAACTATCTGGGTATGCCTTAGCCCAGTGAAGCCGGCACACAAAATTAACCATCACAGTACGCATGATTTGATTTATACTTTTAAATACACCTTTAAATTTGATTTCCACCCTGGCTGCTGAGTGGACAATAGAAAGTACAGGAAAAAAACAAACAGAACATAGGCAGGAAGACCAATAAAGGGAGACCAGGAGATAGGCAGGGAGACCAGACCACAGTAATCTAGGTGAGAGTTGATGTTGGATGGGACTAAGATGTAATTGTGATGATGAAGAGAAGTTTCAGATTCTTGATTAGTTCTAGGGGGGGCATTCAACAGGACTTAAGTATGAGGCATGAGGAAATAAATCAAAGATGTGTCCAAGGTTTAAGCCTGATAATCGGTGTGAATGTGTTATTTACTGGGACGGGGAAGACCTGCAAGAGGAACATGTTTGGAGGCAAAAGGGGAAGCAGGAGTTTGATTTGGGACAAAGCATGTCTGAGACAACTATTAGACATCCAAATGGAGGTATAAAATATAAGGTTGGATATATATGAGTGTGAGCTAGACAGAGCTGGAGGTAGTTTTGGGAGGCACTGCAGCATATTCAAAGCTTTGGGCCAGAGGAGCTCACCAGGGAGAAGATGGATCTAAAGAAGGAGATATATGGCCAAGACTTAGAGTACTATGACATTTAGAAATTAAGCAGCAAATGTGCAGGGCTGCTAAGGAGACTACAAAGGGACAACTAAAAAGATATGATATTCTAGAAGCCGAGAGAAGAAAGCAGTTCAAGAAGGGTGTGGCCAATTGTATCAACCATATCATATGCTGCTGAGAGATCAAATAAGGACAGAGAAGTGACCACTGGAGGTCATCAGCAGCCTCGTGAAAAACAGTCTCAGTGGACTGGAAGAAAGAGGACCCATGGCAGAGGGGTGAGCAGAAAATCGAAGGTGAGGAAGTAACACAGGAGACAACTCCGTGAAAAGGGCTGCTGTGAAGGACAGCAGAGAACTAGATTAGCTGCAGGAAAAGCTAGGGTAGGGAAAAGGCTCTGCAAACCCTGGAGATACTGGAACAGGCCTGCATTTGGGGGTAATTATCTGAGTGGAAAGAAAGAAACTAGAGATGCAGCAAAGATAGGAGAATTGCGGAAGCAAAGTCCTTTAAAAAACCAAGAGGCCAGAGGATCAAGCTCACAAGTGAAGGGGGTTTCTCTTGGTAAAAGCAAAGACACTTTATCCATAGCAATATGAAGACAGGAAGGAAATATGAACACAAATCCAGACAAATTGGGAGGTGTGCTGGGAAGATAAAGGTCTTCCTTTATCAAGGACACAGCCAAACCATATCAAGGAGGACCTATATAACTGCTTCTATTTTTTTTTTCAGTGAAATATGAGGTGAGGTCATCAGGTAAGAATGAGGGAAGATAACGAGGTGGATGGCCCTTGGGAAAGATGAGAGGCCCCAGTAAGTGAGGGAGGCAGGAGTTAAAAGATGTGAAATAGTTGTTCTGAAGACTGGGGAGTGGAACACATAGTGAAAGGTAGGATTGCTGAGCAGGATGGAGTGCTCATTTGAGATTTGTGGTCACGAATTTAAAGCAAGACCAGTTAGTCTAGTTACACGTTTTTCTCTCATGGCATTTACCTGCTTGAATTCAAGTTTGTAGTAGTCAGATGTGTAGGCTTAAGCAGAGAACAAATATGAAGGAAGAAGAGTGGAATACAGGAATTAGAAGTACTTGAAATAGAGTAGTTATGATGACGAACCACAGAAATTAAGCTGGTTAATGAAGGAAGTGAGAACCTGAGGGAAATGACAGATAGTGGGAAAAGTGGAAGGGCCAGTGTATTGGAAGTCTTGATGAGGTGGATTGGAAATATTACCCCAAGGGAGCTGGGATGAAAGGAGGTAGCAGTCAGAGAATGTAGGTTTTTAATGGTGGTATGGTCATGGACAAGACAAAGGTAATGAGTGGCTGGAATGGTATAGATCAAAGGAGTAAATTAAAAAGAAGATACATTAGTCTGTTCTCACACTGCTAATAAAGACATAACCGAAGCCTGGGTAATTTATAAAAGAAAGAGGTATAATTAACTCGCAGTTCAGGATGGCTGGGGAGGCCTCAGGAAACTTACAATCATGGTGGAATGAGAAGCCAACACGTCCTTCTTCACATGGTAGCAGGAAGCAAAAGTGCTGAGCAAAAGGGGGAAAGCCCCTTACAAAACCATCAGATCTTGTGAGAACCCACTCATTATCACCAGAACAATATGAGGGTAACTGTCCCCGTGGTTAAATTACCTCCCACTGGGTCCATCCCATGACACATGGGGATTATGGGAACTACAATTCGAGATGAGATTTGGTTGGGGACACAGCCAAACCATATCAGAAGATCAAAGAGAGACATGGAACCTAGAAGCCAATGTATTGGATGTCTTGCCCGTATGAATGCTGAAATTACCAGGAATGGTGTGAGGAAAAAGGATAGACAGGAAGACAGTGTGCCAGTGCTAAAGACACCCACGAATGAGGGTAAATAGAGCATTCATATGGGCATCAAAGGAGTGGAGAGTTGAAGGAAGAGGGAGAAGGAATGGGTTTGGAAGTGAAGGAATGGGTTTGGAAGTGACTGCAGAAGCCAAGGAGGACCACTTACCCAACTGCCCCATCTTAGGCCCTCAGGTACCCAGTTTTTAAGAGGAAAGACACCTTCCACCTCAGTAGGTTGTAAAAAAAATAATGTCATGAGCAGATATTCAACTTTCATTTAATGCAAAAAAGTAAGGGAGCACTCAGAGAAGTAGTTGAGGATATTGGAAAGAGTGTAATTGACAGCCACGAGTTCACAAACCCATAGAGAAAAGGTTTGGGAGCGTAGGAAGGAATGGAAAATTGAGTCAAAACAGAGACTGTTCAGAGTTGCATGGGCGTTAGGGTCCCCTTGACCTGAGGAGCCTGGGTTTCTGGAGATGACTAAGGTGGACAGGAATGAAAGGCATCCTGAAATTAGTCTTGAGGGTCTCTTAGGGAAAGATAGACTTGAGACAAAGGGCACAATGCTCGTTAGCAACAATTCTCTACTGTGCCTGTGAGTAATGCAGAAGCCAGAATGAGTCCCTCAAGGGATTGTTCTCTTAAGTGGAGTTCACTGTGAAGGCTTCTGGGGAGGGTCCATCTACCCTGAAAATGGATCCCTAGGGATGACTTTTCCAACTCTTCAGGTGGTGCAGTGTTATGATGCTCTGGAGCACAAGGAGCTCAGAGCCTGCCCCTTTGCTGCTGGGTGGTGTGGTGGTGTGGCAGGCAGGTTCCCAAATCATTCTACACAAGTGACATTTGTGTAAACACCATTGCAATTTCTCTGTTGGAGTCTGCAGGCCCATCCTCAAGTTATCAGGGAGAATTTTAATTTTTCTATATTGATAATAACCTTAACAAATAATAAAATCATATTCTACATCCTCTAAATGGGAGGCTACCAGATAAAATACAGGACTCCCAGTTAAATTTAGATTTCACATGAACAGTGAATGCTTTTTTAGTATAAATATATCTCAGATATTGTATGAAACATATTTCTACCAAAAAAATTATACTTCATAGCTATTGCTACCTGATGTTAGTACCTGTGTGTATGCATTTATTATATATTTATTACACAATAAGGAGATTTACTATAAGGAATTGGCTTACACAATTTGGAGGCTGGCAAGAGCCAGGATCTGCAGGATAAATCCACCAGCTGGAGATCCAGGAGAGCCAACGGCATAGTTCCAGTCTGAAGGCTGTAGGCCTGTGAACCAGAAAAAGAGCCAATTTCCCAGTTTGGAGGCAGTCAGGCAGGAAGAATCCTCTATTACTCAAGGAAGGGTCAGCCTTTTTTTCTAGTGAAGTGTCAACTGATTGGGTGAGACCCACCAACATCAGGGAGGGCAATCTGCTTTGCTCAGTCCATCGATTTAAATGTTAATCTCATCCAAAACTACCCTTGCAGAAACACGCAGAATAATATTTGACTAAACATCTGGGCACCCTGGAACCCTGTCAAGTTGACACACCAAATTCACCACCACAGTGTTCATGTTTGCACTGTTTATGATGAAACTGGGACCAAGCAGTAACATTAATGAGAAAAGGGAGGCAGACCCAATCTCAAGGTGTAATATGGCCATGTTAACTAAAGATGAAAGAGTATCACAGCCCTATAAGAAGCAAGCTTTCTCAGAAGTTCAAATAGAGAAAGTTCAAACTGAGTCATCCACACACAGCCTTACAGTCATGACAAATTCCAAAGAACCTGCCCCTTAACAGGTTAGCCCCATAGTAACACTGCAAGTAGCCACTTAGTGTCAGCAACTAAAAAAAAAAAAAAAAATTCCATCATATTAAATGTATGGGTTTCTATTTTGATTTTGTTTGTATCACTGTATTTAATTTATAAATTTGTTTTGGTTTGATTGTTTATAAGGCTATATCTAGTTTTACATGTCTACATACTTATATAATGTTAAACTAAAACTCATTTAAGTAACACATTAAGTACCGAGGAGTCTATGAGATTTTTCTGATTTTTCTCCTTTTAAATGGGTTCATTAGTCTGTTATTCTTAGTTTGAGAAACACTTACTATAATAATATAAAAGCATTTATGGCCCTTTTTTAGGGAATTTGTGTTTTGGAGCATTTCGTTTGCATAATTCATTGAACTAGATATTATTAGAGGGGTTTTTAAACAACAAATAAACAAAAGTGTGTACTGTGTGCTACACTGAATTTGAAAATGTTGCACATTTTATCTCCTCTTAGATATATATAAAGCATTTTAGTGAATAAAAGACTTGGAGAAATTGGGCAGAAGAAGATGTCAGATGCTGTTTCACTCAGTGTTCCCAAGCTTATCTGAGCAAAGAATACCTCTATTCCAGTAACTATCAATATGCTAAGAAATAGCTTTCTTTGAAAAACCAGTTTGGAAAACATTCATCTATAACACTATCCAGAATAAGGATATTCTATTAACATTTTTGTGCCAAAGACTCTTCTAGCAGCCTAGTGACAGCTATGGACATCTTCTTAGAATAATGTATTAAAAATACAAAGGAAACAATTATATTCAAATACAATTTTCAAAATAACTTTAAAACAAATGGGAGTACCTGAAGGAGAAGAGAAGAGGAAAGGACAAAAGAAATATTTAAAGAAATAATAGAGGCTGGGCACAGTGACTCATGCCTGTAATCCCAGCACTTTGGGAGGCCGAGGCAGGTGGACCGTTTGAGGGCAGGAGTACGAGACCAGCCTGGCCAACATGGTGAAACCTCATCTCTACTAAAACTACAAAAATTAGTTGGGTGTGGTGGCGCATGCCTGTAATCCCGGCTACTCGGGAGGCTGAGGCAGGAGAATCACTTGAACCTGGAGGCAGAGGTTGCAATGAGCTAAGATCACACCACTGCACTCCAGCCTGGGCAACAAGAGCAAAACTCCATCTTGAAAAATTTTTAAAAAGTCACATGACCATGCTTTATTTCAGGGGACAGAAGAGTATATGCATCCACATACCTAGAAGTAAAGGAGAATTGGATAAGTGGTGAACATTAATTACCTTCCACGATTACCTGTGATACTAAAAATTATTTCCACACCAACATATTGCAAAGAGATCAAAACAGAACATGCTCAAAGAATGTGAACTGTCCCATGAACCAGAGGTCCTACCCAGAAAAGGTGGGAGAACTGCAACTCCTGCCACACCTTATCCTTTCAATACATTCCCAGTATGGACAGACAAAATTCCAAAAAACCCAAGGACATCTGGGTGGCAGCTCTATTTGATTAAAAAGTCTCTTAGTTGGTGGAGGTTGCCGTGAGCTGAAATCGTGCCATTGCACTCCAGCCTGGGCAACAAGAGCGAAACTCTGTCTCAAAAAACAAAACAAAACAAAGTCTCTTAGCTGCCTAGAAACCAACTTTCTTTGCACTTGCTATGCATACAGTCAGATACCTCTACCACTTGTTCATTCAATATCCCTCATCTATGCCCAGCAGATGGAGAAACCCATCAGGTACGGTCTACACCCAGGAGTCTAAACAAAGCACTATGGGAACATAGACGAAGGAGCAAATCGTTTTTCTAGTGTTTTACACTCTGACCTAGCCACTTTTTTCCTGCTTTTGTGATACAAACCTAGGTCCCCCACCTTGCCAACTCTGCAGCTGAGCAGCTTTGTGGCCATGGCAAATCCCTTCACCTGGAATTCTGAGGCTCAGTTTCCTCAGCTGTAAAATGGGGATGATAACGCCTACCTCCCAGGATTATTGTGAGAACAAGAATGAGATAATGTCTATAGAAATGCGTTTTGTGTCAGGCCAAGTTATCATCCCCATCAGCAGCATCATGGCTGTCTTCTACTGTCTAGAAGGGGAGCCCCAGGGCTGGAGAAGGCCCAGGGAAGAGAGGGGTTCCCAGGCCGACCCTCTTAGTCTGGGGGATTCAGGGGCCTCTCTCTAATTAACTCTTCCTGGCAGAAGTTTCTTGCTGGACGTGTTTGCCTACCAGTGAAAAGCCAGGTGAGGCTTCCAGGAGCCGCCTACTGGCCCTGACACACCAGGGAAGAATGATGACTCACCAGACTCTAACAGCCTTGCTGACAGGCCCATTGGCCCAGTCCAGGCAGAGGCTGGAGAGGGCTGCCCAGGGTGCAGCGGGGCCATTAGGTTTTATAGAAGTGAAAGAGAGAAAGAGAGAGGGAGGGGAAGAAAAGGGAGAGATAAAGGAAAAGAAACAAAGGCCCCCAAAGGGAAAAAGAACGGAAGAAAAACAAAGTAGAATGGTGGTTAGGAGGGCCGGTGGGATGGGTAGTTGTTTAATTGATATAAAGTCTGTTTTGCAAGAAGAAAAAGTTCTAGAGCTCTGTTGCACAACAATGTGAATACAGTTAACACTACTGAACTGCACACTTAAAATGGTTAAGATGGTAAATTTCATGTGACATGTTTTCCACCACAATTAAAAATATTAAAAAACATTTTTAAAAGAAATGAGGCCAGGCGTGGTGGGTCACGCCTGTAATCCCAGCACTTTGGGAGGCCGGCTGAGGCAGGTGGATCACGAGGTCAGGAGTTCAAGACCAACCTGGCCTACATGGTGAAACCCCTTCTCTACTAAGAACACAAAAAAATTAGCGGGGCGTGGTGGCGGGAGCCTGTAATCCCAGCTACTTGGGAGGCTGAGGCAGGAGAATCGCTTCAACCCAGGAGGCGGAGGTTGCAGTGAACCGAGATCGCGCTATTGTCCTCCAGCCTGGGCGTCAGAGAAGACTCCGTCAAAAAAAAAGAAAGAAAGAAAAGAAAAGAAAAAGGGGAGGAAAGGAAGAAAGGAGAGGGAGGAGAAAGAAGAGAGAGAAGAGAAAGAAAGGAAGGAGGCAGAAGAGAAGAAAGGAGGAAAGGAGGAAGAGAAAGGAAACGGAAGGCGGGAGGGAGGAGAAAAGGAAAATTAAAAGGAAGGAGATGGAGAAGGGAGGAGGAAACGAACGGAAAGAGGGAGGAATGCGACAGATAAAAAGGAAGAGATGGGAGACGGTAACAAAGAAGAAAAATAGCTGACAGGGAGGAGGAAGAAAGAGGAAGCGGCGCAGGTCTACAGGCGCCCGCGCACCGCTTCCTCCCTAGGCCCGGCCCAGCGCTCCGGGGCTGCTCGTGACGTCGCCGCCCTGCCGCCCCACTGCCCCGCCCCGTCCTGTCCCCGCGCCCGGGCCTTGTGAAATCGTGCGCGCTGGCGGCCGCCGTCAAGACCTTACCGCTCTCCTTGGGTGGCTGCGAGTCCCTTGGCCGTGGGCCCTGTGCGCGGCCAGCCCCGGCGGCGGGAGGGCGTTAATTGCCCAGAGACGCAGCACTTATCTGGGCCGGTTGTGCAAGGCGCACGGGGGGAGGCCACGGGCGGCGGCTCTCACGCCTCAGCGGCCAGGCATGCGCGGGGGCGAGGGCGGGCCAGGGTCCCGGTGGGCGCCTCCAGCGGTTCCCGTTGCGGACGCCGCCCCGTTCCTCAGGAAAGAGCCGCAGCCCGTCACCGCTAGGGATGGGGAGACCCGCGCTCCCATCCCGCTTGGCCACCTGCTGGGGTGCGTGACGTCGGTCGAGTCCCACCCGTGCCTCTGAACCCCAAGCGCCTCCTCTGTGTACTAGGGGTAAAAACGCCACCTCTCTGAGCCTCTGGTTGAGAGGATTAGAAATTATGCAGGAGAGGCCTGGAACATTGCCAGGCACACATTAGGTACGTGGCAAATGGTGGCCTCGATGCCCATAGACTGCCAGTCAAAACCAGGGTTCAAGTTGTGTCTGCCACTGACTTGCTGGTGACTTTGGGACATTTACCTCCCCTCTCTGGTCTTCAGTTTCCTCTTCAGAAATTGGAGTTTGATGCTCACCATCATCGTGGGCCAGGATGATGGTCTGTGCCAGCTATCCTTGAAAAAGGGTGAGGCCGGGCTGAGTGTGCACTGGGTTTGGACATGGCAGGTGGCTCCTGTCACTTGCGCCTAGTTCCTGGGGCCATGATCCTTGGAACTGCTGTTAGAGAGGGATGGAGTGGGACAGGGTATCCTGAGCTTACACCAGGATCCCTAGAAGTGTGATCACACATAGACACACACTAATACACATACATCACAGTACCTACACACAGGTGCATACCTAACCCATGGAGGTCTGACAGTAGCTGCAGTCACCCAGCACCTTCTGTGAGCCTTTGAGGCCAGTCCTCCCCAGGGCTTTAAGGTGGTGTTGCTGTCCCAACCAACAAGTAAGAAACTGAGGCTAGGGGAGGGCAGATGAGCTTGATCCTGGGGGCAGCCACCTGCAGTGGGGCCTCATTCTGCACCAACACTATGAGATTGTAGTCCAACCTTGGGAAGGAAGCAGAGCTAGTCACCTGCTCAGGCTCAAGTCTGGGGTGCCCAAAGACGGTTCCACAGGGGGAGCCACTCTTTGGATCTAGCCTGAGAGTCCCTACTTTCCTCCTTCCCCTTTTTAACCTTGAAAAAAATAAAAAGTATGCAGGACAAAAAGACTCAAAGAATAATATAAAAATAAATACCCATCATCCAAAATGAAAAATTTTAAATTAAAAAAGGAGAAGTGGCCAAGCGTGGTGGCTCACGCCTGTAATCCCAACACTTTGGGAGGCTGAGGCGGGCGAATCACGAGGTCAGGAATTTGAGACCAGCCTGACCAATATGGTGAAACCCCATCTCTACGAAAAATACAAAAAAGAAAAAAAAATTAGCCAGGCATGGTGGCACACGCCTGTAATCCCAGCTACTCGGGAGGCTGAGGCAGGAGAATCGCTTGAACTCAGGAGGCAGAGGTTGAAGTGAGCCAAGATTGCACCACTGCACTCCAACCTGGGCAATAGAGGGAGACTCCGTCTCAAAAAAAAAAAAAAAAAAAGGAAAAGTTAGAGTATGATGGTTCCCACTTCACCAATCTGTTGGGAGGATTAAAATAATGAGGTGGCCCTTGGAAAGTGAGGGATATACTCGCATCAGATTATCCCAACCATTGTCCTCCTTGCCCTCTGCTTCTGTGACAACAGGCACTCCCAGTTTCCCCTTCCCAGTCTTTTTGCAGGTTCCCACTCCCTTACACATGCCTGAAGAGTCGGTGTGCTTAGGGGCTAACCAATTTAGGCCTCCCTCTCTTTTAGGCATCCCGCTCTCCCTTGCGATGACTTAGTGATTGCATACTCTCGAAGACTTCAGGTCCCAGTGTCCTGCGATTGTATGAGATTTTAATTTTGTTCATTTTGCTAATTCATATTTTCTGTATTTGCTCTCAAATTGTGTGATTTTTTAAATAAATCTTTTTAAATAAAATGTTTATTGATTGATTGGGTATTTTTATTCCCAACATGGCTGGGATCCTTAAGCCTCTTGGAGCTCCTTGGAGAGGCCCGAGAAGCCAGGACAAAAATGCCTCTCACCTATATCCGATTCGAATACATAGCCATGTCAGTGGGAAGGAAAAACAGTTGCTCCTTCGGTGGAAATGGCTACTGGAGGAAATTTGATTCATTGAAGAACTTTGCTTGGGAATTTGCAGACTGGTAGCACTCATCAAGGCCTTGGAGATCTTCAGATTCCACCCCCTCATCTTGGAATCAGGAAACTGGAAACCCAAAGGTGATTGATTACTGTCCCCGTCTGCCAGATGGCACAGGAAAGTAATGGCAGAGCCAGAATTTGAACATGTTTCCTCACTCTGTGGTCCCTGCTCATTTTGAAATATGTCCCTACCCATCCCAGCAATTGACCCCAAGACAATCTACACACACATACACCACAAGCAGCCTACTTTTCCATCCAAAGTCTTTACATTCAGAAAGCAGATCAATCTTGGATTCACTTGATTTCCTATGGGGATCTCTCATACTAATCCTTGAGAAAAGTGAACCAACTTAAATCCCTCACCAAGCTCTGTTCTAAGGAGGAATATTCAACTCTGTGGCAATTACATTCCAAAGTCCCTATTTTCTGTAGAGAGCTTCCTTGATGTTAACCACTTTTCTTAGTTATTCTTTTATTTTTTATTTTTATTTTGTTTTATTTTATTCTTTTATTCTACCAACAACTCCACAATGTAGGTATTAGTGTTCTTTTGCCCTATGAGAAAACTGAACTTCAAAAAAGTTAAATAACTTTCTCAAAGACACAGCAATAAGTGGCAGAGCCAGGATTCAAACACTCATTCTCAGGACACCACACCCTGTACCTCAGTGTTCCCTGGTCCACACTGCCAGACCAGAGCAGAAGTCCTTTGTACAGGTTGCAGGGAATCATTTTTGAGACTCACAGGAAATGGGAGCTAAAATGACTTTGTAGGTCCTCATTTCACATTTCGTTGCATCTTTCAAACAAACCACATTGTACAGAATGGTTTAAACCATGACTTCTGGACAGAGAAACTGAATTGAAATCCTGGCTCAACAACTTACTAATTGTGCAACTTTGGGCAAGTTACCTAATCTCTCTGTGCCTTAGAGTCCTCATCTGTAGAGTGTGGATAATAATAGTACTTAATTCATTGAGGTGTTATGAGGATGAAATGAGTTACAACATGAAAGTACATAAAACACTGCTTGACACATAGTAAGCTCTTCATAAATGGAGAGTTTTTACCAGGGTCATTATCATCATTGCTACACTATTATTACTACTACTAAGAATTTGTGATACACTGGGTCTTAAGATAGTGAATGGGAAGACAAAGATGACATACACACTGTCCTCTCCTTATGGAACTCATCCTATGGAAGGAGGATACAGAAACCATGTACGATTACAATTTAATAATAGGGTAAATGTAATAGCAGTGATGTGTGTGGACACTCCAGAGAGTAGACATGACTTGTTCAAGGCAGCAGCAAAGTTAGGACTTGAGCCCAGTTATCCTGAGCCTTTTTCTGTTCCACCTTATTGACTGGGAATGTGCCTGTGGACTGCACATATAGGTGTGACCCCAAAATCTTTGCACATGGCACCAAAAAGAGGTTCCTAAGGCCATGGCTTCTCCAGCTGAAGATGTTACTAAAGTGGAGAGATGGTCAATGAACCTCTGCTGAATAAGTCAGTGAATCAAAGGCCCTGGTGAGAAACCAGCCAATTTTCTCCCCCCACCCAGTGTGTAGGCTTGAGGCAATGGCAGGGCAAAACAGTTCTACATGGGCCCTAGAGGACAGCTGGTCCCCCTCTTCATCCTCAAAAGGATGTTTCATCGGGTTACCACCATTCACAGACCCCTCCTTTACCATAGCTATTTCTGATGCCCTCAAGAGAAATTTTAATTCACTCAAATCAATAATTTCCACAGTTCTGTGATTTGTATGTGTCCAACTCTGTAGAAGGGAAGGTGAATCAGCAACACTCCCTACCCTCAGGGTGCTCAAAATCCAGGAGGCAAACATGACAAATTGCTAGCCTAGAGGGTAGAAAGTGATCCGGCCCTGAGAAAGGGACAGACCACAAAGACAACCAGCATCCAGATAATTAGAGCTCTCACAGATAATTAGAGCTCTCACGGTACAGTCGACTGAGTAATGTTGCCAAAGATGTCCATCCATGAATCTTGGGAACCTGTGAATATTACTATATGACACATGGGTCTTTGCAGGTATGATTAAATTAAGGATCCTAATATGGGGAGGATATCCTGGCTTATCCAGATGGGCCCTAAATGTAAACATTTGTTTCAGCAGCTATAGGAAACTAATACAGATAGATTGCTGACTGTATGCTAAGCATTCTCATTGAGTTTTTTCCATGAACTCCAAAGCCAGACAGCCAGGGTTCAAATCATGGCCGCTTTTCTTTCCATCTGTGTGGCTTTAGTCAATTTTCCTCTGTGGGCTTCAGTTTCCTCATTTATAGAAGAGAAATAATATTTAGTAACCTCCTCCCCCATAGGAATGATGTAAGCAATGATATGTAGGAGATATTCTAAATGCTCACGATTATTTGGTTCTCCTTTCCTTCCTAGTTATTTGGGAATCTACACTTCCTGCCCCCTGCAGCAAGAGGCACCATGTGGCTAGTTCTGGACAATGAAATGTGAGCGGTGAAAAGCCCCAGTGGGACCTGGGGGCCACATGTGGGCCACATGACCACAAGCCTATGGGCACATCACAAGCTCTCTCAGACTCAGTGACAATACTGGACTTCTCCAATGTCCAATGTCCCTTCCAACACTCAGCCCCTAGGACCCTGAGCACCATGTGACAAAAGGGACAATAAACAAGAGAGCAGGAGAGAAGAGATTTAAAGGGTTCCTGAAGCAGTGTGAAGCATGCAGAGTGTGTGGGGTGTGGATTCCCCAGAAGATATGTGCATAGCACCAAAGGTGATCGTAGGCGGCACTAGGGTGAACTTCATTGTTATAATAATTAATTTAATTAATTATGGCAAATTATACCGGGTTTCCATCCAAAGTTTCTTTTTAGAGTAAATGTACATTTTTTTTTAAATGAGTTAATTTAAAGAAAAAATATTGATTACTCTCACAAGTGGTTTGTAGATATGGCAAAAATTGTAAAGGCAGAATCAAAAGACTAAAATTATGAACTTCCCTGGAACAATGAAAAGAACATGGGCTTTGGAATCAGGCCAGGGTTTGAATCCAGTTCCTCCACTTGTTAGCAATGTGACCTCGTTATCAAGCTCTCTGAGATTGTTTCCTCCTCATTACTTTTTAATGGAGATCATTAACCAAACCTCATGTGGTGGGGAGGAGGTGGCAGTGTGAAGGGATAGGATGGGAGAGGGTGCATGGGTGTGTGTAGGGGGGTGGGGAGGTATGAGGATTATGGCTTACTTTCACCACTGCTGTCCTTACATTCCTCCTCCTTATTGTTACCCCTGGGTCTTGACCCAGTTTGTAAATCGGGGGCCAATGCAACCCACATTCCCAGATGCCTGGCCAGGCTCCAGGGACAGAACCCAGTGGGACCAGCTTCCTGCCCTCCAGGAGCTCCCAGCCGAGTGGGGCAACTAACACAGTCTCAAAGATCCATAGTCCACAGTCAAAATGCCATGAGAGACAAGCAAAGGTGGTGGCACGGAGGCCCTGAGATGACTCCGAGGAGAGCCACGGGCGCCAGAGATGGATTTTGACCCGTGAGTAATATTTCAACAGGTGCTGAGGGTAGGGAATGCAAACCAGGTTTCCTTACTCGCTGAGCCTCAGTTTCCTCTTTGGTAAAATTTAAGTAATGTTTCCTATGTTTTTGCTATGCTACTGTAAGGATTAAGTGGGATAAAACGTAGGACGCACCTACCACAGTGCCAGGCCCAGGTTAGACCCTGGATAAATAGAGGCAATTACTTTCCTATTATACTAGATGATAAAGCCCCAGTGGGTGGCCCCTTTCATAATGAAACTGTCTCCTCCTTCCCTATGACTCACCTGCAGGGGATTGCCCAGGGGCACAGATGTCCCAGGCTCCTGGGTGGGTTGGAACCATCAAGCTCCCTGAAGAAAGACTACCAAGAGAGGGAACATAATTATTCCCCCAGGTCAGAGTTGGACTTCAAGTGCAGCTTTCCACCATCTATGGAGAGAGAGACCATGTCTTGGAGTCAGCCCCAGACCCTTCCAGCCTCCACTCAAAAGCCTGCTGTGCAGGAGACCAGAGAGACCACCTATTGGGAAGAAACAGGAGACCAGGGCTTAAATCATTCCTTGCTCTCTGAACAGCATCACAGCCCTTTCTCCCTCCAGGCCTCCATATTCTAAGGGTAGGAGTGGGCTGACTGGAGAAACCATCAGGATAGCAAAGACCAATCAGAGCAGGCACTGGCAGGGGCCTGGAATGTTAGTCCTCCTGGCTGGGTGTTAGTCCTCTGCTTGCTGGGGATGGGGTTGTCCAGGGGTCCTGGGAGGGACCAGCACACTCAGAACAACAGGAGGAGGCCACTTTGAGAGCTGGAAGGAACAATTCTCAGCCTGCTCCCCCCAACCTCCTGCACAGGGTAGTTATGAACTAAATACTGACTTGCTTTACCGGCTGGATGTCCATCTGCCCATCTCCATGAGCCATTCTTCCCTAGCTCCCCTAACCATGAAGAGAGAGCTAGACACGTAGCCCAGCCTCACAGCCTCTCCTCAGTGCTGAAAAGGCACAGATCTTGCCCACAGTTACACAGGTGAATCAGTTGCTCAGGCCCTGGCCATAACCAGTCTCCTACCGTCTGACCCGGTGCAGCTTTTCTTCCCACTGCTAACTGTCCAGAAGCAAAGCGTCCCTCAGGGGCAGGTGATGACCAGGACCAAGGTGGTAAGAGTGAGAAGGGCCTGTGGCGGAGGTACAGAATGTGCACTGGGGGCACGGTGTGCTTCCCACAGTGGAAGAGGGCCTGTCCTTTCCCCCTACTTCCCCCTAAGTGCTGGAACTGAGTCTGGCGTACGCTTGCTCCACCTCAAGGTCAAATGTGCATCCTCCAAGTCCCTCTCCCTGAGGAAGGCCCACATCCCCAAAGAAGAGTCTGGGGCCTCACAATTTTTTTTGTTTGTTTGATTTGGGCTTTTGTTTGTTCGTTTGTTTGTTTTTGTTTTTTGTTTCTTTCTTTGTTTTTGTTTTTGTGAGATGGAGTTTCGCTCTTGTTGCCCAGGCTGGAGTGCAATGGCATGATCTCGGCTCACTGCAACCTCCGCCTCCTGGATTCAAGCGATTCTCCTGCCTCAGCCTCACGAATAGCTGGGACTACAGGTGTGCACCGCCATACCCGGCTAATTTTGTATTTTTAGTAGAGACGGAGTTTCACCATGTTGGTCAGCCTGGTCTCAAACTCCTGACTTCAAGTGATCCAGCCCCCTCAGCCTCCCAAAGTGCTGGGATTACAGAAGTGAGCCACTGCACCTGGCCAACCTCACAATTTTTGTAAAGCCGTATTGAAGTATAACTTACACACCATGAAATTCACCCATTTAAGTGTACAATGCTATGACTTTTAATAAATTCACAGAACTGTGTAACCATCACCATAGTCTAGTTTCAGAAGTCTTTCCATCATCCCACAAAGATTCCTCATGCCCATTTGCAATCCATCTTTATTTCCATTGCCAGCCCCAGGCAAACCACTACCAGCTGCTTCTATAGATTGGCTTTTTCTGACATTTTATGTCAACAGAATCATACAATATGTGGTCTTTTGTGTCCAGCTTCTCACACTTAGCATAATTTTTTTTTTTTGTTTTATCCGTGTTGTGGCACGTACAGTACTTCATTCGTTACCTCATTTATTTTGTATTCCTGGCAGTCTGCCAGTGCCTGGCAGATAGTAGGTGCTTAATAAGGGGCTGAGGAATTTCATATGGAAACCAGATGCCCTTCCAAAATGAGGGCAACTATCTGCAAAAATCCCAGCCAATTCCAAGCTGCTACGGACAAAGGCAATGATTCTCATGCATGCTGCCGGTGGTATAAACATAGCAATTTGTTTTCATACCTATGACTGTATGGAGTGAACTGTCAGGCCCTCCATCTCAGAGGTGCTGCAGCATCCCATCCACTTGTTTTGAATTTGCCCTTATTCCCCCTTCATCCTGGCTCTGAAAACCACAGTGACTCATCCTTCCGAGATTAGCTCTCCTTCAACCCTGAGTGACTGTATTGCCTGAACTAGTTGGAGAAGAACACTCCAAATACATTCAGAGCTCCTTGACAGGAAAACAGCTCTGTGGAAAAATGTACTTACCTTGAATTGGCAAGGGCCACCCCCAGTCTCAGAAAGATAAGAAATCGGCTTTTTCTCTCTTGCCTTGGCACCAGATTCACTGGTAGCTCTAGGAAGGAAAAAGGTTGACTCTCTTTTGTATGGTGAATCTATAAATATTTCTGTAGAAAACAGAAGCATTAAACATTTTCTCCATAGGCTCTTGGACTCCCAGCTTCAGGCCTAACTCAGTTCAAACACCTACTGTGTTTCTATTTTGTGTCGGGTGCTGTACTAACCTTGGGAGGGGTGGACAGAGACATGTAAGTTCTTTCTTCTTTTGATTGTGGTAAAATACATATATAACAGAAAATTTGCCATTTTAACCATGTTTAAGTGTGCAATTCAGTGGCATTAATTACATTTACAGTGTTGTACAACTGTTACCACTATCTAGTCCCAAATTTTTTTGTCACTCCAGACAAATCTGTGTAGCCACCAAAAAATAATTTCCCATTCCCTTGGTCCCCAGTCCCTGATAAGCTCTAATCTACTTTCTGTCTGTATAAATTTGCCTGTTCTAGATATTTTATATATGTGGAATAATACAATGTTTGTCCATTTGTCTGGCTTCTTTCACTTAGCATAATGTTTTCAAGGTTCATACATTTTGTCACATGTATCAGCACTGCATTCCTTTTTCATGGCTGAATAATATTACTATATACATACAGATGTATATAGAAATATATACAAACATATATGAATATATATACACACATATATAGGAGATATATATCTATATATATGCACACATACATACCACATTTTGTTTATTCATCTGTTGCTGAACACGGATTTTCACCTTTTAGCTATTTTTGAATAGTGCTGCTGTGAACCTTCTTGTACAAGTGTTTCTTTCAACACCACCTGTTTTCAGTTACTTTGGGTATACACCTAGGAGTGGAATTGTTGGGTCATATGGTAACTCTATATTTAACTTTTTAAGGAACTGCCAAAGTGTTTCAACAGTAGCTGCACCATTTTACATTCCCAAGAGCAGCGTATGAGGTTTCCCGTTTTTCTACATCATCTACAACACTTGTTATTTTTCACATTTTTAATTTTACCCTTTCTAGTAAGTATGAAATGATATCTCATTGTGGTTTTTATTTGCATATCCATAATGACCAATAAGATTGAGCTTCTTTTCACATGCTTATTGGTCACCTGTATAACTTCCTCAGAGTAATGTCTGTTGTAGTCTTTTGTCCATTTTTAATTGGGTTGTTTGGGTGCTTCTTTGTTCTTCAGTTGTAAGAATTCTTTGTATATTCTGGATATTAAACTTTATCAAATGTGTGATTTGAAAATATTTTCTCTCTTTCCATGGATTGTCTTTTTACTCTCTTGATAGTTTCCTTTGATTCACGAAAGCTTTTGGTTTTTGAGAAAGTACAATGTATCTATTTTTGTTGTTGTTGCCTATGCTTTTAATGTCAAAAGAATGATCTTAAGAACCCATTGCCAGGCCACGCACAGTGGGCTCACACCTGTAATCCCGGCACTTTGGGAGGCTGAGTTGGGTGGATCGCTTGAACCCAGGAATTCAAGACCAGCCTGGGCAACATGGCAAAACCCTGTCTCTACAAAAAATACAAAAATTAGCCAGGTGTGGTGGTGTCCACCTGTAGTCCCAGTTACTCGACAGGCTGAGGTGGGAGGATCACTTGAGCCCAAGAGATTGAGGCTGCAGTGAACCATGATCGTACCACTGCACTTTAGCCTAGGCCACAGAGTGAGACCCTGTCTCAGGAAAAGAAAATAAAAGAAAATAAACTATTACCAAATCAAGGTCGTGAAGATTTGCCCGTATGATTTTTTTCCAAGGCTTTTATAGTTTTAGCTCTTACATTTACATCTGTAATAAATTTTGAATTAATTTTTGTGTATGACATAAGGTAAGGGTCCAACTTCATTCTTTTACATGTGGATATCCAGTTTTCCCAGCACCATTTGTTGAAGAGACTGTTTTTCCCCATTGAATGACCTTGGCACCCTTTTCAAAAATCAGTTGACAATAGATGTGAGGGTTTATTTGTGGATGCTTAATTCTATTCTATTGGTCTAATATGCCTATTAGCCTTTTCCCCTGGTCTGCATGCAAGTACAACATGTTTTGATTACTGTAGCTTTGTGGTAAGTTTTGAAATTGGAACAAGTGAGTTCTCCAACTTCATTCTTTGTTAAGATTGTTTTGGAGATTCTGGATCCCTTGAAATTCCAGATAGATTTTAGTGTGAGTTTTTCCATTTCTGCAAAAGAAACCATTGGGGTTTTTTATGGGAAAGCATTGAGTCTGTAGATGACTTTGGGTAATCTTGACATCTTTTTACTTATTTAGGTTTTCTTTAACTTCTTTCAGCAATGTTTTGTAGCTTTCAGTGTACATCTTGCACCTCCTTGGTTAAATTTATTCCTGCATATGTTATTCTTTTTGATGCTATTGTAAGTGGAATTGTTTTCTTAACTTCTGCTTTGGATTTTTTATTGCTAGTATACAGAAAGACAGCTGATTTTTGTACATTGATTTTGTATCCTATAACTTTGCTAAATTCATTATTAGCTCTCACATTTTTGTGTATGGGTGGATTTTTTAGGGTTTTCCATATATAAAATTATGTCATCTAAAAATATAGTTTTACTTTTTCATTTCCAATCTGGATGCCTTTTATTTCCATTTCTTTTCTACTACCCCTGGCTAGAACATCCAGTACCATGTTAAACAGAAGTGGTGAAAGCAGTAAAAGCTTCTGGTCCTGGGTTTTTCTTTGTTGAGAGGCTTTTGATTACTGATTTAATTTTGTTACTTCTTACAGGTCTATTCAAATTTTCTATATCTTCGTAATTCAGTCTTGGCAGGTTTTGTGTCGATTCTGGAAGTTTGTGTGTTTGTAGAAATTTGTCCATTTCACCTAGGTTATCCAGTCTGTTGTTGTACAGTTTTTCATAGCATTCTCTTATAATCCTTTTTATTTCTATACAGTCCATAGTAATGGCCCTTCTTTCATTTGTGATTTTAGTAATTTGGGTCTCCTGTTTCTTTTCTTTTCTTTTTTTTTTTTTTTTTTTTTTTTTTTTTTTTTTTTTGAGATGGAGTCTCACTCTGTTGCCCAGGCTGGAATGCAGTAGCATGATCTCGGCTCACTGCAACCTCCACCTCCTGGGTTCAAGCGATTTTCCTGCCTCAGCCTTCTGAATAGCTGGGACTACAAGTACAGGTCACCACACCTGGCTAATTTTTGTATTTTTAGCAGAGATGGGGTTTCACTGTGTTAGCTGGGATATTTTTAGTAGAGATGGGGTTTCACCGTGTTAGCTGGGATAATCTCGATCTCCTGACCTTGTGATCTGTCCACCTCAGCCTCCCAACGTGCTGGGATTACAGGCTGGAGCCACCGTGCCCGGCCTCCTGTTTCTTAGTCTAACTAAAGGTTTGTCAATTGTGTTGATCTTTTCAAAGAACCAACTTTTGGTTTCATTGATTTTTCTCTATTTTTCTATTCTCTATTCTGCTTATCTCTTCTCTAATCTTGTATTATTTTCTTCCTTCTGCTAGCTTTGTGTTCATTTGCTCTTCTTTTTCTAGATCCTTAATGTGTACTGTTGGATTGTTGATTTGAGATCTTTCTTCTTTTTTCATGTAGGTACTTACAATTATAAATTTCCTTCTGAACACTGCTTTTGCTATATCTCATAAGTTGTGCTATGTTGTGTTTTTCATTTTGACTTGTTTTAAGGTATTTTCTTATTTTCTCGTGATTTCTTCAACCTATTCATTAAAAGTATGTTATTTAATTTCCACATATTTTTGAGTTTTTAAATTTCTTTCTGTTATCAATTTCATGTTTTATTCCATTATGGTTGAAAAATATACTGTTTATGATTTTAATCTTTTAAAATTTATTAAGACTTGTTTTGTGGCATAGCATATGGCCTATCCTGGAGAATGTTCCATGTGCACTTCAGAAGACTGGATATTGTGCTATTGCTGAGTGCAGTGTCCTATGTGTTTGTTATGTCTAATTGGTTTATAGTGTTGTTCAAGTGTTCTGTTTCCTTACTGATCTTCTATCTGGTTGTTCTATCCATTATTGAAAGTAGAATGTTGAAGTCTCCAACTATGACTGCAGAGCTGTCTCTTTCTTCAAGTCTGTCAATTTTTGCTTCATATATTTTGGGACTCTATTTTTAGATATGTATATGTTTATAATTATTATAAAATTTTATATTTATTAGTGGATTAACTATTTTATCAGTATATGATGTCTTTCTTTGTTTCCTGTTACCCTTTATTTAAAATCTGTTTTGACAATAATATATTAATAGCTATCCCAGCTCCCTTTAGCTCACTCTTTGCATGGAATATCTAGGTTCAAAGCATCTTCTTCTGTGAATCCTTACAATAGTCCATTAGCAAAGTAGTAACCCAAACTTGTTTCTTACAGCAGAGGTGACTGAATTCACAAGAGCCTGATGATGGATATATGAACAAAAATCCTCAGATTTAATAAGGGAGGGAATGTGTTCCATAAATGAAATACATCTAAAATGTTGTTGAAGGGCGTCAACTCAACTATTGATTTATTCCATAATCTTATAGCCCTGAGCACCTACTCAATGCCAAGCCCTGAACTGGACATAGCATTGAATCACTCATGACCCATGCTTCCAGGACTTAAAGGATGATGCAGGCAAACAGAGCCATTTTAAGACATTCTTGAACTACATCTGAGTTTCTTCACCTGTGAAAAAGGGATATTAGCAGCATAACTTCACAGAAGTGCTATAAAAGCTAAATTAATTTAAAATATGTAAAGCACTTAGAACAGTGCTTAGTGCATGTAAGCACCCAATGAATGTTACCTATGGTCATTATCATCGTCACCATGGGCCTTAATCACTCTTTCTTTCGTAAGCCTCATCCCACCTGGTTAAAGTTAAATGCTTTTTCTGAAAAAAAAAATTAAATGTTTTTTCTGTAAAAAAATCTCCTACCTGTAAAAGGTAGGAGATTTCAGCAATTTTTTAAATTTAGAATTAATTTCAATTTTACCGTTTTCATTTTATGTTTGGCAATCAATATATTCTGGGCAAGCTCTTGAAAACTCACAAGACTATACCTCTGGTCTCCAGTGGATAAAGTGGCCCTGCCCAGAGTGATCATGTAGGGCTGCACAGGCAGTGCTTACTGCACAACTCCAAGGAAAACCAATCTCATAGACGACAAACTGAATGCCTTCATCCCCATCCCTGGGGATGTGTAGTGCAACATTCCTGGCCTTGTTGGTGAGTACATCGAAGACCACTACACAAAGCAATAAAGATCACTTCCAGTTGGGAAAGAGAAGGCTTTATGGAGGGATGGCATCTGATGAAGAGTGGAAAGAGTAAGTCTACAGAGATGCTCTGTGAAGGGCATTCCAGGCAGAAGGAACAGTAAAAGCAAAGCCAGGGGGTTATGTTTGGGGAAAAGCAGGTAGTCCTATTTGGTTGGAGTAAAGCATGTATGAAGGGGGGAGAGGAAAGCAAGTCTGGAGAGAGGTGAAGAATCCAGATCACGGACAGCTTTGAGTGGCAGGCTTAGAGTTTGAATTTTATTATGTAGGCAATGAGAAGTCATTGTAGGTTTTTGAGGAGGGAGGTGTCATTATCGGGACTATGCTCAAGAAAGGTCCCTCTGGAAGCTAGTGTGGGAGGCAGACTGGAGAGGGCAGAGACTGGGAGAAGCAGACCAGCAAGGAGATTATTGCAGCAGTCTGTGACTGACAGAAGGAATGGAGAGGAGGGACAAAATCAGGATGATGTTGGGGAAGTACAGTGGACATGGAGCATTACAATGGCCACTGGGACAAATGTAGTGGACATAACTCAAATTTCCAACCCATGTGACTTCTCTCCCTAATGTAGAATTCGGTTCACAGGCTGCAGCTCCATTCTCTCCCCGGACCCTCTGATGACTGTTGCTTGGAGTAGAGGATTTGAAAAATAAGTCTCAGATTGTAGGATTCTAACCTATGTTGAAAGTGGCTGATTATATTGTTTTCGTGTCCGTGTTGTTTCTCCTCCTGATGACTGGATTATATAAGAGGTGGATGTTCAATTTTGTAAGAGGTTATTAACATATCACATAAAAAGATGTGTGCATTTGTGAGGCCTTAAAAATGTGGTTAGGGAAGTTCTGGCTATAGCAATTAAACAAGAGAAAGAAATAATGGGCATCCAAATTGGAATGGAACAAGTCAAATTATCTTTGTTTACAGGTGCTATGATCTTATATTTGAAAAAACCCAGACTCTACCAAAAAAGTATTAGAACTAATAAAAAATTCAGTAAAGTTGCAGGATACAAAACCAACACACAAAAATCAATAGCATTTCTGTACGCCAAGAGTGAACATTCTGAAAAAGAAATAAAAAAGCAATCCCATTTACAATCACAACAAATAAAATAAAATCCATACACATTTTAGGATTGATTTTTCTATTTCTGTGAAGAGTGTCCTTGGTATCTTAATAGGGATTGCACTGAATATGTAGATTTCTTTAGATACTATGGACATTTTAACAATATTGATTCTTCCAATCCATGAACATGGAATATCTTTCCATTTTTTGTGTCCCCTTCAACCTCTTTCACCATGTTTTACAGTTTTTGTTGATGAGATCCTTTACTTATTTGGTTAAGTTAAAGGACTTTTCTCAAGATCTCATAGTTAGTAAAACATACAGACATTATTCAAGCCCAGGTGATCTATGCTAACCCCAAAGTTCAAGCTCTTGAACACTTTGTTACACTGCTTTCCAGCAAAATCAACTCTATAAGCATAGTGGTATTCATGGAGAAATGAAAGCTGAAAGTTCAGGTGGTTGGGTAAGGGTTACAATATTAATAATATAATTCAACATTATTTGAATAGTAATATTTTAATATTTTAAAAAATAAGAAATAGGATGCCAATGATAAGATTTCCTAAGGAGAGCAGGGTAGAAAAATATCTGGAGGCTGGGCGCCATGGCTCAAGCTGTAATCCCAGCACTTTGGGAGGTCAAGGCGGGTGGATCATGAGGTCAAGAGATCGAGACCATCCTAGCCAACATGGAAACCCCGTCTCTACTAAAAATACAAAAATTAGCCAGGTGTGGTGGTGGGTGTCTGTAGTCCCAGCTACTTAGGAGGCTGAGACAGGAAAACCGCTTGAACCTAGGAGGCGGAGGTTGCAGTGAGCTGAGATCACACCACTGCACTCCAGCCTGGTGACAGAGCAAGACTCTGTCTCAAAAAAAAAAAAAGAAAGAAAATGAAAAAGAAAAAAGAAAAATATCTGGAGTTAGGGTATGCAACTGAAAAGCATCACTGAGAGCTTGCTGATCTGATAAGAAAGCTCCTTTACCAGGCAGAGGAGCATGACTTGTTCAGCTCAGTGGGGCCAGCACAGGGCAGGCAAAATCTTGGGAAATGTTTGGTGAATGAATGAATGAGTGAGTGAATGGATGAGTGACCCTGAAGAGCTGTATAGGAGACTGCTGAGGCTACCTGTTGGGAGAAGTGATGGCTGGTGCTTGGGACAGAGTGTATGAGTCCTAGGAGAGTGTGTGTGTATATGTGTTTGTGTGTGTGTGTTTGTAGGTGGGACTTGGAAGGTGGGAGGAAGAGGCAGGAGCCTTTGAGAAGCTGGTGAGGGAAATGTGAGGCAAAAGGTATACAGAAAGAGAAGGTCAGAGAAGAGGGAGCTGGCAGAGGACTTCTGCCCTCACTGGCTTCATCCCAGCAGCTTAGACTTGTTTATTCCCTTAGACAGCAGTTCTGAACCCTCACAGATAACATCATGTGGGTCTCTGCTGTAGGTCACCATAAAGCCTGCACAGTTCAGCCATTCATCCTTGCTACTTCTGAGGCTTCAGCTCATTCTACCCACTCGTGTCTCAGGGTTCTGTCTTCCCTCACTTTGCCTGAGGGGTTCAGGTTTCCTGCAGAGAACTCAGGACCTGCTAGTTGCTTTGCCCCCACTATCTCATTTCATCCTCCCAGCAACCTTGCAGATGGGTTCTTCAGTGATTCCCACTTTTCAGATGAGGGACCTGAGACTTGGAGAGGGAAAGTAAATTGTCCACAGTCATATACCTAGCAAAGACTGAGTGTGGGATCTGCTGGACTGGGTTCAAGTTCTAAATTTGCTAATGACTTTCTCACCTTCCACACACATAAGGTAGGATTAGGATCCTTGCTCTCCTTCCCTGAAGGGGGCTTTGAAGAGCCATTGAGATGACAGAAGTGAAATCATTTGTCAGTTAGGGAGATAAGAAATGGAGTGTGAAAAGATACAACCTGGGTTCGAACCCCAGCTTCACTGCTCATTTCCTGGGTAACTATGAATAAATTAATCTCTCTGGATTTTCATTTCCTTACCAACAAAATGGGGGATGATAGCATGTATCAGGAGGATTTAATTAGATGTCAGATATGAGGCTGTTAGCACACTCCATGACATAGGAAACTCTACTAAATGGCAGCTCTTTTTCTTTTTCTTTTCTTTTCTTTTTTTTTTTTTTGAGATAGAGTCTTGCTCTGTCACCCAGGCTGGACTGCAGTGGCCGGATCTCAGCTCACTGCAAGCTCCACCTCCCGGGTTCACGCCATTCTCCTGCCTCAGCCTCCCAAGTAGCTGGGACTATAGGCGCTCGCCGCCTCGCCTGGCTAGTTTTTTGCATTTTTTTAGTAGAGACGGGGTTTCACCGTGTTGGCCAGGATGGTCTCGATCTCCTGACCTCATGATCCGCCCGCCTCGGCCTCCCAAAGTGCTGGGATTACAGGCGTGAGCCACCACGCCCAGCCAATGGCAGCTCTTAATAACAGCAGACTGTGAAGTCCAGGAGCTTACTAACTACAGTATTTTTTTTAAACCAAAGGACAAGAAGACATAGAATCTAAGCCAGATTGATGTCAGTGAATGTGATTTACATGGAAATAAGAAAATTCTGAATAAACAAAACTCGCCACGCCAGGTGTGAAAAATAAGATCCTGAGGCACTGGTATTTTTAGCAGCCATTTTGCCTGTCATTTTTGTTTCATTTTCCTATCTGTGGGGATGAGTTTTTAAATAATTTAACTGCTAATCTTCAAACAAATTCTCATTCAAGGAGATTGACAAATGCCCTCCATTCATTTTTTATTTCATTCATTTAGTAGATATTTGTCCATTTAGCAGATATTTACTCAGTACCTGCTTTGGGCCAAGCAGTGTGGCAAGTGTCAGGGATATAGTGGCCATTCCTGGCATCAAGAACTTCTAGTCTAGTCCAGAAAACAGACAAACCAATCACCAGGTACAGCTTCCCTGAGGAGGTAGCACATGAGGAGTCATCTGGTGAAAGGTGGGAGAGGGGAGTAAGGGCAGGTCAGGATCTGGTAAGAGTAAAGCAAGAGAGATATTTGGGGGAAGGGCAAGTAAGAAGGCATGGTGGGGAGGAGCCCAGAGAGATGGGAAGAGTCCTGATCAGTAAGGATGGCCCTGGAACTTTGTAGCAGATTGAACATCTGCTTGAGCTAGAAAAAGTAGGCAAGGGCAGGGAGTGGGGAAGAGTCATCGCGGCCCCCCAGAAGGGTTTTGTGTGGTTGTTTGTTTAGCTTTGTTTTTAGATCTAGGATCTCAAATGGGCTAGATTCTGAACCTAGTTCTATGTTTAACCTGATGTTTGATCTTGGCAAGTCACCAACTCTCTCTAAGTCTCATTTTCATCAACTTTAGCTGAGGCTAAGTGAGGAAAGGGGAGGAATCCAAGATTATAAACTTTGAACCCAGGGTCCTGGCTCAACACACTGGTGAGTACATGAAGAGATCTGCTCATATCTAATGCTGGGGGAAACAGTGCTTATCAAATTGAGGATCTTTCAAAGGTAAACCACATAAATAAAATAAATAACATGAACATGAGTAAGTCTGTGGCTAAGGTTAGTGTCTATGGCAGGATGCTATGGAGTCTAAGAATTAATAAATTCAATATAAGAATAGATGCATTTGAATAAGATTGGTGTGTGAGGCCAACCTAACAAAATCACATACGGCCAGCATTTACCTCTTCTCACTCCAGAAAAGCCTATCTTGCCCCTATTCTTTAAGATTATAAGGATATGGGCATCTTAGTTCATTTCTGTTGCTATAATAGAATAGCACAGACTGAGTAATTTTTTAAAAGAAATTTATTTCTCATGGTGCTGGAGGCTGGAAAGTCCAAGAGCATACAGCCATCATCTGGTGAGGGTCATCACACGGAAGAGGGTGCAAGGCAGAAGACAGAAAGAGGAAATTAGGCAAACTCATTCTTTTTATAGGGAGCCAACCCTTGCAATAAGTAACCCACTCCTGCAATAATGGCATTAATCCATTCACGAGAATGGAGCCCACTTGACCTAATCACCTCTTAAAGGTCTTGCCTCGGCCGGGTGTGGTAGCTCATGCCTGTAATCCCAGCACTTTGGGAGGCCGAGGCAGGCAGATCACCTGAAGTCAGGAGCTTGAGACCAGTCTGGCCCACATGACAAAACCCCATCTCTACTAAAAATACAACATTTAGCTGGGCATAATGGCGGGCACGTGTAATCCCAGCTACTTGGGAGGCTGAGACAGGAGAATCGCCTGAACCCAGGAGGCAGAGATTTCAATGAGCTGAGATCGCCCACTGCACTCCAGCCTGGGCAACAGAGCAACAGTCTGTCCCAAAAACAAAGAAACAAACAAACAAACAAACAAAAAAGTCTTGCCTCTCAGCAGTTGCAATGGCAATTAAATTTCAACATGCCTCTTGGCTGGGACAGACAAATGATAGCAATGAGCAAGCACAAAAAAATGAAGCAGTTATCAACACTGGTGTCTTTCAGAGAGACCAGCTATAGAATGATTGCTAGCCAACTCCTATCTAAAACCTACCTGGAATTTGGCAACATCTACTACAGATTTAAAATATTTATGTCCTATGACTTAGCAATTCCATTTCTGAGAATCTATTTTTTAAATAATGAAAGTTGCAAAGTCTCCTGTACAAATATGTTCATTGCCACATTATTTATAATAACAAAAAATAGAAACAAATGTCTGTTTTAAGCTGGGTTTCCCCAGAAGTTGACCCTGAGACAAGATTGTGGATGCAAATAGTTTATTTTAAAAGTGACCCTAGGAAGCACCAGTAGGGGGATAAGGCAGTGGGTCAGGCAAGGAAAGAAAGCTTGTAAAGTGTGAGTTATCAAGCCAGTTTCCACTACGGGCAATTGGGGCTCAGTCCCACAGGGGAACCCTCAGTGACACTGCAAATCATACCTCAGAATTACCCCACCTGACAAGTGAGGAAGCTGGAGTATTTACCCACCAACTCTATATCTGTCATCATTTTATGTGACTCCTGGGGGAATTAACTTCCTGGAACTTTCATTTTGTTCCAAATGCAGGCTAAGTATACTTTCATAGATAGAAAAAAGTCCTCAGGAAAGTCATAGGTGTTCCCAGTAAGCAGACTCCAGTGAACAGAGGTACGTTCCTATGTGACACAGCAGAGCACTGACAACGTTCAACATAGGATAAGTTGGTGAAAGACAAAATGATAGATGTTGAGGAAAAATAATCATAAAGCCAATATACACTTATTTGGTGTTCCTTAAGAGATTAGAATAAATGAAGCACATGACAATGTAAAAGCTAGAAAAGAGAACATTACAGAGATGGAAAAAAATGGTGTATGTGGGATTGAAAGGTTTAATCATGTGCTGTGCAAAACCAATAAAAGAGGCTCCATCTAAATATATTCTAGAAAACATTTAGAACTGAGAGCAATTTTTAAAATCCACACAGACAGAAAATTAAAGTTACCACAAAATAACAAAACTCAATTTGACTTCAAACTTGTCTTCTGCAAAAGTAGCCTGAAAGATAATAAAGTAACATTTACAAAGTTTTTGAGAGTAAGAAATGTTGTGTACCAATAACTTTATATAAAGACAAGTTGGCTTTTATGCAGAAAGAAAACAGAGAAATTTGGGAAAGTAATTCCACTCATTAGAAGACAAAAGAGAGGCCGGGCGCGGTGGCTCAAGCCTGTAATCCCAGCACTTTGGGAGGCCGAGACGGGCGGATCACGAGGTCAGGAGATCGAGACCATCCTGGCTAATACGGTGAAACCCCGTCTCTACTAAAAAATACAAAAAACTAGCCGGGCGACGAAGCGGGCGCCTGTAGTCCCAGCTACTCGGGAGGCTGAGACAGGAGAATGGTGTGAACCCGGGAGGCGGAGCTTGCAGTGAGCTGAGAGCCGGCCACCGCACTCCAGCCTGGTGGCAGAGCAAGACTCCGTCTCAAAAAAAAAAAAAAAGAAGACAAAAGAGAAAGAGGACATAAAGCCTAAAGGAATTCCAAAGATAAAGTTCTATTAAAAATGAATATCTTAGTCAGAAATGTACCACACAAAAAATGAGGTGGCGGATCAGAACCGCAAAAATTGCAGGCTTAAGCTATTAGAATTATCAGAATAAAAATTTAAAAGTGTATTTAGTATGTATCAAAAACTTAAAAAGTCTTGAAAATATGAACACAAGACTATGACAATAACTAAGCATTTATAGAATACTTCTCTCAACAGTAGCAGAATACGTATTCTTCTCAAGCCAAATGGAGCTTGAGAAGATAGACCAAGATAGACCACATTCTGGGCCATAAAATGCACCTTAATGCATTTAGAAGAATAGAAATCATGCCATTAATGTTCCCAGACCACAATAGAATTAAATTATAAACTAGTAACAGGAAGTCCTAGCTAGTGTGATAAGATACAAAAAGGAAATAAAAGGTATACAGATTGGAAAGGAAGAAATAAAACTGTCTTTGTTCACAGGTGACATGATTGTCCATATAGCAAATCCCAAAGAGCTGACCAAAAAACAAAAGAAAAACCTCTTGGAACTAACAGGTTGTGGGATACAAGGTTAATATACCAAAATCAATTGCTATCCTATATACCAGCAACTAACAAATGGGATTTGAAATTTAAAATATAATACCACTTATATTAGACTAAAAAAGAGATACTTAGGTACAAATCTAACAAAATATGTACAAGATCTATATGAAGAAAACAATAAAACCTTTATGAAAGAAATCAAAGAACTAAAAATAAATGGATAGCTATAATCTGTTCATGATTAGGAAAGCTTAATGTTGTTCAGATATCATTTCTTTCCAACTTGATCTACAGGTTCCACACAATACCAATCAAAATCCCAGCAAGGTATTTGTGGATATTGACAAATTGATTCTAAAGTGTATATGGCTGGCCAGGCACAGTGGCTCACCCCTGTAATTCCAGCATTGGGGAGGTTGACTGGGGAGGATCATTTGAGGCCAGGAGTTCAAGACCAGCCTGGGGAACATAGTGAGACCCCCACCTTTACCAAAAAAAAAAAAAAAAAAAGTTTATATGATGAGGCAAACAACTCAGAATAGCCACCACAATACTGGAGGACAACATAGTTAGAAAATTGACACTATTCAACTTCAAGACTTACTGTAAAGCTGTAGCAATGAAGGCAACAGTGTGGCATTGGCAAGATAATTTTAAAAGTCAATGAAACATAACAGAAAGCATGAAAATAGACCTGTACAAATATAGTCAACTGATCTTTGACAAAGGAGCAAAAGCAATTCAATGGAGGAAGAACAATCTTGTCAAAAAGGGTACTAGAACAACTGGACATTTACATGCAAAAAAAAAATTAACCTACACATAGCCTTCACACCTATCACAAAAATTAACTCAAAAGAGAACATAAACCAAAATGTAAAATGAAAAACTACAAAACTCCTAAAAGATAACACAGGAGAAAATCTAGATGACCTTGGGTTTGGCAATGACTTTTTAAATACACCAAGGGCATGATCCATGAAAGTAAAAAAATTAAAAAGTTGGACTTAAAAAAATTATATTCTGCATAAGATACTGTCAAGAGAATGAGAAGGTAAGCCATAAACTGACAAAAGATATTTTCGAAAGATATATCTGATAAAGAACAGTTGTCCCAAATATACAAAGAACTCTTAAAACATAACAATAATAAAACAACCCAATGTTTAAAATGGGCAAAAACTCTGAACAAACACCTCACCAAGGAAAGATATACAGATGACAAAGGATATCATACATCATTAGGGAACTGCAAATTAAAACAACAGTAAGATACCACTTTACATCTATTAGAATGGCAAAAATCCAAAATACTAACAACACCAAATGCTGACAAGGATATAGAAGAAAAGGAACTCTCATTCATTGCTGGTGGAAATGCAAAATGGCACAGCCACTTTGAAACACAGTTTGGCAGTTTCTTACTAAACTAAACATACTCTTACCATATGATCCAGTAATTACTCAGATAACTTGAAAACGTATGTCTGTACAAAAGTCTGCACACAAATGGTTATAGCAGCTTTATTCATAATTACTGCTATGGTTTGAATATCTTTGTCCCCTTCAAAATTCATGTTGAAACTTAATCCCCAATGCAACAGTATTATTAAGAGATGTGGCCTTTAGGAGGTGATTGAGTCATGAGGGCTCCACCCTCATGAATGGGATTAAATACCCTTATAAAAGTGCTTGGCAGAGGGAATTTGCCCCTTTTTGCACATCAGTCCATTCTGCCATGTGAGGACACAGCATTCCTCCCCTCTGGAGGATGCAGTAACAAGGCACCATGTTAGAAGCACAGCAAGCAGCCCTCATCAGATACAAGGTTGCCTTGATCATGGACTTCCCAGCCTTCAGAACTGCGAGAAATAAAAAAACCCAGTCCGTGGTATTTTTTGTAGCACCACAAATGGACTAAGACAATTGCCAAAATGTGGAAGTAACTAAGATGTCCTTTGATAGTTGAGTGAATAAACAAACAAGTACATCCGGCCGGGCGCGGTGGCTCAAGCCTGTAATCCCAGCACTTTGGGAGGCCGAGACGGGCGAATCACAAGGTCAGGAGATCGAGACCATCCTGGCTAACACGGTGAAACCCCGTCTCTACTAAAAAATACAAAAACTAGCCGGGCGAGGTGGCGGGCGCCTGTAGTCCCAGCTACTCGGGAGGCTGAGGCAGGAGAATGGCATAAACCCAGGAGGCGGAGCTTGCAGTGAGCTGAGATCCGGCCATTGCACTCCAGCCTGGGCGACAGAGCAAGACTCCGTCTCAAAAAAAATAAAAATAAAAATAAAAATAAACAAGTACATCCATACAGTGGAATATTATTCAGTGATAAAAAGAAACAAGCCATCATGCCATGAAAACACATGGAGGATCCTTAAATGCATATCACTAGCTAAAAGAAACCAATCTGAAAAGGCTACCTACTGTGTGATTCCAATTATATGACATTCTGGAAAAGGCAAAACTATGCAGACAGTAAAAAGACCAGTGATTGCCGGGGGAACAAAGGTATGAATAAGTGGATCACAGCGGGTTTTTAAGGCAGTGAAACTATTCTGTATTATACTATAATGATGGACACTTGCCATTACACATATTTCAAAACCCATACACTATAAATAAAAAGAGTTAACCCTAATACAATCTATAGACTTTAGCTGGTAGTGAGGTGTCAATGTTGGTTCATCAGTTGTAACAAGTGCACCACACTAGTGGGGCAAGTTGATGCTTGTGTGTGTGTTGAGGGGTGGGATTGCAGTACGTGAAAACTCTCTGCACTTTCTTCTCAGTTTTGCTATAAATTTAAGCTGCTCTAAAACAATCTATTAATTTTTTAAAAACTGACAAGAAAAAAACGTAAAACCTAGCAGTCCTACAACTGTCACACACATTGAATTGTTTAAAATATTGCCACAAAAGAATCAGCAAACCCAAAAGATTTTTATAGCAAAATCTTTCAAACGCTTAAGAAAAAAAATGTTAACAGAAAATGGGGTGGGGCATGGTGGCTCATGCATGTAATCCCAGCACTTTGGGAGGCTGAGGCGGGTGGATTCCCTGAGGTCAGGAGTTCGAGACGAGCCTGACCAACATGGAGAAACCCCGTCTCTACTGAAAATTCAAAAATTAGCTGGACGTGGTGGTGGGCATTTGTAGTCCCAGCTACTCAGGAAGGCTGAGGCAATATAATCACTTGAACCTGGGAGGCGGAGGTTACAATGAGCCGAGAACACGCTGCTGCACTCCAGCCTAGGCGGCAGAGCAAGACTCCATCTCAGAAAAAAAAAAAGAAATGAAAAAGAAAATGAGATTTACTGCAGTCTGAATGTTTGTGTCCTCCTCAAAATTCATATATCGCTACCTAATTCCCAGTGCAATAGCATTAAGAGGGGAGGTTTTGGGAGGCAAGAGCTTTCACGAATGGGATTAGCACCTTTATAAAAGAAGCCAGAAGGAGCTTGTTCACCCCCTCTATCATATAAGGACACAGCTAGAAGGTGCCATCTTAGAAGCAGAGAGAAGCCCTCACCAGACACTGAATGTGCTGTTGCCTTGATCTTGGACTTCCCAGGCTCCAAAACTGTGAGCAATCAATTTATGTAGTTTACAAATTGCCCAGTATCTGAGTTATTTTGTTAAAGCAGCCCAAACAGACTAGACGGGACTATTCCCCAATTATTTCATGATGATACCATAAACTTGACACAAAACCTTGAAAATAACATTAAAAGAAAGGATAATTAATTATGGATCAACCTTATTCATGAACTGGATACCAAACTTGCAAACAAAATATGAGCAAATTAAATCCAATAATATATAAAAATGATAGTATATCTTGCTCTAGGTAAGGTTTATCCCCAAAATGCAAGGTGGTTTAACATTTTCAAAAATCAGATTAACATTAACAGGTTAAAGAGTATGATTATCTCAATAAATGCAGAAATAGCATTTAAAATATCACCATCCAATCTATGACATAATTCCCTAAAATCCAGGTACAGAGGAAAACTTCTTAACTTAATAAGTGTATACCCCCCCCCAAAAAACTATGGCACAATACTGTATTTATTTGTGAAACATTAAAACATTATTTTTAGACAGAGATCAAAACAAGGATGCCCACTATCATCACTTTAATTCATCATTGTATTGAAAGCAATAAAGCAAGAAAAAAGTTACATATATATTTGAAAGGAACAAACAAATTGTCGTTACTCACAAATTATATAATTATCTACACTGAAAACACAAAGAAATCTAGAATAAATTATTAGATTTTTAAGAGAGTTTAACCAGTTACCAAATAACCAGTTACAAAATTAATATGAAAAGGTCAGTGCTGTTATATCCATCAGTAGTAAACAAGTAGAAATTTCAATTTAAGAAGTGCTAATATTTTCAATTTTATTTTTTAAAAAGACAAAGTGTTAGAAATAATTTTAATAAGATGCACAAGGCCTTTACTGAGAAAATAGAAAACTTTATTGATAGACATTAAGGAAAATCTAAACAAATTATAAATAAAACATGTTCATGAATTGAAAGGCTCAATGTCATACAAAGTATTAGCCCCAGCCACCAATTTATGAGAAATACAGACGGTAAAAACATGTTGAACTACACCATAAAAATACAATTCAGAATATGGAAAACTCTACAAGACCAACAATCCAGTTTCTTCAACAAATAAATTCCAAATAGGAAATAAAAGATGGAGCAATTATTTATGTATTAAGTGAGGTAAGACTACTTAAAGCCAACCCAAAACAAAATGTAGAAACAAAAACAAATAAATTCATGAAATGAATGAATGAGTTGGAAATTTAAACCTTGACTTTTAACAAGTCATCAAGTTGCCCTTGATAATATCAAAGACGTATTGTTAATTTAGGGGAGTACAACAACAGTGTTGGCATTTTGGTATCTTTTAGAGATATATACTGAAATATTTACAGATGAATTTAAATGACGTCTGGGATTTGTTTCAAAATAATATGACCGCAGGGGACGATGGGGGCACAGATGGTACCAAATTGGACAGGATTGATGGCTGTTAGGGCTTTGTAATGAGTACTGAGGGACACATCATACTATTTGCTTTGTATATGCTTAAAATTCCAAATTTTTAAATTAAACATATATATCAAATATACATGTTATCCCTTATTCATTTATAGACTTAATATAATCCTAATCAAAATCCCAACAGAAGTCTAAATAAATGTAACATACATGTTAACAGAATACTAGGTAACATTTTAAGTGATTCTCTTAAAAAATATTTAAGTACATAGAAAGTCACTTATACATATTGTTAAAGGCAAATTGTGAAGCATTATGTGTAGAAAACTTCCATTTATGTAAAAAATAGGCCAACTGAGAAGCAGAATTAGGATAAGGAGTTTTTGCAGAAGGTTAAGTATCAAAGAGGTATGTCTAAGTGAGTGCTTCTTAACCTTCACTATGCTTTGGAATCATCTAGGAGGATTTTTTCTTTTTTTTTTTTTTTTTTTTGAGGCGGAGTCTCACTCTGTCATCAGGCTGGAGTACAGTGGCACGATCTCAGCTCACTGCAACCTCTGTCTCCTGGGTCCCGGTTCAAGCAATTCTCCTGCCTCAGCCTCCAGAGTAGCTGGGACTACAGGCACACACCACCACACCCAGCTAATTTTTGTATTTTTAGTAGAGACGGGGTTTTACCATGTTGGCCAGGATGGTCTCGATCTGTTAACCTTGTGATCCACCCACCTCGGCCTCCCAGAGTGCTGGGATTACAGGCGTCAGCCAATGCACCCAGCCTCATCTGGGAGGACTTTCAAAATATGCAGATGCCCAGGCTCCACACCAAAAGATTCTATTTCAACTGGCCTGAAATGGAGCCCAGGCATCCGTAGATCTTAAAAACTCTTCAGGTGATTTCAATGTCTTTCCAGGTGATTTTAATGTGCAGGACTGAGAACTAATTATCTAGATTTACAAAGAAAGGCATAGACAGATGGATGGAGAATAGAAATATGATAGAGATTGTAATAGATATATGATTGATGGTCAGATGACCAATTTTTTATAGGTAGATACATACATAGATGACATATGGATAGATAATAGATTTTTGAAAGATGATGGATGAGACAGAAATATGGACAGATAGATAGATAATAGGTAACTAAGTAGATAGACAGTAGATCTGAAAATCTGAAGGAAAGGAAGAGAAAAAAAGAGGAGAAAGGGATGGGAAAAGAAGGAATGGAATTTGGAATGACAGGTCAGAAATGGCCCATAACTCAGACCCTAAATGAACAAAAGAAAATGAAACAAACATGAATGTGGAAAAATAAAAGGTGAATAGGTACAACTAATGCAATGAAATGTTAAAGTTGTCTGTTCTTTTATCTATTATTTTTATTTAGAATCTATACCTCTTACTCATTTCACAAAGATATCTGTGATGTCTTAAAAGTTAAAGAATGGGGAGTGACTGCTTAGTGGACAAGGGGTTACCTTTTGGCATGATGAAAACATTCTAGAACTAGATAGTGGTACAGATTGTCAATGCACAATCGACTGCATGGCATTGTGAATTGCTCAATGTCATTAATGGTAAATTTTATGCTACATGTTTTTTACCACAATAAAAAAAATACATCCAAGAAAGATGAATTTTAAACTAAGAGAACCAATTCAAAAGAGCAGAGGATGTTGCCAGACCATTGGGGTGAGTTAATTATTACTACTAGCACTAAATTCCTTCCAAGTCTCCTAGCAGTAAAGCAAAAGAAGAAATCTGGCAGGTTATGGGGTTTTCTGTATATGTTCATGGACTCTTTATGTAGCAAGATCTCTGTCTCCTTTCATTGCGCCCATTTCTTTATCTCACTGTATCACATGCTGATGATGGCAGGAGTGAAAGTGGGAGTCGTTCGGAAGGTTAGATCCAGCCAGGAAAGGAGGATTTGCGCCAGCTGGGAGAAGCAAGTCTGAGCTCAGCTCCCTCCCAGTGGAGTGCCCATATCTGCTCCCAGCCTGTCATCAAACTGCTCCTGAAGAATAGCAGCCCCTGCCGCTGCCTGGCCTCAGCCTCACTGGTGGGGCAGATGGCTGCTGTTTGTTCAGCCTGAGCCTGGTGGAATCAGCCCTGACACTGATGGCCCTGTCTATATTATGGAAGGGGAGCCGGCTTACCTGCCCACAGACAAACAAAGCGAATGATTTGACAGGCAAAACAGAGCCAGCCTCCTGTCTTCCAGGCAGCCAAGGGGCTATTCAAACCCAAGACCTGGAAGATTTTCATAGGTGCTGACATACGAAGCCGGAATGCAGAAGGGACAAGACAGAACTGACACCTGTGCAGTCAGGCGTGGCCAGCCACTCTGGATATCCACACTGTGCCTTCAGGAGCTTGGAGTAGGCTCCACCCAGGAGAGAGACAGGGAGGAAAAGGGTGATGGGTTGGAGAGAGAGAGGAAGCGGGAGGGGAGATAAGGCGGTAGAGGGAGAGAGAAGCGGGTAGAAGGATAGGGAAGAAGACAGAGAGGAAAAGAGAGAGAGAGAAATTTGGGGGAGAGGGCCCCAGTTTTCAGGCCTGCATCTTCAGCAAACCTCACCTTTGCCACTGTCCTTGTTATTGTTCAACAGAGGAAAACCTTCCAGGCCACTCTCCTGGAAGCACAGAACTGCTCCAAAGAGCCAGGAATACTGACCAAGCCACCCACAGCAGGGGCAGGGAGGGGCTGCAAAGGAGCATGTATGGAGTTCCCACTGTACCTTTGTATGCAAGGCACTAGCTAGGGGCTTTACCCTCAGTCACAGATATCGTCTTCAAGGAACCCCTAAGGTACATACATACATTATCTCTCTATCTTGCACATGAGGAAACTGAGTCTCTATAACAGTAATTTGCCCAAGCCACTCAGCTGGGAAGTGGCATAGCTGGAATTTGAATCCAGGTCTCCCAAGCACCTGAACTCTGCTCTTTCTACCTGAATTAAGCCAGTTCGTAAGACCTACAAGGCCCTGGAATCCATCAAAGTGACTGTGGTACTTTCCAGATCTTTGACCCCAGCCATATCCCTTCTCTTCTCTTCTCTGAGCCTCAACTTCCTCATTTGCAATATGAGAGGAAATTGTTCTAAAAATTAAATGAGACAGGAAGTTGAGACTGCTTGGTCATTCATTAGGTCAGCATTGCAGAGCTTCATCACACTTTTTTTTTTTTTGAGAGTGGGTCTCGCTCTGTCACCCAGGCTGCAGTATAGTGCAATTATAGCTTACTGCACTCTCAAAGTCTTCAGTGATCCTCCCACCTCAGCCTCCACAGCAGCTGGGACTACAGGTGTGCACCACTGCACTTGCCTAGTTTTTAAAAATTTTTGTAGAGATAGGGGTTTGCTATGTTGAGAAATCTGGTTTCCAACTTCTGGCCTCAAGCAATCCCTTCACCTTGGCCTTCCAAAGTGCTGGGATTATAGAATCACACTTCTTGACTATTCTCAAAAACCACCTCCACCCATAATGGAGGTGGCCAAATCTATACAGATAGAACTTTACCCATCCCTCTCTCAGGACTCTGAAAGAGCATTCTCTGCCCAGAGTCATGAGTAACTTGAAAGCAGAATTGCACCCCACTTGTCTACCCCAAATGATCACCACAGAAACCAAGAAACTTAGTAGGGACTCCATAAATGCTATTGAATGAAAGAAAACATAAATCCAAATGAAAAGTTTGCCACAAGACACGTCACATGCTGTGATGAAGAGTTGGGAATCAAAAGAACTGGTTCTGGCTCTACTAATAATGCATTACGGGCACTCACTGGCCCTCTCTGGATCTCAGGGATCCCATTAATTAAACTGAGAGAGGTGGAGTAGGTATTCTCTGGCAGTCCATTTCAGCTCTGATTTTGTGTGAGGCTGTGGGGTTAAGGGGAAAGAAAGATCACACCTTCTGCAGCCCACTCTCCCCTCTCCATGAAAAGCCAAAGCTACATTATGGTCATATTTGAGGATAATCAGGGAACATTCTAAATAAATGGCATCTATGTAACTCCTGATTTAATCAGAAACAGACAAGCAACATTCTGAACAGCCAGGTCCTTCAGTCTGTGGAACACAGACTCACTCAGGTGTGCACCGAGGTTTACAGTTTGCAAAGTGCTTCACCTCCTTTGTCTTATTTAAACCTCACCACAGCCCTGTGAGGGGCCCTACAATGGCAGAAGTCATCATCCTGTTTTACTGACCATGAAACTGAGGTCACAGGGATGAAGTGACTTACTCAGAGTCATATGGGGAAACAGTAGCAGAGCTGAGATGTGAACCCAGAACCAGGCTCCTAACCCCAAATTAAGCCTTCTTTCCTTTACACAGTTCACCTGTACACAGGCTGTGAGCAGGAGATGAACTCATTCAACCAAAGCCTGATTTGGAGGTTCACAAGTTTACCACCTGGATGGAAAACTATCCAGCACAATGGAGCATTTTAAAGTCAAATTTGGAGGAGAAGAGTGTATGCAGTGATACCAGATGGGCTTGTGGCCATGGAGAGTCGGCTGTATGGGAGGCAAGAGGTCAAGCCTGGGCTGCAAGCCTCATATGTCACTCAGTGTCGCAGCTGGAAGGATGGCCTATGTGCAACCTCTGAATATGGAGATACTGAAAGACAGCCATGCCCACAGATACATATCCACTGCCCAAGCTCCCTTCCCCATGCCTACCCCATTCCCCCAGCTGTCCTGGTTGTCTTAACCCTTCCCCTGGGACTCCCAGGACCGACCTTGAGATCCTGCAACTAAAAGGTTAAAGCCTGCATCACAGGGGGCCCAGTCTGAGCAGGCTTCCATTCTGATTGATCCAGGGCATATTCTGATTGGTCAATACCTCCTGCCCTGTGGAGTGTTAAAAATTTTTCTTTAGTTACAGAAAAAGTTGAATTTTATTGGTTAAAACATTGTATCTATGATACATTCTTATATTCCTATAAAACAGCAGGAAATTGTAATTCCTGCAGCTAATATGAATTCTACTCAAGAACATGCTATTTTGGTTCTTTTGATGAAATTCTACCCTCAAAACTCTTCTTTCATCAATTAAAAAAAAAAGACTAATTTACATCAATCGTTGTTAGGCAACAGCTATTGCCATTTAATGGAGAAAGGAGCCACCATTTCCCCTGCATTATTTCTACCATATAATCAGTTCCTAATAACCTATTATTGTCCTCCCATAAAAATCTCTGCATCCTAATGTCTTGGCCTGCTCATTTCATTGCCTGTTGGTAGAGCCTTTCTTTCCTATAACCCACAATGCCCTCTTGTCAGAAGAGCATCCTGAACACAGTAAGTATGATGACTGACATTACAGTTTTACATTATACTCTGCCCCTGCTCCAGGCTTTCTAATTCAGAAAATAGAATATTGTTAATATTACTCCATCAGGCTAGAAGAGACCTTGGGGGAATGTCTTAGTGCTTCTCTATCATTTTGAGTTTGAAGATACTTTTTTAACAGCTATGAATTCCACAGTCCTTGCAACATACAAGGTAGATAGATCTTTCAGTAAACATTGAGAAATTTTATGTCCAAAACATGACCAAAAATTCAGTAACATCTTAAAATGAATTTGCATTTTATTTGTCACACAGCTTGACATACATTTGAAAAGCAGATATATGTGTGTGTGTGTGTGTGTGTGTGTGTGTGTACAAAAATCAGGTTGAGTATCCCATATCCAAAATTCTTGGGAACAGAGTACTTCAGATTTTGAATTTTGGGGGATTTTGGAATGTTTGCATGTACATAAAGAGATGTCTCAGGGACAGGACTCAGGTCTAAACACAAAATTTATTTATGTTTCATATATACCTTATAGACATAGTCCAAATGTAATTTTATACAATATTTTTATAATTTTGTGCATGAAATAAAGTTTGTGTACATTGAACCATCGGAAAGCAAAGGTGCCACTCTCCCAGTCACCCATGTGGACAATCTGGTTGTTTGGCATCACCATCATTCCTGACTCTGAATTTATATGCTACTGATTAGCAATCATTTTCTTATGCTAATTCACACCTAAGTACTTGATAGTAAAAAATATGACATACCATTAATGCAGTAAAAAAATGATGTGTTCAGGGTAACTGAGCAGCACAGTAGCATCACCAGAATACCTGCATCAACTGTAAAACAACAGCAACAAGTAACAGCAGGCTTTCATTCCCCATCTACAATACTGTTTTGCTTAAAAAGTTACTGTAGGCCGGGCGCGGTGGCTCAAGCCTGTAATCCCAGCACTTTGGGAGGCCGAGACGGGCGGATCACGAGGTCAGGAGATCGAGACCATCCTGGCTAACACAGTGAAACCCCGTCTCTACTAAAAAATACAAAAAACTAGCCAGGCGAAGTGGCGGGCGCCTGTAGTCCCAGCTACTTGGGAGGCTGAGGCAGGAGAATGGCATAAGCCCGGGAGGCGGAGCTTGCAGTGAGCTGAGATCCGGCCACTGCACTCCAGCCTGGGCGACAGAGCAAGACTCTGTCTCAAAAAAAAAAAAAAAAAAAGTTACTGTACACTGTATATTTGGGGTGGGGAGTGAGAAGAATCATCACAAGCAGTTGAGCCAGGCATGATGGTTCATGCCTCTAATCTCAATACTTTGGGAGGCTGACATGGGAGGATCACTTGAGGCCAGGAGCTAGAGACCAGACTGGGTAACATAGTGGGAACCTATCTATACAAAAATAAAAGAAATAAAAATTTAAACAAAATTAGCCAGGCATGGTGGTTCATGCCTGTAATCCCAGCTACTTAGGAGGCCAAGATGGAAGGATCACTTGATCCCATGCCCTCAAGGCTGCAGTCTTCTATGATCTCCCATTGCACTCCAGCCTGGGCAACAGAGCAAGACTCTATCTCAAAAAAAAAAAAACAAAAAACCCACAAACAGTTGAAGGATCAGGAAGAGGGTATGCTGAGATGTAGATGGAGTCACTGGTGAGTTCCACGAAATGTTGGAACTTCATAAATTATTCCAAGAAAATAGAAGAGAAAGGAATACTTCACATCTCAATCCTTGAAGCTACTATTACCCTAATACCAAACAAGATGAAGACATCATGAGAAAAGCATAGACCAATATATTTTATGAATATAGATGTAAAATCTTCAACAAAATGCTAGCAAACTGAATTCAACAACATATAAAAAGGATTATACACCATGCCCAAGTGGTATTTATCTCAGAATGTAAGGTTGGTACAGCATATGAAAATTAATCAATATACTATGGCATATTAATAGAATAAAGGACAAAAACTACACAATCGTCTCAATAGAGGCAGAAAATACATTTGATAAGATCCAACTCCATTTCACGATGCAAAAAAAAAAAAATCTCAACAAAGTAGGCATAGGAGAGAATTTTCTCAATCTGAAAAAGGGAAGGTATGAAAAACTCACTGCTAACATCATACTTAATGGTGAAAAAACCAAATGCTTTCCCTAAGATCAGGAACAGGAAAAGGATGTACATTCTCCCCACTTTTTTTTCAACTCTTTTCTTAGATTCAGGGGGTACATGTGCAGGTTCATTACACGGGTAAATGGCACATTGCTGAAGTTTAGTGTACAAATGATCCCATTACCCGGGTAGTCAGAATAGTACTCAACAGGTAGTTTTTCAACTCTTAACCCGCTCCCACCCTCCCTCCTCTAGTAGCCCCCAGTGTCTATTGTTCCCATCTTTATGTCCATGTGTATTCAGTGTTTAGCTCCCACTTCTGAGTGAGAACATGTGGTATTTGGTTTTCTGTTCCTGCATTAATTCGCCTAGAATAATAGCCTCCAGCTGCATCCATGTTGTTGCAAATAAAATGATTTCATTCTTTTTATGGCTGCATAGTATTCCATGGTATACATATAGCACTTTTTTTTAAATCCAGTTCATCATTGATGGGCATCTAGGTTGACTCTATATCTTTGCTATTAAGCATACTGCTGCACTGAACATATAAGTGCATGTGTCTTTTTGGTAGAATGATTTATTTTCCTCTGGGTATATACCCAGTAATGGGATTGCTGAGTCAAATGGTAGTATTGTTTTAGTTCTTTTTTTTTTTTATACTTTAAGTTCTAGGGTACATGTGCATAACGTGCAAGTTTCTTACATATGTATACTTGTGCCATGTTGGTGTGCTGCACCCATCAACTCATCAGCACCCATCAATTCGTCATTTATATCAGGTATAACTCCCAATGCAATCCCTCCCCCATCCCCCCCTCCCCGTGATAGGCCCTGGTGTGTGATGTTCCCCTTCCCTAGTCCAAGTGATCTCATTGTTCAGTTCCCACCTATGAGTGAGAACATGCGGTGTTTGGTTTTCTGTTCTTGCGATAGTTTGCTGAGAATGATGGTGTCCAGCTGCATCCATGTCCCTACAAAGGACTCAAACTCATCCTTTTTTATGGCTGCATAGTATTCCATGGTGTATATGTGCCACATTTTCTTAATCCAGTCTGTCACTGATGGACATTTGGGTTGATTCCAAGTCTTTGCTATTGTGAATAGTGCCACAATAAACATACGTGTGCATGTGTCTTTATAGCAGCATGATTTGTAATCCTTTGGGTATATACCCAGTAATGGGATGGCTGGGTCAAATGGTATTTCTAGTTCTAGATCCTTGAGGAATCACCACACTGTTTTCCACAATGGTTGAACTAGTTTACAGTCCCACCAACAGTGTAAAAGTGTTCCTATTTCTTCACATCCTCTCCGGCACCCGATGTTTCCTGATTTTTTAATGATTGCCATTCTAACTGGTGTGAGATGGTATCTCATTGTGGTTTTGATTTGCATTTCTCTGATGGCCAGTGATGATGAGCATTTTTTCATGTGTCTGTTGGCTGTATGAATGTCTTCTTTTGCTAAGTGTCTATTCATATCCTTTGCCCACTTTTTGATGGGGTTGTTTGTTTTTTTCTTGTAAATTTGTTTGAGTTCTTTATAGGTTCTGGATATTAGCCCTCTGTCAGATGAGTGGATTGCAAAAATTTTCTCCCATTCTGTGGGTTGCCTGTTCACTCTGATGGTAGTTTCTTTTGCTGTGCAGAAGCTCTTTAGTTTAATTAGATCCCATTTGTCAATTTTGGCTTTTGTTGCCATTGCTTTTGGTGTTTTAGACATGAAGTCCTTGCCCATGCCTATGTCCTGAATGGTGTTACCTAGGTTTTCTTCTAGGGTTTTTATGGTATTAGGAATGCAAGGCTGGTTCAACATATGTAAATCAATAAACGTAATCCAGCATATAAACAGAACCAAAGACAAAAACCACATGATTATCTCAATAGATGCAGAAAAGGCCTTTGACAAAATTCAACAGCCCTTCATGCTAAAAACGCTCAATAAATTTGGTATTGATGGAACGTATCTCAAAATAATAAGAGCTATTTATGACAAACCCACAGCCAATATCATACTGAATGGGCAAAAACTGGAAAAATTCCCTTTGAAAACTGGCACAAGACAGGGATGCCCTCTCTCACCACTCCTATTCAACATAGTGTTGGAAGTTCTGGCTAGGGCAATCAGGCAAGAGAAAGAAATCAAGGGTATTCAGTTAGGAAAAGAAGGAGTCAAATTGTCCCTGTTTGCAGATGACATGATTGTATATTTAGAAAACCCCATTGTCTCAGCCCAAAACCTCCTTAAGCTGATAAGCAACTTCAGCAAAGTCTCAGGATACAAAATTAATGTGCAAAAATCACAAGCATTCTTATACACCAGTAACAGACAAACAGAGAGCCAAATCAGGAATGAACTTCCATTCACAACTGCTCCAAAGAGAATAAAATACCTAGGAATCCAACTTACAAGGGATGTAAAGGACCTCTTCAAGGAGAACTACAAACCACTGCTCAGTGAAATAAAAGAGGACACAAACAAATGGAAGAACATACCATGCTCATGGATAGGAAGAATCAATATTGTGAAAATGGCCATACTGCCCAAGGTAATTTATAGATTCAATGCCATCCCCATCAAGCTACCAATGAGTTTCTTCACAGAATTGGAAAAAACTGCTTTAAAGTTCATATGGAACCAAAAAAGAGCCCGCATTGCCAAGACAATCCTAAGTCAAAAGTACAAAGCTGGAGGCATCACGATAACTGACTTCAAACTATATTACAAGGCTACAGTAACCAAAACAGCATGGTACTGGTACCAAAACAGAGATACAGACCAATGGAACAGAACAGAGTCCTCAGAAATAATACCACACATCTACAGCCATCTGATCTTTGATAAACCTGAGAAAAACAAGAAATGGGGAAAGGATTCCCTATTTAATAAATGGTGCTGGGAAAATTGGCTAGTCATAAGTAGAAAGCTGAAACTGGATCCTTTCCTTACTCTTTATATGAAAATTAATTCAAGATGGATTAGAGACTTAAATGTTTTAGTTCTTTGAGAAACCTCCAAACTGCTTTTCACAGTGGCTGAACTAATTTACTTTCCCACCAATAGTGTATAAATGCTCCCTTTTCTCCACAACTTTACCAGCATGTAATTTTTTGACTTTTTAATAATAGCCATTCTGACTGGTATCTCACTGTGGTTTTTATTTGCATTTCTCTGATGATTAATGATGATGAACATGTTTTCATATGTTTGTTGGCCTTGTGTATGTCTTCTTTTGAGAAGTATCTGTTCATGTTCTTTGCCCATTTTTTAATGAGGTTTTTGCTTATTGAATTGTTTTAGTTCCTTATAGATTCTGGATATTAGATCTTTGTCAGATGTACAGTTTGCAAATATTTTTGCCCATTTTGTAGGTTATCTGTTTACTCTGTTGATAGGTTATTTTGCTGTACAGAAGCTCTTTAGTTTAATTTGATTCCACTTGTCAATTTTTGGTTCTGTTGCAATTGCTTTTGGGGACTTAGTCCTAAATTATCTGCCAAGGCCAATGTCCAGAATGGTATTTCCAATGTCTTCTTCTGAGATTTTTATAGTTTTAGGTCTTACATTTAAGTCTTTGATCCATCTTGAGTTAATTTCTGTATATGGTAAAAGGTAGGGGTCCAGTTTCATTCTTCTGCGTATGGCAAGACAGTTATCCCAGCACCATTTATTGGATAGGGAAACTTTTCCCCACTGCTTGTTATTGCTGACTTCGTTGAAGATCCAATATTTGTAGGTGTGTGGCTTTATTTCTGGGTTCTCTGTCCTGTTCCATCGATCTATGTTTCTGTTTTTGTAGCAGTACCATGCTCTTTTGGTTACTGTAGCCTTGTAGTATAGGTTGAAATTGGATAATGTGATGCCTATGGCTTTGTTCTTTTTGCTTAAGATTGCTTTGGCTATTCGGGCTCTTTTTGGTTCTATATACATTTTAGAATGATTTTTTCTAATTTTGTGAAAAATGACATTGGTAGTTTGATAGGAATAGTGTTGAATCTGTAAATTGCTTTAGGCAGTATGGTCATTTTAATGATATTAATTCTTCCAATCCATGAGCATGGGATATCTTTCCATTTGTTTGTATCACCTATGATTTCTTTTAGCAATGTTTTATAGTTCTCTTTGTAGAGATCTTTCACCTTCTTGGTTAGATACATCTAACTTTGTGAGTGTGGCTATTTTAACTGGAGTAGCATTCTTGGTTTGGCTCTTAGCTTGAACATTATTGGCATATAGAAATGCTAATGATTTTTGTATATTCATTTTTTTAAATAATTTTTTTAAGAGACGAGGCCTCACTATGTCGCCCAGTCTGGTCTTGAACTCCTGAGCTCAAGCGATGCTCCACCTTGGCCTCCCAAAGTGCTGGGATTACATTCCTGAGTCACCATGCCCGACCCTGATTTTTATATATTGATTTTGCATCCTGAAGCTTTACTGAAGTCATTTATCAACTCTAGGAGTCTTTTGGCGGAGTCTTTCTTTAGAGTTTTCTAGGTGTAGAATCATATCAACAGTAAAGAGAAATCATTTGACTTTTTTGTTTTCTATTTGGATGCCTTTTATTTCTTTCTACTGCCTGATTGCCCTGGCTAGGACTTCCAGTACAACACTGAATAGGAGTGATGACTCTCCCCACTCCTATTCAACATCATATTGAAGGTTCTAGCCAGAGCAATTAAGCAATAAAAGCATATACAAGGCATCCATATTGGAAAGAAACAAGTAAACTTATCTCTATTTGCAAATGACCTGATGATCACCTCAATTAGCAGATGACCTGCAAAGAAAATCCTAATGAATACACACTCACACATACACACAATTAGAACTAATAAACAAGTCCAATAAAATTGAAGGATGCAAGCCAATATACAACAATCAAGTATATTTCTATATGCTAACAACGAAAAATTAAAATGAAATTAAGAAAATAATTCCATTTACAATAGCATCAAAAAGAATAAAACATTTAGAAATAAATTTAACAAAATAATTGCAAGGCTTGCCTACTTAAAACTATAAAACGTAGTTGAAAGAAATTAAAGAAAACCTAAATAAATGGAAAGACATCCATGTTTATGGATCAGAAGACATAATATTATTATGATGGCAATACTACATAAACTAACCTACAAATCCAACATAATCCCTATCAAAATATGTTTGTTTTATAGATATTGATAGCCTGATACTAAAATGTATATGAGAATGGAAAGGACACAGAACAACCTAAACTACCTTAAAAAAGGAAGAAGAAGAAGAAGAAGAAGAAGAAGAAGGAGGAGGAGGAGGAGGAGGAGGAGAAGGAGAAGAAGGAGAAGAAGAAGAAGAGGAGAAGAAGGAGAAGGAGAAGGAGGGAGGAGAAGGAGGGAGGAGAAGGAGGGAGGAGAAGAAGAAGAAGAAGAAGAAAGAAGAAAGAAGAAGAAGAAGAAGAAGAAGAAGAAGAAGAAGAAGAAGAAGGAAGAAGAAGAAGAAGAAAGAAGAAGAAGAAAGAAGGAGAAAGAAGGAGAAAGAAGAAAGAAAGAAGGAAGAAGAAAGAAGGAAGAAGGAAGAAGGAGGAAGGAGGAAGGAAGAAGAAAGAAGGAAGAAGAAGAAGAAGCAGCAGCAGCAGCGGCGGGGGCGGCGGCGGCGGCGGCGGCGGCGGCGGCCAGGTGCGGTGGCTCACGCCTGTAATCCCAGCAGTTTGGGAGGCCGAGGCGGGCTGATCACCTGAGGTCAGGAGTTCGAGACCAACCTGACCAACATGGAGAAACCCCATCTGTACTAAAAATACAAAATTAGCCGGGTATGGTGGCGCATGCCTATAATCCCAGCTACTCGGTAGGCTGAACCAGGAGACTCTCTTGAACCCAGGAGGTGGAGGTTGTGGTAAGCTGAGATTGCGCCATTGCACTCCAGCCTGGGCATCAAGAGCAAAACTCCATCCAAAAAAAAGAAAAAGAATAAAACTGAAAGACCCACACTTCCTGATTTCAAACTTACTACAACACTACAGTAATCAAGGCTGTGTGATACTGGCATAATGCTAGACATATAGATCTAGAGGGAAATTTATAGCTATAAATGCCTATATTACAAAAGAAAAAACATTATATTTTGCATTTCTCAAAACCCATAGAACTACACAACACAGAATGAACCCTAACATAAACTATGGATGTTAGTTAATAATAATATATCAACATTGGCTTAACAATTGTAACAAATGTACCACTCTAATGCAAGATGTTAATAGCTCAACAAAATGCTAGCAAACTTAATCCAACAACATATAAAAAGGATTATACACCATGGCCAAATGGTATTTATCCCAGGAATGTAAGTTTGATACTGCATATGAAAATCATTAATGGAATAAAATTCAAAGTCCAGAAATAGACCCTTGTATTTATGATCAAGTGATTTTTGATGAGGGTGCCAAGACCATTCAATGGGGGAAAGAATAGTCTTTTCAACAAATGATTCCAAGACAACTAGACATCCTCTCCGTGCCCCCTGCCAAAAAAAAGAAGCTAGACTATGACCTCACATTATATACAAAAATTAGCTCAAAATGGATTACAAACCTAAATCGAAGAGCAAAACCATGAAACTCTTAGAAGAAAATGTAGGAGTAAACTTTTGTGACCTTAGATTAGGGGATAATTTCTTAGATATTATTCCAAAAGCACAAGCAACAAAAGAAAAAAAAAAGCTATATTGAACTGCATCAAAATTTAAAATTTTGTGCTTCAAAGGACACCATAATACAACCCACAGAATGGGAGAAAAGATTTGCAAATCATATATCTGATAAGGGACTTGTACCTAGAATATGTAAAGAATTCTTACAACTTAACAGTAAAACAAGTAACCCAATTTAAAAATAAGCAAAGAATTTCAAAGACATTTTCTGAAGCAGATATAGGAATGGGTGATAAGCATATGAAAAGATGCTTGACATCATTAGTCATTAAAGAAATGCAAATCAAAACCACAATTGGTTACCACCTCACACCCACTTGGATGGCTAAAAATCAAACTGACAGAGAATAACAAGTACTGGAGAGGATGTAGAGAAATTATAAATCATGCTGTTATAAAGACACATGCACACGTATGTTTATTGTGGCACTATTCACAATAGCAAAAACTTGGAACCAACCCAAATGTCCATCAATGATAGACTGGATTAAGAAAATGTGGCACATATACACCATGGAATACTATGCAGCCATAAAAAAGGATGAGTTCATGTCCTTTGTAGGGATGCGGATGAAGCTGGAAACCATCATTCTCAGCAAACTACCACAAGGACAAAAAACCAAACACCGCATGTTCTCACTCATAGATGGGAATTGAACAATAAGAACACTTGGACACAGGAAGGGGAACATCACACACTGGGGCCTGTCGTGGGGTGAGGGGAAGGGGGAGGGATAGCATTAGGAGATATACCTAATGTAAATGACGAGTTAATGGGTGCAGCACACCAACATGGCACATGTATACATATGTAACAAACCTGCACGTTGTGCTTATGTACCCTAGAACTCAAAGTATAATAATAAAAAATAATAATAAAATTTAAAAAATAAAAATTAAAAAAAACTGAAAAAAAAAGAAATTAGAATCACTGGGAAGGATGTAAAATGGTGGAGTTGCTGTGGAAAGCAGTCTGGTAATTCTTCAAAATGTCAAACAGTTAGCCAGCATTCCCACTCCTAGGTATATATCCAAGAAAACTGGAAACATGTCCATACAAAAACCTGTACACAAATGTTCATAACATGTCATAATAACCAAAAAGTGGAAACAATGCAAATGTCTATCAACTGAAGGATGGATTTTTAAAAATGTCATACAGACACAAGGGAATATTATTATGAAATATTATTCAATGATAAAAAGGAATGAAGTAGCGATACATGCTCTGATATAGGTGAACCTTAAAAATTATGCTAAGTAAAAAAGTCAGCCACAAAAGGCCACATATTGGATATTTCCAATTGTATTAAATGTCCAGAATAGGCAAATCCATAGAGTAGATTAGTGGTTGCCATGGGCTAAGGAGAGGAAATGAGGAGTGACTGCTAATAGGTATAGGGTTTCTTTTGGGGTAATGAAAATCTTCTGGAATTAGATAGTGGTGATGGTTGTGTAAGTCTGCGATTGTGTTAAAACCCAATAAATAGTATACTTTAAAATAGTGAATTTTATTGTATGCAAAATATATCTCAATAAAGCTGGATTTTTTTAAAAGGTCATTATAGCGGCCGGGCGCGGTGGCTCAAGCCTGTAATCCCAGCACTTTGGGAGGCCGAGACAGGCGGATCACGAGGTCAGGAAATCGAGACCATCCTGGCTAACAAGGTGAAATCCCGTCTCTGCTAAAAAAAAAAAAAAAAAAAAAATACAAAAACTAGCCGGGCGAGGTGACAGGCGCCTGTAGTCCCAGCTACTGGGGAAGCTGAGGCAGGAGAATGACGTAAACCTGGGAGGCGGAGCTTGCAGTGAGCTGAGATCCGGCCATTGCACTCCAGCCTGGGCGACAGAGCAAGACTCCGTCTCAAAAAAAAACAAACAAAAAAAAGGTCATTAGGTCATTATAGCAAACCAGGCAAGAGATTGTTGTAGCTTAAACCAGGATAATGGCAATGAAAATGAATACAAATAAACAAACCGAAAGAATTTCAGGGAAGTAGGAAAGACAGAACTTCTGAATTGATTGACTATGGAGGGAGGATGAGAATGATATGTTCCAGATAAATTAAGAAGCTAAATAATTTAAAATCATGGAACACAAACATTTGTAGGAAATATGCATATAAAAAGTTTAGAAGGAAAAATACAAAAATGGTAATAATAGCTATGTTATAGTAAGAGAAATTAAATAACTTTTTAAAATCTCATTTTCCAAAATTTCTATAATGTGACCGACTATATTGTTTTTATGTTTAAAAATAGTTTTTGGCCAGGCGCGGTGGCTCATGCCTGTAATCCCAACAGTTTGGGAGGCTGAGGTGGATGGATCATCTGAGGTCAGGTGTTCAAGACCAGCCTGACCAACATGGTGAAACCCTGTCTCTATTAAAAGTACAAAAACTAGCTGTGTGTGGTGGCACATGTCCATCATCCCAGCTACTCCAAAGGCTGAGACAGGAGAATTGCGTGAACCCAGGAGGTGGAGGTTGCAGTGAGCCAAGATTGTACCACTGAACTCCAGCCTGGGCAACAGAGCAAGACTGTCTCATAAATAAATAAATAAATAATAAATAAAAATAGTTTTTAAATTTTGTAAAAATTATCAAAGAACAGGGTATCATATTTATTCAACTATGAAGAAGTAATGATTCCCTATTAATTGAATCAACAGAAAAAATTACAAAGGGAAATATTCAAACATGAATATATGAAGCTTTTTATGTATACAATCAAAATTTTAAAATAAAGAAAAGCAAATTCAGCAATGCTATATACCGTATACATGCTAATATAGGCTTATTAATTTTTTAAAAACCAACCATCCAGTATAAGTAGAGAGAAAAATAATATTAAAGACAATTGATTTTCAATGGCAGTGCCAAGGTAATTCAATGGGAAATGATAATTTTTTCAAGAAATGATTCTAGAATAAATGGGTACCCATGTTGAAAACAAAATGAATCTCAGCTCTTACGCCATCTAAAACAACTTGAAATAGATCATTAACTAAATATAAGAGCTAAAATGTGTAGAAAAAAATGTAGAATATTTTAGTAACTTTGGGTTAGGCAAAGATTTTTTAAATAGGACACAAAAAGCACCAACTATAAAATTAAAAATTCAATAAATTGGACCTCATCAAAATTTGCATTTGCTCTTCAGAAGGCACTATGACAAAAATGAAAAGCCAACCCACAGACTAGAAGAAAATATTTGCAAAACATATATTTGACAAAGTACTGGCATAAAGAATATAAAGAATTCTTACAACTCAAAAAGACAGCAAACAACCCAATAAAAAAATTGGCCAAAATTTCACCAAAGACATGTCATCAAAGAACATCTACAGATGGAAAAAAGCAAATAAAAAGAAGTTCAACATTGTTTGTGGTAAGCAGCTTCTAAGATGGTCCCCAGTGATTTCCAAATCCTCGTATTCACACTCTATGTGATCCCTTCCTCTTGAGTATAGGTTGGACATAGTCACTCCTTTCTAACAAATAGAAATATGAATAAAAGTGATAGAAAGCACCTCTGAGATTAAGCTACAGAAAGATTGTGGTTTCCATTTGGGTTCTCTCTAGTTTTCTTTCTCAGATCACCAGCCTGAGGATGCTCGGGCAGCCTACAGAGGTCCATGTGATGTAGAACTGAGGACGACCAACAACCATGTAAGTGAACTGGAAGTGGATTCTGTAGTCCCAATCAGCCTTGAGAAGATTTCTACTTGACTGCAACCTTATAAGAGACTCTGAACTAGACACACCCAGCCCTTCTAAGCCACACCCAGATTCCTAACCCACAGAAATTGTGAGATAATAAATGTTTGTTGTTTTAAGCCAGCAATTTGGGGGTAATTTGTTGCACAGCAGTAGATAACAAATATATGATTAGTCATGAGGTAAATACAAACTAAAGCTACCAATGAGATACCTACACACTACCTAAAATAGGTAAAATTTAAAAGACTGAAAATGTCAAATGTTGGTGAGGAGGTAGAGCAACTAGAACTCTCATCTACTGGTAGTGGAAACAAAAGAAATACAGCTACTTTGTGAAATGTATTTGGCAGTTTCTTAAAAGTTTAACCATACTGTCTGCACCCATAAAAAAGAACAAGATCAGCTGGGTGTGGTGGCTCACACCTGTAATCCCAGCACTTTGGGAGGCTGAGGTAGGCAGATCAAGAGATCAAGAGATCGAGACCATCCTGGCCAACCTAGTGAAACCCCATCTCTACTAAAAACACAAAAAAGTTAGCTGGGCATGGTGGTGCCCGCCTGTAGTCCCAGCTACTCGGGAGGCTGAGGCAGGAGAATCACTTAAACCCAGGAGGCGGAGGTTGCAGTGGGCCAAGATTGTGCCACTAAACTCCAGCCTGGCAATAGAGCGAGATTCCGTCTTAAAAAAAAAAAAAGAACGAGATCACATCGTTTGTGGGAACATGGATGGAGCTAGAGGCTATTACCCTTAGCAAATTAATGCAGGAACAGAAATTCAAATACTGCATATTCTCACTTATAAGTGGAAGCTAAATTATGAGAATTCATGGACACAAAGAAGGAAATAACAGAAACTGGAGCCTACTTGAGGGTGGAGGGTGGGAGTAGGAACAGGGGCAGAAAAGATAGCTATTGAGTACTGGACTTAATACCTGGGTGATGAAATAATCTGTACAATAAATCCCCATGATACAAGCTCACATATGTAACAAACCTTCACATGTACCACTGAAACTAAAAGTTAAAAATAAATAAATAAATAGAAAAAAAATTAACCATACTTTCAAAAGGAGTAATCTCTATTGAAAAAAATTAAAAATAAATAAAATAGAAATAAATGCAAACATACAACTACCATAAAACTCAAACATTCCTCTCCTAGGTATTTGCCCAAGAGAAATGAAAACATATGTCCACACAAAGACTTATACTCAAATATTCATAGCAGCTTTATTTGTAATAGCCAAAAATGGAAACAACCAAAATGTCCATCAATAAGCGAATGGATAAACAAATTGTGGTGTACCCATATAATGGATACTATTTAGCAATATAAAGGAATAGACTATTAATACCACAACGTGGATGAATGTCAAAAGAGTGTATACTACATTATTTCATTTATATAAAATTCTATAAAATGCAACCTAATCTGTAGTGATAAAGTAGTTCAGTGATTGCTTGTGGGTAGTGGGAGTGGGGGATAATTTGGTCACAAAACAACAGGAGGAAACTTTTAGGGGTGATAAATATGTTAATTATCTTGATTGTAGTGAGTCACAAGGTACCCTTGGAGAGCACTTAGTTAACACTATATTAACCATAAAAAATTTGTGGCCCATATATCTTGTTCTTGGGAATTTGTCTTAAGGATATTTCAAAAAAATATAAAAAGCTTTTTATACAAACACATTCACAGTATTTTCACCTACACCAAACATACTGGAAATTACCTAAGTGCCTAGCTACTGTGAAAGGGTTAAATCAACACTAGACCATTTCATTCACAATTACAGATGAAAAGAAGTGAGGAGCCGCATTTAGCTATGTTTATAAAATAATGCAAATGCACTTTGTAAAAAACTACAGAATTGTACTTATGCTATGGTTACACTTATGTAAACATGCATACTTATGCATAAGAACACAAAGGGAAGAAAAACAGAACAGAAAATTCTAGTAGATGAATGATAGGTAATTGGCGTGTGGGTGACTTTTTCTTCCTGATTTGTCTCCTGTAACGTTACAATGTTTTCATAACAGTTTTGAAAATGTTTTCTTGTTGGTTTTGGCTCAGGCTCCCAACCCAGTGATTATTCCATGCCTTGAGTCTGTCAGCTCCCAGCATTAGCACCTCAGTGTGGTCAGCCACAAGCTGAATCAGCCTGCCTTCCTCTGTGTCTTCCTCTAAGTCAGGAGTGTCCAGTCTTTTGGCTTCCCTAGGCCACATTGGAAGAAAAATAATTGTCTCGGGCCACACATAAAATACACTAAAACTAACAATAGCTGATGAACTAAGAAACAGAAAGAAAGAAAAGAAAGAAAGAAAGAAAAAAAGAAAGAAAGAAAGAAAGAAAGAAAGAAAGAAAGAAAGAGAGAAAGAAGGAAAGAAAGAGGGAGGGAGGGAGGGAGGGAGGGAGGGAGGGAGAGAGAAAGGAAGGAAGGAAGGAATCTCATAATGTTCTAAGACAGTTTAGGAACTCGTGTTGGGCAGCATTCAAAGTTGTCTTGGGCCGCATGAGGACTGCAGGCCACAGGTTGGACAAGCTTGATCTAAGTCATTGATAAAATGCTGGACAGGCTTATGGTATGGTGTAAAGGATGCCCCCTTTTCTTCTCTTGGTGGAAATCATCTGTCACTGTTTGACTCTTTAGGTTATTTCAATACTAATAAATGACAAATTCTAGAAACCCCCTTCCCAAGGAAGGGGTACTAAAAGGTGGATTAACAAAGTGAACCCGAGGAACGAGTGGAACTGCTTACCTGTGCTTGGAGAGTCTTGTTCATCCACTGGGTAAAGCTGATGTCAATCATCTCTGGCCAGCAAATGCCCCAACTTTCAGAGGCTGCTCCACAAACCAGAGATGAGAATATAGTAGGAAGTCTATGAGAGGGTTAAAACTTTGAAAACAGAAGTGACAGAAGCCTGTGCAGGCTTTCAGTGAGCATTAATGTGATTCTTTCCATAGCTGGGCCACTGCTTTGCCTAAAATAGTCTTGTAGGGCAGAGCCCGAGTGGTCAGAGGGCTATTGGAACACCAACGCCACAAGGCAGCCGATAGCCTTTCCCAAGCCTTGTCAACTCCACCTCCTGGACATTTCAGAAGTGATCTTTCCTCTCTTTCCTTTCATTTCTTTCCATCCCCACAACCCTTACACACATCCAGGGCTTCACCACTGTGTTAGTCCACGGACCCAGAACCCTGTTCCAGCAGTATGTTTGGTCCCACCACCTATGGACAGTTTGGCCTGGCCAGGACTCAGGAAACGCAGGGAGTGCCACATACCAGCCACCCAAGGTGAGGCCCCCTACAGGGGCCTGAGCAGCTGTTCCTCACCTTTTCATACTCCTGGATTTCATTCAAACCCACATCAGGAGGGCAAGCTTAGCTCTCCTGGCCAGCCCCAGGGTTCCCTAGAGTCCTACCCTACTGACTGATGGGCATGATGACCATGCGGATGGCTTCAGGATTGAAGAAAATGCCCCTGAACCTATAGAAGCTGGGCTCCAGCTCAGTGCTGAATCTTTCCCAGACCCTCCTGCCAAAAGTTGGGCTACATCTGCCCAGGCAAAGGCCAGGGCTGCATGCACATGCAAGGCCCTAAGTTTCCAAAACACCAGGAAGAAAGGCTGCTCCTGAGAGACCCTCAGACCCCAGCCCAGTAAGGCCAAGTTAGCCAAACTGCCCCTCAAAGCTTCTTATTTCTAGACCTCAGGATCATCCCAGGGTTCCCCAGTACCTGGACCTAGGGTAAAGGATGGTGCTCTGAGTCTGAATCTCCCCTCATGCCTGCTTATCACCTGCAAGATCCCTGTTTCTGGGCTGCTTTGCAGTTGCCCACCTGTCTAGATGGCCTACCTTTCCATTACCATGCCTTCCAGATCCAGTGCTCTGCCAGTTCTCCTGGATGTGCTCCCAATGCCCAGTTAGTGACAGGTCTGAGACTAGCCCCTGGGTCTCCTGATACATTAGTGTATTTAACATGCACAAAGTGGTTAAAACAGTGTGTGTTCATGGAAGAGTTATGTATGTCTGACTTACTATTACTAACTTTCACAATTCTCTTACATTAGTATTTATCCCCATTTTATAGATCAACAAGTTGAGGCTGAGTGGATAAGTGACTGGCCCAAGGTTGCACAGCTTGGAAGAGGCAGAGACAGGAACCGACCCAAGACTGGATGACTGAGTAACAGGCTCTCTCAGGAGGGTCACATTGTGACAGAAGACTTGGTAGGGGGCAGTGTCCTCAGATGCTGGGAAAGGGAAGACCAAGGGAGAGTGGAAAGGAGCTGCATTGTGTAAGGAGGGGCCTTGAATGACAGGCCCAGGAAAGAGCACTTGATCTTGCAGGAGGATGACGGGAAGCATTGAGGGCTTGTGCAGGGCCAGCAGGAGCGCCTGCTGGGAGCAGACTGTTTAGAGCCTTGGACAAGTGGAGAAAGCTGATGCCGCATAACCCTGTGTGCCTCTCCACTCTGGGTCAGGCTCTGCTGAGCAGAGGAAGCTCTTGGGCAGAAAGGCCGAGGATCTGACTCCCACCCGCTCCAGGGTCCTCCTGGGTGGAAGTCCCTCTGTCCTGTCTTGTCACTCTCTGTGCCATCCTCCAGGACAGAAGAGGCTCGTATGGGCAACTGGAACCTGGCTGGAGTGTGAAGCTGGCCCCCTCACTTCCAGCCCATGAGCTGCTGCGATGGTGACTCCCGGGAGATGCGCCTAGAGAGGCAGGACACGTGCACGCATATTCACAACAGAGGCAAAAGACTGACGGCGAAACCGAGAGAGACGCGCACTCCAGGCCTAGAAGGGGAAAAAAGCCCGAGGGGGAGTAGGAAGAGGCCAGAGGAGGGCTGACTGCTCTCGCGTGTCGAGGTTCCAGTGTCTTCCAGCTCCCCGCGCCGCCTCCTCACTGTGCCACCGCCCACCTCATGCCTCGGGCGCCAGCAGCCAAGCAAGCAATCGGGTTGGGTTGTAGGGGGAGGCAATCAACCCTGTTGCCCCTCCTCAGGAGGCCAGACTGAGCTGCGGGATGGGATCCCTACAGAGACTGACCTGGGGAAGGGGAAAAAGTCACTGCCTCTTCCTGTGCCTCTAGTGGTTGAACTAGAATCCAGGCTAGCTCATCTCCCTTTTGAAGGGGGAAGGGGAGTTATCATCGGCTCTTTTGAGATTGTCTTGCAAACCATGGACTCTCTCCCCAGAAATGAACACCCACAAATTTCAGGTTTCCAAGTGTTTCAAAGCCGCGCACAGATTTCGGAAACAGACCAAGAAACCTGGACTCCCGAAGTCGCCTGGGGGCCGATCCTGAGCCCAGGGTCCCAGAATCCAACTGAAATGCGCCTGCGGGCCGCCACCTTCGCCCCGGGCCATGGCTTTGCCAGGAATGCCCGCCGCCACAGCTGAACTCCCGCCCGCCTGGGTCGGATCAGACGCGGGTGGTGGCCTGCGCTTCGTGGTCCTCGGGTCCGGAACACAGGGAAAGCGCGTGCAGCCAACCTAGAGCGGGAGCAGGGTCTGGCTTGACTCTGTCCCCAATTCGTTATGCGCAGTGGGACAAGTCCGCGCCGTCTGGAGCGAACTTCCCCTTCTTGTTGCGGCCGCAAAGCTCCTGGACCTCCAAGCCGGCTCCTGCGCTCCCCGCTGCTCTGAGAACGCTGAGTGTCCCTGGCTTGAGCAGACTGGGTTGGGAGAGGGATCTGTGGGAGGACTTGCGGGGAGGTGGGTAAGAAATGCTAGGTGCTTCTTACCTATGTAAGAAACGAATTTCCATGATTTCCTTAAATCGAAGAACTGGTTACCTCTGGGTCTGCATGCAGGAGAATCTCCGTCAAGGAATCTGGAGGAATTTTCCTTGACTCCTTGGACCCCTGTCGTTTTTATTTACAGTCTCCAATTCAAAACTGGGGAAAGCAGCTGTTGCAGAAGAACATCTTCTACAGATTAACAATAGCACCCCCAGCCTCCTATGCACATAAAATGGCCTGCTGCAGGCAGGCTCCTCCGGGGGTGCTGGAAATACTTGAAGGGTTGAAGACCAGGGGGAAGCAGACAGAAATCACTGGCCCGCCCATCTCAACACCAACCCACCCCTGCTGGATTGGGAGAATGGTTTTCAAGGGGCTGGAACCTGCCCTTCCTAACTTCCAGATGATTCATAAACGTTAAGGAGCACTGTGCCAGAGAAGAGGGGAGGACTTGGCCATGACCATGTTCCTTCTCAAGAAACTGAGAAGGAAGAAATGGGAAGAGATAGGAAATGTCCCAAGGAGATTTCAGTGTATGGTTTTGATCCAAACGGGTAAACTTGTGACCTATGTACTCACCAAATCATTTAATGTGAACTCACCATGGACTCACAGAATCTTCAAATGCATTATTCGAACAGAACATTTATGAAATAGAAATTTAGGGGTCCTTTGCGAAAATCTTAGAATCATGATCTTGGAAATTCTAATCCCATAATGCTAGGTATTTGGTCTCGGCCACAGGAGTAGCTTGATATTGACAAAGTTGGAGAAAACAATCAGAATTCTAGAAGAATGAGGTCACAGACACAAGACATGGAAGATGAGAAAATCCTGAGATAAGAAGGCTTTTAGCCATAGTCGTTGCAGCTTAAAAGTAGAGGATCATAAAGTCATAGGACTAACCATTAAAGCATACAATCATGAACATTAGGATAATTATTAGAATCAGATTATCTGAGCTACAGAATAGCGGATCCAGCACTAACATTTTAGAATTAAGGAAGGAGAGAGTTGTGGATTTACAAGATTCAAATTCTTCCAGTCAAACATTCCTACACAGGAATTCAAATTAAATAATATATAACTTAGAGTGGAAAAAAAAAAAAAAACTAGAGAAACTGGCAGCTTCAAGAGTGGCATCACATTTTCAGGCACAAAATCTTAGTGTCCCCGGTTTTTTTATTTGTTTGTTTTTGTTTGTTTGTTTGTTTTAAGAGACCTGGTCTCCCTCTGCTGCGCAGTATGGAACGCTGTGACTACTCACAGGCACAATGATTGTGCACTACAGCCTGGAACTCCTGGGCTCAAGCGATCTTCCTGCCTTAGCGTCAAGTAGTTGGGACTACAGGCTCCCGCCACGGTGCCTGGTTTAGCCCCAGTATCTTAATACATAGGTTTTTAGACTTTGACTAGAAGCTTAAGCCAAAGGAATATAAGCACAGTCCAAGCTAGACTCCCAGTCATGGAATCTTCGAATTACAGGATCGCATTCTCTAGATATACGGAATCACGTTAGAACAGCGGTTGTCCAGAATTTAAAATCTGGGTATCTGAACCTCAGAATCTTGAAAAAGTTACTGAGAGCCACGAAATCCCGTATTACAAGGTGCCTATAACATAATCCAGTTAAAATTTTAAAATTTCATGTTTTTTTCCCTTTGTAAAAACGAAACAGGACGAAATATGGTTTTTTGCTTCTTCATTACTTGGGAAGAAGGAAACCAGGAGTTTTGTTTAGCGAGTGCAAAGCCCCTCTCCCTTCGTTCGACCAACCCTCTGCCGGGGAAGGTTGTCAAGCAAACGCTTTGAGCGTTTCCACACCCCGGGTCGACGGAGCGAGGATCTGGGCTTTGCCTCGCTCTTCCGAAGACAGCTGCCCAACGCTTGGCCGGGCTAAGCCTGCCCTCAGCTCACCGCCACAAAGAACGCGACTAAAACCCTGGAAGGCGTGCCACCCGTTACCGGCCAGAACCCTCCTCTTGGGATCGCCCACGCGCTCGCCTGGCGCCCTCCGCGCGGCTCTGCACCCACAGCCCCGGCCCCAGAAAGCTGTGCCCGGACTGGAGCCATGGGAACCCGCGCCAAGACCCGGAATCCTACGGGTAGCAGGGGCCTCGGAGATCAGCACACGCCCTCCAGCCGATATTTAACAGAGTAGAACACTGAGGCCCTGCGAGAGGACAAAGACAGGCTCTGGATCTCCCAGTGAATTGCCAGGGAGCGATCTCAGGTTAGGACCAAGTCCCGGCTCAGGGACAGCAGGAAAGGAACTCAGAAATTGGACACCCATGAAGTAAACGTGTCCCGACTGCCCGCCCCTTCCCCGGAGACGCGCCCACCAGGCCACAGCTCTCTTCTCACTCCCCTATCACCTGCAGCCCTCACTTCCCGCTGCGGGAAGGGGCTGCTTGGCTGTCTCTGGGGGTCTTCAGAGCTACCCTGGCCCCGGGGGATTGGAGGAGGAGGTTACCTATCCTGCGTCGTCTTTAATCCGTGCGCCACTATCCATCAAATAGAGACAGGTCCTGGGCCTCTCAAAGACGGATGATTGGGAGTGGGGAGTGGCCTAACCCTAAATATCTACCACGTAAGGACTCTTGAGATACCCAAACCCCGTACAGTCGAGGTATCTAGTGCCCAAAAAGGGAAAGTGGCTACCTCTACCACACAGCTGGGAAGTGCAGTCCTAAGAGACGCAGGTTGGAGACTCCACTAAGCGGAGAAGTCGCAGTGGGGCCATGGCAAGTCACCTTCCCTTTCGGGCCTAGGAATACTCATTCGAAAGATGGGGGGACTGGAGTGCCGAGTGGCTGTGGCAGTCACGATTGGGGTTCGGAAACCATCCCGAAAGGCCCTGGGAGCCGGTCTCCCGGAACTTCTCCCTCCCCATTCCCACAAAAACCAAGCTCCCTCTCGGCCAATTCTCACCCTCTCAGGACAAAAAAGTGAGATGTGCCCGTCCTTTCACCGCGAATCCCAGCCCTTTGCAGAGACCTGAAAAATCCGAAAACTCCGAGTTCGGGCGCCGAGGTCTCCCGAGCCGGTTCCTGAACTCTCCGGGCCTCAGTCTCCCGATCGGGGCGCAGAGGGGACCAACCCGGGGGATCTCCAAGCGCCCTCCCCGCCCTGACGTTGTGGGGCTCCTACCGCGCCACCACAGCTGCTCCTACCTGGGGAGGTGCGCCCGAGCCCCGGGGGGCGGGCAGTTGGGGGGCGGGCAGGGAACCGGTGACGCCCCACGCTTCCTGGCGCCTTTAAGGAGGAGAAGCCGGCGGAGGGAGGAGCCGGTCCCGGTGTGTGCAGGGAAGCTCCTCGCCAGCGGTCCGCAGGGCTGGAGACCCACGCCGTGGAGAGGACCAACCTCAGGTGGCCCCGCCTGGGCCCGCGCCCCGACCTCGCTGCCCCCGCCTAGCCTCTCTGCCCGTAGCGCAGACCGCCGCCTTGGCCTCGGGGGTAGGGCATGGGCGGCCCCCGCCAGATCTCCCGGCGCCTGTACTAACTGACCTGGCTCTGGCCTTCGAGCCCGAAGCCTCTTCTGCACGCACAACGTAGGCAGTAATCCTGAAACCAGCGGGCACCACAGACCAGCTGCAGCCACCCCAACCCAGGGATCACTTCCGGACCCCTAGACCGCCCGGCACCAGCGCGCACGGTACCCTTCAGCCGGCGACCAGAGTCCAGTCCCAGTCGCGAGGCCACCGCCGCTGCCCGCCTCGAGCTGCACCACGCGGGCTGAGCCGTCGGCGAGCGGGTCACTCCCGAGCTTCTGTCTGCACCGCGCCAGACCCAGACGACGGACGCCGAGCCTCCAGCGCGCGCCAGCCTGGGGCGCCTCTCCGGGCCAGCCTGTGAGGATCCCCTGAGCTCTCCGCAGAGGGGTCGAGCGTCGGTTCCGGGGACCCCAAGCCCGCACCCGCCCCACGACAGCTGCAGGGATCCAGAGCCCGGGGGTGCGGGACCGCCGCGCCATGACGGCCGAGAGCGGGCCGCCACCGCCGCAGCGGGAGGTGCTGGCTGCCGTGAAGGAAGAGCGCGGCCAGACGGCGGCAGGGGCCGGGGTCCCAGGGGAGGCCGCTGGCCGCGGGGCGGGCGGGCGGCGCCGCAAGCGCCCCCTGCAGCGCGGGAAGCCGCCCTACAGCTACATTGCGCTCATTGCCATGGCCATCGCGCACGCGCCCGAGCGCCGCCTCACGCTGGGCGGCATCTACAAGTTCATCACCGAGCGCTTCCCCTTCTACCGCGACAACCCCAAAAAGTGGCAGAATAGCATCCGCCACAACCTCACGCTCAACGACTGCTTCCTCAAGATCCCGCGCGAGGCCGGTCGCCCGGGTAAGGGCAACTACTGGGCGCTCGACCCCAACGCGGAGGACATGTTCGAGAGCGGCAGCTTCCTGCGCCGCCGCAAGCGCTTCAAGCGCTCGGACCTCTCCACCTACCCGGCCTACATGCACGACGCGGCGGCCGCCGCAGCAGCCGCCGCCGCTGCCGCCGCCGCCGCCATCTTCCCGGGCGCAGTGCCCGCCGCGCGCCCGCCCTACCCGGGCGCCGTCTATGCAGGCTACGCACCGCCGTCGCTGGCGGCGCCGCCTCCAGTCTACTACCCCGCGGCGTCGCCCGGCCCTTGCCGCGTCTTCGGCCTGGTTCCTGAGCGGCCGCTCAGTCCAGAGCTGGGGCCCGCACCGTCGGGGTCCGGCGGCTCTTGCGCCTTTGCCTCCGCAGGCGCCCCTGCTACCACCACCGGCTACCAGCCCGCCGGCTGCACCGGAGCCCGGCCGGCCAACCCCTCGGCCTATGCGGCTGCCTACGCGGGCCCCGACGGCGCGTACCCGCAGGGTGCCGGCAGCAGTGGCGGCGTGGAAACCGCGGTGGACTTCTACGGGCGCACGTCGCCCGGCCAGTTCGGAGCGTTGGCGCCGTGCTACAACCCTGGAGGGCAGCTCGGAGGGGCCAGTGCAGGCGCCTACCATGCTCGCCATGCTGCCGCCTATCCCGGTGGCATAGATCGGTTCGTGTCTGCCATGTGAGCCGAGCGTAGAGATGAAAACTCAAGACACGTCGGCTGTTCACACGTTCCCCACAACCTGAGAACAGGAATGGAGAGAGGACTTAATTGGGACCCAAGTGGAAAAGACTGAGCAGGCCACAGAGGCTCGGGTCTCCCCGCGCACAGCGTAGGCACCCGGTGTACTCTGTAAATGGAAGGAGGTGGGGCGAGGCAGCCAGAGCCCTTGGACTGGCACAGGGACCCTCGATGGAGCGAAGCCCCCAAAAGGGATGCTTTCTGGCATTCCATCGGAGAGGGTCCTTGGTGGTAACCAGAGGGCAGCGTAGTGTCAACACCAGAGACCAGGATCCAAATTGTGGGGAATCAGTTTCTGCCTTCCATGTGCTGCCGGAAACTCCGGCCTTTTTACGCGGTTCGGCCTCTAGTGCTTTTAACTGCGTTACTACAATAAAAGGCTCCGGCAGCCAGCGCCTTTCTTCTTAAAGCGAGGACAAATTTGCAAAAGAAGTAGCCTTCTTCTTTTTTAAATGGGAGAAATCTCTGCTCTGGTTGACCTGGGCTGGTTTTCCCTGTCTCTGAGAACTTGAGACCTAGCTCCGAGTTGAACTGTGTCTCAGCGCTCCAGTCCCATCACCTGAACCTTCAGTCTCCACCATCTGTTACACGAGAGGGCTACAGGACTCTACCCACCGCTCCCGGGTTGTCATTCAGGGCCCCATCATCTTGGATGCTGCCTGTGTATTTGGCAGCAATGGTGGACCACCCAGGGCCTCTGAGTAGCCACCCAAAGCTTAGCCGCTGTTCTAGGGAACGGAAAAGAGCTCATGGCCAAGCATCTAACCTAAAGTCCCAGGATTGGCTCCAGGCAGCAATTATATCATAACTTATTGAACTTTTGAGCAGGTTGTGCTGGCAATTTCATAGCTGTTACTGCCCAGTCATAAATCTGGTTTTCCATTATAAGGCAGCTAGAAATACATTCGTTCATTTGTCCACTGTTTCTTGTCATCACGCAGCCCTGGACCCAATGGGTGAACTAAAGTTTAAGGAGATGAGAGGACTCAGGGAGCCCGCTGGTGACACCTTTCAGTAGCTGGGGAGGGCTCTTCCATCCTCAACACCCCCTGCTACACCTCAGCAGCCTCCCCATGCAAAAAGAAAAGAGAAAAATTAAGTTGGGGCTGTCAGTAAAGCGAGCTTTAGAAAGAAACTGGAATTTTAACTTCATTTTGTATCTTGTTTAAGTAGCAGACTCACTAAAATCAGAGAAAGTCCAATAACTCTCCCCCTTTCCCTTGAGAAATCTTTAAGTTTCGATTCTGGAGCAAAAATTTTCAACATTAAATATTTCAGAGGCTCCATTCACAGCTTTCAGATAAACTGGAGTGTTCAGATGGATTGTTTTAATAAAAATGTTTGAGCAAGTGAGTTCTAGCAAGAGAAACTCAGCCTCTTTCTGTATAAACTTAATAAGGAAGGGTCGGGGTGTGAAAAAGAAGATTGTATGAAAAACATTGGTAATTTTTATTTTTTATTTTTGGGACTGCACTATCCTGTTCATGAAGACATGTGAACTTGGTTCAGTCCAAATGGGGATTTGTATAAATCAGTGATCTCCATTAGAAATATGGTGCAAGCCACATATGTAATTTTAAATTTTCTAGTAGCCACATTAATAAAGCAAAAAGAAACAGGTGAGGTTAATTTGAATGATATACTTAACCCAACATAGCAAAAAATTATGATTTCAACATATAATCAACATAAACATTGATAAAAATTGAGATGTTTTACTCTCTTTTCACATGAAAGCTTTACAATTTGGAGTGTTTTACACTTACAGCTTCTCTAAATTTGGACTAGTCACCTGCTAGGTGTTCAGTAGCGACACTGTATTGCACAGTGCGGGTCTAGGTGCTGGCCCTTCCTGGCTTTGGTGGTGGTACCTGGAAGCACATGAGTGCTGACCCTGCCATGCCTGGGCCCAAATTCCAGACCCAGCCTTGTGACCTCGGAAAAGTGCAGGTATTGGGCCGCCCTCCTCTTCCTATGAACCTTTGCAGGTATGGAGTTCAAGGGTTCTCCACCACGCAGCTATACAAGCTGGCTGTCCCAGGTGCAGAGGTCAGGATGACTTGCCTGGTTGGGAAGCATGGGAAAGTAAGAGTCCTCCACCCAGGAGTTTTGTTCTGGGCTGTGGAAGAGCCCAGGCGAGGGACTGGGGCTGAAGAAGGCTGGTTTTTGCACCTAGTTTGTGCTACAGTTGAGCCTTTCTGTTTCCTAATTAGCAAGTCCAGTGCTTTGACAGCACCATTAATCTTAAGCCAGTCCCTTCTTCTCTCGGGGGTCGTCATTTGTGAAATGGGAATTTGTGACTGCTACCTCAGATAATTTTCCTGAAGTTAAACGAGAGGTGAAAAGTGCTTTGTAAACTGTAAAGCGCAGGGTCATAGCAGGGTCGAAAGGCTTTAAATACGCGCTGCCTTCTAACAGAGCCTTCTGGAGTGTCGCGATAAAGCCCCGGGAAGGAGAAAGACAGGGTGGGAAAGAGTGGGCGTTTTCGTCCCCCATTCTACTTGTCAACTTGGGGGACAGGTAAGATTGTGCCAAAGGTGAGGGTCAGCACCAGGAGAGAGAGGACGCTGCGGGGAGGGACCTGGGTGTGTGCTTCAGGAACCCCAAGGGACACGGAGACGCGCGAGGGTTGGGATCAAGGCATTGAAGACAGAGCGACAGCCCTTCTCGGCCTCCCGCCTAGACACCTAGAGCTCGCGCACTGCCCAGGCTGGCTGGGAATGGGCGCCGCACAGAGGAGCGAGTACCTTGGAGACAGTGCGCCCCGCCAGGGGCCTCACCCACAGCGGGTTCGCGGGCGGCCCCCTTAACCCGCGTGGCTGTGGGATCCTGAGAACATTCCGCTGTATGTCTTGAAACTTTCTAACCCTAGGAATTTGCAAACCTCTCCCAGTCCCTCATCTAGGGGCTCAGAGACTGGAGGTGCCTTTCTTTTTTATTTTTTTCTTCTTCATTTTATGAACACAGAAAAATCGTTTGTCCCTCTCCGGGCCCTGCACCAGCCAGCGTCGTGTGCAGGCGCCCCCGGGCCGTGGATAATTAGACGCGTTCTTCCCTAATTGCCCAAGGCTCGTTAGAATTCTCCCTAGAGCTGTATCATGTATTTTCTTTCAAATTAACTTTGCTTGCAATTAAGCTTAGGGAACCAGCAACAAAAGCAGACGTGGCCCGAGGTCGTTCACTGCGAAAATGGATTAGAGAACCTTCTTCCCCAATTTAAGGGGAAAGATTCCTGCGGCCAGCGCTTTGGGGAAAGTGCCCCGACCGCAGAGGCGACGACAGGGGAGCAGGAAGCTGCTCACGGGAGTCGGCGTTGGCGGCAGCGGTGGCCTTCCTCATCTGGGCGATGTGGGCTCCGAGAGGAGTCAGGATAACGTCCTCGAAATGACTTCTGTATGGTTTGAGCCCAACTACACACCCATGACTTGGAGCTGCCCTGTGGAGTTACAGTTTACCAAACACATTCATGAACATAATCTCATTTACTAAGAACTTTGTGAGAATTTTCTTTTACTAAAATGTTTTCTTATTACAAAATCAGTACGTGTTCATTGTTTTAAAAGAAATAACAGGTAAGAAAAATAAAGAGGGAAGGCAATAACAGCAAAAAAATTAAAAAAAAAAAAAAAACTCTGGGGTTGGGGACCCAAAGGAACCCATAGTTGGCCCAGAGAATACGCAGTTAACGCTTAAGTATATATCTTTTCTGGAGTTTGTTTTTGCTTTTGTTTTTTCCCCTGTACAGGAGGCCTGAGTCTTGACTTTGTCACTAAATTGCTGTGAGGTCTTGAACAAGTTCCTTCTGGCACGGGGTGGGCCTGTTTCCCCTTCTATAAAATTGGGTGCAGGTCCCCTTTTACCCTTTCATATTTTCTAACGCCTCTTCCTTTGGTCACTTGAATGCAAGATGCACTTCTGCAAGGGCCAGGAGCAAGGCTTGGGGGCAAAGGGAGGCAAGCCCTCCCTGTTGGTTTACACACGAGATGGAGGTCAGTTGCAAGGACATTCCCAGGGAATCTGGGAGTTTGCTAGAAATGCTGGTTCTCTGGCCTCACCCCAGACCTCCTAGACCAGAACCTACCTTTCTATAAGACCCTTAGACGATTCCTATGCCCTGGGCAAAGAGGAAGAACTTTGAAAAAAAATGTGTTATTGAGCTTAGAGATGCCAGAATAACTTCAAGAAGCCTCCTGTTTCTGGCCGGAACCCCAGCTAACGCTCCAGCGCTATCTTATGGCTCTGCCTGCAGAGAGCAGAGAGGGCAGGGTGGCAAGGGGACAGAGCTGGAGCGGAGTGCTTCATCTCCTCCTTTGGATACTTTCTGAGTCTTGGAGTCCTAGCCCTTAGACTGCACCTCATCTCCTGTTTCCAGCTATATGGGTGACTGTGACAATGACATTCAACAAGGGCATATCTGAACCCATCTTGAAAGCTGGGGTGACAGAGCCAGGGCAGGAAGCTAGGTCCTGACTCCAGGCTGAGGCACTGTAGGGACCTTGGGTTCGATCTCTATACCCTCCCTAAGCAGCAGTCAATTGCCTGAGTATAGAACAAACTTTGCCTCTGACCCCTCAGCTCCAGCCCCAAGTCTGGGGTAGTTGAGGGTTTAGGAGAAAAATTAAACTTTCTGTTCAGGACACAATGGCCAACTGGAAGGGATCCATGTCTCCAAGTCAGTCTGGGCTGAGGGATCCTCTAGTAGAAAGCCTAAGGTCCTCAGTGCCCTAAGGAACCCTCCCCTGCCTTGAACACATATGAGCTTGGCTTTCTGTGTATGCTCAGCCTATTCCTGAGGGTAGACATGACAAGATAACTAGGGGGAAATGTCCCTGATGAAAAGCAGTTCAGACAGGGGCATGTACCATGAAGGATGGGGCAGAGGCCCAGATTGGGAAAGCATGTTCCCAGGATCACATGGCACCACACGGGGAGAACCAGGACTCTCATCTCAATGCTAGTATAAGTTCCCAATAGGAATAAATAGGAATACTGTGTGTGTGGAGCCTCCATAGAGCCAAAGAAGTGACTTGTGACTTGCCCAAGATATGACAGCTATAAGTGTCCAAGCTGGATTAGAACCTATGCCTCCCCCAGTGGAGACTGCATTTGATTATCATCTTAATGAAGGTAATATGGAAGTAAAAGTAATTTGGTGAGGATGTGAAGGTAAGGGCTAAGGAATGGGGATGGACTGCAGCGTGAGGGATGGACTTCCCTGTTAAATAAATAGCTTAGAACTACCTAGAGAGAAAGTAGTGTATTTAGTGCTTCTCAGGTCAAACTAAGCAGTGAACAAAATTTTAAATGGGATGGACAGGGTGGGGGCGAGATGGAAGGCCCTTAATGAGTTCTGCTCTCCTGCCCCTGCCCTGTCTCCAACATCTCCTCTCCCTGGCTGAGGCCAAAGCCAGCCTTTGCAGAACCCCTGGCATGGTCCTCAATGCGTGGCCTCAAAAAGGGAATGCTGTCTGCTCCCTGTGGAGTTCCTGATTCCCTCTGCCAGCCCCACACTCCCTCTTCTGAGAGCGGAAGCTCAGATTTCCAGCTCAGCCTGGAAGGGTTAACCAGGAAGCAGCTAGTCAGAGAGGCCCAGGGAACAGCTGTCAGCCCCTCCCAGGGTGAGGAAGAGATTGGGAAGCCAGAATCGGGGTGGATCTCAGCCATGGGGCACAGCACCAGTTTATCTCACTATCTGAGAACCTGGAGCAGCTTCTCAAGTGGGGGTGGTCAAGGCAAAGTCCCAGCCATGGTTTCTCAGGCATGAAGGTGCTCTGCAACCAGGCAATAAATTGAGAGCCACCACCTCCCAGGACTCAACTCCTGCCTCTGCTCATGGCCCCAGCAGCCAGCCAGGGCCTCCCAAGAGTACTGCTGCCTCCATTCTGTCCCTGCTGCCAGCTTACCTCCCTGAAGCTGAGCTCCAGTCCTGTGGAGAAGGCTCCCTGCTGTCTGCAGTAGAACGCTTCAATGCCTCACCTGGCACTTTGGACCCTCAGTGATCCTTATGTCAAACTTCTTGCCAGCCACCTCTCCCATAGCTGCCTTCCCACACCCCTAGGCTGCAGCCAACACACCACTTGCTATTCCCTGTCACTCCCATGTGTTCCTGTCATCATGAATTTTCCCTGACCATTGCCTCTCCAGGAACCACCTAACTCCTTGTCACGCCTCCACAGCCACCAGCCCTGTAGGACCCTGTCATCTCTCCCGGATCACAATGCCAGCTCCCTAACAGGACCCCCGCTTCCTCCCCTGCTCCCTTGGCAGTTTCCCCTACAGCAGCCAATGTGTGACCCAGCTCAAAAGCCAACTAGACCATGTCACTCTCTCACGGAGGCCCGGACCTCGGGACCAGGGAGTGCAATTAGGAACATGGCATTTCCATGAGCAGTCCTGTGAAGGGTTTCTCACACTATGAAAAAAACTACATTTAATATGAGCGTTTTCAAAATTTTCCACTCCCACATCATAACACATTCTTTTATCCCAACTTTTTGTCAAAACCTCCCACAACTATTCAACCTTGTGTGAACTGGGGTCTACCCTCATTTTCCCTGCACAGGTGCTCATAAAGAAAGAATGGTGTCCTCTCCTGGGAACTGTGGTCAGGGCTTTTGATGGCATGGACCAGATGGACCATGCTGAGAACAACTGTCCAGTGGGCAACTCCAGACAGGCATGAAACAATCCACCCTCCTTCTGGCATATAAATATTGGCTTATTTTGTTATCTGGGAAGAAAGTGTGCTAGACGCTGTTAATTGTCTACCCACCCATCTTCTTCACTTCTTTGCTCACAAAAACCTGGTTTTGCTCAGGTTTCAATTGGTTGTGTCTTATCCCTTGGTGATGAATCCTGACTTGGATAAGGTAAGCGCAGTCACTATCCATCACTCTTGTCAGAGACTGATTTGGAAACAGGTATAGGATACTTTCTGGGCCAATGAGATGTTTAGGAAAGTCTGCTGTGGACTTCTGGAACACATTTATTTGGTCTTAACAAAAAAGATGGGAAGAGAAACAGCCCTTTTCTACCTCTGGATATTGAGTGTGACAACCTGGAAGTGTGGCAGCCATGTGGGACCTGGAGGCACCAGCCTAAGAGAACATAGTAGTCTGTTGAGGATGAGGATGGCAGGGCAGAGAGGTGGGGAGGGCCTGGGGACCTGATGACATCACTGAGTGCTGAGAAGCTAACTCTGCAACTGTTCAACCATTCATGGTCCCTGGAGGCTCCTGTTGCTAGGGATAACAAATGTCCTCCAAGTTTAAGACTTTCCTTGGGCTTTCCATTACTTGCAGTTAACTGTATCCTAACTGGCCAGGCATGGTGGCTCACGCCTGTAATCCCAGCACTTTGGGAGGCCAAGGCAGGTGGATCACTTGAGGTCAGGAGTTCGAGACCGGCCTGACCAACATGGTGAAACTCCATCTCTACGGAAAACACAAAAATTAACCGGGCATGGTGGTAATTACATACTTGTAATCCCATCTACTCAGGAGGCTGAGGCAGGAGAATCGCCTGAATCTGGGAGACAGAGGTTGCGGTAAGCCGAGATCGCACCACTGTGCTCCAGCCTGGGTGACAGAGCCAGACTTTGTCTCAAAAACAACAATGACAACAACAACAGCAACAACAAACAAATGTATCCTAACTGATACAGAAGGTGACCATGACAGGGCAGGGGAAAACTGATTCTTGATTTATTCCCTTTGAGACTTCTCTTGGCTTCTTATAAATAAATGTGCAACTAAGAGATTATCTAGCCCTACCCCTTGTTTTATGGAAGAGAAACCAGAGAAAGTAGCTTTCCATGGTTACAGTGAGTTCTCATTGTAGATCCTAGTTCAGGGCCCTTCCACAGCTCCAGGGGTTCAGCAGGAACAAAACTAATAATCTCAACATTTTCCAAAAGCCATTTTGTTCAGGGGGTACAAGGCGTCTTCACAGGTATTATCTCTTTGGATCCTCACAGCTTCCCTGGGAAGCAGCAGGTTTCAAATTCACCCTTTTCAGGTGAAGAAACTAAGGTCCAAGAAAAGGGGGTAATGAGCTCAAGGTGATGTGACCGTTGCACACAGGAGGGACCAACCCTCAACCGGGGTGTAACAAATCCTCAGTAAAATGAACCAGAAATCTGAGGCCCCTTCCTCCCTGGATGTGGGAATCAGGAGGCTGGGAGAATCGCCTGCTAGTGTTGACTGGAGCTTGGGAATCCTCTGGCTTCGAGCCTCTGAGTAGGATGGATTATCCACACGCCCCCAGCTTATCTCCACAGGGCATGTAAGGCTTAAAGATAATGTCTTTGAGTGTGTGGGTCCAGTTGCTTCAGATCCAACAAAGTAGGATGGTTAGTGACCAAGCTGAAAGGAACTGGCTTTTGCTAAAAACAAGCCCTGCCATTGTGGGACTCCTGTCACCCCACCCAGAACCCTCCCAGCTTCAGCTAGGGTTGGTTCCACCAAAGCAAAAGCTGCAGGAGCAGGCCTGTAGTTTACAGAACACCTGGGAGAGGCTGTGGGTAGCTGGGTAATTTCCAAATTAATTGCAGGAGAAAACTAACAAAACAATCTGCAGGCTAAGCATCCCGGGAGCTCACCCATGAGACTGACAGCCTGGAATCCAGCAAGTACAATGCCGCCGACCACAGACAGGAGGGCCCTTCCTCCTTTCGGGGAGGAGGGCTGACTTCCAACAAGGACCGGTCTGGGCCTGCAGCTGGGCCAAGAGGAAAGCAAAACTCTAGAACCAAAACAGCCTTTCCACCCAAAACCAAACTACAATGAACATAAGCAGCTTTCCCGGAACTGCAAGTTTGGTTAGACCGGAGAATGATCCCCTAATGAACGCCTTGTTTTCTCAGCAAGGGACTTTTGGGCCTCATTTTGAAAATTTCTTCCTAAATTCAACCTCAGGAAACTAAGGCTGCTCCCACTGCCCCCTGCAGACTATACACACAGGCATGAAATGAGCCTGAAGCCTCTGCTGTCCTCCTTTTTTTTCTTTTCTTTTCTTTCTTTCTTTTTTTTTTTTTTTTGAGATGGAGTCTCACTTTGTGGTCCAGGCTGGAGTGCAGTGGCACGATCTTGGCTCACTGCAACCTACACCTCCTGAGTTCAAGTGATTCTCCTGTCTCAGCCTCCTAAGTAGCTGGGATTACAGGCGCCTGCCACTACGCCCAGCTAATTTTTGTATTTTCAGTAGAGATGGGGTTTTGCCATGTTAGCCAGGCTGTTCTCAAACTTCTGACCTCAGGTGATCTGCCCGCCTCAGTCTCCCAAAGTGCTAGGATTACAGGTGTGAGCCACGGCCTGCTGTACTCTTCATAACCATCAAATCTTGCCTTTGTTGATACTTTGCAGCTTCTCAAGAGGCTGTCTGCCTTCATGAGAAAAGCACTGGTTTAAGTTCTGGCTTTGACACCTGAGAAGTCTTAGTGCCCCCAAAAATCCCCTAAGGAAGTAGTAACTATGAACTAGGAATCAGTGGGAGCAGAGTTGAAGCCAGGCAGTCTGGGTCCAGAACTTCTTAGTAGGTGCATGCCACTGTGCCCAGCTCTATGTTTAACCTTTTGAGAAACCACCAAACTTTCCCACAGTGACTGCACCATTTCTCATTCCCGCCAGCAATGCATGAGGATTCCAGTTTCTCCACATTCTTACCAGCACTTGTTATTTTCTGGGGTTTTGTTTGTTTGCTTCTGTTTTCTTATAACCATCCTGGTAAGTGTGCAGAGCTATCTCCTTCTGGTTGTGATTTGCATTTCCCTAATGACTAATAATGTTGAGCATTTTTTCATGTGCTTAGTGGCCTTTTGTATATTTTCTTTGGAAAAATGTCTATTCAAGTCCTTTGCCCATTTTTGAATTAGGTTGTTTTATTGTTACTGAGTTTTAGATGTTGTTTATGTATTTTGAATATTAATTCCTTATCAGGTATATGCTTTACAAATATTTTCTCTCATTTACTAGGTCATCTTTTTCACTTTTTTTTTTTTTTTTTTTTTTTTTTAGACAGAGTCTCGCTCTGTCACCCAGGCTGGAGTGCAGTGGCGCGATCTTGGCTCACTGCAAACTCCACCTCCCGGGTTCACACCATTCTCCTGCCTCAGCCTCCTGAGTAGCTGGGACTACAGGCGCCCGCTATCATGCCTGGCTAATTTTTTGTATTTTTAGTAGAGATGGGGTTTCACCGTGTTAGCCAGGATGGTCTCCATCTCTTGACCTCGTGATCTGCCCGCCTCAGCCTCCCAAAGTGTTCGGATTACAGGCGTGAGCCACTGCGCCCAGCCTTCACTTTTTGATAGTATTCTTTGATGCACAGAAGTTCTTAACCTTGATAAAGTTCAATTTTTCTTTTTTGTTTGTTTTCTACTCTTTTAGTGTTATACCCATGAAGTCATTGTCAAATCCAATGTCATGAAGATTTTTCCCAATTTTTCATCTAAAAGTCATATAGCTTTAGCTCTTCAGTTAGGTCTTTGATTAATTTTGAGTTATTTTTTGTATATGGTGTAAAGGACCAAGTTCATTTTTCTGCATGATATATCTGCTTGTCTCAACACCATTTATTGAAAAGATTGTGCTTTCCCTTATGGCAACCTTGAGCAAATCAATTAAATATATACATGAGGGTTTATTTCTGGGCTTTTTGTCCTATTTTATTGGTCTATATGTCTGTCCTTATGCCAGTACTGGTTTTTTGTTTTTTTGTTTTTTTGTTTTTTTCCTTTTCTTAGAGACAGGGTCTTGCTCTATTTCCCAGGGTGCAGTGTAGTGGCACAATCACAGCTCACTGCAGCCTCAAACTCCTGAGCTCAAGGGATCTTCCTGCCTCAGGCTCCTGAGTAGCTAGGACTACAGGTAGACACTACCATACCCGTTTTTTGTTGTTGCTTTTGTTTTCTATTTTTGTAGAGACAGGGTCTCACTATATTGCAAGATCAGGCTAGTCTCAAATTCATGGCTTCAAGTGATCCTCCCACATCAGCCTCCCAAAGTCCTCAAATTACAGACTTCAGCCACTGCGCCTGGACTGCCCATATTGTTTTAATTGCTATAGCATTGTAGTAAGTTTCGAAGTTGGGTAATGTGAAGCTTTCAAGTTTATTTCTCTTTTTCAAGATTCATTTTGGCTATTCAAAATGCAGTTTCATGTGGATGTAAGGATCGCCTTTTCTGTTTCTGTTGGAATTTTGATTGCATTGAATCTGTAGATCACTTTGGGTAGAATAGACATCTTAACAATATTAAGTCTTTCTATCCATGATCAGAGATGTTTTTCCATTTATTTGTGCCTTTAATTTATTTCAGCAATGTTTCAGTCTATGTCTTTCACCTCCTTGGTTAGATGTATTCCTATTCTTTCATTCTTTTAGCTGCTAATGTATTTCATTCTTTGAGCTGCTATTGTAGATGGAATTGCTTTTCTAATTTCCTTCTTAGATTGTTCATTATTGTTGTCTGGCAACGTAGTTGATTTTCTATATTGATATTGTATTTTGCAACTTTGTTGAATTTGTTTAATAGCTCTAGTAACCTTGTGGATTCTTTGGGATTTTCTACATATAAGATCATATCATCTGTGAATAGAGATAGTTTTACCTCTTCTTTTCCAATTTGGCTGCCTTTTATTTCTTTTTCTTTTCTAATAGCTCTGGCTAGAATTTCCAGTACAATGTTGGGCAGCATAAAGCAAGCATTCTTCTCTTGTTCCTGTTCTTAGGGAGAAAGCTTTCAGTTTTTCACCACTAAGCAGATGTTAATGGTGAACTTTTAAATAAATACCCCTTATCATTTTGAGAAATTTTCTCTCTATTCCTAGTTTTCTGAGAGTTTTTCATCATGAAAGGATGTTGGATTTTGTCAAATAATGCAACATCCTTTTCTGCATTGAGATGATCATGCAGTTTCTTCCCCTCTTTATTGTATAAAATTGATGGATTGATTGATTGATTTTCTTATGTTGAACCATCCTTGCATTCCTGAAATAAATCTCACTTGGTCATGCTGAAAATCCTTTTAATTTGCTCTAGGATTTTATCTATTAATATTTTGTTGAGAATTTTTGCATCTATATTCAAAAGGAATATTGGTCTGTAATTTTCTTGTAATGTCTATCTGGCTTTGGTACCAGAGAAATGCTGCCTTCACGGAATGAATTAGAAAGTGTTTCCTCCTCTTCAATTTTATGGAAGAGTTGGTAAGAATTGGTTTTAATTCTTCTTTAAATATTTGATAGAATTCACCAGTGAAGCCATCTGATACCAGACTTATCTTGGTTGGGAGGTTTTTGATCACTGATTCAATCTCTTTACTTGTTAGAGATCTGTTGAGATTTTTGTATTTCTTCTTGAGTCAGTTTAAGTAATTTGTGTATTTCAAGAAGTTTGTCTATTTCTTCTAGGTTGTCTAATGCACTGGCATACAATTGCTCATAGTATTCTCTTATAATCTTTTTTAAAATCTCTGTGAGGTTGGTGGTAATGTCTCCACTTTCATTTCTGCATTTAGTATTTATGGACCATCTTCATTTTTTCTTTGTCAGTCTAGCTAAAGGTTTGTTCATTGTGTTGATCTTTTCAAAGATCCAACTCTTGGTTACATTGATTTTCTCTACTGTTTTTCTATTCTCTATTTGTTAACCTTGATTATTTCCTTTCTTCTGCTAGTTTTGGGTTTAGTTTACTCTACTTTTAGAAAAACTAAAATTTGGGCTGGGCATGGTGGCTCACACCTGTAGTCCCAGCACTTTGGGAGGCTGAGACAGGTGGATCATCTGAGGTCAGGAGTTCAAGATCAGCCTGGCTGACATGATGAAACCCCATCTCTACTAAAAATAAAAAAATTAGCTGGGCATGGTGGTGGGCACCTGTAATCCAAGTTGCTTGGGAAGCTGAGGCAGGAGAATCACTTGAACTTGGGAAGCGGAGGTTGCAGTGAGCTGAGATTGCACCATTGCACTCCATTCTGGGTGACAAGAGCAAAACTCCATCAAAAAAAAAGAAAGAAAGAAAGAAAGAAAGAAAGAAAGAAAGAAAGAAAGAAAGAAAAGAAAAAGTAAAATTTGGTGTAAAATTAGGTTAGTGACTTGGGATCTTTCTCCCTCTTTAATGCAGTTACTTACAGCTATAATTTTTCCTTCTGAGCACTGTTTTCACTGCATTCCATAAGTTTAGGTGTGCTATATATTCATTTTCATTTGTCTCCAAGTATTTTCTAATATCCCTAATATCCAAATAAATGATTTCTTTTTTGACCCATTGGTTGTTTAAGAATAAGTTTTTAAATTTCTATACATTCATGAATTTTCTGTGGGTTTTTGGGGGGTTTTGTTTGTTTGTTTGTTTGTTTTGAGACAGGGTCTCACGCTGTCACCCAGGCTGGAGTGCAGTGGTGTGATCTCAACTCATTGCAATCTCCACCTGCTGGGCTCAAGTGATTCTCATGCCTCAGCCTTCTGAGTAGGTGGGATTACAGGCTTGGGCCACCATGCCTGTCTGATTTTTGTATTTTTGGTAGAGATGGGGTTTCACCATGTTGACCAGGCTGGTCTCAAACTCCTGACCTCAAGCAATCCACTCACCTCGGCCTCCCGAAGTGCTGGGATTACAGGCATGAGCCACCATGCCCAGCCCTGGTTTTATTTTATCAATTTCTAACTTCATCCTTTTTTGGTCAGAGCAGATACTTTGTATGATATCTATTTGTTAAAATCTATTAAGACTTGTTTTGTGGCCTAATATATGGTCTATCCCAGAGAATGTGCTATGTGCACTTGAGAAAAATATGTATTTTACTGTTAGGAAGAGTCATGTGTATATGCCTGTTAGGACTAGTAAATTAATTTTTGTATATGGTATGAGGTAGGGGTTCAAATTCATTCTTTTGTATATGGATATCCATTGTCATGGCAGCATTCGTTGAGGAGACTATTTTTCCCATGGAATGGTCTTGGTACCCTTGTCAAAATTCAATTAGTCATAGGTGTATGGGTTTATTTCTGGACTCCATATTCTATTCCATTCATCTGTATATCTATCCTTACACCAGTATCACTTCAGTAAAGTTTTCTAGTTTAAAAAAAAAAAAAAAAAAAAAACAGCAGATTCAAGCCACTTTCTTCTGGCCTTTAAGTCCAACATTATAATTAGAATGAACTGCTTCCAAAAGGATGTGAATAACACACCTTACAACCTGGACTGAGGTTTTTTCATAATTACACTCATGACTTCTGCTCCAATCTGTGTTTGAACACTCTTTGAGTGAGAGGCAGTGTTTCTTAACATTCTCTTCTTCTGCATATCCAGAACAAATAATACAAAGGGAATCTAGAAACTATCTAACCCCATAGCCAGATCCTTCTGACAATGCTATAGAAAAATTAGGTAGGATATGCCATATTTTAAAGTAGGGCCATGAGTTCAAAAAACAAGTAGCACGTGGACTAGCTGGGGAAGCCACAATGGGTAACAGCATGTGTTTAAAAGACTTTAGCCAATGCTAAGCTCCCTGTGAGTCAGGAATGTCATGAGGCTTCCATAATAATAAACTTCATTTGTAGCAGCATTAAAAGAAATAGAGTGCCCAGAGTGAGGAGGCGATGGTCATACCTGACTTTGCCCTGCTCAGGGTGTCTGAATTGCCCATGAGCTTCACACTTTTTGATGGACATAGATTAACTGGACTATGTCATAGAAGACAAATGGAATGAGGCAGTGGCTACAACCTGTGTCCCAGGAGGAACTGGGTGAATTAGGCTTGTGTAGCCTGAAGAAAGCCAGGCTGGGGTACATTTCCATTTCTTGAAGTGTCTAAGGAGTTTCCAGAGTGGAGAAGGCAGGAGAGGGAGCATAGATAGGATCAATGCTGTGTAGCATCAGATTTCAGCTAATAAAAGGAAGAAGTTTCAGATAATTGGAGACAGCCAAGGGTGAATGTAGCTGCCTCAGGCAGTAACAAGCTCTTCGTTCTGGAGGGGTGTCCAAACAGAGTTGAAAAAGCAGTCAGTGGGGATATTGTAAGGGAATTCATTCACTGGGTGGGGGTTGGGTCCAAATGACTTTCTTTTTTTAAGAAAAAGTCTTGCTCTGTCCCCCAGGCTGCAGTGTGATTCTCCTGCCTCAGTCTCCTAAATAGTTGGGATTACAGGCACGCACCACCACACCCGGCTAATCTTTGTATTTTTAGTAGAGACAGGGTTTCACCATGTTGGCCAGGCTGCTCTCAAACTCCTGACTTCAAGTGATCCACCCACCTCGGCTTCCCAAAGTGCTGGGATTACAGGCGCAAGTCACTGTGCCCAGCCCTCAAATGACTTTTGAAGACTCTTACAGCCCTAAGTCTCTAGGATATCAGGCACCCACTGAAGACTCATCCACATACCCATTCCTTAATTCTACACCCATCCCCTAACAGGCATTCAAGTGGCACTCCAAAGGAACAAGGCATTGCAGGTTTTCTACAGCACTATCAATCAGGGTTCTTTGGTTGCAAGTAAAAAAATAAAAATAAAATTCTGAATAATTAAACAGTAACAGGAACATGTTAGAAGGCATGAGACAGTTCAAAAAACTCAAGGGAGAGCTGAAAAATCAGGCCTCAAAAGAGGATGTAATTCAAAACAGTAGCTAATATGTAGGCTCCACGAACTAATGGATGAGTTGTGAGTCCACTGTCAAGGTAAAGTTGTCACTAACTGAGCCACTGAGCTCACAATTCAGCTTCCAGGGACACTGTGGGGAGTATGTGATATCTCCAATATCACATACTTTCCTTGACTAGTAGGGGACAAAGCACATTGACCAACAGACAGTTCAATCATGACCAAATCCAATAAAGAAGTCTTCCACAAACCAAATGTAAATCAGGAAGATGTTATTAGAAGAAAGGGATCCTGGGCTGGCACCATAAAGGATTTGTGCCTTGCTTTTTTCAGGTTAAGACAGCAGGGACTTGCCAAGGAGACTCTAAAGTCTGTTCCTCCAAACTTTCCCATTGCAGTGAGAGCAATAATTTCCCTGACCCTATAAAAGGCATGCAAAGTGTATCCAGGTCAAGAGCTTGGGTAACATTGACACTTTGAAATGTGGGGACAGATATCTTGGTGGAAAAAGCACTGAGACGTCTGTTTCCATCGGCAAAGAAGACTAAACACTAAAGGAAACAACTAAAATATCTGAATAAAATATCCCTTAAAATGCATTGCTGAGTAGGCAAGAAATTTTTAAAAATGCACAGAGGCCCAAAATGAAATGAAATCGGGAATTCTTAGAAATGAGCAAGCCGTAATTGCCCTGAGGGTAGCTGCCAATCCCGGAGGCTCAGCACTGTTTTGTAGGCTTTTTGAGGTACAAGAGACAAGAAATACTCATCGAGGGCCTGTTCAAGGTAGAGAATGTACAACAAGACTATACAAAACTTGAGATTTCCAAAGGTCTACATACTCAGAGTAGAGGTGAATGAATATAAGCATATTTTCTTTTTGCCTTGTATATCCCAGACTTGGAGCTGAAAATGACCCAAAAGTGCCACAGGGGACAAACCAAAATGCCCCCAAAAGCCTCCTCTAGTCAAATAAGCAGAACAGGGGAAGCCTAGCAAGATGGAAAACTTTTAGACAATAACTGCTCCCCTCTAGCCAAACACTACAGAAAACTGTGACCCCAGGCATAACCACACCAAAAAGGTCAAGTGAGGAGCCTAGGCACAACTTCGTGCTGCTGTGATAGGCTAAATGATGGTCCTCACAGATATCCAGGCCCTCTGAAACTATAAAAATTCTAGAAGATAACATTGGAAAAACCCTTCTGGACATTGGCTTAGGTAAGGATTTCATGACCAAGAATCCAAAAGCAAATGCAATAAAAAGAAAGATAAATAGTTGAGACTTAATTAAACTAAAGAGCTTTTGCACAGCAAAAAGAACAGTCAGCAGAGTAAACAGACAACCCACAGAGTGGGAGAAAAATCTTCACAATCTATACATCTGACAAAGGACTAGTATCCAAAATATACAACAAACTCAAACAAATTAGCAAGAAAAAAACAAACAATCTCATCAAAAAGTGGGCTAAGAGCATGATTAGATAATTCTCAAAAGAAGATATGCAAATGGTCAACAAACATATAAAAATTCTCAACATTACTAATGATCAGGGAAATGCAAATCAAAATCACAATGCAATACCACCTTACTTCCACAAGAATGACCATAATCAAAAAAATAAAAAAAAATAGATGTTGGCATGGGTAGAGTGAAAAGGGAAAATATACTTCTACACTGCTGGTGGAAATGTAAACTAGAACAATCACTATGGAAAACAGTGTGGAGATTCCTTAAAGAACTAAAAGTAGAGCTACCATTTCATTCAGTTATTCCACTATTGGGTATATATGCAGAGGAAAAGAAGTCACTATATGAAAAAGACACTTGCACATGCATGTTTATAGCAACACAATTTGCAATTGCAAAAATGTGTAACCAGCCCAAATGTCCATCAGTAAACAAGTGGATAAAGAAACTGTGATATATATAGATATATATATCTATATATATGTTGGAATACTACTCAGCCATAAAAAGGAATGAATTGATGGCATTTGCAGCAACATTGATGGGATTGGAGACTATCGTTCTAAGTGAAGCAACTCAGAAATGGAAAACCAAACATCATATGTTGTCACTCATAAGTGAGAGCTAAGCTATGAGGATGCAAAGGCATAAGAATGATACAGTGGACTTTGGGGACTCTGGGGGAAAGAGTGGAAAGGAGGTGAGGGATAAAAGACTACACATTAGGTTCAGTGTATACTGCTCAGGTGATGGATACACCAAAATCTTACAAATCACCACTAAAGCAATCACACATGTAACAAATACCACCTGTTCCCCAAAAATCCATGGAAATAAAAAAATGAAAACAAAACAAAACAAAACAAAAACCACAACTGAATGATCCTCCACCAAAAATAAAATAAAATAAAATAAAATTTAAAATATGACGCCATACTAAAACAAACAAACAAAAAGGATATCCAGGTCCTAATCCCTGGAACCTGTGAATGTTACTTTGTGGCAAAAGGGACTTAATAAATGTGAGTGATAATTTTCTAATGGAGAGATTACACTGGATTATTTAGGTAGACATTAATGTCATCACAAATGTTCTTATAAGAGGGAAGTGGAGGCCAGGTACAGTGGCTCACACCCATAATCCCAGCACTTTGGAAGCCAAGGAGGGAGGATCAGTTGCCAACCTGAGCAACAAAGACCCTGTCTCTATAAAAAAGAAAAAAAAATTTAATTAGCCAGGTGTGGTGGTGCATGGCTGTAGTCCCAGCTACTTGGGAGACTGAGGTAGAAGGATATCTTGAGCCCAGGATTTCGAGGCTGCAGTGCTCAAGGATTGAGCCACTGCACTCCAGCCCAGGCAAAAGAACAAGATCTGTCTCTAAAATTTAAAAAATAATAATAATTAAAAAAGAAAGAAGCAGAAGATTTTATACCCCCAAAATCAAGATGTTATGATGAAAGCAAGAGATTGCAGTGATGTGGCCATGAACAAAGGAAAATTTACAACCTCCAGAAGTTGGAAGAGACAAGGAACAGGTTCTCCCCTGGGACTTCCAGAATGGCAAGAACTAGCCTTTCTGACACATTGATTTTAGCCCAGCGAAACTGATTTTGTGCTTCTGACCTCTAGAACTACGAGAGAATAAATATGTGAGAGGTTTTTGTTTTTGTGTTTGTTTGTTTGTTTTTGAGACAAGGTTCACTCTGTTGCCCAGGCTGGAGTACAGTGGCTCAGTCATGGCTCACTGCAGCCTCAGCCTCCTGGACCCAAGCAGTCGTTCCACCTCAGCTTTCTGAGAAGCTGGGACCAGAGGTAAGTGCCACTACATCCGGCTATTTAAAAAAAAAAGAAAAAAAAAACCATAGAGATAGGGTCACCCTATGTTGCCCAGGCTGGTTTCAAACTCCTGACCACAAGCGATTTCTTCACCCTGGCCTCCCAAAGTGTTGTGATTATAGGTGTGAGCCACGGTATCCAGCCAATGTGTCGTTTTAAGCCACGGAGTTTGTGGTAATTTGGTTTAGCAGATGTATAAAACTAATATAGATATCCATAAGAAACTCACTTCAAATGTAACAATATAAGCAAGTTGAAAATAAAAGGATCGCCGGGCACGGTGGCTCAAGCCTGTAATCCCAGCACTTTGGGAGGCCGAGACGGGTGGATCACGAGGTCAGGAGATCGAGACCATCCTGGCTAACACGGTGAAACCCGTTTCTACTAAAAAATATAAAAAACCAGCCGGGCGAGGTGGCGGGCGCCTGTAGTCCAGCTACTCGGGAGGCTGAGGCAGGAGAATGGCGTAAACTCGGGAGGCGGAGCTTGCAGTGAGCTGAGATCCGGCCACTGCACTCCAGAACGGGAGACAGAGCGAGACTCCGTCTCAAAAAAAAAAAAAAAGAAAAAGAAAAAAAAGAAAAGAAAAGGATCAAAAATATGTATCGTGCAAACATTCATTAAAAGAAAACAGGAGGGCTATATTAATATCTAATAAAGTAGACTTCAGAAGTAAAGAAAATTACAGGAACAGAGAGAGACGTTACATAATGTTAAAAGGGTAAACTAACCAAGAACACGTATCAACCCTAAATGTGTATGCACCAAAAAACAGCCATAAAATATATAAGGCAAAAAATGATAGAACTGAAAGGAGAAAAAGACAAATTTGCAGTAATAATTGGAGACTTGAACACCCATCTATCAACAATTGATAGAACAACTAGAAAGAAAATCAGCAAGAATATAGAACTCAACAGTAGCAACAACAAGATCTAACCAACATTTATAGAACACTCCACCTAAAAGCAGAATACATATGCTTTTCAAGTGCCTATGAAACATGTATTAGCATAGACCATATCTTGGTCCATTAAAAGAAAATAAAAGATAATTGAAATCTTACAGAGTGAGTTCTCCAAAGTCTTCAGAAGTTCTCTGAGACAGATAATAAGAAAATCTCTACACACTTAGAAAATTCTAATTAGTCCATGGGTCAAAGAGAAAGTTTCAGAAATATTAGAAAGGGAAAAGCATGAAAGTGAATGAAAATAAAGATACAACATATCAAAATTTACAGGACACAGCTAAAGCAGTCTTGAAAGGGAAATTTGTAGCATTGAAGGCATACATTAGAAAAGAAGAAAAATCTCAAATCAATAACCTAAACTCCCACTTTGACTTAGTCCATTTTGTGCTGCTATGTAACAGAATACCTGAGACTGGGTTATTTACAATGAACAGAAATGTATTGGCTCATGGTTCTGGAAGCTGTGAAGTCCAAGATTGAGGGGCCAGCATGGGTGAGGGCATTCTTGCTGTGTCATCTCATGGTGGAAGGGCAAAGAGAGAGCAAGAGTGGGCTGAACTCATCCTTTCATAAGGAACCCATTTCCGAGATAAGAGCATGAATGCTCACAAGGGCAGTGAGCCTGACCCAAACACTTCCCATTAGGCCCTACCTTTTAACACAGCTGCACTGGGAATCAAGTTTTCAATACATGAGCTTTGTGGGACACGTTCAAACCATAGCACACCTCAAGAAGGTGGAAAAAGAAAAAAAATCCCAAAGCAAATAGAAAGAAAGAAAGAATCAAGAGCAGAAATCAATGTAATTGAAAAAAAGGAAAACAACACAGAAAATACAATATTTCTTCCTTTCCAATCTATATGCTCTTATTTCCTTTTCTTGTCATTTTGCACTGGCTAGATCATTCAGCACAGTGTCAGATAAGTGTGGTGAGAGTGGATATCCTTGCCTGGATCTTGATCTTACAGGAAAACATTCAGTGTTTCACCATTAAGTATAATGTTAGCTGGAGGTTTTTGGTGGATATTCTTTTTTAATTCTAGTACTCTTGCCTTTACATAAATTTTATAATAATCTTTTCTACATTAACAAAAGCTCTTGTTGGGATTTTAATAGAAATTATGTTAAACCTTGTATATCAATTTGGGCATTTTATAGTTTTTAGCATACATTTCCTGGTACAAGTTTTGTCAGATTTATACCTAATAATTTTTTTATTTGAGTGATTATAAATGGTATTATATTTTTAATTTTGATGTCCATTGCTAATATATATAAATCTAATCAATTTTAATGTTTATGTCGTATTCTATGACTTTCCCAGACTTCCTTATTAATTCTAGAAGTTCTAGGCATTATTTACCCAATTTCAAGACTTGTTTTGTAAATAGCTGCAGTAATAAAGACTGTGGTATCAGACAAAAACATAGATCACTAAAACAGACCAGAGAACCCAAAAATTGACTACACAAATATACTTAACTGATTTGGAAAAGATGCAAAATCACTTCAATGGAGAAAAGATAGCATTTTCAACAAATGGTGCTAAACAATTGTACATCCACAGGTTAAAAAAAAAAAAAAACTCAAAGAATCTTAAGTAAGCCTCATACTTTACACAAAACTTAACTTAAAATGGATCATGGACTTAAACGTAAAATGTAAGACTATAAAGCTGTTAGAAAAAAATAGAAGAAAATCTTTGGGATGTAAGGATAGGCAAAAGGTTCTTAAACTTAGCACCAAAAGCGCAATCCATAAAAGGAAAAGTTGCTAAATTTGACTTCATTAAAATTAAAAACATTTGTCTTTGAAAAATCATTTTAAGAGAAAGAAAAGACACGCTACAGACTGACAGAATATTTGCAAACCACATATTTGACAAAAGATTTATATCTAGAATATACAGACAACTCTCAAAACTGAACAGTAAGAAAACAAACAATCCAAGTAGAAAATGGACAAAAAACACAAAAGAGATGTTTCACCCAACAGGATATACAGCTGACAAATAAGCACATTAAAAGATGTTCAACATCAGTAGCCATTAAGGATATGCAAATTAAAACCACAATAGGATAGCAGTGCACCCCTGTAAGAATGGCTAAAATAAAAATACTGGCAAAAAATCAGAGAAACTCGATCACTCATACACTCTGGTAAGCAAGGTAGCAGGGTAGCAGTTTCATTTTTCTTTCTTTCTTTTTTTTTTGTGTGTGTGAGACAGTATCTCACTCTGTCATCCAGGGTGAAGGCAATCATAGCTCACTGCAGCCTTGAACTCCCAGGCTCAAAAGATCTTCTCCCCTTCATCTCCTGAGTAGCTGGGACTACAAGCACCTCCACCACATCCAGCTTAATTTGTCTCTGTGTGTGTGTGTGTGTGTGTGTGTGTAGAGATGAGGTCTCACTGTGTTGCCCTAATTTTCTTTTTGTTTTTGTAGAAACAGAGTCTTTCTATGTTGCCTAGCCTGGTCTCGAACTCCTGGACTCAAGTGATCCACTTGCCTCAGACTCAGGAGTTACTGGGATTGCAGATGTGAGCTACCACACTGGCCTGACAGTTCCTTCTAAAGCAAAACATGCACTGACCATACAATTCATTAGCTGCACACCTGAGAATTTATTCCAGAGAAATGAAGAATTATGTTCACAATAAAACTTGTACTTGAACGTTTATAGAAGCTTTATTTACATAGTGGCAACAAATAATACTGGGAATAAATAGATGTCCTTCAACAGGTTAAATATGGCACATCAGTGGTTAAACTGTGGTACATCCATATCATGAAATACTACTCAGCAATAAAAAAGGAATGAATTGTTGATATATACAACACTTATCTGTAATCTTCAGGGAATTATGCTGAGTGGAAAAAGCCTATTTCAATATATAACATTTATATATCATTGGTGAAATGAAAAAAATATAGAAATGGAGAACAACTTAGTGATTGCCCAGAGTTAAGGAGTGGGTGTGGGTGGGAGGGAAGTGGCTGTGAACATAAAAAGGCAATATGAGTGGTGCTGGACATGTTCCGATATTGATCTATGTAAGTATATCCTGGTTGTGATACTATACTATTGTTTTACAAGAGGCTACCCTTGGGTGAAACTAGGTAAAAGACATAGGATCTCCATGTATTATTTCTTGTAGTGCATGTTAATCTCTAAGCATAAAAAGAAAGTCACTGATGAATACATGCCTTATGATTCCATTCATTAAAAATGCAAAATGGATAAAACTAAATCATATCTTTCTTGTTTAGGGATTCATACCTCTAGGAATGGTGTAAAGAAATACTTTCAATTAGTTTGAAAGATTCGTCATCCAACATCCCCTAACAGCAAGTAGGTTTACTTCTCTTTGAGGGGGGAATAATATAGGAGTTATTAAGAAATTATTTTAGGCAGACAGATAGTAAGGGTAAAGGTTCTCAGTGGAAGTTTTCCCGTTATAAGAAACAACCTCCTCGGCCCCAACCATCTATTTTCTAACAGAAAAGGCAGCTTGAAGGGCCCGGCAGGCAAGCTTTGATATGCAAACATTGGCCATTAGAAACTGGATTCAAGGCGGGCGCGGTGGCTCAAGCCTGTAATCCCAGCACTTTGGGAGGCCGAGACGGGCGGATCACGAGGTCAGGAGATCGAGACCATCCTGGCTAACACGGTGAAACCCCGTCTCTACTAAAAAAAAATACAAAAAACTAGCCGGGCGATGTGGCGGGTGCCTGTAGTCCCAGCTACTCGGGAGGCTGAGGCAGGAGAGTGGCGTAAACCCGGGAGGCGGAGCTTGCAGTGAGCTGAGATCGGGCCACTGCACTCCAGCCTGGGCGACAGAGCGAGACTCCATCTCAAAAAACAAAACAAACAAAAAAAAAAGAAACTGGGTTCACTCTGTATGGTGATTCCCACCATCTTCTCCTTGTCGCCACTTGTGCCAAGTGTGATGGCCACCTCCAGATGTGTTCAGAACATCATGGCGACTTGCATTTGCATATTAAAGGGCTAAGGTGGGAAGGCCAGGTTTTTCATGGGCTATGTGAATGACACACCTGGTCAAACCAATTCCCTGGTCCCTATGCAAACCAGACATTGCCTCCTCCACCCTCCCTATATAATGGACTGCCTTTCTGCTGCACACAGGATTTCTCTTTGTTCCAAGTCCTACTCCCTTGTCTTTGTATGAGGGAGACGCTTTCTTCTTTCTTCCTTCTTTCTTGCCTATTAAACTTTTTGCTCCTTAAAACCAAAAAAATTAAAAAAAAAAAAAAAACTTTTGACTAGTTCAGCACATGCACCAACCAGTCAGAGTGGACACCCAGCCAATCGGAACAAATGCCAGCTGTCAACAACAGGAAACACAGTACTGTACCTGACTTAGTGCAAAGGGGCCTGGGAAATGGAGTTGCTGGCTAAGCAATTGTTGTGCAGTGATGATTCACACCATGGTACCAGATGCACCCATCCTGGTGGACAGCTAGCTGGCCCTGCCTCAAATCACATAAGGTACCACCAACTTCCATCTCAGGTGTCTGCTTTCAACCCCTGCATGTCCCCTAACACTGCACCCTATCATCCAGACCAGCTAGTCCGCCCAAACCATTTCAATGGCAGCAAATGACACACTTCCAGTGTGGTCAAGGAGGGGAAGGTGAGGGAAACTCTCATCTACAATGGATTCTCAAGTCAGCACACCCACCCCAGCCTTCCCGCTCTTTGCTATTAGACAAATGATGAAACTAAGAGAGGAAAAAGGCCCTCCTTGGGATTACCCAGCAAGTCAGGAGCAGTCCAGGACTCTGGCTGCCTGCACAAGGGGACATGTCTGCCCACCTTTCATGGAAGCAGCCCAGGGAATTAGTCCCGATGCCAACGCCTGGCTCTGGAGTTCCTGACACCTTTTCTTGGATCTAGGCCCCTTCAAAAGGAGCATTTCAAATAGGAGCCATCAACACTTACAGAGGGTGGGTCTTAATCCATAAAGGATCATTAGCTTCACCCAAGCGATGGGCCATCCATCAGCACCTCCCCTTCTTCCACCAATTATGTATCTGCTAATTATCCGGGATTAAGAATTGACACGGAGCGACATGGTCATTAACCACATATTTGCACGGCTTATTCATGTTAGTGGGGCTGCTCCATCTCACTGAGTCTAATTGGACATGCCCACAATGCTGCACAACACATTTACATCAACCTGGTTGTCAGCAGCCAATGAAGGACCACAGGATGTGTTTGGTTCCAAAGGGACTTGGCTCTCGGCAGAAGCGTGTTTGCAGGCACACTGGGTGTCTTGGCTTTCTGGCACTGTGGACTACAGCTTAACTCAGAGCATACATTCAATCATTTCTCAAACATTTGTTAGCTCAAGTGCTTTACCAGGCACAGCACTGGCCCCAGGAGGGTCTACAAAGATGAACCGGGCATCATTTCTGCCACCTCGAGGAGGTTTACCTTCTGCTCTCCATGATGTGACTGTCTAGCAGGTCACCTCTTTCCCACCTGGGGCATGTGTGCCATCTACCAGCCCACTCCACATTCTCTGTGCAGGTCTCAGTGCTCTTCCTTCAGCCTGGAATTCTTCTGTCCATCTGGCTCTGTCTGAAGACGCCACCTCCTCTGTGAGGCCTCTCCTGATTTCTGAGACCACACAAATCTCTCCCTGGGCTGCATTTTCATGGCATGCTGCCTTCAGTCAAGGGAACGCATTCAAGCAGAGAGAGCTCAGAGGTGTGTGAGAGAGAAAAGCAGCATGTGTGGTCTCAGAAATCAGAAGAGCCCTCACAGAGGAGGTGGCGTCTTCAGACAGAGCCAGGTGGACAGAGGGATTCAGGCTGAAGGAGTAGCACAGAGATCAGCAAGGAGAATGGTCTAGTGCATGGCATACATAGTACTGGTGGGAAGGGTGTGGCCTGGCAGACAGGGTCACATCATGGAGATCTATGAGTGTTCTGTTAGGGTCTGGAAATTTGTCCTCTGGGTGTGAGGAACCATGGAAGAGATTTTGTTTTTTCAGTGTGTATGCATAGGTGGATGTGTTTTACTAAACTTTTTATTGAAATGTGACATATGTATAGAAAAGTACAAAATTTTTCACAAACTGAACCACATCTATGCAATAGCACTCAGATTAAAACAACAACAACAACAACAAATTATTACTAAAACTCCAGAGATCCACTCTGGCCCTCTTTCAGGAACTACTTACATACAAGAAAAATAACCATCCTAACATCATAAACCAGTTTTTGCAATTTTCTTGTGTGTGGTTTTTTTCACTCCACATATGTTTGCAAGACTCTCCCATGTTGTTAGACACACATGCAGTTTATTGTTGCTCATTGCTGGTTAACATCCCATTGTATGGATGCACTGCAATTGTTGATGAGCTTTGTGCAGTTTCCAGTTTGGGGCTGTAAACCTTCCTGCAAATGCCTTTACGTGCTCCTCTGGGGGTAAATCTGCTGTGTACATACCTAGGAGTGGAATTGCTGGGTCATGGGCTATGCATATATCTACTTGAGTAGATACTACTAGTTTCCCAAAGTTGTTCTACCCATGTACACACCCACCAGGAATGCACAGGAGTTCTCATTGCTCTATATTCTTGTCAACACTTGGTATTGTCAGTCTTTTTGTGTTTTATGCTTGTTTTTCTTGAGGGGAATGACCACCTGGTGGAGGTGGAGTCCCACTTGGGTTGAAGTATACTCACTCCAGCAGGAATGAAATCAGTGGTAATACAGCCAGAATGAAAAAGGCCAATAAAAAGAGACGCCATAGAAGTGGAATATACAGGACTTGCACACAAGGTAGAAGCGAGCTTAAGAGGGAGATGGAGGAAGGTTTCTGTATGAGGTGGCTGGGGGGATGAGGGACGTCAGATTTGAAGCCAGGAGAAAACATCCCAATTTAAGATACATCATGTTTGAAATGTAGAACAATGAGTTGAAGACGTCCAATAAACTGTTAGCTATATGAGTCTGTTGCTTAGGGATGAGGTCAAGGCTGTAGACAGAGTTATCACAGAGATGGGAGTTGAGACTGGGGTGTGGCTGAGATTTCTCAGGGGGTTGTGTAGAATGAAAGAGAGAAGGGCTGAAGACCAGACACCCAGCTTAGGGGATGAGCGGAGGAAGAACAAGAGACAACATCGCTTTCCTCTGAAATGCTGGCAGGGACTGTGAAGCATGAGTCAGGCCCTTCTAGCCTCAGCAGCAGCCTCAACAGCCTCAGTCCATCTCACCAGCCACGCAGTTTTCTCCTGAATGAACTTGCATGACTAACCTCAGAAGCTGTGTTGCGAAATCCGCATCAGATTGCGTACCTCTGGTGGCGTCCTAGGGACAATGGGCACTAAAGACTGATAGCATCCTGGGGTTGGAGTCCTCCTCTCCACCTCCACAACATCCCTGCCAATCAGTTATCCAGCACCACAAGCAGGGAACTCATAACTTCCCACGGCATCCCATTTCCTTGTTGAGCAAGTGAGGATCTAAGAAAACCTTTTCTTGCAAATGCAATCTCACGATACTGAAAGTCAAAGGAAAAGATAACGCTATAACTTAATGGTAATGATCCAGGACAGAGTGAAATGCAAGGACTCTGCATCCTGGAAAATCTATTTCTATTAACATACCCATCAGCATCTTCTTGTTGGGGTTAGGGTCATGGCGTTTGACTCCCCACAGGAAGCTGCAGTGATTTCATTACCATTTGCACACTGGTTGGGAATGTGCTCATCTGCTGCAGGCATTCCTCTGGCTTCATCAAGCAGTGAGTACAAGGGCCCTGGAATCTGGCCAGTCTCTCAGGACTGAAGTGGTGCATGCTACAGCACAAATCTACCAGGCTGGACACGTGGGAAGAATGAGCAGCTGTTAGATGAGAGCGAGCCCACTGCAAGGAAAGAGGGCAGAATGCCATTCTGTTCACCATTTTTTCATGTGTGTTTAGCAGCATGTGGTCTTGTGTGGGTCTCTGGAGAAGAAGAAAGAAGATGGAGCTAAGAAACGGTTGTCACCCAGCTGGGCACAGTGGCTCACACCTGTAATCCCAGCACTTTGGGAGGCCGAGGTGGGCGGATCATGAAGTCAGAAGTTCGAGACCAGCCTGGCTAGCATAGTGAACCCTCATCTCTGCTTAAAAATACACAAATTAGCCAGGCGTGGTGGCGGGCACCTATAGTCCCAGCTACTCAGGAGGCTGAAGCAGGAGAATCGCTTGAACCAGGAAGGTGAAGGTTGCACTCCAGCCAGAGCGGCACTCCATCTCAAAAAAAGAAAAAACAAGAAAAAAAGAAAAGAAAAGAAAAAAAGAAAAGGTTCCCACCCTTGGGGAGACTAGCAGTAGAGGCAGAGACAGGCATGCAAAAGGAAGATGTAGCTGAAAAATTTTTTTTTTTAGATGGAGTCTTGCCTTCTCGCCCAGGTTGGAATGCAATGGCACTATCTCAGCTCACTGCAACCTCTGCCTCCCAGGTTCAAGCGATTCTTCTGCCTCAGCCTCCTGAGTAGCTGGGATTACAGGTGCACGCCACCATTCCCTGCTAATTTTTGTATTTTTTAGTAGAGATGGGGTTTCACCATGTTGGCCAGGCTGGTCTTGAACTCCCAACCTCAGGTGATCCGCCCGCCTCGGCCTCCCAAAGTGCTGGGATTACAGGTGTGAGCCACTGCGCCCAGCCCTTTTGCTTTATTTTTATAAATTAACTTGGCAGTGTTGTTTTTTTTTTACAAGGTAATATTTATAAAGTGTTTTTATAATAAAATAGTATTGGCCAGGCACAGTGGCTCACGCCTGTAATCCCAGCTCTTTGGGAGGCCAAGGCAGGTGGATCACCCAGGAGTTCGAAACCAGCCTGGCCAACATGGTGAAACCCTGTCTCTACTAAAAATACAAAAATTAGTCGGGCATGATGGTGCATGCCTGTAATCCCAGCTACTTGGTAGGCTGAGACACAAGAATCGCTTGAACCCAGGGGCAGAGGTTGCAGTGAGTCAAGATTGCACCACTGCACTCCAGCCTGGGTGACAAAGTGAGATCCTGGACCCTGTTTCAAGAAAAACAAAGAAATAAAGAGATAAAAATAAAATAGTATCAAAATGATTTTTTTAAATAAAAACCAGTGGTCCCTTGGCCTAGCCTGCTCTACCTCCAAGTTCTATTCTCAGGAGGTAGCAACTTCCAACTCTTTAAGCTTGCTCTTACGTTGGTTACCTGCATATTTCTAAGTCATAAGCTATGTCAGAGACTAACAGCCCTCCACAATCCATATTCTCTTTTTCCTGGGTGTACAGCTAGATCTCATTCTTCAGCTCCTGCTCCTGCTCCTGACCCCTTCCACGTCCCCAGCCCTGAAGTTAGAGGCAACTGAACTCTAGCCAATGAAATGTGAGCAGAAGTGCTACTGCCACTTCTAAGCCTGGTCCCTAAAACCACCATGTACTCCCAAGTACTCCTCTATGATCTTTCTTTTTCTTCTTCTTCTTGTTTTAGTTTTTCATTTTTTTTATTTTTTTTATTTTTTGATGGAGTCTTACTTTGTTGCTCGGGCTGGAGTTCAGTGGCAAAATCTCAGTTCACTGCAACCTCCATCTCACAGGTTCAAGCAATTCTCCCACCTCAGCCTCCCTAGTAGCTGGGACTACAGGCAAACGCCACCACACCTCGCTAATTTTTTGTATTTTAGTAGAAACGGGGTTTCACCGCGTTATCCAGGCTGGTCTTGAGCTCCTGAGCTCCACCATGCCCAGCTTATGATCTTTCTTCTTATGGCTGCCTGGAATGGAGATGATGTCCTGGCAGGTTCTGGAAGCTAAAGATGAAAGAGCATTCATTAGGCTGGGTACAGTGGTTCACGTCTGTAATCCTAGCACTTTGGGAGGCCAAGATGGGCAGGTTGCTAGAGCTCAGGAGTTCGAGACCAGTCTGGGCAATGTGGTGAAGCCCCATCTCTACTAAAAATACAAAAATTAGCCAGGCATGGTGGCACATGCCTATAATTCCAACTACTTGGGAGGCTGAGGCACAAGATCATGCCACTGCACTCCAGCCTGGGCAACAGAGTGAGACTCCATCTCAAAAAAAAAAAAAAGCATTCATCAGCCAGTGTCTGAATGAGGGAAAGAAGGAAGTCTGACCTACCAGTCTGCTTCTACCTGCCCAGTACCATTATGAAAAAAGAATTCTATTATGTTTGAGTCAATATGCCTTTTGGCATCTATTTGTTATAGCAATTATATACCCTATTATATATCCATATATTGATTATCAAGTAGAAAATGCACTAGTAACAGAAACCTGAAGATAGAGTGTTATTTTCTCTGACATCAAAAGTAGTTCAGAGTTAATATTGCAGTCTATGATGCCAAAAGGACCTGGCTCCTTACGGCTTTCCCTTTTATAGCTGTGATCTTCAGGGTGTGACCCTATACCTCTGTCTTAGTCTTTCAGTAGAGTTGCCAGAGCTCCAGCCATATGTCTGCAACTCGGGCAGGAAGCAGTAGAGGGATGAAAAGGCACAAAAGAAAAGTGCTAGTTGAGTCAGCCGCCACAGAGAAAGAAAGATTACTAGTTATTAGGGACTTAGGGGGAAGGTGAAATAAGAAGTGACTGCTAATGGGTACACAGGATTTCCTCAAGGAATGATGAAAATGTTCTGGAATTAGATAGTGGTGATGATTGTAGAACTCTGAAACTATCCTAAAAAACACCTAATTGTACACTTTAGCCCAGGCACAGTGGCTCACACCTATAATCTCTGCGCTTTGGGAGGCCAAGGTGGGAGGATCGCTTGAGGCCAAGAGTTCAAGACTAGCCTGGACAACATAGTGAGATCCTGTCTCTACAACAAGTTTTAAACATTAGTCAGTGTGGTGGTACATACCTGTAGTCCCAGCTACTTGGGAAGCTTAGGTGGTTGGACTGCTTGAGCCCAGGATTTCGAGGCTGCAGTAAGTTATGATTGCACTATTGCACCCCAGCTTGGGGAACAGAGTGAGACCCCATTTCTCAAAAAAATAATTAAATCATCAAAGTGTACTAAAACGGCGAATTTTATGGTATGTGAATTATGTCTCTCTCTCTCTTTTTTTTTTTTTTGAGACAGAGTCTCGCTTTGTCAGCCAGGCTGGAGTGCAGTGGCAAGATCTCAGCTCACTGCAACCTCTGCCTCCTGGGCTCAAGCAATTCTCCTGCCTCAGCCTCCCAAGTACCTGGGATTACAGGCGTGTACCACCACGCCCAGCTAATTTTTGTATTTTCAGTAGAGACGGGGTTTCGCCATGTCACCATATCATTGTCTTTCACCTCCATATTTTGTCCCACTGGAAGGTTTTCAGGGACAATAACGCACGTGGAGCTGTCCTCTCCAATGATAACAATGCCTTCTTCTAGAATGCCTCCTGAAGGATCTGAGGCTATTTTACTTCTTTTTACATAAGTAGAAAGAGTATGCTCTAAAATAATGATTAAAAGTATAGTATAATAAATACAAAAATCAGTAACATAGTTGTTTGTCATTGTTGTTGTTATTTTTTTAATTGAAATAGAGTCTGGCTCTGTTGCCCAGGCTGGAGTGCAGTGGTGGGATCTCAGCTCACTGCAACCTCCACCTCCCAGGCTCAAGCCATCTTGCCACCTCAGCCTCCTGAGTACCTGGGACTACAGGCACACATCACCATGACTGGCTAATTTTTGTATTTCTTATAGAGATCAGTTTTCACTATGTTGCCCAGGCTGGTTTCGAACTCAAGCCATCCCCTGTCTCAACCTTTCGAAGTGCTGGAATTATAGACATGAGCCATTGCACCCAGCCCATAGTCATTTATTATGAAGTATTATGTACTGTACATCGTGTATATGTTATACTTTTATAAGACTGGCAGCACAGTGGGTTTGTTTATACCAGCATCACCCCAAACACGTGAGTAATGCATTGTGCTCTGATGATACAACAGCTGGATCTTGCTAGGCAATAGGAATTTTTCAGCTCCATTATAATCTCACGGGACCACCATCACACATTGCAGCCGATTATTGACCTAAACATCCTTAGGCTATGACTGTACTTGGGTTAAAGATGATAATTACTGTAACTGGTTGGCTATTCTAAGGATAATAATTATAGATAAATATAAACATGTATGGAATATAATGGATATGATTAATGTTTATTTTTAAAAGTTGTTTCAGTTTAGTCAGCTAGTAAATATACATATATCTTGTTTTATTTAATATACTGATACTTTGTGTTTCAAAGCAATAGACATAAGCTTTAGATTTAGTAGTCATTTGTATTTTTATATAACAGCATATATCTAGACTCACATGTATAAAAGGATATCAGTAAATCATTTATTATACATCATTATGTAATGCTTATGTAAAAGTACTCAAATATTTTATGCCCACATTAGTAAAGTTTTTTTTGTCACCAAAATATATATTTTTTTAACTCCTGGTGCTTTCTAACATACTTAGTTAAGTTCCTAATAATCATTGCTCCTAGGCCAGGCACAGCGGCTCAGCACGTGGGTGGGGAGGATTGCTTGAGCCCAGAAGTTCAAGACCAGCTGGGCAACGTAAGGAGCTCTTGTCTCTACCAAAAAATATATATATATACAAAAATTAGCCAGGCATGGTGGTGCATGCCTGCAGTCCCAGCTACTCAGGAGGCTGAGGTGGGAGAACCACTTGAGCCCAGGAAGCGGAGGTTGCAGTGAGCTGAATTGTGTCGCTACACTCCAGCCTCTGTGACAGAGCTAGACCCTGTCAAAAAAAAGAAAAAAATTGTTCCTTATTGCCATGTGTTACAATGTCACCTGCCTTGTCTTTAGATACTTATGATTTATACAGGCAAACCTTGCTTTATTGAACTTTACTCTATTGTGCTTTGCAGATATTTCATTTTTCAGAAATTGGAGGTTTGTGGCAACCCTGCATCAAGCAAGTCTATCAGTGCCCGTTTTTCAACGGCATATGCTCACTTCATGTCTGTGTGTCAGCATTCTTTAGCAGTAAAGTATTTTTTACTTTTGTGGATACATAGTAGATGTACATATTTATGGGTTACATGAGATATTTTGACACGGGCATGCAACATGAAATAAGCACATCGTGAAGAAGGGGGTATCTATCCCCTCACGCATTTATCCATTGAGTTGCAAACAAACCAATTACACTCTAAGTTATTTTAAATTGTACAGCTACTATTAACTATACAGTCACCCTATTTTGCTATCAAATAGTAGGTCAGATTTATTCCTTTGAACATTTTTAATAAAGTATTTTAAAATAAGGTTTTTTTTAGACATAATGCTATTGCACACCAACTTTTATGTGCACTCGGAAACCAGAAAATTTGATTCGCTTTATGGAAATATTTGCTTTATTACAGTGGTTTGGAATCGAACCTATAATATTTCCAAAGTATGCCGGTATCTTTTCTCCTCTAACTACACACACATACACACACACACACACACACACACACACACACACACATACATATGTATATATAGAGAGAGAGAGACTTGCTCTGTCGCCAAGGCTGGAGTGCAGTGGCTGGATCTCAGCTCTCCGCAACCTGCACTTCCCAGGTTCAAGCGATCCTCCTATCTCAGCCCCCCCAAATAGCTGGAATTACAGGCATGCACCACCACACCTGGCTAATTTTTAGTGTTTTTAGTAGAGGTGGGTTTCCTCCATGTTGGCCAGGCTGGTCTTGAGCTCCTGACATCAAGTGATCTGACTGCCTCAGACTCCAAAAGTGCTGGGACTATAGGCGTGAGTCACTATACCCGGCCATCCTTTAACCATATTTTCTTGATTTTTGCCTTTCCCAAATCCAGGTCTTATATTCAAAACAACAAAATTGTTAAGATGTTTTCATATCTAAACAACATTTGGGTGTTCTAAAGTAACCACCAGCTAACACAATGGTTTGCTCCTATACTACCTATGAAAGGAATGACAAAAGGAATAATTTGGTTTGTATAGAATATTGTGCATTATAGTCATAACTGCTATGAGAACTCCCAAATCAGGGTGGTGTGCAGGTTAGGGCAGAGTTTTGGGAGAGGTGAATTGTTCTGTACAAAAAGGAGAAGAATCATAATGCTGCGGGGAGGGGAGGGACCTGGGAGAGGGGAGTGAGCAGCCAGCAGGGCGGGGCACCGCCTGAATGAAGGACAGAAGGTGAGAGCCCTTAGGGGCACAGCAGCACAAAAGACTTTGGGAGAAAAGGAATTAATGAGAGGGAATTTTTAAGTTGTTTGCCATGGTGTGTGCTATGGGCCTCCTTCCCTCCTGTCACCCTTACCCTGTCTTTAGAAAAGTCATTCTTTTTTTGTGAAAGGGGATTCTCCTGGAAGTATTGAAGGATGCTTCCATCAATAAAAAAGGGAATAAAAAAAAAAAGGGGATGAATGGTTGGTTTGTTTCTGAGATGGAGTCTTGCTCTGTCACTCAGGCTGGAGTGCAGTGGTGTGATCTCAGCTCACTGCAACCTTCACCTCTTGGGTTCAAGTGATTCTCATGCCGCAGTCCCCTGAGTAGCTGGGGTTACAGGCATATGCCACCAGGCCGGGCTAATTTTCATATTTTTAGTAGAGACAGGGTTTCACCATGTTGACCAGGGTGGTCTCAAACTCCTGACCTCAAGTGATCTGCTCACCTCAGCCTCCCAAACTGCTGGGATTATAGGCGTGAGCCACTGCACCTGGCCTGCAAGGATGAATTGTATGTGCATGTTGATGCAAGGCAAAAACACATCATGAAGGGAAGCTGGAATGGAAGTCTCCAGGGTAAATTCCTGGAAATGAGAAAGACTTTCAAAAGCTGTGGAATTGAGGGGGTGTCAAGCTGAGATCTCAAGGGGTAATGGACCCAATTAATGCCTATGTTCTAGGTGGGAGAAACAGCAAGTAGCATAAGGGATATATCTGACATGATGAAAAGATGGAGTTGGAGAATAGGAAGGCCCAGAGAGGGATGGGGAGATTTAGAAGGAGCTAGAGGGTCTTCTGGACTAAATAGTGGGGGTGGGGGAGACTATGAGGTCACCTGGCACTGTTTGTCCTTCCCGTGCCCACCCTAGAGAAACAAGCCCAGACGCCAGCAGAGATTAAATTTTTTTTTTTTTGTCTCTCTTCCCACTTTTCTAAATGAATTATTATGTTAGCCCAGAGAGACAACTAAGATGCGAACTCTCAGGAAAGAAGACAGCATCATCTTTATGGACAGGGAGAGGTTAGGGTTGAGACTGGGGCTTCTATTCAACACTCACAGACCATCTATCTGGATGTGGTAGAGGGGTTCAGGGAAAATTCCCAGCCAGGGATTGAATTATTAAGAGTTCAGAGTAACTGAGGGGAAGCAGAGTCTTCACCCTGTTCATCAGTCCTTTCCATTTAGTTGTGCTGGCCAAGCCTTTCGTTCGTTTTAGGGCTGATCTGAATAGCAATGCTGAGCCTCTAAAAGCTTCCAGTCGGAGGCTGGAGCCCTAGTGCTGTCCTTGTGGAGCTGAATCCCATCTCATGGAGCAAACCCTATTAGAGATTTTGTCCCCTTCCTCAAGAGAGGAATACACAGATAACCCTTCTCTAAGGTTTTCAAAAGAAGAAAATAGAAAAACACTTTTACCCACGTTACAAATGAATAAAAAGGAAGTAACATAAAGCTCCACTCCTGCAGTGGAGAAACACTATCCATGAGCATGGTCTACCTAGAGAGGAGAGACAGCATTGGACCTCAGCCCTCCTTCCTTTCTTGTCTTTCAGCATCAATGCAGAGAAAAGAGGAGCAGCAAAGAGGGTGCATTTCCAGGAAAGCGTCTTAGTCCGTTTGGGCTGCAACAACAGAATACCATGGGCCCATGGACTAAGTGGCTGAAATTTATCTCTTGCAGTTCTGAAGGGTGGGAAGGTCAAAATCAGGGCACTGGCAGATTCCGTATCTGGTGAGGCTCATTATGTCCTCACATGGTAAAACAGACATCGGGGTTCTCAGGGGTCTCTTTTACTAGGCCACTAATCCCATTCGTGAAGGCTCCTCCACAATCTACTCACCTCCCAAAGGCCCCACTTCCTAATACTGTTGGACCGAGGATTAGGATTTCAACACATGAACTGGGGGGATTCAGTCAATAGTAGAAGGTTCTGCCTGTTCAGCCCAGAACTCTCAAGGTCTAACCTTAATCTCTCCTTTCCCATGAGGACCCCGGTCTACAGCCTCTAAGGCTGTGTCAGCTGCTAGAGCTCATTACTCTCAGAAGACAAAGCCCCCAGCAGGGACACTCATAAAAAGGAATCTGAATCTGGAATGCTTAGCTGATTGCCTGCTCTGTCCATCCCCTGAAATGAAAGAATGATAGAGACGGCCCATGGGCCTCACCCACTAGATGGCGCTGTGCGATGCAGTGGGAAGAGTAGCTAGAGGTGAACTTTTGAGGTTCTGATTTTGGACAAATCATTTAACTTCCCTGAGGCTCAGATTCCTCCTTGAGATACACTTGGCCTGTATCCCCTACAGCACAGGTATGTGGATCACACGTGATAATGTGTAAGAAAGCACTTTTAAGTATAACACGTGGTGACATACTTGAGCCTGTGGACTGTTGTCACTGACCACTCCACTCTATGTACTAGCAGCTAGGGCTGTCAGAGTCTGGTGTCCCAGGACCTTCCCCAGTCTTCTCTATGAACTCTTTGCTCCTACCTTCACCACATGTGACCGAGTCCCCTGGTTTCCCAGCTGGGAGAGATTGCCAGAAAGGAGCTTATGTTGACACTGAACTTGTTTGCCCTTTGGAAAAGCAGGTATTGATTAATCTCTTTGCCTTTCCTGTACCCCTTTTCCTAGCATGGCCTGTGTGACTCCAGGGCCCTAGTGCTGCTGGGGTTGGCATGGGAGGGGAATCCCACAGGAAGGGAATGTGAAAGAAAGTCCCGGCATGAGGAACAAGGGAAGTGCCACAATGCCCATGATGTGGGAGAATGTAACTCCCACCAGGCCTGCTGGGCCTTCTACTTATTCCCATTCTGCTTTTTTTTTTTTTTTTTTTTTTTTTTTGAGATGAAGTCTTGCTCTGTCACCCAGGCTGGAGTGCAGTGGTGCAATCTCACCTCACTGCAACCTCCACCTCCTGGGTTTGAGCGATTCTCCTGCCTCAGCCTCCTGAGTAGCTAGGATTACAGGCACCTGCCATCACACCTGGCTAATTTTTGTATTTTTTGTAGAGACAGGGTCACCATGTTTGCCAGGCTGGTCTCGAACTCCTGACCTCAAGCAATCTTTCTCCCTTGGCCTCCTAAAGTGCTGAGATTACAGGTGTGAGCCATCGTGCCCAGCCCCCATTCTGCTTCTGGCTGAAGCTTGTATCTCCTGACTTTTGCAGCCATCTGGGGCAGGCTTCCTGATGAGGGCAGCTTGCAGCAAGATGATTCCTGCTGGGAGGGTCAAGTAGATTGACCATAGAAGCTGAACTTCTGCTGTTTATGGGGGTTGGGGAAGATGCTACTCCTTCCAGTTCCCCTTTAACTTCCACAGCTCCTCTGCCTGGGCCCTCTCTCCCTCAGACGCCTGTCTCTAGGCAACTCTGCCAGCAAGTGTTAAGACGGTAGCTTGTCTTCCTCAGCCCTGATATCCAGGAGCTCTAGAGATACAAGTCACAAAGAGAGTGCATTTCCAGGTTAGGGAAGAGAGAAATGCAGGAGGGATTTTTCCCAAACAATGGGAAAAATCAACTGAAATCTTCTGGGTCTACTTTACAGTCAATATTTTGCTGACATGCAAAACACCACAGGCTCCTAACCCTTGTGGAATACTGAAGACAAGTCAGTCTGGACACTTCTCAGCAGCTCCCAGATCCCAAAACCTGGCAGAACCATTTGCAACATGAATAGAGCCAGCTTTTCTGGGGTCTGCCCTCTGCACAGCGAGTTCCTGGAGGTTACAGTCCTGGTATCTGGTAGTTGATCCCCACTAGATTTTCCATTTGTCTTATTCATTGCTCTCCTAATGGCCCCCAGCTTAATTTAGGCTGAAGAATCTGCATTGCATCCCCCGCCTCTGTCCTAATCCCAGCCCCACCTCAGGCCCACCTTCAATCCTCTCTCCCATTCTAACTCTCACCCCAGATCAGAGCCTGTGGGGTATCTTTCCCTAGAGCCCAGAAAGAGGTACAGTCTTTCATCCCAAGGGAAATTCAATACCTGAATTGGCACTTGTTGCAAAAGCAACTAGAATATTTGTGGCATTTACTTTTTTTTTTTGGTCCAAAGATCTCAGGAAGCCTTGAATCCTTCGGCTCTCAACATTCCTCAGGATAGCGCGGCCTCTCAGACCCGAGCACCCATCTCCATCCTTGCTGGAGAATGTCCCGTCAGCAGCAGGATCTGGGGCAACAGGAGCACCACCATTCAAAAAGCCTCATCCAACACCAGCCCCACCTGGCACAGATACAGCCTGAGAACAAATTCTCACCCAAAGGGCAAGCGTGGACACATACAGTCCTCTGTGGTAAGGGTCAAAGCAGCAAGGAAAGATCTAAGAAAGATGGCACCAAGGTGACCGGAAGCTTCTTGTGAGAGGCCCAGCAAAGTTCCAGTAGGGAATGACAGGCAGAGTATGGAGCCCAACCTGAGGAAGGATAAAAAGGAAAAAAAAATTTATTCTGGTACTTAAAAAGCTACCCCATGAGGAGCCTAAGGTCCGACTCTGAGGAGACAAGAAATAGCTTGAAGTGTCACTAAAGGAATGACTTATCTGGGGTCCAAAAGAGAACCTAGACCAGAGCCATTCACTTGGACAAGAAGTTGGATGAATGTCCCAGGCTGGAGACCATTGGCATGGTTCATGACTCTTGCCAACTATATACCGCCCCCTTCTGGGAAGTCCTGTATCTTCCTGGAAACTGAAACCTTGGCACCCTCAGTGAATCAGAATACTGCCTGAATACCTCTTGGAAGCTTTCCTTTCTTGATTCAAGTGCTACATAGGCACTAGAAGCCCAGGTGGTATGGTTTTGAGTGTGGCAGAGGTAGAAGTATAGCTTACCTCTCAAGGTGGTTGAATCCATAAAACTTAAGGTGACAGAGGCCCAATCATGGCTCTTCCCAAGTCCACCTTTCTCCTTCAGCCACCCATGCTTCCATGATGGCTAAGCTGAGGTTGCTTAGATCCTTGAAAGAAACCGTTAGATAAGCTGAAGCCAGGAGACAAGAGGATCACAAAAAAATTCAGTCCTCACCCCAGAGATTCCTTCCCTGATCCCTCAGCTATAAGCAGGAAGTCCAGAGGCCCTAAGATTTGGTCACAGAGGACCGTGAGTCCAAGAAGGAAAGCAGGCAAACTTTTAAGCTCCTCTTACCATCTTCATGGACAAATCATGTCAGAGTGAGACTGTAAGGGGGACAAGAGAGGCAGTCCAAAATCACTTCAAGTCAGACAGTGGCAGGACATACCCAATGGATGAGAGTGGAGTTATGTCCCAACAGACTGGCCATAGAGGAGCAGTACCTAGAGGCAGAGGACAGAGGGCAGAGGGTCTGAAGGGGCTCAGCACAGGGGAGAGCATCTTCTCAGAGTTTTCACTTTAGGAAAAAGATGTTGGAGATTTAGGGATTCCTTCAAGAGCCACGATGTCGAGGAGATAGGAAGTCCAAGGAGACTCCCAACTACTAAGCCACACCTAGAAGATGTCCTGAAAGCCAGTGAGCCAGGAGATGTCCAGAAGCTAAATGGCCATCTGAGTCATCAAGGGCTCCAGTGACCAAGAAATGCCCCCCGTCACCAACAGTGCTGGTGCCCAAGATATGGAATGTCTAAGCCTTAAAGATGAGTTGAGGCTCAAACTGGAGGTAAAACTGCCAAGCCAGCCTCAGGTTTCCCAATGACGTGTCCCTTGCCTCAAATAGCCTAGCTACTCCATTTCCTTTTTGAGTGAGTTTTGATAGTTTGTGTCTTTCAAGGAATTGGTATATTTCATCTAAGATATTCAATTTATGAGCATAGAGTTGTGTGTAGTATTCCCTTAATATCTTTTTAGTATCTGTAAGGTCTGTAGTAATGTCATCTTTTTCATTCCTGATATTAGGAATCTGTCTTCTCTTTTTTTCTTGGCCGATCGGGCTAGAAGTTTATCAATTAATCCTTTTAAATAACCAGCTTTTTGTTCACTAATATTCCTCTGTTGTTCTGTTTTCAATTTCATTGAGTTCTGCTACAATAAATCATTTAATTTCTGTTTTGTAACTTTTCTCCGGATGCTTTCAAAATAGTTTTCACTACCTCTCATTTCCAGTAGATTAATGATGATGTGTCTGGACACTGTTTTCTTTGAATTTATCCTATTTCAGATTTGTGGAGTTTCATCTTTTTCTCTTTTCGTTTTTTTTTTTTTTTTTTTTTTTTTTAGACAGGGCCTTGCTCTTTCACCTAGGTTGAAGCGCAGTGTGCGGTGGTGCAATCATGGCTCACTGCAGTCTCAACCTCCCAGACTCAAGTAATCCTTTCACCTCAGCCTCCCAAGTAGCTGAGACATGCCACCAGTCCTGACTTTTTTGTTTTTTGTTTGTTTGTTTTAAGAGACCGGAATCTCCCTATGTTGGCCAGACTGGTCTCAAACTCCTGGGCTTAAGTGATCCACCACCCTTGTTCTCCAAAGTGCTGGGATTATAGGTGTGTGCCTGGCCTTGCTGAGTTTCTTAAATCTATGTATCTTTCACCAAATTTGGGGAGTGTTTAGCCACTATTTCATCAGTTTTTATTTTTGCCATCTTTTTCACCTCTCCTTCAGGAATACAATGACATGCATATGCATGACCTTTAATATTGTCCCATAAATTCTTGATGCTCTGTTCATTTTTTAAGTGTTTTTCCTCTGTGTTCTTCAGATTGGATAATTTCAATTTACCTATTGCAAGTTCACTGACTCACTAACTCTTTTCTCTGTCACTTTCACTTTGATATGGAGCCCATTAAACTGAATTTTTATTTTAGATATTATAGTGTTTAATCCTAAAATTCCATTGGGTTCTTTTTTTGTAGTTTCTATTTCTCTCCTGAGAACTTCTATCTTTCCATTCATTTCAGGAGCGTTCACCTTTAGTTCTTATAGGATAGCTGTAATAACTGCTTTAACGTCTTTGATAATTCCAACATCTGAGTCATCTTGGGATTGGCATCTATTGGTTGTCTTTTCCATTGATAATAGTTTAAATTTTCCTAGTACTTTTTTGAGTGATTTTGGATTATAGCTTAGACATTTTGAACACATCATATGTCATTTAATGACAGACATACGTTCTGAGAAATGCATCATCACTTTTGTCATTGTGCAAACACCATAGAGTGTACTTACACAAAACCAGATGGTATAGCATACTACACATCTAGGCTACATGGTATATCTTATTGCTCCTAGGCTACAAACCTGTACAGCATGTTACTGTACTGAATACTGCATGCAATTGTAACACAGTGGTATTTGTGTACTTAAATATATCTAAACAGGAAAAGAAACAGTAAAACTATGATATTATGATCTCAAGGGATCACTGTTATATATGCAGCCCATTTTTGACCAAAACATTGTTATATGGTACATGACTGTATTATGCTGTGAGATGTTGGATCCTATTAAAGTCCTCTGGAGAACACTGATTTTTTTTTTTTAACCTAACAATTTTTCCCAGTTAGGTTTAGACCACAAATTATGACTCACCTTCTGTGGGCAGAGGTTCCAAAGTCAGTTCAGTTTTCAAAGCCATCCCCTGTCTCAGCCTCCCATTTAACATCACTTGCTTTCCCTTGGCTCATTAGTTTTAAGCATTAATTATTTATGTCATCCTACTGTATTTTTAAGGTATTTTCATATGTGACCTTGTACCATGGCAAAGATCAGATATTAGGCAAAAAACTAAGAAATACAAATTTCCAGCTCTAGTATGATGAGGAGGTCCTTGCCTTGAGATACCTGAGTGCCCTGGATACCTTGCCTATCCCCTCTTGGACTCAGACCCTGCCTTGGTTCTGCCAGTTCTCTCATATCTCAACTCCTCCCCTAATCCCAGCAGAACCTGAACTCCCAAGTCTGTTGGCAACTCTACTGCATCTCCAACACAGGCTCTGCTCCATCACCTGCCAACATTACAGCATAGCCTTTCTACTAGGTCTGCCCACCTCTGCATCAGTACAGCCACCTTATCCAGAGGGGCACAGCCAATCCTGGACTCCAAGCCTCCCCTTTACTGTTGACTCAAGTGACTAAGCTCAGACTTCTCATTCTGACAGTGGCAAGGTCCAGCCCTAGGTATGCGGGAAGAGCAATTCCTACCACTCACATAGCCTAGCTCACTACATGCAAGTAGACAGTGAACCAGCGGGTGGAGCTGACGAGTGAGTGGATCTGCAGGCAGAGACTCCAGACTGGATGAACCACACAGTTTTGACAAGCATTGGGTCAAGGAGCTCTCCGGTGGCTCAGCCCTGCTAGCAACATCATCCATATGGGCGCCTGTCTTCTGCCTGGAGGCATAGCACCTTATTCATAACCCTGTCTCTGGAAGAACAGAAAACATCAGTGCAACCTCACGGACAAAGGTGCCCGGACTTAGCCAGTTTGCCTGTTCCAAATTGGCTCAGCTCCACAGCCAATGTATGACCTGGGTGGTTTTTGGTATTGTGATCCATATGTTATGCTCTAGGAAAAGTAAAAATGCCTCTAACCATATTTACTAAATGGAAGAGAGGGAGGATAGATAGTTATCTATTTAAACATATATGTCTTATTTATTTATTTAATTAATTTATTTATTGAGATGGAGTCTCGCTCTGTCACCCTGGCTGAAGTGCAGTGCGCGATCTCAGCTCACTGCAAACTCTGCTTCCCAGATTCAAGCAATTCTCCCGCCTCAGCCTCCCGAGTAGCTGGGATTATAGGTGTGTGCCACCACGCCTGGCTATTTTTTGTATTTTTAGTAGAGATGGGGTTTCACCACGTTGGCCGGGCTGGTCTCAAACTCCTGACCTCAAGTGATCCACCTGCCTCAGCCTCCCAAAGTGCTGGAATTACATGTGTGAGCCACTGTGTCTGGCCTAATTTATTTATTAAGATGCACTAACATATCCAATCGATTCCAGTTTGAGTTCTAGACATTTTACTTTCCTTATGTTCTACATATAAAAATAATGCATGCGGCCGGGCGCAGTGGCTCAAGCCTGTAATCCCAGCACTTTGGGAGGCTGAGACGGGCGGATCACGAGGTCAGGAGATTGAGACCATCCTGGCTAACACGGTGAAACCCCGTCTCTACTAAAAATACAAAAAACTAGCCGGGCGAGGTGGCGGGCGCCTGTAGTCCCAGCTACTCTGGAGGCTGAGGCAGGAGAATGGCATAAACCCGGGAGGCGGAGCTTGCAGTGAGCTGAGATCCGGCCACTGCACTCCAGCCCGGGCGACAGAGCAAGACTCCGTCTCAAAAAAAAAAAAAAAAAAAAATGCATGCTTGTGATTAGACAGAAAATTCATAATGTACTGAAGAGAATAAAGCAAAAAGTCCCCTTCTGCAGTGAGTCCCAAGAACCCACCCCAAGGTAACCATTGTTAGCACATTTTTGTTTATCCTTCTAGAAATTTTCCACAGATGTGCAAACATGGGTTTGTATAACCTCCTCATTCTACATATATGAATGGGATAATACACACTTGCCATTTATATCCTATTCATATGTTTTCTCACATGGCTACATAAATAAATCCTTTAAAAATAAAAACAGTCTCTGACTTAGAAGCATGTGATATCCCAAAAATGTAATCTTTCTGTAATAACCTTTCTGGAACTCAATATAACCTTTCTGTAAATAACCTTTCTGGAACTCAAAATGAGTTTCAGAGAAATAATGTTCTAAATCGAGGAGTGGGATCAGGGGTTTTTCTGTAAAGGGCCAGATTGTACGTTCAGCTTTGCCCACCAGTCTCTGTCATGTCTTCTTCTCTGGGTTTTTTGTTTTCATTTTGTTTTGCTTACAATCCTTTAAAAATGTAAAGACCAATCTTAGCTCTCAGGTAGTGCCAAAACAGGCTGTGGGCCAGATTTGGCCTTTGGACTATCATTTGCTGACCCCTTTTCTAAATGGTAGTTAGGGCCGCAGCTTAGCTCCCAGAAGCACAATTAATCCATAATATTACTGAGATACCAAACAAGATAATATATTTTAAATTGCATTGTAAAGTCTATACTAATATGAAGAATTATATAGTTATTCAGAGTTTAGCATGGGATAACTTTTAAAAACAAAAGTTAACACGGAATTTAAAAATGTTTTTTATATCTTCAATTGGATGAAGAGTTAGATACATTAGCGAAGAATCTCAGAATTTTCAAGCTATCTACGAGGCAGAAGATAACATTGTATTACATCTAATCCTACTTTTTAAATTTTTATTTATTTATTTTTTTAGATATGGGGGTCTTGCTCTGTTGCCCAGACTGCAGGACAGCAGCATGATCATAGCTCACTGCAGCCTTGAACTCCTGGGCTCAAGCAATCCTCCTGCCTCAGCCTCCTGAGTAGCTGGGACTACAGGCAGACACCAGCATGCCTGGCCTCCTACCCTTTTTGTCAACACAACATAAACACACATTAACTCAAATGTGATTCTTGTGGTGTGAGTTCATATGCCAAGTGCCCCCCTCCACTGAAAAACAGAGAGCATATCACTGAGTTTCTGCACTGCGGGCATTGAAAATGCTCTTCTTCCATCTGGTGTTCACAGCCACGTGCACTGGCCTAAACCTTAAACCTTCTGTGAATTGCATCTGCTGGAACCTACAAAGGCAGAGAAGGGGCAGAAAGGATAAGAATAGGGTAAATGCTGGAGAGTCATTTTATGACTTACCTAGATCAGGAAACTAAATTTTTTGTTTTTGTCTGAGATAGGGTCTTTGTCTGTGGCCCAGGCTGAAGTTCTGCGCCATGATCTCAGCTCACTGTAGCCTTGACTTCCTGGGTTCAGGTGATCCTCCCACCTCAGTCCCCCCACCCCCCAAGTAGCTGGGACCACAGGCATGAGCCACCATGCCCCGTTTTTTAATTTTGTGCTTATACAAATATATATACATTTGTATATATATTTGTATACCCCCAAAAAATTTTTTTAGAGACAGGCTTTTGCCATGTTACCCAGGCTGGTTCCAAATTCCTGGCCTCAAACGATCTGCCCACCCTCAGTGGCCCAAAGTGCTAGGATTACAAGCATGAGCTGCCATGCCCCACCAGGAAACTGATTTTTAACAACATAAACATCTCTATTATATATTTAATTGAGCTTTTAAACTTATGACTTGCCCCTTCTCCATCATGGAGGTAGGGCTTGTTTTAATAACCTCATGCCATAATTACAATTTTATTTTCATATATATATTTTTTCATATATACAAAAAAAACTTTTTTTTTTTTTTTTTTTTTGAGACAGAGTCTCGCTCTGTCACCCAGGCTGGAGTGAAGTGGTGTGATCTCGGCTCACTGCAAACTCCACCTCCCGGGTTCATGCCATTCTCCTGCCTCAGCCTCCCAAGTAGCTGGGACTACAGGCGCCCACCACCACGCCCAGCTATTTTTTTGTATTTTTAGCAGAGATGGGGTTTCACTGTGTTAGCCAGGATGGTCTTGATCTCCTGACCTTGTGATCCACCTGCCTCGGCCTCCCAGAGTGCTGGGATTACAGGCGTAAGCCACTACACCCAGCCTATTTTCTTATAAATGAAATGCAGAGATTTTCCTACAATACCTGGGCTAGGATTAGGAAAGAAAGTAGGAGAGAAAGGGTACTAAAAAAAAAAACCTGTGAGGAAGGGACTGAGCTGGTGACTGCCTGCCTGGGCAGTGAAGGTGGTTCATGGTACTGCACATGTGTAACCCCAGAAAGGAAACCCAGATGACAGGGGGAAGATGTTTTGTGGCATAACTGAATCCTTTAGGGAGGAGCACTTTATGATACTTCCCTTAGCAAAACATCATCTTGCTTGGTAAAAACAGTCATTTTAATTTTTATGTATTTATTTATTTTGAGACAGAATCTGGCTCTGTCACCCAGGCTAGAGTGCAGTGGCATGATCTCAGCTCACTGCAACCTCCATCTCCTGAGCTCAAACAATCCTCCCACCTCAGCCTCTCGAGCCCAGCCTAAAAACACATTTCTGTAATTAAAAAGACAGGCTGGGCACGGTGGTTCATGCCTGTAATCCCAGCACTTTAGGAGGCCGAGGCGGGCAGACCACTTGAGACCAGGAGTTTGAGACCGGCCTGGGCAACATGGCAAAACCCTGTCTCTACCAAAAATACAAAAACTAGCCGGTCATGGTGGCATGTGCCTGTAGCCCCACCACTCGAGAGGCTGAGGTGAGAAGATGGTTTGAGCCCAGGGGCAGAAATTGTAGTGAGCTACGACAGAGCCACTGCATGCCAGCCTGGGCAACAGAGAGAGATTCTGTCTCAAAAATAAAAAAAGAAAAAAAAAAAATTAGCCGAGCATGGTGGCAAGCACCTGTGGTCCCAGTTACTCAGGAGGCTGAGGCAGGAGGATTACTTGAGCCTGGGAGGTCAAGGGTACAGTGAGCCGTGATTGCACCACTACACTCCAGCCTGGGCAACAGAGCAAGACTGCCTCAAAAAACAAAACAACAACAACAAAAACAGAAGCCATTCATACACTGAATTTTAGGGACCCCCTAGATCCCCCTGAAGTCTGCTTATCTAGCCAGGCAAGCCAGAACAGAGTGGTAGAGAAAGGCTATCAATAAAGAGAAGCACAATAAAAAATATTACCTAGGTTTACAGGTTATTGAAGAGTTCAGAAGACACTTTCCCAAGCATTATCCTTGCAACAACTCTGTAAGGTCACAGAGCTGGAGGCAGGGTGCAGTGACTTGCCTGAGGTCACAAGCTAGCCCATGGCAGGGCAGAAAGTGCTTGAAGTTTCTGAGGCCAAGCCCAGTGCTCTTCACATTTCCCATCCTGCTTCCCAGGAGGTTCCATGCAGATCCTGTGGGAATGGGCGTTTCTGCGCTTATTCCTCTGTGCATTCTTCATGAGTGGTTGGATTTCCATGGACTTCACTCTGGCAAAGAGTCCTGTGCTGAATCATATGAACTGCTGACCTTTCAATAAACCAGCATGATTTGCTAAGCATCTGCTCTTGTACTAAGGCAGGTGGTAAGGCCAGGCTAGCGGGTTAGAATCCTAGCCATGCAGCTGACCAGCTTGAGCATGTTACTTAACCTCCACCCAATGTATGAAAAGTGCATAGTCCAGTTCCAAGGACATGATAAAAGTTCAGTAATGTAGACTTTCATTTTTATTGAATCTTCTCCTGCTTTCTCTGGGACCGTAGCATTTTAAAAACCCTACCAATAAGAGGTCGATTCACATCAACTGCATTTTCTTCTCTCCAAGAAAAAAAGTCACAAACACAGAAACAAAGTCAATGCCTTGTCCATGTGTGTTCATGGGCTTAGCTAATGAGTCACCTGGTTGTGCACAGATCCACTGCTGGAATAATCAATCCCACCCCTGAAGCTAAGCTTACAATTTAAGAAAAATTTAGTAAGTGCCACTCATCTTTCTAATCTCTTCTCACATGTGACTGACAAGCATCAGTCAGCATTGCTTGTACAAGTTACTGTTCTTCAAAGCTGGTTAGGTAAATTTGGCATTTGGCCCACCTGCAGGGGCAAATGGGCCAAATGCCAAAATTACCTAACCAGCTTGAACTCCTGGCGTTTTCCTCCAAGCCAGTGAAGGTGGAAAAAAAATCTGCTATCAAGGGCTCCCCCTACAGGTACCAACAAGCAAAGGCTAAAAAGAACTATTTCCTTTCTTCTTTTGAAAAAGTTTCTAAGGCAGTCCTGAAACCATAACTTTACTTGTTGACATAATCCCTTTTCCAAAACTCTGGCCAAAGAGTCTTAAGAATCTAAAGGACCAAGAATCAAGCAACCTCTTCCTCTTGATGTACTCACCTCCCACCTATAAAGGACCTCCCAAATGTGATTTTGATACAAATAGGACACAAAACGACTCTAGAGCGGTAACACTATTTTTGATAGTCATAATTATGGCACTTTTGAGTTTTCTTGTAGCTCATTTCCATCTCATTTTTAGGATTAGTGTATATTTGTGTGTGCATGTGTGTGCATGAATGCACCAAAACAACTTCGATTCCAGACATAAAATCAATGACAGTTTTTAAACCACTTGATGGAAGGTTTGAGGGAACTTTTATCATTTACTTATTTTGTGCTACATTTCAGGTATATTTAATTTTCTGGGTTCGTGGAATAGGTTCGTAAATGGTTGCCTGCTCTTGAAGGCTTCAAAAAAAAAAAAAGCTTGGATGGATAAATAAAGTTTCCAAGACATAAAGGAACAGAGAGCTTGTTTCAAATTTGTGCTTCTATTTCTCTCTGAGGGATGGAAGTTCACCAACCAGAGATGCACATTTCCTCACAAAGGACACTTGAAGTTGTGCCCACAGAGACAAATGCTCATATGGGGACTCAGGAAGGACTGGGGTTCAGAAGAGGCTTGAGATTGTGTTATGAGAAACAACTGAAGAAAAATGGGGTGCTCCGCCTAGGGAAGACCAAGGGGTGGTATGACAGGCTAACTTGGGAGGGCAACCAGCCTGTGTGGCCTCTCTAGTGAGCAGAGCTGTCAGAGGACAGAGTGGATCTCACGCTCAGGAAGAATGTTTTAATAATGAGCACTGCTCATAAAGAATAAGCTGCATAGGTCATGGGTGCATACCTCATCTCTGAGGGTGTTTAGGCGGGGCCTGGAAAGGCCAAATAGTGGGAACATTGAAAAGACTCAAGAACTGGCAGAAAACGGAGGAGCCAGATTATATTTAACATCCTTTTTAATATTTTTATTTTTTTTGAGACAGGGTCTCATTCTGTTGCCCAGGCTGGAGTGCAGTGGCACGATCTCGGCTCACTGCAACCTCCGCCCCCTGGGTTCAAGTGATTCTCCTGCCTTAGCCTCCTGAGTAGCTAGGATTACAGGCATGCGCCATTACCGCCCAGCTAATTTTTATATTTTAAGTAGAGGTAGGGTTTCACCATGTTGGCCAGGCTGATCACGAACTCCTGACCTCAAATGATCCACCCGCCTCGGCCTCCCAGAGGGCTAGGATTACAGGCGTGAGCCACCGCGCCCACCCTAAAATCCTTCTTAGCTCTAAAATCCTGAGACTGTATAATAAAACCCCAAACAACTTAATAGTCCTCTTGTTATAAGGCTGGTTGGTTACCAGCCCCCAGAGTCATTGTTAACATATTAAACAAAACATTTTGTGCTTCAAGCCCTGATTAAGCTTCAAAATAACTTTTCAAAAGAAAAGACAACAAAATCAAACTAAAGTGTAGCCTACACCAGTGTCGACTTCCTTCCTTTAATGTTTACTATAGTTATGTAAGATGGAACCACCAGAAGAAGTTAAATGAAAAGCTGGATGAAGGGTACATGGGACCTCTACTATTTCTGCACTTTCCTGTGAACCTCTGATTATTTCAAAATAAAAAACTTTAAAAGATCAAATTAGCCCAGGCACAGTGGCTCATGCCTGTAATCCCAGCACTTTGGGAGGCTGAGGAGGGAGGGTTGCTTGGTGCCAGGAGTTCAAGACCAGCCTGGGCAACGAGGTAAGACCCCTGTCTCTGCAAAACATTTTTAAAATAGTGGGGCATGGTGGCATGAGCCTGTAGACCCAGCTACTCAGGAAGCTGAGGTGGGAGGATTCCTTGGCTGCAGTGAGCTATGATCAGGCTACTGCACTCCAGCCTGGGCAAAAGAATGAGACCCTCATCTCTAAAAAAAAATCAAAAACCAAGAATCAAATTAAAGATACTTCCCCAAGAAGTTCTAAGTAACATCAAACGCAACTACAAACCAGTTTGGCTTAGGAGTACAGTGTCATCAGCCACAAATGAGTCTGCACAAGCATCCACAGGCAGTAGGGCTCATTTCAAAACTATTCAAGACTATTCCAATCAGCTCATTTCAATCAGCTATTAAGATTTACAATCATGATTAGGAAAGCATGTATCATGTTGACAGACATCTAATTTGGTTATGTTGATCATAAATCCTCAGTTATCTGGGATCACATCATTAAAATCACCTATAGGCAACATATTCTTACAACTGCTTCCTATGTGATACTACAGAGGACCCATGTATAATTACTGTATTTCTAAAACTATAATACAGTAATTTGCTTATGTCTTACTTCTTCCATTAACCACGACTTGCAACAAGAACTACATTTTGTTCATCTTATTTTATCACCAAAACCTAACCCATAGTAGGTTCTCAACAAATAGTTGCAGAGTGAGTATCTTAGAAAACAGTAATTATAGGCCACGCACGGTGGCTCACACCTGTAATCTCAGCACTTTGGGAGGCCGAGGTGGGTGGATCACAAGGTCAGGAGTTCAAGACCAGCCTGACCCAACATGGTGAAACCCCATCTCTACTAAAAATACAAAAATTAGCCAGGCGTGGTGGCACACGCCTGTAATGCCAGCTACTCAGGAGGCTGAGGCAGGAGAATTGCTTGAACCCAGGAGGCACAGATTGCAGTGAGCCGAGATCATGCCACTGCACTTCAGCCTGGGTGAAAGAGTAAGACTCCATCTCAAAACAAAAACAAAAACAAAAAAACAGTAACAATTTTCTTGAACTTCTGGGGGTGATTTCCTTTTCTGATACAAAGACATCCAAAGAAATCTCAGAGAGTCTCTATTTTAGAATCAGTATTAAATATATATACATATATATGTGTGTGTGACTATGTCACAGAGTCTCTGAAACACAGAAGTTTAATCTCAAAAACTATCTCCAACTACTTGTTTTTTATTTATTAGTTTCCTAAGATATAGGTTTGATTTGGAACCAAATAGAAAGGTCAGCCTTCTCCAGACAGACAGGAAAACCAATATGAATTATTAAACAGATCCCTTCAACTTGAAAGTCTCTGCTGGAATGACCTTTGTCTAATTTTATCAAGTGCAACAAGAACAGCTTCTTTCAGAAATTAGAGACAGCATCACCTTTGGATTCTTTAATATCGACAGATCAGAAAGCATTTGATGATTTCTCTGTATTTGATATCTCTTAGTTAAGTTTATTAATGTATGTATTTTTCGAATAAACATTTTGAACAGCCCAAATCAATAAAAGCCGTGAGATCACAAAGTGTTGCTTCTCGGCACAACATTAGCTTGTTCAGAAAATCCAAAAGCCACATCCAAAAATCAATGATGCTATCTTAAAGACATGAGGGAGGCTCCTTAAGACCCTAGAGACACCAAGGACCCCACAGGGTCCATCATATAAACAGGCTCAGAAGCCGGCTTGATCCTGAGAACCTCTGCAAAGCCATCACCAAACCAGCAAGTGACATGCGCTATGTCTATGGTAAAGTAGAAAAGGCGGTCCTGGCAAAGCTTCCGGCGGTACACAGACCGAGGATCCGCTGACAGCACAGCCTCAATGGCATGCTTTGCTTCCTCTGCTGACTGAAAATATTTAAATGACGCCTGACCAACATCTGCAATGAAAAAAACACAACTCAGTAAGCACTATCATGCAGGTTGGATTTCATTACAGCAAACTTCAATATGGAATTTGGTTTGTTCCTTAAAGATCACTTGACATGGAAAGGGTTTGGAAATCTATTTGATCATTATGGAGACTGTCACCTTCAAGAGGTGTTTACTGTCATTAGGTTTAACTTATACACCCCCAAATTTTTGTTTTACTGAACAGAAAAATCATGGTAGTATTTTTCCTTAGTCTTCTAACTAGGAGAGGTGAGCTTTCGTTTTCTGTCAACCAAAATGTCACTTTTCTGACATCCAAAATGTCACTTTTCTATACTCAATGTAGACTTTAATTCCTTGTCATTTTCTTCTCAGAACAGAGACAAGGAAATGCATGACAGTCCCAGCATCCTCAAAAAGCCACAAGAAAGAGAACTAAACCCACACATACCCAGAACACCAGCTACAGGCAAGAGAGGCTGCACCAGAAAGCTGGTGTCACAGCCCCACAGTTACCAGTAACGTCCCTTTGCTTTGGGACTCTCTCACATTTGCTGTCCTGAAGGAACAGCAAAATTTCCTATGTTTGTAGGATTTTTAATGTATTTTAATTTTTTTAAATAGTATATATAAAACATAAATTTAAAAAGTAACTGTGATCTAGTTTTTCATAACTACAACATCACATACATCCAAATGAAGGCCAGCCCCTTCCAGGAAGGTACAGACCTTAAAAACACTGTCCCTGCTCAAAATATCATCTCTGGTGGCAGTGGATCTTTATCCCTCTTAGAGTAGATTTGATTTCCATAAGTAGCCAAGAATCACTGTGGGCCATATCTAATAAGCAAGTTGGGTAAATAAAGCCATGAAGTACAACTTTTAGTCAAAAATCAATTATATGGTCTGGGCACAGTGGCTCATGCCTGTAATCCCAGCACTTTGGGAGGCCAAGGTGGGAGGATCACAAGGTCAGAAATTCAAGACCAGCCTGACCAACATGGTAAAATCCCATCTCTACTAAAAATACATTAAAAATAGGCCAGGCGTGGCGGCTCATGCCTGTAATCGCAGCACTCTGGGAGGTTGAGGCGGGCGGATCATGGGGTCAGCAGATCGAGACCATCCTGGCTAACATGGTGAAACCCCATCTCTACTAAAAAAATACAAAAAAAAATTAGCCAGGTGTGGTGGCGGGCATCTGTAGTCCCAGCTACTTGGGAGGCTGAGGCAGGAGAATGGCGTGAACCCGGGAGGCAGAGCTTGCAGTGAGCCCATATTGTGCCACTGCACTCCAGCCTGGGCAACAGAGCAAGACTCCATCTAAAAACAAAAACAAACAAAAAAAAATATTAGGTGGTGTGGTGGCACACACCTGTAATCCCAGCTACTCAGGAGGCAAGACGATCACTTGAACCTGGGAGGCAGAGGTTGCAGTGAGCCTAGATTGCACCACTGCACTCCAGCCTAGGTGACAGAAAGAGACTGCATCTCAAAAAAAAAAAAATCAATTATATGGCAATAAGATTCCTTTACTGCATGGCTCATAGAAAATGGCTCTGAAGGTGACTCAAAAATGAGGAGAGCTCATCACACTCCCCAGTGATGGCATTTCTGGGAGAGGCTCCAGGCCTCTGGTTGGCCGTCTATCTGGCATGGGTGGCTTCTTCAGTTCCCTGCCTACTCATCCTGCCAGGCTCAGCTCAAGCACCGTTTCCTCCCACACTCCCTCCCAGACCCAAGTCAGGATTCTCCTCTCAGAGTGCCCACAGCACTCTGCCCAGACCTTTATTCCAGCACCAAACTTCCTTCCATTTCAACACCTTTAACCTCTTCTAGACTCAGAGCTTCCTGAAATCACTTCTTATTTCTGCAACAGCTCTCAATTTTGCTGTTTGCTATCAATCAGTTCCTGTTTTGTAGTTACACTGTGTAATTTCTCATTTTAATCATTTTTTTAATCAATAAGGCATATTTCAAACATCTGACACATATTGCACTGCAGTTTTAAAAAACAAAACTTTCCAGGCCAGGCGTGGTGGCTCACGCCTGTAATCCCAGCTACTCAGGAGGCTGAGGCAGGAGAATCGCTTGAACCTGGGAGGCAGAGGTTGCAGTGAGCCGAGATCGCGCCACTACACTCCAGCCTGGGTGACAGAGCGAGACTCTATCTCAAAAAAAAAAAAAAAAAGGAAAGAAAAACGAAAAGAAAGAAAAACAAAACTTTCCATAGTAGGTTGCATTCAACAATAACCACAGGACAAGTGGTAAGTGTAAACATAAAGTATCCAGAAGACAGGACTGTTTTGTTCCACCACAAAATCCTTTTACAATTGACCAGCCTCCTCCCATCAACTGTATACAGTGATGAAATTATTTCTATCAACAAAACTTTTAAAAACAAAGAGATCAATCTTTAAATCAAAAGCTTTGTTTAAAAGTAAAGCCTTAGGGAGGAACGAGAAGCACAACCCTCAGGTGGCATCAGCACTCATGACCACGCGACTGCCACATCCAGAGGTGCAGGGGGTGCTCAGCATACAGCACCTGGCTGAGGTTGGCATGTTGGGGCTAAAACCAGTTCCTGGGCCCTGGCAGGTGGCTGCCTCCACCCAGAGGAAGGGGTGGCTTTTCCTTTGCAAAAGGCAACAGTGTAGGCTGGCTGTGGCTCTGACAGGAAGAAATGGGGAAATCTTAAGTGTCAGTTGGCATGTGTCTCTAGTCCCAACTTTTAGACTTCTTTTGCCATCAGAAGAACCTCCTTCAGGTTGGAGTATCAAAGCCAAATACCCGCCTAGCCTCTTCATTCTCTCCCTGCTAGTAAAGCAGGGGAAAATCTAGTATATTTGGTTGTGTAAGCCTTTATTTTCTGGATATGGAATGAAAGTCTTCATTTTCTCAATAAGGAACTCCAGCTTGCCTTTGCATGTCACTGAGATGTGACACCCCAGAAATCACACAGGTAGTGATCTGACCCCAGAGATGGCCCCCTGCTCTCTGGGGATACTGACATCAAGTTCCTCTGCCTTTTACTTCTCCCAAGATCAAAACTCAAGTCCTTACAATGGCCTATAAAACCCTTAGGTGACCTCGTCCCTTTTCTAGTGCCTCTTTGACCTCATATCCTTCCACTCAGCCCTCCTCAGTCCATTCTGGCCACCTGACCTCAAATATGCCATGTACCCTCCACCTTGCGGCTATGCGCTGGCTGTCCCTCAGGCCAGCATGTCCTTTCTCCGGACAGGCTGGCTCACGCCTTCACTTCTTTGACCTTTGCTCATATGTGTCTTTCTCAGTGAAAGGCTCATATGGCCCCAGTGGGCTACCTATTTAAAACTGCAACAGGCTAGGTGCAGTGGTTCACACCTGTAATCCCTGCACTTTGGGAGGCTGAGACAGAGGATCCCCTGAGCCCAAGAGTTCAAGACAAGCCTGAGCAACAAAATGAGACCCCATCTCTTTAAAAAAAAATCCAAAAAGGCCAGGCTCACGCCTGTAATCCAGGCACTTTGGGAGGCAGAGGCAGGCAGATCACAAGGTCAGGAGATCAAGACCATCCTGGCTAACATGGTGAAACCCCGTCTCTACTAAAAATACAAAAAAATTAGCTGGGTGTGGGGGTAGGCACCTGTAGTCCCAGCTACTCGGGAGGCTGGGGCAGGAGAATGGCATGAACCCAGGAGGCGGAGCTTGCAGTGAGCCGAGATCGAGCCACTGCACTCCAGCCTGGGTGACACAGCGAGACTCCGTATCCAAAAACAAAAATCAAAATATTAGCCAGGCGTGGTGATGCACATCTGCAGTCCCAGCTACACAGAAGGCTGAGGTGGGAGGACTGCTTGAGCCCAGGAGGTTGAGGCTGCAGTAAGCCATGTTCTTGCCACTGCACTCCAGCCTGGGTGACAGAGTGAGATCCTGTCTCAAAAATAAAATAAAATAGTAACAACACCCTAACCCGCTGTATTCTCTCTTAAATTTTTCAGTAACTCTTATCACCTTCTAATATTATATAATGTTGAGTATGTTTGGTATAACTCGATTGCTTATTATGCTTTTAGTTTGTTTCTCTCCTCCCCATTAGAATGCAAGCTCCACAAGAGCAGGGGTTTTTAAAATCTGTTTTGTTCACTGATGTATTCCAAGAACCTAGACCAACATCTGGTACCTTGCAGAAGCTCAGTAAACAACTGTAGAATGAATAAATGAACTTCCCTCTTTACATGGCTATGCTGGCTCCTTACTGAGTTGTAACACAAAGAAGAGCTTTTTGCAATCTGACCTCTCCTTGGCAACCAGCTTCTTCTTTTTGATGGAGTCTCACTCTGCCACCCAGGCTGGAATACAGTGGCACCATCTCGGCTCACTGTAACCTCTGCCTCCTAGGTTCAAGCAATTCTCCTGCCTCAGCCTCCCGAGTAGCTGGAATTACAGGCACCTGCCACCACAACTGGCTTTCTGTATTTTTAATAGAGATGGGGTTTCATCATGTTGGCCAGGCTGGTCTTGAACTCCTGACTTTAAGTGATCCACCCACCTCGGCCTCCCAAAGTGCTGGGATTACAAGAGTGAGCCAGCGTGCAAAAGAGGAATGATGTCCCTCCAGTGACTATGCTTTTCGTTAGCTCTGCTGCTGGCTAGAAGACTCACTTGAGAGACTCTCCTTGAAGGCTTGCTGAAGTAGGCAGGCATGCTGGGAAGCCCACGGAGCAAGGAACTGCAAACAGCCTTTAGAGGCTGAGGACAGCCTCCAGCCAACAACCAGCAAGAATCTGGGGCCCCCAATCCTACAACTGAAACTAGTCACTTCTTACTGGTATCGCTGTATCCACATCTTAACAGCCCCTTCCTTCATCCTAGGCTACTGCTTGGGATCTGCTGTGAGCTGGGGGAACCAGATAACATTTGTTAAGAACCATGTGTTAAAGTAAGCAGGCTCCATGTAAGAGCCCTGTGGCCTCTCTTCTGCAGCAAAGTGTATGCCTCTAGCTGTGGGACTTTGTTGGGGCAAGTTCTGTGCTAAGAGACTCTTCTCCTCTGACTCTGGGCTCCCAGAGTCTTCTGTGCCAGAGGCTGAGCTGTCTTATCACTTCTTATTTCTGCAACATCTCTGAATTTTGCTGTTTGCTATCAATTGTATCAGAATACAATGCAACATTTCTCCAGTAAGACAGCAAAACAAGTATGAAAACTTTAGGTACGTAAGTACAGAACAAGCACAATTCAGCTTCTGAATGATGCTTGAAGACTCTAAGAACTACTGTTAACAAGCAGACAAGGGGCTGGAAGTCATGGGCCACCTCGTGAGGCAGCAGCCACTCTCTTCCAATGCTTTGCTGACAGCCTGGAACTAACTGTGCTCACCATACAGTTGTCCAACAAGACTCATCATATGATGGTGCTGCAAAAATATTATTTTATACCTGTTTCCTAAAAACCAGTCACACTGACAAACACTCCATATAACTGCTCTCACAAATACCAAACTTGGCTAAATCTCAGAGTAAAAGTTCATCTCTCATTCAGAATGAAGAAACTGAAGATACCTGATTCACCCTGTGAACCGAGCTGCCCAAGGTCCATCTCAGCATGAGGAGTAAACCGCACTTCTAAAGTGGCCACAGGGGCCTCTGTCACCCAGGCAGGAACCACACTGCGGGGAGCTCCACCAGCCCTTCCAGCAGGTAAATGAGGGGCCATAGGCTGTGTCTCTGTCCTGCTTCCTTGCAGGACTGCTGCTCCTTCCACTCTCTCTAGCTTCTTGTCTGTACCTTTCCCTGAAAAGCTCTTCTCCGGGCCATATGGGCCAATTTGTTCTTCTGACATGCTGGAACTCTGATCGTGTCTTGATTCCAAACCAAAATCCACTGCTATCTCCCTGTGCATAGGGAATGCTTGCTGAATTCTGGCTGTGTCACTGTGTGTCAGGTAGTTTTCTTCTGAAGTTCTGTCTTCAAGACAGTTAGGTTTCTCCTTAGTGCTATGGTGCGGTTGTGGCTCATCACACACTGACAGCTGTCGCTGGTCACAGCTGTCAGTCTTGCTGTCAGACTGGGATGCAGTGTTTGGTGTATGTTGGTTATTCTGTAAATTAAAGTCTGCTAAAGGCTCCATCACATTTTGCGGCGAGTCATACTCAGCTATGTAGGGCTTGATGTCTAGTACGGGTGTGCCATGTATCATGTCAATTCCAGAAAGGTATATAGCTCCGCCTATGACATAAAAACGTGAAAAATGAAGAACACTGCAAACACTTGGAGAATACAATCACACCCCAGAATCCTCTAACACTGTCTGCTTATGCCTCACTGCGCTTACTCATAATTCTCTCACATAGACCTGGTACCAACACACACCCTTCTTGCTACCTGGTAGCCTATCCTCTTCTCTACCTATCAAACTCCTACTTGATCTTTGAGGCCTTCAAAGCACACCTTTTACAAAGCCTTTCTGGCTCCTCTAGACAAAAGCATTCTTTCCTACAGTCCCCATAGAGAAGCCTGTGCACAAACCTCTCCCACAGCCCTTTCCCCATGGTAGGGCAGTGACCAGCTTAGAGTCTTTATCCCTAGACAGCAGGCAGGCCCCTTAACACAGGCTGGGGCCAACTCATCTCTGTATCACTGGTGCTTCTGTTCCAGGGATATAGTAGTAATCAATATATCTCTGTGGGATCAATGAAGGTTTCTACTGTGGCAAACAGATCCAAAGGTGGCCCTGTGACCCGCACCTCCTGAAGTTCATGCCCTTATATAATCCTTCCCCTTCAGTTGTGACTAGCTTCTAACCAACAGAACATGGCAAAAGAGGTATGATGTCCCTCCAGTGACTATGCTTTTTGTTAGCACTGCTGCTGGCTGGAAGACTCACTCGAGAGACTCTCCTTGAAGGCTTGCTGAAGTAGGCAGGCATGCTGGGAAGCCCACGGAGCAAGGAACTGCAACAGCCTTTAGATGCTGAGGATAGCCTCCAGTCAACAACCGGCAAGAATCTGGGGCCCCCAGTCCTACTGCAGTGGCAAGGAAATCAATGTGGCCAACAGTCTAAGTGACTTGAAGCAGATTATTCCACAGTCAAGCCTCCAGATAGGAATTCATCTCAGCTGACAACTTAATTGCAGTCTAGTGAGACCCTAAGGGGATGACCTAGTTAAGCTGTGCCCATCCTTCTGACCCACAGATACATAATAATGTTTCAAACACATGATAAATGTATGTTGTTTAAATTGATGATTCTGTGGTAATTTGTTACACAACAATAGAAATCTAATACATCCATGAAGACTCAAAAGATTAAGCAGCACATAAGTCAGCATTACCAAATACTAAAGACAAGTCTCCAGCTGTCCCACTGGACATATGCTGTCCAGTTCTTGCTACACATAGTCATCTACTAACCTTACTCTTGGAAAATAAGTCAAATGAGAACAGAAAAACGGCATGCAGTCATATTTGACTCCTCTCCATTTAAGAAAAATGTAACTACTACAGGACCCTGATTTCTGACACATGCTTATTATGAATGAGCCTTGAACTCTGGAAGGATGATTCCAGACTTGCTAGATGATGAATTACGCCTAATATCTGTAGGAAAAAGAAAAGCACTGTAGCATAAGTTAAAACTTCAAAAGATTTAGTCAGATGACCACCTGGCTGGATGCTGTTAGACAGATTTAAAGAGCCCTAGTTTCCTCACCTATGAGATGAGGATTGCTGCTGTGTCAAACCCACAAAGCCACTGTGAGATAAGGTACGTGAACACTGTTTACTAACTGTAAAGCACTGCACAAACACTAGTCGCCATACAGCTTATATAGTAATGTCTACAGTGCTACTGTGTTTGCCTTTTAACCTTTCTGACTTGACCTCCCCAGTTGAAACATTAAGTTCTTTAGGACAGGGATTTCTATTGTTATCTGATTTGTTTACCACTATAGCTCCAGCACCTAGGACAATGCCTGGCACATAATCAGTGCTAGAAAATATGTGTGGGTTGCATAAATAATCATAAAATCTTCGGCCGGGCGCGGTGGCTCAAGCCTGTAATCCCAGCACTTTGGGAGGCCGAGACGGGCGGATCACGAGGTCAGGAGATCGAGACCATCCTGGCGAACACGGTGAAACCCCGTCTCTACTAAAAAAATACAAAAAACTAGCCGGGCGAGGTGGCGGGCATCTGTAGTCCCAGCTACTCGGGAGGCTGAGGCAGGAGAATGGCGTGAACCCGGGAGGCGGAGCTTGCAGTGAGCTGAGATCCGGCCACTGCACTCCAGCCTGGCGACAGAGCAAGACTCCGTCTCAAAAAAAAAAATAAAAATAAAAATAAAATCTTCTAGTACTTGCTACCCACTTTGGTTAGCTATTATAAATGATAAAAGTCAAGGTGGATCAGCTACTGAATTTTTCTGGGGAAACTACCTAAGGCCCAGTTGAGTACAATCCAGTGAGAGAGTTCAAGTTCTGGGAGAGAACAAGCAAAATAACTGCTCTCATCTATTTAGTGTCCAATAGCCTGAAAAATTAGTTTCAGAACTTTTGTGTTACAAGATTCTCAAAATACTCTGTTGAATCACAGAGGAAGTAGGTCCTTCTCCTTTTCCCACTTCACAACCAGCAGGCTGAAGCCTAGAATGGTCTCCTGACTCCTAGTTTACCTGCCATTTCATCTGCTGCCTGTTAGGTCAGAATGGACTGCTTTCCATAAATGTGTAACTAGATTATATATGGACACACAGTTAAAACTAGTTAGTTTAGAATTTCTACAATCTGACCAATGTTTGTCCTTGTAGTGTGATTCATCCCAGACTCCCGCCACATAGCACAGTTGATATCAGCACAGCAGCCATGATGTCTGTCCATTTCCCCAAGACTGCAAGGAAGGAATGACATACCACCAGTCTATGTGTCTTCCATATGTGCATGTACAATGAGTTATTGTGTGTTAAATTGGAAAGTGTCCATTTATTTTTAATCATTTTGTATTCACTGCATTCCAAGTCAGAGAAACTGTGGTTACTAATTTAATGATTATGAAATTTGTGTTATTTCTAAATAATTTAATAGTTTTGGATATATGCAGTAACATAAACAAACTCTGAGCATCCTATGAGAGTTTATTTCAACATTTTTCAATGCTAACATTCTTTTAATCATTGTATTTTCTTCAATGTCTGGTGGTTCTCAGGAAGTTAACATCATTGGCAGTCATCTGAATAAACAGCCAGTGGTGAATGCTGTGTTTATTTTATAAGGCTCTTCTGCGTAAGGAAAAAGGTAAAAGTAGAAATGAAATGGGTTACCTTCTACCTTTTCCAGCTTGGCCAGGGTAAGTCCTATCGCATTGGGACGATGAGGGCTCCTTGTGGAAAAAACTCCAGTCTTTGCACCATTCAGCCTAGGAGGCTGCACCTTTGCCTTACAGCTCAAATGACCATTTTTATGAAAAACAAACAAAATCCTATAAAAACAAAACAAACCACGGAATAAGAAAAGAGCACAAGTTATTTTACCACAATGATCTGATGGGGAAAAAAAAATGCAATCTTTCACAAACTAACAGAAATCATGTTTTAAATAGCATTAACTTGTAATCTACTAGGAAGAAAATAGCACCATCCCCCTTCCTTCTCTCCACATCCTTTGCAGCTAACACAACAACTGGCACATAGTAGGAACTTAAGAGATGTTTGTCAAGTGCCCAATGAACAATATTCACTGTCTGCTGTTTGTCAGGTAGTACGGTAAAATAATTTTACACTCACTTCACGCAATCTTCTTAACTATCTTAAATAATATAATTTATCCCCCATTTCTGGGATGAGGAAATTGAAGTTTAGAAATGTTAAATAATTTTACCAGACCTTCCTTTTTTTTTTCATTTGGCATGACCAGACCTTCCTAAGTAAGATATGAAACCAAGAAGCCATGAAGAAAAACTAACAGATTTGAATTCATGAAATCACAACATTTATGTACTACAAAATATCAGCCTAAGAGAAAACGTTTGCTACATACATAATGGACCATAGGTTAATGTCTGCGGCACATAAATTGTTCCTACAGATTACTAAGGACAACCCAATATAGGACACTATGCAAAGAACATGAATAAGTAATTCACAAAAAAATGGCAAGTAGCTAAGAACCACATGAAAAGATGTTGAGCTTCACTAATAATTAGAAATTTCTAAATTTAGAAATTAAACTAAAAAACCAAAATACTCTTTTTCCCATCAGGCAAAAATGTAAAAAACTGATAACATATTGGGAAGGGTGTAAGAAAAAGGCCATTTGCATATATTATTGAAGTATACATTGGTTAATTTTAGAGGATAATTTGGAAGTAGTTCTCTAAAATTCTAAATATGCTTACCTTCTAGTCCAATATATCCAATTCTGACATCCTGTCCATAAAAATACACAAGTGGCCAAGAATGTTTCTAAGGGAGTTTGTCACAGCATTATAATAACAACATAGCCCTCCATTAACAAAAGTATGCATGGTACATCTATATTTTGTAATAATAGACAGCTATTAAAGCAAAAAAAAAAAAAAAGGTAAATCTACTGTCATGAAAGCTCTCCATGGTATACACTGTTATGTGAAGAAAACATACTTTTTAAAAAAAACAAACATCCACTCTGTATGTATAAATTTGTTTCTATGTGTATTTGAAAAAGAAAACATTAAAAGGTCTGGCAGAATCTACACCATGCTGTCAACAGTAATCATCTCTGATGAGGGGTTGGGGTTGGGGAGAGAGGAAGAAAATAGGGGGGATAAGAAAAAATATCTTTATATACTTCCGAACCCATTTTTTACATCATCAATAACTTAATTTAATCAAGGTCAAAATGCAAACTAGGTCAGAACACACATTTTCTTTCTAATCTAATCTTGTCCCCAAATTAACTGAAAAATAAACTATTTCAGAATAAACACTTAATTTTTAGGTCTCTACCAATAAAAATAGACCAATTTAAACTGCTGATGTTGGGGTGAAGAAGAATGAACACAGGCAGAATTTGAAAAGACCACAAACAATGCTAGTATAACACAGGCCCTAATATAGGTAACACTTAAAGTATCCAGATTTCTACAGCGTCTTGTCTTTTAGGAGTATATTTAATTCTACATGAATCTAGAGCAGGATCTGTAAACTTTTTCTGTAAAAGGTCAGGGAGTAATATTTTAGGATATGTAGGCCAACCAGTCACTATAGAGACTATTCAACTCTGCTGCTATAGCACTAAAGCAGCCACAAACAATATATAAACAAATGGACATGACTGTGTTTCCATAAAAATAATTTACAAAAAATGGGCCATAGTTTACTGACCCCTGGTCTAGAGGGCAGAATAATGACCCGGGGCAGAGTCAAGGAGGTCTGTAATTTCCACTCAACAGAAGGCATTCATCACAATTAGAACCAACTGCAAATGGAACATGCCACCTCAGTGGATCCCAAGCTTCCCTGAGGATGTCTAAATGACACAGACAATCGTATGCACAAATACAGTACAAAATTCCATACAACAGGCTGGTCCAAAGGTAGTGAGTTATCTCAATTGATTGTTCACAGTTACAGATTTAACTTTTTGTTCTACCTTTCCCCCCTTCTCACTACTGCACTTGTCTTAAAAAATAAAAAATAAAAAAAATCCACGCAAAAGATGAGAGTTCCAGCCTGGGCAACATGGTGAAACCCCGTCTCTACCAAAAATACAAAAAAGAATTAGCCAGGCATGGTGGTGTACACCTGTGGTCCCAGCTATTCAGGAGGTTGTGGTGGGAGGATACCTTGAGCCTGGGAGGCAGAGGTTGCAATGCGCTGCTATCTCACCACTGTACTCCAATCTGGGTGACAGAGACCCCGTTTCAAAAACAAAACAGAAAGATGATGGTGGTCTGGATGGCAGACTCCAAGGTTGCCTTCAATTGGAGTACTTTAGTTGGGGGCAAGTTCTGGCCCAAAATCCTACATCTAACTATAAAACAACTTACCAAACATGAGAAAACTGTTCTAGGCCCATCAGGGAATGTTCAGGATTATTAAAGATGCTCTTTCTAATCCTCAAACAGGCTCGAGAACAGCTACAAATGGATGGCTGTCTTGGAGTACCATTCTTGGCTGAGAAACAGGATTCCAAGTAGCCGATTGGCTCAGTTAAAAGATTCCCTACAGGAGAAAATTAGGTAAGAAATAATTAGTCAAAAGGTCAAACCAAGTTGTAAGAAAACATGTTTTCTCTAACGCATTGGTTTCATACTTTTAAAATATTAGTGTTGTACAACTATAAAAATGATTTGTATAATGTTCATGAATACGCATATTCTCATCATTACACACACACATCATTACATACATAGTAATATCCCGTTAGATATACTAGGAAGAATAATGGTCCAAGAAAGAATGAAACGAAGGGGGCATTTTCAGAATACCTACTATGACCATAATTAAAATTCTATGCTACCAGTACTAAGTCATGTGACTTTGGCCAGGGCTATGAGGGCTATTTGATTGATTGATTGATTGATTGATTTTACTTATTTATTTATTTATTTTTAGATTGAGTCTCACTCTGTTGCCCAGGCTGGAGTGCAGTGGCGTGATCTCAGCTCACTGCAACTTCTGCTTCCCGAGTTCAAGCATTTGTCCTGCCACAGCCTCCTCAGTAGCTGGGATTACAGGCACCTGCCACCACACCCAGCTATTTTTTTTTTTTTTTTTTGTATTTTTAGTAGAGACAGAGTTTCACCATGTTGGTCAGGCTGGTCTTGAACTCCTGACCTCATGATCCGCCCACCTGGACCTCCCAAAGTGCCGGGATTACAAGCATGAGCCACTGTGCTTGGCCTATGAGGGTATTTCTAATAGAGGAGACAGTGTACACAAAAGTGAGAAATGTCATAGTATATCTAGGCAACAAGCTATTTTGATTGGCTGGAGTATGAAATAAGAGGCAGAGAATAATGAAAGATGAGGAAACACTGGGTATATATAAGTAAGGATGTCTTCAACTGAAAGCAACAGAACATATGAAATAAACTAATTTAAGCAATAAAGACAACTTATAAGCTCATAGTGCTAAAATATCCAGAGGCAAGGTAGATTTCAAGTGAGGCTTGGTCCAGTAGCCTGCCGCCCCTCTAGAATGTAAGCTCCATGTGGACAGGAGCTTTTCTGTCTTGTTTATTGCTGCATTCTCACTGTCTAGTACATTGCCTGCAGGGGAGTAGATACTCAAAAAATTCATGTTGCATGGAAGAAAAGATTATATATGTCTAAGCTGATTAACGTGGAAATTGAAAAAGTAAAAGAATAGTATGCATATAATCCCACTTATGGAAATTTGTTATATATTTATTTACCTTCTTAAACATGCACAGGTATGTTTGGAAAGCTATGTGGAAGGATATGCACCAAATGTGTGTTTTTTGTTTGTTTGTTTGAAACAGAGTCTCGCTCTGTTGCCCAGCCTGGAGAGCAGTGGCACAATCTCGGCTCCCTGTAATCTCCACCTCCCAGGCTCAAGCGACTCTCATGCCTCAATCTCCCAAGCACGCACCACCATGCCCATCTAATTTTTTTTTTTTTTTTTTTGTAGAGAAGGTGTTTTACCATGTTGGCCAAGCTGGTCTCAAACTCCTTACCTCCAGCAATCTGCCCATCTCAGCCTCTCAAAGTGCTGGTATTAAAGGGGTGAGCCATCACACCTGGCCAATATTCACCAATTTTTTTTAACAGTGGTTAATCTGGGTGGTGAGATTTTTAAACTACCTTTAAATTTAACTTTGTAATTTCTATAATATTTGAAATTTTTTCAATAATCACAAATTAGGCTAGGCACGGTGGCTCACGTCTGTAATCCCAACACTTTGGGAGGCTGAAGCGGGCAGATTACCTAAGGTCAGAAGTTTGAGATCAGCCTGGCCAACATGGTGAAACCTCATCTCTACTAAAAGTAAAAAAATTAAAAAAATAATAATAATAATTAGCCAGGCATGGTGGTGCATGCCTGGCGTCCCAGCTACTCAGGAAACTGAGTCAGGAGAATCACTTGACCCTGGGAGGCGGAGGTTGCAGTGAGCCAAGATCACGCCACTGCACTCCAGTCTAGGTGAGTGAGACTCCATCTCAAAAAAAAAAAAAAAAAAAAAAATCAATTTTTTAATAACATATTTCAAAAGAAAAAAAATAGCCAGACACTATCAATATAAATTTAAAGTCCAAGGTTTCCATGGCTACCGCTTTGAATTTATCGGTAACTTTTTTATTTTCACATTTCATGAGAGCGTTATCAATTTCTCAAAGATGATATAAAGACACTTCAGACTTTATTTCCTGCTTCCTTAAATCTACCCTACGAGCATAAGCAGTAAGACTCTAGGTCCGGGGCTGTCTCTCACAGTATCTTTCATTACTCTTCACTTCTAGAAGCTATATTATTTGATACATATATTATACACAATGTACATGTAAGTTATACGGCATAATATAATGAAACCCCACGTACACACCACCCACCCCAAGAACTAGAGCATTACCAATGACTTGTGTCCTTTTAGGTTGTTTTCCTCTTATCTCACACCCTTCTTTTCCCTCTGAGAGAAACAGAAGCCTGAATTTGGTCTTTATCACTCACTTCCTTTTAAAGTATGATTTTGTTACACGTACATACATGCCTAAACAGCATTTCATTGATTTTTGTCTTTAAGATCTATAAAAACTGGCACCAAACTATAAGTTGTCTTCTCAGACTTGCTTTTTCTCTCTCAATATTATGAGGCTAAGATCCATCCATACTCTGTATGTTTTTGACAACTTTAATTTTTGTCCAAGTATGTTTATAGGCATTGTTTTTTGTTATTTTTCTTTTTGATCTTCATCCATGCGTCTATGGAACAGATATAGCAGACATCGTAAAAATGAAGAAACTGAGGCCAAACGACCTGGTGTATCTTCTTTATGTCTGGAAGATAAATGGCCAAAAAAGACTCCTAACCCAGCCACAAAATCCCTGTGTCTCATTTTCATTTGTTCAAGACATTTGTTCAAGAAATATTTTCTGGCTGATACTCTGGGCACACTGCCTATTAGTTAGTCCTGCTGCACAGAGAGAGAGAGACAGAGAGAGAGAGAGAGAGATAGAGAGAGACAGAGAGAGAGAGAGAGAGAGAAAGAAAAGAAAGAAAGAAAAGAAAAAGGAAAGGAAAGAAAAGAAAGCAAAGAAAGAAAAGAAAAAGAAAAGAAAGAAGAAAGAAAGAAAGAAAAGAAAGAAAGAAAGAAAGAAAAAGAAAGAAAGAAAGAAAGAAGAAAAGAAAAAAGAAAAGAAAGGAAAGAAGAAGAGAAAGATGGGAAAGAAAGGGAGAAACACTATTTTCCAACTGTCTACAATTGCCAGACAAACCAAGAACTCTTACTACAGTGGAATTAATGGTTGGGGAGACCCACACACCATACTTCAATATCATGGGAAATGTCCTGTCAGCAGTAACGTAATCAAAGTCGTCCGCCCTTGACTCTTTGATTTGGGGCCTAGGAATTTATATTATAGCTGATTCATCACTTCACTGAAACAGTCTATGCCTGTTTTTCAGATTACATATATGATATGATAAATATAAGTGGCTGCCAATTAGATTTATTTCTATCCACTTTGTGCATCTCCTTAAGAACATAAGCAAGACAACACTAGATTAGTAACAAACTGAAAGTATACTCAAAAGGTACTTTGTAAGAGTTCTTCTAACTCTGCTACTCTGTTTGGGACCACTCTCAAAATATCAAATATCCATATTCTAATACATCTGAACTCTTCTGGGACATATTTATATATTCTCTGTATATAAATATATATATTATTCTCTGAATATATAAAAATATGTATATATAAATTTATAAAAAAATATATTTATATATAAAAAATAAATATATATTTATATATTCTTATCCCCAGGAGGCTGGGGATAAGGCTATGAAATACAAATGCTATTTGAAGCAGAGACCTGACACTGTTTGTCCAGGGAAATTCTGGTCTTCTTGCCTATCTCAAAACAACAAAAACCCAAAAGAACAGTAAACACCTACCATTTGGTAAGCACTGTGCTAAGGATTTGGGGTACAAATAACCAGTTCTCATCCTCAAGGGTTTCCAGTACATTGACAGAGGACAAGTAAATCAACAATTCTAGCTAGGCGTCTTTGCAGGAATAGAGATAAATGAGCACAGGTATACCAAAAACCAGCACAAGAACCTCATGGAAATGGGGAGAAGTGGTTCCTCAAAGGAGCACGAGAATTAGGACTGGTTTCAGAATGGAGAAAGGATAAACCATGGGAAGAACTAGCTTCTCTCTCTGAATCCGTTTTCTCATCTATAAAACAAGGATAATACCTACTTTGGAAAGCTGTAAGGGTACTGATAAAATATGGAAAGCATCCAGTAAAATACAAGGTGCCCAGCAAGGAGTGCTTTTTAAAGTCCCTGCTCAGGCTTTTTCCTCATTTAAATATTACAACTGTATTAACTGCGTAATAAGTAAAAAGCCAGCAAGTAATCAACATGGGGTTTTTTTGTATATAGGATTGTCTATACATTTTGCTCTGAAAATAAGTTCAGGTCCTTTTCCTTTCTGCCTGGACTATGAAATTACCCTTCTTAGGCTTTCTGTTCCCACTGCAACTTCTTCCCCTTCTCAGAATACTCTAGACCAATCCTCAACAATCCTGGAGTTTCTTGTGTTATGCTAACTCTTTAGCTTTAAACTTTTCATGGTCTCTACTGCTAACAGACTTTGTATTTCTTAGCCTGGCACTCAAGGTTCTTCACAATCAGAACCCAAAGGTTCTCACCTCCCTGTTCCATCTAACACTTTAGACTTCTAGCTCCCCAAACCTATACTGTGTAGACTTCTGAGCCCTGGCTTCTGCGTTTTCCTTCCTGTCAAAATATTAGACCTGTAATCTGGCAGTGTGCAACAATTTTTTTTAAATAAGCACATTTCACCAGGTAATAGCACTTCCAAGAAATTTAACAAAGTTGAAACTTTAGAATGTACACAAACATTTCGGTTTCAAGAGCTTTCTTTTAGAATAATGCAAACTGACAATAACCTAAACGCTCAGTAACAGGAAGCTGGTTACATGAATTAGAGCACATCTCTAAAACAAAGCGTTAGGCTGGTTACAGTGGCTCACGCCAAAACTTTGGGAGGCTGAGGCAGGTGGATTGCTTTTAAGCCCAGGAGTTCGAGACCAGCCTGGGTAACATGGTGAGCGCTTGCCTCCACAAAAATTAATAATAAAACAAAGTGGTAAAATTAACATTAATTGCCCTGTTAAGTTTTTTAAAAATTCTTTTAAGGTTACTAAACAGTAAGGTCGTATAGTATCTCACTTTTCAAGTGTGTATGCAAAGAAACAAGTATGGAAGGTAGACACCAAGATACTGACAATGGCTTTCTCTGGCAGGCTATTTTAATTTTCTTCCATTCGCTTTCTAGTTTCTAAAGCTAAAATATTCCTCTATGAAAACGTGTGAGTAAACAGAAACAAAGTCATGCCTTTCTAGGCCCAATTTAAAACTATTTTCTCCGACCGAAATTTTCCCCTTCTCTCTCCTCGTTCCTACAGCGCAGGATGCCTCCTATGGCATTTACTAATTCCTGACCCGCCTAACACCACCCCCCATTCACTATGGCAATGAAACCCCTAAGAGAAAAGCCGCTACGCTACACTTAGCTGCTCCAACTACTAAGCCAAGACTAGGCGGACAGTGCAAGTCTTGTAACAAAGCGGAACAACCCCGATGACGTCATCCCACTCGCCAAAGCACATCACGTGGTCGCCGCAGCACATGACCCGTGCGTTCGCCGTAGGTAGGAGACTGACGCACGTCAGTTCCAGATCTTGCGTTTCACACCCCTCTCGGCAACTAAGACCTCTCCAGAGTGTGGCACTGCCAGTCCCTTGGAAGTTACCTGTCTCCAGAGCCGGCTTCACGCAGCCGCACGGGGTCGCTGTAGGCCCAGGACCCGGCTCCTCCAAGCCGCGCATGGCTACTCGTTGCTGAGGTGCCTACCCGACGCATCCAACCTTCCGCTTCCGCGCTCCATGCCTGACGCATGCGCAGTAGCCTCGCCGGCGGGGTCCCGCGAGCCCAGGCGAGTGCGCGCGCGCGCGCGCAGTGGGGCGCTGAGGGACGTTTGGAGGTCTACATGGGGCGTGGAACCCGTATCCCGGGCGTGTTCCCCTCCGGGACCCCAATCTCGTTTATCTTACACAGACCTGCTACAGTTGCCCGCCCTCCCAGGGTAGGCTGCAGCTCCGGGTTCCGGCGCTTTCTGAGAAGCAACACACCTCGATGAAGAACTCGCAACTATGTCTCTCTCGAAACATTAAGCAACCTACACGTCCAGTATGACCCTAACTTTTAAAGGATGTGTATATGTAATTACCACAGAGCGGAAGGACTGGACGCTAAGAAATGTTAAGAATTCTCTAGCACCTGTGGTCCCAGCTACCCCGGAGATTGAGGCGAGAGGATCGCTTGAACCCAGGAGTTTGAGGCTGCAGTGAACCCGTGATCGCGCCACTGCACTCCAGCGTGGGTGACAGAGCGAGACCCCGTATCCAAAAAAAAAAAAAAGAAAATTATATTTGTGTGGTGGGAAAACAGATGTGATTATCCTTTTTATGCCTCAATTTTTCCATAATAGAAGTTAATGCTTTGTCAGAAACAACCCCAAATAAGTGTTATTTCAAGTGTGGTGGATATTATAAAGGAGCCCTACTATGTGCTAGGGGTTAAGGAGTGGGAACTGTTTCTTGTGCTCCACACCTTACCAGAACTGAAGTGAGAATGGAATTGTAAGAGTCAACATGCCATGTACATTGTGGAGATTATTGTCGTTTCTGGACAGCTCTGAGAAGCTAAGAGCTAATACGAATAATTTTTGAATCCCATGCAATGACCAGTTGTCCTTGCAATGATAGCCTGTCTTTTACCCACTTGTAATGCTGTCTCTCAGGTATAGCTAGTTTCTATGTACATAATTCTCTTTATGGGAGACATTTTTTAATCTTGTATCTTTTTATCTGTTAACATCTGCAGTATAAGATGTTCAAAAGCATATGAGTCCACAGATTGAAAAGCCTACCAACCATGAAAAGATGTTTCCATGTCTGTCCATTTGTCATTGATTTCTAGTAGAAAATAACCAGCAGTAGGAGCCAAATAATTAAAGATTGTGGTTTAAAAAATGAAATAAAACTGATCAAATGCATATAGTGTCTTTTGGCAGGTCATTTTTACATGACAACTTGGAAAAGGCTGCCATTATTTTTTTTTTAGGAGGAACAGTTCTGTGCAGCTGCAGAGAAACAAGTTTGAAAACCAGTGTGTGTGTATGTGTGTAAAACTGGGCCGGAATTACTGCACTTGCCACTAGATGGTGATGTTGCTGAAAATGATAGTCCCGCTTAATTTGTGGAAAGAGTGGACTTGAAGAGAGATGCTTGCCCGCCTGGAGGGCATGGTAGATGTTGATAATCACACAAAAAAATATGTAATTATCAAGTGTGACAAGTACTGAAATGCAAAGCTGATTTGAATATACTAGTGAAATAGATTGATACCTCTTTTAAAGGTAAAATTTCTCTTGACTGAAAACAGGAACTTAAATATGCAGCACATTTATTAGTCTATGATTTGAAGTTCTTATTATCTTGTCTGGAACTGTATGTGATTATTTGCAGTTTATAAGACTTAACCTCTCCTCCAGAGGTAAGACCTAGAAATCTGCCTTAAAGAAATGACCTAAATAATTATGTCGTCTTCAGCTTGTACTACTTTGAGAAATACTTCTCAGTAGAGTGATTCTTAACCCCTCATTTGGGTGAAGGACCCCTTTGAGAATCAATTAAAGCTTTGAACCATCTCACACATCATTTTGGATATACTATCATAGGGTTCATGGATTTCTAAGAACCTGAGAGGAGGGCAGCACAAAGTCAAGCTAGGATTCTTGCAAAACTTTAATTCTATCACCTCAAGGTTCTAAGCCAAGAATGCCAGAAGAATTTTAGATGCACACTGATATTTGAACAAGAATGGTGAGAAAGCAGAAGTTGTGTGTGAATACAGGAGTGATTTAAGAGGGCAAGCAGAAAGGGTCCTGAGAGGTGGAGAGAGAAATTCTGCTTCCTCTAATATACTGAATTCCTCTTTCCCTCTACTCCCCCATCTCATTTTTGTGCTCCTGTACACTGTACATATGCAAATCTCTTAAGGTCCATCTTAATGCAACACTTTTAGAACTTGAGACTTCAGTTTACTTTTTTTTCCCCTCTAATTTTGGCCCACTCTGGCAAGTGAAATTGAGACAGAAGCACATTCCAAAGAAGAAACAAAAAGCACTGAGGAAGTCAGATGTGACTTTGGGTGAGTACCTTCCCTCTATGAAGTTATTCCCTCATCTTTAAGTGGGGGTGATAATCACCGCCTGGCCTATTTCACATACTTTTGTACAGATCAGGTAAAATAGTTTATGTGAAAGTATAAATCTGGAAGTGTCATTGAGAGGTAAGAAACTATTACATGGCTGTGGCCAGACGCAGTGGCTCACGCCTGTAATCCCAGCACTTTGGGAGGCCGAGGAGGGCAGATCACGAGGTCAGGAGATGGAGACCATACTGGCTAACACGGTGAAACCCCGTCTACTAAAAATACAAAAACAAATTAGCCGAGCGTGGTGGCGGGTGCCTGTCGTCCCAGCTAGTCGGGAGGCTGAGGCAGGAGAATGGCGTGAACCCAGGAGCCAGAGCTTGCAGTGAGCCAAGATGGCACCACTGCACTCCAACCTGGGTGAGAGAGCCAGACTCCATCTCAAAAAAATAAAATTAAAAAACTATTAGATGGTTGTGCTGCCCTCAGTATGTTGTGTAATAAATATAATGGGGGTATGAATCATTGTACAATGAATACATCCTGATGGTAAAAAATTTAATGTACACATAAAAGGGAGTAGGCAGATAGGAGGGAAACAATATTGTAACATCCCACTGTACCAGTGGTTCTCAACCCTAGCTCCACTTTAGAATTGTTGGGGAGAGCTTTTAAAATAAAAAGCTCTGGATTGGACCCTGAAGCCAACAAATACATTAGTGGAAAAACTCATGAAAACGGAATGTCTGTAGTTAATGGTAGTGTAACTACCCTGATTTCTTAGTTTTGACAAATGGCCCATGGTTATGTAAGACGTTAACATTGGTGTAAACTGGGAAAAAGGTATATACTAACTTTCGTACTATCATGACAACTTTTCTGTAATTCTAAAATTATTCCTCCAAAAACTATTATTTGAAGCATAAAACAATTAAAAAATAAATATACCTATGCCTGTATGTCACCTAGACAGGGGAATCTGAATCCTTGGGGGAGAAGTCTGGACATATATGTATTTTCGAAACCTTCCCAGGCGAGTCTAATGTACCAGGAGGGTTGAGAGAACCACTGCTCTCTCATATTCATTATACCATGAATGCCTGAGGGACTGGGACCCTGTTTGTTCTTTGATGTAGCTAGTACCTAGCACAGTGCCTATATGGAAAGTTTGAGCAAGTGTGTTCTTGCTGAATGAACCTTTATTTGCAAAATTTCCCTTAGTCCTCTGTAATAACAGAAGGAAAACTGAAAACAAAAAATACCAGGGTAGATTTTCAGACATCTTCCCATCCAGAAGAGTTTCTATTCCTGCCCCGGTCTCTTGTCGTTTTCAGTTAATCTTTGCCATTATCACCATATTTATCATATTCCTAAAATACTAAAATTGCCATTCTGTTGTTCAAAAATCTTACTTCATTCCCTATTATTTAACAAGTGATATATTTCTTGGTTAGGTATGCAAAATTCTCTGTGCTCTGCTAATGTGAGCTTTTTAGCATGCAAAGCCTACTACTATTTCATATGGACTCTATATCAACCATAGTTTGCCTGCAGTTCTCTTGAACATGTTTTGAACTCACCCTTCTCTTTGTCACATACAGTAATGGTGCTATCCTCATCTATGCAAATCGTTTCCATCTTTCAAGGCTTCGTGCTTGTGTAATTTTTTCAGGTCACTCCAGCAAAAAGTGAGCATTCTCTGTTTGTATCTACCATTCAAATGGCACCAGCACTTACTATTTTCTTTTGTAATTATTTGTTTTCTGTTTTATTTCCCCATGAAACCAAATTAACCCCACCGTGGGGTGTTAGATATGTCTTCTAACTTCCACAGTTCTTAACATGATGTCATCCACACAGTTAAGCATGTAATAATGATTTAATGTACATTTTGCACAAATACAATATTTAAAAAGTAAAAATAGAAAATCAAAATTCAAATACAAAAGTAAACTACATTCATCACTCCAAAATGTCTTTTAAGGAGAATTGTTAAAACTAACCAAAAGAGCCAACTAAAGCCTGAATAAAATTTTGATACTACTGTTTCATTAGTAATGAACAGCATTTACAAGAAAACTATACACTCCCCGGCCGGGCGCGGTGGCTCAAGCCTGTAATCCTAGCACTTTGGGAGGCCGAGACGGGCGGATCGCAAGGTCAGGAGATCGAGACCATCCTGGCTAACACGGTGAAACCCCGTCTCTACTAAAAACTACAAAAAAACTAGCCGGGTGAGGTGGCGGCGCCTGTAGTCCCAGCTACCTGGGAGACTGAGGCAGGAGAATGGCGTGAACCCGGGAGGCGGAGCTTGCAGTGAGCTGAGAACCGGCCACAGCACTCCAGCCTGGGTGACAGAGCGAGACTCCGTCTAAAAAAATAAAATAAAATAAAATAAAAATAAAAAATAAAAAAAGAAAAAAGAAAACTATACACTCCCCAAAATGTAAGTGTTCAGTCTTAGTCACTTATCTGCTCTTAAGACTTAAATAAATGTTCTTGGGGGGAAAACCAATTATCCAGTCCTCCCTGCTTCCTTATTTGTCTCTTCGCACCACTATCCTCCCCCAGACATATACACACATACACACACACATTCACACACACTCTAGTATGATATTGTCTATGTGGCAGAACCTTAAAAAATGTTATTTCTTTCAGATATGGTCTACAAGTAGAAAAAATAATGAGTATTGTCAAAAGTTTTACAATATTTTGAGAAAGTCACACATAAACTGTTAAGCTGTATGTTCCATTGGACCCCAACTTTATGGTTGAGCATTGTTAAAACAAAACATAACTATAGACATCATTTTCTGGATGAATCTCGTTCAGAATTGCTGGTATTTCTGGCTCTTCTTTGGGTTCTTCTTCTGTTTCTGTAAAATCAAATAAAATAGAAAAATAGGTTCAATAAATTGTATTGGGACAATTGACTAACCATTTGGAGGGAGAAAAACTGCTTCACAACATATACAACAACAAACCACAGATGGAGTAAATATTTAAATGTTTAAATACCATAAAGTTATAGAAATAATAGTGTTTTTAGTAATCTTAGGATTCTAAGCAGAACACAGAGACCAGAAACTGTAAAGGAAAAGACTAGCAGATTTGAATATCTAAAAATTAAAATTATATATGACAAAAACCACTATAAACAAAGTTAAACCAAATCAAAGACAACTGGAAAAATATTTGCAACATATACATAGTAAAAACTATTATTTAAAGAGATTTTTTAATCAGAAAAAGATAGAAATCAAAGATGTTGAATGGGACAAGGATTCAAACAGACAATTCTTTAAAAATTATATTTATAGTAATCCTGAAAAGATGTCTAGTAACATTAGTTATAAAAGGGGGTGATTAAGACCATTAGGTGGGTTTTATTTTTTTAACCTATCGCTTCTTGGCCTTTTGGCTAAGATCAAGTGTATTTTTTAACCTAGCAGACAGGCAAGGATTTTTAAAATGTCATAATGTACAGTGCTGACAAGTGTGTGGGGAAAAGGCACCTGTCTTGTGTGAATCACTACCATGTTTCTGGAGGCTAGTCTGACTGACTGTATATTCAGACTTTAAATGTGGGTACCCTTTGGCCCAACAATTCAGTTTCTAGGGTTTGATTCAAAGGAAATAATCAGACAAACTTAAGCCTCCAGTGCCTCCATTTCCTTATACTTAAAATGGGAGTATTATTTATCCAGTAGAGGTTTTGACATTGAATAAAATAAACCATATAAAATATTTAATATGGTGTCTGGCACATAGAAAAGTACCTGATAAGTGTTAACTAAATAAATGTTATTCCCAATGATGTTCATTGAACATTGTTGTAATAGTAAAACTTGGCAGTAAACTGAGTGTTCATCCTCGTAGAGACTGGTTGAATAAATTATTGCACATACATATAGCATAGTACTATGCAGTTGTTACAAAAGACTTCATAAAGATGGCTCCAATACATATCGCAAATGCAACCAAAAACAGGTTACAGAATAGGGTGGGTACTGTCCCATTTGTTGAAACAAAACAACCTTAACATTGGGAACTGGAGATAGAAGATGGTATTAAAGGGGACTTTTACTTGATATTCACTTACATATTGCTTTATTACAATGAACACTTATTACTTTTATAATCAGCAAAAATAGATATTGCCATTTATTTGGTCAAAGCCAAAAATAAAATGAGCATTAATTAATTGACCATATCGACCTTGCTGGGTTTAGAATGAAGCAGTTAGGAATCAGGACGCTGTGTTGGTTAGAGCTGCTTCTCCAGCAGGGTACTCTTGTTAGTGAACGTACTGCTTCAAATGCCTGCTTTTTACTGCAATGTATTTCTTTAAAGTAGTTCTTCAAAACTGGTATTACTTGGAAACCAACTAGCCCCATGTTTTTGTTGCACTCATCTTTAGGATAAAGAGCAAATAAACTACTGAAGGGATTTCTTTAGAAATCAGTTTCCTGGGGATAACTATGGTCTGATAGACTCCAGTCCATTTCTTACACTGTCTACAGTATTGTACGAAGAGAACTGAAGTTCTGCGTTATGTCTCTGAGGCAAGTGAATTAAAGGACGGTTGCATTATTTTCAAATTGCTATACTTAGAAAAAAGTTTTTCAGGAACAAATCTTGAAATAGAAAGGGTTTCTGGTAAACCTGAAAAATCCTACAGGAATGAGTTCCCTAGTAACAGCTTTGTATTTTACAGCTTTGTAAAATATACAGCTGTATATTTTACAGCTTTGTATCTCCCTCAGTACTTTGTACTATGAATTTACCTGCCTTCCATTTATCAGGCAAATTAAATTTCCTAGAAAAAGTTCATTCATCAAGCTTTCTTGTTAATGCAGACTTAATTATTTTTTAAAATATTTTGCAATAATTCACCCTATACTGGGTTCATTTCACTGACTATAGCATCTCATAATGGATGAATAGTATGAATAAGTACTTACTGTACATGCTTACATTTTAATTTTTTAACTCTTTGAAATATGCCAAGACATACGTTGGTTGCATGAACATATTGTTTACTTAAAACTAGTCAATGAAATTAATAGTATCCATTGACATAACTGAGAATAACCCAGGATTGTCAGAGAAGGTTGTAAATCACTACTCTGGGGGAGATATACCTACCTTGGTGCTATAAGCAACCCTTACCTTGAGGAAAAGTATAAACATCTTTAGCATCTTCCTGGTGTGCTTTAGGATCCTGGCCTTGGGGCCCACCTGTTTCTTGGTATGGTTCTGGAAAGCATTCTTTAGGCACATCCTTATTTTTATGTGTCTTAGTAGAGAGGTCTTCAGGCCCTGGTGTTTCTTGGTATATTTCAGGTGAATATTCTTCAAGCCCAGGTATTTCTTGATACGTTTCAGGTGAATACTTTTCAGACCCAGGTGTTTCTTGGTTTATTTCAGGTGAATATTCTTCAAGCCCAGATATTTCTTGATACGTTTCAGGTGAGTACTTTTCAGACCCAGGTGTTTCTTGGTTTATTTCAGTTGAATAGTCTTCAGAATGAGGTGTTTCTTGGATTGTTTTATGAGAGGGGGCTTTAGGCACAATAATTTCTTTACGTGTTTTATGAGGAAGGTGTTTAGGTTCAACTGATTCTTGGTGTGTTTTTATGGAAAGGTCTTTAGGCTCGGCTATTTCTTGTGTTTTAGGAAAAAAGCCTTCTGTCTCAGCTCTTCCTTGATCTGTTTCATTGTATTCATCTGGTTCTGCTGGGTTTTGATCTGTGTCAAGAATGTAGCCTTTAGGCACATCTGGTTTTGAGTCTGCTTGAAGGGAACATCCTGCCAGATCAGCTGTGTCTTCAGATGTTGGACAAGGAAGGACTTTGGGTACAGCAGCTTCTTGGCACACTTTAGGAGACAGATCTTCTCGTTTAGCCATATCTTGGTACATTTTGAAAGGATGGTCTTGAATTACAGCTATTACTTGGCATGCATTAGGAGAGTTGTCTTCAGTCTCCACCACGTCTTGGCATATTTTGGAAGAATTGTCTTGAAGTACAGATATTTCTTGGTACATTTTAGGAGAGAGGTCTTCAGGTTCAGCCACATGTTGGCATGTTTCAGAAGAATGGTTTTGTACTGCTATTTCTTGGTACTTGGAAGAATTCTCCTGATGTATAATACTTTCTTGACATATTTCAGGAAAGTGTTCCTCAGGCACAACTTTTTTGGGGGAGGCTACTGAAGGAAATACCTTGGTTATGCTCCCTGGTGGCTCAGTTTTTTTCTCTGTAGGTGCCAGTACTTTCTCCACTATTTCCTTTTCTATCTGTGACTGAGGCTCCACCTTCAATTCTGTATTTTGTTGTCTCTTTCTGCCTCTTTGATTTCCTTTTCCTGTTCTCTGCTGCTTGCGTTTTTTCTGTTCTCTGCAGAAAGAACAGAATTAGTGTCAGCAATGGTGCTACAGAATTCAAATAAATGCTTGTAATAACAGTGCCAGGTCCCCCACTGCCTCTCTGCACAAGGATCATGAACTAGTCACTTAATCTCTCTGGGCCTCAATCTCCTTGTTTGTAAAATGAAGGAGCAGCTGTAGGTGTTCTCAGTTCTTAGGAGAGGGAATGTTTCTCCCGGACTTCTTGGCATTGACACCTTGCTTACCAGGAGCCTTCTTGGTGAGGGTAGTGGATGCGCGCGTGTGTATGCACGCGCATTTGTGTGTGTGTGTGTTATAGCATATTCTTAAAGTTTGGTTATGGAAAATAAATAATTCCCATTACAAATTAATAGAGTGGCATTCTGGTTTATACACTAGTCTCTTTGCATTTAGTCTATGTGTGTTACTTCCCTACCCCTGAGTAAACTCATACAAACCAAATTTCTTTTTTTTTTTTTTTTTTGAGACGGAGTTTTGCTCTGCCGCCCAGGCTGGAGTGCAGTGGCCGGCTCTCAGCTCACTGCAAGCTCCGCCTCCCGGGTTCACGCCATTCTCCTGCCTCAGCCTCCCGAGTAGCTGGGACTACAGGCGCCCGCCTCGTCGCCCGGCTAGTTTTTTGTATTTTTTAGTAGAGACGGGGTTTCACCGTATTAGCCAGGATGGTCTCGATCTCCTGACCTCGTGATCCGCCCGTCTCGGCCTCCCAAAGTGCTGGGATTACAGGCTTGAGCCACCGCGCCCGGCCTCTTTTTTTTTTTTTGAGACGGAGTCTCGCTCTGTCACCCAGGCTGGAGTGCAGTGGGGCGATCTCGGCTCACTGCAAGCTCCGCCTCCCGAGTTCACGCCATTCTCCTGCCTCAGCCTCCCGAGTAGCTGGGACTACAGGCGTCTGCCACCTCGCCTGGCTAGTTTTTTGTATTTTTTAGTAGAGACGGGGTTTCACCGTGTTAGCCAGGATAGTCTCGATCTCCTGACCTCGTGATCCGCCCGTCTCGGCCTCCCAAAGTGCTGGGATTACAGGCTTGAGCCACCGCGCCCGGCCAAACCGAATTTCTAGACCTGCAATCCAGGCACGGCTCCTCATCTGTGCAGCCTGCAGGTGGAGGCTATATATTGCTTGATTATCAAATACATTGTTTTGTGTAACGAATTCTAAGTTGCTACAGTATCTCTCAAATGAGATATATTGTAAGTGGGTCAAAGGCTGCAAAAACACTTCTTGAAGTTAAGAAGCCTGGTAGATAGGCATGAGTGGCCATATTATACTTAATCCTAATTAACAAATTAAAGATCTAGAAAATGAAAGGATATGCATGGAAAATGCAGCCAGTGACAAACTGTTAGGCACTGCAAATATAACCAAATACAGATGGTTAATACAGATGGGCTGGGGGCTGGGGAAAGTACTATAAATAAGCATTTCATCATTTTTCTAAATCTACTGAAATTCTGTTTCATGCTACCCGCTCTACGGAGCCTTCTCTAACAGACTACAGGACTAAAATGTTCTCCCAGCTTAGCTCTCCTGTAGGACTTACTGTGAGTACCATGCTAAAGACTAGGAATGTAGGCTGCCTCATACTGTAGTTATTTCTGAAGAAACTGTATTTCTTTTAGTAAGCATTTTAGACATTCTTTGGAGATAAAAACCAGTGGTTTTTTTTATATCTTTATAGTGTCCATCGTTCCTTGCATATTTTTTAAAAAGTATACCCTGTTCCATTTTTTGTATATGTTTGAAATTTCCATTGTAAATAAGTGTTTTTAAAAGATTACCTCGCCAAACACAGTTTGAAGTCAATATCAAAAAAGTATATATGTTCACTTCTAATATGAGGCTATAGAAAAAAGAAAAAAAAGGTATAGATGTAACAGAACAGTCTAAAATAATATTGAAAATTATATTTATAAAAGGAAATCTAGGTCAGGCGTGGTGGCTCACGCCTGTAATCCCAGCACTTTGGGAGGCCGAGGCGGATGGATCATGAGGTCAGGAGTTCAAGACCAGCCTGGCCACCATAGTGAAACCCCATCTCTACTAAAAATACAAAAATTAGCCCAGGCGTGGTGATGCGCATCTGTAATCCCAGCTACTTGGGAGGCTGAGGAAAGAGAATCACTTGAAACCAGGAGGTGGAGGTTGCGGTGAGCTGAGACTGTGCCACTGTGCTCCAGCCTGGGTGACAGAGTGAGACTCCATCTCAAAAACAAAAACAAAAAAGGCCAGGCGCGGTGGCTCACGCCTGTAATCCCAGCACTTTGGGAGGCCAAGGTAGGCAGATCACGAGGTCAGGAGATCAAGACCATCCTGGCTAACACTGTGAAACCCCGTCTCTACTAAAAATACAAAAAATTAGCCGGGCGTGGTGGCGGGCACCTGTAGTCCCAGCTACTCGAGAGGCTGAAGCAGGATAATGGCGTGAACCTGGGAGGTGGAGCTTGCAGTGAGTCAAAATTGCACCATTGCACTCCAGCCTGGGTGACAGAGTGAGACTCCATCTCAAAAAAAAAAAAAAAAAAAAAATTAAAAAAAAAAAGGAAATCTAAAGATGACGGTTATGGCACCTCAGCATTTTGAACTATTACTACAAGTAACCAAGGTGACAAGATAAATTATAAAATTCTTATAAGTGTTTTGAAAAAGATATTAATAGTATACCCAAATTCCTTAGGAAGCACATATTTTTTCCTAGATATTAAATGCGAAATAATTCATTATTTGGATATCTATGTGAGGAGATCTGAGTAATATAATAGTCCATGTCTTCCCTGGTAGTTTTTCAAAAAATACAAAAAATACCTATGTGGCCTAAACTTTAGTCTGTAGTCTCTCATGATTGTAGGCAAGTCACTTAACCTCTACATGCCTTGGTTTCCTTGTAGGTGAAATAAGGTAAATAATATCTGCCCAATTTCATGTGGTGGTTATAAGAATTATATATAATGACTTACATGAATTAACTATTCAAATATAAATTAGGACTCTAATATGAATATAGGAAACCCTTATAGTGCTTGTGTATGTCAGGCACTGTTTAAATAATTTAGTTATTTTGTTATCTCATATAATCTTCACATCAGTCTATGAAATAGATAGTATTATTTTCACTTTGCAAATGACAAAACTGAAACACAGAGATGTTGAGTAACTTGCCCAACACTTGTATTTGATGATCAAGCCATATACATTATCCACCTGTAGGCTGCACAGACGAGCCGTGCCTGGATCGCAGGTCTAGAAACCCTGAGTATGAGTTTACTCAGGAGTAGTGAAGTAACACACACAGACTAAATGCAGAGAGACTAGTGTATAAACCAGAGTGCCAATCTATTAATTTATAATGAGAATTATTTCTTTTCCATAATATTTCCAAGGGTTCTGGCTACAAAGTAGGGGAACCAGGCTACAAATCTAGTCATTGTGGCTTTAAGAGCCTGGCTCATAACCATGTGCTCTGCTGCCTCTCTCTGAAACTAATAAAGTTTCACTGTATGGTATGTTGTAGTGAGAAAAGAGGACGCAGGCCTCAGCATTATAGAGATGTATCACCAGAGCAAGTCCAGCCAGCTGCCAAGAGGCTCACCAAGGTGTTATCCATTTGAGTGAATACCCTCAGCCCAGCAAGCCCAGAAACCTGACTCTGTTAGCACACTGAGACTACTTCCATTTATCAGGGGCAGAGCTCATCAAGCAGATTTAAGGAGACTTACATATAAACCTAAAGACCAAGTTTTAAATGAACAGAAATACAAAGTCACGTAGTAGAAAATACCTGGGCTGGCCAGGCACAGTGACTCACACCTGTAATCCCAGCGCTTTGGGAGGCCAAGGTGGGTGAATCATTTGAGGCCAGGAGTTCCAGACCAGCCTGGCCATCATGGTGAAACCCCAGCTCTACTAAAAATACAAAAACTAGCTGGGCATGGTGGCCGGTGCCTGTATTCCCAGCTACCTGGGAGGCTGAGGCACGAGAATCACTTGAACCTGGGAGGCAGAGGTTGCAGTGAGCCGAGATTGCGCCACTGCACTCCAGCCTGGGCAGCAGAGTGAGACTCTGTCTCAAAACGAATGAATGAATGAACAAAAGAGAGAGAAAAAAGAAAAGGAAAGGTGAGGGGAGGGGAGAGGAGAGGATGGGTGAGGGGTGGGGATGGGGAGAGGAGGGGGAGGGGTGGAGGCAGGGGAGGAGAGAGGATGGGAGGGAAGGAGAGGAGAATACCTGGGCTCTGGGCTCGCAAACAAATGCACTGTCTCTGTAGGTAAGTATTTGGGAAGCCAGATAATGATTAGAAGATTGCTTAGTGGGTATGGAATTTGGGAGCTAATTGGATAATCTTCAATAGACCTGCCACAGGACCCTAGTACAAATATTTCTACTGTAAAATGATACACCTGTTCCTAAAAATCCTCACTTTCTGCAAAATCATCCTCTATAAAGTTACAGTGGTTATGGAGGTGGGGCAAATAGGCTTGGGACAAATGATTCAAAGCTTCTGCAACATTTTAACACTAACTAAAACAATAATTGGTACCAGGAGAGAGAACTTGCATGGTCCAGACAAGTAGTTTACTGTGGCTGGAGGCTGCCTCAGGGGATAGTAAATGCAAATATAGTGTAATTGCAGGCTTAAAGCTGCTGAGATCTGAGCTCTGAGCCAGCGGGGTTGCCATTAAGTTGGGCACAGGAGAGAAGTGCAAGCTGCCACTTGGTGGAGAGCTGCGCAAGGCTGGTGTTGTGCCTATCTGGGGAAGGAACCCTGCGTGCCGGCTGAAAAGAATCCTGCCTATACAACAGCCAAGCTGAAGGCTTTTTCTTTCCAACTGAAGGCTTTAATTCTCTTCCCACTATTCTGGCTTCTTTTGACTAGGAAAAAATCGTGAACTGACACAACTCCCACATTATACTGACATCATTCTCCTATTTATCAATCGTATGTGAACTTGGTATTATAGAAACATCTGTTGTAGCAGAACAGACAGTGCTCCATAGTGGGGTTTGGGGGTTTAGAAAATGCCCTTCCTTGGGAAAAATGCTTTGCTTAAATTAGTGGTTCTCAACTGGGAATGATTTTGCCTGTCTCCCCCCAACCCCACCCCAGAAGACATTTGACAATGTTTGGAGACATTTTGTTGTCACAGCTGGGGTGGAAGGTGCTATTGGCATCTAGAGGCCAGAAAATGCTACAAAACATCTACAGTGCACAGGACGGCCCCCGACACAACAAGAAGTTCTCCTGCCCCCAGTGTCAGCAATGCCAAGGTGGAGACACTTTGGCTTAGATGGATGCTGCACTTTTGGCTCTTTGGGCTCCCCTTGCAAGCAAGCAAGTCCCCAGTTGTCACAATCATACTTGAAATGGATGCAATTAGATGCCGCCTAATTTACAATCATGTTCTTGTACCCCCTTCCTGCATTTACATACAGGTGAACATACAGGTTATCTAAACTCTTTGTCACTCATTTACAGGGAATGTTTTGGCTCACTCCATGGAGAGTTAATCACACTCATTCAGTAAATATTTAGCTAACAGAAAGCTTGGAGAACAATCTTGGAGGCTTCTTCAATGATGCTTCCCACTCCCAACAGGGTGCTTCTATGTTTATATTACCATAGGAGCTAAACGCCAGGCTTCTCTACAATATAATTTGGTTGCTCAGTGCTTTAATTAAAAGAGACCAGGGAAAGAATTCTGTTCCCACCATGTTACCAGCTGTGTGTGTGACTTTCGGCAAGAGATTTAACTCACTGGAGGCTTAGTCTCTGTTTTTCTGTAAAATAGGGACAACCATGCCTGATTTACAGGATTGTTGGAAAGATAAAATACAGTGTGTAAAGTGCACAGCACATGATGCATAACATCCTCAATAAATATATTAGTTCCCTTTCTCTTGTGGTGCTACCATACCCAAATAGCCATTGTGATGTTTCCTTTTCTTGCACTTCAGCTTTTCTTTTTCTAAGTCGTTCTCTGTTTCTCAAACTCCAGGTTCCAATGACTTCTGTAATAAAATGAAAGTTATTAGAGAAAGTGATGAACCATGGTGTTTATCAGCAAAAGTCCTGTAGTCAAGTGGCAGAATCTCTATGCTAGGTTTTTCTCCTAGCTTTTTGAGGACAAGGACTGCATCTCATTTATCCTTGTATCTCCAGAAAAAGCCTGGAAGCAGACATTCAGCAAATGTTTTTGAATGTAAAGGTCAGAGACCTATCCATACATAGTATTTGTACATCAGTGTGCTACCAGCCTATTAATTTCTTTAAAATAATTTTATATATTGTACAAATAATGAAAAAAGCAGCCATATTTTGCTGTCTTTAACATGATAACGTGTTTTCCTTTTATTCCTCACTTCTATCCAGTGCTTATATTACACAATGTTATAAGAATAGCGTAGCACAATTTTATCCTTTTATTAACGTAGCATTATATTAGAACTATTTTCCATGATGTAGTCTTCATAATATAATTTTAATGACAATATGATACATAGTCTGGTTGATGTACTCTCATTTACCCAATCATTCCTCTTGGATTGAGCATTTAGGTTGTTGCTAGTTATCTTTGCCTTGTGTATCAAATTATAATAAGCATATTCATTGCATATAGCTTTTCTTTTGGATTTTTTCCTTAGAATGGTGTTTCTTCAAGTTCTTTGGAAAATTAAGAGTTTGATCAAAAAAGTTTCTGCTGCCATCTAAGGTTGAGAAAAATTAATGAGTCTTTGATGTAGAGCTTCCTAGAGCCTGTGAAGTGATACGAATCCACAATGGGACCTCTAAAGAATAGAGCATGCCCCTTGAACCATGGTTCCTCTTGTTCTTGGGATAAGGGTTATTTATAGTGAAAAATTCTACCTTTATTTTTACTAACCTCTAATTAAAATTGACAGTTCCTTCAATTATGAATGTAGGTAACAAACCACAGTAGTTTTGGCAGTATATGACTTTTTTCCAACTTTTATTTTAAGTTTAGGGGTACATGTGCAGGATATGCAGGTTTGCTACATAGGTATACACGTGCCATGGTGGTTTGCTGCACAGATCATCCCATCACCTAGGTATTAAGCCCAGCATCCATTATCTATTCTTCCTGATGCTCTCCCTCCCCCTCAGTATACGACTTTGTCCCTATAAAGAAATCACACATTTTTATATCACATTGTACTTGTTGCAGATACCTTAAAATATTACCTACAGGCTATGATTTGACTTGATACTATTATTAGACCCACCACTGGATATTGTAATCTATAAATAATCATATATATTACTATATCACAATTTTTTATTTTGATATTTGTATCTTAATATAATTATTTCCTTTGTAATCTTATATATTTAATTTTATGCCTTTGAAACTTGTCTTCAAAGAAGGAGTCTCTGGGTTCATCAGAATGCCAAAGAGATCCATGCAGCCAAAAAAAAAATTTTAAACAATGTTTTAGGGTATCTCAAGGACTAAGGTTCCACAAAACATTTTGAGAAATGCTGCTTTAGGATCGATCCAAGGACTGAGATTAGTGAGTCAAAAGAATAAGCAGTATTATAGCTCTCACCGCTTATTGCCAGATCTCTTTCCAAAAGTTAGACGAAATTTGTGCTACCATAGTTTTACCACAGCCATCTAATGAAATTATTGGATGAACTACCCGATGAAACTATTGGGTAGTTTCATTAGCTTTCATTTAAGTATATTTCCTTTTTTTTTTTTGGCCAGATCCATTGAAAAGAGAAAATTATCATACCCTGAATTCTTCTCAACAGCCACCAACTCTTAAGGTATTTTTCATTACCTGGAGAATGGTTCTCTTCTTGATGAGTATCAAGTGTCTGATGGTGCTTCAAATGAGATTGGTCCTTTCCCAAATCCATCTTGCTGCAATACCTTCCTGCTATTTTGCTCTGACTTCCACAAGCAGCCTAGATGCTTTTTTAAAATATCAAAAACAACTAACACTTAAAAAAAAAAACCCACACACACAAGTTTGCCTGTCACTTGACTTCCCGCCTAAAAGTTTTATCTGGTTGGACCACAACTGCAGGCTAATTCTACTTTCTTTATCACACTGCACAGGTGTGAGGAGGGGAAATGGCTGGTGCTAGCAACCTCTAGCATAGCTTGCTATTTATACAGGGAAACTCTCTGGCCACAGCCTGGCATGGCACAGCCTCCAGTCAGCACTCTTTTGGTTCTATCTGCCAGGAAGTGTCTGGATCCGATGTTCCTTTTTACAGATGGAAGTGGCCTAGTGTAGAAAGAACACAATCTAGGCTCCAACCAGCTCAGTGGCCCAGGGCAAGTCACCTCCCTTTTCTATGACTCTCTTTCTGCATTTGCAAAATGGGTAAATAATTCTTGCCTGCTTCATATGGTTCTTGTGAAAGTGAAAATAATGGATGTGAAAATTTTTAGAAAGTGTGATATATACTAATCTTACATGGTTTTCTGTATGTGGCTTTTTTCACCTTAATCCGTTGCAAAATAATGTACAGTTTTGCTGTGTATGCTGTTAGACAAGAAATAGACATAAATAACCAAATTAGAAATTCACAGCAATTTTGTTCCCCTTTTTGCTCACCGAATCATTCACAAGTGACTCAAGATAACTAGTGAAATCCATTGTTACTCATGTAGGGGAAGGTGAAAGATTATTTCTTAATGAAACTATCACCACATTATATCCCAGATATTAAGTTGAAATCATCAAAGGAACCATCCTGCCTCCAAGCAGTCACCCCATTTGTGAAGACAAGGAGCCACAGACTACTACGGTTCAACGAAGGAAGAAACCCTGAGCACCTCCTGATAAAGGAAGCCAATCTGGGAGATGCAGGGTTAATATATGTGTTCTGGATTCAGATTGAATTGAAGTGAGTTTGAATTCCAGTATTGGCATTCCCTAATTCAGTGACCTGAGGCAAGTTAGATAGCCTTGGAGTCAATTTATCTATCTATAACATGGGGACAATACTGGTATCTACCTCATAAAGGTGGGATGATTTTAGACCAGTAATCCATATGAGGCATTTTATGTGTGCCTAGCATATCGAACTTGGTCAATAAATGTTAGCTACCAATAAAAATACAATAACCAGATTTTGGTAAAGCAAGTCATAGTTTAAATGCAGTAAAGAAAGAGAAAGTCTGAAGAGGATTCTTTATAAAGAAAGACCTTTGTAAAGTGAATAGATGCCCACTACTTTCATGGAGTCTTAAGGCATTAGAACTGGAAGAGCCCGAAATCATCTAGTCCCTGCCTATTTTATATACAAAGAAACTGAGAACCAAGGAGGAGAGTTGCCTATACTCAGTATTTTATTACTTATTGCCAGCAGCATCTCTTACAGGTTAGGAGATGGGTCATCATTTTGTGTGCTTGATCTTTCCTTGGTATAAAAATGTGTGTATCATGTAAACATATTAGAGAAACAAGCTGTCAGACACACTAAAGGGTATCGAGAACGATATAACAAACACCCAAGTATCTGCCACTAAAACTAAACTTGGTTTTTAATTACTAAATTCTAATATTTAGCTTTACCTCTCTCAGTTCCCCAGTCTTTCTCTTAAGTAAATCTCTGTACCTAAAAATTCAGGTAACTTCAGGGAGACCCTACTCAAAGCAATCCTGCATGGAACAGCAGACATTCTTTGTAATTTATCTCTTGAAAATTTGGATTTTCAGATATGGGGTTTAAAGAACTCAAACTAATTTTAAAAATTACAAAATAGTGTTTTTTAAAATATTGATTCCTTTATTTGATATGTTTTAATTCTTATTAGTTAGGTTGTTTCTTACATTAGGTTAGTTTAATAAAATAACATTATAGAATCCCTCTGGGACACCTCCAGTGGATGCAGAGGTACTTCTTGAATAAAATTATCCTTACTAAGAGCTTGTAACACCCAGTTCAACAATTCAGCAAATTTTACTTAATGCCCCCTCTTGTGCTACATACTGAGTAAGGCTGTGAGGCTATAGAGATGGATGGTGCAGTCCCTGAGTCCTGTACCCTGTAGGCTCATAGAGGAGAAAGTGTGTACATCTGTATTGCAAGGAAATAATACTCTTTATGTCCTGTTACAACCTACCTAAGTCAATTCCACCCCTGCCCCGTGTTCGCTGTATCTAGAAGCAGAGTGTGGAGGGTCTGTAAGAGGGTGGGGTTTCAAGTTAACAGTAAATTGAAGGTAATATTGGGTGGAGGAGGCCAGTGGAGAGATACTTTGGAGCAAACTAGATTGGAAGTCAGGCAAGGTGTCTCTGGCATGATAAACAGGCCAGAGCGGGAATTTGAGACAGAAATAGCCTACAGTAAATTTACAAGCCATAGTTCATGGACCCTTCTCTCTGTAGAAAATTCTAGCTAGAAATTTAGTTAGAATTCTCTAACTGGAATTTCCAGAATGTGTGTTGGGCATTAAAGTCCACATATTTTTTGACAAATGCTGACTTGTTCTAGAGTTATTTGCATGTATACATAAACCTCTCTCTAGGCCACAAACCCTTAGAGAGCAGATACAGCTTCTGATTCACTTTTCTGTCTCCACAGTATGATCTGGTGGGAGGCTTGGCTCACTGTAGTCCCCATAATCGCTCTCACTCCCTGCTTCATGAACATGCAGCCTGGGACAGTACATTATACACTCAGGGCTTGAGGCTGCTATGACTTAATAATAGCAATATCATCATCTGTGCCACAGCTCTTTCTCCTGTCATTCATTCTGTGCCCAGCACTGTCCTATGTGTGATTGAACAACAAAGTCCCTGCCTTTATGGAAGCCTACATTTTAATGGGGTGAGATAAACAATAAGGAAATAAATAAAATATATAATGTATCAGATGGTGATAATCGCTTTGGAGAAAACTGAGCTGGGCATAATAGGATAAGGAAAAGGAGGTTGATGGTGGCTGCTATTTTAAATAGTGTGGTCAGAGAAGGCTCGGCTGATAGGGTGACAGGTGAACACAACTGAAGGAGGTGAGGGGCCAGACATGGCATGCTGGTATCTGTGAGGGCATTCCAGGTATAGGGGCACCAGCAAATGGCCCAAGGAGGGGAGTGTTAAGGAGGCGGGATCAGAGAGAGAGCCTATTATTCCCCCTTGCAGGATTTCTACTCTGAGTGAGATGGATAGTCATGGCATGGTTTTGGACAGAGGAATGATGCAATCTGACTTATATGTTTAAAGAATTATTCTGGCTACTGTGTGGGACAGGGGCAGAGGAAACAAGAACAATCAGAATGGTATTGCAATGATCCAGATGCGAGATGATTAAGGTTTGGATGATGGCAGTGGTGAAGCCATGGTCAGATTCTGGATTAACTTATAACTTGTATATAGGGTGAGACATAAAGAATCAAGATGAAGATTTGTTGTGAACAACTGGAAGAATGGAGTTAACGTTCACAGGTGAGGAAGATTGGGAGAAGCAGGCTTGGAGGAGATGATCAAGAGTTTCATTTTGGATGTGCTAACAGGTTAGGGAGAAAACAGCAAAGGAGCAGCCAGTGAGACAGAGAAAAACTGGAAAAATATAGTGTCTTGGAAGCCAAGAGGAAAGACTGTTTCACAGGGACTAATCCACTGTGTCAAACTTTGCTAAAGTAGAGAAAGGATTTAGAATTGTCCTAACAATTGATTTCCTAACAATTCAATTCATTTCAATTAATTATAGATTATGGAAGTGAAGTATCTTGGCCAAGGGCATGCAAGTAAAACCAGCTATATAATTTTGGGGGGGCCCAGTGCAAAATGAAAACACAGGGCTTCTCCTTCAAAAATTGTTAAGAATTTCAAGATGGCTGTAGCAGAAAATTAAACCCAGCAAGTGTTTCACTGGATCCTTGAAGCAGACTTATAGCATAGCTATTATTGTCCTCATTTTTTCTGATCAAGAAAGTGATGCTCAGTGCATTGAGTGATATAACTAAGATCACAGAGGGAGACTGGTAGTTTGCACCAGAAGCTGGGCCTTCAGCCTCCAATTCTCTCTAATTCCTTCTTTTTTCTTTTTCTTTCTTTTTTTTTTTGAAAGGGGGTCTCACTGTGTTGCCCAGGCTGGAGTACAGTGGCACAATCACCGATCACTGCAGGTTCTACCTCCCTGGGCTCAGGTGATCCTCCCACCTCAGTCTCCTGAGTAGCTGGGACTACAGGCATACACCACCATGCCTGGCTAATTTTTTGTATTTTTTTGTAGAGGTAGGGTTTTGACACATTGCCCAGGCTGGAATCGAACTCCTGGGCTCAAGCAATACCCCTGCCTTTGCCTGCCAAAGTGCTAGGATTACAGGTGTGAAGCTACCAAGCCCGGCCTGGCCCTCTTCCTACTAGAACAAACTAGGTATTGAGGGAGAGAGTTGCTTTCCTGCCTCCTGACCATCTGGAGCAGGTGTAAGTATCGAGAACTTGGTCATGCATTTCAGAGGCCTGACTGAACTGGGCAAATGTGGGAGGGAAGGAAACACATTGCTGAAACTTCTGCCCTAGGGCCCTTTAAGATGGGCGTGAAAAGGGAGCACAGGAAAAACTAGCTCAGGCCATGTACTGGATGCTGTTTAGTCAAAAACAAGACTGGGTAAAAGTGCCCCAAAGTTAGCGCCATTTTAGGCTATACTGATAAAAATTATAGAGCCTCCAAAACCAGAGAGATGAGAGTCCTGGTACACCTTGGTTTGTCATGCCATAGCCAGAGAGCCATACTGTGAAGACCATATTATTTGAAAGCATACACTGAAAAGAACGAGGGGTACAAGGCTCTATCATTTTCCTGGCTGGGTAATTTGGGGGAAATCACTTAATTATTTCTGATCCTCAGTTTCTTCCCTTGTAAAATAGAGAAAGGTAATACCTTATGGGAATTCTGCGAGGATAAAAGAGATCATGAGAGCTTTTTATGAAATGAAAAACACTGCAGATATAAGTCCCATTAACCTGGACAGTGTTAATAGTGATATTAGAGTGTTCTAATCATGCACCTGGGCAATTTTCTGAAATACATTTAGGTGGAAAAGTCGTGGAAGGGAAGACAATGGACATTTGTTTTCCTTAGCATTCCTTCCTTGCTGACATACTTTTTCAAAGCTTTTAAATACTTTTCAAAGACTGGATCAAGCTTTGTTTTCCTAAGTGGAGAAGGAGAGTTTCTTGTTCCCCTCTCTCTCAGTCTGTTGATGCATGATAAATGACTTCTGTCTGCTAAAACAGATGCTGCTGTACACATACAGATAACATGTTCTATAACCTAGAATGGCTGTAGCCTGCCTTTCAATCTAGTTTGTCCCAAAGTCCCTCCTCTGGAATCCTCCCACAATACTGCCTTCTATTAGAGTATAGACAAATAAATATCTCTGAATAAACACTGGTGAGTGGTCATTTATCTGGGCAAGAGCAATTGTGGTCTCACCTTGAGCCTCCCCCTTATCTCTGTCCTTTCATTTCTGAACTTCTGGAACCAATAATGTATTCTCAGTGCCTCCTTTTCCCCCCACACCATTTCATTGCTTTACATCTGGAATCTAGCTTTTTCTTTCACACATTCTCTCATAAATCATCAATGATTTCCTAATGGCCAAATCCAGTGGTCCATTCTCGGTTCTTTCTTTTTGACCTCTCTGTGGCTCATAATTCCTCTGAGTACTCCTATCCTCCATAAAACTTGCTCCACTTTTGGCCTCTCTGATGGTGTGGTGTCCTCACCTCTCTCTCCCTTCTTCTCCTCCTTGCTCACAGGCTTCTCTTTCACTCCCCTAGGTATGGGAGGTGTTTTCTAAGGGTCCCTGATCCTTTTAAGTTAATACTCTTACCCAAAGACAGTTGATCCAACTATATACTTTTAGCTACTACCTCTTTGCAGATGTCTTCTAAGTAAGTATGTCTGAGTTCTAAGATCACATTTCCTAGTGTTTATTGGTTATCACTTATTACCTGGATGTCTCACTGCACCTCAAGCTTAGCATAACTAAAAGCAAATTTATCTTCCCCACTAAAACTAGGCTCTCTGTGCTTTATTTCTGTTAGAAGAGTAGTACCATGCCTGGCCATCTAGTTCTAAGCCTTCAGAACTCTCTTTGACTCTGCCTCTTCACTTTGTCTCTCACATTCAGCTAGATACAGTTCTATCAGTTCTTTCTTCCCAGTGTCCCACCTGCTCATTCCCTCTTTTCTTGTCCTATACCACCATCCCAGAGAGTGGCCTCAACTTCTCACTGGAAGCATTGGAAAAGCTCCGTAAGTGGCTATCTGCTTTCATTTGCGCTCACCCTCCCAAGTCCATCCTGCACAAACATCCAGAATATTCCTGCTACAGCTGGCTGTGAACCAGTCACTTCCATGTTTAGAATCCTGTAAAGCTTCAGTATTGCCTGCAGAATAAAGACTAAATTTCCCAGTCTGGCATTTAAGTCTAATTTCCCAATGTTCTTTCCCATTACTTTCCTGGAACTACCCAATGTTTCCATTAACTAGTGCCACTTGCCTTCCCTGTTTTGCCGTGAATCTTTCTAACACCCACAGTACCTATCTTCATAACTTCCGGTTGTTCAGTCTTCTTTCGTATGTCTGCCCATCCAGATAGTGAGTGCTTTCATCACAAAGCCTTTGATGATGATGATGATGATGACGACGATGACAATGATATGATGAGACTTTAGTCACTCTACAAACTCATAATGGGTAGCTGACACTTTATATGCAATATCTCATTTCATTTTTCCAACTAATATTATCCCCATTTCACTGATAACAAAACCATGGCTTAAAGAGGTTATATCCCGAGATTACATAAGCTCATGAGTGGCAGAATTAGGGCTCAAAACTAAGGCTGTCCACCTGTAAAGTTTAGGGATTTAACCATTCTGTTCTATTGCCTTTAACTGCCTAGATGTGGTCTCTCCTTTCTGAGCTATAACCATGCTCGATTTTAGCCATTTTGTGGTGAATATTACATCAATTTTTTGCACATTTTATAATATATATATAAAATACTAAGTTCTAGGGTACATGTGCACAACGTGTAGGTTTGTTACATAGGTATACATGTGCCATGTTGGTTTGCTGCACCCATTAGCTCGTCATTTACGTTGGGTATTTCTCCTAATGCTATCCCTCCCCCAACCCTCCACCTCCCTACAGGCCCCAGTGTGTGATGTTCCCCTCCCTGTGTCCAAGTGTTCTCACTGTTCAATTCCCACCTATGAGTGAGAACATGCAGTGTTTGGTTTTCTGTCCTTGTGATAGTTTGCACAGAATGATGGTTTCCAGCTTCATCCATGTCCCTGCAAAGGACGTGAACTCATCATTTTTTATGACTGCATAGTATTACATGGTGTATATGTGCCACATTTTCTTAATCCAGTCTATCATTGATGGACATTTCAGTTGGTTCCAAGTTTTTGCTATTGTGAATAGTGCCACAATAAACATATGTGTGCATGTTTCTTTATAGTTGCATGACTTATAATCCTTTGGGTATATACCCAGTAATGGGATCGCTGGGTCAAATGGTGTTTCTAGTTCTAGATCCTTGAGGAATTGCCACATTGTCTTTCACAATGGTTGAACTAATTTACACTCCCACCAACAGTGTAAAAGCATTCCTATTTCTCCACGTCCTCTCTAGCATCTGTTGTTTCCCGACTTTTTAATGATCGCCATTCTAACTGGTATGAGATGGTATCTCATTGTGGTTTTGATTTGCATTTCTCTGATGACCAGTGATGATGAGCATTTTTTCATGTGTCTGTTGGCTGCATAAATATCTTCTTTTGAGAAGTGTCTGTTAATATCCTTTGCCCACTTTTTGATGGGGTTGTTATTTTTTTCTTGAAAATTTGTTTAAGTTATTTGTAGATTCTGGATATTAGCCCTTTGTCAGATGGGTAGATTATGAAAATTTTCTCCCATTCTGTGGGTTGCCTGTTCACTCTGATGGTAGCTTATTTTGCTGTGCAGAAGCTTTTTAGTTTGATTAGAGTGCTTTTTAGTTTGATTAGAGTGCATTTGTCTATTTTGGCTTTTGTTGCCATTGCTTTTGGTATTTTAGTCATGAAGTCCTTGCCCATGCCTATGTCCTGAATGGTATTGCCTAGGTTTTCTTCTAGGGTTTTTATGGTTTCAGGTCTAACATTTAAGTCTTTAATCCATCTTGAATTAATTTTTGTATAAGGTGTAAGGAAGGGACCCAGTTTCAGCTTTCTACATATGGCTATCCAGTTTTTCCAATACCATTTATTAAATAGGGAATCCTTTCCCCATTTCTTATTTTTGTCAGGTTTGGCAAAGATCAGATGGTTGTAAATTTGTGGTGTTATTTCTGAGGGCTCTGTTCTGTTCCATTGGTCTATATCTCTGTTTTGGTACCAATACCATGCTGTTTTGATTACTGTAGCCTTGTAGTATAGTTTGAAGTCAGGTAGCATGATGCCTCCAGCTTTGTTCTTTTTGCTTAGGATTGTCTTGGCAATGTGGGCTCTTTTTTGGTTCCATATGAACCTTAAAGTAGTTTTTTTCCAATTCTGTGAAGAAAGTCATTGGTAGCTTGATGGGGATGCCAATGAATCTATAAATTACCTTGGGCAGTATGGCCATTTTCATGATATTGATTCTTCCTATCCATGAGTGTGGAATGTTCTTTCATTTGTTTGTGTCCTCTTTTATTTTGTTGAGCAGTAGTTCGTAGTTCTCCTTGAAGAGGTCCTTCACATCCCTTGTAAGTTGGATTCCTAGGTATTTTATTATCTTTGTAGCAATTGTGAATGGGAGTTCACTCATGATTTGGCTCTCTGTCTGTTATTGGTGTATAGGAATGGTTATGATTTTTGCACATTAATTTTGTATCCTGAGTCTTTGCTGAAGTTGCTTATCAGCTTAAGGATATTCGTGGCTGAGATGATGGGGTTTTCTAAATATACAATTATGTCATCTGCAAACAGGAACAATTTGTTCCTCTTTTCCTAATTGAATACCGTTTATTTCTTTCTCTTGTCTGATTGCACTGGCCAGAACTCCTGACACTATGTTGAATAGGAGTGGTGAGAGAGGGCATCCCTGTCTTGTGCCGGTTTTCAAAGGGAATGCTTCTAGTTTTTGCCCATTCAGTATGATATTGGCTGTGGGTTTGTCATAAACAGCTCTTATTATTTTGAGATACGTTCCATCAATACTTTTATTTTTTTGAGCATTTTTAGCATGAAGTGCTGTTGAATTTTGTCAAAGGCCTTTTCTGCATCTTTTGAGATAGTCATGTGGTTTTTGTCGTTGGTTCTGTTTATGTGATGGATTACGTTTATTGATTTGTGTATGTTGAACCAGCCTTGCATCCCAGGGATGAAACCAATTTGATTGTGGCGGATAAGCTTTTTGATGTGCTGCTGGATTCGGTTTGCCAGTATTTTATTGAGGATTTTCGCATCAATGTTCGTCAGGGATATTGGCCTAAAATTCTCTTTTTTTGTTGTATCTCTGCCAGGCTTTGGTATCAGGATGATGCTGGCCTCATAAAATGAATTAGGGAGGATTCTCTCTTTTTCTATTGATTGGAATAGTTTCAGAAGGAATGGTGCCAGCTCCTCTTTGTACCTCTGGCAGAACTCGACTGTGAATCCATCTGGTCCTGGACTTTTTTTGGTTGGTAGGCTATTAATTATTGCCTGAATTTTAGAGGCTACTATGTCTATTCAGAGATTCCACTTCTTTCTGGTTTAGTCTTGGGAAGGTGTATGTGTCCAGGAATTCATCCATTTCGTCTAGATTTTCTAGTTTATTTGTGTAGAGGTGTTTATAGTATTCTCTGATGGTAGTTTGTATTTCTGTGGGATCAGTGGTGATATCCCCTTTATCATTTTTTATTGCGTCTATTTGATTCTTCTCTCCTTTCTTCTTTATTAGTCTTGCTAGCGGTCTATCAATTTTGTTGATCTTTTCAAAAAACCAGCTCCTGGATTCATTGATTTTTTGAAGGGTTTTTTTTTTGTGTGTTTGTGTCTCTATCTCCTTCAGTTCTGCGCTAATCTTAGTTATTTCTTGTCTTGTGCTAGCTTTTGAATTTGTTTACTCTTGCTTCTCTAGTTATTTTAATTGTGATGTTAGGGTGTCCATTTTAGATCTTTCCTGCTTTCTCTTGTGGGCATTTAGTGCTATAAATTTCCCTCTACACACTGCTTTAAATGTGTCCCAGAGATTCTGGTACATTGTATCTTTGTTCTCACTGGTTTCAAAGAACATCTTTATTTCTGCATTCATTTCGTTATTTACCTAGTAGTCATTCAGGAGCAAGTTGTAGAGTTTTCATGTAGTTGTGCAGTTTTGAGTAAGTTTCTTAATCCTGAGTTCTAATTTGATTGCACTGTGGCCTGAGAGACAGTTTGTTGTGATTTCTGCTCTTTTACATTTGCTGAGGAGTGCTTTACTTCCATATGTGTTCAATTTTGGAATAAGTGCGATGTGGTGCTGAAAAGAATGTATATTCTGTTGATTTAGGGTGGAGAGTTCTGTAGATGTCTATTAGGTCTGCTTGGTGCAGAGCTGAGTTCAAGTCCTGGATATCCTTGTTAACCTTCTGTCTTGCTGATCTGTTCAATACTGACAGTGGGTGTTAAAGTCTCCCATTATTATTGTGTGGGAGTCTAAGTCTCTTTGTAGGTCTCTAAGGACTTGCTTTACAAATCTGGGTGCTCATGTTTTGGGTGCACATATATTTAGGATAGTTAACTCTTCTGGTTGAATTTATCCCTTTACCATTATGTAATGGCCTTCTTTGTCTCTTTTGATCTTTGTTGGTTTAAAGTCTGTTTTATCAGAGACTAGGATTGCAACCCCTGCTTTTTTTTTTTTCTATTTGCTTAGTAGATCTTCCTCCATCCCTTTATTTTGAGCCTATATGTGCCTTTGCACATGGGATGGGTCTCCTGAATACAGCATACTGATGGGTCTTGACTCTTTATCCAATTTTCCAGTCTGTGTCTTTTAATTGGGGCATTTAGCCCCTTTATATTTAATATTAATATTGTTATGTGTGAATTTGATCCTGTCATTATTATGTTAGCTGGTTATTTTGCCCATTAATTGATGCAGTTTCTTCATAGCATCGATGGTCTTTACAATTTGGCATGTTTTTGCAGTGGCTGGTACTGGTTGTTCCTTTCCATGTTTAGTGCTTCGTTCAGTAGCTCTTGTAAGGCAGAACTGATGGTGACAAAATCTCTCAGCATTTGCTTGTCTGTAAAGGATTTTATTTCTCCTTTACTTATGAAGCTTAGTTTGGCTGGATATGAAATTCTGGGTTGAAAATTCTTTTCTTTAAGAATGTTGAATATCTGCCCCCACTCTCTTCTGGCTTGTAGAGTTTCTGCCAAGAGATCTGCTGTTAGCATGATGGGCTTCCCTTTGTGGGTAACCCGACCTTTCTCTCTGGCTGCCCTTAGCATTTTTTCCTTCATTTCAACCTTGGTGAATCTGACAATTATGTGTATTAGGGTTGCTCTTCTCGAGGAGTATCTTTGTGGTGTTCTCTGTATTTTCTGAATTTGACTGTTGGCCTGCCTTGCTAGGTTGGGGAAGTCCTCTTGGATAATATCCCGAAGAGTGTTTTCCATCTTGGTTTCATTCTTCCCATCACTTTCAGGTACACCAATCAAATGTAGATTTGGTCTTTTTATATATTCCCATATTTCTTGGAGGCTTTGTTCATTTCTTTTTACTCTTTTTTCTCTAAACTTCTCTTCTTGCTTTATTTCATTAATTTGATCTTCAGTCACTAATACCCTTTCTTCCATTTGATCAAATCAGCTATTGAAGCTTGTGCATACATCACGTAGTTCTTGTGCCATGCTTTTCAGTTCCATCAGGTCATTTAAGGTCTTCTCTACACTGTTTATTCTAGTTAGCCATTCGTCTAATCTTTTTTCAAGGTTTTTAGCTTCCTTGCAATGGGTTCAAACATCCTCCTTTAGCTCGGAGAAGTTTGTTATTACTGACCTTCTGAAGCCTACTTCTGTCAACTCGTCAAAGTCATTCTCCATCCAGCTTTGTTCTGTTGCTGACAAGGAGCTGTGATCCTTTGGAGGAGAAGAGATGCTCTGGTTTTTAGAATTTGCAGCTTTTCTGCTCTGGTTTCTTCCCATCTTTGTGGTTTCATCTACCTTTGGTCTTTGATGTTGGTAACCTACAGATGGGGTTTTGGTGTGGATGTCCTTTTTGTTGATGTTGATGCTATTCCTTTCTATTTGTTAGTTTTCCTTTTAACAGTCAGGTCCCTCAGCTGCAGGTCTGTTGGAGTTTGCTGGAGGTCCACTCCAGACCCTGTTTGCCTGGGTATCACCAGCGGGGAGACTGCAGAACAGCAAATACTACAGAACAAAAAATATTGCTGCCTGATCCTTCCTCTGGAAGCTTTGTCCCAGAGGGGCACCCGCCTGTATGAGGTGTCAATCAGCCCCTACTGGGAGGTGTTTCCCAGTTAGGTTACATGGGGGTCAGGGACCCACTTGAGGAGGCAGTCTGTCCATTCTCAGAGCTCAAACGCCATGCTAGGAGAACCACTGCTCTCTTCAGAGCTGTCAGACAGGGACGTTTAAGTCTACAGTAGTTTCTGCTGCTGTTTGTTCAGCTATGCCCTGCCGCCAGAGGTGGAGTCTATAGAGGCAGCAAGCCTTGCAGCAGCGCTGCAGTGGGCTCCACCCAATTCGAGCTTCCCAGTTGCTTTATTTACCTACTCAAGCCTCAGCAATGGCGGACGCCCCTTCCCTTGTCGGGCTTGCCTTGCGGGTCAACCTCAGACTGCTGCACTAGCAGTGAGCAAGGCCCCTCAGTCTGACCCACTGAGCCAGGCACAAGATATAATCTCCCGGTGTGCCATTTGCTGAGAGGGTTGGAAAAGCGCAGTATTTGAGCGGGGGTGTACCACTTTTCAGGTACAGTTTGTCACGGCTTCTCTTGGCTAGGAAAGGGAAATTCCCCAACCCCTCACGCTTCTGGGGTGAGGTGATGCCCCGCCCTGCTTTGGCTCTCCCTCCGTGGGCTGGACCCACTGTCCATCCAGTCCCGTTAAAATGAACCAAGTACCTCAGTTGGAAATGCAGAAATCACCCATCTTCTGCACTGATCATGCTGGGAGCTGCAGACCAGAGCTGTCCTTAATCGGCCGTCTTGGAATGGACCTCTAATATTTTTTATTTCATTGTTCATGTGTACACATCTTTTCTATTATATTCACTCAGCAAACATTTATTAAGCATTTATTTCTTACTAACCCCTTTTTTAAGAATTGGAGACAGAGAAATCAAATGAGAATCTTTTCCTTCAAGGAACTCACAGCCTAATTGAGGGTCGTAGACAACAAGTAAACCTGGATCTAGAATATAATACCGTGTGATAATTGTATTTATTTATTTACTTATTTAAGAGACAAGGTCTTGCTCTGTCACACAGGCTGAAGTGCAGTAGTGCAATCATAGCTCACTGCAGCCTCTAACTTCTGGGCTCTCCCGCCCCAGCATCCTGAATAGTTAGGACTACGGGCACGTGCCACCATGCCCAGCTAATTTTTTAAAACTTTTTTTGTAGAGATGGCATCTTACTATGTTGCCCAGGCTGGTCTCAAACTCCTGGCCTCAAGCCATCCTCTTGCCTCAGTTTTCCAAAATGTTGGGATTACAGGCATGAGCCACCGCACTCAGCCCAGTGTGATAATTTTAATATCAGTATTTCTAAATGTTCTGAGCAGAGAGATGGGGTGCTTAATGCTGCTACCATGGGATTGGAAAGATAAGGCTATTACATTGCTCATCCTATGTGTATAATTGTCTGTATTCATACTGCCTTGGAAAGACCCTGCCATCAGTCAATCAGTTGAGAAATGAAGAGGCATTATATGTATTTAATAGTGTTACATTCACTTTTATTTGTTTCACAGAAATAGTAATAGCCAATATTTAAAGTACTTGCTTACCACATCTCAAGCACTGCTCTAAGCACTTTACGTATAGTAACTCATTAGCCTTTATAACAGTCTTTAAGTTAGGTGCTATTGATACCGCTATTTTATAGAGGAAGCAACTGAAGCATAGGCTTTAAATCTGTGCTGTAAGACACTCTCCTAGTAAGTAGCAAAGGTAGGTGGCTTGAATCTAGAGGCCGTATTCTTAACCACCTTCCTCTCCTATCTCTCAATTCTACTTCCTTAGTATTTAATAAAATAAGGTAGCAATATATTTTCTTTAGTAATTCTTTCCCTCTCCTTTCTCCCCCTTTCCCCCCTCCTTCACACTCCCCATTTCCATAATCATTTGTTAACTACCTATTCTGTGCAGAGTGTTGGGGACACAAAGGCAAATATAACAACAACAACAGCAAAAGACATACTTAGAAAATTAAGGGAACACTGAGGAAAGAGATGTCTAAACAGGATGGAGAGAGGAGGTCAAAGAAGCCCTACTGGAAGAGATGATCTTGAGCTTAGTTTTGAAGGGTGAATAGGAATCAACTACTAGGATACAGCAAGGCTTAGAGGAAAACACACAGGCTCTGGAATCAGATCCAAGTTCATTCAAATCAAGTTCTGTGTGACCTTGGGCAAGTTACTTAAAATCTTCCAGACTCAACTCCCTGCATATGTAGAATAGGCATTATAATACCTACCTTTTGGCCAGGTGCAATGGCTTATGCCTGTAATCCCAGCACTTTGGGAGGCCGAAGTGGGCCGATCACCTGCGGTCAGGAGTTCAAGACCAGCCTGACCAACATAGTGAAACCCCGTCCCTACCAAAAAATATAAAATTTAGCTGAGCATGGTGGCCCATGCCTGTAGTACCAGCTACTTGGGAGATTGAGGCAGGAGCATCATTTGAACTCAGGAGGCGGAGGTTGCAGTGAGCCAAGATTGTGCCACTGCACTCCAGCCTGGGTGACAGAGCGAGACCTTGTCTCAAAATAATAATAATAATACCTACCTTTTAAGGCTGTTGTGAGAATAAGAATGATGACTTATGGAAAGCGTCCTGCACAGTGCCTGCCACAAAGCAGACCGTATGTGCTGGGTGTCATGATGATTGTTTGTAATCTCATTAACAAAAAGTGAAATAGAACCACTAAATAATAAAGCTAAGCAGAGCGTTAAGAGTTATTATGTAGATAAGGAAATGGAGACCCAGAGAGAAGCCAGTGTCACACAGGCTGAGTGGCAGTTGGAACTGCAATCCAGATCCTCTGACAGTTCTACTTTTTTCTTCGCCTATCTGACATTCCAAACTCCTTTGTTTACAAGTCCAATCCACCTCATCCCCTAGCTTAACGAAGTAGTTCTCAAACTTTCCAATTGTTTATACTCTACCTTTGTGATTTTTACCATGTTCTTGTATTGACATTCTTCTGTGCTATTATTTACTTAGCTTTTTATTTTTCAAAGAAACTCATTTTTACTAAAAGTACTTTAAATGAAACTTTAGCCTGAGCAACATAGAGAAACTCATCGCTACCGAAAAAAAAATTTTTTTTAATTAGCCAAGCATGATGGTGTGTGCCTGTGTTCCCAGCTACTTGGGAGGCTAAGGTGGGAAGATTGCTTGATTCCAGGAAGTCAAGGCTGCAGTGAGCCATGATCACACAACTGTACTCCAGCCTAGGTAGCAGAATAAGACCCTCTCTCAAAAATAAATAAATAAATTAGTAAATAAATAAATACAATGACAATTTTATATCATTATCGTAAATGGAAAACCAAAAATATCACCTGTGAAATCATAGGTTTGTGGTATAATATAGTTCTTCAAAGACATCTTAAAGTAAATGCTGAACTATTAAAATAAAAGGTGTTTCATCAAAAATGATCTGCACTGCCCTGAGTGGCATGCATACTACATCTTAGGAAATGCTGGCCTATAGAGTGAATTCTTTTCCTGTCACAGAAATTCTAGATCATGTACAAATCTATCCTAAAACCAAACTGCCCTTTTCAGTGGCTGGTTTATATTCAGAAGGCACAGAACATAAGACCCAGCTCACTCCCTGGCCTGCCACCGACCCACTGTTATTCATATCAGCTACCACTGGTCCTTAGTTGAATACTAGTCTCACCTCTTTTAGCTAACTTCTCTACTCCTTGGAGTTTTAGATCCCTAGTATAAAACATGTACTAGAACCTAACTTGATAAAGCTCGTTTGTTTGGAAACTTCAGCACCCTGTTTCTAGCAGATTCTATCACATGGACTTGGGGTTTAGAGTTGGAATAACCTAGATCGGTCCCTGCCCAAAAGGGACCACTACTGGCAAATGCAACCTTCCAAATGGTTCCATTCCAGGTGGCTGCCAGTTGGCCTGTGAACCAATTGAGGTGCAGGTGCTTCTGGCTAGAACTGCTGCCACTAGGTGGACATAAATGGCAATTGCACCATTCTGACCTGTCAACTAGGTCATGAGCCCTGGCTCCCCCACTTTTCCTTAGAGGCAATTGGCCTTTCTCTCTAATTCTCTGACACCTTCTGTTCCCCCTCCCTCCAAGTCCTCCTCTGGGTAAGTTAGCAATGGGGATGTTTGCATACCAAGCACTTAGCTAATTGATATTCTGTCACAATCTGCTCAACAAATGTTAGGCTTTTTTGTATTTTGTTAGAATTTAGTGACACTTAGGTTGTATTTTTAGCCAGCTTGGAGAGAGAAAAGGAGGAGTTACTTTAGCATGCAGGAAATGTATTGCCAGGTCTTTCTTGCCCGGCATTCTCCTAAGCATCTGTGAATACCTTTAACACACAGCGTTCAGGATCTGATCTGATCTGATTTTATCAGCTTGTATCCTGGGCAAAGCCAACAAGAGGATGAAGAATCTTTTGTGCTTTTTCATGTTCTGTATCATTACCCTTTATTGTTAGTGCTCTCATCTCATTCTAAAGAGGCCAGCCTTGCTCAGCCATGGCAGGCACCTGTGTGGGAGTCACATGGCAAAGTCTGATGCACCGCTAGAAGTAAAGAAGGTGGCAGGTCTGGCCTAGAACTTTGTAATGAGGGTCCCCCCACCATCAGCAAGAAGTACATCTTATTCATATGTTTAAATGTCAGAATGTTCTTGTGATCAAGAGAAAAATGGAAACAAACCCAGACAGAATCGCCATCCTCAAAGACTACTAGGAACACCAAGAATTACCCACAGTTCTTTTTTGTTTTATTTTGTTTTGTTTTAAACAGAGTCTCGTTCTGCCACCCAGGATGAAGTGCAGTGGCGAGATCTCTCGGCTCAACGCAACCTCCACCTCCTGGGCACAAGCAATTCTCTCCTCAGCCTCCTGAGTAGCTGGGATTACAGGCACAAACCATCACGCCTAGCTAATTTTTGTATTTTTAGTAGAGACAGGGTTTGCCATGTTGGCCAGGCTGGTCTTGAACTCCTGACCTCAGGTGATCTGCCCGCCTTGGCCTCCCAAAGTGCTGGGATTACAGGTATGAGCCATCGCGCCTGACTTAAGAATTACCCATAGTTTGGCCAGGTGTGGTGGTTCACGCCTATAATCCCAGCACTTTGGGAGCCCAAGGCGGGCAGATCGTAAGGTCAGGAGTTCAAGACCACCCTGGCCAATATGATGAAACCCCGTCTCTACTAAAAATACAAAAAAAAAAAAAAATTAGCCGGGCTTGGTGGCAGGCACCTGTTGTCCTAGCTACTCAGGAGGCTGAGGCAGGAGAATCGTTTGAACCCAGGAGGCAGAGGTTGCAGTGAGCTGAGATCATGCCACTGCACACCAGCCTGGGCAACAGAGAGAGACTCCATCTCAAAAAAAAAAAAAAGAATTACCCGTAGTTCTATCTGAAGGGCCTGGGACTTCCTGATGAAAACAAAAATAGGATATCATTTTTATAGCAGCCTATGAGACAACAAAAATAGAATATCATTAAAACTGGAGACTGCATTTCATGTCTGTCTCAGGAAACACTAACTAATAGGAGCAACTGTCACCCTGAAAAGTATGTGGTACAGTGAATAGAGCCTGGACTGCAAACAGAAGAAAGTGGGATATCTATTTCCATCAAGCTGCTATTAACTCTGATTTTGCCCAGTTCAAATAGATGTACAATACTTTGTTCTTATGCAGGGAGGCTGGGGAGAATCCTGTCAGGCAGAGCTTAAACAACCTGTCCATCCAACCAAGGCAGACTGTCCTTCCTAGAATCCATGCACCTACAATGGCCTATCAAAAACTCCCTTAGCACATCCCACTACCAAATATGGCACCCAAATGAATTTAGTCATCTCTATGAGAAGAAATGAATCGAGTGAACCTTCACTAATCCAGTCAATTTAATTCCCCCTTAATGGGAATTAAATTAAGAACTCAATAATGCATGCTGACATTTCTGCTTTCTAGTCTTATATAGAAATTATTCCTCTAGCTTTAAATCATGGTTATCTCTGATAGAGGAAATGAACAATTGATCAAGTAATAGGAGTGCCGTGTTGTAGGAAGTGAAGGAGTAGAAAAAATAGAGTGAGAAGTAAGTGATAGAATAAGTAAATAATGAGCTTGAGACTCTTCGATAAGCCAGACAGGGATGCTGGGCTGGGCAGGAGAGCTATTTGTTTTGGAAATTACTTAGTAATCATCTCAGGAATTACATGAGCCTGGGACACAGTAAACACTAAATTTCATAGAATGTCCTGGCTGGAAGAACTCTGTAATTTCATTTAGTCAAACTTCCCAAAAGATGCCTGAAAGCCTTCTGCAGACTCAATTTGCTAGAAAATGTTTCTGATTTTAAGCATACTATTAACACAAAACCCCAGCAAAGATTTTTTTTTTTTTTTTGAGACGGAGTCTTTCTCTGTCGCCCAGGCTGGAGTGCAGTGGCGCGATCTCGGCTCACTGCAAGCTCCGCCTCCCGGGTTCCCGCCATTCTCCTGCCTCAGCCTCCTGAGTAGCTGGGACTATAGGCGCCCGCCACCGCGCCCGGCTAATTTTTTTGTATTTTTAGTAGAGACGGGGTTTCACCATGGTCTCGATCTCCTGACCTTGTGATCCGCCCGCCTCGGCCTCCCAAAGTGCTGGGATTACAGGCGTGAGCCACCGCGCCCGGCCCCCAGCAAAGATTTTAAAAATAACTCTCGCCGGGCGCGGTGGCTCAAGCCTGTAATCCCAGCACTTTGGGAGGCCGAGACGGGCGAATCACGAGGTCAGGAGATCGAGACCATCCTGGCTAACCCAGTGAAACCTCGTCTCTACTAAAAAATACAAAAAAAAAAAAAAACCTAGCCGGGCGCGGTGGCGGGCGCCTGTAGTCCCAGCTACTGGGGAGGCTGAGGCAGGAGAATGGCGTAAACCCGGGAGGCGGAGCTTGCAGTGAGCCAAGATCCGGTCACTGCACTCCAGCCTGGGCGACAGAGCGAGACTCCGTCTCAAAAAATAAAAAAAATAAAAAAATAAAAAAAATAAAAAAAAAAATAACTCTCATGTGTTACAGTACTGATTATTACTTCATAGCCCTGAGAACGGGACTTCACTTGTATGATCCTTTGCTTACAATGTATGTGACCTTGGGCAAGTCACTTCACCTCTCTGGACATTAGTTTTCTTATGTATAAATAACAACTCCAGCCCTGCCTTGCCTGCCTGCCACTCAGGGTAAATAATGGGCTAAAGAAGATAATATTCAGCCTGAGCAACATCATGAGATCCTGTCTCAAAAAAAAAAAAAAAAAAAAGCCAGGGCTGGTGGTGCCTGCCTCTAGTCTCAGCTACTCAGGAGGCTGAGGTGGGAGGATCCCTGGAGCCCAGGAGGTTGAGACTGCAGTGAGCCGTGATCACACCATTGCACTCCAGCCTGGATGACAAAGTGAGACCCTGTCTCAAAGAAATAAAAAAGATATTAGTGGAAGTCTCTTGGTAACCATTAAGGTTTGGTGGACATTTTAAAATACTGTATAAGGCCGGGGCTGGTGGAACATGCCTGTAATCTCAGCACTTTGGGAGGCTGAGGTGGGTGGATCACTTGAGCTTAGGAGTTCAAGACCAGCCTGGGCAACATGGCAAAACCCCATCTCTCCAAAATATAAAAAAAAATTAAAAAAAAAATAAGCCAAGCATGGTGGCATGTGCCTGTGATACCAGCTACTCAGGAAGCTGAGGCAGGAGGATCACTTGAGCCCTGGAGGCGGACATTGCAGCAGTGAAGAGCAAACCACTGCACTCCAGTTAGGAAGATGGAAGTGAAACCCTGTCTCAAAATAAATAAATAAATAAATAAATAAATAAATAAATAAAATTAAAAGTAAATACTGCATAAAAGTGTTGCTCTTAGCTCCTACATTCCATAACCAGGGTCATCCCATGTGCTATGTAAGAGTAGCAGTGGTTCATGCCTCTCTTTCTTTTTTTGAGACAGGGTCTCATTCTATTGCCCAGGCTGGAGCAGTGACGATCATAGCTCACTACAGCCCCAAACTCCCGGGCTCAAGTGATCCTCCCACCTCAGCCTCCAGAGTAGCTGGGACTGTAGGCATGCACCACCATGCCCAGCTAATTTTTTTTATTTTTTTGTAGAGACGGGGTCTCATGATATTGCCCAGGCTGATCTCAAACTCCTGGACTCAAGTGATCCTCTCACCTCGGCCTCCCAAAGTGCTGAGATTATAGACATGAGCCACTGTGCCCGGCCTCATGTATCTCCATTCTACTAAGAGGTTCCTCCCCTTTGCCAATAATTCTTCCCCAGAGTTAGCCACAGATGGGTCACTATAAGAGCATTCTTCAAGGGGTCCTGTGTTTTTTCACGAAAAACAATGAATGGGCTTGTGTGGCCACACCGTCTGCTGGGGTAACAGCCAGCAGATAGTGAGGCTTTCAGCAGAGACAGCTGCAGGCCTCTTGCTTTTCCCCACATCTTCAACTACCAAGGCCACTTGCTCGCTAGGCCTCCCTTGGCATGGGTGAGCCCTAAGGAGCATGGCAACAGGCAGCCACGCAGAGGATTCTCGTAGTCTTCGTTCTCAGGCACAGGAGAACCTCATAAAGGCACACTTGTTGTTCATCCTAACAGGCATTTAGTAAGTGTTTATTATGACTCAGGTCCTGTGCTAGCCACTGGGGATAAGAGCTGAGTCAGACGTGCTGCCTACCCCTGAGACCTCACAGTTTAGTGAGAGAAACAGACTCATGAGTGTTATACACAGGATGTGTTATGATCAGAGCCTGCAGTGTCTGGGCATAGCTGATGGGTCACTAAAATCTGTCTGAGGACTCAGGCTCAGGGGAAGCTTCTCAGAAGAGATGAGATTTAAACTGGACTTTAACGGGCATTTCAGACAGAAGGGGCTGCAAGTACAAAGGCACAGAGATGTGAAAGGGCATCTTGGCTCTGGGCACGGTAGCAGTAAGTTTGAAGTGTCTATTACATATCAGGGAGTGGAAGAACTGAAACAGGAAAGGTAGCTGGAGTCCAAGGGGCCTGGCCTTTATATGTCACAGGAGCCACAGAAGGGTTTTAGGGAGGAGAATGTGATGGGCAGGTAAGACTCTTCAGTTATGGCAGTATGAGGGCTGGGTGGGAAGAGGTGAGAAATGAACTGGGGTATTGAAGTGAGAAACAGATTCTAGAGAGATTTAGACGGTAGAATTGATTGATCTTATTAGAAATTCTAAGAGCTTCTGGGACAGGAAATTAAAAGAGAAAGAAGGCAGACTGAAAACTTAGTGAAGGCCCATGAGTAAGATGACAAGATATCTTGCATCAAGCAAATCAGACCTTGATTTCACCTTCTGGACAGCCTCGCCATGATGGCCTATGTAATGTTTGTGGACAATAGATCAAAAGCTTTTTGTTACAGTTTTACAACTTTTTTTGAACAGCTACAGAGTTGGATTCAGCAGATCTGGCTGGCTAGGACAGTGTGCCCTTCCTCCTCACCTCCTGCCCCCACCTCATGTCTTAGCCTCAATACAAATTATTTTGTCAAGGAAGAAGCCTTCCCAAGATAGAGGAAGGTTAAGAATTAAGAAACAGCTATGCTGAGATCTCCATATTAAGTCCTGTCTACTTCCATGCATTACCACTAAGAACTGTATCACTCAGAATGCCCTGCTGCCTGTAGCATACAATTACACACCATGCATAGGGACAGATTCCCAGAAGAACTGGTATTTGAGCTGGGTCTTGAAGGAAAGCAAAGGAAAAATAAGCATACTAAAATAGTATCCTCCCTGGTGTAGCCCTTTTCTAGAAGTACACCTAGAATGCAACAGAATGTTCTGCAGTGATAGAAATTGTCTTCTGTATTATCCCATATGGTAGCCACTAGTCACACATGACTAGTGAAGCAGTTGAAATGTGGCTAATGCAACTAAGGGACTGAATTTTTAAATTTTTATTTTGCTTTAATTTAAATGTAAATAGCCATATTGCAGCTAGTGGCTACCATATTGGACAGCACATCTCTGGAGTCCACTTAGCATCACGAAGATTCTGTTTCACATGGTCCTTCCTTGCTTCATTCCCCTTGGGAGATTTGCCTATCCCTGTTCTCTTCTGCCCAGTCCCTCCAGTTTGACATGCTCATTGGCTACCTTCCAGCTTCCAAAACCAGCTCTGTTTCCTGGTTATTTTTTTATTTTCTATTTTTATTTTTTGAGACGGCGTCTCGCTCTGTCACCCAAAGCGACAGAGGAGCCTTGGGAGGCTGGAGTGCCATGGAGCGATTTCGGCTCACTGCAACCTCTGCGTCCCAGGTTCACGTGATTCTCCTGCATCAGCCTCCCGAGTAGCTGGGACCACAGGCATGCGCCACCACGCCTGGCTAATTTTTGTATTTTTAGTGGAGACAAGGTTTCACCATGTTGGCCAGGCTGGTCTCGAACTCCTGACCTCAAGTGATCCACCCACGTTGGCCTCCCAAAGTGCGGGATTACAGGCGTGAGCCACCACACCCAGCTTGTTTCCTGGTTATTGATTTCCTCTCTGTCATCATGGCAGAACCCTGAACTGTCTTCCATTTGACTCAGCCTTGCTACCTCCCAAGCTTTGCTGGTGTGTGGTAGATAATGTAGCCTCACCAGATCGTGTTCCTACAGTTTTGGTCCTTTGTTAGGCCTTATTCACTCCTCCCTTCTTTTCCTGGCTATTTAAACCAGCCAGTTAGTAACCTGGAATATTCTTCGATGTTTTCCCTCCCTGTCAACTTGAGTTAGAGAAGGGAACAGTTGGGATGGCGGTGTGTATGTACTGGGACAGTGTGTGTGTGCGTGTGTGTGTGTGTGTGTGTGTGTGTGTGTGTGTAACTGGTTGCATAAATACTTTGATAGGAGGTCTCTGGTAGTAGGTGAAGGGCTCCATCTCTGAGATCTTTGCTGTCTGGCATTTTAAAATTTGATTCATATAAAAAGGCCAATATTAATAGATTGATTACATTTGTGGGTGGAAAAGATGGATTCAGAATCTAAGAAACAAAAAGTTTCTTGACGAGCCAAAACACTAGGCCAGATTTAACATGGTTATATGTAACAATGACCAATTTCCAATCCTGTATTTGGGTCTAAATGGCTAACTGCCAAGGTAGCATATAAGGTTTAGAAGACTTAGTGGCTTTAGCTGATTATGAATCAGTGGTGGGTAACAAGATAATAAACTCTTAAAAAGAACCAATAGAATAACATCCAAGAAGAGCGATAGGCCTACTCACTTTCCCACTGATTAGACCACACTTGGATCATTGTTTCAGGTTCTGAGCACCTCTCTTTAAAACAAAAACAAAACAAAACCCAAGAGTTTAAAAAAAATCACCTCAAACAACTAAGGGGACTGACCACGATGGTGAAGGGACTGGTGACCTGTCATACAAGGACCTGGGACAAATAAGCTTTAGGAGAGCAGACCATCAAGATGGTCACTGTCTTCAGTCTCCAAAGGGCAGTTACAGAGCACTCCAGAGGGCAGGGCAAAAATAAACAAGTGAATATTTGAGCAGATTTCAGCTCAGTATAAGGAAAATGTTTCCAATTGTCAGAACTGTGACTTCTGGCAGTCCAACCTGCTGAGGCAGAGTTTAGTGGAGACCCTGGAGGAACGATGTCAAACATGCCCCAAAGCCAGTCTGCTCAAATATTGATTGTCTCCCCAGTGATGGATAGCTAATTCAAAGTTTGTAGGCCCTGTACTTGCTGACCCCGTTTAGCTTACAGGTTCTATATTAAGTGTCAGACTCTTCTCATTCTAGCTCAGCATTCCAGTTAAATAACCTTGGCTCCCTGCATGTGGGAAACAGGTTTCAAGCACAGAACCCCTAGCACCAAGCAGAATGGCAACATAATTTTAGCTCCTGAGCAAAACGAGTCTCACAATAGCGTCAGTACAGTGTGCATATTAACATTTGAATATGCTGTATAATAAGCGTGCTAATTACTCTGAGAAGAATACTTAAAGAATAGAATAAGCTGTGATCATTAGAGGAGAAAGGGGTTAGCAATTTATGGCATGGGCTGCTGCTTGATATTCAAAAGTACATGATGGCTCTCATCTCAGGTAAAAGGGAATTATTGAAACCATAAAAATGTAACGATCGTGACACGTAGTGATCAGCATTTCATAGGAAATGTTTGTGGCAGAGTCTTTTTTTAAAAACACTTTCAGATTTACTACTAATAAAATGTGTCCCCATTTGGTTGTTTGGTTCCATGGAGCAGTTTGAAATGTGAAGCCATTGTTGTAGCCTTAATCTCAGCTTTGTAGAAATGGCTGACGGAGTCTTCACCCAGATGAGCAGCTGAGATGGAGAGCCCTCAGGCTGGACACAGGGGCCTGATAACCACCTTGTGCCAACAGAAGCTGGAAAGGGAAGCTGGAACCACACTTCTTGATGACCTAGACCAGCGGTTTTCAGTCTGGTCTGCACACCTTTTGGGGATCTTAATACTCTTTCAGCAGGTTCATTAGGTCAAAATTATTTTCATAATAATATTAAGATGTTGTGTGACTTGTTCACAGCATTGAAAGACTACATATTATATAATTACATTTATATGAAATGTCTACAAAAATTAGTCAGGCATGGTGGCACATGCCTGTGGTCCCAGCTACTTGGGAGGTTGAGGTGGGAGGATCACTTGAGCCCAGAAGGCAGAGGTTGCAGTGAGCATCTTCAGCACTCCACTCCACTCCAGCCCGGATGACAGAGCCAGATCTTATCTCAAAAAAAAAAAAAAGAAAAAGAAAAAGAAAGAAAGAAATGTCCATAATAGGTAAACCCATAGAGATAGAAAGCAAATAGTAGCTGCCAGGGACTGGGGGAGGCCAGAATGGGGAGTGACGGCTTAATGGGCACAGGGTTTCCTTTTGTGATAAAAATGTGCTGGAACTAGGTAGCAGTGGCATTTGTATGACACTGTGAATGTACTAAATGCCGTGGAATTATATACTTTAAAATGCTTACTGTTACATGAATTTTACCATGTACATACACAAAAAAGGTAAAGGTCGCATAATGTAGTACATGGGAGAGTCTTCCCATCCAGAACAGAAACTTCTTGAGGGTCTTCTAATCTTGGAAGTTCTCTTTGTTATGTGCTATTTGAAACCAGCACATGAAAGTTCTCTTCATCACAATTCTTTCAGTAGCTACAATTCTTAAAGTAATGAAACATTTTCCCTAGTCCCCCGACATGCTAGGTATTTTAAATCTACTTCTTTTAACCCTGTCTATGCTAGTTTCTCTACCTGAAATATCTTTTCTGTCAACCTGGAAAGCTACTACCTGTCCTTTGAAACCCATCTAAAATGACACTCCCTCTTTGAAATCTTCCTGGGCCACTACACACCCCAGGAATTGGTCCCTTCTGCCTCTCTGGATTTCTACAGTACTTCGGTTCTATTCCTTTTAACGCAGTCCTGATACAAGACCTTATCACATTGAAACACAGTTAGAACATATCATTTTTTGTTAATGTCTGTCTCCCCAAAGGTGACTCGTAAGAGCAGTATTTTCTTTTTTTTTTTTTTTTTTTTTGAGACGGAGTCTCGCTCTGTCACCCAGGCTGGAGTGCAGTGGCCGGATCTCAGCTCACTGCAAGCTCTGCCTCCCGGGTTCACGCCATTCTCCTGCCTCAGCCTCCCGAGCAGCTGGGACTACAGGCGCCCGCCACCTCGCCCAGCTAGTTTTTTGTATTTTTTAGTAGAGACGGGGTTTCACCATGTTAGCCAGGATGGTCTCGATCTCCTGACCTCGTGATCCGCCCGTCTCGGCCTCCCAAAGTGCTGGGATTACAGGCTTGAGCCACCGCGCCCGGCCTAAGAGCAGTATTTTCTTATCCCTAAAGCACAGTGCACACACATACACAAACACACACATACTCCAAATGTGCTCATTAATAACTATATGTTAGGTACTTTTTTAGAGGCCTTAGAGACATTGACTCACTTAATCCATATAACCTTATATACATTTTATTGATGATTCAACTGAGGAAACAAAAACTTTCAGGTTGTAAAGTGATGCTAAAACAGCAAATCCATGTGATAGCAAAACCAAACTTGGCCCTTGGTTGCTGCACATGGTTGCTGCCTGTTTTCTCTAACAAAAGAAAAAAATAGCTAATAATATTCAGTAAATGAAAGAGACTTTATGACTTAAATGACATTTAGGAAGATGTTTCCATACTTTTCAGACTTCATAGTGTTAGAGTTGAAAGGGACCTTGGGGATCTCCTGGTGCAAGTTAAAGGTAAGGCAGGGAAAATAGGGCTTGCCTGTACCAGAATAATCCTGTAGAAGAAATCCTGTTGAAGAAACAGGAACCTAAAGCTTAAGGGGAGAGATCAGGAAGAGGAAAAGAAGCCAGGAGAGTGAAGGGGTTCATCAAGGAGAGAAAGGGTAATTAAGACAATTATTCAGCTAGCACCTTAGAAACCCTGCACAGAAGAGGGCCGGGTGCGGTAGCTCACACCTGTAATCCGAGCACTTTGGGAGGCAGAGGCAGGCAGATCACAAGGTCAGGAGATCGAGACCATCCTGGCTAACATGGTGAAACCCCGTCTCTACTAAAAATACAAAAAATTAGGCGGAGCTTGCAGTGAGCCGAGATCACGCCACCGCACTCCAGCCTGGGTGACAGAGCAAGATTCCGTCTCAAAAAAAAAAAAAAAAAATTCGTTTGTTGATTTTGTTTTTGTTTTTCTTAACCCATCCTTGCTCAAAGAAATAAAATACATTCATTTGTAAGTAACTAAAACACAACCAACAGACTGACCTAACAATGAAAATTCACACTAAAAGTCCAGGGTAATTCAGGCTCCAGGCTTGGTTTGATTTAGCAGATGACCAATGTCATTAAAGCTGACTTTGATGTGAGATGGCTGCCAACAATTCCCAGAGCTACATAAGTCCTTGTGCATATCCAGATGGACAAAGGTCATTTCTACAAGCCTCTCTCTCAGGAGCCCCCAGAGAACCTCTGTTAATCTAAACTGAGTCATATGCCTACAGTGGCTATGTGGGGCCTTGCCCGGTGCCCCTCTTCCCTGCAGATACACCCATCCTTCAGCTGCAGGGGATATTCCTGCTCTCAGCCTCAGGAAATCATTTCATGTTCTCCTAGGGTACAGCCTAAGGCCAGTGACAGGCTGATGTGGGAATACACTTCGACTTCGGACAACTCTGAAGGGCTAGCTCAGCCCCCGAGCTCCTAGTGGGACCAGAGAAAGCCTTCATTGTAACTACCCAGCAACTATTTTGCTGGTCAGCTTCTCTCTACACCCAATCCTATCTTCTCCACTTCCCCACAGTTGTATGTCCTGAGAACACTTTTCAGTAAACCATCTGCATGCCATGCACAGTAGTGCATGCCTATACTAGGTACAGATGCAATCCTATACCAGCTACTCAGGAGGCTGAGGCAGAAGGATTGCTTGAGCCCAGGCATTCAGGTCCAGCCTGGGCAACACAGCAATTCCCTGTCTCAATACTAAAAAAATGAAATAAGAAAAAATAACCCTGTCTCAATATTTTAAAAATGAAATAAGAAAAAATAAAAATGAAGAAAAAAAGCCCTTCTGCATGCAACTTTCCATCTTAAATTCTGTTTCCGGGGAATTCAGTCTAAGACAGTGCTCATTTCTGAATCAATAAGTGTGACAAGATGTGGGACTATGCTGATAAATTAGGATTAATTGCATGCCCTATCCTAGAGTTGGAATCAACCTCTGTTGCTTAGAAATTAGCATTATAGTCTAGCATGTCAGAGCTGCAAGAGTTTCAAAGATCATGCAGTCCTTCTCCTTTAGCTAATAGAAGACACAGAGAGGGGATGGAACCCACCTAAGTTACACAGTTAAACCAGGACCTGGACCCAGATGCCTTTATTCCAGAACAGAGTTCTTTCCACTGTAACCCATTTCCCATTTTTGGTCATTAAGCAGAAATGGCAATTGATCTATCTCAAAGTGACAGGACTGCCTGTCTAATGGACCTCAACATTCTCACAAATAGGTGGCAGACAATCTCTGCACCCCATTCCTTTTTAGCAGCCTAGAATGCCTAATTTATAGACATATTTTTATTTTATTCCATTCAAGATTTTAAAATATTTTTGAAATAGTAATGTGTGCATATGATTCAAAAAATATTTTTAAGTATAAAAAGGTATGCACTAAAAAGTTTCACTCTTAGTTCTTCCCCATCCCGCCTACTCCCCTCCCACAGGTAATTTCTCTTATTCAGTTTCTTATGAACCATAACAAGAACTTTGAAGTCAATTGTTCTGATTACCAAAACAGTCTGGAGGAGTGGCAACACTGCGATGTAGACAGCCTCAGTGAATGAAAGAACGAAATATTGACCAAGTCCAAATTCAGTGTTCTTTCCATAATATCACCATGCTTTTAAAAAGACCTCAGTTGTGTGGTGAGAGCTTAGATACCAGAAGTAGGATAAAAGATATGTTAGCCTGGAAGACAGGCTGAGCTATTGAACCAGGGCCCTTTAAATTCCCTGACTGGACAGAGCCTGCAGAGGGGTTGATTGGCCCAAGCTGTGAAGAGAAGAGGAACTCAATAGGCGGGTGTCTGCATTGACATAGGACTTGATTCATCCCGCATCTTCATGTAATTCACCTAGTCTGTCACAAAGTCTTGTCAAGTCTTCTTGTGAAATATTTACCCTATCTGTTCCTCACTTTCTCTTCTCACAACAAAAAACATACTCCAGACTTCAGTCAACTCACACATGGGTTATTGCCACAGGCTTTAAAAAATTTATTATTTATTTATTTACTTATTTATTTGAGAGCGAATCCCACTCTGTCACCCAGGCTGGAGTGAAGTGGCGCGATCTTGGCTCACTGCAACATCCACCTCCGAGGTTAGAGCAACTCTTCTGCCTCAGCCTCCTGAGTAGCTGGGATTACAGGTGTGTGCCACTATGGCCAGCTAATTTTTATACTTTTGGTAGAGATGACAGGGTTTCACCATGTTGGCCAGACTGGTCTCAAACTGCTGACATCAAGTGATCTGCCTGCCTCAGCCTCCCAAAATGCTGGGATTATAGGCGTGAGCCACTGCGCCCGGCTGCCACAGGCTTTTAATTGATCTCCTGGTAGGACTAGCTAATTTTTGTATTTTTAATAGAGACGACAGGGTTTCACCATGTTAGCCAGACTGGTCTCAAACTGCTGACATCAAGTGATCTGCCCGCCTCAGCCTCCCAAAATGCTGGGATTATAGGTGTGAGCCACTGCGCCCCGCTGCCACAGGCTTTTAATTGGTCTCCTGGTATACAAATAGCTTTAACCTAAATGAGCATGTATTGCATCCAGTTTCCATTTATAGCTTATGTGTAAATTTTGCTGGTCCTTTAAAAAGCCCACTTCTTTCAACTTCCAACTCCATGTAGTGGCAACAACTCCATTAGCGTGTTAGTTAAAAGGCTCAAAGAAGACTTGCTCCAGCTCAGAAACAAGGCTGATCACCAGAAAAATGAGACTTGCCCAGCAAAAGGATAAATTGTTTATCCATTGTTTATCAATTGTTTATCCATTGTTTATCCACTGTTGCTGGGTGCAATGGCTCAAGCCTGTAATCCTAGCACTTTTGGAGGCTGAGGTGGGCAGATGACCTGAGGTGAGGAGTTCGAGACCAGCCTGGCCAACATGGCGAAACCCTGTCTCTACTAAAAATACAAAAAAAATTAGCCGGGTATGGTGGCACATGCCTCTAATCCCAGCTACTCAGTAGGCTGAGGCAGGAGAATTACTTGAACCCGGGAGACGGAGGTTGCAGTGAGCAGAGATCGCACCCTCTGTACTCCAGCCTGGGTGACAAGAGCAAAACTCAGTGTCAAAAAAAAAATTGTGATATATTCATACACTGGAATACTAATCAGTAAAAAGAACGCCAGGCACAGTGGCTCACACCTGTAATCCTAGTGCTTTGGGACTGAGGTGGAAGGATCTCTTGAGGCTAGTAGTTTGAGACCAACCTGGACAACATGGTGGGACTCTGTCATTACAAAAAATAAAAGAGAGAACGAAAGAAAGAAGAAATGAGCTACTGATGCACCCAACAACCCAGATAAATCTCAAAACATCATGTTGAGTAAAAGAAGTCAGATATAAGAGAATACATGCAGTATGATTCCATTCAAATGAAGTTTAAGAACAGGTAAAATAATCTATGGGGGCCAGATGCAGTGGCTCATGCCTGTAATCCCAGCACTTTGGAAGGCTGAGACGGGAGGATCACCTGAGGTTAGGAGTTAGAGACCAGCCTGGCCAACATGGTGAAACCCTGTTTCTACTAAAAATACAAAAAAGCCAGGCATGGCAGCAGGCACCTGTAATCCCAGCTACTTGGGAGGCAGAGGCAGAATTGCCTGAACCCAGGAGGCGGAGGCTGCAGTGAGCCGAGACCACGCTGCTGCACTCCAGCCTGGTGACAGAGTGAGACTCTGTCTCAAAATAAATAAATAAATAAATAAATAAATAAAAATAATCTGTGGGGATATAATTTAGAATAAGGGTTGTCTCTGATACGCATTGGAAGGAACACAGGGGCATGCGATAGCAGTAAATTCTATCTTGACTGAGGGACTGGTTATACAGGTGTATATTTTTGTTAAAATTCATCAACTGCATGCTTGAGATCTGTGTATTTCACTGTAACTATTCCCCAATGAGGGGGAGAGAGAAAGACAGAGTCCAGGCACGATAGCTCACACCTCTAATCCCAACACTTTTGGTGGTCGAGCCAGGAGGGTTGCTTGAGCCCAGAAGTTCAAGACCAGCCTGGGTAACATAGGGAGACCCCCATCTCTACAAAATAATAATAATAATAATAATATTGGCCAGGCGTGGTGGCATGCACCTGTAGTCCCAGCTACTTGGGAGGCTGAGGTGGGAGGATTGCTTGAGTCCAGGAGTTCGAGGTTGCAGTGATCATGCCACTTTATTACAGGCTGGGCAACAGAGCGAGACCCAGTCTCAAAAAAAATAATTTAAAAAGCCCAGATGTTGGTAAAAAAACAGAGGCTTCCTAGTAGACTCCTACTCTTTCTCAGTTCCTTACTAAAAAAAATCTGAAGAAAATGGAAAATTAGGAATCCCCAACACCATAAAAAGTCTGAAAGAAATCTGATGCCAGAGTCTTGGCAGCATTTCTGTTCTCTGTTTTTCTAATGTGCATGCTGCAGCTGCATTAAGAAAAACTGACCCAATTTAGAGCACACATTACACTCACCTGAATTTTATGAGTGGATGCCTGTGAAAAGGAAAGAATGCCCTTGGCTGCTCCCACACCATCTGTCCTCTGCCCCTCTGGGACATTAGCCTGATGGGAACAGATCGCTGAGGAGGCAGAGCACCTTTTCCCAGCACCTACACCCAAGGTCAGGATGCTCCTCTGCCAGCTTGCTTGCTTTTTCAACATAAATCTCATTTGTTTCAGAGTAATTCATGGGCAGAGTTTTAAACATCAAATAGAACTACTCCAAAGTCTGGAGGCGCAGTGGCTCACACTTGTAACTCACTCCTAGCACTTTGGGAGGCCGAGGCGGGTGGATCACTTGAGGTCAGGAGTTCAAGACCAGCCTCACCAACACGGTGAAACCCAGCCTCTACTAAAAATATAAAACTCAGGCCGGGCACAGTGGCTCAAGCCTGTAATCCCAGCACTTTGGGAGGCAGAGACGGTCGGATCACAAGGTCAGGAGATCGAGACCTGACCTCTAACTAACGCGGTGAAACCCCGTGTCTACTAAAAAATACAAAAAAACTAACTGGGCGAGGTGGCAGGCGCCTGTAGTCCCAGCTACTCAGGAGGCTGAGGCAGGAGAATGGCGTAAACCCGGGAGGCGGAGCTTGCAGTGAGCTGGGATCCGGCCACTACACTCCAGCCTGGGCGACAGAGCTAGACTCTGTCTCAAAAAAAAAAAAAAAAAAAAAAAAAAACTCAGCCAGGCATGGTGGCGCATGCCTGTAATCCCAGCTACCGGGGAGGCTGAGGTGGGAGGATTGCTTGAGCCCAGGAGGCAGAGGTTGCAGTGAGCTGAGATTGTGCCACTGCACTCCAGCCTGGGTGACAGAGTGAGACTCCATCTCAAAACAAACAAACAACAACAACAACAAAAACAAAGTCTGTTACCAAAAACGGCAGGCCTCTGCCTTATCCCTTCCCACCTCACTTGTCATTCTCCACAGACAGTGCTCCAGAGACTGTTCTTTTAGCGGTTGCTTCTGCTGTTTACCTCCTTTTATATAAATACTATGACTATATTATTATTTTTAAAAATTTTTGCCATTAACTATTGACTTCCTACTATGAAAAATAAGACTCCCTCTCTTCATCCTTACTCTCACACACTTCTGACTCCCCCTCCTTTCAGTAGTGGTTACTTATGTGAATGTGACTCTGTGGTGTTTACAGGTGATTTTAAGACCTACATATAACATACTATAATTACATATTTTTATACAACTTTTAAATTTTCCTGGCATTAAGAATAACCTCCTTTTGTCTTCCTTTGGCTTAATTTGCTACATCCGTCAGAACTGTAAAACTCCTTTCTCTTCTCAGTATGGTTACGCAGGTGGTACCCTTGATTGTTATTTCCTGACATCCCCACACCACCCCACCTCCGGCCACCCCAAGAACCTTCTGTCCTCTGGTTCCCGCCTGCACGGAATTGCTTTCCGGGCCAGCTGTACAGCTAACATTATTGGAGTGTATTCTCCAGGAGCAGGGAAAAGGGATGCATGGAGGGTCAATAGTCTTACACCCTGAATGTATGAAAATGTCTTTATTCTATGCTTACTCTTGAATGATAATTTGGCTGCAGAAGTTCTAAGATGATAACTTTCTTCACAATTTTGAAGACGATGTCAGTTGCTCCACTGTCTTCTAGTTTCCGGTGTTCTATTGAGAAGGCTCATGCCATTTTGAATTCTAGTCCTTGGATTATGAATTTTTTTTCCCCTCTTAGGACACTTTTAGGATTTCTAGTTTTCTGCAACTTCATTATGATATGTCTTGGTGGGCTATTTCGATCTGGAATCCCAAAGGAATTGCGTTGTATTATTGTTTGATAATTTCATTATTTACAGCTATCGGTACTAAAAATACTGACATTTGGGGGTTCCTCAAGGAACCTGCTTCCTGATCACCCTGGGGGAATGTCCACTAGTCTTTAAGACCAACCAGTGGACACAGAGTTCCCACAGAAGCACTTTTTAGTGCCTCTCTCATAAATATAAATGATATTTAAGGATGATCATATACTCAGGAAAGACTCTACAATGAAAGCCAGAACTCTGTGTTACAAAAAGAAACCTGGAGGCTGAGCGCAGTGGCTCATGCTTATAATCCCAGCACTTTGGGAGGCCAAGGCAGGTAGATCGTCTGAGGTCGATTTCGAGTTCAAGACCAGCCCGGCCAAAATGGTGAAACCCCGTCTCTACCAAAAATACAAAAAAATTAGCCGGGCGTGGTGGCGGGCACCTATAATCCCAGCTACTTGGGGGGCTGAGGCAGGAGAATTGCTTGAACCTGGGAGGCAGAGGTTGCAGTGAACCGAGATGGTATCACTGCATTCCAGCGTGGGTGACAAGAGCAAAAACTCTGTCTCAAAAATAAACAAATAAATAGAAACCTGAAAATGGAGACAATTCAGAGATTAGAATAAAACTTAAGGGGCCAGGCATGGTAGCTCCTGCCTCTAAATCCAGAGCTTTGGGAGGCTGAGGTGTGAAGATCACCTGAGGCCAGGATTTAAGAGACCAGCCTGGGAAAAACCAGCCTGGGCAACATAGTGAGACTTTGTCTCTACAAAAAAGTTAAAAATAAAAAAAATTAGCCAGGCGTGGTGGCTACTTGGAAGGCTGAAGCACGAGGATTGCTTGAGCCTAAGAGTTTGAGGCTGCAGTTAGCTATGATCCTGCCACTGCACTATAGCCTGGGTCAAAGCAAGACCGTGTCCCTCAAAAAATGAAAACTTAAATATATATATTTAATGTACATATGTTAGATATAAATATATGTTCATAAATATATTTATGTATACATATATTTATGTATATATGTTTACATACATAAATACATATGTGTATGTATTTAAAGATGTTAAAATATTTTCACCTGAGCTCCATATGCTTGAAAGAAAAAAAAGATGCTAAAATATGTTACATTAATGGAATAAAAACAGCATGTTATGAAAATGAACATTAAAATAAGACAGAGCCCTTGGAAATTAAAAATATGATAGCCAAAAAAAAAAAAAAACCAAACGTGTTTATCTTATTTTTTCTTAAACCAGTCACTTTCCCCCAGAAAAGACTCTTCCAGTCTCCTGCCTCTGGAGATTAGCCATTAGCATTCTGGAGTCAGCTGGGAAAAGGGGAGTTGGAGGAGTAGCTCGCCATTTAGGATGTAGACTTCCAGTTCATCCCCTCCATTCTGTCTTTTCCATCTTTCTTGAACTCTGATTAGTCAGATGTTGGACCTCCTGGACCAAGTCTCTAGTTTTATACGTATTCTTCCTTTAGTATATTTCTTTATATTTTTATGCTACTTTCTGGGCAAATTTCCTCAATTCTATCTTTAAATCCTTTTAGTGATTTGGGAGGGTATGAAGATAAGCATATCAATTTACCATGACTAACTAGAAATCCTTCTGATACCTTTCTACATCTTGGCTGATAGTTTGTTCTTTTGCAGAAAGAGAGATAAGAAATGGGCCTGGGGAATCCACAGCCACCCTCATCTGTGCCTGGTGTCCCTGAGCCCAGCGCCTCTATGAGCCTGTTTCCCCAGAAAGTAAATTTCTGCTCTTCTGCCATTTGTCCACTGGCTTAGCATTTTCTAAACTCTCCCAGAGGTACTGGTAAGGCCACAGACAGAAAAATTAACGAACAGAGAAGGAGGTTCAGAAATAGACTTAGAGCTGGGCGTCATGGCTCACACCTGTAATCTCAGCACTTTGGGAGGCTGAGGTGGGTGGATCACTTCAGGTCAGGAGTTAGGGACCAGCCTGGCCAATATGGTGAAACCTCATCTCTACTAAAAATACAAAAATTAGCTGGGCATGGTGGCATGTACCTATAATCCCAGCTACTCGGGAGGCTGAGGCAGGAGAATCGCTTGAACCAGGGAGGCATAGGTTGCAATGAGCCAAGACTGCAGCACTACACTCCAGCCTGGGTAACAGAGTGAGACTAGTCTCAAGAGAGAAAGAGAAAGAGAGAGGGAGAGAGAGAGAGAGAGAGAGACTCACGAATATGTAAGGATTTAGTATGTTATAAAGATCACATTTCATGTTCATTGGGGGAAAGATGGTTATTTAAGAAATGGTATTGGAATAACAGCTAGCCATTAAAATAAAGAAAATTAGATCTTGGCCGGGCGCGGTGGCTCAAGCCTGTAATCCCAGCACTTTGGGAGGCCGAGACGGGCGGATCACGAGGTCAGGAGATCGAGACCATCCTGGCTAACACGGTGAAACCCCGTCTCTACTAAAAAAAAAAAAAATACAAAAAATTAGCCGGGCGAGATGGCGGGCGCCTGTAGTCCCAGCTACTCGGGAGGCTGAGGCGAGAGAATGGCGTAAACCCGGGAGGCGGAGCTTGCAGTGAGCTGAGATCCGGCCACTGCACTCCAGCCTGGGCGACAGAGCGAGACTCCGTCTCAAAAAAAAAAAAAAAAAAAAAAAAAAAAAAAAAAGAAAATTAGATCTTTACTTCAAACCATACATTAAAAGTCCGAGACGGCTGGGTGCAGTAGCTCACGCCTGTAATCCCAACACTTTGGAGGCTGAGGTGGGTGGATCACTTCAGGTCAGGAGTTAGGGACCAGCCTGGCCAATATGGTGAAACCTCATCTCTACTAAAAATACAAAAATTAGCTGGGCATGGTGGCATGTACCTATAATCCCAGCTACTCGGGAGGCTGAGGCAGGAGAATCGCTTGAACCAGGGAGGCATAGGTTGCAATGAGCCAAGACTGCAGCACTACACTCCAGCCTGGGTAACAGAGTGAGACTAGTCTCAAGAGAGAAAGAGAAAGAGAGAGGGAGAGAGAGAGAGAGAGAGAGACTCACGAATATGTAAGGATTTAGTATGTTATAAAGATCACATTTCATGTTCATTGGGGGAAAGATGGTTATTTAAGAAATGGTATTGGAATAACAGCTAGCCATTAAAATAAAGAAAATTAGATCTTGGCCGGGCGCGGTGGCTCAAGCCTGTAATCCCAGCACTTTGGGAGGCCGAGACGGGCGGATCACGAGGTCAGGAGATCGAGACCATCCTGGCTAACACGGTGAAACCCCGTCTCTACTAAAAAAAAAAAAAAATACAAAAAATTAGCCGGGCGAGATGGCGGGCGCCTGTAGTCCCAGCTACTCGGGAGGCTGAGGCGAGAGAATGGCGTAAACCCGGGAGGCGGAGCTTGCAGTGAGCTGAGATCCGGCCACTGCACTCCAGCCTGGGCGACAGAGCGAGACTCCGTCTCAAAAAAAAAAAAAAAAAAAAAAAAAAAAAAAAAAAAAAGAAAATTAGATCTTTACTTCAAACCATACATTAAAAGTCCGAGACGGCTGGGTGCAGTAGCTCACGCCTGTAATCCCAACACTTTGGGAGGCTGAGGTGGGCGGATCACCTGAGGTCAGGAGTTCAAGACGAGCCTAGGCAACATGGTGAAACCCCATCTCTACAAAAATACAAAAAAATTAGCTGGGCATGATGATGGGTGCCTGTAATCCCAGCTACTCAGGAAGCTGAGGCCAGAGAATCACTTGAACCTCGGAGGCAGAGGTTGCAGTGAGCTGAGATCGCACCATTACTCTCCAGCCTGGACAACAGAGTGAGACTCCTGTCTCAAAAAAAAAAAAAAAAAAAAGTCCGAGTAGATGAAAGATTTCACATAAAAAATGAAACCAGAAGTACCAGAAGAAAATATAGGTGAATACTGATATAATCTTGGAGTGAGAAAGGTCTTTCTAATCATGACATAAAAGCATTAACCATAAAGATTGGTTTGATCCTAAATAAAAATTTAAAATTTTTCTTCATCTCCCCCGTATGTGTGTGGCATATGTATGTGTGTGTGTGTGTGTGTTTACACCTATACATGGAGATATATCTCTATCCTATAAACATTTAAAAAGCACACACAAAAAAACTGGGAAAAATAGTTTCGACATGTATATGTTAGACTATGGGTTAACATTCTTAATATATAAGAGCACTTGTTAAATAATTTTTTTTATTTTTATTATTTTTTATTTTTTTGAGACGGAGTCTCGCTCTGTGGCTCAGGCTGGAGAGCAGTGGCTGGATCTCAGCTCACTGCAAGCTCCGCCTCCCGAGTTTACGCCATTCTCCTGCCTCAGCCTCCCGAGTAGCTGGGATTACAGGCGCCCGCCACCTCGCCCGGCTAGTTTTTTGTATTTTTTTTTTAGTAGAGACCGGGTTTCACCGGGTTAGCCAGGATGGTCTCGATCTCCTGACCTCGTGATCCGCCCGTCTCGGCCACCCAAAGTGCTGGGATTACAGGCTTGAGCCACCGCGCCCGGCCGTTAAATAATTTTAAAACACCAATAAGACACAAACATGCAACTTATAAAGTACACATGGCTTAAAAATATCTGAAAAAGTATTTAGCTTTATTTGTTATATAAAGAAGTACAAATTCCAGAGCATTTCCCTTCCCCAAAAAAGAAGCCCCATACTCATTAGCAGTCACTCCCCATAACGCCCAGTCCTTGGCAACCACTAATCTGTCTCTATGGGTTTGCCTTTTTTTTTCTTTTTTCTTTTCTTTTCTTTTTTTTTTTTTTTTTTTTTTGAGGCAGAGTCTCACTTTGTCGCCCAGGCTGGAGTGCAGTGGCCAGATCTCGGCTCACTGCAAACTCCGCCTCCCGGGTTCATGCCATTCTCCTGCCTCAGCCTCCCGAGTAGCTGGGACTACAGGCGCCCGCCACCGCGCCCGGCTAATTTTTTGTATTTTTAGTAGAGACGGGGTTTCACCGTGTTAGCCAGGATGGTCTCCATCTCCTGACCTCGTGATCCGCCCGCCTTGGCCTCCCAAAGTGCAGGGATTACAGGCGTGAGCCACCGCGCCCGGCCTGCCTTTTTTTTTCTTGAGAGGGAGTCTCACTCTGTCGCCCAGGCTGGAGTGCAGTGGCGCGATATTAGCTCACTGCAACCTCCACCTCCATGGTACAACAATTCCCATGCTGCAGCCTCCCAAGTAGCTGGGATTACAGGTGCACACCACCACGTCCGGCTAGTTTTTTTTGAAAATATTTTTAGTAGAGACAGGGTTTCACCACATTAGCCAAACTGGTCTCGAACTCCTGACCTCAGGCAATCCGCCCGCCTCAGCCTCCGAAAGTGCTGGGATTACAGGCATGAGCCACTGTGCCCAGCCAAGTTTTGCCTATTTTAGACATTACATCTAGGTGGAATCACACACTATGTGGCCTTTTATGTCTGGTTCGTTTCAGTTAGCATATTTTCAAAGTTCATCAATGTTGTAGCATGTATCAGAATTTAATTCCTTTTTATGGCCAAATAGTATTCCATTATATGGATATATCTGTTTCCCATTTGCTGCTATAACAAATTACTACAAATTTTTATATTTATTTTTTATTTTTTTTGAGACAGAGTCTCGCTCTGTCGCCCAGGCTGGAGTGCAGTGACATGATCTCTGCTCACTGCAAGCTCCGCCTCTCAGGTTCACGCCATTCTCCTGCCTCAGCCTCTCTGAGTAGCTGGGACTACAGGCGCCCGCCACCACGCCTGGCTAATTTTTTGTATTTTTAGTAGAGACAGTGTTTCACCGTGGTCTCGATCTCCTGACCTCGTGATCTGATTGCCTCGGCCTCCCAAAGTGCTGGGATTACAAGCATGAGCCACCGCACCCGGCCACAAATTACCACAAATTTAGTAGCTTAAAACACAAATTTATTACCTTACAGTTCTGTAGGTTAGGAACCTGAAGTAGGTATTATTGGGCTAAAACCAAGGTGTTGTCAGAGCTGTGTTCCTTTTTGGAGGCTCCAAGGGAGATTCTTTTTCCTTCCCTTTTCCACTTTGTAGATGCCATCCACATTCCTGGGTTTATGGCTCCCTTCCTCCACCTTAAAGGCCAGCATTCAAGTCCTTCTCACACCACATCGCTGTGGCCTCCTTTTTCGTAGTCAGAATTTCCTTTTTTCTTCTTTCATCTTCCTCTTCAACTTTTAGGCACCTTGTGATCACACTGGCCTATGCAAATAATCCAGGATAATCTCCCCATCTCAAGGTCCTTAATCACATCTGCAAAGTCCCTTGGGGGCCATGATTTTGCCTACCACACAGATACACCATATTTTGTTTATGCATTTACTAGTTGATGGATTTGGGTTATTTCTACTTTGGAGGTATTATAAATCATGCTGCTATGAACATTCCTTTACAAGTTTTTGTGTAGATTTATGTTTTCAATTCTTTTGGATATTTGCCTAGGAGTAGAATTGCTGGGTCATATGGTAGCAATATGTTTAATTTTTTTTAAGTGTACAATTCAGTGGTACTTACAAAGTTGTACAACCAAACCATCACCACAATCTAATTCTGGAATGTTTTCATCACTCCAGAAAGAAACCCCAGACCTGTTAGCAGTCACTCTGCATCCTCTCTCCCCCAAACCTCTGGTAACCACAAATCTGCTTTGTCTCTCTCTACCTATTCTGGACATTTTACATAAACGGAACCACACAGTACGTGGCCTTCATGTCTGTGCATTAGCATAATGCACTTAGCATAAAGTTATTAAGGTTTACCTATGTTCATTCCTTTTCATGGCCAAATAATATTCTATTGTATGGATAACCATATTTTGTTTATTCATTCATTGCTAATGGATATTTGGGTCGTTTCCATTGTATGCCTATTAAGACTAATGCTGCAATAAACATTCACGTGCAAATTTTGTGTGGACATACATTTTTATTTTCTTGGGTATATACCTAGGAGTGAAATTGCTGGCTCATATGTAATTCCATGTCTAACTTTTTCTTTTTCTATGAACCTGACATTGTAAACAAAACAACTTCAAAATTGTTTTCCAAAGAGGTTGTTGGCCAGGCGCGGTGGCTCATGCCTGTAATCCCAGCACTTTGGGAGGCTGAGGCAGGTGGATCATGAGGTCAGTTCAAGACCAGCCTGGCCAACAGGGTGAAACTCCCTCTCTACAAAAACACACACACAAAAAAATAGCCACGCATGATGGCGGGCGCCTATAATCCCAGCTACTCGGGAGGGTGAGGCAGGAGAATCACTTGAACCCGGGAGCTGGCAGTTACAGTGAGCCAAGATCTAAAGAGGTTGCACCATTTTACATTCTCACCAGCAATGCTCAAGGGTGTGAGATTGTATGTCATTGTGGTTTTACATTTCCCTAATGACGATGTTGAGCATTTTTTCATATGCTTATTGGCCATGTGTATATCTTCTTTGGAGAACTGTATATTCAAATCCTTTGCCCATTGTTTTTTAAGATGGAGTCTCACTCTGTTGCCCAGGTTGGAGTGCAGTGGTGCAATCTTGGCTCACTGCAACCTCCGACTCCTGGGTTCAAGCAATTTTCCCGCCTCAGCTTCACAGGCACCTGCCACCACACCCAGCTAATTTTTGTATTTTTAGTAGAGACAGGGTTTCACCATGTTGGCCAGACTGGTCTTGAACTCCTGACCTCAACTGATCTGCCTGCCTCAGCCTCCCAAAGTACTGGGATTACAGGTGTAAGTCCCCGTGCCCAGCCTGCAATAGTTCTTTATACGTCTGAAGACAAGTGTCTTTTTTTTTTTTTTTTTTTAGAATGAGTTGTGGAGTTTTATTTATGCAAATATAGTGAGTGACAGATGGCAATTACATGAGGCTATTTGAACAAAGGTGCACAAGCCTAAACAATTTCACCTAGGTAAAATATTGATGTCATAACCAAATCATATGGCCCCGTTTCATAAAGGTTACTATATTCTATAGAGACTGAAAAGGTGGCCTTTCTATCCCAGCTTACCCTATTCTTGTTATTGTTTAAATTCTCCTGAAGCTTGTATAACTAGCTGCCATTAGATAAATGCTATAGGCTAGCAGAAGACTGCGGTTCTATTAATATTAGAACCAGCAGGGGAAACTTAACATTAAAAATCTAGGAACAGAATTTTAGGATGTGTCTCATTAGATACCTGAATTGTATAGGGACTTAAGTAAAAACTATCCCAAAGAATGTGAGCTTTAAGGTGATAATGTCTTTTCAGAGATTGTAGCACATGAAGAACCCACGGATACTACATACATGGACACTACATAGAATATGAAGTTAGCAGAAAAAGATCTCGTGACTAAAATGGGGAAGACATAAAAAAAAATTTACAAAAGGAAAAAAGTTCAGAATACAGGAATATTTACAAGATGTTAAAAAATTATTAATCTTCAGCCAAAATGAGGCCCCTTCGCATTCCTAAAACCTTTGCTTTCTTCTCCTTTCGTTCTTGCTCGCGTTTCTTCCATTGCTCTTCCTTTGTCTGGAGATGGGGTTGTTTGTAAGTTTTCTTGTAGAAGTTAATTCTGTTGATATGTTGATTTAGATAATTATTTTCTTTAGATTGCCCCCATGGTTTTAGCTTTCCTTTGTGTGGTTCATAGTTGAGGAGACGAGACAAACTTGCTTTAAGATCAAACACTGGTTTGTTATTGGAGACTGGAGTCTGCGTTGCCTCAGTTGTCAACTTGAATGGGGTAATAACTTTTGGGGTGCCCCCAGACACGGTCACATGTGCAGACTTTCTGGCTGGAGTCTTGGTTAGTGAACGCTTATGCTCATTATATTTAGTAGCAGCTGAAAACCTGACACCTGTTTTAGCTGCAGAGATAGCAGAGCGCTTGAGTGACCCCTTCAGACCCAAGGTACTCTGACTTGCAGGGCCACAAGACCGGCCTTGCGAGTGTCGTTGGCCGACAGGAGTAGAAGCCACAGAGAGTCTTCCTCTTGGAGGTACTGGAGTCCTGACCCCTCCCTTATTGATGGGATGCTGCTTCAGATCATTCATGGAATTGTGTTCTTCAAAATGTTTCTTTTTTCTCTCAATATATTGATCGATGGACTCCATTTCCTTAAAATGAGCTTCATGAAGCTTCTTAAAGTTTGGAGTAGGAGTAGTGATTGCAGTTCTTTTATTTTTTCCAGGTTTGGATGACTCATCTGTGTAGACAGATTTCTTTCTTTTTGAAGGTGCCTTTGAATCTTTGTTACCTGAGGAAACAGCATTCTCAGCTCCTTGGTGCTCATCTGGTGGAGAAGGAACATTTGCAGTAGCTCTGAGATCCTGGTTTTCCTGCTTTTCATGATTCTGGAATTCAGTGGGATTACTTATTTTTATCTCTGAATGATTTGCGAGTCAGGGTCCACACGGACAGTCCTGCGCCTTCTCCTTGTTTTGGTGACATGGCCAGTTGGCTCTCTCTCAGCTTGTTCCTGGTTGCTCATCTGTATCTCAGTCTCATCACAAGAGGATGCAGAAGTTTGACTTTCATCCTGATTCTCATTTTCTTTTCTTGCCTCATGTTTAACGTGGCCTTTCAAGGCTTTTAACAACTTGTCTGCCCACAGGTTGGCCCGGAGACCCAGACTCTTGGCTAAGTTCTGCAGGTCACTGTACTTGAGGGAGTCCAGCTCCTCTAGGGAGGGGATGAGCATCGCGATTCAAAATCCCGGCGATACTCAGAAGATGGATCACCAAACCTCCTAAGCGAGGTTCAAATCCCTGGTGCGACAAGTGTCTTATCAGATATATGATTTGCAAGTATTTTCTCCCATCCTATGCATTGTCTTTTCAGTTTCCTGATGGAGTCACTTGAAACACAAAATTTTAAATTTTCATGAAGTCCAATTAATCTATTTTTCTTTTTGGTGTCCTATCTAAAAAAAACTTTGCCTAATCCAAGGTCATCCTACTTTTTCTTCTGAGTCTTATAGTTTTAATTCTTATATCTAGGTGTATGATCCATTTTGAATTAATTTTTGTAAATGATGTCCAACTTCATTCTCTTGCTTGTGGACAGCCAATTGTCACACATCATGTTGAAAAGCCTATTCCTTCCCTCATTGAACTGTCTTGGCACCCTTGTTGAAAACTAATTGACAACAATTTTTCAAAGATAATACCTAGTTTAGGCAAGAGTGAGGGAAAGTCTTGTACACTGCTAATGGGAGCATAAAGTAGCAGCCTTTGAAGGGCAACTTGGCTACGTGTATACCAGTTCGAACTGTGTACACTCTGATTCAGGAATTGCACTTCTAGGAATTTATTCCAAGGAGCTAAATGTATTCAACGATGTTATGTATAATAGTAAACAACTGAGGCCGGGCACGGTGGCTCAAGCCTGTAATCCCAGCACTTTGGGAGGCCGAGGCGGGCGGATCACGAGGTCAGGAGATCGAGACCATCCTGGCTAACACGGTGAAACCCTGTCTCTACTAAAAAATACAAAAAACTAGCCGGGCGAGGTGGCGGGCGCCTGTAGTCCCAGCTACTCGGGAGGCTGAGGCAGGAGAATGGCGTAAACCCGGGAGGCGGAGCTTGCAGTGAGCTGAGATCCGGCCACTGCACTCCAGCCCGGGCGACAGAGCGAGACTCCGTCTCAAAAAAAAAAAAAAAAAACAAAAAACAAAAAAAAAGTAAACAACTGAAAGTAATCTAAATGTCCATTAGTAGGCGACCAAGTGAGTAAATTATTCTCCAATCCATACAATAAAATATGATGCAGCCTTTAAAAATGAAGTAGATCCAACTTACTAACTTTGAGCAATCTCTGTGACCCACTGCTTAGTGAAAATTAAAAATGTATTTTACAGTATCATTTATAGAATTCCATTTATATAAAATTATATATTATATATATGCACCTTCATTCACAGAGTAATAGCTTAGAAAATATTCACAAAAATGTTAACAGTAGTCCGTCTAAGTAATGGGATTTTGGCTGGCTTTTATTTTCTTATTTATACTTTTTTGCATTGCATGAATTTGCTACATGAATATGTATTGTCTTTATGCACAGAAAAAGAAAACATATTTTCATTTTTGTAGAATATCTTCAAGGAATATATATTGTACAAGATTATTCAAAGACATGGAAATATGTCTATAATATATTGTTAACTAAAAAGCAGGTTATACTATCCCACTTTTGAGAAGTATTTTTAACTGTAACATTTCCTAGGTATTATATTTTTTTCACTTCTACATGTGAAATATCTCTTATAATTGACATGAATATTTGATGTTGTGGGTTCCCCCTCCCTCCCTCCTGAAAAGCTCTTACTAATGAGATGATGCTTCTCACTATCTGAGACTTAAGAAAATCCCATATGTGTGTAGAGAAAAGATTGGAGGGACAGACAACAAAACATGAACAGTGCTTGGCCCTTTAAAAAAGCCTTAGATGGAAATTCTTATTTTCTTCTCTGTAAGTATAGTTTCCAAGTTTTCTATAGTACATGCATAGATAAACATAAAAAGAAGCCAGGGGCCTAGATGCCCTTATTTTCAAGGATAAGGATATTTGGTACTTGTAGCCTTTATCAAAATAAGAGACTAGCAAATTTGGGACCACACAAGCCACCTCAGTAGTGCCAGGGTCTAGAGTGAGACAGGACAAAAGCACAGGCCCACAGAGGGGTGCCCGGCTGGACAGGAGCAGGTAAGGCAAGCTGGAGAACAGATGGCAGAGTTCAGTCAGCAGGAGCTGGACTCTTGGATCAGTCTCAGTTTCATGTGGACAAGGAAACCCCTGTGAGGTATCAGAGGGTCCAGATGGCAGGGATGCTGGCTAATTATGGAGAAGGGCACTTCGATATTTTCCAGTGTCAGGAGCATGTTCCAAGTTCCTCAAGAGAGACCAAGGACTATGTGAAACAGAAAATAAGCCTGACTATTTGAGATTTAAAAATATATTTCCCCCTCAGCCAAAAGGGTAGCACATGGAGCAGAGATGGAAAACTGATGGCCACAGCAGAATGTTCCTAGCCTTAGAGGGGGCCAGCGGGCTCTGGGACGCTGCTTGGGTAAGGAAGGGACTCAGGCTTGCAGTGACTGCGGCTGCGAGGCGGTGGGGGGCGGGAGCAGAGAAAAGTGACAGGCACTCAGTTTCTCCTCTAATGTGATTATGTCCAACCCTCAATAGTTCTGAGATGAGCAGCCTGAGGCCCAGAGAGGCTATATGTTTTGCCCTCAAGCACACAGCCAGTAAGTGGTGGAGTGGGATTCTCGTCTCACTGAAGTCCTTCTCCAAAAAGGGAAAACCACTGAAGAAAGTTATATTAATACAGATTTATCATAATGATAGGCGGAAAAAGCAAGTCTCTAAAAAAAATCTTCTATCTGATCCCAACACTTAAAAACAATATGTATAGTATAGAAAAAATTGCAAGGACATACAACTTAATGGTGGTTATATCTCAATGGCAGGAACTTTTAAATTTATTTTGAGTTTTTTTATTTTCTCTGCACGATGAGCAAGTAACCCTTTTTAAAACAGGAAAAAAATGTTTTATTTTTCAGATGCAATTCTGAGGACTAGTTGATCAAAGTAATGAGAATGAATTACAGTGAGCCCTTAATGATAGAGAAATCTAGCTTCTTAGTAGTTATGTGAATTTCAGCAAACCTACTTGGCTTTCCTGAGTCTGTTTCCTAAACACTATAAAAGGTGGATTATCATCCTGTCCCGGGGAGCTGTTGCTAGGATTAACTGAGAAGCAGTGTACACAAAAGTCCCATGCACAGCACTTGGAATAAGGATGGTGCTTAATAAATATTAGACTTGACTCTTGGTAGTCATAGCTCTTCCTTGCTGCACCAGGAAGGCCTAGCACCTCCAGCTGGTTCAGATAGCAGAAAGGAACCTGGGCAGGGGCCCATTACTGGGCCTAGAGCTTCCTGTACATCTGACACATTCCCCTCCTCTGTTTTTACCATGTGAAGACTAACAGGATCTCCTCCCTTAACCCATTTTCACCTATTTGCCTCTCCCTCTCCCCTTGTCTCAATAATCTCAGCTGCCTAGATGGTATTTTTTTTAAGTACATGTGACATTATTTTTAACATAACACACATTTGCAAAGCATCTGCTCTGTTCTAAAGATGGACCCAAGGTCTTCCTCTCCATTCCTATCATCCAGAAATACTTGTTTGAGTTCTAATTGAGAAGTTAGATCCTTCAACAACTACCATTTGTTGCCAAACTTCGATAATAGAGGTACATACACTAAGTTGTGGAAACTCCGGGGCGGGGAAGAGATATGTTCTTACCAGTGTATGCACATGTGTATGGAAGAGGACAGGAAGAATGGAAGTATTTAAAGAGTAATCATTTCCTCATCCTATATTACACATCAGCTTCAAATACTGTCATTACTAAAAGGTAGGGCTGTTTCTTCTCATCTTCAGATTTATTAAAGTCTGTCCACAGCCACAAAGTTTGTGGGGAAGGCTCAAGTCATCTGATAATATGACAAGTAACATGCTGTTGCTGAGGCAGGGGGGTGGGGCACAGGTCCAAGGAGTTACAAACTGGCTCGCAGTGTTCTGCTCAGACATTTTAGAGCTTTTCGGAATACGCAGCCATTCTGATTAACAGGCAGTTTTAAGGCTCAAGGGGTGCCAAAACCTGGCATTATTTGATATTTTTATTACTTACTGGTCAAATGTTAACCATCAATGGAAGTAAAAAGAAATTCATTCTTAGTTTGGTCTAACAAACTCTTTTTACATTTCCTTATTCCCTTTCAGCCCTTGTTGAAATCCATAAATCCATGGTCACGATAATACTTGCAGATTAGATACAACTGAACATTCTACATCTGTCTCACACACAGATGCATACAGAGAATGATGTTAAGCGCAGCAATATTCAAAACCCAGGCCCTGTGACAACAGCCCCTTCAGGCCTGTAGACTGACACTCCCGTAGAAGATGTTGGCAGGGCAATGAGACACACCCTGTTCTGCCTGTGTTATTTATGCCTCTGGCAGTGAAGCCCCTGACAAAGAAGCATGTCACTGGAACACATGCTCTTTGTTCACAGAGGTGCATGCCAGCACCGGCTGCGTAAGAAGGGACAGTGCCGTGTCTGTAGTCTCTCCTCCTTTGGTTCTTTTGCCTTCTATTTGCAGCACATTGTGGCTATGTTTATTAATTACTTTGTAGCTTAATACTATAAAACACACATCTATCCTGTGAGCTATGTACCCTGGGGAAAGAGTCCTTCATACCCTCCAGTTGGCCATAAAGAGAGGACAGAGTCTCAAGATTTGCCCTGATGCTAAAGATTAATACCATCTCCTCCGGGAGCCACCAGGACTCCTTCAGCACCATCCCCTCTTTTCCTGCAAGAGGACAGTTGCATGCTGTTTGGTATTAAAAGTCCTCTACAACTGTTCCCAACCCACAGCACCAACGCAGCCCCCATCATGTTATGCCTCCACTCAAGACAGACTGATGATGTAGAAGATGGTGGCCTGCAGAGTCAGACCTATCTGGGTCTAAATCTTAGCTCCACTTCTTGTTGGACGTGCAGCTTAAAATTCCTGAGCTCTTCATCTGTAAAATGATTATCACCTACTTCAGAAAGTTGTCTGAGAATAGTATCAAGAGAAATATTATCAAGCCCCTTAAAGCAGATGCTCAATAATCGCTTGTTGGCTCATGAAACCGATTTGGTAGTTATTTGTTGTTGTTGTTGTTGTTGTTTTTGTAAAAGCCCTCATTGCATAGCCCTGTGGTTCTCACAACCTTAGTTACAGACCTCTTGTAACCTCCTGAGAACATGTCTCCATTTTCCCTTGTCATGAAGACATCTGCTGAGACTATAACAGGAGTCAAGGAACCACATACTAGAAAGTTTTTCTTTTCCCATATTCCTTCCAAAACTTTCATCTTCAAATGTTAACTCACTCAATATTTTAAAAGCTGATCTATAATTGGCTTACAACTAAGTTTGGGTTGTTTGCCACTAAAACTTAGGTAAAATACGAATTGGGGCACTTTCTTAACTTCATAAAACTTTATATTAATGCATAGAATTTCAAGTTTTTCTTTAACAAATTGTTCTTAATTTTTGGTGCTTCTAGTCGGTACAATCTCACATTGTATTTGACATATTATGTATTTACTTATTTTACGCTGAATATAAAGTCATTCCCAGGTGGTCTACAAAGCACAACACCCACCGCGATCTGGTGCTCTAACCCCTGGGACCCTTTCAGCCAGACCATGACAAAGGCTGCCTGCCAGGTTTCAGCGAAACTTAGACCACCAAGAATTTACACACCTCACAGGGGTGCCCTAACGAATAAATGAGATTAAAAAAAAAAAAAAAAAGGGCGGGGAAACCCTGAGGCCCTGTTAGAAATGCTAATTGTTTCCTTCTCTAGCTCCTATTAAAATGTTAGAAAACCGAGGGAGACTCTCCTGAAGAGGGTGGAGATGCTAGCCTGCTCTGTGGCTTAGCAAGCGACCCCAGCTGCCATGCCAGGGCCGGCCGGCCACGATTCTGTCCCGACGGGGGGAGCGCGGATCCTCGGCGGCACTACAGACGCCACTCTGCCAAGGAGGCAGCGGTGTTCGGCCTGTTGGCCCCAGACTGTGTGGCAGGCAAAAGGTGAACCTCAAAGCCTCTCCCTGGTTTCTTCACATTTCGCGCCTCCGCAGGCGTCGTACTGCCCCCGTGAGCCTCTCCGGATGGACTGGGCTTTAGGGACCCCTGAAGCCGGACTGCCAAGCTTCCCACCAGCCCTTCCCGCGAACCCCCGGGCCCGGGCCGCAGACCCAGCTCCGGGCGCCACGAGGTGGGGCCGGGAGGGAAGTCTCAGCCCGGCGGGGGTCGGGGAAGCCCCCCCCTCACCCCCGAGAAAGGTCTTACATCAGCCGCCCCACGTGCAATCGGAGGGAGGGAGGAAGTCGCTCCTCTACCTCGGCTGCGCCTTTGCACAGCCTCCGCCCCGCCTGTCGCGCGTCTCCCCGCCCCGTCCTTGGTGCAGCCGCGGCCGCCGAGCCGAGCAGCGCCGCGCCGGGCCGAGTGGAGCCGAGCAGCTGCCGCGCCGCGTCGCCGGTTTAAGCGCAGTGCAGGCCGCGGCCGGGGGCGGCGGTAGTGAGCCCAGCGCTGCGCTCCAGCCCCCTTTTCCCTCCATGGTTTCTCTCCGCTCCCGTGAGTAACTTGGCTCCGGGGGCTCCGCTCGCCTGCCCGTGCGCCGCCAGCCACTCAGGACCGCGCCGCCGGCCTCCGCCGCGAGCAAACCCTTCCGACGGCCTTCGCTGCGCAGGCCGGGACGCCTCTCCCCCCTCCGCCCCCGCCGCGGAAAGTTAAGTTTGAAGAGGGGGGAAGAGGGGAACATGGACATGAAGAGGAGGATCCACCTGGAGCTGAGGAACCGGACCCCGGCAGCTGTAAGCAGAGCCCCCTCCGAGCGCCCTCTCCCCTGATGACTTGCATGTAATGGTGGCCACCTGCGGGGCCCGGCCTGAGGGTTCGCCGGCCCCGGCGCGGGGAAGAGCGCAGCTCGTGGGCTCGGACGGGGAAGGCGGGCGGGCGCGGAGGGGGGAGCGAGCGCGCGAGGATTAACTCTTTGCCGCCCGCGGGCCCCTGGGGCGGCCGGAGGAAGGCAGCGGTGTGGGGGAAAGCAAACTTTGAGCGCTTCGCCCGCCAGGGTCTTTCCCCGGAGGGAGCGCGTGTGCAAGTGGCCGGAGGCGAGGGAAGGAGGCGGGGGTTGTGTAACGCTGGGAGCCATGTTTGCAGCCTCCCGGGATGCGCGGCCGGGCGGAGGCCGGGCCTGTCGAGGAGCTGCGCGGCCATCCCCGCCTGGGCCAGGCCAGGCTCCGCGCGCCCCGGGCCGGCCGGGGAAGGGGCGCGGATGAGGCGGGGCGGAGGGGGGGCTTCTGTGACCGGAGCTCGCGATGGGCGCCGGCCTGGCCGAGGGCAGCGGCCGTGGGGCGAGGAGGGGGCTTTTTTTCCTTTGAAGCGAGCGAGAAGCCCCCCTCGGGCGCTTGGGCGGGCGCGGCCTGGCGCGCAGAGCGGGGGAGGGGCGGGCCAGGGCGGCGGAGGTGGCGCAACCGCCGCCCCTCCCGAGGCCAAGTTTGAAAAAAGGACGCGGTTCCCGCCATTTTTCAAGCCTAAAAATAAAACTTTCTCTCTTGTTTCGTCGCTCCCTCTTTGCCCACGGCCTTGCCCACTTTGACCTCCCAGAGGCAGCCCGGGTCGACCGGGGCCAGCCGTTGTGGCGACGGCTTCGCCCTTCCCCCTGCGCCGCGGCGGCGGAGCCCGGGGCCCCTGCCCCGGGAGGATGGCCCCTCTGTGTGGGCGGGCGGCGGCTCCTCACGCCAGCCGGGGCGCGCCACAGGCCGCCGCAGCGCCATGTTGGCGGGTGCCCGTCTCCCTCCGCCTGGTGAGCCGGCCACGAGCTTGGCCTTGCCCGCCCGCCCTCGGCGCTGGCTGTTGGCCGCCTCTTCCCGCGCCGAGCCCTGGGTCTGTTTCCCCCCGCCCCGCCGGGGCTTGGCTCGTACTGTCGGGAGCCGCGCGCCGTGGCCGCCGCCGACTCATCCCGTCGCGGGCGCGCTGCCCACCCCCTCCCTCTTCTTAAAAGGGCAACGGTAGGCGGCCACCCCTGCTCCGCGCCGCGCGTGCGGGGTTTCGGGCGGGCCTCGGCTCGTCTCGTGGGCCGGGCGGCCTCTAGCCTCCCACGTGCTTGAGAGCGGCCTGGTTCGGCCGGCCGCGCGCCTTCCGGGCTGCAGGGGCCTGAGGGAGGCTCTCTGGCGGCGCGGCTGCGTGGGCGTGGGTCCGGTCTGTGGGAATCGCCCCTTTCGTCTCCCGGTTTTAGCGCGGCTGCCCGCCGCCGCGAGTCCCCCGACTCCGCGAACCGGCGCGGGGCCAGTTAGCGCCGCGGCCGGGTGCCCCAGCGGACCAGTGGTTTTCCCGCCGCGGGCGTCCCTGCGGGGCTTCCCGCCCCGGGCTACGCGAGCTGCCGGGTTTTGTGCCCTCAGGTGGCTGTGGTTAACAAGTCGCGAACGTGTGGGAATTTGTCGACCAGAGTTCACCTAGTGTGCTCGACGTTTTATATCCTTGCTTTCTAGTCTTTGAGGTCACCACTAACGCGGGGTGGGCCGGGCTCCACCGCCCGGCGCTGTCCCTCCTGGACGGCCCGCGAGGGTGGACCGCTCCGGGGGTTCCGAGATGGAGGGTCGCGGGCGCGCATTTTTCCGATCTTCCGTCAGACATTTTGTGCCCGCCACGTGCTAGCCTATCGCCGGGGCGTTCAGCTCGCGCCACAAAACTTGAGGAGAGGCGTTCTTGCCATGGGAAGGTGTTCGTTCCAGACTTTTCCATTGCGGCGTAATTGCAAAGCCGTAGGTTATGGACTAGCTAAAATCAGCCAAAGTGCCTGCGAGAGAAGTACACATGTGGGTCTTCAGAAATCTAGAGTTTGAGTTCTTTAGAATATGCTCAAACTAAAGATCTGCTATGATTCTCGAGTAGTGTTCCCCCTGGGAAATAACAGTTGGCCTGCTGTTCCCCTTAGATGATGATTTCATATATGAAGTAATATTGCTTTAAAAACACATGTATATCTACAGGTGTTCATTTTTCTTTCTTTTTTTTTTTGTTTTTTTGAGACTGAGTCTCTCTTGTGCCCAGGCTGGGGTGCAGTGGCGCTGTCTCGGCTCACCTCAGCCTCCGCCTCCTGGGTTCAAGCGATTCTCTTGCCTCAGCCTCCCGTGTAGCTGGAATTACAGGCATGCGCCAGCACGCTGGGCTAATTTTGTATTTTTAGTAGAGACAGGGTTTCTCGCTGTTGTTCTGGCTGTTCTCCAACTCTTCACCTCAGGTGGTCCACCTGCCTCTGCCTCCCAAAGTGCTGGAATTACAGGAGTGAGCCACCGCGCCCGGCCACGTGTTCATTTTTCAAGTAATCAACTTAACCTTCTTGCCAGTCAGGCCAGAGCCATTTAATTCAGTTAAATTAAAACATTTTCTCGGTAATACTATCCACATTTCAAGTGCTCAAACGTGACAAGTGCCTCGTGGGTGCTGCGTTGGCAGCACTGGCCTGCAGAATCCACTGGTTTATTAAGTAAACATTGGAAGCCTGAGAAACCATTGAGGTGGTGTGGTGCTTTTTGCACTTGGGAGAGTTTGTGAGGCCTTGAGAGAGTGTTGCGGGAGCCAGCTGAGATTGTGGGGGTAGAGGAAGGTTCCCCTTAGGGAGATTGAGACCAATGGGAGTTAGGAACCCAGGTGGACGAATAAAACTTTGACCTAAAACTGAAGGGTTTTCAGGAAAAAATGCTGTAGATTTTGAAGGAAATTCTAAAAGAGAATTTAAAGTGTTTTTCGCACAGAGGCATCATCTTTAAGGCAAATGAAAAGTTCGGCGATCACTCCCTTAAAATCACATTCAGCTAGTCACATGATACCTTATGTGCGTTGTGCTGGAACATACTATAAACGCCACAGAAATTGGTGGCATGGTCAGCTGTTACCCAGTAGGCTTGGCGTCTGGGATCCTGCAGACTTGTCATGTGGGGTAACAAGAATCCATGACCCCGTTGAAGGTGTACTGTTGTATGCATAGGATGCTCTGAAATATACAGCAGTGTCCCATGGTTGACCTTAATGATTTTAAAGTCAAGTGAGATGTAAGAGTGTTTGAAGAGGGCAAATAGGGGTTTAATTGTAAATGTGTTCTTATGTTTAAGACCAGGTGGGCTTTTATTGTGTATATGGCTTTTTTCTTATTACTAGGGTTTGAAGAAGACCCTAGTAACACTTTTGTTCAGTTGGGCTCTTGTGTGTTCTGACCAAGGAAGACAAGAAGGTAAACATAAAAGTATTACTAGGGTCTTCTTCAGTTCACCTATTACTATATCCCTATTCCTTATAAACACAAGTTTGCCCATTTCCCTAAGGGATGAGGGCGAGGAATTGTAAAGAAATACTGAATTTTTTTTTTTTCTAAGTCCAAAACAGCTCTTATAGCAGCAGGGTGTATTCTCATAGTGGAACAAAATGGCCTAAGATGGCATTTTAAAGTAATCTTCATGAAGAATGGTGGTTACCGTTTAAAAACTTAGACAAGGGTAGGAGCTATTTTGCATGACAAGGAAATAATTTATATAAAATATTGGCAGTTCACTGAGTAAATTGAACAGTGCTAGAATATACCATATATACACCATGGAAACTGGAGGTCTGGTCAGTAAGATGAGAAGACACTGACATGCAGTAGTTAGATATAAACCACATTTAGTTGTATTCCAAAATTGGAAAAGAATACCTGTTCTTTATGTGAGATTCTTACCCTTCCAGTAAACTGAACGTGTCGCTGTGTTAGAAGCACATCATTAACCATGCATCTGGGGACAATCAGCCTTCCTATCAGCTCTTGAGTTTTTCATTCAAAGTTAGAAATCCAAGCATTTCCTTACTGTGGCTTGCAGTCTATGCCCCTGCGAAATGCTGGTGTGCTATTTGCTGGATTATGACATTTCATATACCAAAATAAAAGCAGTCTTTACGTAGTCCCAGTTTACTGGGAAAAAATGTAGATTGTCTTTAACTTCCATCTTTTTTTGATCCGCACCCCCTCCCCAGCTTTTGACCTCCCTTATTATGTCTACTGTGATGTAATTTTGAGCTCAATCGGATATGCTAATTGGTTGCATAGCAACTAATCGGGGTTTTCCTTGTGTAAGTAATATATCTTCATTGAAGAAAATTAGATATAGATAGGCCAAAAAAATTGTAGGTATAGATAAGCAAAAAGAAGATAGACATACATGCCTAACCTACCATCTAGACACTTTAGTGTATAGTCTACTAGAATGTTTAAATTTTTTCTAAACTTGGTTCATGCAAATAATCTGAATGCTAGCTAGCTTGTTTTGTTTAGAAAAAAATACAGTGAACATCTTTGTGTGTGTCTTTATTTTATAGACCCATTATTAATGTCTGCATAGATCATAATTTAAACATCTCTCTCAGGTTGTTCACAGGGATTTTGGCAGTTTTAAATACTGCTGAAATAAAACATCTTATAATGTTATTTTTTTCCCCCCTGCCAAACTGCTTTTCAGAATGGTTCCCTTCTTTTAATACCCACCAGTAGGGTATTGGTGGGTCTTAAACACATTGGAGAACCACTAATATAAATCCGTTCTTGGCCGGGCAGAGTGGCTCATGCCTATAATCCTAGCACTTTGGGAGGCGGAGGAGGGTGGATCACCTGAGGTCAGGAATTCAAGACCAGCCTGGGCAACATGGCAAAACCCCGTCTCCACTAAAAATACAAAAATTAGCTGGGTGTGGTGGCAGGTGCCTATAATCCCGGTTACTCTGGAGGCTGAGGCAGGAGAATTGCTTGAAACGGGGTGTGGGGGGCAGGCAGAGGTTGCAGTGAGCCAAGATAGCACCACTTCACTCCAGCGTAGGTGAAAGAGTGAGACTCCGTCTCAAAAATAAAAATAAAAAGTTCTGTTATTTTGAAAACATTATTTTAAATTAATGGGTAGAAGATTTGAACGCTGACTAACTCAGAAGGATGGAAATTGCAAGGATGGCAGGAATTACTTTCTATATTTTGGGATTATTTCACTTACCATAATAACCAGTATTCTAATTAAAAGAATTGACAACTCACAAAGATCTTTAATTCCTCCACACTCTTTCCTCCTTTTATGGCAGAGACAACTGGTATAGTTGGAGAGCATCAGCCCACCAGTTAAGTAAAGTTGATCTTTTTTCATAGTAGCTAGGGGAGTGGCAAATGAGCACATTGAAGAGAATGCAAGGGAAAAACATTTTTCCATCTCCTGTGGCCCCCACCTCCAATCGCTGGGGATATTCCCATGACCTAGACTCATCATAACTTAAAGAAGGACCTCATAGACATTTTGCCATTTAGAACCTAAAATATGTGTTTTCTTTTTTTTTTAGAAAGAGAGTGTTATAAATCATTGTTATATCTTCCAATCATATGTGAAAAGGTATTTGGCCGCACTGTAGTTCAGATTTTTCAATGAAAAAGTAGTAGGAAACTACTGTTTTGCTGCTAACTGTAGAAAACAAATATAAGAGTGAAGTAGGAGATAGTACGGATTTTTCATTTTTAAATGTTTACCTTAAATTTGTGCTTGAGAAAAGGCAAGTTTAATTGGCGGATGAGTGAAGAAAAGGAATGAATTTGGCCCCAAAAGTTAAACTGTCCATCTTCAAGCAGAAGGCCAGTTAACTCTTGGACCAAATAGATCATTATACACAAATGAACAAGGGCCTGCCTAACCTTTCTTCATTAGATAACAGCTCTGGGAGGATTTGAGATATAAGAAGAAACTAGGACCTTTCTTCTTTGATTAGGACCTTTGGTTTATTCTGAATCTAGATGGGGAAGCTGTGGGATCATCTTGACCCCAGCCCCACTCACTGTCTCAACCACACTCTTCCCAAGCTGTCATCTCCTTTGCAAGGCAGTTTAGATCTCTATACCCAGGGAGGAATGAAAAGAGATGATGAGGCTTAGTTAGCTCTGTGGAGATCCACTGAGAACCCCGGAGTTGATATAAAGATTGTTTTAAGCTGAAGATATTTGAGATTCAACAGATGCAGAGAGAAGCCTACTTGGAGTTTATCTGGCTAAAAGCAAATACATACCACATACGAGGGAATTCTCCCTTTGGAGTGTGCCTGTTCCCAGGAAAGAGGCCAAGAATAAATCTCTGGTGGGGGTGGGGGGAGTAGTCTTACGGCCCTAAGAAAACAAAGACCACTCATATCTATGTAGACAGACATTATAAACTTGATCTCTCATCTGTTCTGAAAATCCCATTTGTGTTCCCTAAAGAAATCTGTTCTTCTCAAAAGGTTTTTCTCCTCCTATCTTTTCCTCTTCTAAGTTAGGTATATAAGCCCTAATTTCTAACTACTCAGTTATCACTGAGCGTGAGTGCACCCGTGTATGTGTGTTGTACGTGTAAATACACTTTTTCTGCACCTCAAATGCCACTTTTCTGCCATTGAAACAATATCTGAGCTCAATACCTTTTCATTAAGGTCCTGTTGAGAACTTTCAACAACTTTGAAGTTGGCTGATGGAACATTTAGACCTGCTATCCTTGGGTACAGCCCTGAGTGGGGCCCTCCAGTGGTCTCTGCTTTATGCAGTAATTCCCATTATCCTCTGTGCTTATTCCCCAGTGACTCATCTTCTCAATATGCTTCTTGCATTCTGTTCTTGGGGTAGCATGTTTCTTTACATTCTCAGCCTTCCTGGAAAAGTCAAGGGACATGCCTTTTCTGCCTAGCCCAACGACTCTCTGCCCTATTTATCCCAGTATATCCTATTGCCTCTTACTGGTAGAGGCAGTTAAAGGTCTCAGGTATTCATTTCCTGAACTTCTCACTCTCACTTAATAAATTCACTTACATTTCTGTCTATCCTAGCCATCTCTCTTGAAGGAGCTGTCCCTCCTCCAACAAGGGTAGAATGATACCTCATTTTTAATATGCATTTTTACTACTTACAGTTGAACCTTTTTTTTTTTTTTTTGGAGACAGAATCTTGCTCTGTTGCCCAGGCTGGAGTGCAGTGGTGCAGTCTCGGCTGACTGCAACCTTCCGACTCATGGGTTCAAGCATTCTCCTGCCTCAGCCTCCCGAGTAACTGGGACTACAGGGGCACACCACCATGCCCGGCACATTTCTTTGTATTTTTAGTAGAGATGGGATTTCGCCATGTTGGCCAGGCTGGTCTCAAACTTCTGACCTCAGGTAATCTGCCCGCCTTGGCCTCCCAAAGTGCTGGGATTATAGGCGTGAGCCACCATGCCCAGCCAAACTTTTTGTTGTTGTTGTTTTTCTTTTAACTGGGTCTCTGTCGCTGGGATTGTAGGCACTAGCCACTGCACCTGGCCTTGAACAGTTTTTTTAGTGTTGGCTATTTCTGTCTTTTAAGAGCTTGTCTGTCCTTTGTTAGTGTTTCTGCTGGGGTATTTATTTTTTCCTCACTTAGGGTAAAAACGATAGAAGATATCCTCAAGAACAAGATAATGCAAATAGCCAGAATTTCCATAATCGAGAGGTTACAAAAAGTAACAGTCAAATAAATCGGAAAATAATTTTGCAGCAGTTAAAATGAACTACTCATTTAAAGGAGAAGTTGACGTTTTAAATAAAGAACTCTTAACTAATAACAGACTCAGATGTTTGTATTCTTTCACTTAGCAATGGATTCTGAAGACACAGTCCTAAACACCGAAGACATTTTAAGTAAAGATATGGCATTATTTATAGTAGGGAAAATTGAGTACAAATGTTAAACAGGGAGGATTGTAAAATGATTTATAGTATATCCACACACTGTAATTTCTTTGGCTATTAAAAAATACTCTATGATCAGAAAGTTGGTCCCCTTTATGTCCAGGTTTTCATCTTAGTTCCCCGCAGTTGTGTCACAAACCTCTGTACAGTATTGCTGACAAACCTGTGACCATTTTTTTCCTCATTCAGCAGTTATGTAGGCTCTTATACAGTGATATAGTGGTAACTGGAATATACATGACCCTGTGATCATGAAGCTTAGTCTAGCAGTGACTTTCTTTTTTTTTTTTTTTGAGATGGAGTCTCCTTTGTCACCCAGGCTGGAGTGCAGTGGCACAATCTCAGCTCACTGCAACTTCCGCCTCCCAGGTTCAAGCAGTTCTCCTGCCTCAGCCTCCCGAGTTGCTGGGACTACAGGCACATGCCACCATCCCTGGTTAATTTTTGTATTTTTAATAGAGATGGAGTTTCATCATGTTGGCCAGGCTGGTCTTGAACTCCTGACCTTAGGTGATCCACCCGCCTTGACCTCCCAGAGTGCTGGGATTACAGGCATGAGCCACCAAGCCCAGGCAGCAAACACGTTTTTTAACCTGCATTTGAGTCCTCTGGTACTTTCTGATGATGCCTTGCAGTGGTTAAAGTGGAATTTTGCAAGTTGAAAGAAATGTCTTTAAGAGGTGATTTCACTCTGTGAGCTGAGAGGCAATATGGCTAACTCTAATTCTTCTTCACTTCATTTTTGACATATTGGTGTGTTTTGTATTACATTTTTGGATTATTTTGGATAGAATTTTAGAAAATCTCCCAAGGTAAATGGGAACATTTTAATTGTATTGCAGTATACTGTTTACATGGGTGGGTGATGGCAGTTGACCTTTCTAAAATTTTAATGGTTCGTTGGTTTTATGTTTAGTTTCTTTTTAATACAGAATAAATATATGCTTGTAAAGAATTTAGTAGAGATATAAGTAAAGTAAACAGCAAAGGTCTCTGACATTTTCCATTCTCTTTACCCAGAGGTTACTTTCTGGCCATTTATAATGTTCCAAGCCCTAGTCTTTACAACTTTGTGAGGTAGGTTCTGTTATCTCCACTTTATGGGAAACTGAGGCACAGAGCAGTTAAGTGACTCAAACAAGGTCACACAAGTTCTTAGTGGCAGAGGAGAACCAGAATTCGATCCCAGGCATCTGTCTCCAGAGCCCAGCTTTTGTCAGAGTTGACCTATTGAGTTTTCAGATGTGCTCATTTCTTATCAGAAAAGGGAAGAATGGCAGAGATACCTAAATAAAAGTGGAAGGAAGGGAAGAAGTAAGTGGATGTAAAGAGTAAAAAGGATGCCTGGCTTCTGAAGAGGAAGTAGACAGGGTAGTGAGAAGTGGTTAGGCACTTACTATATTGTGGGTATTGCTGACTTGAAATCTGTTTCCTTCTCTGTAAATGGGGGAAGGAGAGTGGTGGTAAAAATAATAAATGATTAAGTACTCTATAATTGATAGCAATTACTAGAGTAGCATCATTGGATGTTGTATGAGAGGATGAGGACACTGTTAATAGCTCATATTCTCTTTTCAGACTATCAGCATCTCCCTACAATATACGTGCTTAATTAATGCTATTAAATATGGTAGGTTCACTAAAAGAATGCCTTTGTTGGTGCAGTTAGAACGGTAATTTGCATCACTGTGAGTAGATCAAAGTGGGCTAAAAAGTTGCAACTTTCAGGATGATCATAGAGCAAGAATGGCAACATGGATTATTGTGGTGGATCTACGTGTAGACTATTAACTAATCAATATTAAAAAGTTCACATCATCAGATGTGATACTGTTTTTGAGACAGAGTCTCACTCTGTTGCCCAGGCTAGAGTGCAGTGGTGAAATCTCGGCTAACTGCCACGTCCTCCTCCCAGGTTCAAGCCACTCTCCCACCTCAGCCTCCCGAGTAGCTGGAATTACAGGCACTCGCCATCATGCCTGGCTAATTTTTGTATTTTTGTAGAGAGGGGGTTTCACCTTGTTGGCCAAACTAGTCTTGAACCCCTGACCTCAGGTGATCTGCCCACCTCAGTCTCCCAAAGTGCTGGGGCTATAGGCGTCAGCCACTGTGCCCGGCCAGATGTGATACTCTTGGATGGACTTAAATTCTGAAAAAGGAGACTGTGTAGCCTGAAAATGAAATTTAATTTATTATCTAGCAGTTCTCTCCTAGAAATGTGCAACGCAGATTGATCTTTGTTTTGAAGTAAGGACTCTTGCATCCTGATTTCTTCCCAGTGTCAAGATAATCTTGGCAAAGATTAATAAAACCGGAGTTAGAAAGTGTGTTGGTGCAGAAACCTCTAGCCAGAATCTCTTAGTGGTCTTGATAGGAAACATAAAGCTTTCCTCTTTTCCAGTGGTCATCTTCTGGGCCTTAAGGTAGTACCAGCCTACAGGGTGTCTTCACTCTGCATTTGCATTTAGATAAAAGCTGCCCTTTGGGGAACAGGCTGGAGAAAAGAAATAAGGGGAATACACTTATTTCACTTATATCTTAAGAAGTATACTTTCTGTTTCTGGAAAAATAAAGAGTGTGTTTGTACCCATGGAGTAATATTCCATCTTTGAATCTGTCAGTATATTGTTACTGAAGGCTTAATCAGTTTTTATCTTTTTATAACTAAGATCTAGGTCTGAGTAAGAGGCTGCCTGTATATATGGGTGTGTTTGCAGGATATTTATGGTAGAAGGCTTTGCATTATTTGTTTTCAATGTGTTTTTGAGAGCTTATCCTTTTTTCTTTGTCATCCACAGGTTCGAGAACTTGTCTTGGACAATTGCAAATCAAATGATGGAAAAATTGAGGGCTTAACAGCTGAATTTGTGAACTTAGAGTTCCTCAGTTTAATAAATGTAGGCTTGATCTCAGTTTCAAATCTCCCCAAGCTGCCTAAATTGAAAAAGGTAAGTGCTTTTTCTTTAACGGTAAAAGAGAACGATCCTGGGAAGGGAAAATGTATGATTTTACCTGTAAGGAAGTACTTAGTGTAGCAGAAAGCACATGGCCTTTGGAACTGGCCAGATATGGGGTTGAATTCTAGCCCTAGCATTTCCTTGATGGGCGCACTTCTGCAGGTTACTTAATCTCTCTAAGGCCCAATTTCCTCACCTGTAAACTGGTGGTATTACTTGACCTTGCAGAATTGCTGTGATGTTTGGAAATAATGTATGTTGGGTGCTCAGTAAATAGAAGTTAGGAAGAGTAATTACTGTATTTTGTGAGTAATTTATTTGTTAATTGTTATAAAACCAATTCTCTGTCCTTTCGGAAAAAAGGACCAAATGCTACATAAAAATGTTTTCTCTGGTCATTGCACATTTAACTGTCACAGGGTCCCAGAACGTCAGAACTGGAAGAAACCTTGCTCCTCTAACCCAGCCCCTTAGTTTATAGGCACAACAATAGTCCCAGAAAAGCGTAGTAATTTGCCTAAAGCCACCCACAGAAGTGGTTAGTACTAGAGCCAAAACTAGAACCCGTATCTCCTAACCCCCTATCATTTCCATTGTATAGGAAAAGATATGTGATTATATAAGTCTTGCAGAATTCTCTGCCATTTCAATATTCACTTTACTAGGAAAGTTAAGTTGTACCTTTATTTAAACTAAGGCACACGTAGAAGGAAACACAATCAAACTTGGGCAAAGGTAGGTTGTTCCTAGAGCTTGGTTGAGTTCTGAGTGGGACAGTTTTTTGGTATTGGGGTTTGTTTGTTTGTTGTTGTTTTGCAGGGGGTGGAGTGGGTTAAGTATAATACATGAGGCCGGGCATGGTGGCTCATGTCTGTAATCCCAGCACTTTGGGAAGCCAAGGTGGGAGGCAGGAGTTCAAGACCAGCCTGGCCAACATGGCAAAACCCCGTCTCTACTAAAAATACAAAAAAATTAACTGGGCACGGTGGCACGCGCCTGTAGTCCTAGCTACTCGGCAGGCTGAGGCACGAGAATTGCTTGAACCCAGGCGGTGGCTGAGGTTGCAGTGAGCCGAAATCGCGCCACTGCATTCCAGCCTAGGCGACAGAGCAAGACTGTCTTGATTTAAAAAAAAAAAGTATAATACATGAATTAAAAAGTAGAAGTATTTTTTGTTTTGCTTTATTTGCCTTGCGTTAGATAATATTAATAAATGCTCAGGCAGTCTTCATGAGTTTCAGGTGACCATTTCTGATAAGAAAGAAATTTCCCCTTCTAAGTATATACTAGAGGTTCAAGTATAATCCTTTTATATTTGCATGGTTTATCAGTGACATTGGAAGCGCTGATTAGCCCAGTTAAACATAGGATAGCTTTTTAGCATCTATTTACATAAACTTGATGCTAGCAGATCCTTAGTGTGTGTTTTGTGTTGTTTTCCTAGCATTCTGATTTTCCTAAATTACTCTTGGTCTCTTACTCAGAAATTCAGCCTATCAGTGACCATTTTTATAGGGACTTTAATAAACCTTTCTGAATAGAGCTTGCTTGAGTTCTGAGGAGGACAGGGCTTTTGTTTTTGTTGGTTTTGTGGGGGGGGGGGGGGGGCGTTAAGTACATGAATTAAAATCTTTTAACATTTAAACATTAATCACTTCACTTACAGGGCTAATGAGAGGGAATCATGCTTAAAGGCAGGTTGAGTGTACTCATGATCAATAAGAACTTTATTTTCTTCCTATTCCAGAACACAAACTGGTGTTATTTTGTTTTGTTTTGTTTCGTTTTGTTTTGTTTGTGAGATGGAGTTTAACTCTTGTTGCCCAGGGTGGAGTGCAGTGGCCCCATCTTGGCTCACTGCCACCTCCGCCTCCCACGTTCAAGCGATTCTCCTGCCTCAGCCTCCTGAGTAGCTGGGATTACAGACATGTGCCTCCACCCCCAGCTACTTTTTGTATTTTTTTAGTAGAGATGGGGTTTCCACCATGTTGGTCAGGCTGGTTTCGAACTCCTGACCTCAGGTGATCAGCCCACCTCGGCCTCTCACAAAGTGCTGGGATTACACGTATGAGCCACTGTGCCTGGCCCAGAAACTGTTTTTAACAAGAAATAAGTACTGAAAAAAAATTGATGTGTAAATGTCACAAATTTTCTAAATTTACACATCTATTTCATTTCAAAATAAATATGCTAATAAATGTTTTGGTAGACTGCCTTGTTTTGGTAGATTGCCTTGTTATTCCTACCCCCTGAGATACACATGTTAAAAGGATATGGATGTTACATGTATATGTGATATTCTAACCACATGGTTTAAAACATGGGTCAGGAAAAGTGAGCTCTGTTTTTATTTCATTTACTAAAATCACCAATAAAGCTAACACTTGACTCTATTATTTATGGGCTTATGTTTTTAAACCTAGACCATGAGTGGGTATTTCACTGAAATATTCCATTGAAAGGAAAAAACTGTTTTGAAATGTTGTATTTTCCTCTTCTGAAATATTTAACAACACCTTAAGCAGCTGACTTGTTTTTTTAACTCAGTTTTTCAGCAAATACTCATATTTTTAAAAGTTACTCTACTCTGCATCATGTAGTATATTTCATTGCATGGCAAAGACTTTATTACATGAAGCTTTCATGCTATTCTAGGTATGTAGCATAATAAGGAGGACATGGATATTTATGAAGCCAGCCTGTCTGGCTTCAAATCATAGGCCCACTATGGTAACAGCTGGGTGATCTTGAGCAAGTTTATTTTCCTCATCTGTAAACAGGAGTGGTAATTCTGCCTACCCCATAGAGTTTTTGTGAGATCAAATGAGTTAAGGTGTTTCTAGTGCTTTGAGCAGTGCCTGGCATTTAAATACTATGTAAGGGTTAAAGTTACTATTGTTGTTGGCACTTTAAAAGAGAGAATTAGAACCAGCTGTGTAGCCGAGTTTTCTTGCCTGCAAAAGGAAGAGCTTGAATTAGGTGCTTTCCAGGCTCCAATTCTTTCTACTCTAAGATTCTAATATTCCTTGGTGAATGCTCATTCCCTCATTGGCACATTACTTGCCTGTGTTACTTGACTTGCAGCTTAGAAATTAGAGTAGGTTCTAATAAAGGCTAGTGCCAGGTTTATGCAAGATGTGGCCTCCAGGGAGCTGGTTTCATAAACCTGCCCCTGTTGACCCATTCCTTTTCCTGAGGTTATGAAGCTTCTTTATGGGCTTGTAGGGCCCGTCCCTCTCTCGTAGCTTTCAGAGCAACATTCCCTGGTGGCTTCCAGGTGTAGAACTCCACAGTGTATGTCAGTATTGTCCAGAAATTAGGTTTCAAATGGGCATTGCAAGCTTTGAAGGCACACAAAATAACCTGCTCAGAATGCACACACTATTAAACCATTTACCCTTTCTGGCAGGTATAGGGTATTACAACTTGTCAAAGGATTCTAATTGGTTTTGACCTACTTTTTAAGTTGGAAAATTTATTTGCTGATGTTAGAGACCAGTTCTTGAGTAAGCTGTTAGTAGTAGCTGATTAGGAAAACACAATACTTCTGACCTTTCCTTCTGCTGTTAATTATTTGGATTTAAACAAAATGAACACGCATGCCCTGATAGAAATATGGATCATTTGATCTTGATACATATTTGAGAACTGTATTGGTTACTTATAATACCTTAAATGATTTGTTTTTCTCTTTGTGTATTTGTGTTTGTGCTGTATCCATTTTCTCTTGCAGCTTGAACTCAGTGAAAATAGAATCTTTGGAGGTCTGGACATGTTAGCTGAAAAACTTCCAAATCTCACACATCTAAACTTAAGTGGAAATAAACTGAAAGATATCAGCACCTTGGAACCTTTGGTAAGTAACCAAGAATTTGGAAACTGGGATTTACTGGTCATTTTCATTTTCATATTTCTTTATAGTGGGGGGGGGAAATTACTGGCAATAATAATTGGTTGAGAAAGTGGTGGTTTTTTACTTTTTATAGAAGTCCCAATTTTAAAGATCAGGGCCTCTCTAGCTAGATGTATTCTTGTGACTTTGCTCTCTCCCTGCCTGATATTGTGGTGGCATCCTTCTGAAGAGAATTTTTGGGGGTATTTTGTTTTGGGTCCACTTTTGAAATTTATATATTGACTCTATAGCCTTAAACATGTCTCTTAACAATTTTTTCCCCCAGACTGGCCAAGCCATTATGCACATTTATACTCTAACAGAAAAGGCTATTTATGTTGTGTGGCATGCCTGAATTATAGATGAAACAATCAAAGACAGCTCCATTTTAAGCTTTAAGTCATCTAATTCATGATCTTGTATTCTAGCTGGATTACTGTTGCCTAGAGTTTTGCATGGAAACCCCAAGATCCTCCTCAGTCTTACATATTGGGATAAGATATGAAAAGCTAAGTTTTATTGCCACTTGGGTTGTAGACTTGCTGTGTGACCTTGGGCAAACTGCTTCTTCTCTCTGGGCCTCAGTTTCCTCATTTATAGCAGGGAGGATAATAATCCCTGCCTTACCTCACTTAGGAGTTCTGATAATAAGATAAAGTAATGTATTTACTTTGCTTTGTAAGTTAATGTACTTACTTTGCTTTTTGTCCAGTTTGTGTGGAAGTTGTAGTGGCCAGAAAAGGGCTTCCAGAGGCAGGACTGGAGGCAGGGGGCTTAATGCAGTTTGTAGGGCAGCCCCATAGGCTGTGCTATTTGGCAGAGGGTTATGTAGCATATAGGTGTCTTTCAGAATCCAGAAGAGACCCTAGAGGGTAAGACATTTCTTCTCTGTTGTCTCTATTCTGATGTCAGAGTATATTAAAATATGTGGATTTCACATCACTTGTATAGAATGCTCTGTTATTTCAGGGGAAGACAGAGTTAAATTGTAGCTTCTTTTAATGAAGAGGACTTCCTGACAACAGTTAGAAGATCTTTTCCTTCCTAAACAATTTGAGACTGCTCCAATACAGATTTAATCACCTTTTACTGAGTCTCTTTGTGTGTGTGTAATATATGTATTCTTTTACAGAGGTCTCACTATGTTAGGCTGGTCTTGAACTCCTGCCCGCAAGTGATCCTTCCACCTCAACCTCCCAAAGTGCTAGGACTACAGGCCTGAGCCACCATGTCTGGCTGAGTCTCTTTAGTTTTACATTTCATTAAGTTGTCCATATTTAAGAGCTCATATTTCTCATAAATGTAATGCCTCACCAGTGCTCCATGCATTTTGCCCTTTTTCCTATTACAGGTATACCCAGATACTCAGGCTCTTAGCAGTTTTATTCATTTCCTTCAAACCAACCCCCATTTCTAGTATTTAAGCCAACATTTACTGACTTTTGCTGCATCCAAGGACATGAACATTTGTCCATTGTATCCTTATATGACCCAGGGAAGAGAGAATGACTGTCCTCTTTTTAGAGATGAGGAAGCTGAGTTTAGAGAATGTAGATAATTGTTCGGGACAAATGGCAGAGTAGGGATTCAAATCTAAGTCTAGGCTGGGCATAGTGTTTCACACCTGTAATCCCAGCACTTTGGGAGGCCGAGGCGGGCAGATCACTTGAGGTCAGGAGTTTGAGAACAGCCTGGCCAACATGGTGAAACCCATCTCCACTAAAAATGCAAAAAATTACCCAGGCGTGGTGGCAGGCGCCTGTAATTCCAGCTACTTGGGAGGCTGAGGCAGGAGAATCACTTGAACACAGAAGGCGAAGGTTGCAGTGAGCTGATATCATGCCTCTGCACTCCAGCCTGGGTGACAGAATGACACTCCATCTCAAAAAAGGAAAAAAAAAATCGAAGTCTGCTGTGCTTTCCATAGCCCTTGGGACTTGTTCTTCTCTTTCCACCTGTAAATTTATTTCATGCCCAAATTTCCTTAAGCTGGGAATTCCAACAGGAGCACCAAATTTTAACTGCTGATGCTTTCCCATTCAGATGGGCTACACTAAGCCTTTGTTTATTGGTTAGTGACAGACATACTAATCCTAGGTTGTTGTGAGCATAAGAAACCTTTCTCCTCCCACCCCCCCCCCCTTTTTTTCCTCATTTGATTTTTAAAGAACAGAGTAGCAGGCAGTACCTTTTCACTGTTGGCCAGTTGATGACTGGCCATTACCTAATTCTCGTGGCAGCCTGAATTTTCTGATGATCAGAAGCCTTTTTCAGTGTTGTAGCACACAGCAGTGGAGCAAAAGCAAATACTGTGTGGGAGTTGTTTGTTTGCTTGAGTTTTTTCCTGATCTGGTCAGTAATGTATAAGAGGACCCTCTGGTGGCTGTGAAAGTCTCAGTTCCCCAGGATAGTGAAGGATGAAAAGTAATCTTGGTTGTGTTCACCATTTTTAGAGGATCTACTATACCCATACACTTACTGGGTGCTTTAGGCATGTTTTATTAGTAATTGTCAAAAAAAAAACTTAGCTACAAAGTGGATAGAAATAGCATGGCCCTTATTTTATATTGAGGAAGCTAAGGCTTGGGTGAGGCTGAATCCCTTGTCCAGAGTCACACACCCTGTGGCAGAGCCACAGGGCTGCACACCAGAGCTATTTCGAAAAGCCTGGGGTCCCGCCATTCTGCTGTACTTGGCACTGAGATTCCTGGCGGTGCTAGGTTGGTCTCCTGAAGTTCTAACTTGGAGAAGGTGAAGGGGGGAGAAGTTGGGTCCATTTTGACTTCTGGCAGTGTTCTTCAGTGGGGAAAAACACCATCCTCATCCTCATTAACCACATACATTTTGAACACTGTCTACTTTGAGCCCAGTTCTTACAGTCAATGCAATGATTGTGAATGCCTCTGCTTGCTACAGGGACATTAATCGAGAGACAAAGAAGGCATCAATTCAAACTTCCTTGGACACCTTTTTTAAGAGACCTGGGCCATCCAAACCATCCCCCAAAGCCCTTCTAAATTCTAAGAAGGCAAGCAAAATTATTGTTAATAAAATGTTTAATGTTTATTATGGCTAGCCTATTAGCTTACATCAAATTTCTGGTATGGTAGAGTTGTAATTTTTTCTATCAGTATTTACACATTACATTGGGATCCTGAATAATCTGTGTATAGTGTATTTTGTGCCTATTGGGCCTTAAAGCACAATTTTACTACTTTCAGCAGTTCCAGAGTACTATAGTTATTTGGGATTTTTGTTGTTTTCTTGCTTTCATTTCATTTTTCAACCTACTGGTTGGCATGTCCAAATTGTTTGATAAGGGGTGCTTTGCCAGGAAGTAGCCAGAAATCTCACATAATTGTACAGTTTCAGAAACAGGAGCGCCTTGGAGGCCCTGTGTACAGGGAGGGTCAGTGAAACTAGATAGAGAAATGACTTTTGGTATTAAAAAGCATTAGATAAATATCCGAGGTTGTATGTGTTTTTGTGCACCTATTTCTAGGAAATAATTATGAAATATAAATGGCTCATTCCTTTAAGTGGAGAATTTTTAGAGTGAACCTTTTTGGAAAAGCTGCCTGAAGCTGACTCTAGCTGGCATTGAGTCAGTCTTTGTGAAGAGAAAGCCAGCATGCTAGCTAGCTGTCTGGGGTGGCACTGCAGCATTTTTTTCCTCTTTGGCAAGAAGTCATACCTGGGCTTCTGGAAGTCAGGGCCTGACTGGAAGGAAACCTAATCTGAAAATTACATGATACAAAAGCAGCTCTATGACCAGAAGGGCTGGGGACAGCTTTCTTAAGACGTCAAGGAACTGACTATGTAAGCACATTGTTTGATCCACAGACTCTTGGATCATTGTACAATTTGTGTTTTGAGGGGTGCAACGTTTGTCTGTTGCTGTAACCCTGCTGTGTGTTCCCTGCATGAATAAAACAAGTGTGGGAGCCTCTTTCTTGATCAAGAAGATCAAGTTTCTTCATGTGCAGGGGTCAGTAGCCGTTTTCTCTAAGGGCCAAATAGTAGGTTCATTTGGCTTTATAGCTTGTTTATATAGTTTTTGTCACAACTAGTCTGCTTGGCCATTTTAGCACATAAGGAGCCATACATAAATAAATGAGTGTGACTGTGTTCCAGTAGAGCTTATTTTACAAAAACAAGTGGTGGGCCAGAATTGGCCACTGGACCACCGGTTCCCAACCCCTGCTCTAGAGCCTTGAGGCAGATTTTCATATCATTTTATATCTCCTCAGAACTACATAGATACCTTGAGTTCTGAAAATAAGGTTTTGTTTTGTCTGCCTTTCTTCTCAGGTCATTGTGAGTGTTGCCCAGCTTTCCTAATAAAGCAGCAAAGCCTGTTAAGCATCAACATTTATTTTTTAGAAATTATTTCATGTGGAAGTCCTCTTAATGTTTGTTTGGGTGTTTTTAGTACTCTTTTCTTAGAGAATACCAAGGATTTTCTCTTGATTCAGAACCATTAAGGTTGTGTTTGTGAAGCTATCTAGATATATGTACTTACTACCCCTATTCTGGAAGGCACCAGGCTATGTGCTACTTCACATTGGGTTTGCCTTTCATAGGCTGCTCCCTCTTCTATCTATAAGGGTCTACTGTTGCCTCCTGTTGCTATCTCCTGACTTGCCTATAGTGTAGTCTTAATTTACCCTTAATCAAAACTTAATAGACCTGGGATTGAAATGCTAGTACACATAATAACAAATGAAGATCTGAGTAAATACATAGACATTTTCCAATGCACTTTGACTACTCAGAAAACTTGACTTAGGCCAACTTTTTATAGCTTAACTGTTTTTAGATAGATGAAACTGATGGTTCCAAAGAAATAAGGTATTGCAACAAAATTTCAAGGTATGGTAAATAAAATCTGAAGAACTTCACATCATAGAAGTCTGGTAACATGTCCGTCTTTTCCCCAAACATTGAAAAAGAAGAGTGCAATGTTTCTCCATATTTCTGAAGTTTCAACTCTGCGCCCCTCTGCTTTTCCCCCAGCCTGTATTGACTCCTGTCTTCCCTGAAAATAGCTGCATTGCCACACTTTATATTTTATTATATTTCTTTTTTTTTTTTTTTTGAGACGGAGTCTCGCTCTGTCACCCGGGCTGGAGTGCAGTGGCCGGATCTCAGCTCACTGCAAGCTCCGCCTCCCAGGTTTACGCCATTCTCCTGCCTCAGCCTCCCGAGTAGCTGGGACTACAGGCGCCAGCCACCTCGCCCGGCTAGCTTTTTGTATTTTTTTAGTAGAGACGGGGTTTCACCGTGTTAGCCAGGGTGGTCTCAAACTCCTGACCTCGTGATCCGCCCGTCTCGGCCTCCCAAAGTGCTGGGATTACAGGCTTGAGCCACCGCGCCCGGCCTATATTTTATTATATTTCATCCTCTAGTGTTTCATGTCTGTGTCCTAAGTAAAATTGTAAGCACCCTGAGATTGTGTTATAAATCTCTAAATTTTTCCCTATACTACCACCCTAGAACATTAAAGACTGCTTGATACCCAGGAAGTTCTTAATGGCCATTTGATTACTCGAATGTTAACATTTGTTTCAGCTACATTTATTAAACTGCTTGATTGTCTCACACTGTGAAAATACCTGGATTTAATAAAAATTATTTTCAATTTATATTGCTTTAGACTACTACGCTGCCAGAAAAACACATAGTTCTGTGGGAGAGTAGATAAAGGAAGAGAGGGACTAAAGTCTAGTAACCTAATATAAAGGTTGCGAAAGACTTGATGTGTTTTTTTATATATGAGACTGAATGGGTAGCAGGAATCGAATATAGAGCCTAGAATTTTACCTCTTCAAGAGATGGGTTTGTTACTTATATTCCTTTGGTTTAGGAGTTGTGGTTTTTGATCCTTTTCTTCAGAAAAAGTTAGAATGTCTGAAAAGCCTAGACCTCTTTAACTGTGAGGTTACTAACCTGAATGACTACCGAGAGAGTGTCTTCAAGCTCCTGCCCCAGCTTACCTACTTGGATGGCTATGACCGAGAGGACCAGGAAGCACCTGACTCAGATGCTGAGGTGGATGGTGTGGATGAAGAGGAGGAGGATGAAGGTGAGTAAACTCAGCATCCAGTGAACCTGATGTCTGCCTTTCAAAGCCTCTGATGAAAGCTATTGGATGTTGGCCAGGCGCAGTGGCACACACCTGTAATCCCAGCACTTTGGGAGGCCGAGGTGGGGGGCATTGCTTGAGCCCAGGAGTTTGAGACTAGCCTAGGCAACATGGCAATACCTTGTTTCTACAGAAAATAGAAAAAAAAAATTAGCCAGGTGTGGTGGCACATACCTGGAGTCTTAGCTACTCAGAAGACTGGAGGCAGAGGTGGGAGGATCACTTGAACCTAGGAGTTTGAGGCTACAGTGAGCCATGATTGTGCCTCACTGCACTCCATCTCAGAAGACAGAGAGACTGCCTCAAAAAAAAAAAAGCTACTAGATGTTCTTACTATTGAGGAAAATTGTGTGTGCACGCGCGTGTGTGTGTATATTTTTTTAAATGTAGGCATTCCATTAAATTGATAGCCTAGGCCTATTTCATAAGCCCCTGGCCTCAAGGGATCCTCCCACCTCAGCCTCCCCAAGTGGTGGGATTATAGGAATGAGACTTTGAACCTGGCCCGGGAAGCATCTCCTGAAGCCTACAAGCTAGTTTAGGATGCTGCGCATGTTAAACTGTAAACGCCTTACTCTTACAGGCTTGCCACCCTGCTGTTTTCAAGTCTTCCTACTTTAGGGGTCTTCAACCCACAGGCCACAGACAGGTACCACTCCATGACCTGTTAGGAACCAGGCCGCATGAGCGGTGGGGAAGCCTCATCTGTATTTACAGCCACTCCCCATTGCTCATATTACTGTCTGGGCTCCACCTCCTGTCAGATCAATAGTGGTATTAGATTCTCATAGGAGCACAAACCGTATTGTGAACTGCACGTGTGAGGGGTCTAGGTCGCATACTCCTTTTGAGAATCTAATGCCTGATGATCCAAGGTGGAGCTGAGGTGGTGATGCTAGTGCTGGGGAGTGGCTGCAAATACAGATTAATATTAACAAAGAGGTTTGACTGTACAGAGATCATAATAAATCAATTGCAGACTCATCAAACCCTATCTGTGAGTAGCAAGTGACAATTAAGCTGCATCTGGTGGCAGGCTTTATGGTGGCAAGTGAGTTGGTGTACTTCAGTTGTACAGCTGCATCTGGTGACAGGCTTTAAGTCAGAATCTGATGCTTAATTTAGTCCGTGCCTGGCCTCCCCATTTTTTTATTTACCACTTCCATCCGCACCTCTTTCCTGCACTGCGTATTCGTCTAAGTCACAGTTTTGGTAGGCCCACAAGCTAACCCTATCCAACATGAGTAAAAAACGTCGCTGGAGAACTTCTTTGTAAAGGGGGAAAGATCCAATAATGAGACAGCGGAAGACAAGATTGCCAATGAAAAGAAAGCTTCATTGAAAAGAAAATACCAAGAGTGCTCCTTAAATTACAGGTTCATTGCAACAGATGATTCACATTCTCCAAGCCCACTTTGTATAATATGTGGCAACCAGCTATCCAACAAAGCCATGAAACCTTCGAAACCGCTTCACTGGTTGGGCACAGTGGCTCACGCCTGTAACCCCAGCACTTACGGAGGCCAAGGTGGATCACCTGAGGTCAGGAATTCAAGACCAGCCTGGCCAACATGGGGAAACCCCGGCTCTGCAAAAATACAAAAATTAGCCAGGCATGGTGGTGCATACCTTTAGTCCCAGCTTCTCGGGAGGCTGAGGCATGAGAATTGCTTGAACCTAGGAGGCAGAGGTTGCAGTGAGCTGAGATTGCGCCACTGCACTTTAGCCTGGGCGATAGAGCAAGACTTCATCTCACAAAAAAAAAAAAAAAAAAAAAGTTGCTTCACCACTTGGAGACCAAGCACCCTGCATTTAAAAGACAAGCCTTTGGAGTTTTTCAAAAGAAATAAATGTGAACATGAAAAACAGAGGCAATTATTGAAAGCTTCCACTTCATCAAATGTGACTGCAATGAGAACATCTCATTCTTAGTGGCTAACTGCATTGCTAAAGCAAAGAAGTCCTTAACTAACTGCATTGCTAAAGTAAGACGCCCTTTACTGTTGAAGAGTTGATCCTGCCTGCTGCTAAGGACATTTGTCATGAACTTTTAGGAGAGGCTGCAGTTAAGCTGCAGTTCAAAAGGTGGCACGTGTTCCTCTTTCGGCTAGCACCATAACTAGATGAATTGATGAAATAGGAGAGGATATTGAGGCACAGTTGTTAGAGAGGATTGATGAGTCACCATGGTACGCAATACAGGTTGATGAGTCTGCCAGTGTTGACAACATGGCAACAATGCTTGTTTTTGTGCGATATATTTTCAGGAGGATGTGCATGAGACTATGTTATGTGTACTTCGTTGCCAACCAACACCACAGCTGCAGAACTATTCAAGTCTTTTGAATGATTACATATCAGGAAAACTGAATTGGTCATTTTGTGTCGTATATGCACAGATGGAGCGGCTTCCATGACTGGATGGCTTTCTGGTTTACTACTCGAGTCAAAGAGGTCACTTCTGGATGTGAGTCTATGCACTGTGTCATCCTTAGAGAAATGCTGGCTAGCTGACAAATGTCACCTGAACTTAACTTTTTGCAGGATGTGATTAAAATTATCAACCACATTAAAGTACATGCCCTTAACCCGTGTCTGTTCACACAGTTCTGTGAGATGGATGCAGAGAACACTTCTCTTACACAGAGAAGCGAGATGGTGTTCTAAAGGTGGATCGCTGGCCAGAGTTGTTGAGTTACGAGGCCTGCTCTAGAGATTTCTTTTAGAATTAACAGTCACCACTAGCAGAACATTTTAGTAACACAGAATAAGTGGTAAAACTTTTTTTTTTTTTTAAGTTCAGGGGTACATGTGCAGGTTTGTCGCATAGATAAACATGTGCCATCCCATCACCTAAGTATTAAGCCCACTGTCCATTAGCTAGTCTTCCTGATGCTCTCCCTCCACAGCCCCCACAGGCCACAGTGTGTGTTGTTCCCCTCCACGTGTCCATACTCACCATTCAGCCCCTACTTATGAGTGAGAACATACGTTACTTAGTTTTCTGTTCTGAGCACTGGGATTTTTGACATGTTTCAAACAGTAGCAGTGATTTTGAAAGAGCCTGAGCCAGGGCCGCCTTTCTCGCAGCTGGTGCATGATCACCTATCTCAGCTTTCAAAAGAGTTTGAACATTACTTCCCAATCACAAAAGACCCCAACCTGGGAAGGAATGGATCCACGACCCATTTGTGAATAAGCCAGGTCAATCGACTTTGTTCATGCTTGAAGAGGATCAACTGGTTGAGATCGCAAATGGCAGTGGCCTTAAAAGTATGGTTTGAGACAACTTCAAAATCTCTATATTCTGGATTAAAATCAAGGTGGAATATCCCGAGATTGCCAAAAAAGCACTGAAAAACCTGCTTCCATTTCCAGTATCCTATGTTTGTGAAGCAAAGGTTTCTGCAGTGACAGCAACCAAAACAAGATTATGGAGTATACTGGACATAAGCAGCACACTTCGGGTGTCAGTGTCTGCCATTGCCCCCAGATGAGACTGTCTAGTTGCAGGGAAAACAAGCTCAGGGTTCCCACTGATTCCACATTATCATGAGTTGTATAATTATATCATTATACATTACAATGTAATAATAGAAATAAAGTGCAGAATAAACATAATGCATTTGAATCATCCTGAAACCATCCCCCGACCCCCAGGCTGTGGAAACATTGTCTTCCACAAAACTGGTCCCTGGTGCCAAAAAGGTTGAGGACCACTGTCCTACTGTACTACAGTCATCATCTTGGGTAAATACTTATCTCTTGATTCATAGGGCCTGACACTTAGTAGGTACTTGGTACCTGTTTGTTATTGCCAACTATAAATAAAATAGCTTTCCCTTCCATTGACATATGACCAGAGTTTAAAAGGTAATGATTTCAAATAACTATATGTTAGATTCCATTTTTCATTCATAAGGGAAATAATCTCTGATCATAACATAGAATTAAAAGATGATTTTCAGTAGTTTTGGCATTTGACCCAGAATGTTTACATATTGTACAGATTTCCTGATTTTAAGAAATAACTAATACTTTCTACCCAAGATATCACTCCTGATAAGTTTGTGTTTTCTTTGTGTGCTGAGTTTGTTTACTCTCAGTCGCTCTTAGAATAAAACACTTCTTACTTCCAGGTGGCTTAGAGCAGAGTTTCCAACATTTTTGGCACCAGGGACTGGTTTCATGGAAGACAGTTTTTCCACAGATGCGGGAAAGGGGTTGGGGGCAGCAGCTGAATGGTTTTGAGATGAAACCATTCCACCTTAGATCAGGCATTAGATTCTCATAAGGAGTGCACAGTCTAGATCCCTCCCATGAGCAGTTCACAATAGAATTTGCACTCATGAGAATCTAACAGGTGATGTGACAGGAGGCAGAGCTCAGGTGGTAATGTTCACTGGCCTGCTCTTCACCTCCTGCTGTGTGGCCCAGGCCACGGACCAGTGCCAGTCCTGGGAGTTGGGGATCCCTGGCTTCGAGGAAGCAGAATGATTAGTTTTCACATCAGTCAATATAAATACCTCTTTTCTTTAAAAATTAGCACATACAGCAGAAATTATCAAGAAAATAAGAGGAAGAAAAGGAGTTTGGGTGCAATTAATGGAAGCATTTTTGCAGTTTTATTTTGAAGCATATTGAGACAGGCAAAAGTTAATGAGTTATAAGGTGGTAAAATGGACAGAGAATAGGACATCTCACCTACTTCCAAATGTTACGTCCCTTTGTCCCTTCTATAGTTTTTCCATTTTTCCTAAAAACCGTTTGTGCTTGTTGTCTATTTAAGTTCACCTCAAGGACAGCCACATGTGCAAGAGCCGGTAAAGGACATTCCTTGGAAGGTGGGGGTCAGTTCCTGAGAGGAAAGATGGATCAGCCAACAAATACTGAAGCATTTCCTATGTGCCAGGCACTATGGAAAATAGTGATTAAAAAAAAAAAAAAAACAAGATTCCTACCCTCTTGGACCTTACAGAGAAATGGTTATATATTTTTTAAATCATAAATAGGCTGTGTATGGTGGCTCACACTTGTAATCCTAACACACTTGGGAAGGGTGAGGAAGGATGATTGCTGGAATCCAGGAGTTCAAGACCAGCCTGGGCAACATAGCCAAACCCCATCTGTACAGAAAAAAATTGTTTTAAATTAAAAATCGTAAATAATAATTGCAAGTAAGCAAAGTATGTTGTAATGGAGAAGCACCACATACTCATGGTGAGAGCCTATGACCTGACATTGGGAGGTCTGGTGAGTAAGACTGCCTAAGCAAGTGATGTTGACTGAAACTCCAAGGTGGAGTCAGTTAGCCAAGCAAAGAGGATGGAAAGAGCACGCAGAGACCAGGAGGCAGGTGAGAGCATGGTGAGCTCTAGGACCCAGGAGAAGCAAGAACTGCCACACTAGCGGTCTGCACAATCAGGTAGAGATGCAGGTGCCTCTCAGCCTCCTGTCCCCTGAGTCACAGGGTTATTATGGGTGTTTCTCAGGTTTCTGATTTGAGCAGCTGACTGTGACTCTGGTATCATTACCCAAGAGAAGGTACATGATTTTTTTTTTTTTCACTTTTTACTGTGGAAAATTTCAGACAGTGACAAAGGTAAAAATAATAGCGAAACAAACCCCCGTGTTCTTATCACTCAGCTTCAGCAATTATTGATCATAGCTGATCTTGGTTTATTCCTGCATACCCTTCCATTCTTCCCCACTCTATATTATTTTGAAGCAAATCTTAGCCATTGTATCATTTCATCAGCGAGAATTAAAGTGTTTGTCCTGTCTACTAGGACTTCTAGCTCTCTTGATTTTATGGGACTCTATTGGACAAAGGGACTGAGCTTTGTCTCGTAGTAGACAGAAAGTGACTGCAGTTTGTGGCCTTACCAGCATTTGTTCTGTGAGCCAGCCCACAGATCCTCAATACCTTGTGCCCTGTGGAGCATCGAGGATATTTAATGAATCCCTTTTGGACTGTTTTCAGAAGGAGAAGATGAGGAAGATGAGGAGGATGAGGATGGTGAAGAAGAGGAGTTTGATGAGGAAGATGATGAAGATGAAGATGTAGAAGGGGATGAGGATGATGATGAAGTCAGTGAGGAGGTCAGTGCAGCTGTTTTCTACCTTGCTTCCTATTTGTAATTACAACAAAAGTGAGGGTTTCAAAAAGATGACAAAAGAAAAGAAAAACACCTTTTGAAGAAATTAGTATACCTGTAAATACATTTACAATATGAATCTGGTTAATTTAGTTTTTGTCTGCCTTTAAATAACTACTAAATGGAATGCCTACTGAACTCAAACTAGTACGGTTCCTGGCTGTGCAAGGTAAGTTCTGGCCCTCTGGGGGAAGGAATGAGTTGAGTATTCAGTATGGTGAGAAAACTGGAAATGTTGAGAATTGATGGTATGTCTGTTCCTTCATTGAATTGTAGGGAAGTCTATGTTTACCAAGTCTAAATTTTTTCTTGTATATTCAGTTTAATTCAGTAAATATATACCTGCTATGTTAAAGAGTTGGGGGTACAAAATGAAATGAGATTGTGGTGTGCCCTGAAAGAGCAGATAGTCTGGTTTGTAGAATACCCAATAATAGAGGATCCCTGAGGAAATGAAAGCTATACGAGGGCAGGAGAAAACTGTGTCTTGACTTTGACCCTCAAAGAGGTTTGAGAAACAGGCAGACAACATTAGTTGTTAACAAAACGCATCTTCTTGTGTAGTATAAAAATAAGGCTAGGGATTTGTGTGATCTCATTAGGTGTATGATTGATATTAAGGTTCTGAAAGAAGCTTTGTATATGAATGGGATATAGAAAGGAATTTTTGTCTAAACCGGTTTTGAAATTTGAGATTTTAAGATGATTTCTTGAATTATCCAAAGTTATATACTAATTAAACATCTAGCAAATGAACTGCTTGCTTCTTAAAAAAGTTTTTTTTAGAAAAATTATAAAGCACATTAAGGAAAATCAGTGGGTCTTGGTACATCAAAGTAGATAAAAATAACATTACAGTTTCCTGCTTGATTGATATTGTCACATTTATTTGTACTTAGTTTGGCAGAATTTGTACTATTTGCACTTTTCAGTTTGGCAGAATTAATCTAATGTTAGGCTGTTTGCTATTCTTTAGGAAGAAGAATTTGGACTTGATGAAGAAGATGAAGATGAGGATGAAGATGAAGGTGGGCCTAATGCATGCATTTTGATCATTCTCAGTTAAAAATTAGATAAAAACATCCATTATTTAGAATTTGATCCCACTGAGAAGAAAATAAAATACCCTTGGCTCTGGCGGTCTACACACACATTCACGTTCTCATTTCTATCATCCCATCAGTGTGTCTGTGCTGGTGCAGGCTCCTTGCTGCTACAGCAGTTATTCCTGTCTGATGGCATGGGTCCTGTTGGTCTTCAGTCCTCATGGGTTTTTTTGAGGGGGGGGGGGCGGTGGTGTTGTTTTGAGACAGAGTCTCATTCCGTTGCCCAGGCTGGAGTGCAGTGACACTATCTCGGCTCACTGCAAGTTCCGCCTCCTGGGTTCACACCATTCTCCTGCGTTAGCCTCCCAACTAGCTGGGACCACAGGCGCCTGCTACCACGCCCAGCTAATTTTTTGCATTTTTAGTAGAAACAGGGTTTCACCATGTTAGCCAGGCTGGTCTCGAATTCCTGGCTTCAAGTGATCCACCCACCTCGGCCTCCCAAATTACTGGGATTACAGGCATGAGCCACTGTGCCTAACCTGGTCCCCATGTTTTAAATATGTTTTTAGGACCAGTCATTTGGTTTACTGCCAAGTGTGAGGTTTCTGTGTTTGGGAGTTATTTCATTTAAAAAAAAAAAAAAGGGCTTTAATAATTGAACCATCATTTTCAGGATATATAAACAGATGTAGCAGTTTCCCAGTTTTATCAGTGTTAGTCCTTTCCCCACTACAACCAACACGAGTGAAATAGCTGTTACTTAAAATTTAATACTGTTGAAAGTATGCCACCCTGGACAACGTAGACCCTGTCTCGACAGAAAATTTAAAAGTTAGCTGGGAACGGGTGGGGTGGCTCATGCCTGTAATCTCAGCACTTTAGGAGGCCGAGGCAGGTGGATCTCCTGAGTTCAGGAGTTCGAGAGCAACCTGGCAACATGGTGAAATCCTGTGGTAGCACGCAGTCAAACCCAGGAGGCAGAGATTGCGGTGAGCTGAGATCACACCACTGCACTCCCCTGGACAACAAAGCAAGACTCTGTCTCAAAAAAAAAAGTTAGCTGCTCATGGTGGTACACGCCTATAGTCCCAGCTACTCGGGAAGCTGAGGTGGGAGAACTGCTTGAAGTTGCAGTGAGGCTGTGATGGTGCCGACGCACTCCAACCTGAGTGACAGAGAGAGACCTTGTATCAAAAAATAAATAAAAGTCTCATGGTTGTGTCTCAGAATCAGGTGTTCACTGTGCTTTTGGCTCATGTTTTCTCAGCATCCACTTTGTGTCAAGCTCTCAATTACATTTACACTAGATACTACCCTGGTTAGGACCTGGTCACTGCCTTTAAGAACCTGTATGATTGGGAGACCGAGGCGGGCGGGTCATGAGGTCAGGAGATCGAGACCATCCTGGCTAGCACAGTGAAATCCCATCTCTACTAAAAATATAAAAAAATCAGCCGGGTGTGGTGGCGGGCGCCTGTAGTCCCGAGTCAAGATCGCACCACTGCACTGCAGCCTGGGCAACAGAGTGAGACTCTGTCTCAAAAAAAGAAAAAAAGCTGTCTGAAATACGATTTTAACATATAGTTAATTTCATTAAAATAACCATGGATTTTATTAGTTGAAAAAGTTGGTCTATATGTCTCTGTGTCTCGACTACATAATACTCTTAAGAAGTTCCTTTATAGTTAATACTAGTTTGCTACAATTTGAGTCTTAACGATGTTCCATACTAAGTGTTTTTTGTGTTATTTAATTCTCAGAGTAACATTTTAAAGTCAGTACCATTGTCCCCATTTTACAGATGAAAAAGACTTAAAGAGGTTAAGCTTGTCCGAGGTCACTTGAAAATAAGCATGGCTTGAAGACATGCTAGATAGCACGAGGGTTTTTGTTTTGTTTTTTTGGAGACACAGTTTTGCTCTTGTCACCCAGTTGGAGTGCAGTGGCACAATCTCAGCTCACTGCAACCTCCACCTCCCGGATTCAAGCAATTCTCATGCCTCATCCTCCGGAGTAGCTGGGATTACAGGTGGATGCCATCATGCCTGGCTGATTTTTTTTTTTTTTTTTTTTTTTTTAGTAGAGACAGGGTTTCACCACGTTGGCCAGGGTAGTCTAGAACTCCTGACCTCAGAAGATCCGCCCGCCTTGGCTTCCCAAAGTGCTGGGATTACAGGCATGAGCCACCGCGCCTGACCAGCTCAGGTTATTAATACGCATTTTAGTAACTGCTAGATTTGTAAAAAGAAACATCTGGAAGAAAACACCTTAAAACTGAGGAAACTGGATTAACTTTCCTGTGTGAGTTGAGGTGCTGCTGTGCATTTTGCTTTTCTTGGTTCTGTGGTCACCACTTATACTCGCTATTAATCACCTATATTAATCTGATCAAGTTTACATTGTTTTATCCCCTAACTGTCAAAAACTTTGTTGTTGCCTTCATTGGCAGTAATCTAAGCAAAATGCCTTGCCACTGTCCTAAAGTCAATTTTTGTTACTGTTCAGAGGAGGAAGAAGGTGGGAAAGGTGAAAAGAGGAAGAGAGAAACGGATGATGAAGGAGAAGATGATTAAGACCCCAGATGACCTGCAGAAACAGAACTGTTCAGTATTGGTTGGACTGCTCATGGATTTGGTAGCTGTTTAAAAAAAAAAAAAGGTAGCTGTGATACAAACCCCAGGACACCCACCCACCCAAAGAGCCAAAGAATAGTTCCTGTGACATTCCGACTTCCTTCCATGTAGTCCCTCTTGGTAATCTACCACCAAGTTTGTGGACTTCACCCCAACAAAATTGTAAGCGTTGTTAGGTTTTTGTGTAAGACTCTTGCTGTAGCGTGGATAGCTGTGATTGGTGAGTCTACCGTCTGTGGCTACCAGTTACACTGAGATTGTAACAGCATTTTTACTTTCTGTACAACAAAAAAGCTTTGTAAATAAAATCTTAACATTTTGGGTCTGTTTTTTCATGCTTTTCTTTTTAATTATTATTTTTTTTTTTTTACATTAGGACATTTTATGTGACAACTGCCAAAAAAGTATTTTTAAGAATTTAAGTGAAATAAACACGTTACTCTTTGGTAAAGCCTAGTTGTATGCTTACATTTTTAAATTACACTCTCATTGTAAGCTCATGTTAAAACACACCAAAGAACTGGTTTATTTGGCATTTTTATATTAGTAGTTGTTGAGGGCAATTGCACAAATGTGTAGGATCTTTAAGCATTTAGATCAAATCCTCATTGATAACTGAGGAGTAAATGAAGCATACTTTTAAAAATAATGTTCAAAATGGAATACTCTGGTGCCCTGAAAACCAGTAAAATAATGTTAGGTTTCAAGTATTATGTGAATTAAGGGAAAGAAGATAGTGTAAAGCAGAAGGCCTTCACCAGAATCCCAAGAGATCTGAATTCTAGTTCTGACTCTGCCACTGATTTTCTCTGTGACCTTGTGTTGACTCTGGATCACCTCCCAGTCTGTAAAATTGAGGGGGTGTGACCAAATGGCTTCTCAAGTCACTTGTGGCACTGATGTTCTGTGACCCTTGTTGACAGGGAGGTCTGAAGAGGAAAATGGGCTTTGCACTAGGCTGAAACATGTAGGGTTTGACTGATGGGTGAACACAGTATGGTTTGTTGTCAAGACAGGCGTGAAAAGGGGGAATGACATGTGAAAAGCCTCACCAAGCAATGGATAGGCACTGCCTGAGGTCAACTCAGGTTTTCCAGAAGATGGAAATTTTCTCTATTCTTACAGATCTTAAAAAGATTTGAGAAAGGAGAAGGATATTCTGTCTGTATTCAGTGATTAACCATTTAGCAAAAATGGATGTATGACTGCATTATCAATACAGTTTTTTATAGTGGAAGATTTAAGGATTGTTTTAGTAAATCTTAGCTTACGGCTACTAGAATGAGGTTTTTGATGCATGTAAATGCAATATGTAAAATTGGAATCTAATTTGAATTTATAACTAACAGAAGTCACAGTCTATGGAGCCCTCAAATTCTGTACTTTAAAATCAAAATCTCCCATAGACTTTAAAATGGAGTTTCTTTTTTGCAAAGAAAATCCAAGAAAATTTGATTTCTGATTTTATAGGTATTACTTTATTTTCCCCAACCATAAGGCCGTTTTGGCAAACCTTCAATACATTGTAAAATGGTTTCTTCTGTAGCCTAGGTGTGTCCTTAAGGTTTTGCTTATTTGTCAAATATCAAACACAGTAACTGTGAGTGATTATTTTTCCTGGTTTTTTGTTTTGTTTTGTTAGTTTTTGTTTTTCTTTTTTTTTTTTGAGACGGAGTCTCGCTCTGTCGCCCGGGCTGGAATGCAGTGGCCGGATCTCAGCTCACTGCAAGCTCCACCTCCTGGGTTCACGCCATTCTCCTGCCTCAGCCTCCAGGTAGCTGGGACAACAGGCGCCACCACCTCGCCTGGCTAGTTTTTTGTAGTTTTTAGCAGAGACGGGGTTTCACTGTGTTAGCCAGGATGGTCTCGATCTCCTGACCTCGTGATCCGCCCGTCTCGGCCTCCCAGAGTGCTGGGATTACAGGCTTGAGCCACCGTGCCCGGCCTGTTAGTTTTTTTTAAAGAAAGTTTACAGAACTTTCCAGTATCTACCAAGCCTGTAGGATATGCCAGGCTCATTGGCTAGGCAAAAGGGAAGGGAATTGGGTTAAAGAGACAAGCCAGCCTTTGGTGCTCATAGTAACTAGTCAGGAAGAAAAGACATCAACACAAGTAATATTTACTAGGACCTAGGAGCAAGAGGTTTAGGTAAGTTTTAGTGTAGCTCAGAGGCTGGAGAGGTAGCACCTAACCCTGAGGAAGGGAAGCTTCTTAGAAAGTACTTGAGCTGCACATGCAAGTGTGAATAGCGTTTATAAATAGGAATAGAGAAGGGAGTATCTTGGTAAGCAGAGGTTAGAGGTAGGAAACTGCTGAGTACAGTTAGATACAAGTAGATTTGATAACACGTGAATAGATGATACTGGACAAGTCATTTGGGCCCTTACAGAGGGCCTTGAAGGTCAAACCCTTTCTGTGCATTATAGTAAAATATTGATTTCATCTCTACGTGGCTGGTGTAGATGCCTTTGACATGGTCCTCAGAGAAGCAAGCTGTTTGGTGATGAGGTCACACAGCAGACTATTTTTGGAGTTTGTCTCCTATCTGAAGGAGAACATTGAGAGGATTTGCTTCCAGTTCTGCAGTAAAATGAATTATAAAATGTCTGAGCTGGGTGGCAGCTATGATGGGCTAGATGACTGGTCCTGACTAGCTGCTCCAAGGTTGGTGGAGGTGTATTTCACATACACACCTACATTGGTGTGCCATCTTTTTGAAGCTATTATTCCATGCTTTGAAATGTTGAAGCCATTGTTTGTAAAGATGGGGAAACAGGCACAAGAGATGATCCAGGACTGGCCCAAGGTGTCTTTGTGAAGCAGTGAAAGAACCTAGCCTAAAAACCATGGCGCCTTGTTTTTTTTTCTTTTTTTTTTGATATGGAGCCTTGCGCTGTCGCCCAGGCTGGAGTGCAGTGGCACAATCTCGGCTCGCTACAACTTTGGCCTCCCGGGTTCAAGCAATTCTCCTGGCTCAGCCTCCCAAGTAGCTGGGACTACAGGTGCCCGCCACCACGCCCGGCTAATTTTTGTATTTTTAGTAGAGACGAGGTTTCACCGTACTGGTCAGGCTGGTCTTGACTGACCTCAGGTGATCCACCTACCTCGGCCTCCCAAAGTGCTGGGATTACAGGCGTAAGCCACTGTGCCCGGCCCATGGTGCCTTGTTTTCAACCTCTGCTCTTACCTTTAGTTCACTCCTGTTTGAGGAGTCCAGTGCCTGAAGAATGATACTGGCTAGTGTGGAAATGCACAGACTACCTTGTGTAAGATACTGCACCCTACCCGTGCCTGTATCACCACCACCAGGACTCCTGGTACATACTCCAGGATAGGTACAGGAGAGTTGAGTCATCCTGTTCCCTGGCATTCCTATTTGGGCTGCACTACCTACCCCATCACCAGAGGAAGGTGAGACGGAAGCACAAAGTGGTTGTACACTATGCTATGACCTTCCAGTTTTCTCCAGCTCTGTTGCGTTGTGCTGACATCAATTTTAATGAGCGTGTTGATACCGCTGTGTTGACACTTTGGAAAGGGAATCAAGTTACTAGTAGACTTAAGCTTCAGCCAGCCAAACAGTTGCTCTGCAGGAAAACCACCAAGATTGCAGTGAGTGTGAAAGTTCTCAGAGCCAATTAGGTCAGCTTGATAATCTCTGATCAAGTGGGTATTTTATAACTTGTCCCAGTGGTGTTGGGAGGGCATATAGGGAAAATACTATATTACTTTTTGTTGAGATGGTCTGACTCTCACCAACGCTGGAATACACTGGCACAGTCATGGTTCACTGCATGTTCAACCTGGGCACAAACAATCCTCTCACCTCAGCCGAGTAACTGGGACTATAGGCGCGTGCCACCATGCCTGGCTAAATATTTTTTATAAAGACGAGGTCTCACCATGTTGCACAGGCTGGTTTCAAACCCCTGGGCTCAAGTGATCCATCCTGACTTGAACTCTCAAAGTGCTGGGATTATAGACATGAGCCACCACACCTGGCCAGAGCTAACTCTTATTTCCGATTAAGGGGACTCGACCCTTGGGGTGTCTGTGTTTAAGACAGCACTCCCCAACGCCAGCCCTGGGAGAGGAATAGTGGAGGTATGGTGAGGGAGGCCTCAAACTGAGAATCTAGAGATCTGTAGCCCCAACCTGGCCACTGAATGGTATTTGCTCCCCCTCTGTCACTTCCCCTCTGTGAACCTCCAGTTCCTCAACGGAAACTCTGAGGCCCAAGCTAAGTGAGCCTGCAGGTTGTTTCAACTGTACAATCTGCATGTGGTTCACTGTGAACCTAACCAGCAACAAGGATACTAATACTTTTTCATGCTCTTACTCCCAGTTACCCTCTCAAGGAGTAGGTAAGGGTTTGGGTTAGTAGAAAATGTCAGAGCTGTGTTTAGGCTGATGGAATTGAAAAGGATAAACCAGTAGCAGGGGGCCAGATGAGAGCTGCACCTCAGTGAAGGAGGTGTCTTCCAGAAACTGCCATAGGTATATACATAAGTTGGTCAGACTAGTCAGTCATGTAGTAGCGTTACAGATGCAGGTTAGCACATACATCTGCCATCGATGGTCATTTATTGAGAGGAATTTAGTCCTCAACTTCCCTGAAAAATAACCTATAATCCCCTTTTATGGATGTGGAAACTGAAGGATTTAGAGGTGAAGTGTCCTACCCAATGTCATGTAGCTAGTAATGGTGGCTGGACTGGGATCCAAACCCAGCTCTACCCAAACCCAAAGCTGCTGTGTGTCACCATATGTCCCTCCCTAGGGCCCTTGCTCCTGGCTCAGTTATGAGAACATCAGTGGGCCTATTTCTCCCTTAGTCCAAAGTAGGGAGCAAAGTAGACACTAGCTAACAAGACTCATTGGTTCCAAAGGTTCAGGACAGGGTGAGAACAGAGCTAAAGTTTCCAGGGTTGGAACCATAAAATGCTTAGGGACACGGGCAAACACTGAGCACTGTAAATACAACTGGCCGGGCACAGTGCCTCGCGCCTGTGATCCCAGCACTTTTGGAGGCCGAGGTGGGTGGATCACCTGAGGTCAGGAGTTCGAGACCAGCCTGGCCAACAGGGTGAAACCCCATCTCTACTAAAAATACAAAAAATTAGCCAGGCATGGTGGTGGGCGCCTGTAATCCCAGCTACCTGGGGGGCTGAGGCAGGAGAATCGCTTGAACCCAGGAGACAGAGGTTGCAGTGAGCTGAGATTGCATCATTGCACTCCAGCCTAGGCAGCAAGAGTTAAATTCCATCTCAAAAATAAAAAATAAATAATACTTACAACTACAACTCATGATAATTTCACACTGTGGGAGGCAGCCTTGTCATACACCATCTTAGAGAACTTGCCAAAGACCCTTTGCTTCTTGGAACTCAGTTTTCTCATTTATAAATTGTGAGAGCCCTGCCTACTCTCTGGGTCAATAAGCTAGACAGGGCCAGACACCCATAAGGAGTAACTTAAGAAGAGCTGGGGACAGCCTATGCTATGGGTCTCTGTCGGTGATAGACTGCACTAGTGTGCATCCAGCCAGGGCCTGAGCACATGAGAAATCCCTAGAAGTGGTTCTGCATAGCCGATGCTAGACCAGCTGCACCTGGGAGTTACAGTAGCAATGTGTGGGTCAGAAGCCAGCAGAGTGAGTGACCTGGCTCTGGGGAGTTTGACAGTGGGTGAAGGGCCCTGCCGGCCCCAAGAATGAGAATTCCCATCCAGCCCTGGCTTCTTCCATTCCGGTGACTGGGTCGGGGCCTGATCTGCCCTTAGGCTCCCTTCCTGCTGGAACATGGGGCCATCGTTTCCTGCTTCTGTAGCCACCTAGTTCCCCCCACAGCTACCTGTCCAGATCCTACCTACAACCAACCTGCCAAGCTCAGGCTTGACCAGCCACTGACCTGCCTGAGCCCTGCTTCTGACAAAGGGAATGATGGCCCCTGATGTGCCCATGGCTCACTGCAGTTTACAGGCTCTTTCACATTCACTGTCTTGTTCAAAGGAGGCAGTGTGAGGATCTGACCCCATCTTTCAGACAAGGGAACTGAGGCTCAGGTTCACTTGCAAGGTCCCAGAGTGCAGATCAAGGGTGACTTATTTCCCTGCCTGCCTTATGCTACTCTTGGGAAAGACGGGGTGAGGCAGCTAATGGGACTGCTAGGACCACTCCATTTAGGCAAAGCTTGTCTCAGTGGATGGGAATTTCTGAAACCTAGAGCTCTCCACAATGCAGGTGTTTTCAGTAAGTGGAAGACAAAAGAAACGAAGCTGAGGAAATCCAAGCTCCCACTCACAGCTTCTCCTGGGTCTGCATTACTGACCACTTGAGAGCCCTCAGTGCTGGCCCACCACCCCCAGCTTGTCCTCCACCACTGCTCAAGTAACCACACAGCTGGTGCTCTCAGCAGCTCCAAGCTCAGGAACTTTCTGTGACTTCCCAGGGCCTGCAGAGCACTCCTGGCATTGTTTCCCCACCAACCTGCTCTCAATCCACCTTTCAGCCTTCTTTTCACACTGCCCCCACATGCCCTAGCTGGCCATCTGCACATTGTCGCACTTTGACTTTGTTCAAGCTACCTCCTCTGTCTCTTTCCTTACCTGTACCAGCAAAATCCATCCCAGTGTTTAAGAACCAGAGCAAAGGCATTAGCCCCAGAGAGCCTGGCAGGCAGGAGGCTTCCTTCCCTGGATTTCTCGTTGGATGGCCTTGATGACTCGTTCTGGCCCTGGCAGTGGCTGCTCTGCTCCCTGTCCTGTCTCCCCTGCCAGATAGCACTCTGGGCCATGTGTCTGATTCCTCTTGCTGCGCCCCGTACACTGGCACTCAGTGAATGTTTCCTCAATGACCAAATGTATTCATTTCCAGGGGCCACTATGACAAAGTACCACACACTGAGTGGCTTAAACAACAGAAATTGATTGTCTCACAGTTCTGGTACCTAGAAGTCCAAGATCTAGGTGTCAGCAGGATGGGTTCCTTCTGAGGCTGCTCCAGGCCTTTCTCCTTGGCTGGGGATGGCCATCTTTTCATGTGTCCCTTCACATGGAGTTTTCCCTGTGTGTGTGTCTATGTCCAAACTGCCCTTTTTTTTTGAGGTAGAGTCTCACTCTTGTGGCCCAGGCTGGAGTGCAATGGCGTGATCTCAGCTCACTGCAACCTCTGCCTCCTGGGTTCAAGTGATTCTCCTGTCTCAGCCTCCCAAGTAGCTGGGATTACAGGTTTGTACCACCACAACCAACTAATTTTTATATTTTTAGTAGAGGGGGGTTTCACCATATTGGCCAGGCTGGTCTCAAACTCCTGACCTCAGGTGATCCGCCTGCCTTAGCCTCCCTAAGTGCTAGGATTACAGGTGTGAGCCACCGCACCCAACCCCTTTTCCTTTTCCTTTTTGTTTTTCTTTTCTTTTTTTTTTTTTTCTAGACCTGGTCTCTGTCTGTCACCCAGTCTGTAGTGCGGTGGCGTGGTCATAGCTCACTGTAGCTGCAAACTCCTGGGCTCGAGTGATCTTCCCACCTCAGCCTCCTGAGTCACTGGGATTGCTGGCATGAGCCACTGCATGCTGCCCAACTGCCCTTTTCCTAAGGATACCAGTCGTCTGGGATTAGGGCCCACCCTAATGACCTCATCTTAACTACGTCTGTAGCGAGCCTGTTTCTGAATACAGTCACATTCTGAGGTACTGGGGGTTAGGACTTCAACATATGAATTTTAGGGGGGCACGATTCAACCCCTAACATGAAACAAATGAGTTGTGAAAACCTCTGGACTGAGAATGGCAGTCAGGTGCTTCACTCCCCTCACAGTCCAGTGTTTGGACACAAGAGTGATGTGATTAAAAGGAGGACTGGGGAACTCAAGTCTGGAGAACAGAATCAAGTCCTGGTTTGCCTCCTATCTGTTTTGTGATCTGTGTAAGTCAGTTATTCCCAACTGTATTTCTCTTTCACATTATATTAATTACATTAATTCCCATCTCCCTTCCAATCTCACCAGAATTGTTTCATTTTGAGGCACACAGGGCTAAAATGGCAGCAGATTATACAAATCAATATAAGAGGGTCTGGACTCCCAAAAATCAGAACTACCAATCTGGAGTTAACAAAGTTGGTATCTCCAGACATTTGTGGAAACTTCTAATATGCAGTGAAAGGCAGGCACCCTGGGCTGGAAGAAACCAGATCACATCTAGTCCCTCGGCTGATGCTGAAACGCCCTCTGTAACATGCCTACCTAAGTTGTTGGATACCTTGGTGATGGGGACCCCACTTCTTATAAGGCAATGTATTCCATCTTTTAAAAACAGAAATTTGGCTGGGCGTGGTGGCTCCTGCCTGTAATCCCAGCTCTTTGGGAGGCTGAGGCAGGCGGATCACGAGGTCAGGAGTTCAACATGGTAAAACCCCATCTCTACTAAAAATACAAAAATTAGTCGGGCGTGGTGGCACACGCCTGTAATCCCAGCTACTCGGGCGGCTGAGGCAGGAGAATAGTTTGAACCCGGGAGGCGGAGATTGTAGTGAGCCAAGATCCTGCCACTGCACTCCAGACTGGGACAGAGCTAGACTCTGTCTTAAAAAAAAAAAAAAAGAAACAGAAATTTTTAAATCTCAAAAATAGTAACGCAGGTCAGGCACAGTGGCTCACTCCTATAAATCCCAACATTTTGGGAGGCCGACACAGGTGGATTGCTTAAGCTCACGAGGTCAAGACCAGCCTGGGCAACATGGCGTAACCCCGTATCTACAAAAAATAGAAAAATTAGCCAGTCGCAGGGTGTGCACCTGTAGTCCCAGCTACTGAGGAGGCTAAGGCAGGAAAATCACTTGAGCCCAGAAGGCAGAGGTTGCAGTGAACCAAAATCACACCACTGCACTCCAGCCTGGGTGACAGAAGTGAAACCCTGTCTCAAAAAATAATAAAATAGTAAGGTAGCTTTATTTTTTTTAATTTGTTTACCTTGTTATTAATATGATAAATTCTTTTTAAAAAGCTCTTATTTATGCAATTTCCTGTAACACTTTTGGCTGTAATTTTGCCCAATGGAGCCAAAGAAGAGTGGATTTAATTCAGCTTCTTTCTTTTTTAAGACCGAGTCTCACAATGTTTCCCAGGCTGGTCTCAAAACTCCTGGGCTCAAGCAATCCACCCACCTTGGTTTCCCAAAGCGCTAGGATTCCAGATGTGAGCCACCACACCCTGCCAAATTCAACTTTTTTTTTTTTAAGACAAAGCCTGGCTCTATCAATCAGTGTCTATCAGGGGTATCCTGTCCCTTGTTCCATTACATCCCTATTGATACAGCCTTAGCTGCCAGCCCTGTGATGTCACCATTATACTGCCACAGCCACGGGGCTCAGTTCACTGAAACTTCCTGTGTGCTCTGCTATGCACAGGGCTGACCTTGTCTGCCCCACTTCTCCGTCCTGGACCTGGGCTGGTGATGTTTTAGGCCCCAGTGAAGTTTTTTTAGTTTGACAATGGTTGTCCCCTATCATGACTTCTGTGGAGGCCACTCAGATAATAAAGAAGGAAGCCCTATTTTAATAATGCAGGCTCCATTCCTCATGTCTATGGTTAATGTGGGGACAGTTCTTGTCGAGAGGGAGGACCATAAGTACCCAGAGGTTATGGCGGACAGCACTCCCTCCTGGTGTAAATCTAAAACTGCTCAAACCACATGGGACAGCCCAGCCATCCATGTGAGAACTGATGCCATTCTCCCTGGGGAAGAGTCACTGATTCGTCCACTCAACACATTGAGCATCTACTGTGTACACAGCTCTGTGTGAAGTACTGTTTACTTGAATCAGCAGAAGGGCTCAAATGTCAGGAGGTGATGAGTTATATTTACATATGAGAATACAAAAAGATAAACAGGATAGAAATAGTCTCTAGTCCTACCCACATAGAACCTGCAGGCTAGTGAGCAAAACACTTACGTAAATACGTAATTGCAATGCAGCGTGTAAGTTCCGTAGCATCGGGTGGCACAGGAACTGAGGAAGGGCAGGGCAGGGACAGAGCTCCAGAGGAAATGACCTGAGGAGTGAGTAGGAGGGAGCCAGGCAATGTGGGAAAAGAAGAGCATTCAGACAGCAGGACCATCCTGTGCAAAGGGCCAAGGGCCAGACAGCTGAGAGATACTCAGCATGGGAGGAATGAAGAGTGAAGAGGGAGCTCGTGAGAGATGAGGTTGGGGAGGTAGGAGTGGGGCAGGCCTGGAAGAGCTCTCGGGGCCAGGTGCGGTGGCTCATGCTTGTAATCCCAACACTTTGGGAAGCTGAGATGGGCGGATCACGAGGTCAGGAGTTCAAGACCAACCTGGTCAATATGGTGAAACCCCATCTCTACTGAAAATACAAAAATTAGCTGGGTGTGGTGGTAGGCGGCTGTAATCCCAGCTACTTGGGAGGCTGAGGCAGGAGAATCACTTGAACCCGGGAGGCGGAGGTTGCAGTGAGCCGAGATAGCACCACTGCATTCCAGCCTGGGCGACAGAGCTAGACTCTGTCTCAAAAAAAAAAAAAAAAAAAAAAGCTTTTGGGGCCTTTGAACAATCTTAAGCAAGTGGTGGGACCAAAATTTCTTTCTGAAATTGCACGTGGAGGCTGGGTGCAGTGACTCACACTTGCAATCCCAGCACTTTGGGAGGCCGAGGCAGGCAGATCACTTGAGGTCAAGAGTTTAAGACCAGCCTGGCCAACATGGTGTGTGTGCAACTACTAAAAATGTACACACACACACACACACAATAGCTAGGCATGGTGGTGGGTGCCTTTAATCCCAGCTACTTGTGAGGCTAAGGCAGGAGAATCATTTGAACCTGGGAGACAGAGGTTGCAGTGAGCCGAGATCGTGCCATTGCACTCCAGCCTGGGCGACAGAGGTAGACTCCGTCTCAAAAGAAAAAAAAAGAAAGAAAGAAATTGCACATGGAGGTGCGTGGAGGTGGTTGGGGAAGGAGCAGGATTGGAGGCAGGAAGACCATTTAGAATAGGCAGCAATCTATTCTAGAGGCAGCAGTCACAATGAGGAATGAAGGGGGCCTGGGCTAGAGAAGTGGACGGGCTAGCAAGAGATTGGTAGGGTCTGGGGTTAGGGAGAGAAGAAATGCAAAAATGCAAGGCAGGTGCTCAGATCTGGCACCTGATCAGTGACACCCGGGACAGTAAATGGAGGAGGGAGAGGAGCAGGCTGGGAACAAGACAATAGAAAAGAATGAGTCTCAGCATCTAGGCTTTGACTGAAGTTACAGGCTTCATCCTTTTTTTTTTTAATTTATTTTTTTGACAGGGTCTCACTGTGTCGCCCAGGCTAGAGTGCAGTGGCATCTGGCTCACAAGCAGCCTCGACCTCCAGGGTTCAGGTCCCATCTCAGCCTCCCAAGTAGCTGGGACCACAGGCATGAGCCACCATGCCCGGCTCATTTTTGTATTTTTTGTAGAGACCAGGGTCTCACTATGTCACACAGGCTCGTCTGGAACTCCTGGAATCAAGCGAACCTCCCACCTCTGCCTCCCAAAGTGTTGGGATTAAAGGCCACCATACCCAGCCTCATCCACTTTGTTATTCAACGGATAGTGAATTCTCCTCTGTGCCAAGTCCTGGAATTATGGTTTCAGGATTCATTGGCACAACAGTTGGCAACTGAAATTAGGGGTATAGACAGGTCACCTAGGAAAAGTGTGTAAAATGAGAAGAAAAGAGGGCCCAGAACAGATCGCTTAGGCACTATTTGTTGTTGCTGCTGTTGTTGTTTGAGACCGAGTCTGGCTCTGTCAATCAGGCTGGAGTGCAGCGGTGCAATCTCAGCTCACTGCAACCTCTGCCTCCCAGGTTCAAGCAATTGTCCTGCCTCGGCCTCCCGAGTAGCTGGGATTACAGGCATCAGCCACCACCCCTGGTTAATTTTTGTATTTTTAGTACAAACGGTATTTCACCATGTTGGTCAGGCTGGTCTCGGACTCCTGACCTCAGGTGATCTGCCCGCTTTGGCCTCCCAAAATGCTGGGATTACAGGTGTGAGCCACCACACCCAGCCTGTTGTTTGTTTTTTAAGGGAGGACAGAAGAGGAGGAACCAGCCAGGCAACAAGACACAATGGAGCCAGAACAGTTGGAAGAAACCAGGAGAGTGATGTCCCTAAAGCCAGTTTTTTGTTTGTTTTTGAGACAGAGTTTTGCTTTTGTAGCCCAGGCTGGAGTGCAATGGTGCGATCTTGGCTCACTGCAACCTCTGCCTCCTGGATTCAAGCGATTCTCCTGCCTCAGCCTCCCAAGTAGCTGGGATTATAGGCATCTGCCATCATGCCCAGCTATTTTTATTTGTCTGTTTTGAGACAGAGTCTCACTCTGTCATCCAGGCTGGAGTGCAGTGGCGCAATCTCCGCTCACTGTAAGCTCTGCCTCCCGGGTTCACGCCATTCTCCTGCCTCAGCCTCCCAAGTAGCTGGGACTACAGGCGCCCGCCACCACGCCCAGTTAATTTTTGTATTTTTAGTAGAGACGGGGTTTCACCTTGTTAGCCAGGATGGTCTCAATCTCCTGACCTCGTGATCTACCTGCCTCGGCCTCCCAAAGTGCTGGGATTACAGGCGTGAGCCACTGTACCAGGCCTGTTTGTTTGTTTTTTGAGATGGAGTTTTGCTTTTGTTGCCCAGGCTGGAGTGCAATGGTGCTATCTTGGCTCACTGCAATCTCTGCCTCCTGGGTTCAAGCGATTCTCCTGCCTCAGCCTCCCAAGTAGCTGGGATTACAGGCATGTGCCACCATGCTTGGCTAATTTTTGTATTTTTAGTAGATACGGGGTTTCACCTTGTTGGTCAGGCTGGTCTCGAACTCCTGACCTCAGGTGATCCACTCACCTCGGCCTCCCAAAGTGCTGGGATTACAGGCATGAACCATCGCACCCGGCCTAATTTTGTATTTTTAGTACAGATGGGGTTTCACCATGTTGGCCAGGCTGATCTCCAACTCCTGACCTCAGGTGATTCACCCACCTCAGCCTCCTGAAGTGCTGGGATTACAGGCGTAAGCCACCGTGTCCAGCCCCTAAACCCAGTTCAGATGACCCTAAAGACAGGGTCCTCAGAAGCCTAGGGTGTCACATGTGTCCATGCTTCCAAGGCCACCAGTAAGATAAGGCCTGAGGTGCATCATTGCTAGTCTGTCATAGAGCAGTTCAAGGGTTTGGGTTGGGGTTGAGGCCAGACCAAGGAGAGTTGGGCAGCGGGAGGGATAAGTGGAGATAAAAGTGTCCTTCAAGAGGACTGGTTGTGAAGAGGAGAGAGAAGGCGAGAGGTGAAGAAAGGACAAGGGGTGTAGGGAGCTTCCCCAGCAAAAGCTGAAAGACCTGACCGGGATTCAATGCTCATGCAAAATGCCAGCTGAAAAGGGGAGGCTGAATACACAGGAAGGGAGATAGACCATTAGGCAGGTTTTCTCCAAAAATCTCATGATGCGTAACTAAGGTTGGAGTTTGAGAATTGGAGGACAGAGAATTTAAGTTTGATATAAAGAAAAAATAAGGAACTGAAGAACAGAACTGTGAATCAGTGGAAAGGTCTTTGCAGACCAAGGTGGGACCACTGGTACTTGTGAACACTGTAGAAACAGATCCTAGCTCTATATACAGGCTGGACAAAACGAGGCCTGAAGTGCCTTTCACAGATTTACATTCTTGATCCCATCCCACATTTTATTTTATGGTGAAGGGGTGCACAATTTACAAATGAACTATGCATTTCTGAGTGAGAATGGCTAATAAAATTCTCCTCATTATTTCATTCAAGGTCCCTAAATACCCACTGTGTTCCAAGCACTGGGTTGGGACACAGCAGATCTGAGTTCTAGACACCAATCCTTTTCCAGTTAATGTCAGTTAGTTAAATGGATCAGGTCAAGTGCGATAGTGCGCACCTGTAATCTTAGCTACTCAAGAGGCTAAAGTGGGAGGATGGCTTGAGGCCAGGAATTGGAGGCTGCAGTGTATTATAATCACACCTGTGAATAGCCACTGCACTCCAGCCTAGGCAATGTGGCAAGATCCCATCTCTAAAAATAAAAATAAAAATAAACAATTTTAAAAGGGGTTTCAACTTGTTGGTCAGGCTCACATCTGTAATTTCAGCACCTTGAGACACCACATCTGTGCATAGTGGCTCACATCTGTAATTTCAGCACTTTGAGAGGCCAAGGCTGGAGGATTTTTTGAGGGCAGGAGTCCTGGGAAACAAAGTAAGACCCCCATATCTACAAAAAAAATTTAAAAATTAGCTGCGCATGGTAGCATGTACCTGTAGTCCCAGTTTCTTGGGTGGCTGAGTCAGAAGGATCCCTTGAACTCGGTAGATCAAGGTTACGGTGAGCTGTGATCACACCTCTGCACTCCAGCCTGGGCAACAGACTGAGACCCTGTCTCCTAAAAAACATAAAAAATTAAAAAATGGGATCAATTTCTGTATAAGTCATTGTTTGCACTCACCTTGTTGGTAAACTGGAAGCGGCTGTGGCTGGAGGAGAGTTGAGGTATATCTCGGTATTGCTGAATGCTGCAGTTAGCAGTGGAGAGGATCTCTGCTTCATTCCTTCTTTACCATCTCAAGAGCTCCTGAGAAAGCTGGAGGTTTGGTCGGGGATGGTGGCTCACGCCTGTAATCCCAACATTTTGGGAGGCTGAGGCGGGCAGATCACTTGAGGCCAGGAGTTCGGGATCAGCCTGGCCAACATGGTGAAATCCTGTCTCTACTAAAAATACAAAAATTAGCTAGGCATGGTGGTGCACACCTGTAGTCCCAGCTATGTGGGAGGCTGAGGCTTGAGAATCTCTTGAACCAGGAGGTGGAGGCTGCAGTGAGCCAAGATTGTGCCACTGCACTCCAGTCTGAGCGAGAGTGAGACTCCAACTCCAAACAAAAAAAAAAAAAAGGAAAAAGAAGAAAGGTGGAGGTTTTTGGAACATTCTCAGAGTGCAGTATTTGTTTCTAAGTCTTGGGGGGATGTAGAGATGGGGCAGAGGCAGGTGGTTCTTCCATTCTACCCCGAACCCCACTGGACTCAGGCTCTCAGGGATACACTATAATGACTGCTAACTTTGGTAGCACCTGCACCTAGTGTGGCTTCCTAATTCTTCCATGAAGCCCAGGGAGAACACTGTAAAATGAGCATATGATCTTTTATTTCTCACTTAATTCATTCTGTGTCATTCCATTGGTTTGTGAATTGTGTCAGTAGATAAATGTTTGGACTGTGGGTGTATGAAAATATATCCAGCCCTTCTACATTAATTCTTATGAAAAAAAATCTTTTATTCACCTTTTTTACTGTAAGATGAATTTCCCAGTAATGTAACCTTGATGCAAATAAATGCTCTAACGGTTGTGCCAAAAGTTGCAATTAATAAACCCAGGGTCTTGTTCTTCTTCTCAACCCAATTCTAAAATGAGGGTTTTCTCTAAGATGCAAATTTTAACACACACGAATAATCTTCTTATATAAGGTTGATGGTTTCACTAATACAAAACTTTTAACAGTTTGGATATAAAGTGGCTGTACTACGATGCATTCAATTTCATAAAGTTCTCGACAGCTTTTAGCTCCATTAGAAACAAAACTCAAAGTCTCAAAAAACCCTCAGAAAACCAGGAATAGAGGGAACTTCCTGAATTTGATTAAGAGCATCTACAAAACCCTGCATTTAATACTATACTCAATGGTGAAAAATGGAGTGCTTTCTTTCTAAGATTGGGAACAAGGCAAGGATGTCCACTCTCACCACTCTTATTCAACATAGAGCTGAACATTCTAGGCAGTGTAATAGGCAAGAAAGAAAAGAAAAGGCACACATTTCAGAAAGGCAAAAATAAAATAGTCTGTATTTGCAGATGATACAGTGATGTAGTAGAAAGTCCCAAAGAATCCACACACACACACACACAAAATTCCTAGAATCTATATACTGATGAACACATGGAAACCAAAATTAAAAACAAAATACAATTTATAATCACTCAAAACATGGAATATTTGGGTGGAAATCTAACAAAACATGTATAGGATTTCTATGCTGAAAACTATAAAATGCTGACGAGGGAAGTCAAAGAATATCTAAATAAACTGAGTAAAACTGTGTTCATGGGTTGGAAGACTAAACCTAGTAAAGTTGTCAATTATTCCCATACTGGCACATTTTCTATCAAAATTCCAACATTCTTGCAAATATTGACATAACTTTTCTAAAATGTACGTGGAAAGGCAAAGGAACTAGAATAGCTAGAATAATTTTAGATAGTTTATTAAAATTTAGCTAATTTTAGAGAAAAATTAGTCTACCTAATTTCAAAACCTGTTATGTGGTCACAGTAATAAAGACAGTGTGGTTCTGGCCCAGGAATAGCACATAGATCAATGGAACAGAACACAGAACTCGGAAATAGTTTCACACAACTATTTTGGACAGCTGATTTTTGACAAAGGTGCAAAAGCAATCAATGGAGACAAGTCTTTTCAACAAATGGTGCTGAAGCAACTGGACATCTGTAGGACCCAAAATCAACCAAACAACAAAACCTTGACGTAAGTCTCATATATTGTACAAAAATTTCCTTAAAATGGACCTCAGCGCCAGACGTGGTGGCTCACGCCTGTCATCCTAGCACTTTAGGAGGCCAAGGCAGGAGGATCACTTGAGGCCAGAAGTTTGAGACCAACATGGCAAGACCTTGTCTCTACAAAAAATACAGAACTCTGCTGAGCATTGTGGAGCACATTTGTAGTCCCCGCTATGACAGAGGTTGTGGCGGAAGGATCGCTTGAGCTTGGGTGATGGAGACTGCAGCAAGCTACTACTGCCTCACTGCCTCACTGCACTCCAGCCTGGGTGACAGAGCAAAATCCTGTCTCAGAAAAAAAAAAGACCTCAGACTAAAATGTAAACATAAGACCATAAGACTATGTGCTCACTTTGGTGACACATAAACCAAAACTGGAATGATACAGAGAAGATTAGCATGGCCCCATGTAAGGATGATATAAAAATTTGTGAAGCATTTCATATTTTAAAAACAATTCTATAAACATTTTAGAAAAAAAAAAGCATAGGAGAAAACATTTGGGATCTAGAGTGAGGCAAAGAGCTCTTAAACTTAGCCCCCAAAACATGATTCATAAAAGGAAACATTTATATATTGGACTTGGTCAAAATGAAAAGCTTTTGCTCTGCAAAAGACCTTGTAACGAGGATAAAAAGACAAGCTACAGCTACAGACTGGGAGAAAAGATTTGCAAACCACATACCTGACAAAAGGACTAGTATCTAGAAATATGAAGTACTCTCAAAACTCAACGGCAAAAACACAAGAATAGAATTAGAAAATGGGCAAAAGACATGAAGAGATTTCACTGAAGAGGATATACAGAAGGCAAATAAGCACACGAAAAGATGTTCAACATTATTATTAGCCATTTGGGAAATGCAAATTAAAACCACAATGAGATACCACTGCACTCCTCTCAGAATGCAGAAAATGAAAAATAGCGACAACACCAAATCCTAGTGAGAATGCAGAGAAACTGGATCAATTATGTATTTCTGGTGAAAATGTAAAGTCATACAGCCACTCTGGAAAACAGTTTGGCAGTTTCCTGTAAAAATGAGACATGTGCCAGGCGCGGTGGTTCACGCCTGTAATCCCAGCATTTGGGAGGCCAAGGTGGGTGGATCACTTAAAGTCAGGAGTTCGAGACCAGCCTGACCAACATGGTGAAACCCATCTCTACTAAAAATACAAAAATTAGCCGGGCATGGTGGCGCATGCCTGTAATCTCAGCTACTCGGGAGGCTGAGGCAGGAGAATCGCTTGAAACCAGGAGACAGAAGTTGTGGTGACTGAGATTGTACCACTGCATGCCAACATAGGTGACAGAGCGAGACTCCATCTCAAATAAAATAAAATAAAATAAAAAATAAATAAAAAGGAACACACTACCCATACACAAAACAACCAGGATGAATCTCCAGGGAGTCATGCTGAGGGAAAAAAGCCAGCCCCCAAAGGTTACAGAACTGCATTGTTCTGTTTATTAAAAACCCTCTTAAAATGACACAGTTATAGAAATGGAAAACATTAGTGGTTGCCAGGGGTTAGGGAGGGGGTGAGGCTGGAGGGAAGTGGGTATGGATATACAAATCAAAATGATGGGTTTATTGGGGTGTTATGGGAAAGGTCTCAAAAGAGTTGAAACCGGGCAGCTCTGGCGAACTCAGTTGGCAGAAGTCTATGGACTTGCCATTCCTCATGATTTCCAGGTTATAGAGTCATCATTAGCAGACAGAATCATGAGAGAAGAAAACCTGGTTGATAGAGCTTTGGAAGGATAGCCAGACATCAAGGTTGGGCACGATGTCTCACGCCTATAATCCCAGCACTTTGGGAAGCTGAGGTGGGAGGATGACTTGAGCCCAGGAGTTTGAGACTAGCCTGGGTAACATGGCGAAACCCCATCTCTACCAAAAAACATTATCTGGGCAGGGTGGCACACACCTGTGATCCTAGCTACTCAGGAGGCTGAGGTGGGAGAATCACCAGCCTGGGAGTTCAAGGCTGCAGGTGTCACTGCACTCCAGCTTGGGTGACAGAGTGAGACCCTGTCTCAACAACAACAACAAAAAAATTCCACATCCTTGTTATTATTTTTCTTTCCAATTTTAAACGTCCTAGCAAGTGCAAAGTGGTATCTCACTATGGGTTTGGTTTGCATTGCCTGATAGCTAACTATGTCGAGCATCTTTTCATGTGCCTATTGACCCAGAGATGATCTTCTATCACATGTCTGCATCAGGTTGGTCAGCTTCGGGGGACAGCATCACACAGTGGGGCCCAGGTTACTGTGGGGCACTCTGGTTCCTGGGGTTGTTTTCAGAGATGACCATGAGGAAGCAGTGTGGTGAGAAAGGTCTCCCATGAAGATACAGATTTTTTTTTTTTTTTTTTGAGACAGGGTCTTGCTCTGTTGCCCAGGCTGGAGTGTAGTGGTGCGATCTTGGCTCACTGCAACCTCCACTACCCAGGTTCAAGTGATTCTCCTGTCTCAGCCTCCCAAGTGGCTGGGACTACAGGCACCCACCACCACACCCGGATAATTTTTGTATTTTTAGTAGAGACGAGGTTTCACCATGTTGGCCAGGCTGGTCTTGAACTCCTGACCTCAAGTGATCCTCCTGCCACTGCGCCCGGGGAGATTTTGAAGCCCTAGAATGGAGGAGATTCCCAATGACAGTGAGGGAGAAGCGGGAGAGTTGTGACAGCTTTCGGAACCCCTTGAAGTTAAGGGCGAGATGAGAAGGTGGAGACACATCAGACCCACTGTCCTAACTGGGTACGGGGAGGGGCAGGACCAGCCAAACTAGGGATGAGGCCAGTGACAGGGATAAACTGTCAAGATGAGGTCTGAGGGTGGGAAGGTCCCCGCAGGCTGCAGGCGGTAGAAACAGGCCTGGGAGTAGGGGCTCAGGAATGAGACCCCTCCCTGAGTGTTTGGGCAGGTCTGAGCCAACAGGGCCTTACGCACCTCTTCTCGTGCAGTCCTCACTACTGCCCTCTGGTGGTGGCTGTCTCCGTTTCACAGGGGAGGACGTTGAGAAGTTCCTCTGCGTGAAGGGACAGAGCTCGGAGGTGCACCCCGGCCTGAATTATCCAAAACCCTGTGCACTTCTCAGGACACTGTAGTGTTCCAGCACCCCATAGGGCCCCAGTGAGGGAAGAGATTATTATCATGTGGAAGACATTTGGGGTGGGGGTCTCAGCCAAAACATGGACTCATCAGAAAGACTCCTCTTGGCCACCCATCTAAAGAAGGTCCCTTTCCTAATTTCTCATGTGGCACTCAGTTTCTTCACTGCCCTCATCATCATTCAAGATCATATATTTATATGTGAATATAGTTTACTTTTATTATAAACTAAAGTTTGCAGGAAAAGGACCGTGGAGGCCTCTTTTGTTCTGCATTCTATCCCCAGCATCTGCTGTGGTACCAGGCAAGCAAGCAGGCACTTGAAACTGCTTTGGTGGATGCAGCAGTGGGGTACACTGGAAAACGGAGGCAAGTGAGGGATGTCACAGGTCACAAGCCTCCACCAGAGACTGAAGGTGTTGACTTTCACCTCCCACACCCTCCAGAGTGTGATGGGAGGTTTGCTCTCTCAGGGACAGCATAAAAATGATGCTTATGTTACAGGGATGAGAACCAAGGTTGGGGAAGCAGAAAGTAGGTGGTGTGACCAGCAACAGTGTGATCAGCAAGGGTGCCTGAAAATGGGACAACTGACAGCCCTGGAAGAAGCAGGCTCTTTGGCCATGGACCTGAGGCAGGCCCTCAGCAGCTGGGGCTGGGCAGCTTGGGCGGCTCCATTCCTCACTTCCTCCTCTGAGGAACTGGCCAGAAAGCTGACTTCAGTGACGACTCAGGGAACAGTCAGGTTCACCCAAGGAACAGAATGTGGCCTGAGAACAGATGAAGTCAGTTATGCCTCAGTCATCGCTGTCATATTTTCTCCTCTGCACTTGCTCATTCAGAAAATATTTATTGGCATCTACTAGGTATTAAGAAGTCCTTATAGGCTGGGTGTGGTGGCTCACGGCTGTAATCCCAGCACTTTGGGAGGCCGAGGTGGGTGGATTACGAGGTCAGGAGTTCGAGACCAGACTGACCAACATGGTGAAACACCATCTATACTAAAAATACAAAAATTAGCCAGGCATGGTGGTGTGCACCTGTAATACCAGCTACTCCGGAGGCTGAGGCAGGAGAATCGCTTGGACCCGGGAGGCAGAGGTGGCAGTGAGCGGAGATCATGCCATTGCACTCCAGCCTGGACAACAGAGTGAGACTCTGTCTCAAAAACAAAACAAACAAACAAACAAACAAACAAAAAGTCCTTGTAATCCCAGCACTTTGGGAGGCCGAGGTGGGCAGATCACCTGAGGTCAAGATTCTGAGACCAGCCTGGCCAACATGGTGAAAACCCATCTCTGCTAAAAATACAAAAACTAGCAGGGTGTGGTGACTTGTGCCTGTAATCCCAGTTACTTGGGAAGCTGAGGCAAGAGAATCACAGGAACCTGGGAGGCAGAGGTTGCAGTGAGCCAAGATCGTGCCACTGCACTCCAGCCTGGGCAACAGAGTGAGACTCCATCTAAAAAAAAAAAAAAATAACAATGCCAGGTGAGGTGGCTCACACCTGTACCTGTAATCCCAGCACTTTTGGAGATTCAGACGGGTAGATCACCTGAGGTCAGCAGTTCGAAACCAGACTAACCAACATGGAGAAACCCCGTGTCTACTGAAAATACAATATTAGTCAGGGAAGTAGGGGGCGCATGCCTGTAATCCCAGCTACTCCGGAGGCTGAGGCAGGAGAATTGCTTGAACCCGGGAGGCAGAGGTTATGGTGAGCCGAGATCATGCCATTGCATTCCAGCCTGGGCAACAATAGTGAAACTCGGTCTCAAAAAAGAAAAAAAAAAAAAAAAAAAGTCCTGTGCTTGGTGCTGGAAATAGAGTAGGAGAGACTCCATGCCCTGATCTCAAGGAGCTCCTGGCTCCATAGGACACAATGACAATACAGGCAAGGCTCCAGGCAACCTCAGGCAGAGGCCTCACCTGACTTGTCACCTTGTCTCTCTAGGGCTTTGCCCTGGGTTCAGTGCTGGGAAGGTGCTCCAAATGGTTCCTTAACTGAAGGTGCCTACACTCTAGAGGGAAAGACAGACAAAAGAGGTAGATGTTGCTGAGACCAGCTTGGTCGGGGAGACCCCAACCCAGGGGTGCTAGAGGAATTAAAGACACACACACAGAAATATAGAGGTGTGAAGTGGGAAATCAGGGGTCTCACAGCCTTTAGAGCTGACAGCCCCGCACAGAGATTTACCCGTATATATTAACAGCAAGGCAGTCATTAGCATTGTTTCTATAGATATTAAATTAACTAAAAGTATCCCTTATGGGAAATGAAGGGATGGGCTGAATTAAAGGAATACGTTGGGCAGTTAACTGCAGCACGAGCATATCTTGAAGGCACAGATCGTTCATGCTATTGTTTATGGTTTAAGAATGCCTTTAAGCGGTTTTCTGTCCTGGGTGGGCCAGGTGTTCCTTGCCCTCATTCCGGTAAACCCACAATCTTCCAGGGTGGGCGTTATGGCTATCATGAACATGTCACAGTGCTGCAGAGATTTCATTTATGGCCAATTTATGGCCAGATTTTGGGGGGCTTGTTCCCAAAAAGATGTCATAGGCCAGGCGTGGTGGCTCAAGCCTGTAATCCCAGCACTTTGGGAGGCCGAGACGGGCAGATCACGAGGTCAGGAGATCGAGACTATCCTGGCTAACACGGTGAAACCCCGTCTCTACTAAAAAAAAAATACAAAAAACTAGCTGGGCGTGGTGGCGGGCACCTGTAGTCCCAGCTACTTGGGAGGCTGAGGCAGGAGAATGGTGTAAACCCGGGAGGCGGAGCTTGCAGTGAGCTGAGATCTGGCCACTGCACTCCAGCCTGGGCGACAGAGCGAGACTCCGTCTCAAAAAAAAAAAAAAGATGTCATAAAGGGTGAGAAGTGGGTGAAGAAGGGGCCAGGCATGGTGGCTCATGCCTGTAATCCCAGCACTTTGGGAGGCTGAGGCAGGCGGATCACCTGAGCTTGGGAGTTCAAGACCAGCCTGGCCAACATGGTGAAACCCTGTCTCTACTAAAAAAATTTAAAAATTAGCTGGGCATGGCGGCTTGCACCTGTAATCCCAGCTACTCAGGAGGCTGAGGCAGGAGAATTGCTCAAACCCAGGAGGTGGAGGTTGCAGTGAGGTGAGATTGTGCCACTGCACTCCAGTCCGGGCGACAGAGCAAGACTCCATCTCAAAAAAAAAAAAGAAGAAGTGGGTGAAGAAGGGGGTCTTGTGGGAGCCCAGAGATGGCTACTGGGGAGATCAGAGAAAGTTCTGAGAGGAACCAGCTTGTGCACTAAAGGACCTGCAGACGGTAGCCAGGTGAGGCTCAGTGTGGTGAGGGTGGAGGAGTGGGGAGTGTGCAGGAACAGGAAACAGGCTGTGCCAAGACCTGGAGGTGACGGAACATGATCCTTTAGGGAACTCAAAATAGTTCTGTGTAGCTAGAGCACAGAGTGGCAACAAATTAGGCAGCAGTCCTAAAGGTTGGAAGAAGTTTTCTAGGAGCCAACTTCAAAAGGAGCCTGGCACAGTTGGGGTAGCCACTGGGGCCTCAAACTCCAGAGGGTCTAATCTGAAAACTGGACCCCCCATCCTCAACTTTGACCCCATGACCTAGCACTCTGGGTACTCTAGCTTCTCCAAACTAAGTTCTTCCTTGCCCTCTCCTGCTAACAACAGAAAAGAGTCCCTCCTTGGTTTAATTTGTTGTTATTACTTGCTTTTCTTTGAGATTGGATCTCATAATGTTGCCCAGGCTGGCCTCTAACTCCTGGATTCAAGCAATCCTCATGGCCTCAGCCTCCCAAGTAGCTAGAAGGCTACAGGTACATGCCACTGCACCCGGATGTTTTTTTTTTTTTTTTTTTTTTTTGAGACAGAGTTTCGCTCTTGTTGCCCAGGCTGGAGTGCAATGGAGCGATCTCTGTTCATTGCCACCTCCGCCTCCCAGGTTCAAGAGATTGTCTTGCCTCACCCTCCATAGTAGCTAGGATTACAGGCATGTGCCACCACGCCCAGCTAATTTTGTATTTTTAGTAGAGACGGGGTTTCTCCATGTTGGTCAGGCTGATCTCGAACTCCCAAGCTCAGGTGATCTGCCTGCCTTAGCCTCCCAAAGTGCTGGGATTACAGGTATGAGCCACCGCGCCCAGCCTGCACCTGGCTCTTAATTTATTTTTATTTTCATTTTATTGTATTTTATTTTTGAGATGGAGTCTCTCTGTGTCACCCAGGCTATAGTGCAGTGGCGCGATCTCGGCTCACTGCAACCTCTACCTCGCGGGTTCAAGCGATTCTCCCACCTCAGCCTCCTGAGTAGCTGAGATTACAGGTGCGAGCCACCATGTCCAGCTAATTTTTTGTATTTTTAGTAGAGATGAGTTTTCACCATGTTGGTCAGGCTGGTCTCGAACTCCTGACCTCAAGTGATCTGCCCACCTCAGCCTCCCAAAGTGCTGGGACTACAGGCATGAGCTACCGAGCCCGGACTAATTTATTTTTAAAGACCTTCCTACACGTTCTCATCCATTTGGACAGATTGAACATTGATTCATTATCCAAGCAGAAAAAGCACCAGAAACTGACTTTAAATCCAAGAATAAGAGTGGAATGAAAATGGAGTCCTTTCCCTCTTTATTATAGTAAGACAAAGTACTACGTTAAATTACTAAAAATTTTTATTTAGTCACAAATGAGCCTAACTTGCTTTCGTGAGGTGACTATTTTTAAACGTGATTTCTCTTTTTTTCCTTTAATTTCCACTTATTCACAAATTATGCAAAACTGCAATAGCTTTCTTCAGTCAAAAGTGACTGAGTTACTTTAGTGCTGGATTTCATTTTTTCTGTGATCAGAGTCCACTGCTCAGCCTCACCCCAGAATGTGAAGGCCATTTAAACCTGAGACACGGCCAGGCATGGTGGCTCACGCCTGTAATCCCAGCACTTTGGAAGTCCAAGTCGGGTGGATCACAAGGTCAGAAGTTTGAGACCAGACTGGCCAGCACAGTGAAACCTCGCCTCTACCAAAAAATACAAAAATTAGCTGGGCATGGTGGCGGGTGCCTGTAGTCCCAGCTACTGGGGATGCTGAGGCAGGAGAATTGCTTGAACCCGGGAGGTGGAGGTTGCAGTGAGCCGAGGTTGTACCACTGCACTCCAGCCTGGCGACAGACAGAGGCTATGTCTAAAAAAACAAACAAACAAACAAACAAACAAAAGAACCAAAAAAAAAAAAAAAAAACTGGGACACTGAACACATGCCATGTAGGGTAGCACACCCATATCTCATGCATGATAAGTGAACTTGCTTCAACCTCCCTCCCTCTTATTTTTACTTTTAGAGACAGACTGTCACTCTATTGCCCAGGCTAGAGTGCAGTAGCATGATCACGACTCACTGCAGCCTCAACCTCTGGAGGCTCAAGCAATCCTCCTGCCTCAGCCTCTTGGGTAGCTGTGTAGCTGGGAATGAAACGGCCTTTGCAAAATTATGGCTGAGACAGTGAAAGAGCTCTAACTTAACTTATTCCATCTTGCTTCTAACCTCCAAGCTGTCCTTGTTCATTCCTGGGCATAGGCTGAACTAACTTTGGGAGAAACTTGGTTTACAGTTTAAACAAAGACACTAACAGCCCTTTCCCAAAGCAGACCTCCTTGCCTGGGCTCTAGATTGCCTTTGTAAGAGTAATATTAGCCATAAGATTAGAAATTATGGTTTAGGAGTTATGCAGCTGGAGGGGGACAAGATTCTGACCCTCCCTAGACTGCTCCTAAGGTCAGTGCTTGAGATATTTTGCAGACCCTGCACTTGATGGATCAGCTGGCCTCACCCAGATCAATAATCTGGCTCATCTGATCTTGCGTCCCCGACCCAGGAACTGACTCAGTGCAAGAAGACAGCTCCGACTCCCTGTGATTTCATCCCTGACTAATCAGTACTCCTGGCTCACTGGCTTCCCCCACCCACCAAGTTATCCTTAAAAACTGCTCCCTGAATGCTCAGGGAGACTGATTTGAGTAATAATGAAACTCCAGCCTCCCGCACAGCCGGCTCTGCATGAATTATTCTTTCTCTATTGCACTTCCCCTGTCTTCATGAATCAACTCTGTCTAGGCGGTGGGTAAGGTGAATCCCTGGGTGGTTACAGGACCACAGGCATGCACCACCATGCCTGGCTAACTTTTTTAGTTTTTGTAGAGACCAGGTCTCACTATGTTACCCAGGCTGCTCTTGAACTCCTGGGTTCAAGTGGTCCTCCTGTCTTAGCCTCGCGAACTTCTGAGATTACAGGTATGAGCCTCTGCACCCAGCTCTCTCTCTTTCCTTTGGTTGCCTCCTGTTGGGTCTCCAAACATGCACTTCCTCACAACTCCTCCACTCTTTGGATTCCTCCATCCCAGGGTCCATTTTTCACTTGCTTTGACAACTGAGCTTTTCCAAGAAAGGGCTATTTTCACTTTTTCTATTTCTTCAACTCCCCTTTGCCACCAAATCTGCTGTCTCCAAGTGGCCCCTTGATCCCCACTGCCACTGGTGTCTTCTCGTTCCTCATTCTTCTGGACTGCTTGGGGCCTTTGATGTTGTGGGTCTCACCTCCTCAGGACACACACCTGTTCTGCCTCCTGCTTGTTTCTCCCAGGGCAGCTGCACCCACTGGCTCCTCCACACTGCTCAGTCCCCGCATGCGCTCTCCTGCAGCAGTCGGGCCCATCCTTGGTCTTTTTCCAACTCAGAGTGGCTCCCAGATCTCTCTCCAGTTGAGACCTCTGCTCTGAGCTATCACATTGCCTTTCCTCCTGCCTGGGGGGCAGCTTCACCTGCGTATTTTCTTTTCTTTTCTTTTCTTTTCTTTTTTTTGAGACAGAGTCTTGCTTGGTCACCCAGGCTGGAGTGCAGTGGCACGATCTCGGCTCACTACAACCTCTGCCTCCTGGGTTCAAGCAATTCTCTGCCTCAGCCTCCCGGGTAGCTGGGATTATAGGTGCCAGACACCACGCCCTGCTAATTTTTGTATTTTTAGTAGAGTGGGGGTTTCACCATCTTGGCCAGGCTAGTCTTGAACTCCTGATCTCTTGATCTACCCGCCTCGGCCTCCCAAAGTGCTGGGATTACAGGCGTAAGCCACCGTGCTGAGTAATTTTTTTTTATTTTTGTTACAGACAGGGTTTCATCATGTTGGCAAGGCTGGTCTCAAATTCCTGGCCTCAAGTGATCCACCCACCTTGGTCTCCCAAAGTGCTGGGACTACAGGTGTGAGCCACTGCGCCTGGCCAGTATTCTCATCTACAGTTTTAGTATAGTATGTAAGGAAACAGTGTACTATAAGGTAAATAATGAGTTCTAGGATGAGGAATAAAATTCCTAGTTTTAAAAGTAAAGATTTGAAAGCATTAGTTTTGGGGACTTGTAACCCACAAGCAATTTAGGATTTAGTCCAAATTGCAGGGAAAAAAAAGCTTAAGAACAACTAACAACAGGTGTACTATAGTTGTGTTCGAAGACAATTTTTTATCTCTCCATTCTTCATTTTTATTAAATATTTGTATTTTTAGTAGAGACTGGGTTTCGCCATGTGGACCAGGCTGGTCTCAAACTTCTGACCTCAGGTAATCCACCCGCCTTGGCCTCCCAAAGTGCTGGGATTACAGGCATGAGCCACCTCGCCCGGCAATAAGGACATCTTTTTTTTTTTTTTTTTTTTTGAGACTGAGTTTTGCTCTTGTCGCCCAGGTTGGAGTGCAATGACACAATCTTGGCTCACTATAACCTACACCTTCCAGGTTCAAGTGATTCTCCTGCCTCAGCCTCTGGAGTAGCTGGGATTACAGGCATCTGCCACCATGCCCGGCTAATTTTGTATTATTATTATTATTATTATTTGAGCTGGAGTCTCGCACTCTTGCCCAGGCTGGAGTGCAGTGGTGCGATCTCCCTTCACTTCAAGTTCTGCCTCCCGGATTCATGCCATTCTCCTGCCTTAGTCTCCCAAGTAGCTGGGACTATAGGCGCCCGCCACCAGGCCCGGCTAATTTTTTGTATTTTTAGTAGAGACGGGGTTTCACCATGTTAGCCAGGATGGTCTCGATCTCCTGACCTTGTGATCCTCCACCTCAGCCTCCCAAAGTGCTGGGATTACAGGCGTGAGCCACTGTGCCTGGCCAGGAAAACTTTTTTTAAAAAGATATATTTAGGCCAGGCGTGGTGGCTCCTGCCTATAATCCCAACACTTTGGGAGGCAGAGGAGGTCAGATCACCTGAGGTCAGGAGTTTGAGACCAGCCTGTCCACCATGGAGAAACCCCGTCTCTACTAAAAATACAAAAGATTAGCCAGGCCTGGTGGTGGACGCCTGTAGTCCCAGCTACTCGTGAGGCTGAGGCAGGAGAATGGCGTGAACCTGGGAGGCGGAGCTTACAGTGAGCGGAGATTGCGCCACTGCACTCCAACCTGGGCGAGAGTGCGAGACTCTATCTCAAAAAAAAAAAAAGTTTTACTATAATTTTTAAATTGGAAAATTGCCTGGACACTTAATATCTATTAATAATCTTAGATCTTAAATTATATAACAAGTTGGTTTTTCAAGCATTTACATTACATTTACCTGATTATTTAATAGTTCTCCTAGATTAACTGTGATATCGAATAAGCACTAAACCACTTGATCAATAAATGCAAACAAAAATGCTAACAATTCTTAAAACATTTCTGATGTTATTTTACCTATAATGTGAAAGTCAGCTTATTTATTAAAGAGCTTACTTAGGCTGGGCGCAATGGCTCAAGCCTGTAATCCCAGCACTTTGGGAGGCCGAGACGGGCAGATCATGAGGTCAAGAGATTGATACCATCCTGGCCAATATGGTGAAACCCCGTCTCTACTAAAAATACAAAATTTAACTGGGCATGGTGGTGCACACCTGTAGTACCAGCTACTCAGGAGGCTGAGGCAGAAGAATCGCTTGAACCTGGGAGATGGAGGTTGCAGTGAGCCAAGATCACACCACTGCACTCCAGCCTGGAGACAGAGCGAGACTCTCTCAAAAAAAAAAAAAAAGAAAAAAACAGAGTTTACTTAAGTCATGCAATCTTGAAAAAGCATTTGATTAGTCTTTCTTTTTTGATAAAGTATTTGATTTAAGCACTTTTATTTTTCTTTAAGCCAGTTAATTAGAACTCATATATTTTTAGTAGTGAAACATTGTGTACACAACACATAAATACATAGACTTATTAGGCATGCCGATAGAAGTGCATCTTAGAGACTCATAAGACTTCTTCTTTCCCTCCTATTTAGACTTGCAAATTCTTGATAACCTGTTTCATTACTCTAGGGAATTGTCAGCCAACCAGCCCTAAATTTGCATTTTTTTTTTTTTTAGATGGAATCTTGCTCTGTTGCCCAGGCTGGAGTGCAATGGCGCGATACTGGCTCACTGCAACCTCCCCATCCTGGGTTCAAGTGATTCTTCTGCCTTAGCCTCCCGAGTAGCTGGGATTACAGGCATGCGCCACCATGCCCAGCTCATTTTTGTATTTTTAGTTTCGCCATGTTGGCCAGGCTGGTCTGGAACTCCTGACCTCAGGTGATTCGCCCATCTCAGCCTCCCAAAGTGCTGGGATTACAGGCATGAGCCACCATGCCTGGCTAATTTGCATGTTAAAGCAAGCAACTCTTAAGTGAAAAATCAGACAGCAAAATTTACATCTCTAAATACAGAGAGGAAAAAGTCTGGTGTGCTAGAGGGAAATTAAAACTGATTTAATTGCCAGTTAAACATAAAATTATAGAAATCTGGCCGGGCACGGTGGCTCAAGCCTGTAATCCAAGCACTTTGGGAGGCCGAGACGGGCGGATCACGAGGTCAGGAGATCGAGACCATCCTGGCTAACACAGTGAAACCCCGTCTCTACAAAAAAAAAAAAAAAAAAAAAAAAGAAATCTATCATAAAGGTCTTTTAAATACACACACACACACAGAGATCCTATAGCTTTTACTTCAGAACTCTAGCCATGAGATAAACACAAGTTTACTGGCTTGCAAAAAAAAAAAAAAAGTTCGGATCCAAACAGTGGTTTTTATCTCAGTAGAAAAGTAACAGCAGAGTTAAAGTAAGCAGAAAAGAAATAGAGAAAAAGATAACTTAGAAATTCTATGGACCTTTGGGCTCTTTTTCTTTAATGCAATCGTCGTCTTGTGCACAAAGACCGTAATATTTCCATTTTACACAAATTCTAACAAGTAGAGGTGCCGTAACACTAAGAGGGCTCCAAAGGGGGTTACTCTTCTTGTTTTCTCCGCCTTCTTAGATTATTTATTTCCCTTTTTTTTTTTTTTCATAAAAGGAGGAACTGAGCTGTGTCCTAGGGCTTTTGTGGAGTGCGTCAGTGTGTGCTGTTTGGGGGCAGGACTCCATAGTGTGTCTCCACTGAGGCGTTGCTGCCCTCTTAGCGTCTCAGTTTCCGACTCTGGAAGTCTCAGTCCCTCTGTGAGGCCTGAAAGTGCGGCGTCATCAGCTTCCATATGCCCTTCCTGGACGAGCCTTTTTAAAACTAATTTTGGTGGAGGGTTCCCTGTGGGGCTGTTGCACGTCATGAGGGTCAACCCTCCAGACACTCCCACGTGGCCCCCGGTCACCGAGGGGCGCCTTTCAGCTAGGAAGGGCAAAATGCTCTTTTTTTTTTTTTTTTTTTTTTGAGAAGGAGTCTCGCTCTGTCACCAGGCTGGAGTGCAGTGGCGCCATCTTGGCTCACTGCAACCTCCAACTCCCTGGTTCAAGCCATTCTCCTGCTTCAGCCTCCCAAGTAGCTGGGATTACAGGCACACGCCACCACCTCCAGCTAATTTTTATATTTTTAGTAGAGATGGGGCTTCACCATGTTGGCTAGGATGGTCTCGATCTCCTGACTTCGTGATCTGCCCGCCTCGGCTTCCCAAAGTGTTGGGATTACAGGCATGAGCCACCATGACTGGCTGCAAAATGCTCTTTCTCTTGGGTGCTGAGTAAACTCAGTCTGTCATTTACCTGTGAAAACAACAGTTCAGTTCCTCACCTAAATGTACACAGACAAGCCAAATTGAGATTAATTTTGGGAGAAAAAGCAATGACGAAGACCCTTTAGAATGCACCTCTGAGCTCACTGTGGTGGCTCACACCTATAATCACAGCACTTTGGGAGGCCAAGGCGGGTGGATTGCCTGAGCTCAGGAGTTTGAGACCACCCTGGGCAACATGATGAAACCTTGTCTCTATTAAAATACAAAAAATTAGCTGGGTATGGTGGTGCATGCCTGTAGTCCCAGCTATGTGAGAGGTTGAGGCAGGAAAATTGCCTGAATCCAGAAGGTGGAGGTTGCAGTGAGCCAAGATTGCACCACTGCACTCCAGCCTGGGTGACAGAGCAGACTCTGTCTCCAAAAAATAAAAATAAAAATAAAGAATTCACCTCCAAACTAGAAGTATGATCCTTAAACAACAGCTTCCTAAGAGAGAAAAAAACAACAGCCAAGGCTACTTCCTGTAAATTGTGCTCAGCCACCCCTAACTTTGTAGCTCTCATTCACCATTACACACGCCAAGGTCAAATCCTCTCTCAGTACAAGATCATCTCTGATATCCCTTGTTAAATCAAGTTTAGCCTAAAGCTGCCACCTTACATATTTTAAGTTCAGCCTAAAGGGTTTTCTGTACATCGTGAACTATAACAAGTGGAGGTATAAACAAACCATGGCCCACACCTGTGCCAATTACTGAGTTTTTTTTTTTGTTTGTTTGTTTGTTTGTTTTTTGGCCAATCAAATGTAGCCAACTGTTTAAACTGTGTTCAAATAAGGCAAATGCTGAGCTGTAACCAATCCAGTTGTTTCTGAACCTCACTTCTGTTTTCTGTACATCATTTTTCTTTTCTGTCCATAAACCTTCTTCCACCACATGGCTGTGCTAGAGTTTCTGAGCCTAGCCTGGCTCAAAAGTCTCCCCAGTTCATGAATTGTTCTTTTCTTAATTAAACTCCTTTAAATTTAATTCAGCTGAAGCTTTGCTTTCATCTGATGTGGTCAGAAGCAGGATCTGAAGTAGAGCTTCTAATGACCCCCAGGGGTGCTGAGTGAACAAGCAAGGTACCTGCAAGACCCATTTGTGTCCATTGATCTCTTGGAGCAGCTGGGGATCATGGTAAGTTCTTGCTCAGATTTCAGAACTCCATGGATTTGTGTTTTGAGCTCTCCGAGTTTCTTTGAGGAAATTTCTGTTCCGAACTGGGTTTGGAAATCACAACAGAAACTGGACTGGGTCCAGGATTGAATTAGATCTGGTAATTAACTGGCTTGGATCATGTTAAGGCCTCTTACATCTGACTGGGTCAGAAAGAAACTGGTAGTAAATGGTAATATTGCAGGGGTTGTAAAATTTGGGTTTTGGAAATCACAGGGATTTTTGTTTTTCACCCCTTTGTTTAATTTTTCTTGAGTGCTTACATAGGAAAGAAATCATTGGCTAAGTTAATCAAGGGAACCTGAGAGCAAACCCAGTATCTTAGATAAAAATTAGATACTTAATTTCTGAAGAACTGAGTTCCTTCTGACTTATATACACATAAGTGTTAGGGCCCTGGAAGCAGCAAAGTCTTACCGAAATGGTGAAATCGTACTAAACGTAACTTAAAGTGGAACATTCCAAATGAATAAAACTGTACTGAAATGCATTTGAAAATGAGGGCTCCCTAATTAGTCTCATCTAGGGATGTCTGTTGATAAGCAGAAGAGTTTTTTTGTTTGTGGTTTTTTTTTCTTTCTTTCTTTCTGAGACGGAGTTTCGCTCTTGTTGCCCAGGCTGGAATGCAATGGCATGATCTCGGCTCACCCCAACCTCCGCCTCCCGGGTTCAAGCAATTCTCCTGCCTCAGCCTCCAGAATATCTGGGATTACAGGCATGCGCCACCGCACTCAGCTAATTTTGTTTTCTTAGTAGAGAGGGGGTTTTGCTATATTGGCCCGGATGATCTTGAACTCTGACCTCGTGATCCACCCACCTGGGCCTCTCAAAGTGCTGGGATTACACGCATGAGCCACCGTGCCCAACTGATATACAGAAGAGTTTAAAAAGATTTCCACATTTTTATTTAAAGACTTTACAAAAGGCAAATAAAAAGCCTAGGCAACTAATTGATTTAAAAAATTAAACCTGCCTTGTACTCTTTGCTGACAGCTGTGGGTGACAGGATTAGGCACGTACGGGACCTTGGAACATGGGGAAGCTTTTCTCCCCAAAGGTGAAATTTGGGAGATGATGGGACAGCTGGCAAAGGTCCCTTTGTGACCAAAAAGCGACTACTTGAACTTTTGATTCAGCATCACTGCAATGGGTGGGTGATACGGTTTGGCTGTGTCCCCAACTAAATCTCATCTTGAATTGTAGCTCCCATAATTCCCATGTGTTGTGGGAGGGACCTGGTAGGAGAGAATTGAATCATGGTGGCGGTTTTCCCCATACTGTTCTCATGGTAGTGAGTAAGTCTTACGAGATTTGATGGTTTTATAAGGGGAAATCCCTTTTGCTTGGTTTCATTCTCTTGTCTGCTGCCTTGTAAGACGTGCCTTTTGCCTTCCACCATGATTGTGAGGCCTCCCCCACCAAGTGGAACTGTGAGACCATTAAACCTCTTTTTCTTTATAAATTACCCAGTCTTGGTTATGTCTTTATCAGCAGCATGAAAATGGACAAATACAGTAAATTAGTACCAGTAGAGTGGACCAGTGCTGTAAAGATACCCAAAAATGTGGAAGTGACTTTGAAACTGGGTAACAGGCAGAAGTTGGAACAGTTTGGAGAGCTCAGAAGAAGACAGGAAAATGTGGGAAAGTTTGGAACTTCTTAGACACTTGTTGAATGGCTTTGACCAAAATGCTGATAATGATTTGGACAATAAAATCCAGACTGAAACAATAAAATCCAGGCTGAGGTGGTCTTAGAGGGAGATGAGGAACTTATTGGGAACTGGAGTAAACGTGACTCTTGCTATGTTTTAGCAGAGAGACTGGTGGCATTTTGCCCCTACCCTCAAGATATGTGGAACTTTGAACTTGAGGGAGATGATTTAGGGTATCTGGCAGAAGAAATTTCTAAGCAGCAAAGCATTCAAGAGGTGACTTGGGTGCTGTCAAAAGCATTCAATTTTAAAAGGGAAATCGAATATAAAAGTTCAGAAAATTTGGAGCCTGACAATGTGATAGAAAAGAAAACCCCATTTTCTGAGAGAATGAGAGCCAAGTGAAAGGGGAAACCCCCTATAAAACTATCAGATCTCATGAGATTTATTCACTACTATAAGAACAGTATGAGGGAAACTGCCCCCATGATTCAATTATCTCCCATCAGGTCCCTCCCACAACATGTGGGAATTATGGGAGCTACAATTCAAGATAAGATTTGGGTGGGGACACAGCCAAACCATATCACCATTAAATCTCTTTTTCTTTATACATTCATTACCCAGTCTCAGGTATGTCTTCATCAGCAGCATGTAAATAGACTAATATAGTGCGCCTTTCTCTGGCCTCCCTGAGCCCCTCACCTTCCCCACCCTGCCACAGGCAATGCTTTTCTTTCTTTCTCTCCTTTTTCTTTCCTATCTTTTCTGTTATTCAGGGTGACCATCTTGCCCAGAGACCACATATTGAAACCCCTGGTTGGAGGTTGGATTAAAGATGACACAGGCCAACCGTGGGCATGTTTGAGCCTTGCCAGTTCAATATTGGGTGCTAAGCAAAGTGGCTAATGTCTATGTTTTGCCAAACATATTTTGCTCTGGTCAGAATGGAAAATGTTAATTTAGTTACCCTATGAAACCCTTTGGACAGCATCTTACAAAATTGAAAAGGTTTTGATTGTGGTTCCATGAAACAGAAGAAAAAAAAAAAAAAGATTTTCTTTTGTGTTGCAGCTTGACTTCCAGAGCTATTGTGTGGTGAGCAGGTTTGCTAGGGCTTAAGGAAAGAGAACCCAGAAATCTGACATGCTGGCAAAGGGGTAAGGATTTCCCATCAGTCAGACTTTTGGCCTCTCTCTCTCTATGCAAACCAGTTGAATTAATGGTAAAAATGGCCATTCCTCTCCTCTGTAAAGTTTGGATTATAGGAAAAAGGTTTGTAAGATGTGAGACTAGTCTTTCTGTGTTGTTCTATAATGGAGAGGGGTACCTTAGGATAGAATGTGGGCCTAGGACTTCATAATCCTACTGTTCAAGCCAGCATGACAAACTGGTCAGTTCCAAACCTTGCTGCGGGTCACAGAAAGAAACAAAACAAAACAAAACAGACTGAATGAGGTCTCCATCTTGTTTTACGTCCTTGGGAGCTTGACCTTGTAACCACGTGGTGATACTTTCTCTTGATCTCTGTCTTCCAGGGAATAGGAATCTTGGGCTTCATGTCATAGTCAGCTCTAAAAATTATCTTGAGCAGTTAAAAGTCTTTGGAAGCTCAAAATTGACTGCTCCAGACTCCATCTGGGAAGAGCAATGGAAACTGTAGCTCAGCAGTGAAGGCTTCATCATTCTATAATGGTGGCCCAAGTTCAATCCCGGTGTAGGGAATGAATACTTTCTGGTTGATATGTATGTGACCTTTACCATTTGTTGAGTCTCTTCCCCATCATAAACAACTTCTAACTTCCTTTCTTAAATTTTCCTTTTTCTGAGCTACCTTTGAAGATTCTAAGTTTTATAAAAATTGCTTATTACCTCTTTGAAAATACCTTGGTGAGCCAGGGCGTGGTGGCTCACACCTGTAATCCTAGCACTTTGGGAGGCCGAGGCAGATGGATCACCTGATGTCAGGAGTTTGAGACCAACCTGGCCAACATGGTGAAACCCTGTCTCTACAAAAATACAAAAATTAGCCAGGAGTGGTGGCACACGTCTGCATTCCCAGCTACTCGGGAGGCTGAGGAAGGAGAATCGCTTGAACCCTGGAGGTGGAGGCTGCAGTGAGCTGAGATCGCACCACTGCACTGCAGCCTGCACGACAGGAGCAAGACTCCATCTCAGAAAAAAAAAAAAAAAGAAAAAAAAAAAGAAAAGAAAACACCTTGGCTCATGCCTGTAATCCCAGCACTTTGGGAGGCCGAGGTAGGCGGATCACCTGAGGTCAGAAGTTTGAGACCAGCCTGGCCAACATAGCAAAATCCTGTTTCTATTAAAAATACAAAAATTAGTCGGGTGTGGTGGTGGGCACCTATAATCCCAGCTACTCGGGAGGCTGAAGCAGGATAATCACTTGAACCCAGGAGGTGAAGATTGCAGTGAGCTGAGATTGTGTTACTGCACTTCAGACTGGACAACAAGAGCGAAACTCCATCTCAAAACAAACAAACAAACAAACAAACCCCAAAAATGAAAATACCTCATACACTTGTGGTTATTTCATAACCTTAGTTGAGGCTTGGTGGTTCACTTATGAGGTTCCTTTTGGCAAAGTTTAAAAGTCAAAATTGTTGGCCATTTGGCCTGGCTAAAGTTAGGTAATAAGAAATTTAAAAGGACTTTTTAAAAAGAGCACTATGGTTAAAAGTCAGCTTAATTAAAAGCAGATATTCAAGCTCTAACAGCCTGGGACTCCTTGGGTAAAACAAGAGGCACCACAGAGCCCATTTTGGGAAAAACCTCTGTTTTTCTTGTGAAACCCCAGGAATTGGAAGCAGTTAGATCCCTCTCAAAATCTAAGGCTCTGTTCTTTTCTGCATTGCATTATCTGATATTTTTGACTTTTAGGGGAATCAGAAGTTACTTCACATTATGAGAGAAATTTAACGTGTAATAGCTAGGTAAGAATTATAGTTTTGGGGATAGCTAATGGCAGTTATGGGGGAATCCTCAGCTCTTTGCATGTTTGGATCAGAGAAGCATGCTCTTGGCCACCTAGAAAGTATGGAAATGAGCCAGGCATGGTGGCTTATGCCTGTAATCCCAGCACTTTGGGAGGCCAAGGCAGGCGGATCACGAGGTCAAGAGTTTGAGACCAGCCTGGCCAATATGGTGAAACCTCGTCTCTACTAAAAATACAAAAATTAGCCAGGTGTGGTGTGGCATGCCTGAAGTCCCAGCTACTCAGGAGGCTGAGGCAGAAGAATCGCTTGAACCCAGAAGGTAGAGGTTGCAGTGAGCTGAGATCATGCCACTGCACTCCAGCCTGGGTGACAGAGTGAGACTCCTTCTCAAAAAAAAAAAAAAAAAAAAAGAAAGTATGGAAATGTCACCCCCACCCCCAGTTGAGAGATAAGACTCCCGTGGGTGATGGGCTAGTCACAGAATGGACTGGTTAGCTTTGGATTGCTTTGCAATGAAATGCATGGTAAAATCATTGCACTGTCTTGTTCCATAGCATTTCTCCTTTTAGGATCTGAGATCTGATCTAAAAATGAAACCCTTAATATTGGGGGAATCCATTTTACCTTCCAGGTGTGCCTGCTTATTAGGCCCTAGAAACTGCATGCTTTCCTCACCCTGTTCTTCGAAGGGCTCCACTCTAAAGCCAGTAATCCAATTAAGAAATGTAAAAATCCTACAACTACTGGTTCTTCTTCCATCTATCTGTCTGTGTAGTTATATATACTTTGTGTAGTTATATATATATACTGTGTAGTTATATATGTGTTGTGTGTGATGTTTATATAAAAGAGCTCTGATTAATCGGCTTGAAGAAAAATAAGCACTTAAATATTTTGAAAGAAAAAAACTGTAATGCCTTTTAGTTCACATGACTTTAGTAACCTTTGGGAAATAAAAACAATTTTAAAGATTATTGGTAAAATAAAGACATTTGGTCTAATTTAGGCAGGTCAGATATTAGGTTTGCTAAATGCTTCAAGGTTATAAACTGCTTCTTTGGCTTTTGAAAATTGTTCAACTTGAGTAAAGGAATAGGCTGGGTATGGTGGCTCATGCCTGTAATCTCAGCATTTTGGGAAGCCGAGGCAGGTGGATCACAAGGTCATGAGATAGAGACCAGTCTGGCCACATGGTGAAACCCCGTCTCTACTAAAAATTCAAAAATTAGCTGGGTGTGATGGCGGGCGCCTGTAATTCCAACTACTCAGGAGGCTGAGACAGGAGAATTGCTTGAACCTGGGAGGTGGAGGTTGCAGTGAGCCGAGATCATGCCACTGCACCCCAGCCTGGGTGACAGAGCAAGACTCTGTCTCAGGAGAAAAAAAAAAGAAAAAAGAGTAAAGGAATAAAAGAATGGCTATTCTGGCCGGGAACGGTGTCTCATGCCTGTAATCCCAGCACTTTGGGAGGCCAAGGCAGGTAGGTCACCTGAGGTCAGGAGTTTGAGACCAGCCTGACCAACATGGAGAAACCCCATCTCTACTAAAAATACAAAAATTAGCTGGGTGTGGTATCACATGCCTGTAATCCCAGCTACTCGGGAGGCTGAGGCAGGAGAATCACTTGAACCTGGAAGGTGGAGGTTGCGGTGAGCCAAGATTGCACCACTACACTCCAGCCTAGGCAACAGAGTGAGACTCTGTCTCAAAAAAAAAAAAAAAAAAGAATGACTATTCCATATGTAGAGCACCCCCAGGGCTGCTGGCTGTCAGCTTTTATGGTCATTTCCTAATTATATGCTGAAGAAGGGGTGGGTTATTCATGAGTTTTCCAGGAAAGGGGTGGACAATTCCTGGAACTGAGAGTTCGTCCCCCTTTTAGACCATATGGGGTAACTTTCTACGTTGCTATGACATTTATAAACTGTCATGGCACTGATGGGAGTGTCTTTTAGCATGCCAATACATTATAATTAGTGTATAATGAACAGTGAGGATGACCAGAGGTCACTCTCATTGCCATCTTGGTTTTGGTGGGTTTTGGCGGACTTCTTTATCGCAACCTGTTTATCAGCAAGGTCTTTGTGACATGTACCCTGTGTTGATCTCCTGTCTTTAATCTCATGGGAATGCTTTAATCTCATGGGAATGCAGCTCAGAAGGTTTCAGTCTTATTTTATCTAGCCCCCATTCAAGATGGAGTCACTCTGGTTCAAACATCTCTGCCATGGTGATAAAAGAAAAACTTCAGCTGAATTAAATTTAAAGGCGTTTAATTGAGCAATGAGCAAGTCATGAATTGGGCAGCCTTTAGGCATAGATACTCCAGCCCTGCTTTGTGGTGGAAGAAGATTTATGGACAAGAAAAGGAAAGTGAAGTACAGAAAACACAAATGAGGTTTAGAAGCAACTGGATTGCTTACATCTCAGTGTTTGCCTTATTTTAACACAGTTGGAACAGTTGGCTACATTTGATTGACCAAAACTCAGTGATTGGCACAGATATGGGCTACAGTCTGTTTACGTCTCCACTTGTTACAGTTCATGATGTACAGAACACCTTTAGGCCGAACTTAAAATATATAAGGAGGCAGCTTTAGGCTAAATTTGATTTAACAATTCCCCCCTTTTGGTCACTTTCTCAATTTTGAGAGATTGACCAAAACGTTAGTCACTGATGTCACTATCCCAGCATAAATATACTTATTTGGTCACGAAACCCACTGGGAAACAATAGAAGAGTGAGTTTTGCAAGGTGGGAACAAGGACTGAGTAGAGTACCTCCTTATGCTGGAATGTCCTTTTTACAGAAGAAAAATAAAACCTGGTTTGTTCTAGGACCTATGTGTTCCTTAAAGTCTTAGTATCACTATGTCACATTTAGCACAAGCGACTCCATTTTGGTTTGGTTTGGGGCCTAGAGCTCATTCCAAAACAATGGCCTCGCCTAATTTTGTTTTAAAAAATTCCCCCTTTTTGGTCACATTCTCACTTAGGTGAGAGTTCTCACTTAGGTGAGACCGTGACCAAAACTTAGGGCCTTAATGCCACTCTCAGTTCCCATTATTTTGGGTTTCTGGTCTCAGCGTGTCATTCATAGGTTATGGTGTCCTCATGGTTGCACATTTCTTTTTTTGAGACAGAGTCTACTCTGTCACCCAGGCTGGAGTGCAGTGGTGTGATCTTGGCTCACTGCAACCTCCACTTCCTGGGTTTAAGTGATTCTCGTGTCTCAGCCTCCTGAGTAGCTGGGTTTACAGGCAGGCATTGCCACACCCAGTTAATTTTTGTATTTTTTAGTAGAGACAGGGTTTCACTATGTTGGCCAGGCTGATCTCGAACTCCTGGCCTCGTGATCCACCTGCCTTGGCCTCTCAAAGTGCTGGGATTACAGGAGTGAGCCACAACACCCGGCATGGTTGCACATTTCTTTCATCTCTTGTCATTCCAACTGAAGAGAGCCCATTTGACATTCTAAAGATGGCTGTGTGCAAACACGTAAAACCTTTGAGAGAATACAGCACACCAAGGAGACTACTATTATGACTATTGTAAGGATAACACCAAATGTTTGGACTGTTCTCCTTATCCAGGGCCCCCACAAACCAAACCACCTAAAATTAAATAGATCAAAGAATGAGCTAGATGAAGAGTCTACTCGCTTAACTAAGCAGTCTTTTCACTAATCCCCTACAACTGAATCTCTATAATGCCCGATGTGAGGTATTTATCCTTAGGCCACAAGTGCCAGCCCCTGTACAGACACTTCTGTTTAGCCAGTAAGTAATCTAGAGCAATTCCATTATTTAGCATAACTTTCATAAGATAAAGTCTGTTGTGGAACCATAGACTTTATGGTAGAATCTGCTATAGAAACTATCATGGGGGATACATTTCTAATCATTGCCCCTTTTACTCCAAACCATAGAAAAACCACTTAACAAATGATGCCCTTCTAGGGGAGTGAAGGCCTCCTGGCAATGATTTATTTAACCCATGATGTGGGTTAAGAGGAGTGAGCCAATCTAACAAGCAGCCACAGCTGGAAGGTAAAAACAGATCCCCAAAATTAAGGGTCCCATTTTTATACTGGATCCTGGATCCCCAAAAAGAAGGGAAATGCTACTGGAGAAGACAGTGCAATGCTTCTACTGTGGATTTCATTGCAAGGCAACCCAAAGCTAATCAGCTCTTTTTGTGATCAGCCCATCCCCTATGGAAGTCTCATATCTAGCAGGGGTGGGGGTGGGGGGTGGAGATGTTTCCATGCCTCTAGGTGGTCAAGAGCATGCTTCTTTGATACAAGCGTGCAAAGAGCCAAGTATCCCTTGTAACTGCCATTAGCCGTCCCTTAGAATACATTTCCTACCTGGTTATTACACACCAAGGCTAAAAGCTCTCTCACAACGCAAAGTAATTTTGGACACCCCCTCCCCACCCCAAAGTCAAAAGTGTCAGGTAAAGTAATGTAAAACAGAACAGAGCCTTAGATTTTGAGAGGACTCTATCCTCCTTCAATTCCTGGGGTTACATGAGGAAAACAGAGGTTTTTCCTAGAATGGGGTCTGTGACACCTTCTCTGTTTTTCCCCAGGAGTCCCAGACTGTTAGTAATTATCTTAGGTTCTCTCATGTGGACATCAAGAATGGCCAGAAGACAAAATGGAGAAAAACAATTCAGTTGACTGAGAAGAAAAAAAAAAAAACCTTTACTTTTCCTTCAGAAAAATAAGAAGAGAAAAGAAAACAAACATAAAGGCTTTTAAAATATATGTACAGTTTGGATATTCACTTTTTATTAAGCTGATTTTAACCATATAACTCTTTTTTTTCTTAAAAAACTATTTAATTTTTCTTTTATTTGTTTGAGACAGAGTTTTGCTCTTGTCGCACAGGCTGGAGTGCAGTGGCACGATCTGGGCTCACTGCAAACTCCATCTCCCGGGTTGAAGTGATTCTCCTGCCTCAGCTTCCCAAGTAGCTGGGATTACAGGCACATGCCACCACAACTGGCTAATTTTGTTTTTTTTTTTGTTTTTTTTTTGAGATGGAGTCTTGCTCTGTCGTCCAGGCTGCAGTGCAGTGGCCGGATCTCAGCTCACTGCAAGCTCTGCCTCCCGGGTTTACGCCATTCTCCTGCCTCAGCCTCCCGAGTAGCTGGGACTACAGGTGCCTGCCACCACGCCCGGCTAGTTTTTTGTATTTTTTAGTAGAGACGGGGTTTCACCGTGTTAGCCAGGATGGTCTCCATCTCCTGACCTCATGATCCGCCTGTCTCGGCCTCCCAAAGTGCTGGGATTACAGGCTTGAGTCACCGCGCCCGGCCTAATTTTGTATTTTTATTAGAGATGGGGTGTCTCCATGTTGGTCAGGCTGGTCTCGAACTCCCAGCCTCAGGTGATCCACTCGTCTTGGCCTCTCAATGTGCTGGGATTACAGGCGTGAGCCACCGTGCCCAGCCTAAAATCTTTTATTAGCAGACTGTAGCCAGGACAGCCAATATTTCTGGCTTTTGAATTCTACCACAGGTAACCTCCCATGTGAAATTAATACATTTTAACTAAGGTCATAGCCATGGATGCATACAATGTCTTAAAGAGATGATAAGCAGTTTTTGTTTTTGTTTTACAATAATTGGAGTCTCCCCAAAGGTAGTTCAGCAAAAGTAAAAATAAAGACAGGAAATCAGAATCAGTCCATGGGGGAAAAGAATCAATAAATGACAAGAAGTTACACAAATAACAAACCAGAAAGGGCTCACTCCCTACGCCCCCTAAGCCAAGAATTGAACCTAGGCCACCATTGTCAAATGCCAAAGCCTTAGGACTGAGCTACCGCATTAAGTGTTTTCTATTGCTCTTCCCAGAAGGAAGATTTTGAGCTTGCAAAGTCTTTTAACTGCTCAAGATAATTTTTAGGGCTAACTATGACATGAATCCAAAAATTCCTGTCCTCCGGATGGCAGAATCCGAGATAAAGAATCCTCATATGGTCACAAGGTTAAGTTCAAGGACTTAAAACAACATAAGAGATCAGCTGCATCTGGTATTGGTTTCAGGGACTCACAGAAAAGTTTGTAAGTGACCAGCCTGCTGAACTGGCTTGGACAGTTGGCTTATACGGCTCCTAAGTCCACGTTCCATCCTGTGATGCCCCTCCATTATACAACAACACAGAAAAACAAACTCATAGCACTAAGTATACCAGATTTTCTATAGCCTAAAACTAGTCTCGTAAGTCTTTTTTTCTATTAATCAGACCTTTGCAGAGGAGACAAACAGTGATGTTTACCGTACACACACACACACACACACACACACACCACACAGAGAGGCCAGAAAAACTTGGCTAGTAAGAAGTTCTTACCCTTTTTTCTGGCATACCAAGTTTCCAGGTTCTCTTTCTCTGTAGCTTCCAGAAGAATGGAGCAGCCTTTGATCACTCTGCTTACGATGCTATAGCTGTGGGGGCCAAGCCTCACTACAAAATAAATAAATAAATAAAAATCATCCTTTTCTGTTTTATGGAACCATAGGCAAAGCTTCACAACTTTTTAAGATGCTGCCCAACGGGCTGCATGGGGAACCGAATTAACATTTTCCATCTCAGCTGAAGCAAAATACACATAACAAAACAGATACTACACCTCATTTGGCATCCGGTATCAACCTAGCAAGGCTCAAACTGTCTCTCTTTGGTCTCTATCATCTTTGATCCATTCAAGGTGAGGAGGGATGGCATCAATGAGTAGTCTCAGGGCAAGGCAAAGAGCAGACAGTTACCCCTTAAGAGTCAGGCCTGTTAAGCTTTCTTTTCAGAGCTCACTGACTGTGACCGTATGCAGAGGGGTCTCTGAGTTAGGCCTGCTGGACTTGCATCAGAAATTCCTTCAGAGATCCCCTCCACATATACAAACACACACACAAAGACAAGACAGACAGAAGGCCTTCCAAACCAAGATCCCTAACCAAGAATTCCAAGAGTATTCCTTCCAAACTATCCTCCTATTCTCTGTCTGAGAAATCTCCCCGAAATCCTACTGATTGAAGAGAAGTCCAGAACCAAGACTCTTCCTCCTAATTAGGGAGAGCCAACCAAGACCCCTGAAGAAGCTGAACCAATTGGGAGAAGGAAAGGGGTGTTGGCAGCGCCTAGAATACTCACCAAATCAGACACCCATGGCTATAGCTGCAGACACTCCACGACGGGGCTACAAACAGACACTGTGATAAGGTTACAGTTACAGGCACCCCATGGTGGAGCTACAGACAGATACCTCGCCATGGAGCTCTAGTTATGGGACATCTCCCCAGGACAATTTCTCTATTGCAAAGTGTACTCCATACACATTGGGCTAGTAGTGCCCTGCCAATAGAGACGAAGCCAGAGTCAGCCCCCAGTCCAAAACTAGGCGACTGTTTGGGCTGGCCTCTGGATCCATCACCAGAGGGGGTGTACAGAATCAGGGGCAGGTAGCACAAGGGCAACCTTGAATGAGCCCCCAAATTTTTAACTGCTCAACTGGTTCGCCATGCCCACTACCTACACAGAGCTGATTTATCAAGATAGGGGAATTGCAATAGAGAGAGTAACTCATGCAGAGCCAGCTGTGCAGGAGACAAGTTTTATTATCACTCAAATCAATTTCCCCTAGCACTCGGGGATCAGAGGTTTTGGGGTTTTTTTGTTCGTTTGTTTTGAGATGGAGTTTTTGCTCTTGTTGCCCAGACTGGAGTGCAATGGCATAATCTCAGCTCACTGCAACCTTCGCCTCCCAGGTTTAAGTGATTCTCCTACCTCAGCCTCCCAAGTAGCTGGGATTATAGGCATGCACCACCATACCTGGCTAATTTTGTATTTTTAGTAGAGACAGAGTTTTACCATGTTGGCCAGGCTGGTCTTGAACTCCTGACCTCAGGTGATCCACCCACCTCAGCCTCCCAAAGTGCTGGGATTACATTTGTGAGCCACTATGCCCCACCTTGGAGATCAGAGTGTTTAAGGATAATTTGGTGGGTTAAGAGAGGCCAGTATGTCAGGAGTGCTGATTGGTTGTGTTGGAGATAAAATCACAGAAAGGCAAAGCTGTCTTCTTGCACCAAGTCAGTTCCTGGGTGGGGGCCACAAGATCAGATGTACCAGTTTATCAGTCTGATCGTGCCAGCTGATGCATCAAGTGCAGTGTCTGCAAAATATCTCAAGCACTTATCTTAGGGTTTATAATAGTGACGTTATCCCCAGGAGCAATTTGGGGAGGGTCGGAATCTTGTAGCCTCCAGCTGCATGACTCCTACATTTCTAATCTTGTGGCTAATTTGTTAGTCCTACAAAGGCAGTCTAGTCTCCAGGCAAGAAGGAGGTTTATTTTGGGAAATAACTGTTATCTTCTTTGTTTTATTTTATTTATTTATTTATTTATTTATTTTTGAGACAGAGTCTTGCAGTGTCACCAGGCTGGAGTGCAGTGGTGTGATCTGGGCTCACTGAAACCTCCATCTCCCGGATTCAAGCGATTCTCCTGCCTCAGTCTCTTCAGTAGCTGGGATTACAAGCATGCACCACTATGCCCAGCTAATTTTTTTTGTAGTTTTAGCAGAGACGGGAGTTCTCCATATTGGTCAGGCTGGTCTCGAACTCCCGACCTCAGGTGATCTGCCTGCCTTGGCCTCTGAAAGTCCTGGGATTATAGGCGTGAGCCACTGCGCCCCGCCAGGTGAGTGAATTTTAAGAGCCCAGGGCTGGGAGGCCCGGGTCCTAGTCCCAGCTCTGCTCTGGCTTTCTGGATGGCTTTGGACAAGCCAGTGCAACTTCTCGAACCTGTTGCCTCTCATATAATAGGGACCTCCGCCACTTCTTGAAAACTTACTACAAGCCAAGGATTGTGATCAGGGGTTTCTATACATCATCTCACAGTTCTATTTCATTTTTTTTGCTTCAGAAAGAAAGAAAACGCTCAGGAAGACTGAGTAACGTAAATATGAGCAGGAGCTGGTGAGTGGCATAAGCTGGACTCGATCCAGCGCCGTGATTCTAACTCTAGCAACCCTGGTTTTTCCATTACACCATAGGACGCGGTCTCCTCATTCCCCTGAGAGCTGGACATAGACTATGCCCTGCGCAGGCAGCCGTCCGCCTCCTGCAGGGAATGCTTGCTCCTGGGTGTACACACGGAACCCGCGACGGCCCGAGACCACGCTCTGGGGCAACCAGCCTCAAGCCTAGCACAGGAGAGGGGCGCGGAGCTTCCTCGCCCAGCTCCACCGCCCTTTCCGCGAGAGGCCCCGCCCCCCGCCCTGATTGGCTAGCGGGAGCGAGGCGGGGCCTAGGGGATTGGCTGCGCGGCGGCCGCGGGCTGACGTGGCGGGCAGGCGTGTGGGTCTTGTAGCGCTGCTCACAGAACAAAGTAGAGGCGGCGGCGGCGGCGGCGGCGGCCCAACCCAGACTGACAGTGAGGCGCCGGACCCCGAGCCGCCGCAATGCCGCTGGAGCTGGAGCTGTGTCCGGGGCGCTGGGTGGGCGGGCAACACCCGTGCTTCATTATTGCCGAGATCGGCCAGAACCACCAGGGCGACCTGGACGTGGCCAAGCGCATGATCCGCACGGCCAAGGTGAGGCGGGAGCTCCCGGGACCCGGGATCCGGGCGCCGGGCGGGGCGGGGCGGGGCCGCGGGGAGACAGGGCCACACGGCTTCCCCAGCTGGGTACCCTGGTCCGGCCTCCTCCCGCCTGCCAGTTCCGTTTTCGGAATCCTTCGGATCCCTCTTCCTCACCCCGTCCGCCACCCTCCTGACCTTTCTGCATTACAGCAGCTGCCTCCTAACCCCACCTTTTTCCTCCCCGTTCTGGTGCCAGAATAATCTTTCTAAAACTCAGACTTGATCAGACCATTACCCCTGCCTGGCACCTTCTGAGGCTCCCTCCTGCCCGCTGGTAGAGTGGAAACCATTTAACTTAGCCTTCAAGATTTTAATTACTGGGCCCCTTCCAGCCCGTCGTAATTCTTCTCTGACATTCTTCAGCGGCACAGAGTTACTTTCAGGAATGACAGTTACTGGAAGTTGCTGTGGTCTCTTCTCACCCGCCATTCCCTGTATGTGGAATATGAAGTGGTTAAAAGCCGGGGCTATGAGTTCAAATCTCGACTCCACCACTACTAGCTGTGTGAACGTGGGCTGGTTATTTAGCCTCCGTGAACCGTTTCCCCATTTGAAAGCGGGGCTTGATAATAACAGTTCTTTCCGCATGGAGTTGTTATGGGGATCAAATGAGATTCTGAGAGCTCTGAGCCCAGCACTTGGCACATAGGAGTCGGTAAATGCGAGCTATTAGTGATACGATGTTTATAGCTTTCCGTGCTCCCTCTTCTCTTGGGACTGCCATATTCTTCATTACGACCCCAGCCCCTAGCATAAGGCCTGGCCTGCACTATGATTCTTTGGTTTAGAGGTAGCTCACCCCGTCTTTCCTTTCCCTTCATCAATGCTGCTCAACTGATTTTGTATCATTTATGACAGGTTCTTTAAATGTTTATTTGTCTGTCTTAGAGATAGGGTCTTGCTCTGTCACTCAGGTTTTCTCTTATTGTTCTTTCTTTCTTTCTTTTTTGAGACAGGGTCTCTCTGTATCACCCAGACTGGAGTGCAGTAGCATGATCCCGGCTCACTGCAACCTCTGCCTCCCAGGTTTAAGTGATTCTCCCACCTCAGCCTCCCGAGTAGCTGGGACCCACAGGCGTGAACCACCATGCCGGCCTAATTTTGTTGTAGAGATGGGGTTTGGCCCTGTTGCCCAGGCTGGTCTTGAACTCCTGAGCTCAAGCGATCTGCCCGCCTTGGCCTCCCAAAGTGCTGGGATTACAGGTGTGAGCCACCACCCTCGGCCCTTACTGTTCCTTCGGGACTGATTTTATGGAAACCTAACCACTGAATCATAAAAATACTTTACAAAAGTAACATTGCTAACATTTGAGTGCTTACTCTACCAGATACTAAGCTAAATGCTGTACATGCACCATCTCATTTAATTTTTACAACAACCCAATGCCATGATGCTGCCGATTTCATTTTAAAGGCTAAGAGAAAATAAGTGACTTAGGCAAGGGCACACAGCTAGTATAATAAATACAGTAAGGGGTTTTTCAGTTTTTGCTCCTAAGCCACAGGGCTCCAGCCTTTCTTATGCAACATTGTTTTCTAGAGGGAAATTCCCACTCTTAATTTGAAGGAGCAGCCTGTTTTTCCTCTTGGAATGCTAAAGTTGTAAAAATATCTGGAGATACTGAAAAATATCTGGAGATATTGAAGCCATAGAAACAAAGCTATACCGACCAGGTGCAGTGGCTGATTCCTGTAATCCCATGACTTTGGGAGGCTGAGGAAGGCAGATTGCTTGAGCTCAGGAGTTCGAGACCAGCCTGGGCCACATGGCAAGACCTTGTCTCTAATTCCATTGAGCTGGAATCTAGGTGGCTGCAGCCTTTAGGAAAGGGATCTGGTCAGCTTTGCTAGAGACACTGCAACTTTAGGCAGGTTAGTCTGGGCCTTGGAATCTTTATCTAGACAATGAAAGCTCTGTTGCCCAAGGTCACTTTCAGTTCTAATGTTCTTCGAACTTTCCAGCATGAAGTCCTGACCTTACCATCTTCTGATTTGTCCAAGAGCAAGAATAGTGATCTCAGCACTGACATTTCTGGACCCAAGAAGTTTTTAATAGCATGAATACCTCTGTGTCTACGGAAATGGCAGTGAGATGGGACTTTAGTGGGTTTTAATTATTCTTTTTCTTGAGTAGGTTGTTTTTGTTTGAGACAGAGTCTCACTCTGTTGTTCAGGCTGGAGTGCAGTGGCACCATCATAGCTCATTGCTGCTTCAACTTCTGGGGATCAAGCGATCCTCCCATCTCAGCCTCCTGAGTAGCTGGGACTACAGGCATATACCATCACGCCTGGCTAATTTTTACATTTTTTGTAGAGACAGGGTCTTACTACGTTGCCCAGGCTGGTCTTAAACTCCTGGGTTCAAGCAATCTTCCCACCTTGGCCTCTCATAAAGTGTTTGGATTACAGGCATGGGCCACTGTGCCTGACCTCTTGAGTGTTTTGTGTTTTTTTTTTTTGAGACGGAGTCTTGCTCTGTCGCCCAGGCTGGAGTGCAGTGGCTGGATCTCAGCTCACTGCAAGCTCCGCCTCCTGGGTTTACGCCATTCTCCTGCCTCAGCCTCCCGAGTAGCTGGGACTACAGGCACCCGTCACCTCGCCCGGCTAGTTTTTTGTATCTTTTTAGTAGAGACGGTGTTTCGCTGTGTTAGCCAGGATGGTCTCGATCTCCAGACCTCGTGATCCACCCGTCTCGGCCTCCCAAAGTGCTGGGATTACAGGCTGGAGCCACTGCGGCCGGCCATGTGTTTTTGTTTTTTTGTTTTTTTGTTTTTTTTTAATAGCTTTTATAGTCAAACAATCCAGCTTTTACATTATTGTCTCTGCTCAGTAGAAGTCACCTAGGGGCTGGGGCATTTTTGTTTTGTTTTTCTGCTTTTCGACATATAACCTGTTCAAAGAAAATGTCATGGAGAAAAGTGCCAGTGCAAAGCAGCTAAAAGCAGAGTTGCTATTGTTGAAATCAGAGAAAGAGGCACAGGGCACTGTCCCTGGATTTTCTTGTCCCTAAGAGGGCCTCATTAGAACAGTTTCGTCCTGGAGGTAGCCCAAACTGCTTTTATATAGATGTAGAAACTGAGTCCAGAGCTGGGAAGTGACTTATCTAAGAGTTAGGGTCAAAGTTAAAACAGAATCGCCGGGCGCGGTGGCTCATGCCTGTAATCCCAGCACTTTGGGAGGCTGAGGCGGGTGGATCACCTGAGGTCGGGAGTTCGAGACCAGTTTGGCTAATGTGGTGAAACCCTGTCTCTACTAAAAATACAAAATTAACCGGGCATGATGGTTCATGCCTGTAATCCCCAGCTTCTCGGGAGGCTGAGGCAGTAGAATCGCTTGAACCTGGGAGGCAGAAGTTGTGGTGAGCCGAGATCACGCCATTGCACTCCAGTCTGGGCAACAAGAGCGAAAACTCCGTCAAAAAAAAAAAAAATTAAGCCAGAATCTTTCTTTACTAAATTCTCGTCCAGTGCTGATTTTACTATTCTTTGCTGAGTTATATAACTTTAAATCTTCCTTAATTTTTTGATCCAGTATTTTTAATATTTACAATGCAAAACAAAGGAAAAAAACCCCATTTTTTTTCTTTTGGCATGTTAAGAGAAAAAAATGGGGGGGGGTCTCCCATCTCCAAACAACCTTTTCTTCCTTTCAGACTTTCTTGCCTTTTCTGTTCCTCTTCCTTGGAGGTCCTTAAAGTCTCTGTCAGTCTATGTTGTTTTTAAAGATGGTGATGTAGGCTGGGTGTGGTGGCTCACATCTGTAATCCCAGCACTTTGGGAGGCCAAGGCGGGTGGATCACCTGAGGTCAGGAGTTCAAGACCAGCCTGGCCAACGTGGCAAAACGCTGTCTCTACTAAAAACAACAAAAATTAGCCAGGCATCATGGTGGGCACCTGTAATCCTAGCTACTTGGGAGACTGAGGCAGGAGAATGGTTTGAACTCGGGAGGCATTGGTTGTAGTGAGCGGAGATCACGCCTTCTGCACTCCAGCCTGGGTGAAAGAGAGAAACGCTGTCTCTAAATAAATAAATAAATAAAGATGGTGATGTCATAGCGGTTGCCCCAGAATTTTTTTCTTTTTTTGAGAATCTGCGACAGTCACTGAAAGGTGTCCTAATGTGTGTTGTAGGAGTGTGGGGCTGATTGTGCCAAGTTCCAGAAGAGTGAGCTAGAATTCAAGTTTAATCGGAAAGCCTTGGAGAGGCCATACACCTCAAAGCATTCCTGGGGGAAGACGTACGGGGAGCACAAACGACATCTGGAGTTCAACCATGACCAGTACAGGGAGCTGCAGAGGTACGCTGAGGAGGTTGGGATCTTCTTCACTGCCTCTGGCATGGATGAGGTGAGTCCTCTGCTACTCTGTCATTTGTCACTTTAGCAGATCAAGGGTCAGCAGGCAGCCTGGTGACTTCCGGCTTAGGGCCAGCTCCAGCCCTTGCTCATCTTTTCTGTTCCCAACTACTGGAGAGGCTAGCAGGCGCCAAAGCCCAGTGAGAATCTGTGGGAAAGATGCCATTGTTTTAAAAACAAGCTGTCTCTGGCCAGGCGTAGTGACTCATGCCTGTAATCCCAGCACTTTGGGAGACCGAGGGGGATGGCTCACCTGAGGTCAGGAGTTTGAGACCAGCCTGGCCAACATGGTAAAACCTCGTCTCTACTAAAAATACAAAAATTAGCTGGGCATGGTGGTGCGTGCCTCCCAGTTACTTGGGAGGCTGAGGCAGAAGAATCACTTGAACCTGGGAGGTGAAGGTTGCAGTGAGCCGAGATTATGCCACTGCGCTCCAACCTGGGCAACAGAGCAAGACTCCATTTCAAATTAAAAAAAAACAAAAACGCCAGGCGTGGTGTCTCACACCTGTAATCCCAGCACTTTGGGAGGCCGAGCTGGGCAGATCACGAGGTCAAGAGATCGAGACCATCCTGGCCAACATGGTGAAACCCTTTCTCTACTAAAATACAAAAAATTAGCAGGGTGTGGTGGCGCGCATCTGTAGTCCCAGCTACTTGAGAGGCTGAGGCAGGAGAATCGCTTGAACCTGGGAGGTGAAGGTTTCAGTGAGCCGAGATCACACCACTGCACTCCAGCCTGGTGATAGAGCAAGACTCTGTCTCTAAATAAATAAATAAATAAATAAATAATAACAACAATAGCAAGTTGTCTCTGGAAGTAGGGGTCAGCCACACTGGAATCCCAGAGTCCCTCCAAGCTGTAGGGACACCCCCACTGGGCCAGGTTTCTCCAAGTAGAAAATGGTCTGGAAACCAGGGGCTGGGTGCGGTGGCTCACACCTATAATCCCAGAGCTTTGGGAGGCTGAGCTGGAAGGATTGCTTGAGGCCAGGAGCTCAAGACCAGTGTGGGGAACATAGGGAGACCCTATCTCTACAAAAAATACAAAAATTAGCCAGGCGTGGTGGCCATACTCCTGTAGTCTGGGAGGCTGAGTATTGCTTGATCCCATGTATTTGAGACTGCAGTAAGCCACGACTGGACCACTGCACGCCAACCTGGGTGATAGAGCAAGATCCTGTCTCTTAAAAAAAAAAAAAAATAGAGCAAAGAAACCACAATTCTGGAGTCTGCCCCTTGCTTACTAGCATTGACTGACTTGAGAGGGGGGACACTGGCACTGTCCAGAAGGGAATGGCTTATAGGATGGTCACTGGTGGTTTTTGGCTTGGCCAAAACCAAGCTGGTGCCAGGTCTCGGGTCCCATCTGCTCTGTGACCTGCCTCCTTAGAATTCCTGCATGTGTTCTTTTAAATGTAAAAAAATTTTAGTTGTAAAAATAATATTACAGAAAGTTTCGAAAACAAGAAAAAGGGGAAAAAACTGATCCATAATCCCTCTATAGCAGTTCTTTTTACATATTTCCTCCTGAAGCCTTTTTATATGCTTGTTTTGTTGGCTGCTGGTACTATGTAGTGAACATTGAGTTCTGTGCTTGCTTGTTTCAGTTAACATTATAGCACGAACTTTTACCCCACCTTATGCTTAAATATTTTAATAGCAACGTAATACTTCTTTTGGAGCATGTACTATACTGTACCTAATCATTCCTCTACTTTTGGACATAGAAGTTTTTTCAGTTTTTTTTTTTTGAGACAGAGTCTCAGAAAAACTGGGGGAAGAGTATATAGGATTTCTCTGTGTTCTTTCTTACAGCTGCACGTGAATCTACCATTATCTCAAAATCAAAGTTTAAATCAAAGTTTAAAATTAAAAAAAGAAAAGTTTCCTCAGTTTAATTTAATTTAATTTTTTTTGAGATGGAGTCTCGCTCTGTCACCCAGACTGGAGTGCAGTGGCATGATCGCGGCTCACTGTGACCTCCGCTTCCCAGGTTGCAGTGATTCTCCTGTCTCAACCTCCTGAGTAGGTATGCACCAACACACCTGGCTAATTTTTTTTGGTATTTTTAGTGGAGATGGCGTTTCACCATGTTAGCCAGGCTGATCTCAAACTCCTGACCTCAGGCAATCCACCCATCCCAGCCTCCCAAAGTGCTGGGATTACAGGTGTGAGCCACTGTGCCCTGCCCAGTTTTATGTTTTGTTGTTGTTTGTTTGTTTTGAGACAGGGTCTCACTCTGTCTCCCAGGCTGGAGTGGAGTGGCACGATCTCAGCTCACTGCAACCTCCGCCTCCCAGGTTCAAATGATTCTCATGGCTCCGCCTCCCGAGTAGCTGGGATTATAGGCACCTGCTACCACACTCAGCTAATTTTTGTATTTTTAGTAGAGATGGGGTTTCACCATGTTGGCCAGGCTGGTCTCAAACTTTTGAGCTCAGGTTATCCGCCCGCCTCAGCCTTCCAAAGTGCTGGGAGGCAGCAGATCTGATGCCTAGAGCAGTGTGCTTTCCACAGTCCCGCAGCTGCTGCTGCCTGACTGGCAGCCCAGGCTTCCCAGAGCGTCGATTCCCACTGTGAATGCCTGAAAGCTCAGCAGAGTCTCTGCATGCACCACGCTGGGTACCGGTTCAAGACTGAAGTTGGCTGGAGAGTCTCTGGGCCCAGGAGCTGCCTTGGGAGTAAGAGGATAGATGTTTTTTTTTTTTTTTAAACCTAGATAAAAACCTTACTTAGATATATTGCTGATCTTCCATTAATTATTGCCTTGCAGCTTGGGGCAGGGGCCTCACTCTGCATCCAGTTTCAAATCTGAGACCTGGGTTTGCGCAAATTCAGTTTGAACTGGTGACATAGCAGTCTCCATTCAGAAAGGAATAGGTCTTCTATTGTCTATCAACAACAGAACCAAAGGGACATTGTTGTATTAATTCTTCTGGGCGTACTCACGGCCTGGGGAGAGTTTCTGAGATTGTATGTGGCGTCCTCTAAAGAAACAGGATTGTTTTTCAACAGACTAATCACAATGTTTAGCTTCTGGTTAAATATTATTATTCTTTTAAAGTATTGGTCACTCCTGGTGCTTTTTTTTTTTTTTTTTTGAGACGGAGTTTCATTCTTGTTGCCCAGGCTGGAGTGCAATGGTGCAATCACGTCTCAATGGTGCAACCTCTGCCTCCTGGGTTCAAGCAATTCTGCTTCAGCCTCCTAAGTAGATGGGATTACAGGTGCTCACCACCATGCCCCGCTAATTTTTTTTTTTTTTTTTTTTTTTTTGTATTTTTAGTAGAGAGGGGGTTTCACCATGTTGGCCAGGCTGATCTTGAACTCCTGACCTCAGGTGATCCACCCTCCTTGGCCTCCCAAAGTGTTAGGATTACAGGTGTCAGCCACCGCATCCAGCTGCCTTTTTTTTTTTTTTCTTTCCCCCTGGAGACAGGGTGATACAGTTTGGCTGTGTCTCCACTGAAATCTCAACTTGAATTGTATCTCCCAGAATTCCCACGTGTTGTGGGAGGGACTCAAAGGGAGGTAATTGAATCATGGGGTCTGGTCTTTCCCATGCTATTCTTGTGATAGTGAATAAGTCTCATGAGATCTGATGGGCTTATCAGGGGTTTCTGCTTTTGCTTCTTTCTCATTTTCTCTTGCTGCTGCCATGTAAGAAGTACCTTTTGCCTCCCACCATGATTCTGAGACCTCCCCAACCATGTGAAACTGTTAAGTCCAATTACAGCATACAGCCTTCCCCAGAGTAATCACTTTGAGAAGCACTTTCATTTGGAGGACTAAGTCCTAACCTGTTTGTTAAAAATAATTAGGCTTAGTAGTTTTGTCATCCCTCCTCCTCCTTAGTTGCTTCCCCAGGACACAGTTTTCCTGAAACTTGACCTTACCTAGTGTTGAATCCATAGTAGGGAGAAATGTTATGTGGGCATTTCATTGCACTGACAATTAAAAACAATAATAACCAATCAGAGTAATGAGAAGTATATGAAGGCAGTTTCCAAAGTGTGGTTCGGGAACCCCTGGGGGATTCATGAGCCCTTTCAGGAGGTCCACAAAGGCAAAACTATTTCCATAATGATACTCAAATGTTATTTGTCCTTTCCATTGTCATTCTCACAAGTATATAGTGGAGTTTTCCAGAGGCTAGGTGATGTGTGATGACATCATTCCTTTGGCAGCGGCTCACCTAATGAAAGGTGTGTTGCGTGTTTTTTTTTAAAGAACAGTTTTATTGACACACCATCCAATTCACCCAGTCGAGAATACAATTCAGTGGTGTTTAGTAATATTTACAGAGTTGTGCAACCATTAACACAATTACCATTAGAACATTTTTTATGACCCCCAAAAGAAAAGCTACCCATTAGCAGCACTCCTCAGCTGCCCCAATTCTCCCAGGCCTAGGCAATGACTTATTGGGTTTTTTTTTTTTTTGAGACAGAGTCTCGCTCTGTTGCCTAAGCTGGAGTGCAGTGGCGAGATCTCGGCTCACTGCAATCTCCACCTCTCAGGTTCAAGCAATTCTCCTGGCTCAGCCTCCCAAGTAGCTGGGATTACAGGCATGCACCACCCTGCCCAGCTAATTTTTGTATTTTTAGTAGAGACAGGGTTTCACCATGTTGGCCAGGCTGGTCTTGAACTCCTGACCTCATGTGATCCACTTGCCTTGGCCTCCAAAAGTGCTGGGATTATAGGTGTGAGACACTGTGTCCGGCCTCAAATTTTTATCTCTATAAATTTGCCTATTCTGGATATTGCATATAAATAGAATCATACACTATATGAGTCTGACTCATATAACATTTCATATAACTTTCATAACATTGTGTTTTCATTATGTTGTAGCATATATCAGTACTTTTTTTTTTTGCTAGCTCATAATTCAATTTTATGGCTATACCACAGTTTATTTACCCTTTTGTCAGTTGGTGGACACTTGGGTTGTTTCTACTCTGGCTATTATCTTTGGCTATTAAGAATAATGCTGCTAGCCGGGCGCGGTGGCTCACGCCTGTAATCCCAGCACTTTGGGAGGCCGAGGCGGGCGGATCACGAGGTCAGGAGATCAAGACCATCCTGGCTAACACGGTGAAACCCCGTCTCTACTAAAAATACAAAAAATTAGCTGGGCGTGGTGGTGCGTGCCTGTAGTCCCAGCTACTCGGAGGCTGAGGCAGGAGAATGGCATGAACCCAGGAGGCGGAGCTTGCAGTGAGCCGAGAGGGTGCCACTGCACTCCAGCCTGGGCGACAAAGCGAGACTCCGTCTCAAAAAAAAAAAAAAAAGAATAATGCTGCTATGAGCTTTTATGTACAGGTTTTATATGGACATGTTTTCATTTCTCTTCATTCTCATACATATGAGTGGAATTGCTGGGTTACCTGGTAACTCTATGTTTAACTTTTTTGAGGAACTGCCAGACTGCCAAAGCGGCTGCTCCATTCCCATCAGCAGGGTTTGATGGTGCCAGTTGCTTCACATCCTTATCATTTGTTATTACCTCCTGATTCTAGCCATCTCATTGTGGTTGTGATTTGCATTTCTCTGATGCATCTTTTCATATGCCTGTTGGTCATCTGCGTATCTTCTTTGGAAGAATGTTTATTCAGATCCTTTGTCAGTTTTAAAAATTGGATTATTTTTCTTTATATATTCTTTTGAAATTTATTTTTTCGTGTATATCCTTCCAATGAATTGTCTTTATATATTTTAAGTACAAGTCCTCAAGTCCTTTATCAGATAAATGATTGTAAAAACCTTTAGTCTTCGGGTTGTCTTTTCCACTTTATTTTCTTTCTTTCCTTTTTTTTTTTTTTTTTGAGACAGGGTCTTGCTCTGTTGCCCAGGCTGGAGTGCAGAGTGGTGCAATATCGGCTTACTGCAACCCTGGCCTCCTGGGCGCAAGCAATCTTCCCACCTCAGCCTCCTAAGTAGCCAGGACTACAGGCAATGTGACTCCAGACTCAGCTAATTTTTGTATTTTTGGTAGAGACAAGGTCTCAGTATGTTACCCAGGTTGGTCTCAAATTCCTGAGCTCAAGCGAACAGCCTACCTTGGCCTCCCAAAGTGCTGGGATTACAGGCATGAGCCACCATGCCTGGCCCTTTTTCACTTTCTCAATAGTGTCCTCTGAATTACAAATATCTTTAATTTTGATGATGTCCAAATTATCTATTTTCTCTTCTGTGTTTTTTATGTGGTTTAAAAATTTCTCATTTATTTTTATTTTTGAGAGGGTAACACTATGTCACCCAGACTAGAGTGCAGTGGTGTAATCTCAGCTCACTGCAACCTCCAACTCCCAGGTTCAAGCGATTCTCGTGCCTCAGCCTCCCAAGTAGCTGGGATTACAGGTGCACAACACCATGCCCAGCTAATTTTTTTTTTTTTTTTTTTAATCTTTTGGTAGAGACGGAGTTTTACCTTGTTGGCCAGGCTGGTCTTGAACTCCTGACCTCAAGTGATCTGCCTGCTTTGGCCTCCCAAATGCTAGGATTACAGGTATCAGCCACCTTGCCCAGCCAATTTTAGCTTTTTTTTCCCTTTATTTCTCAGTTTTAAACCACAATGTGATATCACTGCACAGCTGTCAGTATGGTTAAAGTAAAAAGTGGTTGACTGGATGCAGTGGCTCACTCCTGAAATCCCAGTACTTTGGGAAGCTGAGTTAGGAGGATCGCTTGAGGCCAGGAGTTCAAGACCAGCCTGGGCAACAATAGCAAGACCCCATCTGTTAAATAAATAAATAAATAAAAGCCAGGCATTGTGGTGTGTGCCTGTAGCCTCAGCTACTTGGGAGGCTGAGGCAGGGAGGCAGGAGGCTTCCTTGAACCCAGGAGCTTGAGGCTGTGGTGAGCCATGATTGCACCACTGAACTCCAGACTCCAGCCTTGGCAACAGAGTGAGATCCTGTGTTTTAAAAAAAAAAAAAAGTGGTAACACCACATGGTGTCAAGGATACAAAGAAAATAGGTCATTCATATATTGCTGGTGGGAATGTAGCATGATCCAGTCATTCTAGAAAACAGTATGGCAGTTTCATTCCTTCTTTTTTAAACAGCTTTATTGGGACATAATTCATATACTGTACAATTCAGCCACTTAAAGTAGACTGGGAGTTTCTTATAAAGCTAGATAATGTGTTTATCATATGATCCACCAGTTGTCATTTGGTAATTTATCCCCAAAGAAATGAAAACTTAACATTCATACAAAAACCTGTATGTGAGTGTCATTACAACTTTCATTCTTAGTAGCTCAAAACTAGAACAAGCAAAATGTTCTTCAGCGGGTGAATGGTGAAACAAACTGTAGTACATGCGTAGCATAGAATATTACTCAGCAATCAAAAGGAATGAACTATTTTTTCTTTTTCTTTTTTTTTTTGAGACGGAGTCTCACTGTATCGCCCAGGCTGGAGTGCAGTGGCACAATCTCGGCTCACTGCAACCTCCGCTACCCAGGTTCAAGCAATTGTCCTTCCTCAGCCTCCTGAGTAGCAGGGATTACAGGCACACGCCACTGCGCCCAGCTAATTTTTGTATTTTTTGTAGAGATGGGGTTTCATCATCTTGGCCAGGTTGGTCTCAAACTCCTGACCTCATGATCTACCCACATCGGCCTCCCAAAGTGCTGGGATTACAGGCGTGAGCCACCACGCCCAGCCAGGAATGAACTATTATTGATGCATGCAGCAGCCTGGGTGTATCTCCTACAAGGATATGATGCTGAGTGAGAAAGCAGCATACACAGAAGGGTGCATACTGTACGATTCTGCTTCCATGACATTCTGGAAATAAAAGAATTATGAGAATGGAGAACAGATGAGTGGTTGCCAAATGTTAGTAAGGGGAAGGGGATGTGGTTATAAAGGGGTGACGTGAAGGATCCTTGTAGCAGTGGCATCATGGTACCTTCTGTATGGTGACCGTGGCAGTGGTCACATGAATCTGTGCATGGGGTAAAATTGCATAGAATTAAGTATAGGCATACAGAAATGTACATGTAGAAATGGTGAAATCTGAATAAGATTGGTGGACTTTGTCAACGTCATTCACCCAGTCATGATATTGTACTATAGTTTTACAAGACATTACCATTGGGGGAAGAGTATATAGGATCTCTCTGTATTCTTTCTTACAGCTGCAAGTGAATCTACCATTATCTCAAAATTCAAGGTTTAAAATTAAGAAAAGATTCCTCAATTTTATTTTATTTTATTTTATTTTTTGAGACGGAGTCTCACTGTCACCCAGGCTGGAGTGTAGTGGCACAATTGTGGCTCACTGTAACCTTCGTCTCCCAGGTTCAAGCAGTTCTCCTGCTTCAGCCTCCCAAGTTACTGGGACTTCAGGCATGTGCCACCATGCCCAGCTAATTTTTGCATTTTTAGTAGAGACAGGGTTTCACCATATTGACCAGGCTGGTCTTGAACTCCTGACCTCAGGTGATCTGCCCGCCTCGGCCTCCCAAAGTGCTGGGATTGCAGGTGTGAGCCACCATGCCCAGCTTTAATTTAAAAAAAAATTTTTTTTTTTTGAGACAGAGTTTCGCTCTGTCGCCCAGGCTGGAGTGCAGCGGCCGGATCTCAGCTCACTGCAAGCTCCGCCTCCCAGGTTTACACCATTCTCCCGCCTCAGCCTCCCGAGTAGCTGGGACTACAGGCGCCGCCACCTCGCCTGGCTAGTTTTTCGTATTTTTTAGTAGAGACGAGGTTTCACCGGGTTAGCCAGGATGGTCTCGATCTCCTGACCTCGTGATCCACCCGTCTCGGCCTCCCAAAGTGCTGGGATTACAGGCTTGAGCCTCCGTGCCCAGACCAAAATTTTTATTTTATTTTTCACTCCGTTGGCCAGGCTGGAGCACAATGGCGTGATCTTGGCTCACTGCAAGTTCTGCCTCCTGGGTTTAAGAGATTCTTGTGCCTCAGCCTCCTGAGTAGCTGGGATTATAGGTGCCCGCCACCACACCCGACTAATTTTTGTATTTTTAGCAGAGATGGGGTTTTACCATTTGGTCAGGCTGGTCTCAAACTCTCGACCTCAGGTGATCCGCCCACCTTGTCCTCCCAAAGTGCTGGGGTTACAAGCATGAGCCACAATTTTAATTTTTTTAATTTTAATTTTTAATTCAGTAAATATGAATAAATAAACCCACATCAAAAAGAAAAAAAAGATCTGTAGACTCTTTAGTAACTTTTTTTTCTTTTTTTTTTTGAGACAGGGTCTTGCTCTGTTGCCCAGGCTGGAGAGTAGTGACACAGTCATAACTCATGGCTCACTGCAGCCTAGACGGCCCAGGCTCAAGCGATCCTCCAGTCTCCTTAGTAGCTGGGACTACAGGTTCACACTACCACGACCAGCTGATTTCTAAATTTTTTGTAGAGACAGGGTCTCCCTGTGTTGCCCAGGCTGGTCTTAAAACTCCGGGCCTCAAACAGTCTCCCACCTAGGCCTCCCAAAGTGCTAGGATTACAGGTGTAAGCCACTGCATCTGGCCTTCTCAGTAATTTTTAAGAATCTAAAGATGAAAACATTTGGGATCCCATGCTGAATGCTGTTTACACATACCCCAGGTACATGGTGTGTACCCTGGCTCTATGATGATGGCATGGCTATATGGTACACACCTCAGCTGTATGGTACATACCCCTGACTGTATGATGCACACCCCAGCTCTATGGTACACATCTCTGCTATGTGGCCCATATGTGGGCTATATGGCCCTGTGGCCAAGTGAATGGACTCTAGGGTCAGATTTTTAAGTTTGAATATGGCTCTGCCTATCATTCCTGGTATATCCATGCGGAGGTTATTTAACTCTTTGTGCCTGTCTTCTTCAGTTGTAAAGTGGGCTTCGTAGCAGAACCCATCTGGGAGGGAAACTGAAGATGAAATGTGATGGTTATTCTAAAGCACAGTATACAATCAGTATTCAGTGAGTGTGTTATAATTAAGGAAAGCAACCTGGGCTAAGGGCTGGGACATCTGGGTACCTGGAGGCTGGGACATCTGGGTGCTTGCCCTGACTTTGCCCTTAACTCCCAGTGTGACCTCGGTGAACCCCTTCCCTGCCTGGGCCTCCATTTCCTTTTCTGTGTGTGACCCAGCTGCCATCCAGCGACTCTCCCTCTTCTGATGTCCTGAGTCCGCACAGAACCAGGGAAGATGTCATCAAGGTGACTGGCACCTGAAATGGGGACTTTTTGGCTTCTGTCCATGTTTCCTGGAAACGCAAGCTCCCTGAGCTCTTGGATCCAACCTAGGAGAAAGGTGCCTCCTTGCCCCGTGAGGCTGCCAAGGCGAAGTCGCTTCTTTAGGCTGTGCCCTGCAGGTGGCATTGGTTGAGAACCCGGAGTGGTTGGGTGATAGGGAGGAGTCAGTCTGGTGTTTGTAGCGGGGCTTCCCTCTTTCTTGGTTTTCCTTCCCTCTGCTCCCCAGGCAGCCCATTTGCTTGGTGTCTGGTTTGTGTGTTTTAGAGCCAGGCTCTCTGAGCTCAGCTCCTGGTGCTCACACTCTGTGTGGCTTGGGCTCCTCATGTAACCTTGGAGCCGCAGTGGCCGCCCGTCTGTAAAAACAGGATTGTTAAGATGTTCCTGGGGGTATCTGGAGGATTCAGGGAGCTCAGCCCATGGGGTGTCAGCACAGGGCCAGGTCTGCACTCACCCAGCGATGGCTGTTCTGTTGCGCAGAACCCTTTGGAGTTTTTCTGCTTCAGCCTATTTGCAGGTAGGTTTCTCTGGACGAGGAATGCCATTTGTCCCCAGCTAGTCCCCTGCCTGACCTAGGGCACAGGCAGTGAGGGGAAAGTGCATTTTTTTTTTTTTTTGAGATGGAGTCTCGCTCTGTCGCCCAAGCTGGAGTGCAGTGGCACAATCTCGGCTCACTGTAACCTCCGCCTCCTGGGTTCAAGCAGTTCTCTGCCTCAGCCTCCTGAGTAGCTGGGACTACAGGCGCCCACCACCATGCCCAGCTAATTTTTTTATTTTTAGTAGAGACGGAGTTTCACCATGTTGGCCAGGGTGGTCTTGAATTCCTGATCTCATGATCCACCCACCTTGGCCTCCCAAAGTGCTGGGATTATAGGCCTGAGCCACCGTGCCCCACAGGAAAGTGCATTCTTTAAGAGCCTTTACAAGAGTTAATTTACCTTGCCATCTGTCAAACTGTTGGAGGTACATTGGTTCCTTGTTCTGCATTTACCTAGCAAGTGGCTCCCAGTGTTTACCTACCCTAACTTCCTTATAGAAACAGGCATTTATTGAGTGCATATTTTCTCCACACTGTATGCTGTTCTAGGGCGTTCTCTGTGTGCTGAGGAAAGGTTAAGGTGTGGCAGAATTTTATTAAGGCCAAGAAAACTGTCAGGGCTTCTGGTTGAAAGTTGCACCAAGGCTGTGGAACTCAGGTGAAACAGCAGAATGTCATTAGTCTAAAAGGAAAGTTCTTTTGAGAAGGCAAATGGAAGTCATGACCAAAGAGGTGACTCCTGAGGGATATGCTCCCCTCACACACAGTGGCCATCCCAGCAGAGCCGCCCTTCCCTCCAGCATCTGCCTGTGTCCCAGGCACGGTGCCCTCTGACAGGCCACTGCCCTGAGGCCGGCCCAGCCTATTTGTGGCTACACCCTTCCCCTGACTCCCTGTTCTCCCCAGCTCATCACCGTGGGCTTTTTTTTTTTTTTTTTTTTAAGACGGAGTCTTACTCTGTCACCCAGGCTGGACTGCAATGGCGTGATCTTGGCTGACTGCAGCCTCAGCCTCCCAGGTTCAAGCAATTGTCCTGCCTTAGCCTCCTGAGTAGCTGGGATTACAGACGCATGCCATCACGCCTGACTACTTTTTTATATTTTTAGTAGAAGTGGGGTTTCACCATGTTGGCCAGGCTGGTCTCAAACTCCTGACCTCGTGTCGTGATCTGCCCTCCACGGCCTCCCAAAGTGCTGGGATTACAGGGATTACAGGCATGAGCTACCGTGCCTTGCCTGGGCTTCTTTTTTATCCTGCAGGGTCCAAAAACTGAGGGGAAGGGGGGGTACTTTAGAAAAATCTCAGCTCTACTCCTCTTTTTCCTTACCCCTGACTCAGATCAGCGGTTCCCAGAGTGTCCCACAGGACACAGTACAGAAAGGGGGTTCTGTGGGCACGTGTTGTCCACCCTCATTCATTAATTGAGAATCAATAAAGGGTTTTTTGGTTTGTTTTTTGTTTTGTCACCCAGGCTGGAGTGCAGTGACATGACCTCAGCTCAGTGCAGCCTTGATCTCCTGGGTTCAAGCAATCCTCCCACTTCAGCCTCCCCAGTAGCTGGGATTGCAGGCACATGCCACACGCCTGGCTAATTTTTATAGTTTTTGTAGAAATGGGATTTTGCCATGTTGCCCAGGCTGGTGTCAAACTCCTGGGCTAAAATGATCCTCCTGCCTTGGCCTCCCACAGTGCTGGGATTACAGGCATGAGCCACTGTGCCTGGCCAGAATTTAAAAAGTTCTGAGTCGAGTAAGTTTGGGAAACACTGGGTTTGGACCCTCAGAAGGCATTAAGGCAGGGTAGTGTTTCTCCCAAATGAGGCGATCCATGGGACCCATTTCTGCATGTTGAACTCAGCTGGGAGCCAGAGGATAGTTGTACATGGCTGAGCTCCCTTCAGACTCCCACAGACCTTGTGCTATGGGGCAGGAGGGAGAGAGGAGTGCTGAGGCTGTCGGGCTGCACAGAACCCCAGATAGAGAGGGAACCCAATAGCAGGGTGGGAAAGCTAGGGAGTCCCTGGAGAGAAAGGGGTCACCAGTTGCTGACCTAGCCTGTAGTAGCCCCTAGGCACAGCGATACTGTCTTAGGGCTGAAAGAATCTTCCAGATTTCTCAGATTCCCTTTGCAGGATGGCTCTGAGTGGCAGTTTTCTAAATGGCCACTGAGTGGCAATGGCTCCCCAGGAGGTGGCAAAATGAGACGCCCCTTCCCTTTCCAGCAGGAATTGGCCTTTTTCTTTACTTGAAAATTATAGAATTCCAAGCAGATTTTACAGCCTCTGTAGGTAAGCTTCTGCAAAAAAAAAATTTTTTTTTTTCTGCACTTGTCTCCACTCCTTGCCCCTGATCGCTCTGCCCTTCTCTTGAGGGGGTTCCTAAGGCCGGGCGCGGTGGCTCAAGCCTGTAATCCCAGCACTTTGGGAGGCCGAGACGGGTGGATCACAAGGTCAGGAGATCGAGACCATCCTGGCTAATACGGTGAAACCCCGTCTCTACTAAAAATACAAAAACTAGCCGGGCGAGGTGGCGGGCGCCTGTAGTCCCAGCTACTCGGAAGGCTGAGGCAGGAGAATGGCGGAAACCCAGGAGGCGGAGCTTGCAGTGAGCTGAGATCTGGCCACTGCACTCCAGTCCGGGCGACAGAGCGAGACTCCGCCTCAAAAAAAAAAAAAAAAAAAAAAAACAAAAAACTAGCCGGGCCAGGTGGCGGGCGCCTGTAGTCCCAGCTACTCGGGAGGCTGAGGCAGGAGAATGACGTAAACTCGGGAGGCGGAGCTTGCAGTGAGCTGAGATCCGGCCACTGCACTCCAGCCTGGGCGATAGAGCGAGACTCCGTCTCAAAAAAAAAAAAAAAAGAGGGGGTTCCTGCATCTGTTTATGCCCTGGAGGGCCACACCACACTCCCACAAGGTGAACATTATACAAAAGAAAACTCAGTGGAAGGTTCCTTCTTTAAACACAAAGCAATCTCTTCATCTGCCATATGGAGCGAGAAGGGTAGGAAAATTAGACTTTATTCAAAAAATATATTTAAAACTGATGTTTCTTCAGTTCTGTCTTAGGGCTAGTTAGCAGTGTTATGAGACACAAACAGGAAAGAGTGAGGTAGAAAGGTATGGAAGGTACTACTGGGCATGGTGGCTGAAGCTTGTAATCCCAGCGCTGTGGGAGGCCAGCGTGGGACAACTGCTTGAGGCCAGGAGTTTGAGAACAGCCGGGGCAACATAGCAAGACCCCATCTCTACAGCAAATTAAAAAAAAAAATAGCCACATGTGGTGGCACATGCCTGTGGTCCCAGCTACTTGGGAAACTAAGGCAGGAGGAATGCTTGACCCCAGGAGTTTGAGACCAGTCTGGGCAACATAGCAAGACCCCGTCTCTACCAGAAAAGAAAAGAAAAAGATGGAAGGGGAAAGGAGAAGAGTTAAAAATAAAGCAGAGAGGAAGAGTAGTAAGAATGGTGAAGGGAGGAAATGGAGGAAATGGAGGGATGGAGGGAGGGAGGGAGGGAGGAAGGGAGGAAGGGAGGAAGGGAGGTAGGTCGGTTGGTCGGTCGGTCCTAGACCAATCAGAGTCTGCATTTCATTTTACCAACATCCCTGGGAGAGGGAAAGATTTGTGTGCACGTGATCAGCTGTGAGAAACTCATTAAGCCCTAACTTATTTCTGAGTCACAGGCATCATTTTAGAACTAAGATATTTGGAACCATTCAGAGACATTGATTTTTTTCGACTTTTGATTTCCAACTTCAATTCAAAACAGAAGGACTCAAGAAAACGTTTGAAGGTGATGCGTATGTTTATTACTCTGTGGTGATGGTAGCAGTAGTGTATACCTAAGTCCAAACTCACCAAATTACATACTTTATGTGCAGCTTTTAGTATATCAATTATACCTTATTGAAGCTGGAAAGAAATAATAAAAGGTTTTTGAGTTCTTATAATTTGACAGCAAACTGAGATTTTTCTCTTATAACTTATGATGGATGCACTGATTCCTTCAGCAAGCGTTTGCTGACATTTACCAGTTTCCTGAGTCTTGTTGATGAATACTAGAGAAGGATGTTGAAGAGCCCTAAATAGGTAACCTCAGGCAGTGACGTTGTATCTGAAAACGTGACTGAGGTTCACTTTTCTGTGGGCAGCGTGCTTTGAGGCCTGAAAGGGCTCAGGTTGAATGGGCCCTGCCAGCCATGGATCCTTGTGTAAAGGCCGGGTGAAAAAATGCTCCATTTTCCCCCCTTTCACCAAGGATTGAAATAGCCCCTTTTCCTGCTCGTTTGGCTGAGTACAGGGGAAAGCCTTTGAGGCTATTCACGTTTTTACTGCCTGGTTTTCTGGGTCAGGATTAGGTCATGACTGTTTCATATTTGTTCATTTGCCCTTGGGCCCCTGGGGCAGGTAGGGTTTGGCCAGGGGAAAGATTATTTTCCAGATTGTGTGTTTTTTTTTTTTTTTTTTTTTGAGAAGGAGTCTCGCTCTGTGGCCCAGGCTGGAGTGCAGTGGCACGATCTCAGCTCACTGCAACCTCCGCCTCCCAGGTTCAAGCCATTCTCCTGCCTCAGCCTCCTGAGTAGCTGGGATCACAGGCACCCACTACCACACCCAGCTAATTTTTGTATTTTTAGTAGAGATGGGGTTTCACCATGCTGGTCAGGCTAGTCTCAAACTCCTGATCTCAGATGATCCATCCGCCTCCGCCTCCCAAAGTGCTGGAATTACAGGCGTGAGCCACTGTGCTTGGCCCTTTTCCAGATTCTTGTCACCAGCAAAGACCAGCACCAAATGTTTGTCGGACTAATAGATGGGTGGATAAGAATGAATGTTTGCATTTGAATGAAACGACTGAGAACAAATCTTTGCCCGCTTTCAAGTTGTTGAGAGTCCCTCTGCTGCATAAGAGGGGTTTTTCTATCTGTATGTTATTCCTCACCTGTCATGACAACAGTGTTTTTGAACAATGGTGAAAAGGAGCTCCCTCTTTGATTTTTGTAGATGGCAGTTGAATTCCTGCATGAACTGAATGTTCCATTTTTCAAAGTTGGATCTGGAGACACTAATAATTTTCCTTATCTGGAAAAGACAGCCAAAAAAGGTAAGTGTCTAATTTTTGACATAAAATCCAAGGGAGTCCAAACCTTCATATGTTTACTCCCTGCATGGTGGTCCACTTTGAGGCAGATTTCATGAAGACAAATTTTAGAAGCGTCTTTTCATTTTTTTAAATAGAGACAGGGTTGTCTCTATGTTGGCCAGGCTGGTCTTGAACTCCTGGCCTGAAGCAATCCTCCCATCTTGGCCTCCCAAAGTGCGAGGATTACAGGCATGAGCCACTGTGCCCTGCCAGAAACCTCTTTTCAATCAGCCTGTACTTCCACTTTTTGTATGCTAAGTTGAAAGAAAATAAATTAAGAATATGAGTTTTTATAAGACATTTAAAAAATTTTTTTAAGAATTTATTATTTTTTTTTATAGAGACAAGGTCTATGTTGCTTAGGTTGGTCTTGAACTCCTGGATTCAAATGACCCTCCTACTTAGGCCTCCCAGAGAGTTGGGATTACAGGTGTGAGCCACTGCACCTGTCTTAGAAAATTTTTTAATTAAAATGTATAAGAAGGATATGACAGTATATATAAAACCTAGCTGGCTATGGTGATGCATACCTGTGGCCCCAGCTACTCGGGAGGCAGAGGTAGGAGGATTGCTTGAGTTTGAGACTGCAGCAGGCCATGATCATGTAAAGTGGTTTTACAACATGAACAATGTCATTTGATCATCATAACACCCCTAGGACTGAAACAGGTCATGATTATGATGCTTGATACTTATTTCATAGGGGAGGCCTTTGAGACTTAGAGACGGACAGAGCTCTGCCCAGGCACAGCTAGAAGTGGCAGCTCCACACCTCACACTCACACTCTTGAATCAGCACTCATTGTACTGTACTGCCATGGTATACAACCTATTGATCAGATGAGATACTCATTTTCCTCTTGAAAGTGTGAAATTCCTCTGCCTCTTTAATTCAGTTCGTTTTGCTCAAGAACACTGTTGGGGGGCAGAGGGGAGCCCACCTTCCCTGTGGCCGAGGGCAGGAACCCAACAAGCTCCTCTCTGTTCCCCCACAGTGGCTGGCACAGTGTTTTAAGAGATGTCTGTGGAGTTCAGTTGAATGATGAGACCAGCAGTTGGGATGTGTTGGGGAGAGTCAGAACCTCTAAAGAGAAAGTGCTGATGGTGTTGGTGCTGGATTACTCAGGTCGTCCAATGGTGATCTCCAGCGGGATGCAGTCGATGGACACCATGAAGCAAGTCTATCAGATTGTGAAGCCCCTCAACCCCAACTTCTGCTTCTTGCAGTGTACCAGCGCGTACCCGCTCCAGCCTGAGGACGTCAACCTGCGGGTCATCTCGGTGAGCAGGAGGGAGGGGGTTCCCTTCTCGGGCCATTTACTATGGGGAAGACGTAGTCTTTTTTATAACCAAAATTCTAACAAACGATGGCATACTTTATAATTTGAACATCCTTTGACAGTCTTGCTGTTACTAAATCAAATTCTAGCTAAGCAGTTGAGGAAGCACATACATTCTAAAGAGGGTGACTATAAATGAAATTTTCTTGGCCAGGCACGGTGGCTCATGCCTGTAATCCCAGCACTTTGGGAGGTTGAGGTGGGAGATCACCTGAGGTCAGGAGTTCGAGACTAGCCTGGCCAACATGGTGAAACCCCTTCTTACTAAAATACAAAAATTAGCCAGGCATGGTGGCGCGTGCCTGTGGTCCCAGCTACTCAGGAGGCTGAGGAGAATCACTTGAATTCAGGAGGCAGAGGTTGCAGTGAACCGAGATCGCACCACTGCACTCCAGCCTGGGTGACAGAGTGAGACTGTCTCAGGGGAAAAAAAAAAAAATCTGTCAACAGACATTTGGGATGATTTTACCTTTTGGCTATTGTGAGTGATGCTACTATGAACACTAGTGTACAGATAAATATTTATCTTTTTTCATACTGAGTTATAGGAGGCCTTCTGGAAACTTATGGCTTTTTTTGCTTTGTTATTTGCTGCCTCTCTTATTTTCTAATTCTTAGCATCCCTGAGACTCAAACTAGTTACAGTGACAGCCTTGAGGGAAATTACTCTCTCCCAGGATTTTGCCTACACAGTCATTTCATAGATGGTGAAGTCCGGTCCCAAGTCGGGAAGCCTGAGATCCCACAGCAGCTTGGTGGCAAAGCTGGAACTAGAACCTGGGCATGTCCCCCTAGGCCTTTGTCTCTTATTGTCTCATGCCATCTCTCTCAGTTCCTCCTGTAGCACTGGAAATTTAACTTCATTCAAAAATACGTATGTAATTATCATTAAAATCATTATAGTAACATTAATGGAATTCTATCTATCCATCCACACATACTTACAATCCTGATATTGCAGTTGTTTTTGTTTTTCCTTTCAGCATAGTATTTGATATTCTGTTTTTCCCATAAGCTTTCTTACATGTTGCTATACAGCCATTAACTTGTAAAAAGTTAGCCTTTTTGAAAACTGACATTGCTCTCTTTTTACCTAAACTTTTTTTGTTTTTGCTTCGCTTATAGCTTATCTAAATCATGTTATTTTTAAAACTTAAAAATGATTTCTGTGAAACATGTAATGTCAAAAGTAAACATCCCCTGCACTCCCATCCCACAGAGATTCCGATAATTAACAGTTTAGTAGATGTGACCCCAATTATTTTTCTTTTCAGTGTATCTCTGTCCCCACTCAAGGTGCTGTCATGTCCTCTCTCTTGACACTACACATTGCAGGAGTTATTCTGCCAGCCTATCCCATCTTGGGCCTGCACATAGTACAGTGGTTTGAATTTCCAAACTTAGCAATCCACACTCCATCACACACCCTTAACCCTGGTTTTCAAGGCCTTTGCCACCTAACCCTCCTAGTCTTTTGTTAAACCCCACCTGAAGCCAGATGCTGTGGCTCACGCTGGTAGCACTTTGCGAGGCTGAGGCAGGTGGATTGCCTGAAGCCAGGAGATCGAGACCAGCCTGGCTAACGTGGCGAAACCCCATCTCTACTAAAAATACAAAAATAAGCTGGGCGTGGTGGTGGGTGCCTGTGGTCCCAGCTGCTCGGGAGGCTAAAGCAGGAGAATCACTTGAACCCAGAAGGCAGAGGTTGCAGTGAGCCAAGATCACACCACTGCACTCCAGCCTTGGCAACAGAGCGAGACCCTGTTTCAAAAAGAAATAACAACAACAATAAAATAATAATACACCCTACCTGAGTCTTTCTACTGTACTCAGCTTTCTGGTCACCCTCACCAAAAAGACTCACCCATCTTAAAGTGTCTTTTGTTGCATTCAGTGAATTACAGATAATGAATTATTTATCATTTCCACCAAAGGATTGTTTTGAGATTGGGCTGTGTATATTATTGATGATATTTGTGCATATAGCACACTTGCTTTCCGTAGCTCAGGCTAATTAAATGTGACAGATGGTTTTTGAATGAGGTTAGACATTCATTTACAGTTGTTATTCTCAGTGTATTGTGCAATATGAAACATTCTTAAAATGCATTCTTTATAGTAACAGTAACTGTTGTTCTTAGAGCATTTACAATGTGCTGAGTGCCTCTCATGCATTTACAGCAATACTCAGCAGGTATTATCATCATCCCTAGGAAAGAGAGGCTCAGAAAACCTCAGTATCTTGCCCCTAGCTGCACAACTAGTGAGTGGCTAAACCGGGGCTCAACCAGATATGCTTGACCCTGGAGAATATGCATAAAGCACCATGATAATTAACCTTATTTTTCTTTTTTCATTTTAAAGGAATATCAGAAGCTCTTTCCTGACATTCCCATAGGGTATTCCGGGCATGAAACAGGCATAGCAATATCTGTGGCCGCAGTGGCTCTGGGGGCCAAGGTATTGGAACGTCACATAACTTTGGACAAGACCTGGAAGGGGAGTGACCACTCAGCCTCACTGGAACCTGGAGAACTGGCCGAGCTGGTGCGGTCAGTGCGTCTTGTGGAGCGTGCCCTGGGCTCCCCAACCAAGCAGCTGCTGCCCTGTGAGATGGCCTGCAATGAGAAGGTACGTCCTGCTGGACTCCACTCGGCTCTGCTGCCGTGTGCGGAAACAGGATGGGCTGGCCTGAGAGGGATGGTCGGAACCACCACTCCCTGAGCCAGGCCGATGAAATGATGAATGTGCTGCCACCCCTGTCAGCTTCTTCAGGGTCCTCTTCATTAGTGCGTGTCACTCTGGCCGGTAGCAGCAGCGGGAGAAACATGTTATCTAAAGGGAACTTTAGCGGTTTCTCTGGCCATCTAGGGTCACATTACAGTCTTCCACTAATTATCTGAAGCCCATGGCCCCAGTACTCCTAGACTACAGAATATGTAACAGGGATGAGGCCCTGGAATAAGTCTAGTCTGGGCTCCCTTGGAGCAGGTAAACCCTGAGAAACATTTAGGCGAGGTGTTCCCTGAGGTACCAGAAGAGCCTGTGACATTTCCTAAGCCAGGGTGGCACTGGTGGAAAGGGCAGTGAGTCATTGCAGAGGTGGGTGGGAGATGATGCAGCTATTCCTTGTGCAGCACTGACCTTCAGACAGAGGGACTGGTAGGTCTAGAAGCACTGCCTGGCCTGCTGACTGTCAGGACTTCCTGGAAGCCGTGGCCTGGACCTTCTTGCCGTCTCAGTCACAGAGCCAGGCTGGCATCCTGGGACTGCCAGGCACACACACACCTAACCTGCTGCAGGATGTTGGGGTCAAGACAAAGACCAAACACCAGGCATGCCTGGGACTGCTGTCATCTTTTATTCTAGTGGGGCCTACCTGCCTCCCCAAATCAAAGATGCATCGATACCAGGAAATTAAAATAAAGTAAAAAGGAATAGTTTCTTTATAGAGGAAACAGGAGAGAATTAGACCAGAAACCAGGGTTAAGTTTTATAACAGCTGAGCACTTAATTTGGCTCTCTGAGCAGACAGTAAAACATAACAGGATGCATGATTATCACTTGACATTTTTCCCTGGCACCACATTCCAAGCAGAATTGATTCCTTGCACTCTCATGTGGAGGATATAGAGTAATAAAACACATAATTTATTTGAAAGTATTTATGGAGAGGACAAACATTGGTCATGAGCTTCAGGTAACCTTCATTCCCTCACCTGCCTGTCCTATCTGCCCTTTCCTCGGGGGCTCCTTTTCTTGCCATCTGCATAACAGCCACAGTCACCATCTTATGAGTCCTTCATATATCTATTTTACCAAACAAAGTGGCAGTAAGGTGTGTACCCTGAAGAACAGTGCGTCAGGAGTTGAGAATCTCATTCGTATGTTTCATCTTGGCTGTCTGCAACCCTGGCCAAGTCACCCACCCTGTGTGGGCCTCGGTTTCCCCATGTTTACAATGAGATATTGAGCTGGATGGTGACCAAAGGAATCAGAGTTTACATGTATTGAGAGCATTCTATGTTCCAGGTACATACTATAATATCACCAATCCTTACAGTCATCTGACAGGATAGTTTCCATTTGACAGAGAAACTAAAACATGGCCTATACCCTACTGACTGGGATTTGAACCTGGCTCCGCCTACATAGCCTGAGCCCTTTCCTTTGCACTTTATTGTAAAGGCTCTTCCTCTGAGTCTCTGAATTCAGCCTACACTGGTTGAATTCCTGCCATGTCTGAGATATTCTGAGCAGCATAGGTGGCAACAGAGTCCCTGCTCCCAAGGTACTGCCTGGGGAGGACTGATCAGGGACCTGGAATGTAAAGCAGTGTACACTAGTTACTTCTGTGAAGCTGGCACTGAATGTTCATTTTGTCCACAGCTGGGCAAGTCTGTGGTGGCCAAAGTGAAAATTCCGGAAGGCACCATTCTAACAATGGACATGCTCACCGTAAAAGTGGGTGAGCCCAAAGGCTATCCTCCTGAAGACATCTTTAATCTAGTGGGCAAGAAGGTCCTGGTCACTGTTGAAGAAGATGACACCATCATGGAAGAATTGGTAGATAATCATGGCAAAAAAATCAAGCCTTAAAATAAAGTGCCATTCTGTGAATTCTCAGTTCCCTTGCTGGTGCTATCGGGTGTGTCTGAGTGAGGCGGGGGCAGGAATGGCAGTCTCCAGGGACCTGGCCGTCATCCACCTCCACCCGCTCCTTAGACAGCAGACGTTTCTGGGCTAGGCACTGTGTCAGCCCACTGGAGAGAGAAAAAGATCCAGTGATGCAGTCTCTGCTTCAAGTTGGCCAGCTTCGAAGAGGGGGTGGTTCCAAACCAAGTCTATATCCTCCAGTTGCTGGGTGGCTGCAGAGAGGGGGGAGAGCTGGCTGCGCAGGTCCTTTCCTTTAAGCCTTCGATCTCACTTCCTTATAGCCCTTTACTTCTCCATTGCCTTTATCCCTTTCCTGCCCTTGGCCTCTGTGTCTAGTTGGCATTGTATAGTAGTCACTCCACATCAGAGAAAGGATTGGTCAAAGGATCTTGTAGGCAGAAAAATGCTGAAGGTTCGCCTCTCAGAGCAAAGAGGGAAATGGCATGTGTTCCTTCTCTGAACAAATACTGAGGGCCATCTGTGTGCCAGGCACTGCTTCAGGCACAGGGGAGATAGCCATGAACAGCCCCAATTTCATTCAGATGGCGGCAGATGCATAAAAATCAATACACTATGCATGTATTGAGAGCATTCTATGTTCCAGGTACATTCTATAATATCACCAATCCTTACAGTCATCTGACAGGATAGTTTCCATTTGACAGAGAAACTAAAACATGGCCTATACCCCACAGTGATTCCGTCACACAATATGTTAGAAGGTGGTATGTAAGGGAGCAAGATGGCCGAATAGGAACAGCTCCAGTCTCCAACTCCCAGCGCGAGCGACACAGAAGACAGGTGATTTCTGCATTTTCAACTGAGGTACTGGGGTCATCTCACTAGGCAGTGCCGGACAATTGGTGCTGGTCAGCTGCTGCAGCCCAACCAGCGAGAGCTGAAGCAGGGCGAGGCATCGCCTCACCTGGGAAGCGCAAGGGGGAAGGGAATCCCTTTTCCTAACGAGGGGAACTGAGACACACAACACCTGGAAAATCGGGTAACTCCCACCCCAATACTGCACTTTAAGCAAACGGGCACACCAGCAGATTATAACCCACACCTGGCCAGGAGGGTCCCATGCCCACGGAGCCTCCCTCATTGCTAGCACAGCAGTCTGTGATCTAACCGCAAGGCAGCAGCGAGGCTGGGGGAGGGGCGCCCACCATTGCTGAGGCTTAAGTAGGTAAACAAAGCCGCTGGGAAGCTCGAACTGGGTGGAGCTCACAGCAGCTCAAGGAAACCTGCCTGTCTCTGTAGACTCCACCTCTGGGGACAGGGCACAGCTAAACAACAACAACAACAAAAAGCAGCAGAAACCTCTGCAGACGCAAACGACTCTGTCTGACAGCTTTGAAGAGAGCAGTGGATCTCCCAACACGGAGGTTGAGATCTGAGAAGGGACAGACTGCCTGCTCAAGTGGGTCCCTGACCCCTGAGTAGCCTAACTGGGAGACATCCCCCACTAGGGGCAGTCTGACACCCCACACCTCACAGGGTGGAGTACACCCCTGAGAGGAAGCTTCCATAGTAAGAATCAGACAGGTACACTTGCTATTCAGCAATATTCTATCTTCTGCAACCTCTGTTGCTGATACCCAGGCAAACAGAGTCTGGAGTGGACCTCAAGCAATCTCCAACAGACCTACAGCTGAGGGTCCTGACTGTTAGAAGGAAAACTATCAAACAGGAAGGACACCTATACCAAAACCCCATCAGTACATCACCATCATCAAAGACCAGAGGCAGATAAACCACAAAGATAGGGAAAAAGCAGGGCAGAAAAGCTGGAAATTCAAAAAATAAGAGCGCATCTCCCCCTGCAAAGGAGCACAGCTCATCGCCAGCAACGGATCAAAGCTGGTCAGAGAATGACTTTGACGAGATGAGAGAAGAAGGCTTCAGTCCATCAAACTTCTCAGAGCTAAAGGAGGAATTACGTACCCAGCGCAAAGAAACTAAAAATCTTGAAAAAAGAGTGGAAGAATTGATAGCTAGAATAATTAATGCAGAGAAGGTCATAAACGAAATGACAGAGATGAAAACCATGACACGAGAAATACGAGACAAATGCACAAGCTTCAGTAACTGACTCGATCAACTGGAAGAAAGAGTATCAGCGATCGAGGATCAAATGAATGAAATGAAGTGAGAAGAGAAACCAAAAGAAAAAAGAAGAAAAAGAAATGAACAAAGCCTGCAAGAAGTATGGGATTATGTAAAAAGACCAAATCTACATCTGATTGGGGTGCCTGAAAGTGAGGGGGAAAATGGAACCAAGTTGGAAAACACTCTTCAGGATATCATCCAGGAGAACTTCCCCAACCTAGTAGGGCAGGCCAACATTCAAATTCAGGAAATACAGAGAACGCCACAAAGATACTCCTCAAGAAGATCAACTCCAAGACACATAATTGCCAGATTCACCAAAGTTGAAATGAAGGAAAAAATCTTAAGGGCAGCCAGAGAGAAAGGTCGGGTTACCCACAAAGGGAAGCCCATCAGACTAACAGCAGATCTCTCGGCAGAAACTCTACAAGCCAGAACAGAGTGGGGGCCAATATTCAACATTCTTAAAGAAAAGAATTTTAAACCCAGAATTTCATATCCAGCCAAACTAAGCTTCATAAGTGAAGGAGAAATAAAATCCTTTACAGATAAGCAAATGCTTAGAGATTTTGTCACCACCAGGCCAGCCTTACAAGAGACCCTGAAGGAAGCCCTAAACATGGAAAGGAACAACCGGTACCAGCCATTGCAAAAACATGCCAAAATGTAAAGACCATCGAGGCTAGGAAGAAACTGCATCAACTAACGAGCAAAATAACCAGTTAATATCATAATGGCAGGATCAAGTTCACACATAACAATATTAACCTTAAATGTAAATGGACTAAATGCTCCAATTAAAGACACAGACTGGCAAACTGGATAAAGAGTCAAGACCCATCAGTCTGCTGTATTCAGGAGACCCATCTCACATGCAGAGACATACATAGGCTCAAAATAAAGGGATGGAGGAAGATCTACCAAGCAAATGGAGAACAAAAAAAAGCAGGGGTTGCAATCCTAGTCTCTGATAAAACAGACTTTAAACCATCAAAGATCAAAAGAGACAAAGAAGGCCATTACATAATGGTAAAGGGATCAATTCAACAGGAAGAGCTAACTCTCCTAAATATATATGCACCCAATACAGGAGCACCCAGATTCATAAAGCAAGTCCTTAGAGACTTACAAAGAGACTTAGACTCCCATACAATAATAATGGGAGACTTCAACACTCCACTGTCAACATTAGACAGATCAATGAGACAGAAAGTTAACAAGGATATCCAGGAATTGAACTCATCTCTGCACCCAGCGGACCTAATAGACATCTATAGAACTCTCCACCCCAAATCAACAGAATATACATTCTTCTCAGCACCACATCGCACTTATTCCAAAATTGACCACATAATTGGAAGTAAAGCACTCCTCAGCAAATGTACAAGAACTGAAATTATAACAAACTGTCTCTCAGACCACAGTGCAATCAAACTAGAACTCAGGACTAAGAAACTCAATCAAAACCGCTCAACTACATGGAAACTGAACAACCTGCTCCTGAATGACTACTGGGTACATAACGAAATGAAGGCAGAAATAAAGATGTTCTTTGAAACCAATGAGAACAAAGATACAACATACCAGAATCTCTGGGACACATTTAAAGCAGTGTGTAGAGGGAAATTTATAGCACTAAATGCCCACAAGAGAAAGCTGAAAAGATCTAAAATTGACACTCTAACATCACAATTAAAAGAACTAGAGAGGCAAGAGCAAACACATTCAAAAGCTAGCAGAAGGCAAGAAATAACTAAGATCAGAGCAGAACTGAAGGAGATAGAGACACAAAAAACCCTCCAAAAAATCAATGAATCCAGGAGTTGGTTTTTTGAAAAGATCAACAAAATTGACAGACTGCTAGCAAGACTAATAAAGAAGAAAAAAGAGAAGAATCAAATAGACGCAATAAAAAATGATAAAGGGGATATCACCACCGACCCCACAGACATACAAACTACCATCAGAGAATACTATAAACATCTCTACACAAATAAACTAGAAAATCTAGAAGAAATGGATAATTTCCTGGACACTTACACTCTTCCAAGATTAAGCCAGGAAGAAGTTGAATCCCTGAATAGACCAATAGCAGGCTGTGAAATTTAGGCAATAATTAATAGCCTACCAACCAAAAAAAGTCCAGGACCAGATGGATTCACAGCTGAATTCTACCAGAGGTACAAGGAGGAGCTGGTACCATTCCTTCTGAAACTATTCCAATCAATAGAAAAAGAGGGAATCCTCCCTAACTCATTTTATGAGGCCAACATCATCCTGATACCAAAGCCTGGCAGAGACACAACAAAAAAAGAGATTTTAGACCAATATCCCTGATGAACATCGATGCAAAAATCCTCAATAAAATACTGGCAAACCGGATTCAGCAGCACATCAAAAAGCTTACCCACCATGATCAAGTGGGCTTCATCCCTGGGATGCAAGGCTGGTTCAACATTCGCAAATCAATAAACGTAATCCAGCATATAAACAGAACCAAAGACAAGAACCACATGATTATCTCAATAGATGCAGAAAAGGCTTTTGACAAAATTCAACAGCCCTTCATGCTAAAAACGCTCAATAAATTCGGTATTGATGGAACGTACCTCAAAATAATAAGAGCTATTTATGACAAACCCACAGCCAATATCATACTGAATGGGCAAAAACTGGAAAAATTCCCTTTGAAAACTGGCACAAGACAGGGATGCCCTCTCTCACCACTCCTATTCAACATAGTGTTGGAAGTTCTGGCTAGGGCAATCAGGCAAGAGAAAGAAATCAAGGGTATTCAGTTAGGAAAAGAAGAAGTCAAATGTCCCTGTTTGCAGATGACATGATTGTATATTTAGAAAACCCCATTGTCTCAGCCCAAAATCTCCTTAAGCTGATAAGCAACTTCAGCAAAGTCTCAGGATACAAAATTAATGTGCAAAAATCACAAGCATTCTTATACACCAGTAACAGACAAACAGAGAGCCAAATCATGAATGAACTTCCATTCACAATTGCTTCAAAGAGAATAAAATACCTAGGAATCCAACTTACAAGGGATGTGAAGGACCTCTTCAAGGAGAACTACAAACCACTGCTCAGTGAAATCAAAGAGGACACAAACAAATGGAAGAACATACCATGCTCATGGATAGGAAGAATCAATATCGTGAAAATGGCCATACTGCCCAAGGTTATCTATAGATTCAATGCCATCCCCATCAAGCTACCAATGAGTTTCTTCACAGAATTGGAAAAAACTGCTTTAAAGTTCATATGGAACCAAAAAAGAGCCCGCATTGCCAAGACAATCCTAAGTCAAAAGTACAAAGCTGGAGGCATCACGATAACTGACTTCAAACTATACTACAAGGCTACAGTAACCAAAACAGCATGGTACTGGTACCAAAACAGAGATATAGACCAATGGAACAGAACAGAGCCCTCAGAAATAATACCACACATCTACAGCCATCTGATCTTTGACAAACCTGAGAGAAACATAAAATGGGGAAAGGATTCCCTATTTAATAAATGGTGCTGGGAAAATTGGCTAGCCATAAGTAGAAAGCTGAAACTGGATCCTGTCCTTACTCCTTATACGAAAATTAATTCAAGATGGATTAGAGACTTAAATGTTAGACCTAATACCATAAAAACCCTAGAAGAAAACCTAGGTAGTACCATTCAGGACATAGGCATGGGCAAGGACTTCCTGTCTAAAACACCAAAAGCAACGGCAACAAAAGCCAAAATTGACAAATGGATCTAATTAAACTAAAGAGCTTCTGCACAGCAAAAGAAACTACCATCAGAGTGAACAGGCAACCTATAGAATGGGAGAAAATTTTTGCAATCTACTCATCTGACAAAGGGCTAATATCCAGAATCTACAAAGAACTCAAACAAATTTACAAGAAAAAACAAACAACCCCATCAAAAAGTGGGCAAAGGATATGAACAGACATTTCTCAAAAGAAGACATTCATACAGCCAACAGACACATGAAAAAATGCTCATCATCACTTGCCATCAGAGAAATGCAAATCAAAACTACAATGAGATACCATCTCACACCAGTTAGAATGGCAATCATTAAAAAGTCAGGAAACAACAGGTGCTGGAGAGGATGTGGAGAAATAGGAACACTTTTACACTGTTGGTGGGATTGTAAACTAGTTCAACCATTACGGAAAACAGTATGGCAATTCCTCAAGGATCTAGAACTAGATGTACCATATGACCCAGCCATCCCACTACTGGGTATATACCCAAAGGATTATAAATCATGCTGCTATAAAGACACATGCACACGTATGTTTATTGCGGCACTATTCACAATAGCAAAGACTTGGAATCAACCCAAATGTCCATCTGTGACAGACTGGATTAAGAAAATGTGGCACATATACACCATGGAATACTATGCAGCCATAAAAAAGGATGAGTTTGAGTCCTTTGTAGGGACATGGATGCAGCTGGAAACCATCATTCTTAGCAAACTATCACAAGAACAGAAAACCAAACACTGCATATTCTCACTCATAGGTGGGAACTGAACAATGAGATCACTTGGACTCGGGAAAGGGAACATCACACACCGGGGCCTATCATGGGGAGGGGGGAGGGGGGAGGGATTGCATTGGGAGTTATACCTGATATAAATGACGAATTGATGGGTGCTGACGAGTTGATGGGTGCAGCACACCAACATGGCACAAGTATACATATGTTACAAACCTGCACGTTATGCATATGTACCCTAGAACTTAAAGTATAATAAAAAAAAAAAAAAAAAAGAAGGTGGTATGTAAGCCAGGCATGCTGGTGTGAGCCTGTAGTCCCAACTACTTAGGAGGCTGAGGCAGGAGGATCGCTTGAGACCAGGAGTTCAAGCTATAATACTATCTTGGATGGGAACAGGTGGGAGTCAGGGTTTGTTTACACATAAGTGAGAACTTTAGTGAGTTATCTTCAGAAGCAGTGAATGCCCCATCCCTGGAGATAGTTAATCAGGAAGCAGCTGACTACTACCAGAAGGCTGCCTAAGGAATAGGCTATGAGTGAAGGGCCGTCCGGGTCTGGGTGCTAGGGACTTGAAGCAACATGAACTCCCAGTGAAGACCATGGTTAAAAGGGACACTATTCACATTTTATTAAACCAAATATTAGAAAATTGCTGTCATTTAAAAATATCTGCAAGCAATTTGCCATATCAATAAAGAAATGTCTACAGATTCAAGTCTGAAAGAGAATAAGTGATCAGTAACCCTTACCAACATGGAAACCAAGGAAGCTTCATTCCTGTGCTGAGAATATTCTAGTAGCTCCTGCTACTGCCACATGGCAGCTGGGAATACCAGTAGTCTCAGCACTCAGTCAGTACAGCGCAAGCTCCCTTGGGAATGCTGATAAATCCTGGCATGATACAGCACTATAGTTTTTTGTTTTTGTTTTTTTGAGACAGAGTCTTGCTCTGTTTCCCCAGGATGGAGTGCAGTGGCACATTCTCAGCTCATTGCAATCTCGGCCTCCTGGGTTCAAGCAATTCTCTTGCCTCAGCCTCCTGAGCAGCTGGGATTACAGGCACGCACCACCACACCCAGCTAATTTTTGTATAGGACTATAGTTTTTAAGGCAAGTTTATAACCTTTGGCTCATCTGAGCCTCACAGCACTGGTAAGTAGTGCCATTATCCCCATTTTATAGATGGCACCGAAAAGTAAAAAGTGACTAGCCCTGGTCACACAATTGATTATGGACTGAAACTGCTGCTTTCTGGCTATCATGGGCCTTGACACAGCTAGTTTGTGACCTTTAAGGTCTAGCTCTGTCTCTGCTACATGAATCCCAAACTTTTAAATCAAGTTTCCCTCTGGGCCATAAGGCCTCATCTTAGACCCTAAGGAAGGCAGTCGAAATGTAGACTCAAGTGTCATAGAATAACCAGGCGCTAGGAAAGCATCATGGGCAGTAGCTCCATGAGAGGGGCCAGAGCACTAAGCACTGGCCAGAGACCAGCTGCATTCAACCTGAGCAGTAGGGCCTGGTGGCCATGAGCACAGACCTGGAACTCACAGCCTGGGCCCAGACCCCAGCTCCACCACCAGCTGTGCGACCTTGGGCAAGTGACTCTGGGTCTCCATTTTGCCATGTGTAGAATTGGGATAACTTTCTACCCCCTAGGGATGATGAAAGGATCAGGTAAGTTTAGTTGTAAAGCATTAGAACAGTGCATTATAAGCTAGTAAGAGCTGTTATTACTTGGCCCCTGCAGCTGTGGGTCTGGGAAGAGGTCTTGGTCATCAGGGATGGACAGAGATGTTGGGGTCAAGTGTATTCATCTTCACTCTTTCAGGAATGCCCTCTGCCTGTCACAATTCAGTTTGGGCCATCTCCTAGTAGAATTAATTTCCCCTTTTTCTCACAATTCCTGCAGCATAGTGCTTTAAAACTCTGTCCAGCCAGAGTTTTAAAGTCTTTGGTTAGAAGTTAAGGCATTTGCAAGGTTCTGTCTGCCTGGTGTTCTGCTACATTGACTTATATCAAAAGTGCCATTTTAAACTCAAAAACTATTGAAAATGGTCAGTTTTATATCGTTCAAACTAATGCACTGAGAGTCTGTTTACGAGGATTCGGCGGCCTTGGCCTCCCACCAAGCACCTAGGAAGATGCTTTAACAGAACATAACTTCAGAACCGTCTAGGGAATTGACAAAACAGGACGCGGAACCTTCGGAACAGAGAGGTAGGCCCTGGGAAGAGGCCTCCCCCTACCTGCTAGAGGAGCTGGCCTCCCTGTGAGAGCCTACCGTTCTCTATTTCTGTCACTTCATTCCAGACAGCTGGGCGCTCTGGGTTTCCTTGGCAACGTCTGGATCTAAGGGTGCTCTTCCCTTTTTGTCCCAGGACAGTTGGGAAACACCACCCCCTTTGGTTGCTTAGCAACTGTCACCTGCTGATTCCTTCCCAGCATCCCCTGAGAAATGAATAAGCAGGTTAAAAGCTGGGCCTAAGGGCTGGGCCAGGGGACAGGTCAGATGCTTGCTTGGGGGTGGGTGGATGGGGCACACATCTGGCCCCCCCATATCACCACGGGGTAACTTTACACAACTGCTTTCTTTCAGGCCCTCAGAGACTCCCCAAATGTACAATGAGATCTGGCTGGGTGACCTGTGACTCAGTGATGGGAACTTGCTGGTTATTAATTCACTGCTTGGGAGGGAAGGGGCTTTCTGAACTTTTCAGGGTGGAGAGAGTATAGGACAAAGCTGCCCTTCCAAAGCCTCCAATTTAGTTGGAAAGATAGAGTCCCAGATTTGTGGCTCTGATAGTGAGATTCTTGTTCCTTGGTTAGACTTCCTGGCGCAGGTAAGCCTGGGGAAGACTGACACAGGTGAAAAAACTTTTCTGCACGTATGTGCTGGCAGCAAAGAGGTGTGGAGGTGGAGCTATGCGACATATTTCTGACTGGAGAGTCTCTAAGAAGAGTGGTAGGAGCTAGGTGAGGATAAGTAATTTTGGGCAGACTAGATAAGCCTTGAATGCTAAGGTGAGGCACTTGTATTTTTTGTTTGTTTTTTCATGGTAACTCCTGGAAGCCTCTTCATAGCTGAGAGGTTAAGTGAAGTTTTAGGAAGATCACTCTAGTTTTAGGGTGGAAGATGAGGACTGGGAGAGGGTTCAGACCAGGAACTGCTAAGAAGCTCTTGCAGCTGTTCTGGAGGGAGCTGTGATGTGGACAAGCTGAAATCGGTGGGGAGGAAGCGGTAGATTCAAGGGACCTCAAGAGACAGAAGAGTCAGGGCTGGATGACTCTCATTCATTCACAAACATTTACTGTGTGCCTACTATGTGCCAGGTTCCTGTGTTGTACGAGGGAGAAGGTTCCCAGGCTGCGGATGATGTATTCAGCATGCTGAGGGCTTACCTGTGGCGGTATCACTTTGAAGGAACTGGATTAAAGTAGTGTAAGTGATGGTGGGGTGGGGGTGCGGAGGTCTGATGAGAAGGCAGCAGCAGACTTATTGAGGGCCTGTTTGAAACTAGCCTAGGAGAGGAAACCTTCAAAGCACTGTAGGCGTGATTGGTCGGGGAGAGGTGGGGCAGGGAGTGGGCCCTAAGAAGCAGGCAGTAAGGGGAGCAACCACGCTGATCTAGGTAGATTAGGCGAGACTGGGCAGCTGCGGCGTACCTGGAGGCTGTCACGCTGGTCCTGGCCCCTAGGGCAGCCGGGGGATGCTGATGGCCCCCTCCCAGAGCCGCAGAGCCGGGAAGAGCGGCTCCTGGAAGGTGGCGCGGAAGGTGTGCAGGTGGCTCATGCCGCCCGTCACGTCGTAGAAGGCGAGGACGCCGGCCTCGTAGTCCAGGAAGACGCCGAGCCGGTCGAGGTCGTCGCGGGGCCGCAGGCGGCTGCGCTGACCGTCGTGGAAGGCCCAGTACTCGAGGTCGTAGCGCTTGAGGCACCAGGACTGGCGGTTGCAGCCCAGGCGGGCGGCGGCCGACGCCCCGCGGCGCCGAAGGGAGGCGTAGGCCGCGCCCACCCACCAGCCGGCGCCCGCCTCCTGCACGTCTACCTCCCAGTAGTGGCGGCCGGCGGCGAAGCAGTCGCGAGCCAGCACCTGCCACAGCGCGTCGAACCGCAGCGCGGGCACGGGCCCCAGGCTGCCCAGCAGGCCGCACCGCACCGTCAGTCGGTCTGCAGACAGGCGCAGGCGCGCGTGCATCGTGTCAGGATCCAGCGTGGGCGTGCGCGCGTCTGCAGGGGGCAAGATAACGGACGCACCTGGTGGGCGGGGCCAGAACGGCGCCCCGCCCCCAGGATCCCACCAAAGCACAAAATGCGAAGCGCGGAAATGGCCCAAGGAGTGAGTGAAAGACCCCTTTAAACCGCGACTGCCCCTGGGGCGCGGGCTTGGGGAAAGGGGAAGCAGAAATCACTCCACTGCACATCCCTTATACTGTCTGTATTTTGTGCCGTGAAATTTGTTGCCACTTAATACAAATTTAATTTAAAATAATCCTATCACTGTTAACATTAGGGTGTGTGTACTTCCTATCTTTCCCCTCCCCTTGCTGCTTTATAGGTTTTCTTTCTTTTCTTTTTTTTTTGAAACGGAGTCTCGCCCTGTCGCCCAGGCTGGAGTGCAGTGGAGCGATTTCGGCTCACTACAAGCCCCGCCTCCCAGGTTTAGGCCATTCTCCTGCCTCAGCCTCCCGAGTGGCTGGGACTACAGGCGCCCGCCACCACGCCCAGCTAATTTTTATAGCTTTTCTTAATATTGGTGTCACACCATACATGCGTTAGGTAATCTGCTTTTTAAAATTGATTGAGCTACTTGTGAGGCATTTTGACACATCAAATAACAGCCTTTCACAAGAGCATTTTAGTGGAGATTCTAAGATTTTGATGTTTGGACACATAACTTAGTCCTATATTTTTTGGAATATTTAGTCTGTTTAAAAACCTTTTGAAACTACTAATATAATTACATTTTTGTGTATCTGATTGCTTCTGTAGAATATATTCCTAAAACAGGAATTGCTGGGTCAATGGGTATGATTGTTTTTAAGGCCTTTGATACCTATTGCAAAACTATCCTCCCCAAAGTTTGTGGTGATTTAAACTCCCATTAACATTTCTCTTTGCATTACACCATGTATGTACATATGAAGTTTTTTTTTTTTTTGGTCTGGATCACAGGGTATGTGTATGTTCAGCTTTCATAAACAATGCTAAACAGTTTTCCATGGACATTTGGATTGTTTCGGTGTTGCCTATTGTGACTAATGTTGCTGTAACTGTAAATGTGTAACAGAAAGAGACTGAGTTTTCTAAGAAAAAGAGCATTTTTCTTTCTTTCTTTCTTTCTTTTTTTTTTTTGAGACAGTCTTGCTCTGTCGCCCAGGCTGGAGTGCAGTGGCGTGATCTCGGCTCACTGCCAGCTCCGCCTCCTGGGTTCACGCTGTTCTCCTGCCTCAGCCTTCTACATAGCTGGGACTACAGGCGCCCGCCACCATGCCCGGCTAATTTTTTGTATTTTTAGTAGAGACGGGGTTTCACCGTGTTAGCCAGGATGGTCTCACATCTCCTGACCTCGTGATCCCCCCATCTCGGCCTCCCAAAGTGCTGGGATTACGGGCGTGAGCCACCGTGCCCAGCCGAAATAGAGCATTTTTCTAAGAGAAAGAAAATGAGTTGATTCCCCCCCTTTTCTCCTGTCTCCCACTTCCTACTTAGCTTGCTTGCTTTCTTGCTTTCTTTCTTTCTCTTTCTCTCTCTCTCTCTCTTTCTTTCTTTCTTTTTTTTTTTTTGACAGAGTTTCACTCTTGTTGCCCAGGCTGGAGTGCAGTGGTGGTATCTCGGCTCACTGTAACCTCCGCCTCCCGGGTTCAAGCGATTCTCCTGCCTCAGGCTCCCTAGTAGCTGGGATTATAGGCACCTGTCACCATGCCTGGCTAATTTTTGTATTTTTAGTAGAGAAGGGGTTTCATCATGTTGGCCATGTTGGTCTCGATCTCCTAACCTCAGGTGATCCGCCTGCCCCAGCCTCCCAAAGTGCTGGGATTACAGGCGTGAGCCACTGTGCCCTGCCTCTACTTAGCTCTTTAGAAATGTAATTATAACCATTACCTTCCCTTCACCAGATACTCCCTACAGGGCAAACTTATATACCTACTTAGAGGGTCCAGAACCAGAACTTTCTCCCACCAAGAGATTGCCTTAAGAGACAACAGTCAATTTACAACCTAAAGTATGCCTGCGACAGAACTCTTCCACCTGGACAGCATCTCAGCACAACAGCCTCATTACAATCTAGTTCTGCCCTCAATGGCATCAGCTCAACCACCTGGTAGAAAAGGCACCAAAATGAGTCATGTAGACCCCCATCTGCTTGCTCCTCCCCTGCATGCCATTCATACAAAGTCCCCATTTAAAACTCTCTGCTTTCCGCCCTAAAAGCGAGGCAGTACCGTTAAGGGCAGGAGGAGCCTGTACTTCTTCCCCTAAGCTAAGCTTTGGAATAAAACCACTTTCTTTATACCAGACCTCGCTCTTGTTAATTGAACTCTGCAAAGTGTTGAGCAACTGAACCTGTGTTTCGGTCCATAACATTCTTGTGCAGGTCTTTTGATTCACATATGTATGCATTTCTGTTGGATATATTGATACCCAAGGTGGGAGAAAATGCTGCTTATTACAACCATTTCTATTCGACAATGTTCTAAATGTAGTAGACAGTAACTCAAGGCACAAAAAAGAAGTGAAAGGCAAGAATAAAGATTGGGGAAATGAAAGATTATTATTCACAGGTGACGTGCTTATTTACAGAAAATCCCAAATAATCTGTAGATAGCTTAGAAGTACTACGGGAACTTATAACAGCCACTCAATATGTCAGTATACAAAAATGGATAAATCATGTTGAGTGAAAGAAGCAAAACACAGAAGGGTATAGTCTGAATGTTCTACTGAAAGTTCAAAAACAGGTAAAACTAACCTATAGTCCTAGAAGTCTGGAGAGTGGCTCCCCTTTGGGGATAGTAAACAGGAAGGCACATGACGAAGACTTCTGGGGAATGGAAATTTCCATTTCTTGATCTGAAGGTGGTTATGTTTCCTTTTTAAAAAATCATTGAGCTGCACATTTTTGATTTGTGCCCTTTTCTTTATTCTTTTTCTTTCTTTCTTTCTTTTTTTAAGATGGAGTCTTGCTCTGTTGCCAGGCTGGAGTGCAGTAGTGCGATCTTGGTTACTGCAACCTCCGCCTCCCGGGTTCAAGCGATTCTCCTGCCTCAGTCTCCTGAGTAGCTAGGACTACAGGTGCATGCCACCATGCCCAGCTAATTTTTGTATTTTTAGTAGAGACGGGGTTTCACCATGTTGGCCAAGATGGTCTTGATCTCAGGAGATCCACCCGCTTCAGCCTCCCAAAGTGCTGGGATTACAGGCGTGAGCCACCGTGCCTGGCGATTTGTACACTTCTCTTTACGCATGTTATATTTCAACTAAAGTTTACTTGAAAAATTCGTGTCTAGTATAAAAAGAAAATAAAATTTCAGGACTTTCCTAATTTATTATGCCAAGGGGAAAAGTTAAGCCCTGGAAACTAAGTCACATAATGTGGCTGTTTTTCTTCTCTGGTGCATGACCATTACTTCCTGACTTTTGTGTGGAGATGTTATACATTAACCAGACTCCCTATTCTTCATTCAAACCTACACTAAATGGCATTGGAGATAGAGACTCTTTAGATTGTTACCTGTTTTCAATAGGATGTTAACCCGTTAGGGTATAATCAATAGTAGAGAATCAAATCTTAAGTCAGTATGTTATTTATTTATTTTTTTTGAGACGGAGTCTCACTCTGTCACCCAGGCTGGAGTGCAGTGGTGTGATCTCAGCTCACTGCAACCTCCACCTCCAGTTTCAAGCGATTCTCCTGCCTCAGCCTCCTGAGTAGGCGTGATTATAGGCGCCTGCCACCAAGCCCAGCTAATTTTTGTATTTTTAGTAGAAACAGGGTTTCGCCATGTTGTGCAGGGTGGTCTCGAACTGCTGACATCAAGTGACCCACCTGCCTTGGGCTCCCAAAGTGCTGGGATTACAGGCGTGAGCCACCATGCCTGGCCTTTAAATCTGTATGTTAGCCCTTGTATGGAAAATGTAAATCTACCCAGTGCCTCCGTTTTGATATTCACTGTCCCCCTCCCAACACCAGGAGCACTGATCAGCATTCTTTGGTTTCCCTCTGTCTTCTGATGGTTACTTTGCACTTGAATAAACTTTGCTAACTGGATACTGAACCTTCTTTAGATTGAGTCTTCTTTAGGTTGACACCCAGTAATTCCACTTTGAGAAATTACTCCTAAAAAAAAATCTAAAAATGAGGTATGGTGTGTTCATTCTCTCATTCATTAATTCAACAAATGTGTACAAGAATGGACGTTTATTACAGCATTGTTTTAGAAATGAAAATGTAAACATCCAACATTATGAGATTGGCTAAATATGACACATCCATTCAATGCAATGGTCATGCAACCTCTAAAAATAATGATAAAAATAAAAAATTAGCTGGGCATGGTGGCACATGCTTATAGTCCCAGCTATGAGGGAGGCTGAGGTGGGAAAATCACTTGAGACCAAGAGGTTGAGGCTGCAGCGAGCCATAACTGCACCACTGCACTCCAGAGTAAGACTCCGTCACACACACACACACACACACACACACACACACACACACACACACACACAGTGATAATATTAGCTGGGCACAGTGGCTCATGTCTGTAATCCCAAAATTTGAGAGGTTGGGGTGGGAGGATCACTTGAGCCCAGGAGTTCAAGACTAGCACGGGCAACATGGGAGACCTCCGTCTCTACAAAAAATTTAAGTTAGCCAGGCTTGGTGGCAAACATCTGTGTTCCCAGCTATGTGGGAGGCTGAGGTGGAAGGATCACTAGAGTTCCGGAGGTCGAGGCTGCAGGGAGCCATAGTTGTGCCACCGCACTCCAGCCTGGGTGACAGAGTGAGACCCTGCCTCAAAAAACAAAGTTATGTATTTATTGATATAGAAAATTGTCACATCAGTGTAGGGTGAGAAATTTTAAAAATTGTTCAAGCCATACTGTTAATTAAAAAATTACAAAGAATATCTCTAATACGATCCCATTAAAAAAATCTGCACACATATCTGAAAGAATATATGTTAAAATATTAACAGCGTTCTTCGGGAGGGGCCATTGTTTTTACATATTTGTAATTGCTGATTTTCTACAATAAGCATGCATTACCTGTATAATTTTTTTTTTCAGTTGAGACAGGGTCTCACTCTGCCACCCAGGCTGGAATGCAGTAGCGTGCTCACCGCAACCTCCGCCTCCAGGGCTCAAGTGATCCTCCCACCTCAGCCTCCTGAGTAGCTGGGACTACAGGACCACATCGCCATGCCCAGCTAATTTTTGTATTTTTTGTAGAGACAGAGTTTCCTCATGTTGCCCAGGCTGGTCTCAAACTTCTGGGCTTAAGCTGTCTGCCTGCCTTGGCCTCCCAAAGTGCTGGGATTACAGGTGTGAGCCACCAGGCCTGGCCCTACCTGTACAATTTTTTAAGAGAATAAAAATGTTCATAATATATTAGTAAATGAAAACAGATGACAAAACAGAATGTATAGTATGACACCATGTTTGTAAAATAAAAAGATATATTAAATATATCATTATATGCATATTATATGTGCTAAAGAAAGCTAAAAGGACAAATAATAACAGCAGTTCTTCACAGAAGAGAGATTATGAGTAATTTTTTCTTTTCTTTTGTTTTCTCATTTTTCTACAATGAACATGTATTATTTTACTTGTCTTTAATAATAAACATTTTTTAAAAAAACAAATTCTTAAAAAAAAACAAATTCTAATGAGAAAAAAAGAGGGACCTCCATTTCCATGATCCTTCTCCACCCAGCATCCCACCATCTCCACCATCTCCACCCTATCCCCACTCCCGAGGGTCTTACATTTTAGGAAGAGTGATCGCTCTGGTGAGGGGCTGGTTTTCAACAAGGTACCTGGCTTGGTGCTAGAAGGGTCCAAGAGCCGGCAGTTCATGCCTGTAAGGAATTGTTGAGAAATGAGCGCCTGGAGCTCTTGCAAGCAGACAAATAAGACATGCTAAAAATACCACACAACTGGAGAGTCGCATAATCTCACCCAAGAGCCACACAGATTTAAGGGATTTATGTAAATTCACAGGGACAGGAAAACCCCAGGATGACGAGGCTGGTGTGGGAGAGCCCTAAACAGGAGGAGGAGCTGAGGAGCAAACAACTACTGGATCCAGCACTCAAGGATGGGCGGTGACTCAGGGATTCTAGAGTTCTGGGGAGTTCTGCAAATTCCAGGGTAAAGACAGAAAACAAGAAAGTAGAGCTGAGTCCTCAGGAAGGTCTGAGTGCTCAGAAAGAAGGAAGGAGGGGAGGCTATCCCAACAAGCAGGCACAGCAGGGGCACCCAGGGCCCTTGGCACTTGCTGTGCCCTCTGCTTGGACAGCACCCCCTCCACCCTTCCCCCCTTGTCCAGGTTGCCTCCTTCCCAGCTGTTGGGGCTGGAGCTCACTCAGCACCTCCCCAGAAGTGCCTTCCGCCCCCATCACTCCCAGCGCTGATCACGGGGGCCTGTAGAGAGCTGGGAAGCCCACCTGCAGGCTGTGTAAATCAAGTTTTGCCTAAAGCTCCTCCTTACAAATTTTAAGTTTGGCCTGAAGATTTTTCTGTACATCGTGAACAATAACAAGTGGAGGTGTAAACAGACCATAGCCTGCACTTGTGCCAGTCACCAAGTTTTGGCCAATCAGATGTAGCCAACTGTTCAAATTACGTTCAAATTAGGCGAACACCGAGCTGTAAACAATCCAGCTCTTTCTGTACCTCACTTCTGTTTTCTGTACGTCGCTTTCCTTTTTCTGTCCCTAAATCTTCCACCACATGGCTGTGCTGGAGTCTCTGAATGCACTGTGGCTCAGAAGGCAGCAGGATTCATGAATCGTTCATTGCTCATTTAAACTCCTTTAAATTTAATTTGGCTGAAGTTGTTCTTTCATCAAGGCAAAAGCCTCTCCCCTCTCCCCAGAACTCTAGAATCATAGGTCCTACTGCCTAGGCGATACCACCACATGGGAAGTCCAACTTCTCAAATCTCACAGGTTCAAATACTTCATTCCCTCCAGTCCTAAATGCTCTTTCTCACTTCAGAAAATGACAGTTTCCTTCTGCGAGTTGCCCATGTCAAAATCCTTGGATTCTGATCTCTTTCCTCTCTCCCCTGTGACCCCACGTCCACTCCTGTTGTCCCCATTGTCTCCATTGCTGCTCCTTCGATATGGCCAGCTCACTCCCGTCACGCCTCAGGACCTCCACCTTTGCTTTTCCCTCTGTCTAGAATGCCTCCCCTACATGTAACAGCAGCAGCAATCACAACGGCCAAGACGTACATGGTGCTTATTACGCCTGAGTGCTCTATGTGTCAGAGCTCATTTAATCCTCACAGCTGCCCAGGAGAGGCGACTGCATTATGGTCTCCACTTTACAGATGCAGAAACAGAGGCATGGAAAACGAAGGGGCCGTGTCTAAGATGGCAGGGTTCATTAGGGTTCCACGTGGTAGACCTGGGATAGGAACCCAGGAGGCCGAGCTCCAGAGGCCGTGCCTGTGACCACTGTGCTCTCTGGCCCTTCAGAGCCACAGAACCTGCAGAATGAACGCTTCATTTGGGCCACTTTGAGTGTCCCCTTCTCAGAGGCCTTCCCAACTGCTTATATAAAACAGCTCCTCCTCCTTGTCACTTTCCTGTCTTCCATCCTGCTCTGTTTTTTTAATTATTATTTTCGAGACGGAGTCTTGCTCTGTCACCCAGGTTGATTTGCAGTGGCATGATCTCAACTCTCTGCAACCTCTGCCTCCTGGGTTCAAGCAATTCTCATGCCTCAGCTTCCGGAGTAGCTAGGATTACAGGTGCATGCCACCACGCCTGGCTAATTTTTGTATTTGTAGTAGAGATGGGGATTTCACCATGTTGGCCAGGCTGGTCTCGAACTCCTGATCTCATGATCCACCCACCTCGGCCTCCCAAAGTGCTGGGATTACAGGCGTGAGCCACCACACCCCGTCTTTATTATTCTTTATAGCAGTTCCTGTCACCTGACATGTTTATGTACTGTCTGTCTGCCCCTACAAAGACCATGAGCACCAAAAGATGAGAAGGAGCTTTGTTTTGTGCCCTGCTATGCCTGGCACATAAGAGGGACTTGATAAATGTTCTGAATGAATCATGACAGCAGAGGTGAATGAATGAATGAATGAATGAATGAACGAACGAACGCATAAATGAATCAAAGAACAGATATTTTTGAGCACATGGTTTGTGCCAGGCCCTGCGGGGACCTCAGAGTTGGACCTAAAGCTGGTTCCTGCCCTTCACATGCTTACAAGGGGCAAGGAGGGATCCATGTGTCCACTTCATGAGCACCCTCCAGCAGGACATGGGCAGGCCCTGGAGCAGGAAGGGAGAGGGGAGATGGCCAAAGGAAGGAGTTTCAGGGCTGGGCTGGCAGGAAAGGGTTTCCCAGGTGGGTGCAGCTGTGCCAGTCTGCCTTGAAGGGGTGCCAGGCCTTGGCCCCAGCCAGAGGAAGAGGAGGAGGAAGAGTTGGTCATTCCAGCTGGGAGCCCAGAGCAAGGCTGAGATGTGGCAGGCTCCCAGGAGCGATCTGGGGGCAGAAGGAGCGCAGTGTGACTGGAGAAGGGCAGGTCTTGGTCTCAGGAAGGGTTGGAGGCGAAGTGGTGAGGGTGGGTTGGGCACCAGGCCCAGGAGCCCCTGACCGCCCAGCCAAGGGCCTCAGTGTGGGAGAGACAGGATGTAGGCAGATGATCTTTGCGTTTGCCTCTGGGCTAAAGGGCACTAGGGGAGTTAAGGACACAAAGTTGGTCACTTGGCGACTTACTTTCCTTAAGGCGAATGTCCAATGGCGTCTGTAATGTACTCTGCACGGCTTCCACGAGGCCCTTAAAGAAGCTCTTGATGGGCTCAAAGGAGAGGGGCACGGGGTGGCACAGTTCCCCAAGGCTCATCTGCCGCTGCATCTCCTGCTCGGTGGCTGTGTATGCCTGTGTGGGCACACGGGGGTGAGGGTGACTCTGGGAGATGCAGGCAGCATCCCAGCCTCCTGTGCTGCACCCAGGAACAAACCCACACCAGCATGCCCAGGCTCCACCTTGGCCTGGCACCTATGGTCAGCCCAGGCCATGCCCCCAGGAGCAGAGCCCTGGAGCGACCACACAGCATCCCTGAGGTGGGAGCCATGCGGAGGTGTGGTTTTTCAGGGCTGGCACTGGGGATTCCTCCCTCTCCCTCCCTCCTTCCTTTCCTTCCTTCCTTCCGTGTTCATTGAGGCCTACTCTGTGCCAGCTATGTGGGCAGAGGGCGGGGTCAGGCTGACATGGGGCCCTTCCCAGAGAGGCTTGAGCCTCACACACACTGCACCACAGGTCTGCCTCGGGTAAGAGTGAGAGGTCAGTCTCCCTGGGGAAGGAGCCCCTGGAGCTTATTCAAAGGTGGAGCAGGAAACCATGTTCTAAGAATGACACCAAAGACCGGCAAGGTTCAGCTGCAGTGCTGACTGAGGGGGTGTGGCCACTGCAAGGGACATGTGTCCTGTTTTGGGTCTGGACAGCCCCTCTTCAATACCTTCCTGTGGTGTGTGGCTTCACTAAGGAGAAGTTAGAAACCTCCCCCTCCCAGCTGCCTTTGCACCTGTGCTGCAGGAGTGTGACCAGATGCCTCCAAGCCAAAGCGTGGATTTGGAAATGAGGGTGAAGGTAGTGATGGTGGCATGAGGCGCTCAGGGACAGCAGTGGTGGGGGCTCTGGTCAGTGGTGTGAGTGGTGATGTCTTGCCCAGCAGAGTTGCCATGGGGCCTATAGTGGCAACAACCCCTGGACTTCGTTCCTGCTGCCCATCTTCCATCCCGACTCTCTGACCCTCCTGGAGATCCTATGAGCTACCTCATACTCTTCCATAAACTCCTTTCTTGCTTAAAACAGTTCCAGTGGATTCTCATGTTTGCAGGTAAGAACCATGGCTGCACTTTCTGAAGGGCTGTCCTGGCCAGGAGTTGGAAGGAAGCTGACTGCCTCAGGTGATCAGGCTTGGCTCACAGTGGCAGTGCTGCCCATCCGAGAAGTGGTGGACACACGGGGGCCTCAGGAGGGAGGGAGGGTGGCCTAGCACTCAGCTGTTGGGCAGGGGCAGGCCCCACCTGGCAGCATGCTGTACATTGGGAGGAGGCTGTGAGATGGCCTCCAAGCCCCATTCAGCCTAGGAGGCCAGGAGTCTAGGGTCCAACCTCATTTTGGTGGGGAACCAGGCCTAACGTCACACCCAGAGAGCTGGAATGGAGCTAGCCAGGGGAGACTGAGCACTAGCAGGAAGTCCAGGGTGGGCAGGGAGCAGCTCCGAGGAGGTGAGAGGGGACTTAGAGGGCAGATGAGTAGGGTAGGATGAGGGGTCAATAGAGGACACATGGCACCACCTGGTAACCCCAAACTCCAGCGGCTAGCACCAGGCCTGACACACAGGTTCTCAAAACATATGTATGATGGAATAAATACATGCATGAAACCGAGCACAGCTACATTTTGCCTTTGCAGACTCAGGGAACAGAAACCCCAGCCCTTCATCTCTCAGGCCAGAAACCCAGGCATCATCTCAGGATTCCCCCTACTCATTCTCCAATTCCAATCTCCATTCCTGTGGCATCTCTTGACCTGCCTGTTTCTCCCCACCCCCACTGCCCCTGTCTTGGTCCATCATCTCTCTCCTGGACATTGTGGCCTCCTCCCAAGTTTCCCTCTAGTCTCCCATCCTGGCCTCCCCTGTCCATCTTCCACTCTGTCTCTAAAGTGACTTTTCTAAAGCACTAATCTGACCATGTGAACGCTTTCATCCCTCAGTTCAAAACACTCCCCTGGGTTGGGCGTGGGTGGCTCACGCCTGTAAACCCAGCACTTTGGGAGGCCAAGGTGGGTGGATCACTTGAGGTCAAGAGTTTGAGACCAGCCTGGCCAACATGGTGAAACCCCATCTCTATTAAAAATACAAAAATTAGCTGGGCATGGTGGCACGTGCCTATAGTCCCAGCTCTTCAAGGGGCAGAGGCAGGAGAATCCCTTGAACCTGGGAGGCAAATGTTGCAGTGAGCTGAGATTGAGCCACTGTATTCTAGCCTGGGCAACAGAGTAAGACCCTGTCTCAAAAACAAACAAACAAACAAACAAACAAACATTCCTGTCTCCTATCTCATTACAGGACAAAGTCTGAACTCTATGGCACATAAGGCCTTCGTGAACTAACTATGGCCTATGGATCCAGCTGTGTCTCTCAATCCACCTACCCCTCCTCAAGCCAGGCTGCACCCCAACTGGTTCCCCAGCCTGTCAAGCTCTCACATGTACACTGTTCCTGTCTGTCCTCTCTGCATCCTCTCTATATACAGTGTGCTCCTACTCATTGTCTAGCACCCAGCCCTACCATCACCTCTTCCTAGAAGTCTTCCCAGACTGCATCCTCCCAGCTAGAGTGTCAGACATTTCTTGGACATAATTTTGCTAACTTCATATTTACAAAATTGTTTAAGCTGTATTGTAAATAACTGTTTCTGAGCAAGTCTCCCCACGCAACTGTGAGCTCCTAATGTCCTGGCTCAGTACCTATGAATCAACACATAGAAGGTGGGAGTGGTGAATGATTAAAATCAGTAGCTTTGGCACAAGAGAATTCGAAAAAAAAAAGATGACAAAGCCCTGAAACCGTTTTCTGATGTGAGAATAGCATGCTTCCCCATGGAAGGATTCCTTTGTATTCCAAAGCCTTAAAAACGACCATTATTTAAAAAGAGACAATGAAATGTATCACTTTGTGCATCTTGCCCCTCTTAAAGCACAATACCCATTATGCCTAGGAAAGCACTGCATCCAGAATTTGGCTGAAACAGCTGACAATGAGACACAGGCTGAACCGACTGAGGCCACATAAAGACACAAGAGTGGAAATCCCCAGCCGGGGACTGGCTTGGCTGGTTTTGTTGACTAGCTTATTTATCTGTCTGATTTTCCAGCCAGAGCCCATACTAATCTGTGGTTAGAGTCGGTGCCACTTTTAGTCGTACCCTGCCTTGTCCCACAGCCTTTAAAGTGTCTTGCAAAGGTCCTCTAATAAGGCAAGATTTTTTTTTATAGCGAGAAAAAATGAAGCAAAGAGAAAACTGGACACAAAGTGTTTGCTATGAAGCCTTAGTCTGGTTAGTCAAGGCAGATTTGGCTCTGAACTTCCCAAGGCAAAGAAGGGAACAGGAGGAGCTCTATTAGTGGAAAAGCAATTCTAGTGCAGAAGTGACTGCACAGGGATATTGACAGCAGACAAGAGTTTCTTCCACGGTTCCCTAAAGACAGGAACACCATTCTCAACAACATGCTTTCCCTAAATGTGGCGATGAGTATAGCAGGGGCTAGTTCTTTTTTTTTTTTTTTTTTTTTTTTGAGACAGAGTCTCACTCTCACCTGGGCTGGAGTGCAGCGGCACCATCTTGGCTCACTGCAACCTTTGCCTCCCTGATTCAAGTGATTCTCCCGCCTCAGCCTCACAGGTGTGCGCCACCACACCCGGCTAATTTTTGTATTTTTAGTAGAGAGGGGGTTTTGCCATGTTGGTCAGGCTGCTCTCAAACTTCTGGCCTCAAGTGATCTGCCACAGGAGCTATTTCTTAGACTCTTCCTCCACAAAGCCCTGTGGCCAAAGAGTACCATTGAGCCAGCTGTGATTCAGTTTTTGAAATGTGCTCAGTAACTGCAAGGACACCTGCTTTTTCAGGAGGGGTGTCTCAATTTAAGACTACACAGGCAGGCCGGTCACAGTGGCTCATGCCTGTAATCCCAGCACTTTGAGAGGCTGAGGTGGGCAGATCACCTGAGGTCAGGAGTTCAAGACCAGCCTGACCAACACGGTGAAACCCCGTCTCTACTAAAAATACAAAATTAGCCAGGCATGGTGGCACATGCCTGTAATCCCAGCTACTCGGGAGGCTAGCCAGGAAAATAGCTTGAACCCAGGAGGCGGAGGTTGTGGTGAGCCAAGATTGCACCATTGCACTCTGGCCTGGGCAACAAGAGAGAAACTCCATCTCTTTTTTTTTTTTGAGACGGAGTCTCGCTCTGTCACCCAGGCTGGAGTGCTGTGGCCGGTTCTCAGCTCACTGCAAGCTCCGCCTCCCGGGTTCACGCCATTCTCCTGTCTCAGCCTCCCGGGTAGCTGGGACTACAGGCGCCGCCACGTCGCTCGGCTAGTTTTTTGTAGTTTTTAGTAGAGACGGGGTTTCACCGTGTTAGCCAGGATGGTCTCGATCTCCTGACCTCGTGATCCACCCATCTCGGCCTCCCAAAGTGCTGGGATTACAGGCTTGAGCCACCGCGCCCGGCCTGAGAAACTCCATCTCAAAAAAAAAAAAAAAAAAGACTATATAGGCAGAGGGCCAGTCAAGGTGCCTTGTGGGTTTAGAGTCAGACAGACCTAGACAGACAGCCAGACCTGATACCAGCTCTACCACCTACCAGCTATGTGAGACCGGGTGAGTCACTTCAATGAGCCTCAATTTTTTGTTTATAAAATGGGTGGGCCCACTTTGCAGAGTTCTGGTGAATATTAGTGCTGAGCTACACAGTGCTCAGAACACAGGGGCCTTTGAAATTGCTGGCTGTTCATATTATTTAATTAGCCCAAGATGTGTATTCTCTTCCTAACAATGTATATTCTCTTGACCACTTGTGTGGGGACAAGACAGTCTACATGGTGACAAGACAATATTCCGTGTACTTGCTTAGTGTGTCAATACTGTGCTCAATGCCACAATACCTGAGACGAAGTGTGGGTGGTAGGTGGCCGCTGTAAGAGCAGTGACCCCAGCATTACCTGAAGCCTCTGGACAGGATCAGGCTCCTGGCTGATACTCCAGACCCTGTTGGAGAGATCGTTCATGACGTCAAGTTGCTCTCTGGAAGAGTCAGCTTGTTCCCCGTACACCTGGAGGGCAAGCTGCGTGTTTTTATCAATGAATTTCTTGGCCAGAGCTTCCTCTTCGTCAAGTAGTAATCTGAGTTCAGTGAATTTCCCCTTCAGCCAGGTTTTACTTGATTCTGCATTAGCCTGAAAACAGAAAAAACAGTTGCAGATGACATGTCTGCCAACCAGGAAATCCAGAATAATCAACATGAAAAAAATTATAACGTCTGAAATGTGAATTCAGCAAAGTAGCCAGATACAAGATCAACTTATAAAAATCAAAGCTTTCCTAAGCACAACCATCACCAATAGTAAAATGCACGGAGAAATAAAGATCCTTTCGAAAATGGGAGAAAAAATAGCAAAATTTGTGGAAATAAACCTAATACAAAGCCATATTTGTGACTGGGAGGGTTCGTTACTATAAAGTTATTATTTGTCTCTAAATTAGTCTATACATTTGATGAAATTCCAATCAAAATCTTAACATGCTGATTAAAAATTATTAAATCATTAGGCGACACAATAAGCATAAGAAAAGCCAACATTGCTTTAAAAAAATCAATAAAGAGAAACCTGATAACAGGTTATCTGCCTTATCTTATAACAAATGATAAATCTACAGGATCTAAAACCATGTGGCTCAAGCATAGATAAGAGGTCAAAAGCACAAAATAAAGAGCGTTTAAAAGAACTCAGATTATATATGGAAATGTGTGTATGTATGTGTGGTGTAACAGTGGCATTTTACAATAAATTTTTGTATTTTTTGTACTAAAAATATAAAAATAAAAACAATTAAAATAATATGAGATTTTCCACAATAAAAGGTTAAGGAAAATAAACAAAAAGAGAAGGTCCAGTTAAACTAAAACACTGTACATAAAGCCCAAAGAATAAATCAATTAGATGAAATACAAAACAATTTTTATTTATTTATTTATTTATTTATTTATTTATTTTTATCTTTTGAGAAAGAGTTTCACTCTCGTCCAGGCTGGAGTGCAGTGGCGTGATCTTGGCTCACAGCAACCTCTGCCTCTCAGGTTCAAGTGATTCTCCTGCCTCAGCCTCCTGAGTAGCTAGGATTACAAGCACGTACCACCACACCTGGGTAATTTTGTATTTTTAGTAGAGATGGAGTTTCACTATGTTGGTCAGGCTGGTCTTGAACTTCTGACCTCAGGTGATCCACCTGCCTCAGACTCCCAAAGTGCTGGGATTACAGGCATGAGCCACCATGCCCAGCCCAGAAAATAGTTTTTGATCATTAGATTGGAAGACTTTTAAGAGACTGAAATACAGTCTGTAAGGGTATGTGAAGTAGGGCATTAATATAAACTGTGGGTGGTAGGGTCTATTGGTTCTTTGCTTTTAGAGGGCAATATGACAATAGGTATCAATTTTTTTTTTTTCTTTTGAGATGAAGTTTTGCTCTTGTCGCCCAGGCTGGAGTGCAATGGCAAGATCTCAGCTCACTGCAACCTCTGCTTCCCAGGTACAAGCGATTCTCCTGCCTCAGCCATGTAGCTGGGACTGCAGGTGGCCATCACCATGCCCGGCTAATTTTTGTATTTTTAGCAGAGACAGAGAGTCACTGTTGGCCAGGCTGGGTCTTGAACTCCTGACCTCAGGTGATCTGCCTGCCTTGGCCTCCCAATGTGCTGGAATTATAGGCATGAGCCCCTGCACCTGGCCTCAAAGTTTTAAATACATTTATTCTTTCATGCAGCAATTCCTCTTACTTTACTTGTATCCTAGAAAGTGCTTTCACGTGTGCATGAAGATCTGTGTACCAAGATTCTCTGTATATAGCTTCTGCACATAGAGAATAGAGAATAGAATTAGCTGGGTGTGGTAGTGGGTGTCTGTAATCCCAGCTACTTGGGAGGCTGAGGCTTGAGAATCACTTGAACCGGGGAGGTGGAGGTTGCAGTAAGCTGAGATCGAGCCACTGCACTCCAGCCTGGGCGACAAAACAAGACTGACTCAAAAAAAAAAAAAAAATTGAAAAATTGAAAAATGGGCTTCACTAGCAGAAACAGAAACAACAGTAGTGGGGAGTGAATGTTCTAAGAAATAGGGTCAACCACAAACAGCTCACTAGCACTCAAGCATCCTGTTACAAGCACTCAGCTCGCAGTCCACCTGCACCCAGGCATCCTGTCTGCAAGCATTCAGCTCAAGCAGCACCACCTTAGAAAACTGCCTCCAGCCCCTGCCTCTTTGCAGACAGCCTTCTTTCTGCCATCTGGCCCGTTGCTCCCTTTCAATGTATCTCCCCCTTTTCTCTAAATAAATCTGCCTTTCTAAACTCAATACTGTTGTGGTAAATTATTTTATCCCCTTGTGCATCAGCCTTAGACAGTTGTTAACCATGACATATTTGCCACAGTTTTCAATATGGGACATGTATATAGGTTCATTACATAAATTGTGCTACATTTGTACAATGAAATAATTTACAGCGATTACAAAGAATGCAGTGTGCTGATGCATGCTACAACATGGATGAACCTTGAAGACATCATCCCCAGTAAAATAAGCCAGACACAAAAGGACAAATAATTTATCATTCCGCTTACATGAAATATCTAGACCAGGCAAATTCATAGAGACAGAAAGTAGAGCCGACGTTACTGAGGGCTGGGAGAGGGGAAATGGGGAGTAATTGCTTGATGGTTTCAGAGTTTCTGTTTGGGATAATGAAAAAGGTTTGGAAGTAGACACAGGTGATGGCTATACAACATTGTGAATATAATTCATGCCACTGAATTGAATACTTTAAATTGGTTAGAATGGCAAATTTTATGTTATGTATATTTTATCACCATAAAAAAACACAAAGAAGAAAATATAACAACAAAAACAATGCAGTAGGCCAGGCACGGTGGCTCACGCCTGTAATCCCAGCACTTTGGGAGGCTGAAGTGGGTGGCTCACGAGGTCAGGAGTTTAAGACTAGCCTGGCCAAGATGGTGAAACCCCGTCTCTACTAAAAATACAAAAAAAATTAGCCGGGCATGGTGGTGGGTGCCTGTAATCCCAGCTACTCGGGAGGCTAGGGCAGATAATTGCTTGAACCCAGGAGGCGGAGGTTGCAGTGAGCTGAGATCACGCCACTGCACTCCAGCCTGGGCAACAGAGCGAGACTCCATCTCTAAAAACAAACAACAACCACCAAAAACAATGCAGTAGACCTATATGTCCTAGCAGGGAAAGTTCTCCAAAAAGGTGAAAAGGAACAAGCTGCAGAATAATACATGCAAGACGATCCAAATTTATGTAGAACATAATAAAACAAAACCTGTATATGGATGTATGTATACATCTATATATTTGCAAGTGCAATTAAAATGTCTGTTACTAGTGGTCATATTTGGCAAGAGGCATGGGATTGGGGGTATGGAAAAAGAGAGGCTCTCACTTTGTACTTTATATAGTTCCATACCATACCATTGTTCAAATTTTAAAACTGACCATTTGTTCAGGTATTATTTACACAATTAACAAAGCACTAAAGCTGGGCACTGTGGCTCACGCCTATAATCCCAGCACTTTGGGAGGCTGAGGCGGGTGATCAAGAGATCAAGACCATCCTGGCCAACATGGTGAAACCCTGTCTCTACTAAAGATAAAAAACATTAGCCGGGTGTGGTGGCAGGCACCTGTAGTCCCAGCTACTCAGGAGGCTAAGGCAGGAGAATCGTTTGAACCCGGGAGGCAGAGGTTGCAGTGAGCCAAGATTGCGCCACTGCACTCCAGCCTGGTGACAGAGCGAGACTCTGTCTCAAAAAAAAAAAAAAAAAATTAAACATAGGCCAGCCGCCTTCCTCAGCCCAAACATCTGCACAGTCCACATAGCAGAATGACCCCAGCCCAGCCAATCACGAGGGGTGGGCAGGCTCCCATGATACCATGTTCTCAGGGGGACAGCAGCAAACAGGAGATGAGTTCTCTAAATCTGTGTTTCCTATCCAATGCTCCAGGCAGTGGATAGGTTCCGAGGCTAGCTCATACCGCAGGCCTACGGATTATATTGGCTTTAAGCTAGCCTGGGAATTAGTTCACATTTACATGGTTGCAATGGGTCAATGAGCCTGGACACAAATATATATTTACTGAATGACCAAATGAAGAAAATAAAATGTATTTCAAACTCTTGATTTATGAACACGTTGAAGCAACGTAAGTACACAGAGGACCTTTGTAGAGAAACCAAGAGAGCAAATATCTCCTCCCAACCAAGTTATGCTCCAAGCAGTTTTTATAGATCCACTTTGTAAAGTAGAAAATACAAAAGAAGCTTCATGACACTATACCTTGTTCTAACTCGCAGCACAGTGGTAACCAGTATGGAAAACAGCCACCAGAAAACTGCTTGTATAAGCAGATGAGGCTGATTATGCAATATGGTCAGAAAGGGTTAGAGAGAGAGAGGGAAGGGTAGACAGAGAGAGGGCAAGAGAGCAAGAGAATACACTGGTCATGAAACAAGGAAGTACGCCATTTGGTTTGGGTCCCATTGGTTCAAAGTGAAACTGCATCCCAGCTGAACTGGGCTGGACTTTGAAGAGAGCTGGTGGCTGGGTGAGGGCCTAACAGAGTCCAGCTGAGCGGGGTCTAAGGACTGTGGAAGAGAAACAAGCTGACCAGCCATGAAACCCCAGTCAGGGAAGGCTGGGGGATTTTGCATACAGAGTGCGGGCTACTATGTGAATCTACCTCTGGGTCCTGTGGAGAGTGAGGAGACAAAAGGAGGGTGCTATTTTGCTGAAAACTGAATATGACTTCCAACAACCCTCCCATGGATGCCTCTCATGGGATGCACCACCAGGGAAAGGAGGCATGCTGTCCAACTTTGCCCAGATCACGTTAGCATGGAGACTCTTTAGACTCTGCTATGGTGGCAATGGCAGGCAGGAAGAGGCAGGGAGTGGCCATGCCCAGCAGGGGCGATGGACACCAGTGGCATTGTCAAGGTGAGCAGCATGGCCTGGCAGGATCCCCATCTTTTCGTTTCCAGTCTGGCAAAGGCTGGTTCACATCCCCCCACTGGTCCCTTGATCCCAAGTCATGGCTCAGTCCCTACAGCTCCTATGGGTCACAGAGAAAGGCACGGAGCTAGCAACTGAGGCTCTTTATTCCACCTGCAGGGGTTCTGGGTCTGGCGCCAGGCTGGGCCCATCCCCAGCTCTGCTCTGTAGGACAGAGGGGCTGAGCCCTGCAGACTGCATTTTGAGGATCCTCCTTCAGGCTGGCTTTAATCAATGGGAAAGGGAGCTAGAGGAGAATCAGGGGGTGAGGGCAAGGGAACAGCCAGGGCATCCCTCCCACCAGGGCAGTGGCTCCAGGAATGGCTGCCTCCATCTTCCAGCTTCCAAGGACAGGCCCATTCTGGTTCCAGCTTCTGTCCAGGTGGCCTTGGCCCCTGCACTCTGCTAACACTAGCCCAGGGGTGGAGATGGATTCCTGTGGGTGCTAAACACCTCACCACCTTCTGGTTGGCTTTTTAGCCTCTTCCATGCTTGTGTCACCATTTCCTGCATTAATTCCCTCTGTCTGAAACCTTCAAAGTGGCTTCTGTCTTCCTGAGTGGACTTCTTGGATGAATGGAGCTGTGGTCCCAGGTCCTACCTTGCTATGTGATCAATGACAGAGTATTTCCTCTTCCTGGATGCCCCTATCTTTAAGGACCTTTCAGCTTCGACATTCTTTTTTTGTTTGTTTGCTTTTTTGAGACGGAGTCTTGCTCTGTCGCCCAGGCTGGAGTGCAGTGGCGAGATCTCAGCTCACTGCAACTGTCGCCTCCCAGGTTCAAGCAATTCTCCTGCCTCAGCCTCCTGAGTAGCTGGGATTACAGGCATGTGCCACCACACCTGGCTAATTTTTCTATTTTTAGTAGAGAAGGGGTTTCACTATGTTGGCCAGGGTGGTCTGGAACTCCTGACCTCAGGTGATCTGCCTGCCTTGGCCTCCCAAAGTGCTGAGATTACAGGCGTGAACCACCAAACCCAGCCTCAGCTTTGACATTCTAAATGCCTAACTATATCTGGATTCAATAGAAACTAACCAAATACATATATATATATACACACACACACACACACACACACACACACACACACACACACCAGCCTCAGCTCTGACATTCTAAATCCCTAACTGTATCTGGATTCAATAGAAACTACCCAACTATACACACACACACACATACACATTTTTTTTCATTTATAAAGGTATCAAAAGCTCACTGTATAAAATGTGGAAGATTCTGAAAGATCATAGCCACTCTGCTATTGTCATCTAATCCTAGTTTGAGTGAAAAGTTAGGGTAGAAGGCCATGTATTGAATTTTCCCTATACCTGATGTACTGGCTCCCGTTTTAGTCTGTTTTCTACTGCTTATAACAATACTGGAAACTGGGGAATTTATAATGAAAAGGGATTTATTCTTATAGTTATGGAGGCTAGGTCCCCAGATCAAGGGGCCACATCTGGTGAGGACCTTCCTGTTGATGAAAACAGATATAGTTTAGATAATCGTCCCCCCGCCCCTCCCAAATCTCATGTAGAATTGTAATCTCCAGTGTTGCAGGTGGGGCCTGGTGGGATGTGATTGGATCACGAGGGTGGATTTCTCATGAATGGTTTCGCACTATCCCCTTGGAGATGTCCTCTTGGTGGTGAGTGAATTCTCACAAGATGTGGCTGTTTAGAAGTGTGTGGCTCCTCCCCCCCTCTTGCTCTTGCCATGTGAAGTGCCTGCTCTTGCTTCATCTTCACCATGAGTAAAAGCCTCCTGGGGCCTCCTCAGAAGCTGAGCAGATGCCAGCACCATGCTTCCTGTACAGAACTGTGAGCCAATTCAATCATTTTTCTTTATAAATTACCCAGCCTCGGGTATTTCTTTAGAGCAATGCAAGAATGGCCTAATACAGAGACTCTCTGCAGGGCCCCAAGGTAGCACAGGGCATTGCATGGTGAGGGGACTGAGCACTCTAACATGCTAGTTCCGGTCTCTCTTCTGCTCCTTATAAAACACCGGCCCCACTCCAGTGATAACCCTTTCATCCATTAATCCATGAATAGATTAGTCCATTCATGAGAGCAGAACCCTCATGACCCAATCAAGACTCTTTAAGATCTTTTTATTGGGTCATGAGGTATAAAGTCACCTCTTCAATCGCCTCTCAACATTGCTACATTGAGGATTAAGTTTCAATGTGGAGCTTCAGAAGGAACAAACATTTAAACCATGACATCACCTGGGATGGCATGATGGGAGAGGTAATCAGCCTATGAACGAGGATATAAGAGAAAATCACTTAATGGGTGTCAGCTGGGAATTAATGGCCATGTCCTTAATTGTTCTCTAGAAGGAACTGGTTGGGCCTGGTCATTGGCTTCTTAACAACAGACTTTGGACCATGTATACATTTTATTGATTTTAATGTGTTTACAGACCTGTTTTATGGATTAATTTGTAGGCAAATGAATGGAATTTCCCCTAGTGTTGCCTCTATGTAAATAAGAACCGAGCCACACAGTTGCCCCAGACCTCTCTGCCACAAACTACGCCTGCCACAATTCAACAGAAGGCATTGGGATACTTACACACGTTTGTGCTTATTGTAAATGCATCACTTCTAGGATTGTGTCCTGAAGGAAATAAACCACGGTGCCCAAAATCATTACCAAACTGTCTGAAAATTAGGTAACTACCTTAATGAATCACAGGAGATTCATATAATGGAAGATACAGCCTCTAATACTGACATTGAAAAAGAACTTTTAATGACATAGAAAAGTGTTATGATCCTGAACAAAAACAACAAAAATCCATATATAAAAGCAACATATAGTTTTGGTTAATAAGAGAGGAGCTGACATGGAAAATCCCCCTTTCTACTTCAAACACAGAGAAATGCTGATAAAAATGAGCAAATTTTAAAATTATATCACCGAGTGCCAAATAAAACAAACACAGCACTTTCGGAGGCCAAGGTGGGCAGATCACTTGACGTCAGGAGTTCGAGACCAGCCTGGTCAACATAGTGAAACCCCATCGCTACTAAAAATGCAAAAATTAGCCAGGCATGGTGGTGGGCACTGGCAGTCCCAGCAATTCAGGAGGCTGAGGCAGGATAATCGCTGGAACCCAAGAGGCGGAGGTTGCAGTGAGCTGAGATCATGCCACTGTGCTCTAGCCTTGGCGACAGTTCGAGACTCCGTCTCAAAAAACAAACAAAAACAAAATAAAACAAACAAACAAAGGAAATTCACTGGTGCCAAAACCAAAAAGGAAACACAGTGTGAGTGACCTGGCAGGAGCTGAAGCTAAGCAACCTGGAAGGAGTGGAGCCAGAGGTGCATGCATGCAGATGAAAGCCACACCACAATGGGGCCTGGCCATCCAGGGGGAGCACAGGGTACCTGGCCGCATTCCAGCTGAGAGTGGAAATGAGTAACCTGCATCAAGTCAGATCCACAAAGAGCTGTTCCATCCATCAACTAGGCACCAGAAAAACTCCACCCACTGGCCCATGGAAAAGAAAAGGAATCTAGTCATCCATCCAGGGTCACAGGTGAAAAGAAAGTCACCAGCAAAACAAATAAAACAACAGGTTTGAATTAAGCAGGGCTGCAGTCCAAATTCATGGAAACTCAAAACTGAAAAATAATATGAAAATGAGTCTGGAGCTACTGAAACTCATAGCATCCCCTGAAGATGCTCATGTCACAGTGCTCTGAAGGGGCACACTCACAATCTATGGTGTATTGGACATCTATGGTAAATACCTACTGGAGACAAGACGATAATACATGTGACAAACCACACAAGAAAATGAACCACCATGCCTCACCTCCAGTTTGGGGATATATTAGAATTGTATGTACAATATGACTCAAGCTACATTAAAAGCATATGCATATACAGGAAAAAAATCTCAAAATGTGAATAACGGTTGGCCTGAAGTGGCAGGATGCAGGATTATGGATGAATTTTTAAAAATCTGTTTATTGATCAGGAATTGAAATATAAATGTTCACAGGAGCCAGGTTGTTAACACTGAAGGAAGTGGGCAGGGTAGAGCTGGGAGATCCCATGCCATGGGAGTAGCCATTGCTCAGCTCCATCTGCCCCCACATGAGAGTGCAAGCATAGGGTGGCAATATCTTTCTAATTTCCTAAATATAGATTTTTATACAAACACATCTCAGGTTTAAAATGCTGACTACTAATTCCATTTTTATTACTACCTTATGAAGGCCACTTAGGTATAAGTCTAACAAAACATGCAGAATTTGTATGCTGAAAATTATAAAATGGTGATGAAAGAAAACAAAGATCTAAATAAATGGAAAGATATACCATGTTCATGGATTGGAAGAAACATAGTAAAAATGTCAATTCTCCCCAAATTGATAAACAGGTTTAACATAATTCCTATCAAAATCCCAACAAACTCTTTTTCTTTTCTTTCCTTTTTTTTTTTTGAGACAGGGTCTTGCTCTGTCACCCAGGCTGGTGTATAGTGGCATGGTCATAGCTCACTGCAACTTCAACCTACTGGGCTCAAGCGATCCTCCCACGTCAGCCTCCTGAGTTGCTGGGACTACAGGCATGTGCCACTACACCTGGATGATTTTTTAATTTTTTGTAGAGATGGCAAACAAGCAATGAATAGATACTCAACATCACTAGCCACTGGGGGAATGCAAATTAAGACCATGATAAGGTATCACTACACACAGGTTATGCAGGTTAAGATAAAAACTTGTGACAATACCAAATGTTGTCAAAGATGCAGAAAAACACTCTCTCATGCATTGCTGGTGGGAATGTAAAATGGCACAACCACTCTAGAAAAGCATCTGGCAGTTTCTTAAAAAACAAAACAGGCAAGTGCCATATGACCCAGCAACAGCACTCCTGGGCATCTAACACAGAGAAATGAAAACTTACGTCCACACAGAAACCTGGACACAACTGTTTAAAGAAGTTTTATTTGTAATAGCCCTAGACTGTACCAGACAGCCTACAATAGGTAAATGGTTGAAAAAAACCTCTATGGTACATCCATACTACCTGATTAGTGGAATATTACTACTCAGCAATACATGGGAATGAACTAGTGGTTCTCACAACAACTTGGGTGGATCCCAAGGGCATTCTGCTGAGTGAAAAATACCTCAAAAAGTCATTTTCTATTTTTATGACATTTTCAAATGCCACAATTATCAAACAAATTAATAACTGCCAGGGGTTAGGGATTGCCTGGGGGGAGACAGTGGGTAGGGAAGTGACCATAAAGGTGTAGAAGAAGGTAGATCTTTTTTTTTTTTTTTTTAGATGGAGTCTTGCTCTGTCATCCAGGCTGGAGTACAGAGGTGTGAACTTGGCTCACTGCAATCTCCACCTCCTGGTTTCAAGTGATCCTCCCACCTCAGCCTTCTGAGTAGCTTGGATTATAGGCAACACCATTCCTGGCTATTTTTTGTATTTTTTTTTTTTTTTAGTGGAGATGGGGTTTCATCATGTTGGCCAGGCTGGTCTTGAACTCCTAACCTCAAATGATCTGCCTGCCTCAGCCTCCCAAAGTGCTGGGATTATAGGCGTGAGCCACCTCGCTTGGCCTAGAAGAAGGTAGAACTTGGTTGTGATGGAATAGCCTGCATTTTGATTGCAGCGGTAGTTATACAAATCTATACATGTGATAAGTTGATGTAAAACTATATACACATACCATCCATTTTTTTATTTGGACAGTGTGCTATAGTTATGTAACAAGTAACCCTTGGGGAAAACTAGGTCAAGGTACACAAAACTCTACTATTTTCGCAACTTCCTCTAAATCTATAAAAAGTTAAAAAGTTAGCTGGGGGAAAGGTCGAGAGAAAGAGAACCATTCCTTAGATTAAGCTGAAACCTACCCCACGCCATCCCACAGGCCAAGCTTGGACAGCTCTGAATGTGGCAACAAATTTGTAAACTTTCTTAAAATATCATGAGATTTTTGGAGGTTTTTTTTTTTTTTTTAGCTCATCAGCTATCGTTAGTGTTAGTGTATTTTACGTGTGGCCCAAGACAATTCTTCCAGTGTGGCCCAGGGAAACCTTAGACCCTCCACATGGGTCCTAATTCTTTTCTTGGGGGCCCTCAAACCATATCTGCTCAGGCATTTGCAGACAAGGAGCCTGATCTTCAGGCCTCCCCACAGCCCCTCCAACGTGACAGCTTTCACTTTCTAAATCCTTTGGTACTGTTTATCTCCAAGCCCAGAGTTCTGCTCGTGAAGACACGAGGGACACTAGTAATGATTAAGTTGGGGCCACAGGTGTGACCCACAAACGTCCTCAGGGTACCGGCAAACTGTCATGAAGACACCTAACAGAGAATGGATTTTAGGTAAATGTGGGAGCCAATTCTGTGGCCTGCCCTGGTCACAGCAGAAAGCAGGTACCAGCTTCTCCCATGGTCAGAGCCACTCCTCCTCTTGTGTGAATCAGTCAGGGGTTCCTTTTTTTTTTTTTTGATAGGATCTTGCTCTGTTGCTCAGGCTGGAGCGCAGTGACGTGATCCTAGGTCACTGCAGCCTCAAGCTTCAGGGCTCAAGTGATCTTCCCACCTCAGCCTCTCAAACAGTTGGGACTGCAGGCGTGCACCACCATGCCTGGCTATTTTATTTTCAGTAGAGATGGGGGTCTGATTATCTTGCCTAGGCTGGTCTCGAACTCCTGGGCTCAAGTGATCCTCCAGCCTCGGCCTCCCAAAGTCCAGAGCAGGGGTTCTTCCAGCTCTCAGTGGGACAGGCCCCAGGAGGGCCTCCCACCCCAGCCCTCACTGCGAGGAGGGAGCAACAGAGGATGCAAGGGGAAGGGACCAGCCCCTGAGGCCTAAAAACACAACTTTGTCACCGTCAAAATGGTTACTTAGAAAAACGTCAGTCTCAACTTTCCATTCAAAATCCACAGAGAATCCAAACATCATTATGAAAGGAGAGTGAAGAAAGTATCTATTTGTGGAACAGATCTACACCCTACTTACTTTCTTTCAGCATGGCAGTGGAATTAAAGAGATAGCTGCATATTTCTTAAGCTGTGTTTTGCTTTGTTTAAGGCAATTTGGGATAATGGGCTAGTTACTCCAAGAGAGTGGCAGATGACACTAAGGAACCAGAGATTTGCCACAAAGCAAAGGAAACCGGAGCTCAGGGACCCTCACTTGCAGGGCCCGATCATGGTCTTGCACCTAATTTTGTCTGTAATTTTGTGTTCTTTTTCTAAAGAACCCTGAATTATAGTAGCTCCAGGCCCCACCAAATTCCATCTGCCTCTTCGCAGTTGGTTTTTATTTTTCACTGGCTCCATATTGGGGGTCCCTTGTGTCTGGGGGGAAATGTGGGTCTTTCCATGGGAATGAGGAAGAAATGTCCACTTGCCTTGAGCTTCTCGGTGGCATCTTCTATCTGGGTTATGTTGTCAATGTGCTGCTGCTTCTTGATTGCCAGCTGCTTTAAACATTCTTGGCTGAGTTTCTGTACAGGAGGGAGTTAGGAAAAAAGTCATAATACTGTCACTTTCCAAATAACAGGTCCCCCGCAGGGGTCACCTCCTCTTACCCTTGTATTCTTTTCCAATGGAGGCATCTGAAGGTGAGGTGACTTGCCCAAAGTCAAGTGGCAAGTTAGTGGATGAGCTGGGACTAGGACCTCTCTGATCCTTGGAGGTCCGCATCAGGTATGCCTCAAATCTTGATTTGCACCCCCTCCTCACACTTTACTTTATCTAGGATAAGTCTTGCTTGTGACTTGCTTTCCCAGTCTTTCAAGTAGGACTTTAAGGCAAACAGCTTGGGGTCTGGGAAAGAGCATCTACTTATTGAGTATTAACTGAGCACCTATTATGTGCTGGGCCTTGTTCCAGGTGCTGTCCTCATGAAACATACATTCCAGGGAGTCTGTGACCCTCTGGCCCTGGACTACATGAGAGGTCAGTGGGGTTCATGCTTCCTGCTCTTCCCACCTTCCATATCTCTGCTTTTTGAAATTGCTGTTTTCCTCAAAGTCTGTTCTGCACTCCCCTTCCCTAAGGGTGTGATCTCACCTCCATCTTAGCCTTTCTTACAGCTGGCCTTACACTCAGCTGCTGGGCCCAGATCTGGCTGCCCCATTGACTGGGAGCTTCTTGAGGGCAGGCTTGCTTTATTCCCACTCCCCACAGGGACCAGGGGGTGACCCAGAAGTGTTTGCTGAATTGAACAGAATTATCAGGAGCTAGTCAGTCATGATGGCTCATGTCTGTAATCCCAACACTTTGGGAGGCTGAGGTAGGAGGATCACTTGAGCCCAAGGAGTTCGAGACCAGCCTGGGCAACACAGTGAGACTCTGCCTCTACCGCAAATAAATAAATAAATAAATAAATAAATAAAATAGCTGGGCATCGTGGCATGCACCTGTAGTCCTAGCTACTTGGGAGAATGAGGTCAGGGGCGAGTCACCTGAGCCCAGGAGGTTGCAGTGAGCCATGATCATGCCACTACACCACTGCACTGCAGCCTGGGCAACAGAGTGAGACCCTATTTCCAAAAAAAAAAAAAAGAATTTATCGTCAGGAGCTGCCAGCTTCTCCCCCAACCAGCCAGGGAACTCTTCCAGGTCAGGGAAGGATCTGATCTATTCCTTGACTCATGGCCCAAAATGTATGCTGAATAGATGTTCGGTGAATGATGGATGGATGAATAATAATGGGTGAATGGATAGGAAACTGGGTATGTGGATGCAAAATGAGGGTTCACAGTGTCAACCTTACATAATGAGATTCAAGAGCTGAGCGTGGTGGCTTGCATCTATAATCCCAGCTACTCAGGAGGCTGAGGTGGGAGGATCACTTAAGGCCAGGAGTTTGAGACCAGCCTGGGCAACATAGCAAGACCCCATCTCTACCAAAAATCAACAAAACAAAAAACAAAACACCTGGCTGGGCATGGTGGAGAATGCCTCGAGTCCCAGCTGCTTGGGAGGATGACATTCACAGGCTACAGAAATGATTAGCAAAGAAGTAAATTGATGGTGGCTAGCTTTGTTTAATGAACTATTCAGGCAAAATAGTTAAGAATGAAAAACTAAAATAAATGTAAATGGGATAAAAGTTTATAAATGAACATTTCATAGTTTTAAAAATTGTTTTCAGGCTGGGCACAGTGGCTCATGCCTGTAATCCCAGCACTTTGGGAGGCCAAGGCGGGCAGATCACCTGAGGTTGGGAGTTCGAAACCAGTCTGACCAACATGGAGAAACCCCATCTCTACTACAAATACAAAATTAGCCAGGCGTGGTGGTGCATGCCTGTAATCCCAGCTACTCGGGAGGTTGAGGCAAGAGAATCGCTTGAACCCAGGTGGCGGAGGTTGCAGTGAGCCAAGATCGCACCATTGTACTCTAACCAGGGCAACAAGAGTGAAATTCTGTCTCAAAAACAAACAAACAAACAAAAATTGTTTTCAGTAACTTAGTATCACGTTATGTTAAATTAAGTAATAGGTCATCATAAAATGTCTGAATCATTTGTATGGTATAGAAAAGCTAAATATATTTCAATCTGTTCACAAAAAATATTTAGGAGCCATCTTTCTAGAAATTATGAAATTATTTTCATCTACAAATGCTGGTAGAAAACAGCTAAAAATAACTTACTTCCTAGATTTTTCACTGGAAATTTGGGTTACTAAGAGTGAAAATTATAGTTAATATATGTGATTAAAACTACTTGATATAAAAGAAACAATTCTATTTACAGAGGGTATAGAGAAAGTCAGATGTGTTTTTGGTAAAGACTGTTGAAAGAGTAATTTTTCTTTTGCATGAGAGAGAACTTTGTGTAGTCAAAATGATAACAGGAAAAGGGAAGTAAATTTTTGTCCTAACATAGAATGCCAAAATAAAAAGGAAGTATAGGACAAAACTGAAGATTTAAGCAAATTCTAGAAGGTCTGTGGAAGATTAATCTCGTAAAAGACATTTTGTATGTGATCAAATTGGTTAAAATAAGAAGGAAATGGCTGGCCGCAGTGGCTCATGCCTGTAATCCCAGAACTTTGGGAGACCGAGGCAGACAGATCACAAGGTCAGGAGTTTGAGACCAGCCTGACCAACACGGATAAATCCCATCTCTTTTTTTTTTTTTTTTTTTTTTTTTTTTTTTTGAGACGGAGTCTCGCTCTGTCGCCCAGGCTGGAGTGCAGTGGCGCTATCTCAGCTCACTGCAAGCTCCGCCTCCCGGGTTTACGCCATTCTCCTGCCTCAGCCTCCAGAGTAGCTGGGACTACAGGCGCCCGCCACCTCGCCCGGCTAGTTTTTTAGTATTTTTTAGTAGAGACGGGGTTTCACCGTGTTAGCCAGGATGGTCTCGATCTCCTGACCTCGTGATCCACCCGTCTCGGCCTCCCAAAGTGCTGGGATTACAGGCTTGAGCCACCGCGCCCGGCCGGATAAATCCCATCTCTACTAAAAATACAAAAATTAGCTAGGTGTGTTGGCAAGCGTCTGTAATCACAGCTACTCAGGAGACTGAGGCAGGAGAATCACTTGAATCTGGGAGGTGGAGGTTGTAGTGAGCAGAGATCACGCCACTGCACTCCAGCCTGAGCGACAGAGCAAGACTCCATCTCCAAAAAAAAAAAAAAAAAAAATCAGAAGGAAATGGCCGGTGCGGTGGCTCACAGCTGTAATCCCACCACTTTGGGAGGCCGAGGCAGGTGGATCACCTGAGGTCAGGAGTTTGAGACCAGCCTGGCCAACATGGTGAAACCCAAAATTCCTTATGAAAGTGCAGTGGCAGTGAGACAGTTCATGCCACTGTACTCCAGCCTGGGCAACAGCAGTGAAACTCTATCTCAAAAAAAAAAAAAAAAAAGAAGGAAATTTTAAATAAGTTTTTCTAAAACTTAAGTATTAATATCAAAAGTATACTCATGTAAGGCCAGAATCTGGGCTCCTGTGTTGGAACAACCACTGGGTTTTATCAGAGCATTGATCTGCTCTTTAATAGAAAATGGTGAGAGATTATTGAAGGTTTATGGAAATCTTATCTTGTGTAATCAAAACTGACTGAATTGGATGATTGATAATATACTAATGCATAAGTAATTTTTTTCTTTTTTTGAGGCAGGGTCTCACTTTGTCACCCAAGATGAAGTTCAGTGGTGCAATCTTGGCTCACTGCAGCCTCGACCTCCCAGGCTCAAGCAATCCTCCTGCCTCAACCCCCCAGGTAGCTGGGACTATAGGCACATGCCACCACACCCAACTAATTTGTATCTTTTGTAGAGACAGGGTTTCACCACGTTGCTCAGGCTGGTCTTGAGCTCCCGAGCTCAGATGATCTGCCTGCCTTGGCCTAACAAAGGGCTGGGATTATAGGCATGAACCACTGTGCCTGGCCTAAAAGTAAAACTTGTTGTTCTCCTTTGAATAAAAATGTAATGCAGTATTAATAAGAGACGGTAAAAGATGTATTTACTTTTGCATAGATGGCAAAGAAAAGGTAACAGTGGAGAGTCTGTCCCATGCTGTCTTTTTTAGGTCTCTTGATTGAGACCTGAATCTCCTTTATCAGAGTGATTTTTGCTTTTTGAAATCTTTGAATTATCATTTTGGCTAAATTAATTACCATTATTTTGTAGCGACCTGTGATTCTATTTTGATCATGTATTTTAAACCTTTCTTATTTTTATATCAAGTGTTTTAAACCTTTAATATTTGAGATACTTTCCAAAATTAAATTTTAAATTCAAAAATTAAGTCTTTTTGACCCAAGCTAACTTGGGCATAACCAGAACCCCTGGAAGTCCAAAAAAGACACATTAAGCTTGTTTGGTATGGTAAAGTCATATGGGAAATACTGTCAAATAAGAAATGCTGTTTAACTTTCTTTGAGTTATATTTATAAAAGTGTATTACTAATGTGTTCCAAAATTGTATGAGATTCCTAAAAGTCTGATATGTCTTGGTATATGTTATCAGTATATCATTATCATAATTATTATGATAAAGTGTCGTATGCCACACAAATAACCAAATATCCTAGTCAATTTCATCTTTGACCATGGCTATTCTAAGCCTTTTATCATCCAGAGACAATTTTTATTTTACTTTGATTCTTTAAAAAAAAAAGTCATTTATAATCAGCTACACACCAAAATTTGCTTCTTCTTTAAGGATATCTTTGGAAAAAACCCTGACAAGTACTCTTGAATACAGGTTTCTGGTAACTTCAGAGATCATACCACTGGACTAAGTAAAAGCTTCCAGAACTCTAATAAAAACTTGAGGCATTCATGAAGACTGATAACCCAACATCAAACAGAGCAAGAATTATTTACATGGGACTAAACTGATAGAGGATAAAAGTGATTTTTATGATTTAAAAAATTTGAAACATTGCTGATTCTTTTTATTTTGTTTTTCAGTAAAGAAAATTTTTTCTTTTGTCACAGCAACTGGATAAAGTATACTTTTGTGAGCAAAACTGAAATATTTGTCTTTCTCTTTACCTGATTTCTCCAAAATTTGCAAACTATTTGTGAGTATTTATTTTATTTTTTATTTTCATTTTTTAAATTATTATTATTATTATTTGAGACAGAGTTTTGCTCTGTCACCCAGGCTGGAGTGCAGTGGCATAGTCTCGGTTCACCGCAGCCTCTGCCTCCCAGGTTCAAGCAATTCTCTTGCCTCAGCTCCCAAGGAGCTGGGACTACAGGTACATGCCACCACGCTTGGCTAAGTTTTCTTTTTTTCTTTTTGAGGCGGAATCTTGCTCTGTTGCCCAGGCTGGAGTGCAGTGGTACAATCTTGGCTCACTGCAACCTCTGCCTCCTGGGTTCAAGCAATTCTCCTGCTTCAGCCTCCCGAGTAGCTAGGATTACAGGTGCCCACCACCATGCCCAGCTAATTTTTGTATTCTTAGTAGAGATAGGGTTTTACCATATTGGTCATACTGGTCTCAAACTCCTGACCTTGTGACCCACCCACCTTGGCCTCCCAAAGTGCTGGGATTACAGGTGTGAGCCACTGCACCCGGCATAATTTTTACATTTTTAGTAAAGACGGGGTTTCACCACGTTGGCCAGGCTGATCTCCAACTCCTGACCTCAACTGATCCGCCCACCACAGCCTCCCAAAGTGCTAGGATTACAGGCGTGAGCCACCGCACCTGGCTACTGTAATTTTATGACAATATAATTATTTGCATAAGTTCAATAAGAATATGTTTTCTTTCATAACAGGCCACATTGGAGACTCTGGTAATTTTACCAAGGCTTTGACTGAAATGATATATCTTCATATATGACCAGACTGCATTGAGGAACTGAAGTTGACTTTACAGAGCCATAAAAAGACCGTTGGTGGCCAGGCTTGGTGGCTCAGGCCTGTAATCCCAGAACTTTGGGAGGCTGAGGTAGGTGGATCACTTGAGTCCAGAATTTTGAGACCAGCCTGGGGAACATAGTGAGACTCCGCCTCTATTAAAAAATGTTAACAAGAATAAAATAAAATACAATAAAAGGGGGCCCAGCACTTTGGGAGACTGAGGTGGGCAATTCACTTGAGGTTGGGGTGTTCAAGATCACTCTGGCCAACATGGTGAAGCCATATCTCTACCAACAAATACAAAAATTAGCCAGGAGTGGTGGTGCACACCTGTAGTCCCAGCTACTCAGGAAGCTGAAGTGGGAGAATCACTTGAACCAGGGAGGCAGAGGCTGCAGTGAGCCAAAATTGCACCACTGCACTCCAGCCTGGGCAACAGAGTGAGATCCTGTCTCAAAAAAAAAAAAAAAAAAAGAAGACTCTTGGAAAGACTGGACTGGCTTGGTACCTTGTCTACATAGTTCCCTTACAAGGTTCCCGACCTTGTGGTAAGTAAAGAATGTCACTTTCTGACAGGTCTAGAAACCTCAAGATATTTTGGAACCTTGAGAAGAGAAGAATTTGCCCAATGTGTGTGGGTAGCACAGGCATAGTCTGATGGTGAATCCTTGGTTTGGCTTTTTAGCTGTGAGGCTTTTAAAAGTTGAATCCAGGCCAGGCGTGGTGGCTCATGCCTATAATCCCAGCACTTTGGGAGGCTGAGGCAGGAGGATCACTTGAGCCCAGGAATTCTAGACCAACCTGGACAACATGGTGAAACCCCAACTCTACAAAAAAAAAAAATACAAAAAAATATTAGCCAGGTGTGGTGGTGCATGCCTATAGTCCCAGCTACTTGGGAGTCTGAGGTAGGAGGATCGCTTGAGCCTGGGAGGTGGAGGTTGCAGTGAGCCAAGATCATGCCATTGCACTCTAGTCTGGGTGACAGAGTGAGACCCTGTGTCAAAAAAAAAGTGAAATCCAAAATTCCTTATGAAAGTTCCAATAATGCAAATTATCAGGCCAAGTATACTACTAAAACTTAATTTGCAAGTAAATTTGTCCTATCAAGACTAATTTTTGCTAAAAACAGGAAACTAGAGAGAGAAAAATTATGTTTCAGAAGAAAATCTTAGCACACCTGTTAGTGCTGCACACCTGTTATTCCTGTTATTAGATTCCAGCCCTGCCCATTGTTTTTGAGTTTTTATTATTTTCCTACAATTTGGACTAAATCCTGAATTATTTCCTGGCTACAACAAGGAAGGTTGTAGAAAGTTTTAGAAGCCAATTCCTGGATTTTAAAGAAGGCTTGGGATTTTCTTCATGATGTTTTTAGTTGACCCTCCAGTGGAATAGGTTTGGTGTTGTTCTGCCATAGAGATTCTCTTTTTCTATTTATTTATTTATTATTTATTTATGACAGAGTCTCACTCTGTCACCCAGGCTGGAGTGCAGTGGCATGATCTCGGCTCATTGCAACCTCTATCTCCCGGGTTCAAACAATTCTTGTGCCTCAGCCTCCTGAGTAGCTGGGATTACAGACGTGTACCACAACACCTGGCTGATTTTCATATTTTTTAGTAGAGATGAGGTTTCACCATGTTGGCCAAGCTGGTCTCGAACTCCTGGCCTCATGTGATCCTCCTGCCTCAGCCTCCCAAAGTGCTGGGATTACAGGCATGAGCCACTGTGCCCTACTGCTTATGTCATTTTAATGTAAATTCTTGGTAAACAATTTAGGAACTGTCTCTTCTTTTTTCCTTAAAAACTTATATGTAACTGCTGCTAATCAGAGTGGATAGTCTCGGAAATTTGAATCTATGGTCCCAGTTGGCCATCCTCAAGCTTTAGGCTTGGATAAACTCTGTACTTAATCATATTTTCTGAATCTTATTACTTCAAGTTGACAGTAGGTAGTGGGTAGGGGAATGGACAAATGGATGGCTGAGACTCTTCAGCCAGATCTGTGGAAAGTAGCCTTGTTAGTTCTGAATAGGTTTTTCAAGCAGCCATTATTATAATTACAGCCATTTCATACGCTAAAAAAAGGAAGGGTCTGGTGGCAGGGACAGGTCTTGAGCCCACGTCTCCACTGGATTGTCCCCCATGATCCCCTTTTCACCTTGGAGTTCCAAGGTTGTCACAGTGTGGTAGTCTGGAGTCATGCAGTACCAGGGAAAAGCCCAAGATGAGGCCGAGTTAATCACAGAGACTTCTTGGAGAGGGAAGTGGTAGGATCCACATCTGTCAGACAGGAGGGCCTACCGCGCCCAGGCTTCATGAAACCCAGAGAGAGAGAAGGATTTGAGAGGAGCCACAGAACAAGTCAGCTGGAAAGCTGGAGCAGGAGCCCAAAGCCCCTGGGCACTGTTAGGATTATACATGGGTGAGGGTTCTATGGTGACAATGGCTCTACTGGGGGCATCTGGCTAATGGAGTCCTGGGTTCAAGGCCTGACTCTGCCTCCAGAGCCTTCCTCTTGTGGCCTATAAAATGGCTGTAAAAATAATGGCTCACCCAAGGCTGCCATGAGTAGGAATGGGAGTGTCTGTGTGGCCGGGGAGGGGAGAGGAGGTAGGTAGTGACAGCTGAGGCTGCTCCAAGGGCAATCAGCTGTCCTCAACTCAAGGTTCACAGGCCCTTTCTGTGGACTGCAGATTGAGTAAACCCAAGATGTCTGTGTGGCTTTCTTAGCTACATAGGGCTGTTGATTAAGAGGGAGAGTTTGCACCTCTATTAACTGGAAGGCAGACTATCTTCCAGCCCAATAGCAGTGTGGTAGACCAGCCATGGTGAACACGGTCAAGGACATCTGGGTACCAGCCAGGGCTCCCAACCTCTCACTCCTAAAGCCACCTTTTCTGAAGCTTAACTGATGGCTTTGGCTCGCCTTTGCCCTTCCTTGGGTCTCAGTCTCCCCCTCTGAACTTTCGGTCGACCGCTTAGACACCCTCTGGGGCACCTTTGGTTTCCAGGTTGTAACCCGCCACTGGCCACGGTCAGGCACCTCCCCTCCTCGGCCGTTATGCCTGGACTGGCTCCCCCAACTCCCGCGCGGCGAACCCCGTCCACACCGTCCCCACCTGCACGTGCACCGCCGCCTCCAGCGCCAGGCCCACCGGGTGGCCACGGTGCGCGCCCAGCACCGGGCAAAGCGCGCACACACAGCGGTGGCAGCGGCGACAGAAGAGCTCAGCTACGCGGTCGCCATGCTCCGGGCAGCGCCAGCCGCATCCCTCGACAAGCTCCGACCCCCCAGGGGTCCGGCTGCTGGCCGCCGTGCCCGCCATTCATCTCCGCCACCTCCGGCTCCCCAGGGCACGGGGCGGGTCTCCCACGGGAAACCGAAACCTCGGCCGTGGGCGGGGCGGCTCCAGGCCGGCCGGCGGGCGGCTGGGAGGATGACAGTCTGCAGGGGGCATCCTCCGACCAGCAGGGTGCTCCCTCTGCCCGCCCAGGCCAGGTGGTGGCCTCAGCAGAAATGCGAGGCTCCTAATGAGCCAGCCGGGAGAGGGTGGGCCTCCTGCTTAATGACGCTGGTCCAGTAACGCCCAGAAAACTGCAGCCCTGATGATGGGACCAAAGTTGGCTGGACCTTCCAGGGGTGCTCCTCTCACTTTCCCTTGATCCTCTCTTGCCCTTTTCCCGGGAACGATAATCATTCCCACAACTATAAGAAACATAGTCAAGCTCAAATAACGACACAGAGATTCTCCAATTGAGTTTATTTAGGACTCAGCAGAAGGACTGCAATTCGGGAATAAATGTGCCATGGCACCCAAGGGGTAGGGGCGCGGAGTACGCAGGGAGGCAAAGGAAAGCAGAGGCTTTTAAAAGCAAAAGGAGGAGGATTGCATACATTGTTTTAAAATAATGATACTTGATTACAAGAATTAATACGGGTGGCTTTAATCCAAAAGTTGAACAGGCAGTTGCTGGGCAGATGTCCTCATATCCTGGCTTTTGTGCAAGGCTGTGGTTCTTTGTGCAAGGCTGCAGTTTGGTGGAATCTCTTGCAATAATAATTCCTGTTACCAGGCAAATCGTTGGTGAGGGCCCCCCACTTCATGGCCTCCCAGCACCGTTTAGTTATTTTGTTTGAGACAGGGTCTGGCTCTGTTGCCCAGGCTGAAGTGCAGTAGTGCGATCAAAGCTCGCTGCAGCCTCTAACTCCTGGGCTCAAGTGATCTTCCCACCTCATTCTCTGGAGTAGCTGGGACTACAGGAGCACCATTTAGTTTGGTTTTGACGTGACTCTGTTTTGGTACTGACAACTTTCACACCCCCACCCCCACCCCAAATTCCAGTTGCCCCCAGGCTCAAGTCTCCATTCCCACTTTTAAAGCCCTTGGCTCTTTCTTAAGATCCTTGGGGCCGGGCGCAGTGGCTCAAGCCTGTAATCCCAGCACTTTGGGAGGCCGAGACGGGCGGATCACGAGGTCAGGAGATCGAGACCATCCTGGCTAACATGGTGAAACCCCGTCTCTACTAAAAATACAAAAAACTAGCCGGGCGACGTGGTGGGCCCCTGTAGTCCCAGCTACTCGGGAGGCTGAGGCAGGAGAAAGGAGTAAACCCGGGAGGCGGAGCTTGCAGTGAGCTGAGATCTGGCCAGTGCACTCCAGCCTGGGCGACAGAGTGAGAATCCGTCTCAAAAAAAAAAAAAAAGATCCTTGGTCCCCGCCCTGCCTATGCTCCACCCTTTGCTTTTTCAAGACTGGAGGACGTGCAGTTTACCCTGCTTGGAACATTCTTCTTTCCAAATGCCCTTTGCCCTGAGTATTCCAACTTATCCTGCAGATTTCTACCTTACTATCCTTGCCTCCAGGAAACCTTCCCTGCTTCTCTTTCCAGAATAGCCTAGGTTTCCCGTATCCTGGCCCTCCCCATCCCCCCCCAACCATGACTGAAAACTGGAGAGAGCAAAGACTGTCTGTTCGCCTGTTTTCCAGCTTGGTATCTGACTCCAACAGTAGATAGTTAATTGGTATTTGTGGAACAAATCAAGACAAGGAAAGCTCCTTGTAAAATGTCTGGTCAGATGTTTATTATTTTGTGACATTATTTCCATTGCACATTCCACATCTATTTATTTTCACTTTTATTTATTATTATTATTTTTCACAAAGGTACAAGGAATTTCAGAAACAACATTAAAACAATCATTCAAACTGTTTCAGGCACGGTTTCAATTAAAAGCATAGATTTCATTTCTGACTTCCTGTTTCCTTCTCTGATACAATCTCAAGTTTTGTTCCAGGAAGCACAATTACGGTAGCGTTAAGATGGATGCCCACCAAAGCTCATCTCCTAATGCTGTCCTCATTCTCAGGAAGTTCCTGAGTCAACAGAAAGGGGACGCCCGGGGTATGGAATAAGGAGATGAGGGCATGCTCTGCCAACTGGCTGGGCTCTGAACGTGCTGGGCGAGTTCCACTACCTCAGCTCAAGAACATAAACAAAAACGTAATTTAAAAAACAGATAGTTTAAAAAAATATCTGATAAAAATTACCTATCCCTCTCCCTTGCTGTGAAATAATTTAAATAATTTATTCTAGATGTAAAAATTTAAAAAAAAGTTTGTTCAAAGACACCTGTGTCCTGTTTTTAAGTGTGCAGTCTGGGTCCTTCGGGGTGGAGAGAGCTGGCCAAGGAATGGCGCTGTGCAGAGGCATACCGGGAAGCTCTCTGAATGCAACCCCACCTCTACCGCTTGGCAGTCAGTGACCTTGGCATGATGTTTCTTCACTTCTCTGAGGCTAGGTCTTTGATTCTGAACATGGGGATTGGAATACCTGCCTCACCTGTGTTAGAATAGCATGTGTCAGTGAGTGGAGGTGGGAGGAGTTTGTAAACTGTGAAGTGCTAGCCACACAGGTGGGAAAGGTAAGCCTATCCTGTAGAGCTCTGCTGCCCTGGCAATGCCTGGGATTTGGCCTTCTGTTCTGGAGCACAGTAAGGCAATCTTGGCTGGCGCATCAGACGGGAGTGAGCCCCAGTGACTGAGTAAATGGAGAATAAGACAAGGAACATGAGCATCTGGCCTGTGCAGACAGACAAGCAGAATAAACCATGGCTGAGGAAGGGGCATACAGGGGCACTGAACCCCCATTGTGCTGCAGCTGCGGTTCCCAGAGATGTTGAGGGAGGGCTTGGGACAACACTTCTAGACTTTTAAGGAGCCACCAGCCAGGACTTAAGAGATCTGGGTTGAGTCCCAGCTCCTGTCTGGAGCTTGCTGTCCTCTTCATCTTGAAACAGGTACACATGCAGTCTGCCATCCTCACTGTACTGCAGGTCACCTGTGGAGCAGATATGAACATACAGGCCCTACTCTGGAGATTCAGCTTCAGTTGGTCTGGAATGTGGCCAGGGCATCTGTATTTCCTGCATGCTCCCAAGGGGATTCTAATGTACACAGCTTGGGTTGAAACCTACCAGGCTGGGTGGCCTCCTGCAGTCCCCATCTCAGCTCCAGAATCTAATCGCCCTGTGCAATGGAGATCATCTGCCCCTCCTTGGTAAGGATGGACCAATTTCACTTCTAATCATTCCCAGTCTCTTGGTGGACTATTGTATTGACCACTGAACTTTAGAGTAGGGCTCGGAACACAGATTCACTAAGGAGGGACAAATAAAAGCTTTCAGGCTAGAAGGGAACTTTGGGACCATCTGGTCCTACTTCTTTACCTCATAGAGTCATTTCAGAAGTCCTCCTGGTTAGGTGGCCAGAGGCTCTACTGGCATGCCTCCAGGGATGGGGGCCCCCTATCTCCTGGAGGACTCTTCTGTTAACTAGGGCTGAAATCTGCCCACATCATCCTGCAGGAGGCAGGCTGTGTACCTAAGGGTCTTGGTGGTGGCAGTCAGCAGTCATGGGCACAGCTCTGAAGTCTGTGTCCCTCCATAAGGGACAGCATCTACCCACATCAGGCTGGTTTCTGGTTGGAAAGGTTGGTTTGGACCTCCTGCGTGTGTTGTAGAATTGGGTTGAATGTCCCTGGCCCCTTGCCAGTGTCTGTTAGTTTCTGCAGCAAACCCAGATCACCCCACAGGTAGTTTTCCCTTAGGTCAAGGTTTCAGGTGGCAGATCCTGCAGACAGCAGCTTGTTCCAGGGTACCCCTTGTTCAGACGAAGAAACTGAGACCAGAGAGGGCAGGACTTGCAAGAGGTCACTGAGTAAGCTGGGGCACAGTTGAGGCCAGAAGCAACAGATTTCTACTCTGTGGGCTGAGAACTGCATCAGACCCAAAACAACAAAAAGACAGACCCAGAAAAGCAGGATCTCAGCCCAGCCCTGCCATGAAACAAGTATCACCTGCCTCTCTCTGGGCCTTAGTTTCCCCACCTGTAAAATGAGGAACTTGGGTCAAATCACTAGTTTTCAAAATTCTAAAAAAATTTTTTTTACTAGCAGAATTGTTTTTCATATTAGCCCAACATATACAATAAAATAAAAGGGAGCTATCTGGTTGGAACACAGTGTGGGGAAGGGAGACATAGCCTTCCTGCTTAGTCTCCCCCTATTCTCTCTCTCTCTCTCTTTTTTTTTTTTTTTTGAGATGGAGTCTTGCTCTGTCACCCAGGCTGTAGCGCAGTCCACAATCTTGGCTCACTGCACCCTCTGCCTCCCAGGTTCAAGCAATTCTCCTATCTCAGCCTCCTGAGTAGCTGGGATTACAGACACCTGCCATCACAGCTGGCTAATTTTTTCTTTCTTTCTTTCTTTTTTTTGAGATGGAGTCTCACTCTGTCGCCCAGGCTGGAGTGAAGTGGCATGATCTTGGTTCACTGCAACCTCCGCCTCCCAGGCTCAAGCGGTTCTCCTGCCTCAGCCTCTCAAGTAGCTGGGTTTATAGGCATGCACCACCACGCCCAGCTAATTTTTGTATTTTTAGTAGAGACAGGGTTTCACCATGTTGGCCAGGCTGGTCTTGAACTCCTGACCTCAGAAGATCCGCCCATCTTGGCCTCCCAAAGTGCTGGCATTACAGGCATGAGCCACTGTGTCTGGCCCAGTCTTCTCCTATTCTCTGGACCACAGTTTGAAAATCACAGACAGGTCAACCTAGGTCCTTCCAGCTCTAGTTTTCTACTGTGTTCCTTCCTCTTGAGAAGTTACAGCTCATCATGGACCCTTAATAACAGAATTCAACAGAAGGCATCATCTGAAAACAGTCAATTCAGAAACTGTTGTTGCAAGAAGGCAAATAGAAAAACGGCACCATGTCCCACTGGAATCTCTTTCAGCGATGGAGAGTTTTGTTTTCTGGTAAAAAATACAGAAATAGTGGTTGTTCTTGGGGGGACTTGTGGTTTGGTTCTAAACCTCCCCACGGAGCCGAGTGGTGTCCCTGAGGGTGAGGAGGGCAGAAGTCTCTGCTCAGAGCTGCTCTGAGCCCATCCGCAAGTTTTTGATCTCCAGTTCCAACTGTTTGGCCTGGACCTCTCGCTGGGTCAACAGCTCCCGGAGCCTTCGGATCTCCTCCTGTTGCCGGTAGAACATCTGCAGCAACTGGGGAAGAAAGATTGGAAGGCAGGATCACCAGGGTGTCAGAACACCAGCTGAAAGCTAAACCACTATCCCTCTTTGACTCAGAAATGTGGAGGTGGTTACATTAACATGGCTGAGGGCTGATGAGGCTGTCACTGCATAGATCTTTTACAAACACCTTGTTTTCTTCACCCCGTAAATGAAATTCAAGAAGACTGGCATGTTTCAGATGTATTTTGCCTCCAGAGATCCTCCATGAAATAGAGGAAAGGATGCCTGGCTCTGAAGTCTGGGGATTGGTGTTTTTGCCACCACTGAACTGTGTGACCTTGGGTAAGTTATTTACCCACTCTGAGCTTCCATTACTTTCTCTGGGAAATGGGGTCAAAAAACTGCCCTCGTCATTATCATAATTGTTGCCGCTGTGCAGAATGGGTGTTAGATGTTTAGTGATGCCCTAAGGGCCTTCGTTATCCACTGGAACGTTTTGACACCCCTATAAGGGTGGCAGTGCCAGTGTCCCCACTGTACCACTGTGGAAACGGCAGCTTAGAGACATTCAGTCTCTGGGTCTGAGACCCTAAATTAGTACTCAGCAGAGCCAGGATCAGAATCCATCTGTGAGATGCCAGCCTCTGTGTTCTTAGCCACTTTAGACTGACTTCCAGGGCTGTTGAGAGAATTCAATCACATGCTATATCAAAGTGCCTACCGCAGGATCTGCCACACAGTAGGCACTTAACAAATATGGACTTTGAAAGCACAGAGAATCCTATAATGTCAGAACTGGAAAAACTTTGATACCCACCAGGTCAAACCCTCTTCATTTTACAGATGGTTTCCCACCATCTTTCTTTCTTTCGTTTTTTTGAGACGGAGTCTTACTCTGTTGCCCAGGATGGAGTGCAGTGGTGTGATCCTGGCTCACTGCAGCCTCTGCCTCCTGGGTTCAAGGGATTCTCCTGCCTCAGCCTCCAGAGTAGCTGGGATTACAGGCACGCACCATCATACCCAGCTAACTTTTGTATTTTTAGTAGAGACAGGGTTTCACCATGTTGGCCAGGCTGGTCTCAAACTTCTGGCCTCAAGTGATCCACTCACCTTGGCCTCCCAAAGTGCTGGGGTTACAGGTGTGAGCCACTGCACCTGGTCCCCGCATCTTTTTTTTTTTTTTTAAGATGGTGTCTTGCTCTGTTGCCCAGGCTGGAGCGCAGCGGCATGATCTTGGCTCACTGCAACCTCCAGCCACCTCCCGGTTTCAAGCCATTCTCCAGCCTCAGTCTCCCGAGTAGCTGGGACTACAGGTGCGTGCCACCACGCCCGACTAATTGTTATATTTTTAGTAGAGATAGGGTTTAACTATGTTGGCCAGGCTGGTCTCGAACTCCTGACCTCATGATCTGCCTGCCTTGGCCTCCCAAAGTGCTGGGATTACAGGCATAAGCCCCCGTGCCTGGCCTCCCACCATCTTTATCTATGCCCATTATTTTGGCATAAGACGGAGCTCACTGCCTGTTTGTTGAATGAATTAACAAAATGAGTCAAGCAACCAGGCCAGGCCAAATAGATGGTTATTCTTCTCATGCCTCATTTTCTTCCTTCTTCTCAGCCTGGATCTGCTGCCCTCCACCCCAGCTGCCCCATGTGAAAGGCCCACCCCGTTCTCCTTCACACCTCATTTTCTGTCTTTGGTGGGGGGCATTCGAAAACATCAAAGCCATTTGTCAGCCAGGATTTCTTCTCCTCCAGCCTGTGCTCAGCTGCCCATCTTGGCATCTTCTCCTCCAACAGGGAGGAAGACCTCCAGCCATCTTCTGCAGCTAGCTTTTCTGTCTGGTTCAAGAGCCGGGGTGAGGCTGGGGCCATGGAATGGAAGACAGGTCTCTCTGCAGGCAGTGGGTGGGGTCTCAGCAGCTCAGAGCCAGGCCTAAGTGACACCAGGATTGGGTCTGGAAGGGAAGCAGAGCTGTGTGAGGACTGGGTGCCCATGGGAAGATGGGCATATAGGGCACCAGTGACACAGGCAGCATGCAGAGATACTCAGAGCCATGCAGATCCATGCAACAGGTGTGGGAAATACAGCTACATATGGACAGGCACGAAGCCACAGAGCAGGGCTAACAGACACAAATACCCACAAGTGCCACCCTCGAAGTGAAGCTTGTTTTGTAGGAACAGCACGGAGCCTGCACTGGAGCAGCCCCCAAACACTTCAAGCTCACGTGAGACCTTGCCCTTGCTTTGTAAGGACAGTCCCACCCACACTGCACCCGCCGTCTACCAAGTCCATTAGTTCTCTCACCACCTCCAAGAAGCAGGGGAGGCTGGCATCACGGCTACAGATGAGGAAACTGAGGCCCAGGGAGCAAAACCTACTTAAGGTTATCCAGAACTAGGACTTGGCACTGGTCCCCGTCCCCCAAGGCAGAGGCTCTTCCAGTACACCAGGAGGCTCACTCAGCCACTGGGGTGGGGGTGAAGGAAGTTTGGGGGGTTGGAAGGGAGAGGGAGCAGCTGCTTCCGCTGGGCTGCCCTCATGTTGGCAGGAGCGGGAGAGTGGCTCAGGACAGGCAGAGCAGGCAGAGGGACCTGGGTGCGTAGGAGTTGCTGCCTGGAGGACTTCCTGGGTCAAGAAGAATCGAAAAAGGCCAGACACGGTGGCTCACGCCTGTAATCCCAACACTTCCCGAGGCAGGTGGAGCACTTGAGGTCAAGAGTTTGAGACCAGCCTGACCAACATGGCGAAACTCCATCTCTATTAAAAATACAAAAAATTAGCTGGGCATGGTGGCACGTGCCTGTAGTCCCAGCTACTCAGGAGGCTGAGGCATGAGAATCACTTGAATGCGGGGGTGGGGTGGAGGTTGCAGTGAGCTGAGATTGTACCACTGCAGTCCAGCCTGGGCAACAAAGCGAGACTCTGTCTCCAAAAAAAAGAAAAAAAAAGAAAAAAAAAAAAAAGAATTGCAGAGCTAGGGGTGGGGAACGGGGATGGGGAGTCTGGCTGAGGTGGTCCAGGCACCCCGCATAGCCCCAGAGTGTAAAGAAGCTTTCCATGGGGCAAAGTCCCTTGAGCTGGAGTTTCCTGAGCCCTCGGGTCAAGCCCCCTGACTTCCTGGACCTGTATGTGACCATGCTACCCACTGCGGACTGAAGGTCAAGGGCATGGCCTCTGAGGTTATGAGAGAATAAAAATCCAGGCCCAACGCCTCTCAGGTGCTTGGGGCCACTGGGCACTCCACGTTCCTGCCACATTTGTCTGGGCCTCTCCTCTGTCTTCCTCACCTTGATTCATCCCGCTGAGCCACTCCTGGGCCGTCAGGGAGGGCTGGGCCCCTGCTGTTGGAGGGTATATGTCCTCTTGGTAGGATTCTGACTGCAGGAGAAATCCAGACAGTGAGGAGGGTGGTAGGGTAGGCTGCTCAGATGGGAAGAGCCCTTAGAGCTGGGAGTCCAGGCTCTCCCCAACCCCTGCTGAATTGAGGAAACCGAGGCCCAGAGAACAAAGGGACTTGCCCGAGGTCACGCAGCAGCTCAAGAACAGAGGTGGGCCAAGACCCAGGATTCCTGACGCCCACTGATGTCACCCTGGCTGTGAGAAAGTTCGCTCTGTGGTTGCCCCATGAATGTGGACTCCATGCTCTGGTACCGGACAGCCCTGGATCTGTCTTCTCCAGGACAGATTCCCCACCTCCCTCCCACGCGGTCCCCACTGCCCTTACCCGCCGGGGCACAATCATGGAGATGGGCTCGATGAGGCTTTTGGTTGTGATCAGCTTGTAGAAGCGGAAGATCTCGCAGGAGGACACGTCAAGTCCTCTCTTTGGCATGACACCTGCAGGCAGTTAGGGAGGGCCAAGAGGTTCTGGCTGGGCTGGGGCCACAGTGCAAGGGCCAAAGCCAGGATGCACACCTGGACCTGAACAGAGGCCAGCCTCCTCCCAGAAAAGAGCTCAGGGACAAACACCTACACTGGACTGGGCCCTATGCTGGGAAACAGAGTTGAATTAATCAGACTCTTCACCTTCAAAGATTTAAATTATTTTAGCTAAACTATTTTTTCTTTCTGAGACAAGGTCTCACTCTGTTGCCCAGGCTGGAGTCCAGTGGCACGATCATAGCTCACTGCAGCCTCACACTCCTGGGCTCAAGCGATCCTCCTGTCTTAGCCTCCCAAGTAGCTGGGACCACAGGCATGAACCTCAATTTTTTTATTTATCTGTAGAGACAGGAGTCTGACTTTGTTGCCCAGGCTAGCCTGGAATTCCTAGGCTCAAGAGATCCTCCAGCCTCGGCCTCCTAAAGTGATGGATTAGCTGAACTTTTATAGGCAGTTTGCTCTGCTTAAGGGTCTCCATCTCCATCCCCACAGCTCCTGTGACCCAAATGCTCTCAATCAAACTACTCCAGATTCCTTTTGAGTAGGGTTAGCATGGTGCATCTTTCTCCAGTCCTTTACTTTTCATCTAGCCATGTCTTTATGTTTAAAGTGGGTTTCTTGTAGATTACAGAAATATAGCTGGGTTTTTATCCTCAGACACACTTAGAAAGGAGCTGAGGACTGCTTCCTGGAGGCTCTTTTAGGTCAGCCCTTTCCATCTCTGCTCTTGTTGCAACTGCTTAACCTTGACCTAGAACACATCCCTCTCTCCTCTGCTGGGCTCCGCTTCCTCTTTCAGTTCCTCCAATGTTGCCTCCTCTGAGAAGCCTTCCTCAACTTCCTCCTTTGTGCTGCTGCCCACCTCAAGTACAGCCCCCATAAGTCAGAGTGTTGTTATGCTGTTTCTCCTCCCATCTGACTCATCCCTGTCTCCCCAGACCCAGCACTGAAGCTCTGACCCCGATTCTCCTTCCTGGGTCTCCCGAAGTGCTGGGATTACAGGCATGAACTTCAGTGTCCCTCACTCACCGATCCCCTTCTGTGGGTTATAGGAGCGGTACTCAGTCAGGTAGCTCAGGTGAGGCTTGTCGGCGCTCACCTCGTAGTAGCGAATGTTGCCATCTCCCTGAGGAGGAGGAGGAAGCGGAGGGTGAGATTCAGAGCTGGATCTCATCAGCTCATCAGCAACCCAGCCATGCAGCAAAAACCTGGCTTTTTTTTTTGATGATCGGCAAACCCATCTCACTCAAGGGAATACCAGGAAACCGGGGGCCCTGTCACCAAGGCAGGAGGGTGATGGGGGGGATCTTCATCTTATTTTATATTTTGTCTTATTTTTTTGAGACAGGGTCTCACTTTATTGCCCAGGTTGGAGAGCAGTAGTGCAATCACAGCTCACTGCAACCTCCTGGGCTCAAGCCATCTTCTCGCCTCAGCCTCCCAAGTAGCTGGGACCACAGGTGTGTGCCCACGCCTGGCTAATTTTTTATTTTTTCATTTTCGTAGAGATGGGGTCTCACTATGCTGCCCAGGCTGGTCTTGAACTCCTGGGCTCAACTGATTCTCCCACCTTGGCCTCCCAAAGTGCTGGAATTATAGGCATGAGCCACTGTGCTGGGCCCAGGCCCTTATTTTAAAATTCAGTCCTCCCCCACCATGACCCAAAGCCCACCCTTGTTCCTCTAAGACAGAAGCTCTGGGAAGACAAGTCCAAATCCCGCTCCTATCTGAGAGCAGCAGCAAAGGTCAGAACTGGGGTGGCCTCAGAGGTCATCCAGAAGGTCTTACCATGGGGGACATTTCTGGTTGTCATAATGACTTGGATGGAGGGGGAGAGATGCTGTTCTTGGCATTGGTGGGCAGGAGCCAGGGCTGCCAGATATGGGATAGTCCTACCCAGTGGAGACCTGTTCTGCCCCCAGTTCAGCAGGTGCCGCTGCTGAGAAACACCAATGGTCCCCCCATATCTGGGCCTGCAGTTGGGAAGGGACAAGCTCAAGGTGTCCAGCCAGAGCCCTGGCTCCAGGTGTTCTTAGGGGGCCAGGAGGATGGGAGGGCTTCCTTCTCACAGGGGACGAGTGGCCTGCCCATCCCTGCCCCGTGCTCCCAACAGCCCCAGGTTGCTGTCTGCCCCTGTCTCAGGGGTCCAGGCAGTCACCTCCCTCCCGTGCCAAGCCGACCTTCCCCACCACGTAGAGCATGCTGGTGTCTGCGTCATAGAAGGGGAACAGCACGCCCGAGGAGCCGTCCAGGTCCTCCTCCAACAGAGGCACAGAGAGGTCATCCTGCAGGGGAAGGGGAGGCAGGGAAGGCCTGGGTCACTCCTGGGGGCCCTCAGTGGTGCTCCCAGAGATAAGAATTCCTGCCATGGTGCTCTGGGCGAGAGTGTGTGTGTCAGAGAAAAAGTGAGATTTTTTTCTATGTGTGTGCTGGGGAAGATGTCCCTGGTTCTTGGGTTCCAGTGTGTGGGCTACTCTCTGGTGGAGATGACATCTTAAAGGCACTAAAATGCTGCTGCCACCTATTTTGTGAGCTCTCTGCCCTTTACAAATCACTTTTTTTTTTTTTTTTTTTTTTGAGACAAGGTCTAACTCTGTCACCCAGGCTGGAGTGCAGTGGTGCGATCACAGCTCACTGCAGCCTCAAACTCTTTGGCTCAAGCGATCCGACGTGCACCACTGCACCCAGCTGATTTTCTGCAGAGATGGGGGTCTTGCTGTGTAGCTCAGGCTGGTCTCGAATTCCTGGCCTCAAGCGATCCTCCCACCATGGCCTTCCAAAGTGCAGGGATTACATGCACGTACAACCATGCCTGGCCATAACAAATCACTTTTGACACACCTGATCTCATTCCAATCTTCCCCTACCTGTTTTTTAAAATTTATTTTAATAGATGAAGGAGACTCAGAGAGAAAGTGTGATTTGTCAATCTTTGAAACTCCTGTCAAATGCTCCCTCAAAACACTACCGCCAGCTTGGCCCTCACCTCGCCCCACTCCACCCTCAGCTGTCCTGATGAAATCTCCCCAAATTAGTACCACATTTGCTCCAGGTGCCCCCTCTGCCCAGATGGCCCTCTCCTTCTCACTTCCTCCTAGTCGTGGTCCCAGACTCAGCTACCTCTCCTCCTCTAGCGCAGGGCATCCCCTGGATCCTGACCCATCTCCCTAGAGTGGCAAGATGCACAGGGTCTGGGTTCATCCGGGGCTATCGGCATCTCCCTGCTATTCATCCCCGGATCCCCAGCACCTGGCAGTCTACACTAAATGTGTGAGACATAAATGGGTGTCTGAATGAATGCATGCATGAATGAATGACGCTGGCTCTCAGCTGAGGGGTGATGGTGAGGGATGGGGTGCAGCCCTCACCTGGTCCCACAGGGCCACCTGCCGGTTGTTCCATCGGGATGTGCCCGTGGACATCAGCTTCTTCAGATTCCCCAGAAACAGCACCTTGCTGGCCCGGTGCCCTTTGTAGTTGGCCTCCTGGAGGGACATGTGCAGTTGGTATTGGAGAAACACTGGAGGGGGTTTCAGGGGGCAGCTAGGGTTTCTGGCCTCCCTGCTTTGCTTATGCTGCTGCTCTACTTGGAAGGCCTCCCTTTCTCGCCCCAGCTCTGCCTGGAGATTCTTCCAGGGGCACCACCTGGATCCCTGTCATCCACATGGAGTCTCTCCCGGCTATCTTTGTTAAGAGTTATTTTTCTGAGCAAGAACAGAAGCAAACTTCTGCCCAGCTCCCTGTTTTTGCTGAAAAAGTATCAGGCACCCCTACAAGGGTGGGCACTGCCACCTGGCCTGTCTTATCTAATCCTCAGAGAGGAAGGACTAACAGCCCATTGTTGCAAAGGAGAAAACAGAGGTCCAGAGCAGGAAGTGCTTGCCCAAGGCTGCACAGTGGCTAAACAGTGGTATGGTCGGCTCTCCTGACCCCCTGGCCAGAGCTGAGGCACGCCAACAAGCTTTGGAGTCAGACAAGGTTCAGACTCCAGCTCTCCATGTGGGTAAGTCATTTCATCTCTCAAGGGCCTCAGTTTTCACACCTACAAAATGGAAAGGGCATATCCCACCTGCCAGCAATCCCGAGAGGACAGACGGGGGTGCTGCCTGTGAAGGCGTGGCCCAGACGCTCACAGCATCACTGTCCTGTTCTCTGAAGCCTCCCCCGTCCCCACTCTGCCCCTTGCTCCTCTGAGCCTGAGCCAGTCCCTGGCCCAGCACTGACCTGGAGGACGGTGCCTGCTCGGGGGTCGATAACCCGAATCTTGCGGTCTTTGCAGGTGGTGGCCAGCAGGCTGCCGTTGGTGTTGAAGGACATGGAGAGGATCACATCTTGGTGACAGCTAATTGTCCTCATGGGGCTTGTGATGACAGACTCCTTTGTATCCAGGTTCCAGATCATCACCTGCATGGCAGAGAGCCAACTCTGAGCACAGGGGCCACCCCGCCCCTGGCCCCCACAGTCACACGCTGGCCAGGATGCAGTGAAATACAGTATCCCCGGGAGGGTGGCGCAGCTGGCAGCCTGGCCAAGAAGCCTCGGTGGGAGGATGATGTGCAGGCTGAAGCTGCTTGTGGCAGGAGGGAGAATCTCAGGGCCAGGCTGTCTAGTGGTGTAAAGGAAAACGCCACCTGCCTCTGAGCTACAAAACATCCATGCTGGGAGGACCCCAGGGAACCAGCTAATCCAGGCGGTTTCAGTTATTAGCAACAGTTTGTGCCTCCCACACACCAACAGGGCTGTATGTTTAGCTGCACAGGCTGTGCATGCAGAGCTCCAGGGCAATCCATTCCTATAGCCTAGGACGTGATTAGTGCCCCTTGAAGTTGTGTACAGAACAACCAGCACAAACACATGCAGCAGCTCTGCAGACACCCTGTACAAACAGATGAGAAAGCGCTTCAGATCGGAAGAGTAAGGGCCCAGGTTCCCTCAGTGCTCCCCACAACCATTTTAGTTATTTATTTTTGAGACAGGGTTGCCCAGGCTGCAGTGCAGTAGCATATCATGGCTCACTGTAGCATCAGCCTCCTGGGCTCAAGTGATCCTCCCACCTCAGCCTCCTGAGTAGCTGGGACTACTGGCACATGCTACCACACCTGGCTAATTTTTTCCATTTTTTTGTAAAGACAGGGTCTCACTATGTTGGCTGGTCTCAAACTTTTGGGCTCAAGTAATCCTCCCACCTCTGCCTCTCAAACTGTTGAGATTACAGGTGTGAGCCACCATGTTCGGCCCCCACCTTCCTTTTATCCATCACAGAGGGTCCCGAGGTGCCTCTGTAAATCCCTGTAGTGTCAAAAGGAAAGAACTGAAAGGCCATAGCTATGGTGCCACCAATTCCATTTGTGTACAGATTGGGAAACTGAGGCCTAGAGAAGTCAAGGCACTTTCCCAGGCTATACTGCAGGTCAGAGACTGAGTCGGAAGAGAATCGAGGTCTCCTGTACTGTGGGTCCCAATCTACAAAGTCTACCACCTGCATGCTTGGTTGTCAGTGGAGCAGGGTGAGGGGAATGATTTGCTGGGCAGTGCCATCCCATCCCCTCCAGGCAAGCTGTAATGAGTTGAACAGGGTCCCCCGAAAACTCACATCCACCTAGAACCTCAGAATGTGACCTTATTTGGAAATGGGGTCTTTGCAGCTGAAATTAGCTAAGATGAGATCATAATGGATTAGGTGGGCCCTAGATCCAATGACAGGTGCTCTCCTCTTCCTATAAGGAAGACGGACACACAGAGAGAAGGCCGTGTGAAGACAGAAGCAGAGCCTGGAGTGACGCAGCTATCAGCCAACTGGGAGAGGCACAGAAGGATTCTTCCCTAGGGCATCTGGAGGGAGCTGGCTCTCCCAAAACCTTGGTTTTCCATCTCTGGTCTCCAGAATTGTGACAGAATAAATTTCTGTTGTATTCCAGTTCGTGGGAATTTGTAGGGGCTGCCCCAGAAGAAGAACACCCAGACTCACCTTGTAGTCATAGCCCGCACTGAAGAGGATGTTGGCGGCCGTGGGGTGCCACTCCACCAGGCCCACTCTGCGCGCGTGGCCCACGAGCTCCTTCCTGCAGGCCGTGAGGTTCCTGGTCAGCAGCTGCTTGGGGATGCTCCAGATCTTAATCTGGCAGGGGAGACATGGCCCAAGGGAGCCTCAGCCAGGGCACCTTGGCACCGTCACCAGCCTAAGCCACAGATCTGGCAGTGACCAGCAGAAGGACCAAGGGAGCTCTCTCCATAGTCACCTCCCACTCAGTGGCTATGGGCACTGAGGGGCAGTGGAGAGGCAGCTGAGGGTCCTCAGAGGGACAGGGGCTTCCCCAAGCTCCTCCAGCCCGAGCAGGGGTCAGTGCTGACCAGGGATGAGTCTAGGCCTCCAAATCTGCCCTTGAGAGATCTTTGTCACCCTGCTGGCCTGAGGTGGTGGGCAGGTGGCTGGGTTTCAGGCCTCCTAAGCTAGGATATCCCCCACAGTACAGTGTTCTACACGCTTCTTGTCCCAAAGGCCCAGGGTAGAGCCTCAAACGCCAGGATGAAGGGTTTAGGCTGCATCCTCAGGGCACTAGGGAGCCAGCGAGGTCTCTGGAGCAGGGCAGGGACAAACTTCTTGCTTTGCAGGTGCAACCCTGGATGGCCTGCAAGAGGAAACTCTGAAGGTCAGAAGGCTGGACTGGATGGGGTCAGAGGCCTGTATTTCATGGTGAGGGCCTGAGGAGAGGCACTGGGACTTCCTTCCAGAGTAGTGTTGTCTGAAGATGGAGGGGGCTGCCATGGTGGAGAGTAAGCTCCCTGTCACGGAGGTATACAAATGGAGTACAAGGCGAGCTTGGGATGCTGCTGACTTGAGCTTCCTTATTGGTTCTGCAAGGTTCTCTGGCCCCTAGTTGATTTTACACACTGTTTCCCTTAGAGTTATACAGGTTTTTCAGGTAGACGACTTTGCTTTCAATTCAGCAAATATTTATTTCCTGGTCATCTTGGATTTAAAACCAGGAAGCCAACTCCACAAAAGTAGTGCCAGGTTCCAGATACTTCGGTTTGGTGAGGGCTCTCACTACATAGAACCCCAGGAGGAAGACACACTGTGAACAGGTGTGTTTGGAAGATGCAGGTACCACCCACAACACTGAAGCAGAGAAGACTCCCCAGTGCTAGAGGAGCAACCGTGTCCTCCAGGCCCTGAACGCAGGGAGGAACAGGAATGAATTCACTCCATAAATTCACTGTGGGCATAGCTTCGGGGAGAAAAGCCCCTTCCTTCTTCAGTCTCCCAACAGTTATGTCCTGCCCTGGGGCATCGGGGAAGGGACAGTGGCAGGCAATGAGGCTAGCAAGAGATTTAATAAAGATCTTGATGGGAGACTTCAAAGCAGTTCTGAAAAGGCAGGTATTACAAAAGTGGGGACAGTTTCAGATATCTGACATCCTGCCAGAGGCCCTGTACTCCCTAGGGACAGGGCCAATTCTCACAGGACCTGACTGTCCCTTTGGTAAAATCACCTCGGCAGACACTGTCCTTTACGTTCCTCAGCATCTGCTATATGGAAACCGACACAAATCCTCTTTGAATTTTCTGCTTTCCTTTCCTGATGAACTGGTCTGCTTCTTTTGATCTAACTGAAGGTTCTGCAATACATTCTATTGCCCATTTTGCCTTGGCTGCCAGGTAGCTCTTAGCTAAGCTAGGAGCTTGGCTGCTGCAACCCCTCTTAGCCATCATTTCTAGTATTTCCTCACTTTCTCCATCTGTGGCTGCTGCTCTTTAAGGATGTGTCACGGCACATTGGAAACAGAATGGGCTCTGGAATCAGGCCTCAGTCTGAAGTCTGGCTCTGCCTCCCACAGGCTGTGAAACATTAGGCACGTTGCTGTACCTCTCTGATCCTCAGCTTCTCCATTAGAAAAATGTCCTACCTTGTGGGGTTGCTAGGGAGACTGTGAGACGATGAGCATGGTGACAGTGAGGAATACAGTGGCTCACAATAAATGGTGATAACAACTTTTATCTTTATTTTAATCATCTGATCATATCTGTGAATTATTATTATTATTATTATTTTTGAGACGGGGTCTCGCTCTGCCGCCCAGGCTGGAGTGCAGTGGCGTGATCTCAGCTCACTGCAAGCTCCGCCTCCCGGGTTCACGCCATTCTCCTGCCTCAGCCTCCCGGGTAGCTGGGACTACAGGTGCCTGCCACTACGCCCAGCTAATTTTTTTGTATTTTTAGTAGAGACGGGGTTTCACTGTGTTAGCCAGGATGGTCTCGATCTCCTGACCTTGTGATCCACCCGCCTTGGCCTCCCAAAGTGCTGGGATTATAGGCGTGAGCCACCGCGCCCGGCCATATCTGTGATTTTTAATTTTTTAGTAGAGACAGGGTCTCACTATGTTGCCTAAGCTGGTCTCCAACTCCTGGCCTGAAGTGATTCTCCCACCTCAACCTCCCAAAGTGCTGGGATTACAGGTGTGAGCCACTGAACCTGGCACATCTGTGGTTCTTGTCTTAAGCCATACCCATCATATTTTAGAAGTGGGCACGAAATGAACTATAAATAAGTAACACTGCACATTGTTGGGGTAGGGATGATAACCCTGGTACAGAACACAGGCTCAAAAAAGTGAGTGAGACTGAAGCTGCTGGAATGGTTTTAGTGTCCACATTCATCCAAGGCCCTCACAGCCTTTTACAGCTCGCTTCTTCACTGTGGGATTAAGTGGAACATCTTTTCTGATCACCAGAAAAATGCCTCTTGTAGCCTTTTATAGTCCCCCAAAAGGATAGGCTTTCCCATCGGAATATACATTTTCACTGGGCTTTATTAGCTGGGTGGAGCTATTATGCCCATTTTATAGGTGGGGAACTAAGGCCCATAGAGAGGAGGGGTGGTGCCCCTAGTCCTACAGCACCTAGAACGTCTCCTCCTCTACCTAACATAACACCTCCCCACACAGTGACCTCAACTCCGCGATGGACTCAGGGGCACCAGAGCCAAGAACAGGTACCGTTCCACCCCACCCACCCCAATCCCACTCTTTAGGAAGGGGAAGCCCCTCAGGGGCTGACACTCACTGTGGCATCTTCAGAACAGGAGGCAATCTCAAAATCATCAAAAGGGTTCCACTTGACGTCCAGAACGTTCCCTCTGTGCCCGCAGACCTTTGGGTAGTGGGGGTCCAACTTCCCTGTCTGCAAGACAGTGCCCAGGAGGGTTGGGGAGGAAGTGGATTCCACATTAGCATCTGGACAGTCACATAATCAGTCAGCAACCAGTCAATAGGAACATGTAAGGGACAGAGCTGGGTGTGAATCTAGGCCTTACTACTTATTCCCTGTGTGATCCAGGGGAGTTACTTCACTTCTCTGAGCTCTGATGTCCTCCTCAGTAAAAGGGAGCAATCACAGGTATTTCACAGGTTGGTGTGAGGATCATGGGAGGGAGGTCTGGCACTGTGGCTAGCACATGGCAGATGTTCAATAAAAGGGCATTTCCCCACATACACTGCTGGCGGGCATGTAAAATGGTGCAGCTCTTTTGGAAAATAGTCTGGCAGTTCCTCAAAAGGTTAAACGGTTCCCACATGACCCAGCAATTCTACTCCTAGGTCTATCCCCACGGAAAATGAAAAGATAAGTCTATAAGAAACTGGTTCACCTAATCCCAGCACTTTGGGAGGCCAAGATGGGTGGATCACCTGTGGTCAGGAGTTCGAGACCAGCCTGGCCAACATGGTGAAACCCTGTCTCTACCAAAAATATAAAAATTAGCCAGGCATGGTGGCGCGCACCTGTAATCCCAGCTACTCGGGAGGCTGAGGCAGAAGAATCACTTGAACCTGGGAGGCGGAGGTTGCAGTGAGCTGTGATTGCGCCACTGCACTCCAGCCTGGGCAACAAGAGTGAAACTATGTCTCAAAAAAAAAAAAAAAAGAAAAAGAAAAAGGAAAGAAACTGGTTCACCAATGTTCACAACAGTATTGTTCATAATATCAAAAAGTGGAAACAACCCAAATGCCCATCAAATGAAGGATGGACACACAAAATGCAGTACATTCATGCAGCGGAATACCACTGTCCGCAAAAAGAAGAATGAGGTACTGGTCCCTGCTACAGCATGGATGAACCTGGAAAACACTAGAAGAAGAGGCCAGGCACAAAAGGCCAAACGTTGTGTGATTCCACTTAGATGATGTTCCAGATGTGGTTTCATTACCTGAGCACATTAATGCATCCCCCTGGTACCTGGTATCCGGAACCCTAAGTAATGCATATGAAAAATGCAGAACAATACATTCATGGAGACAGAAGGCAGATTCCGGTTGCCTCAGGCTTGGGAAAAGGGGCAATAGGGAGTGACTGCTAATGGGTGAGGGGTGTCTTTTTGGAGTGATGAAATGATTTTGAAATTAGGTAGTGGTGACAGTTTATTCACAGTATATTCACAGCCTTGTGAATATACTAAGATCCACTGAACTGTACACTTAAAAATGGTGAATTTTCCAACATGGCAACATAGCAAAATCCTGTCTCTACAAAAAATAAAAAAATTAGGCCTGGTATGGTGTTTCACGGCTGTAATCCCAGCACTTTGGGAGGCCGAGGTGGGTGGATCCGGAGGCTGAGGCAGAAGAATCACTTGAACCTGCGAGGCAGAGGTTGCGGTGCGCTGAGATCGTGCCACTGCACTCCAGCCTGGGCAAAAGAGTGAGACTTCTGTCTCAAAAATAAATACATAAATAAAGAGCCAGGCGTGGTGTTGCACGCCTGTAGTCCCAGCTACTTGGAGGGCTGAGGTGGGAGGATTGCTTGAGCCTGGGAGGTCAAGGCTGCAGTGAGCTGTGATTGTGCCCCTGCACTCCAGCCTGGGCAGCAGAAGGGGACCCTGTCTTAAACAAAATACAAAAAACCAAAAATGGTGAATTTTCTGGCATGTGAATTCTATCTCAATTACATAGAAGGGTCTTTTCCCTCATTTTCCCCTTTCCTAATGAGAATTCCTATATAGATGCTGGGAGGGACATACAGGTCCCCCAGCCCATGCCACAAAGCCCTGAAGCTATTTCCAACTCCACCAACAGACTTGGATTTCTTGAGGTCATAGAGAAACCACACCAGTTCATTCACAGAACCCTGGACTGGCAGCGACCAATCCATTCATTTTGCATATCACATTGCATGGCCCTGGCAGAAGAGGGACCAGGACCCAGGCCCTCGGCTTGCCAATGCAGCCCACATCCACCATCTAGTCCCAGGTTCTTAAGCTACCCACCAGAATGCTCTCCCAACCATTTTTATATCTAAGTGAAAGAGACAGCTGAGAAGAAAACTGGCCAACATCCATCCATCCCACAAATATTCCCGAGGTGCCCAGGGGACAGGTACTGTTGGAGGGGCTGATTGCAAGGTGAACACACAACATAGTCCTTGGCTTTGCAGAATCAATAGTCTCAGGATTTTTTCTAGAGGGACTTTCAAGAACAAGGTGGACTCAGGGAACACCCAACCTTCTCTTCCTCCATCACCTCCCCATCTGTGTAGAGAGAACACTGTACTTTTTTTTTTTTTTTTAAAGAGACAGGGTCTTGCTCTGTTGCCCAGGCTGAGTGCAATGGTGCAATCATGATTCACTGTAGCCTGGAACTCGGGGTAAAACAATCTTCCTGCCTCACCCTCCCAAGTTCCAAGCTAGAACTACAGGCGTGCCACAAAGTTCAGCTAATTTTTAAAATTATTTGTAGAGATGGGGTCTTGCTATGTTGCCCAGGCTGGCCTCAAACTCCTGGGCTCAAACAATCTTCCCACCTTGCTCTCCTAAAGTGTGGGATTATAGGTATGGGCCACCATGCCTGGCCTATACATACATTTTAGTAGCTCTGCAAACAGAGGAGGTGGTCCTGTGCCTCCCTCTGGAAATACTCTGGCTAATCCAGCTCTCTCCCCTCAGGAAAAAGTGATCAGACACCTCCCCCTAGACTGGATCCCCTACTGGAGGGGACAACGCTATAAAGGACATTATTTAACAAATCTGAACAAGAACGGTAGATTAAAGTATTATCACAACATTAAACTTATAGAAGTTGATAATGCACTAGGGTAATGTAAGAGAATATTTGTATTTTTAGGAAACACAGAAGTATTTAGGGATAAAGGGCTAAGATGGATGTAACTTACCCTCAAATGGTTCTGAAAACAAAAAATTGTACACACACCTACACATTCACAGGGAGAAAGAGAACCAAAAAAAGGGAAAGAATGTGGACTTGTGTCCTTCGTTTGTGATGTACATGGAGGGAGGTGAAAATTTTCTTTCTTTCAAGTGGTCTCTGCCTCCTTCACAGCAGGACAGAGGAGAGAGGTACATGCTTCCTGCCCTGCCCTGGCAAGGCGGTACCTGGAGCTACGGTCTTGGAAGGACACTGCACCTACAGGCTCTGGCCCAGGTCCCCATGGGACCAACGCTTAAGCCACTAACCGTGCTTTTTTTTTCTTGTTTTGATATGGAGTCTCATCTTGTTGCTCAGGCTGGGGTGTAGTGGTGCGATCTCAGCTCACTGCAACTTCCACCTCTCAGGTTCAAGCAATTCTCCCTGCCTCAGCCTCCTGAGTAGCCGGGATTACAGGTGTGTGCCACCACGCCCGGCTAATTTTTGTATTTTTTAGTAAAGACGGGGTTTCGCCCTGTTGGCCAGGCTGGTCTTGAATTCCTGACCTCAGGTGATCTGCCCGCCTTGGCCTCTCAAAGTGCTGGGATTACAAGCTTGAGCCACTGCGCCCAGCTGCCAGTGACCTCTTGCTTAGCCTCCAGGACATCCTGTACATTGTCCTCAAGGTGAGTTTTCAAAAATTAAAACCTGAGTGTGTTGTGCACCTGCTCAAAATTTGCAAGCCTCTTTTTCCTCATCTGTAAAATGTGAATGAATAATAATCTCTTCCTTGCAGGATTGTTGAGAGTTAAATGAGATACTATGCATGAAGAGCCCAACAGTCAGATGTTACTATAAATGCTCAGCAACAGAAGCTATTATTATATGTATACGTACGTATATTTGTATGTCAAAACTGAAAAAAAAAAAAAAAACTAAAAGGAATGAGCCAAAATGTTAATCATGGTTATATCTAGACGGTGGAATAAATGGCTGGCTTTAATATCGTTGTCTTTTTTTTAGCTATGTAAATTTTGCAATTTAAAAAGGTGTTTAAAAACAAAAATACAGATTTTCTGAAAACATTGGTCCATCCAGGATTAGCCAAAAACTTCTGTTATAAAACTGTAGTTCCTGAAGGGCTCTAGAGACCAGGAATGGAGCCCACAGCTGCACTGCCTTATCCTGCACCTGTGGCAGGCATCTCGAATGGATCCCAGCACCCTCTCTTGGACCGCAGACTTGGGGAAACCCAGCATGGAGCAGGGACTCGCCCAGGGTCACTGCGAAGGTGAGGGGCAGAGCTGGGCTTGAGCCCAGGCCTTTGGCCCCCCAAGTGTAAGCCTGGTGCTGTACTTCCTGTGCTCTGGGGGAGCACCAGTGCTCTGTGAGTCCATGCCCTGGTCTCCTTCCTGCACACAGCCTTTCCTTTCTCTTGGATCGTTTCCTGGGTCGAAGGCCAAGAGCAGTACTGTGTCTTTGACTGTGGGGCACTGATTGCTCTCAGGGCCTTTATCTCTAGACTCTGGCCCACAGCCATGCTCCAATTTCTGCAGTGTGGTTTCTCAAGAAAAGCCAGAAGAGCTGATTGTCAGGCTGCCCTCGGGCTGACGGGAGGCAAACTGCCCAGGAGCCTCATTCAGACCCACACCTCCCACCTCCCACAGACTCCAGGAAGGTGCCTTAGGGTTAGGCGTGGCTCAGAGGGCCTAGCCCTAGACAGCTTCTCTTCCTTCTCAGCCTTCTCTTCCTTCTCAGCTGATGAGGGAAGGTGCTGGATCACACCCCAGCCCACCCCACCCCTCCTCTCTGCCCCACCTCTCCTGCCCTGCCTTGGGTTGGCAGATTGCTCTGCTTCTAAAAGGGTTTTACGTTGAGGACCACAGGCAGGAGCAGACATTAGCCAGCCTGGTGGGCTATTGACTGAGCTGCTAAAAGCCTGTCAGGGGCATTTATCATCAGGAGGCCATTTCCACCTTCTGCCCATTAGACCAGCACTCAGCCAGAAACAGGCTTCTGATGGATGGGGTGTACAAGCTCTAAATCAGGGGAGACACACCTGCTCCCCTCACAGACCCCACAGAACCCTAGCTTGGGCTGCTCTGCCTGGAGAGGCACCATCTCCAAGTCTCCAAGGGGTTGCCCTGGGGCAGAGGGGGAAGACAGGACAGAAGGACCCAGGAGAAGCCAGGCAGGTGGGGGACCGGATTGGGGACGCTCTAGGGCAGACCTCCGTTGCCAGAAAGGCAGACGTTGTGAGGCCACTGTCACAACCCTCAGCACTCAAGGGAGCAGCTGTTTCTACAACAGCATCATAGTCACGACCTCAAATGAGCATCCCAACAGCTCAGGGTGGAGACTGGGAGACAGGGGTGGCAGGATGGGCAGAGGGAGGACACACAGCGTAGCAGAGGTGAAGCGGGCAGGCAGACGCCGGCTTCCAGGGGTGGAATCCCTGCCACATCCCTTACCACGGTGCGGCCTTGGGCAAGTGACCTCAGTTCTCTATGCCTCAGTTTCCTTGTCTACAAAATGACAACAGTAGTAGCACCTCATTCACAGTAAAGCACTGAAGACAGGACCCGGTACTTGCTAAGCGTACGTGCTCAGTACATTAGCCAGGAGAAGCTCGTCACAGCTCATTACCATTACCCAGTTTCATTGTTGCTCGGTATGTTTCAGGGGCCAGGGGATATACTCCCTGAGGGGGCAAACTGTTCTGCTGGGGGACTCCCATCCTTTCCTACACAGCAGTGTCTCCAGGCCCCTCCGTGAATGAACTGGTGGCTTGATTGTTTTCCTACTGGTGAACGCAGGCAGCTGGATCAGACATGTTCCCATGTCTATAAGAAATAGATTTTAAAGTGCTTTTTGACTGGGCACAGTGGCTCATGTCTGTAATTTCAGCACTTTGGGAGTCCAAGGCAGATTGCTTGAGGCCAGGAGTTCAAGAGCAGCCTGGGCAACAGGCCCCATCTCTACAAAAATTACAAAAATTAGTCCGGCGTAGGGATGTACACCTGTGGTCCCAACTACTCGGGACGCTGAGGCCGGCCGGAGGATCACTTGAGCCTGGGAGTTCCAGCCTACAGTGAGCCATGATCATGCCACTGCACTCCAGCCTGGGCAACAGAGTGAGATCCTGTCTCAAAGAAAAAAAAAAAAAGCTTTTCTTTAGAAACCATAATCTAGGGAGTCATATATGTGCCAGGCCCAGTGTCAGGTGCTTTGATCGTATTATTTGATTTACCTCCCAACCACCCCAGGACATAGTACAAGAATTCCCCATTTACAAGCGCAGAGGGCTGGGGGCTCAGAGAGGTTGACAATCATGTACTAAGGACAGCAGAGCCAGGACTGGGAATGTTTCCTCTTACGGCCTGGTCTGCTCTTGCTGTCCTCACACCATGGTTATCATCAAGGACCCATTCCTTGAGTATGTTCTTTTCCAGGCTGGACAAGCTCCTAGAACTGGAAGAGACTTCCAAAACATCAGACTAGCCCACACCCTGTCTTTCTAGAAGGGGAATTTGTGTGGATGGAACAGATATGTGCTATGGAAGGCTCTGAGGTTCCAAACAGTTGGCTAGGACAGGGCATAGAGGGCTTTGATGAGATAGGCAGAGCCTTATCTATAGGCAACAGGGAGCCCTGGGAGGCATCTAAGCAGCTGAGTGATGTGGACACACATCAGCTTGAGAAGGGTCAGGTTGGCCTTGGTTGTTTGTTTGTTTGTTTTTTGAGACAGTCTTGCTCTGTCGCTCAGGCTGGAGTGCAATGGTGCGATCTTGGTTTACTGCAACCTCTGCCTCCCAGGTTCAAGTGATTCTCCTGCTTCAGCCTCCCAGGTAGCTGGGACTACAGGCATGTGCCACCACACCTACCTGATTTTTTATTTTTGGTAAAGACCAGGTTTCGCTGTGTTGGCCAGGCTAGTCTCGAATGCCTGACCTCAAGTGATCTGCCTTGGCCTCCCAAAGTGCTGGGATTACGGGTGTGAGCCACTGAGTGTGGCCTGTTTTTGTTTTTGTTTTTGTTTTTTTTCTTTTTCTTAAATAGAGATGGGTTGTGACTATGTTGTCCAGGCTAGTCTCACATTGCTGATCTTAAGTGATCTTCCCATCTTGGCCTCCCAAAGTGCCAGGATTACAGGTGTAAGGCACTGTGCTGGCTAAGGCTGGCCTTGAAGAGCATGGCAGTGAAGTGCCTTTCCCAGGCACCTGAAGGCCACGGTGTCCATTACGCCCTCAGGCCCACGTCCCCTCTGGCCTGTCTACTCCCAGCAGGGTTCCAGGGCTGACCCCCAGGGACTCTGCCTGCTCTTGCTTTCATTCCTCCCCACCCTCCACACCTCACAGCAAAGTCCACCTTCTTCACCCCCTCTCTGGAGTGACTCTGCGGCAGGCTGGGCCCCAGGTTCAGGAGCACAGTCCTGGCCTCTCCCCAGCCTTCCCCTGCTGCCTTTGTTTCCCTGGGTACAGTCCCTGGTTGCCAAGGCTGCAGGTTGCGAAACTCACCTCCAGCCTCCCTCTAACCAGTTCACCCTGGGTCACAACAGGCAAGAGGGAGGGACCCTGCCTGCAGTGTCACTCCCTCTGGGACATCTGAAACTGCCTGGGGCAGCCCAGCCCCTCTGAGAAGACTTCCTGGACTCTGTGGCAAGGCCAGACATCTCCCAATCTCAATGCAATATATGTACTTCATTAAATCATTAGCTAGCTTGTCCCTTCCTTGTTCTCACATCACTCGCCTACTGATACCTCTCTGTGCCTGGCACGGAATATAATCCTGGTAATGAGTAGAAGCTGATGCAAATCAGCACCAAACCTCAGGAGCCGCAGGTCAGTGAAGTGAGAGCAAGGCCGCAAGGCCACACCCAGGTCTCGGCTCCCATTCGGGTCCTGGACACACTGCACAGGGTCCTCTGGGAAGTTATCTTCCTGAGCCTCAGCGACCTCATCTGTGCAATGGTGCAAGATCCCCTATAAACAGGGCTAATGTTCATAAGTCATCAGCATAATCACTCCAAGCCTGGTTACAACACAATAAAGAGCCTCTAAGGCCTGTCTGTGCAGGTAAGTGCTCTGGGATGGCACCTGCACAGTAGTACTGGATGTGGTTACTTAATAAGAAACATACTGGCCAGGTGTGGTGGCTTATGCTTGTAATCCCAGCACTTTGGGAGGCTGAGGCAGGAGGATCCCTTGAGCCCAAGAGTTTGAGACCAGCCTGGGCAACATAGTGAGACCCCATCTCTATTTATAATAAGAAAAAATAAAAAAGAAACATCAATCAAATGCAAGATGTGGACCCCATCTGGACTTTGAGGCAAACAAACTACAAGCAAAGTGGCATGTATGTGGCAACCAGGGACCATTTAACATGAATTAGGAATCAGGTGACACAGGAGTTATTATTAATGTGATCCTGGCATTATGGTTATGTCAGAAAATGTTCCTGGTTTTAGAATTGCATACTGACATGGGGCGGGGGGCGGGGGGCAGAGGTTGAAATGACAAAACGTCCAGGATTTGCTTTAAAACACTTCAGGGAAAAGGGATGAGTGAAGCAGGAGGGAAAACTCTTGATACTTCTAGAATCTGGGCTGAGGAAAGGTCATCATATTATTTTTATCTACTTTTTTTTTTTGTTTTTGTTTTGAGACAGAGTGTCGCTCTGTTGCCTGGGCTGGAGTGCAGTGGCCGGATCTCAGCTCACTGCAAGCTCCGCCTCCCGGGTTTACGCCATTCTCCTGCCTCAGCCTCCCGAGTAGCTGGGACTACAGGTGCCCGCCACCTCGCCCGGCTAGCTTTTTGTATTTTTAGTAGAGACGGGGTTTCACTGTGTTAGCCAGGATGGTCTCGATCTCCTAACCTCGTGATCCGCCCAAATCGCAGATAAACAATTAATTTTTCAGTATAAGTAGGTCCCATGCAATATTTTACTTACACCAAAAATTTGTGAAAATAGATTGACAGTTTCTTATATGGCTAAACATGCAATTCCCTAATGACTCAGCAACTGCACTCCTGGCCCTTTATGCCAGAGAAATGGAGACTTACTTAAATTCACCCAAAAATATGTACACAAATGTTTGTAACAGCTTAATTTGTAATAGCCCCACACTCGAAACAACCCACTAGCTTTCAGTGAGTGAATGGTTATATAAACTGTAGTGCATCCATACCACAGAATAATATTCAGCAATAAGAAAGAACACAGAGGCGGGAGTGGTGGCTCATGCCTGTAATCCTGGCACTTTGGGAGGCTGAAGTGAAAGGATCACTTGAGCTCAGGAGTTTGAGACCAGACTGGGCAACATCATGAGACCTCGTCTCTATTGGAAAAAAAAAAAAAAAAAAGAGGCCAGGCAAGGTGGTTCATGCCTGTAATCCCAGCTCTTTGGAAGGCTGAGGCAGGCAGATTAACTGAGGTCAAGAGTTCCAGACCAGCCTTGCCAACATGGCAAAACCCCATTTCTACTAAAAGTATAAAAAATTAGCCAGGTGTGGTGGTGTGTGACTGTAGTCCCAGTTACTTGGGAGGCTGAGGCAGGAGAATTTCTTGAACCCAGGAGGCGGAGGTTTCAGTGAGCCGATATCATGCCATTGCACTCCAGCCTGGGTGACAGAACAAGACTCTGTCTCAAAAAAATAAATAAATAAATAATTATTTTATTTTATTTTATTTACTTTATTTATTTATTTATTACTTTATTTATTTATTTATTTACTTTATTTATTTATTGCATACTGACATGGGGCGGGGGGCGGGGGGCAGAGGTTGAAATGACAAAATGTCCAGGATTTGCTTTAAAACACTTCAGGGAAAAGGGATGAGTGAAGCAAGAGGGAAAACTCTTGATACTTCTAGAATCTGGGCTGAGGAAAGGTCATCATATTATTTTTATCTACTTTTTTTTTTTTTTTTGAGACAGAGTGTCGCTCTGTTGCCTGGGCTGGAGTGCAGTAAATAAAAAAAGTAAATAAAGTAAATAAATAAATACATATAAATAAATAATAAATAATAAATAAAGTAGATAAATAAATACATATAAATTTAAAAAAGAAAGAAGGAACATACAATTGAGGCCAGGCACAGTGACTCACACCTGTAATTCCTGAAGTCTGGGAGGTTGGGGTGGGTGATCACTTGAGCTCAGGGGTTCAAGACCAACCTGGGCAACATAGCAAAACCTCACCTCTACATAAAAAATATACAAAAATTAGCTGGGTGTGATGGCATGCACCTGTCGTTCCAGCTATTTAGGAAGACTGACGTAGGAGGATTGCTTGAGCCCAGGAAGTGGAGGCTTCAGGGCAGCAGTGAGATATGATCATGCCACTGCACTCCAGCCTGGGTGAAAGAGCCAGACCTTGTCTCAAAAAAAAAAAAAAAAAAAAAAGAAACAAACAAAAATCCCAAAAAACATGATCAATACTCAATATATGCAGCAACCCAACTGAATTGTGAGAGAATGACACTGAGTGAAAAAAGCCAAGCTGAAAAGGTTACATATCATATGATTGCATTTATGTAACATTCCTAAAATGGGAAAAGTATAGAAATGGAGAGCGAGTTAATTGCCATCTGGCGTTAAGGAGGGAATGGTGGTGGAGGGAACAGATCTTTGTGATGATGGAATGTTCTGTATCTTGACGGTATTGATGCCAATATCACAGCAGTGATACTGTACTGTGTACTATAGTCTTATAAGATGTTACCACTGGAAGAAACAGGGTAAAGGATACACAGAATTGCACTGTACTATTTCTACTATGATGTCAAAATAAAACTTTTTATCCGCCCAAATAAAACTTTTGGCCGGGCGCAGTGGCTCAAGCCTGTAATCCCAGCACTTTGGGAGGCCGAGATGGGTGGATCACGAGGTCAGGAGATCGAGACCATCCTGGCTAACACGGTGAAACCCTGTCTCTACTAAAAATACAAAAACTAGCCGGGCGAGGTGGCGGGTGCCTGTAGTCCCAGCTACTCGGGAGGCTGAGGCAGGAGAATGGCGTAAACCCGGGAGGCGGAGCTTGCAGTGAGCTGAGATCTGGCCACTGCACTCCAGTCCGGGCGACAGAGCGAGACTCCGCCTCAAAAAAAACAAAACAAAACAAAACAAAACTTTTAATTAAAAAGAAAAAATCAAAAATAATTATTTATTGTTTATCTGAAAGTCAAATTAAACTGGCCATCCTGTATTTTATTGGGCATCTCTGGGAGCTTGTTGGAGATGCAGATTCCCTGGCCCCACTTCAGACTCACTGCATCAGAATCTGTGTTGTAACACTAAAGTGTGAGAAGTTCTGATCAGTGGCTCCTGGGTGTGTCAGTCCATTTTGCATTGCTATGTAGGAATATGTGAGACTGAGTATTTATGAAGAAAAGAGGTTTGTTTGGCTCACAGTTCTGCAGGCGGCAAAAGAAGCCTGGCACCAGCATCTGCTTCTGGTGAGGACTGCAGGGAGCTTCCAATCATGCAGACGATGAAGGGGGGATCAGGTGTGCCGCATGGCAAGAGAGGGAGAAAGCAGGCAGCGGGGAGGTGTCCCAGACTCTTTTCAACAATCAGATCTTGGGTGAACTCATTATCACAAGGAGGGCGCCAAGCCATTCATGAGCTGCCCCCATGACCCAGACACCTCCCATCAGGCCCCACCTCCAACACTGGGGATCACATTTCCACATGAGAAATGGAGGGACAAACATCCAAACTGTATCATAGCTCCTGCTGGGTCTGGATTCCTAGGAGTCTGTGACGACAGCGATTAACAGGTGTCTTTGAGCTATTTATGATATTTCAAAAAGCCCAAAGAGAATCACACATTTTACCTAGGATCAGGCTGTGCAGGACAAGTGAGTTTCTTTTTTTCTTTTTTTTTTTTGAGACAGAGTCTTGCACGTTGTCTGGGCTGGATGGAGTGCAGTGGCGCAATCTCGACTCACTGCAACCTCCACCTCCTGGGTTCAAGCAATTCTTTTGCCTCAGCCTCCCAAATAGTTGGGATTACAGGCGGCTGCCACCACGCCCAACTAATTTTTTGTATTTTTAGTAGAGACAGGGTTTCACCATATTGGCCAGGGTGGTCTCGAACTCCTGACCTCATGATCTGCCTGCCTCAGCCTCCCAAAGTGCTGAGATTACAGAGTTGAGCCACTGCGCCCGGCCGACAAGCGAGTTTCAACCCTCCAGTGGCTTCCCACTGGACACAGGATAGAGTCCAGACTCTTGCCTGGGCTTACGACACATTCACAGTCCAGGCCCTACTCTCCAGTCTGACCTCACCTCCTCCCACTACTCTTGCCGACGTGCTGACGATGCATAGACACACCAAACCCATTCCCACTCAGGCCTTTGCATGCTCTATTTTTTCTGCCAGCATACTCTCCCTCTGGAGCCTCAAGTGGCTCTCTGCTCAAAGGTCACCTTCCCAGGAATGTCTTCCCGGACCATCCTGCCTAAACTAGGTCCCCTCTGCCCACCCACGTCACACTCTATCACGTTTTCTTTATATCAGTTGTTAGTACCCATTTACACTGAGCAGTTCATGCAAGTGAGAAACAGTGACAGTTCTGAGAGTTTGAGTAATAAAAGTCAGGAAAACCAACTAATTATTGAATCAATTAAGAATGCAGTTTGTTTGGTGGACATAATCTTTTACAAGCATGCAGAGCTTGGAAGAAACAAGTAACAACATGGGCCATCTATAGGGGTCCTTCCCATTTTTACCCTTTTATGTCTTTCTACAAATCCCATTTTGCACTTGTCCCTCCCCAGCTTGAAACATTCTCTCTCTCTTTAGGATACAGGTCACATGCCTCACCCCAACATTCAACTCTCTGCTCAGCTGGTCCCCGTCCACTTCCTCAGGGTACTCCCCTTCTTCTCCTTCACAGATTGTTTATTTGTTCTGGCCGGAGAGCTGTTCTCTGCATTGTTTCCTGAGCATTCTATATACAGTTGCACCTCCATGCCTTTGCTTGTGCCCTTCCCGTGGCCATTTATGCCCTCCCTATTTATCTGGATGAACAACCATTAGATAATTTGTGGAGTCAATGAAAATTTCTGAGCAACAATTATGCACCCAACTACATTAGGAGGTACTAGCAGAAAAACACAAATGACTCTAATTCAAAGTAGTCAGGGCATGGGTCTAAGGAAAAAAATAGGCTTGGAATATGTCCTAATAAAAGAGAATGCTGTGGGAATTTGAGGGAGGAAGTAAAAGTGTCTATCCATGAATATAGTAAATATTTCCATTTATTGAGGTCATCTTTATTAGTCTTTTAACAATCTTCTATCATTTTCCTTCTAGGTGTTGCTTGTTTATCTAGGTATCCAATCTTCTTTTATTCTATTGCAAATGTTTAATTATATCATCTAAATATTCCCAGTATGTACAAATGCAATTCATTTTTGTGTTCTGATTCTTGTATGCACTACCTTCTAAATACTCTTATTTTTCTAATAATTTGACTACATGTTCTTCTGAGTTCTACGTAGACAATTAAATATGTAAATAACAGCAGTTTTATTTCCTCCTTTTCCATCCTAAAACTTTCAACTTGTTTTTCTTTTTCCATCTTTTTTTTCTTTTTGACACGGAATTTTGCTCTGTTGCCCAGGCTAGAGTGCAATGGTGTGATCTCGAGTCACTGCAACCTCCGCCTCCTGGGTTCAAGCAATTCTGCTGCCTCTGGGATTATTACAAGCATGCACCACCACGCCCGGCTATTTTTTTTTATTTTTAGTAGTGACGGGCTTTCACCATGCTGGCCAGGCTAGTCTCAAACTCCTGACCTCAGGTGATCCATCCGCCTCGGCCTCCCAAAGTGCTGAGATTACATGCATGAGCCGCCGCACCCGGCCTCTTTTGCTGTTTTTCTTGTCTTTTTTGTTTGTTTGTTTGTTTGTTTTTGAGACGGAGTCTCGCTCTGTCGCCCAGGCTGGAGTGCAGTGGCGTGATCTCGGCTCACTGCAAGCTCCGCCTCCCGGGTTCACGCCATTCTCCTGCCTCAGCCTCCCGAGTAGCTGGGACTACAGGTGCCCGCCACCTCGCCCGGCTAATTTTTTGTATTTTTAGTAGAGACGGGGTTTCACCATGGTCTCCATCTCCTGACCTTGTGATCCGCCCGCCTCGGCCTCCCAAAGTGTTGGGATTACAGGCGTGAGCCACCGCGCCCGGCCTCTTTTGTCTTTTCTTTAAGGGAAATTTTTATTGCTCAGTGTTTGGTAGAGGACTATTCAGGCTTTGTGTTTCTACTTGAATCAGTATTGACAAGTTACATTTTCCTAGTCTTACTGTGCAGGACATGACCTTTTATCTTATTCCTGATTTTATTTTATTTTGTTTATTTATGTTGAGACAGGGTCTCGCTTTGTCACCTAGGCTGGAGTGCAGTGGCACATTCATGGCTCAATGAAGCCTGGAACTCCTGGGTTCAAGGGAGCCTCCTGCCTCAGCCTGCTGAGTAGCTGGGACTACAGGCATACGCCACTATGCCTCGTTAATTTTTGCATTTTTTGTAGCTATGGGGTTTCACTATGTTGCTGGTCTCAAACTCCTGGGCTCAAGAGATCCGCCCACCTTGGCCTCTCAAAGTGCTGGGCCCATAGGTGTTGGCCACCCTGCCTGGTCTGTAGATGCTTCTAACATTTCCCCTTTATGAATGATGTTTGCACTATTTAACAAATAAGTCAAGTTAATAGTATGAATAATGTGACAAACTGACATCATGTGTCCCATGACATAATGATCTAAAAATGATATAGCACCACTCATGCAATATTCTTGCCAAAAATACATAAATGATTCTGATCACGAGGGAACAATTTGGTAAGTCCAGATTTAGAAACATTCTACTCAACAACTGACCTTTACTCCTAAAAAATGTTAATATCATGAAATAAGAAAGGCTAAGAGATGACAATTAATGTGTGGTCCTGAATTGGATTCTAGATCAGAAAAAAAAGCTACGATAAAGGTCATTACTGGGACAACTGATATAATTTGAATTTGGGTTGTATATTATAATTAGCACTGTATCAATGTTAAATTTCTAGAATGTGTTTATGTAAGAGAATATTCTCGTTCTTAGAAGATACAGACCGAAGTACAGTATTTGGGGGTAAAAGGTCATCTCTATAACTTTTCCTCTTTTTTTGTTTTTTTGAGACAGAGTTTTGCTCTGTCACCCAGACTGGAGTGCAACGGCGCGATCTTAACTCACTGCAACCTCCATCTCCTGGGTTCAAGCGATTATCCTGCCTCACCCTCCTAAATAGCTGGGATTACAGGCACCCACTACCACACCTGGCTAATTTTTTGTATTTTTAGTAGAGATGGGTTTTCACCATATTGGCCAGGCTGATGTCGAACTCCTGACTTCAAGTGGTCTGCCTGTCTCAGCCTCCCAAAGTGATGGAATTACAGGCGTGAGCCAGCGCATGTCTGGCTGATAACTTTTTTTTTTTTTTAAGAGATGAGGTCTTACTCTGTCACACAGACTGGGGTGCAGTGGTGCTTTCATAGCTACCGCAACCTTAAATTCCTGGGCTCAAGCAATTATCCTGCTTCAGCCTCTCGAGTAGCTGGGACTACAGGTGTGTACTACTGTGCCCAGCTAACTAAAAAACAATTTTTTAAGAGATGGGGTCTTGCTATGCTGCGCAGGTTATATGTCTATAACTTCTCTGTTTCCAAACATACATACATACACACACACACACACACACACACACACACACACCCACCCCGAGAGGCAAAACGTTAAAACCAGTAAACCAGGTGAAGCTTAATCAGGAATTAGTTCAATTTTATTTGCAAATCTTCTGTAGGCTTGAAATTGTTTCAAGATAAAAAGGTTTTAAAATGCTGTTTGCTATAGGTTAGTGAAATTCTCTCTTATCCCTCACTTGCTAATTTTCTTTTGTTGCTGCTGAGTTTTTCTCATGCCTGGGTATTGGGCTTTATCGACACTTTTTCTCCATTTATGGACATGATCATATGGTTTTTCCTCTTTCACTTGCTAATATGATGTACCTTTATAGGTTTACTAATATTAAACCACTTTTAGTTTCTGGAATAAATCCAACTTGGTCCAAATGTATCTTTTGTTATTTACTGTAATTTGCTAGTAATTTGGCATCCATCTTCATGAGTGAGATTGATCAATATTTTTTTCTTTCTTATTCTGTCCTCCTTGCCTAGTTTTGGTATCAAGGTTGCCTCACAGAATGAGGAAAGAAGTTGTTCATCTTTTTTATTCATGGAAATGTTTGTAAAAGATTAGAATCTGTTCCTTGAAAGTTTTGTAGGATTTGTCTGTAAAACCATCTAGGCCTGGAGTCTTTCTTATGTGTTTGTGTGTGTGTGTGTGTGTGTGTGTATATATGTGTGCGTGTGTGTGTGTGTATGTAAAACATAAGAAACATGCAAAAATGTAAAGAATGAAAATTATCAGCTTAACAAATTACTGGAAAATAAATTACTCATAATTGCTACCCTCCCAGGCCAAAACATGAACCATTACTAGCACATAGGAGGTCTCCCACGAGATGCTTTCCAGTCGTAACCCTCTCCATCCCCCAGGGCTAACTGCCATTCTGTTTTTCACGGTAGTCTCTTCTTTGTTTTTTCTTTAAAATTTTACTATGTAATTATGCAACTGTTAAAATATGGTTTAGGATAAGCAGTTTTTAATTTAAGGTTAATTAAATGATATAGTTTAAAATTTGTTTGGCTGATTTCACTCAACCTTATCTTTCTGACTCAACCATGTTGTTGTATATAACTATACTTTACTCCTTTTCATGGTTTCGTATATTCACTAGTATGGATATGCCATAATTTATTTATGAAATTCTTGGACATACAGGTTTTCCCAGTTTTGCAATAATACGAACAATGCTACTCTGCACATTCTCATGCTTCTGTTCTGGTGCACAGAAGCTCCAGTGGTGCACACTGCGTGGTATAAACCTATGGGTGGTATTTCTGGGTCACAGATATATGCATTTTCTTCTTCTTTCCAAAACAGGTGTGCCAGTTTACACTCCCATCAGAAGTGTCTGATAGTTTACACAACTCTGTATACTTGCTGTCATTTACTAGTGTTAGTCATTTTTGACAATCTGATGTGTAGTGGTATTGCACTAGTTTACTAATGAGGTTGAGTAGTTTTTCAAATGCTTATTAGCCATTTGGATTTTCTTTGCTATGAAGTGCTGGTTCAGTGTTTTGTGGATTTTTGGCTACATTTTATACATTAAAGAAATGAGTCTTTTGTCATGTTTATTATAAACTTTTCCACTCTATAGCTTGCCTTTCCTTTTGCTATTTTCTTTAAGGGAAATTTTTATTGCTCAATTTTTGTTTGTTTCTTTTTGTTTTTGAGATGGAGTCAGGCTCTGTTGCCTAGGCTGGAGTGCAGTGCAGTGGCATGATCTCAGCTCTCTGCAACCTCTGCCTCCTGGGTTCAAGCGGCTCTCTGGCCTCAGCCTCCTGAGTAGTTAGGATTACAGGCGCCCGCCACTGTGCATGGCTAATTTTTGTATTTTTAGTAGAGACGGGGTTTCACCATGTTGGCTAGGCTGGTCTCGAACTCCTGAGCTCATTATCTGCCAGCCTCGGCCTCGGCCTCCCAATGTGCTGGGACTAAAGGCATGGGCCACCGCGCCTGGCCTATTGCTCAATTTTTAAAGTACTTAAAGGACTATTCCTTTAAAGGATTATTCAGGCTTTCTATTTCTACATGAATCAGTATTGACAAATTGTATTTTTTAAGGAGTTTGCCCATATTGTTAATGTTCTCAAATTTATCGGCATACAGTTGCTTGTATTCGTGTCTTACTAGATTTCAAAGTTCTGCTGTGATATTGTTTTTCTCATTCCTGATGCTTTTTGTACCCGTTCTCTTTTATTGTTGGCCAGTCTCTGCAGGGGCTTGTCTATCAACAAACTTTTGGCCCTTTTGATCTTCTGTAATGTATCCTTATATTCTCTTCCATGATTTCTGCTTTGTATTTTCTCCTTCCTCAAACTTTCTTTGGGTTTATTCTGCTGCTCTTTGACTTTATTTTATTTTATTTTTTTGAGACAGGGTCTCATTCTGTTGCCCAGGCTGGAGTACAATGTTGTAATCATGGCTCACAACCTCCCTGGGCTCAGGTGATCTCACCTCAGCCTCCTGAGTAGCTGGGACCACAGGCAAATGCCCCCATGCCCAGCTAATTTTTGTATTTTTTGTACAGATGGGGTTTCACCATGTTGCCCAGGCTGGTCTCAAACACTTGGGCTCAAGTAATCCCCTGGCCTTGCCCTTCCAAAGTGCTGGGATTACAGGTGTGAGCCACCGTACCCGGCTCCAACTTCTTAGATGGAATGTTTAGTCATTACTTTTTAGGCTTTCTTCTTCTCTAATATAAGCATTTGTGCTATAGATTTCCCTTGAAGTCCTGCTTTCCCTACATCTCGTAAGTGTTGTGATATATTTCATTTTATCAGTTCCAAGGATTTTTAAATTTTCATTTGGATTTTGTTTTTGGCCTATAAATTATTTAGAAATATGTTTTTAAGTTTCCAAAAGAATGGGAATATAAGATTTATCTTTTGTTATTGATTTCTAACTCAATTGCATTGTGTTCAGGAAAGCTGGCCTATGAGATTCTAATCCTATATAATCTTTTAACTTCTGAAGTCGTCTGGGGGTCTAAGTCTGCTATTTGTTGTTTCAACTGACTCTCACTCATGGTGGTGTACATGTTGTGTGATCTTTGTGAATTCACATTTCCCTGTGTTTCATCTGTGGGGATCATGTCCACGTTGTGGATCCTTTCCTCTGGAGAGGTTTCATGTCGGTTTCTGCTGTGAGCCAGTGGCACTACTAAGCTGGGATCCCTCTAGCCCCTTCAGGTATTCTGCCTTAAAGTAGAGACTTAGGGTTGGCATCCTGAATGGACTTGCTATTAGGCTGACCTATGTGAAACTGTTGCTTTTTTGGGGTCAAAACCAGTTGAATATCCACAATTTTATATCGTCCAACCTATACTAGCAACTCTTGCCCTCAGGACAAGCCTGTTCTTCCTGCTTGCTTACTGTTTGCCTCTCCTAGCTAGTTTTGACTCAATGTTTATTTCCCTTTCTTTGGTGGGGAAAGTGGCTTTGGAGACTTTCTCAATTTCCTGTAATCCCAGTAAAGCATTAAAAAATTATATTTTATTCAGAAGGAAATTAATTTGCAGAATTATTTTGTAGAGAAGAGGAGAGGTGCTAGGAGTAGCTAGGCCAACTGCTAGAGGCTAAAATTCAGGACAGATGTATTTTTCCCAGTGAGGAAACCAAGGCTCAAAGAGATGAAATGACTTACTCAAGGTCACACAGCTAGCAATGGGCAGGGTTAGGAATTTCTAGAAAGCTAGGCTCTTTCCACTTTCCCTCTGTCCTGCACTGTCTCCAGAGAGCTGTTTGGGCCTGGGGGTGTCCTTACCTGGTGCAGGGGGATGACGAGGAAGGCCCCTCCACCAGCACACTCAGTCACAACTGCAATGAAGTGGGGGTTCACGGCACAGAAGTGGTTGTCGTGAACGCTGCGGGTAATAGGTACGGAGTCATAGCAGTTCTCCTTGCTGGCTGGTTTGCCAAAGACATGACGGAACTTGGAGCTCCGGTACTGGGGGTGCCATGACATCTGCAAGAGACAAATGGGACAAAGGGTATGAGGCTCCTTGCACTGATCATGGGACACACGGAGCTCTCGTCTTAAGAGTACATAAGAGGATACAAGCAGGACAGTGGTCAGTTCAACGTGGACGGTGACGCACTGTGAAGGGCGGCCAAGTGAAAATAGTCTAATTACTGTTATTTCTATAGACCTGGTGAGATAGAATGGGATGATGTATAGCTATCACTGACCTGCTTGCTGATGTGTTAAGGCTTTTCATCCCTTTGAGTGTGAATGTAAAAAGGCAGAAAAACCACAGAGAGAATCCACCACGTTGACCCCCATCTGCCGTCTCACCAGACAGCCCAGCACCCTCAGCCCAACTAAGTAGGTACCACTGTGCTCTCTGGAGCCAGCCTACCTGGGTTTCAATCCCAGCTCTGTCTCTTATCAGCTGGATGGCAAGTGACTTAACCTCTGAAGTCTCAGTTTCCCCATCTGTAAAATGAGGTAACAAAAGTATCTGTCTCAGCTAGGCATGGTGGCTCATGCCTGTAATCCCAGAATTCTGGGAGGCCAAAGCAGGAGGATTGTTTGAGCCCAGGAGTTCAAAACTAGCCTGGGCAACACAGCGAGACCCTGTCTCTAAAAAAAATAAGACAGAGAGATTGAAAAAAGTATCTGTCTCATAGACTTGTCATAAGGATTAAGTTAGATGATGTATTTAGACCCCTTGGCGCATGGCAGATACTTGATCAACAGTGGCAATCACAACCACTAGTATCATCTGGGCATCTTCAGCTTGTTTTGCTCCTCGTCCAGCCTTATATTTGTTCACTCAATATTTACCGAGCATCATGTGTGTCTAGGCCCTGTGCCAGGTACCAGGTAGTTTGGAAACAGTAGGCCTGAGCCCAGCCTTTACAGGAGTAAAGAGTCCTCTGGGTGAGGCTACTAGGAGAGTCTGGGCCACTGGGACCCACCGTACTATGTGTAATAACAGAGCTTTGCACATGACAGTCAGGGAGGGCTTCTCAGAGGAAGTGACAACTAAGCTGTTATTTGGAGGATGAGTAGGAGTTGGTCATGTAGGCAGGATGCGGGAGAGCTGGGGGAAGGTGTCTTAGGCAGACAGAACAGTTTGGGGAAACCACACGTAGTTTAGTAAGATTATCAAAGAGAAATTTAAAAGAAGAAAACACACACACACGCGCGCGCACACACACACACCCACACCATGTATATTGGGTAATGTGAATGAAAAGAATAAAAGACAGGGGCGAGGAGAGCCAGATCACGAGCGGCCTGTGAGAGGGTCTAGGCCTCTTCCGTGGCCAAGCCCGTACCCATAACACCAGGGGGCCTCCTCTTGGCCAGAGGGACCCTTCTGAATACCAAGCCCTGCCCACCCCACCCCACCTCATATCACCCTTGATTTATTATTATTTTTGAGGAAGGATCTCACTCTGTCACCCAGGCTGGAGAGCAGTGGTGTTATCATGGCTCACTGCAGTCTCAAACTCCTGACCTCAAGGATCCTCCTGCCTCAGCCTCCCAAGTAGCTAGGACTATAGGTACATGCCACCATACCTGGCTAATTAAAAAAAAATTTTTTTCTTGCCATGTTGCCCAGGCTGGTCTCAACCTCCTGATCTCAAGCAATTCTCCTGTAGCTGCCTCTCAAAGGTTGGGATTAAAGGTGTGAGCCACTGCCCCTGGCCTCACATCACCCTCTGATGCTCCCCATTCATTGCTGCCCTACAGGATCAAGGCCAAATCCTTTGGCCTGGCATTCAAGACCTCTGGCTGGGGTCTCATTCCATATTCCAAGATTCATTTCTTCCAGCTCTTCTAAACGGCACCTTCCAGCTTCCTCAGCACCTGCTCGTGCATCTCCAGCCCTCTGGCTCTTTGCCCTTCCCTCTCCTGCTGCTTGGCTTGCCTTTCCAATCCCCTACCTCCTGTTCCCATCTCCACAAATCCCAATCCACCCCTTCCCTAGCTCCCAAGCCACTTCCTCCAGAGAGTCCTCCTTGATACCCCAAGTAGCAGAGATCTTGCTCTCCTCTGTTCCCTGACAGCCATCTCTCCGCTTGCCCTTAGCCCTTGACACTGTCTACCCTGATTTGGGGTTCAGGGCCAGTTCTCATTTTCTCTGCTGGCTTGGAGCTTCCTCGGAGAAGGCTCTGCTCCAGGAGTATCCAGCACAGTGTCTACCCCTCTTGGGCCCCCACCTTCCCTAGTTGTGGGAAGGCAGGTTTGGCTGGGCCTACACTGGTCCAGACAAAGAAGGTGCTTACCCCGCCCACACAGCTGACCCATGAGGCTCTTCTCTGCGCTCAGGTCCTCAGCACAAGATTACACTGTGTGACTTCAGGCAGGTCACAGCGATTAGGGCCTGACCCCTGAGGCAAGCCCTTTAGACAGAACCAGGTAGCAGGTCAACCTTGCAGGGGCTTGTGTATCCCGTAAAGCTCAGAAATTCCAACTCTCCTTTCGGGAGCTTTGCCCTAAACCGGGGCTGCTCTTGCCAGAGCTACAGGAAGTCGCACAGAATGTAGGGATGGGCTGACTAATTAATGCCCATGTGATTCCAGAAAGGATTTAAGAAGACTCACAGAAATAGAATACAAGATAGAAGGAAATGAAAAAGCTACAAGAGGAAAAATAGGGACACAAGGAAAACGCAGGTAAAAAGAGATCACCTGAAATGCAGGAGGAGTTAAGCTAGGTGTGCTGCCAGGTCCACTACACAGAGGAGGTAGACCTTAGATTGGGTCTGAGCTTCCTAGTGGCCAATTCAACAAGGAAAACAGAATCAGAAAGGGATTTATTTGATGTCTATAAGATAAAAGCCACAAGCTGCTAAGGAGCAGCACATCTTTTCTCTATAGTGAGTTTTGAGAGAAATGGGTACTGGGGGTCCCCTTGGAAAGGAACAACAAGGACAAATGACCTCCCTAGGGTCTTGGCAACTTGGTGGCAGTGGAGAAGCCGCCTTGGGCCTGGGCTGGGGGTGGGAAAGCGAGGAGCAAGTCAGCAGGCTCTGCTCCAGGCCCCCCACCCCTGCCTCACCTTGAGCAACGGCTGGGGGTGGCGGGAGTGCACCTGTCTGTGGCAGCTGGTGATGCTCACCAGACATCCCATTGCTCCCCTGCAGTCAGGCAGCCATAGCACACATCACTGCCTCCCATGACCCATTGTCTAATTAGAGGCCAAAGCACATGAAATCTGCCTGTGACCCTCGAGGACTCTCGTCCTTGGCCGAAGGGATGAGAAGGGTGCATGTTTCAGATGGTGCGGCCATAAGGTGGTTGGTCCCTCAAGAAGCGTATGTAGCAGAGCACTTTCTTCTACTGACTTACAGTGCAACAGAGAAATACACTTGTAGAGTGAACCGTGAGATAAGGGGTTCTTTGTCATGGAGCACAGCGACCCATCCTGACTCATACAGCCTATGCAAGTCTGGCCCATGGAGATGGCTAGTGGCTGCCTGTACTTGGTATGGCCACAGAGAAGGAGGCAGGACCCAGACTGTCTCAGGTACCCGAACTCTGAGGGCAGTGGGGAGCTACTGGAGAAATTAAAGCAGGGGAGAGGCTGGGCATGTTGGCTCATACCTGTAATCCCAGCACTTCGGGAGGCTGAGGCAGGTGGATCACTTGAGGTCAGGAGTTTGAGACCAGCCTGGCCAACATGGTGAAACCCCGTCTCTACTGAAAATACAAAAATTAGCCGGGTGTGGCGGTGCGTGGCCTGTAGTCCCAGCTACTTTGGAGGCTGAGGCAGGAGAATCACTTGAACCTGGGAGGGAGAGGTTGCAGTGAGCACCACTGCACTCCATCCTAGGGAACAGAGTGACACTCTGTCTCAAAAATAATTAATAATAATTATAATAAATAAAGCAGGGGAGATAGAGGAACAGATTTAATTTTCAGATTTTCCTCTGACTACTGAGCAGAAGAAAGGTTAGAGCAGGTGAGAGGCACTGGTCACCTGGGCTGAAGTAGGGCAGTGACGTGGGCAGGATGGTGGGGAGAGGATGTTACTGAAATACCAAGGAGGTGGGATCAACCAAATGTGCTGCCTGAGTGCACGTGGCAGGCCTGGGGTAGTCGCTGAAATCCACACGACCTTACATTAACAACAGCCCTGGCCCCTCTGGACCCTCTGAGCTCTCTCCCTCTACAGCCTGTCTGTGCACCTGTAGGGGGTACCTGGGGTCTGGCCCAACTCCTGAGAGCCACTCCCCATCCAGGAGGAGTGAGGAGGCCATGAAAGGCCTGGGCAACACCTCCCAAGCTCACAGTCACCTCTGTGGCAATAAGTAGTCACAGTTTTTGAGTGCTTACAAACTGCCAGGTGCCATTCCAAATGCTTTCCATGCATGAATAGAGCAAGTGGGTGCTACCTTGCTCCCTGGTTCAGATGTAGGTGTTGAGGCCAGTAACTCGGTCACACAGCTAGTGAACAGCAGGCCTGGGGGCTGAACTCAGCTGTCGCAAGCCTGCAGCTTTTGAGCCTGCAGCTCCAGGTCCTCACAGACAATACCCATGATGATAATAGCTCTTTCAGACCCATCACAGCCCTGGATCTCACCTCTGCCCCTAAGAGGAACTGTCATGATCACGACCACCCCCACTCTACAGAGAAGGAAAAGGAGGCCCAGGAAGCTAGCTAGACCCCTCTAGAAAGGCGCCCCACTTCCCCATGAATGAAGCCAGCTGATAGCAAAGGAGCATGAACATCAATGCCCTTCTGCCCACCCCCTAATCCTCTCCCCACCCTAACTCTTATTTGCACTGCTAAGATTCTTCCAGACCTGCTGCCATGAAGGGAAATTACACAAGCAGGGGGTGGGGCAGCCGCTAGCAAGGCCAGCTACCTCTCCCTTTGTGTGTGGTATGGAAGTGTATGCGTATATGCATGGGTGAAGCTTGTGCATGCGTGCTGGCCTGTGTGTGTACTGTGTGTGCACAAGAACCGCATTCATCAGGATGTTCATGAGTGCCTGTGTCCTCTTGTGGGTGTGCATGCACATGTGGATCTGTTTGGATGTTTAACCAAGGCTGTGTATATACACGTGCATGAGCGCATGCGTGTATCACTGCATGCATGATTTTAATGATTCAGCAATTCAGAGAACAGGAGTTTCATTTTCCCTACAAGCAGGCACTTGCCCACAAGTAAGTACTGTAGCGGGCCCTTCACCCACAGGCTGGGCCACAACAGCCTATTCAAGCCAGGTCTATCCCAGGCCACTCGTCCTATCCTGCCCCATTCCATCTGGCTGGGCCCACATCAAAGCCACAGCAGGCCTTCTCAGGTGTGGCACTCTTGGACAGACTGCTGGGGCACAAGGCAGGAGATGGCATCCATTCTGCTGCTGCAATCCCATGCAGGCTTGGTGGGCCTGATGCCATGGGATTAGGCTCCGAGGCCTGTGAATTCCCCACTCCTAAAAAGGATTTAGTCATCTCTGGGTTTTGCATCGCACTGAGTTTCTTTCTTTTTTTTTTTCTTTGAGAAGGAGTCTGGCTCTGTTTGCCCAGGCTGGAGTGTGAAGTGGTGCTATCTCGGCTCACTGCAACCTCCGCCTCCTGGGTTCAAGCAATTTTCCTGCCTCAGCCTCCAGAGTAGCTGGGATTACAGGCACGTGCCACTGTGCCCGGCTAATTTTTGTATTTTTAGTCGAGACAGGGTTTTGCCAAGTTGCCCAGGCTGGTCTCAAACTCCTGACCTCAGGTGATCCACCCACCTTTGCCTCCCAAAGTGTTGAGATTACAGGCGTGAGCCATTGTGCCTGGCCTTGAGTTTATTTCTTAATGCCTGGCAGTGGCTCACAACTCTCCTGCAAGGTAGGTGGGGATTATTTTCCCCATTTGATGATGGGAAAACTGAGGTGCAAGGGAAGTGACTAGACTGAAGTCAAGTTATGATGAGCAGTGCAGGTGGGAAGTAGTCTGAGGACTAGTTCAGAGACCCCGCTTCCTGCTATGCAATGTGCTCCTCTGTGACATACATGTGGGGTGTGTGTGTGTGTGTGTGTGTGTGTGTGAGAGAGAGAGAGAGAGACAGAGAGAGAGAGAGAAAGAGACAGAGACAGAGAGAGTTTCCTGCCTGTTCCAAAGGCCCCTCTTCCTTGCCCAGCCCTAAACTCATTGCAGGACAAGGGTTAGCTGCAGGGTGGCTGAAACTGAACCCAAACTGGGTGTGGTGCAAACCATTATAATAGATTATTCATTAATTGTATTGTTTGTGGCTTTAAGGAAAGAATGAAATGACCTGATTTGGTCTTTGAACAGGATGGGTAGGCATTGCTGGCTACCAGTTCCCCTTTGTAAATTTGTGGTTTCACATATAATATTTGAAGTTTCATCTTTTCTCTCTCTTAAAATTTGACTTGTGGGCACAGTGAGCTGCCACCTGTAAGTGCCTGGTGAGAGAGTCTGAACCATCACACTTATGTCATAGCCACAGTTAGGGAAGATTAGAACCACAAGTTACCCAGTTGTTTCAAAAAATCGAAAAGAGGTCACCATTTATCAGGATAAAGACCGCTCTATGTGAAGGTGCTCTACGAAGGCTGAGAATTCACACAGTCCACATCTCATTATGGGGGTCCCTCACCTGGACTCCAATCCCTGACCCACTATTATCCGTCACAGTTCATCTTGATCCTGGCTTTGGCCCCAGACTTGCTGGGAAAGCTCTTTTTTGTCATCCAGAATCCTTATGGGGTCTCTGATCCACCCATTGCAGGAGGGATATCTGGCTCTGAAGTCAAAGCCCATGGAGCGTAAGGCCACCCTGCTGCCAACCTAGGCATCTGAGTAACCATTTCCCACAGCACCTTCCTTTCTCACCAGGCAGGAAGAAAACAAATACAAGGCTCAGCTACTTCTCCTTTGTAAGGATTTTATTCACAACTGGCCTCTGTGAATCTGAGGCCAGGCCCTGGTTTAAACCACCACCTCTTGGCACAAGGTGTCTTAATTTTTGCCTTGCACTGGCCAGCAACAAGGTCTGAAGTGATACAGCGGGATCCAGGGTGCTAGGACCTGAGTCTCACCCCACAGGGTAATTTTTCCTCCCTCCTTCAAAGCAAGAAGGGTCCTTGCCACTCTCCACAGAAGTAGGGTAACTAACTGTCTTGGTTTGCCTGGGATTGTGGAGGGGTTCCAGGGATGCAGGACTTACAGTGCTAAACTGGGGGGAGTCTCACTTAGGCAAACAGGGATAAGTTGGTCACTCTCCCACCACCACCACCACCAAGGTCTGTGTGTAACAATTCTTTTTTTTTTTTTGAGGTAGGGCCTCACTTTGCTGCCCAGGCTGGAGTGCAGAGGTGTGATCACAGCTCACTGCAGCCTCAACCTTCTGGGCTCATGCAATCCTATGACTTCAGCCTCCTGAATAGCTAAGAACAAGCATGTACCACCATGCTTGGCTAATTTTTTTGTAAAGACAGGGTTTCACTCTGTTGCCAGGATGGTCTTGAATACCTGGCCTCAGGCGATCCTCACACCTCAGCCTCCCAAAGTGCTGGCATTACAGGCATGAGCCACTGTGCCTCGCTTACACATAACAATTCTATTGTAAATCCCTAGCAGCCCTGACTTTGTCAAGTTGCCTGCAAGAGAGGAGGCGCTAGAGTCCACTTCTTAAAGAGCCTAACATACTGAACCAGAGAATAGAAATTTCAAAGCAGAATAATCCAGGAAGCTTTATAAAGAGAGGTGAAGAGGATTTCATTCGATCTCCAATCTTCATCCGATATTGGCTTGGTGCTTATTCTGCGCCAAGCTGTGCCAGGAGCAGGGCTCGGAGGGGTCAGAAATGAATAATTCAGTCACTGCTCTCCACATGTTCATACCTCTTAGGAAAATGGCCAAGAGCAGGAAGAGATGAGATGGTGTGACCTTGAGGGACTGCTAACATGCAGGGCAGGGGCTTGCAGCTTTGCACCTTAGAATCACTTAAATCAGACTACTGGGTGGGGAACCCAGATGCCAGCACTGCTTAAGCTTCCCATGTGATTCCAGTGCATGTTAGGAGCAAGGATAACAGAAACACATCATGGATGTGATGCAGTAGTTCTCAAAGTGCAGTCCACTAGGGAACTTTTTAGAGTTGCAGATTCTCAAGCCTCCTATCCCAGACCTACTGAATCAGGCATTCTGGGGACGGGGCTCACCACTCTGCTTTAACCAGCCCCTCAGCTTCAAGTTTGAGACTCAGTGGTGTAATGGATGGTTTGGCAACACCCGAACCCACTGACCAATCTTAGCATCACTAAAAGAGATAACCAGACATTATGTGCTGCTAATATGAAGCAACAGGAAACACTACTTTTAAGTGGCCTCGCCAAAAAATGAGACCCAATATTGACCAAGTCTTTGTATGTAACTACACACACAGAGTGTGGAGAAACATGTTCAACAGCCACACAGATGCAATCAGGAAAAAAACACAGGAAATCCTACATGCTAAATTTTCTGGTTTTTAACATTAACTCAAAAAGCATCAAAGACCTAAACAGAAGAGCTAAAACTATAAAAAACCTTAGAAGAAAACAAAGGGCAAAACCTTTACAACATTGGGCTTGGCAATGATTCCTTGGTTATGACACCAGGAATAGGCAACAAAAGAAAAAAAAAATAGACAAACTGTATTCATGGAAATTAACAACTTGTTTGTATTTAACAACTTGTTTGTATTTGTATCACTAGCAACAGAGTGAAAAGGCAACGTATGGAATGAGAGAAAATGTTTGCAAATCTATCTGATAGGGTGTTACTATTGAGAATATATAAAGAAGTCCAACAACTCAACAACAAGCAAGCAAACAATTTGATTTGAAACAATCTGAGTTAGTGCACTGTTGGTAGGTAAAATGGTGCAGTTGCTATGAAAAATAGTATGGCAGTTCATCAAAAATTTAAAAATAGAACGATCATATGATTCAGCGACTCCACTTCTGGAATACACCCTTAAAGAAATGAAAGCAGGGTCTGGAAGAGATACTTGCACACTCATGTTCATAGCGGCATTATTCACAATAGCTTAAATGTGGAATCAACCCAAGTGTCCGTCCACAGATGAACGGATCAGTAAAATGTGGTATATTCATACCATGAAATATTATTCAACCTTCAAAAGGAAGAAAATTCTACTTTGGGAGGATGAGGTGGATCACTTGGGTTCAGGAGTTCAAGACCAACCTGGGTGACACAGCAAGACCTCATCTCTACTAGAAATAATAATAAAAAAAAAAAATTGGCTGGGCATGGTGGCACACACCTGTAGTCCCAGCTACTCGGGAGGCCAAGGTGGGAGGACCACTTGAGCTCAGGCGTTAGAGACTGCAGTAAGCTATGATTACACCACTGCACTCCAGTCTGGGTGATAGAGCAAGATCCTGTTTCAAAGGGAAAAAAAAAAAAAAGGAAAGAAAGAAAGAAAAGAAAAGAAAAACGAAGAAAATCCTGACACATGCTATAACATGGATGAATTTTGAGGGCATTATGCTAAGTGAAATAAGCCAGTTACAAAAAGACAGTGTGTGATTCCACTTATATAAGTTACTTAGAGTAGGCAAAAATCCCAGGGACAGAAAGTAGAATGGTGGCTGCCAGGGGCTGAGGGTAGGGAGGAATGAAAAGTTATTGTTTAATGGATATAGAGCTTCAGTTTTGCAAGATAAAAAGAGTTCTAGAGATGGATGGTGGTGGTGGCTACACAGCAGTATGAGTGTACTTAATACACTGAACTGTACACTTAAGAATGATTTAGATGGCAAATACTATACTATGAGTATTTTAGCACAATGAAATATACATATATATTTTTTAAAAGATCTGGTTTCTTTAAAGATGACAAGGAAAAAGGGACAAGGGTCATTATAGTTCAGAAGAGACTTAAGAGATCAGAGGCATAGCAGGAAGTGCAATGTGCGGATCCTGAGTGGATACAGATTCACACAAACCAACTGCAAAAAGGCATCAGGAAGCAATCAGGGAAAGCGGAGTGGGCACCTGACAGTATGACAGTATTAAAGAATTGTTGGCCGGGCGCGGTGGCTCAAGCCTGTAATCCCAGCACTTTGGGAGGCCGAGACGGGCGGATCACAAGGTCAGGAGATCGAGACCATCCTGGCTAAAATGGTGAAACCCCGTCTCTACTAAAAAATACAAAAAAAAAAAACTAGCCAGGCGAGGTGGCGGGCGCCTGTAGTCCCAGCTACTCGGGAGGCTGAGGCAGGAGAATGGCGTGAACCCGGGAGGCGGAGCTTGCAGTGAGCTGAGATCCGGCCACTGCACTCCAGCCCGGGCCACAGAGTGAGACTCCGTCCCCAAAAAAAAAAAAAAAAAAAGAATTGTTGTCATTAGGCGTGGTAATAATACTGTGCTTATATGAGACAACAGTCTTTACCTTTTAGAGACATAAACCTACTATTCAGATGAAATGATATAACATCTGGGATTTATCTTAAAATAACTTGGGGTTGTTGGACAGAGGAGGAGGGAATACGCAAGTAGAGATGAAACAGGCTGCTGATGGCTACTGAAAGTGGGTGAGGGTACAAGAGGATTTATTTGAATCTTCTCTTTAATTTTGTATGTGTCTTTACATTTCCACTGTAAAACATTTAAGCAAGAAAGAAGCAGGAGAGCACAAAAGTGGCCCAGGCCCCGGAGCTTGACTGTCAGGGTTCTAATCTTGACTCTAAATGGCCCTGTCCAGCACAGAACCTCTAGTCCCACAAGGCTTCTAAATTAGAGTTAAAATTAAATAAAGTGTACAATCCAGCTCCTTAGTCACACTAGCAATATTTCAAGAGCTCAAAAGCCACATGTGCTTAATAATCACAGATGACAACCATATAAACAACACCCAATGAACACTGTAATTAAAGAACACACCCATCTCTGAACAAAGTTCTGTTGGACAGTGCTGCTCTATCATTTCCTATCTGCCACTCTGGGCAAGTTACTTAATGTGTCTATTTCCTCACCAGGAAAACCAGGCACTACAAATACACATAATAGCTAACACCTATATTGCTGATTAGGTGTTAAGTATGTTCCACATACTAACTCAACCCTCATGCATGTACTGTCGTAGCCCCATTTTTAAGATGAGGAAACAGGGCACAGATAGGTTAGATAACTTGCCTAAGATCACATAGTTAGTTAGTGGCTGGGCTGGAATCTGAAGCCAGGCTGTTCAGTCACAGGTCCACACTCTCTCTCAGGCATTCCTGGACACTTACATAAGGTGAGACGCACAGCATGCAGAGTGACACTTGGTGCATACTTAGTGTTCAAAAGACACTGGCTAGTAAGATTGTTGTGGTCCCAATGTGTACAGGACACTGAGATGTGATTTAACACACAACAGGTACATGCCGGGGGCCCAGCATTTTGGGGATCTAAGTAAAAACCCCAAACCAGAAAGCATAAAGCAGCCTGCCAGGGGCTGAGTGGCTCGGGAGAGTTCCAACTCCTGGTGCAGACCATGATGATGGGGGAACAGACACACACATGCAGAAGGCTAGCTGACAATTCCTACTGATCAAAAAGAATCCAAGAGAGTGCATTTGTGCATCTCTCTGGGCTGGGCTTTCCCGGGTGGAGGCCAGAAGGCCCCGCCCTGCCCTAGTGCTGAGGGGCCTGGGAGGGGGTGAAGGGGCGGGGGAAGGAGCCCTTTGCTTTTTCTCCATCAGCACAGCCCAGGCAGGGAAGCAGGAATGTAAGCCATCCAGGGACCCTCCTTTGGGGATCGACCATCACCAGTGAGGCAGAAGCTGTCTGTAGCCAGCAAATGCAAACAGTCCTGTCCTCAGGTCTCCGCCTTCCCCACCCTCGCGCCGCCCATCCTTCTGGTCCAGCACAGATGCCTCTCTGCAGGCCCACAGGAAGTACAGATTGAGTCAGAGAGCAAACCAAGACAAGGCCTCTTTCTTCCTGATGAGATTAGGCCTGAGGGAGTGCCTTCTTCCCACATCTGACACTGCCCAGAGCCACCTCCTCCTGCCCTGCCTCCTCCCCAGCCCTGCCCCCACGGCCCCCACCTGCTCTCTACCCCTCTCCCAGGCCATGCCAAGGCCTGAGCAGCCTTCTTTCTTGGGGACTCAGGCCTCACATATTCCACCCCCAACTCTGGGCCTGCACTTTCCCTTAAAACCCACCCCGGGTCACGTCTGTCCTCAGGATAAAGTCCTCTGCTGGACTTGGGTTTTGAGGTCCCTACATTCCCCGAGTCTCTGACCTCCTTCTCATCTCCCCAGACCTGTTCTCTGAGACAAACTGGTCTGTCTGCTCTCCCCTCAAAGCATCATGGTTTTCAAAAGAGAAGGGGAGAAGCAAAAAGAAAATAAAGAAGCATCATTTCCCCAGATAATCCATCTTTGCTCACACCCCCTCCCTCCACCTAGAACTAAGCCAGCCCAGGTAAGTCGCTGGGTGGCTCTTAGCAGGGCTCTTAGAAAGCCCCTTCCTGTCACCCCACCTTCGTGGCCCAGCTCCAACAGAACCACCTCCAGGGAGCCTCCCCAGCTCTCAGACTGAGCAGTCTCTCCATCCCATGCGGTCCCATCCTGACATTTGGGGAGGTAGCCAAAGGCAGGGAAAAAGAAGGCACCAGATTCAAGCCCTGGACCCCTAGTTGTCTCTATGCCGTAGCATTAGAGTATCCTCATATTTTTCTCATAGAATCTAGAAGATTAAATGAGATCATGTACGTAAAAGACCTTGCATTGTCCGGCACAAAGTAGGAGCTCATCTCATGGAAGCGTCCCTCCTCTCCTCCTTTCCTGCCCATTGCGTTTTTTCCTTCTCTTCCTTCCTCTCCCACCAACACACCCACAGGACTGTCAACCCTAGATGGTTCTCCCCTTCTGCTGTGCCCACCTACAGCCCTGTGGGTACCCAGGGGGAGGCCAACCTGACTCCTGGCTTGAGCTTTCACTCACACCAGCAGCTTCTTTCCAATCCCTCCTTGGGTCGCTAGGAGCCAAGGGGCTGGGCCTATCACTGTCATAGCAGGTGTGCTGGTCAGGCTGGAGAATCCTAATTCTTTCATTGTTGTTGTTGTTGTTTTGAAACAGAGTCTTGCTCTGTCACCAGGCTGGAGTGCAATGGCTTGATCTTGGCTCAATGCAACCTCTGCCTCCGGGGTTCAAGTGATTTTCCTGCCTCAGCCCCCCAAGTAGCTGGGATTATAGGCGTGCACCACCATGCCTGGCTAATTTTTGTATTTTGAGTAGAGCAAAGGGGCTTCACCATGTTGGCCAAGCTGATCTTGAACTCCTGACCTCAGGTGATCCGCCTACCTTGGCCTTCCAAAGTGCTGAGATTACAGATGTGAGCCACCGAGCCCAGCCGAGAATCCTAATTCTGACACCAATTCGCTCCATGACCTTGGGCAAATCTCATCCCTTCTCTCGCTTTCTGTTTCTATCCATATAATAGTAACAGCCCTGCCCTGCCCACCTGTTAGGACAGTCTGTGGAGGGCGCTGCAGCCTGTACACGCCAGACACACGCGGGACCACAAGGGCAACAGAGCTGTCCAGCCGTCAGCTGTCCTGAGAAGGTCTTGTCCTGCCTGGACCTTCTGGAGACAGAGCAGAGCTTCTTTCTGTTTAATCCCCCAAATCAAGCCCTGACCAAAACTCCACACAGGTTTATTGCCCCACAATCTCCTTATCTGGGAGTTTCAAGCAACAAGGGTCACTGGGGATTTTCCAAGACACCTCCAGGAGGCTGAAAATCTGATGGCTCCACTTCCTGCTCACTGTCCACTTTCTGGCACAGAGCTTTCGGACCTGTCTTTGGACAGAGAGGGACACTGAGGCTCAGAGAGGAAGAGCGCCTTGCTTCGGGTCCCACAGTCAGCCCGAGGCAGGGCTGAAGCTCGGTAACTCTGGTCCTGGGGTGGGCATCCAACCAGGGGTCCTGCATTCTGTTCTCAGCATGGACCCACAAATCAGCCCTCACTCTGCCTGCCTCAGGGACCTGGGCCCAGAGTCAGTTCAGACGCCATCATTGGTGCCCATTCTGAGCTTGATGCCATGCTGGGCACTGTAGGGGAGATGCATGGACAGACCCAGACAGCGTCAGTTATGGGGGAGCTCAGAGAATGGGGGAGGCCCCCACGTAATCAGCAAGCTCAATTCAGGATCACCAGGGCTAAAGCCAGCGCTGCAAGTTGCAGCAGGGAGATGGAAATCTGGGGAGTTAGGGAGGGTCCCCGGGAGGATATGACTGAGCTGAGCCTTCAAGGTCAAGTAGAGCAAGCCCAGCAGAGGAGGGAAGGGGAGGCACCGGGGTAGAAGGCGCTGTGCTAGGTCACGCCTGGCTGTGGTGTGCGGAGATGGAGCCAGGAGCTTGCTGCGCTGGGGTGGGGAGGCTGGGTGTGAGCAAATGCAGGCCAGTAATGGGGCTGCCGCTGGGAAAGAGGCTGGGGCACAGTGCTGAGGAGGTGGTGCCTGAGACAGTGGGGAGGCATCGAAGTTTGTAACTGGGGGAGTGACATGGTCAGAGCCGAAGTTGACTTAACCCCTGCAATTAGGAAGTTAGGACATTGTGCTTGGGAAACGATTTTCTTTCCTCAACTTTGGGCTGGTATCTAAGGAAGAAATTAGTGGGTTTCATTTTATGTCCAGCTCCAGTGGGCTGGAGGGGTTGCGGAACCCCATGAGGAGGAGGGGCAGAATTCTGAGGCCTTCTGTGCTTGCACTCAAGAGGAAAACGGTGTGACTGCCCTGCGACAAGAGTCCCCAGATACAACTGAGGGCCTGCCTGCTCCTGCAGATACTGGCAGTCCCACATCGCACTTCCGAGCTCAGCCCCACACCCCACTTCTGAGCTCGACCCCATGCCCCACTTCCAAGCTCGGCCCCACAGCGGGAAGGTGATGGGAAGTTACTCTCTCACCTGCTTGTTAACATGGAGATAAATGCCTCTGCTCACCCGTAATCGGTTCCCCAGGCAGAGTCTGCAACAGCTGGCAGGAGAGGATGGCCAGGTACCTCCTCTCTGCCTCCAGCCTCCAGGAGCTCCACCTAAATTGTTTGTTCAGGCTGGGCCTGCAGGCCAGAAAGGCAGGAGGCCAGACTGATTGCCCATCTCAGATTTCCAGTGCCAGCAGTCTGGGTTTATGAGGATGAAAAGAGTGCAGGAAAGATGTCAATGCCCCTGCGGGAAAGGCACTTCTGCCCGCAAGACTGGCTGTGAGGACAGGTGGCCCCATCGCATTTACATGTGTTTGCCTGCTGTGTCACAGCAGAGCATCAGAGGGTGCTCAGAGTCACCTGGAGGGCTGGAAAAAAACAAACCTAGCTGGTGGCTCACACTTGTGACCCAGTACTTTAGGAGGCCGAGGTGGGAGGATCACTTAGGGCCAGGAGTTCCAGACTAGCCTGGGCAACACAGTGATTCTGTCTCTACAAAAAACAAACAAACAAACCAACCCCCATTGTTGGGCCCCACCCTAGAGTTTCTGATTCAGCAGCGTGGGTGAGAGCTGAGAGTCTGCATTTCCAACCAAGTTCCCGGTGACTAGGAAGCCTCTGGCCCAGAGGCCACTCTTTCAGAACTACTGCTGTACAGCCCATTTCTGTGATTCACAACTATTGCTCAGTTTACCCCTCACAACCACCTGGGGGTGCGGAGGATTATCTCCACTTTGTGAGTGTGGCCGGGACACTCGGCAGAGCAGCGGTGTCAGTTTTCTGAGGTTACGCGATTAATAAGCAGCAGGAACTCCTGTCCAAACTCCAAGAGCTCCATGAGCACTCAACCATCCCCCAACTTGGTGGCCACTGCGGCTCTGCTCCTTGGCTTGCTTTCTTAAGTCTTCTTCTCAATATATAAATTGCATGCTCTGAGGCCAGCACTCCAGAACCGGGAGTCCCAGTCCTCTCCGTCCTCCTTCTCGTGGTGCTCCACAGCTGAAACAAAACCCACTTATTGGGTCTGCTGTCCCATAACAGCTTCGCAGCCCAGTACACGTGCTTAAGATACGGGCTTCAGAGTCAGAGAAACGTGGATCCAAATCCAGACTCACTTCCCTTCTCTAAGTCTCGGTACCACATCGCCAGGTTGCTATGAGATGAGCAAGGAGCAGAGCATGTAGCCCTTGGTCCGGGTGCAGTGGCTCACGCCTATAATTCCAGCACTTTGGGAGGCCGAGGCGGGTGGATCACCTGAGGTCGGGAGTTCGAGACTAGCCTGACCAACATGGAGAAACCCCGTCTCTACTAAAAATACAAAATGAGCTGGGCATGGTGGCGCATGCCTGTAATCCCAGTTACTTGGGAGGCTGAGGCAGGAGAATCGCTTGAACCTGGGAGGCAGAGGTTGTGGTGAGCCGAGATTGCATCACTGCACTCCAGCCTGGGCAACAAGAGCGAAACTCTGTCCCCCTGCCTCCACCACCCCTCACCAAAAATTTTTAAAAAAGCGTGTAGCCCTGGCCCATGGTAAAGTTTTCAACAAATGGCAGCAACCAGTGGGCCAAGGCAAGCATTTGAGTAGCTTTCCTAAACCTCTCTGTGCCTCAGTTTCCTAAGCTGTAAACCGGGGTCCATGATGGCACCTACCTTATCAAGGAGTTGTTCATTCATATAAAATGCCTCAGAGCAGTGCTTGACAAGGGCCCAGCCAGGTGTTAGTCTCCTACATGTACGTTCCTGTTTTGTCAAATATATTTCAGTCTGAACATAGGCTCTTCATTGACAGATGTAAATAAAAACATTAAAGAATAGAGTAGGCTACTGTGAAGTCAAAATGTAAAAATCTTGGCAGTGATGGTGATATGGTTTGGCTCTGTGTCCACACCCAAATCTCACCTCGAATTGTAATCCCCTCGTGTGGAGGGAGGGGCCTGGTGAGAGGTGATTGAATCATGGGGGCGGTTTCCCCCAGGTCATTCTCATGTTACTAAGGGAGTTCTCATGAGATCTGATGGTTGAGTTTCCCCTGTGAGTTATCTCTCTCCTGCAGCCCTGTGAAGAAGGTGCCAGCTTCCCCTTCACCTTCCGTCATGATTGTAAGTTTCCTGAGGCTCCCCAGCCATGTGGAACTGTGAGTCAATTAAACCTCTTTCCTTTATAAATTACCCAGTCTCAGGTATGTATGTTGTTATAGCAGTGTGAGAGTGGACTAACACAGATGGCTGCACAATGGGCATGTACATCATGCCATGGAATTTTATACTTAAAAATGGTTAAAATGGTAAACTTTGGTATGTATATATCACCATCATTAAAAAAATAAAGAAAAGAGGACAGCACCTAGCTATCAGCCCACAGCTTTCCTGAACTCCCTGGCAGCTACATCTCTGCTTCCATGTTGATTTCCTCGGAGCTCCTACTTCTTTTAGCCCCTTCCAACCCTTGACCTTAGAGTTGGTCCCTGATGTGACTTCAAAAGCAGGGGGCGGGGTGCGGGATGGCCCTCCCTGTCTGCTTCCCCTTTCACTCCTGGCTATTCAGGGCCATCTCTGCCAGGGGCCCAGCAGAGGGGCTTGGTAGGGTGAAGAGGCCTTGCTATTTCCCCAGACACCAGGAGCCTCCCTGCTTCAGGACATGCCTGGACGATATTTCCCCGGGCCCCTGGCAGAGTCGTGGCTGTGGCTCTTCCCACCAACCTCCCTCCTCCCGGTGAAGGAAGGGCCCCTTGAGGGACCAGGGCCCCCCTAATTAGCACCAACTCCCACTGGGCTTCAGCAGGGAGCCCTGCTCTGTGCAGGGAGGGCACATAGATATTCCAAGGTCAGTGACCTGGTTCCAGTAGGCTCTGCCCCCTTTTGCTGTGTGATGCTGTGAAAGCCTCTCTCTGGGTTCCAGTGTCTCAACCCATTAAATGGGCAGGAGCATCCCTGCCTGTCGCCCTCCGGAGGCTGTAGGGAGGCTCTGAGGGAGAATGGATGCAGAGGGGCTGGTTTATTTATTACACGACACAATCGCATCGAGAGGCAGCAGCACAGTGGCTACTGACATGGTCGGGAACCCGCCTGCCGGGCTCAGACATCAGTCGTACCACACACCAGCTGGGAGACACTGGGCCGGTTATCTACCTCTCTTGGACTTAGGTTTTCTCATCCATAAAATGGGGATGATAACAATAAATGAGTTAATATCTGTCAAGCACTTAGAACCCAGCCTGGCACATGGTAAACTCAAAGTAAGTATCTGTTAAATAACTAAACTCCAAATAAGTAAATAATGGTAACCTTTATTGAGTACTCACTGTGAGCCAGGCACTGTCCTAAGCTATTTACCTGAACTCATGGATTGAAATGAACATTTAATAAAAATGAATATGGGCTTTGAACAGGGCTTACAGATTAAACTATGAAGCACAAAGTGTTCATGGTCCTTTATTTTTCCTCAAAGCAGCAATATCTAAAGATCTAAACATTCAGGGGAGGGGGGAGGGGTGTCACCTGTGCTGGGAAACACCAAAACCCTCTGAACCGAATGAAAGCAGAGAAAGCCTTGTGCCCCTTATCGACCCATGAGTGCTGATGTAGAATCTAAAACTCTTAATTCTTCAATTTTTAGCCAGACCCACTAACTCTCTCCCAAATGATTTTTATTACATCTAGGGGCAAGCACCAAATACAATACCCCAGAATTCTGCTCTTCTTTCTCCAGCACCCCATTTAAAGAGTCTGAGGGTTTTGGCTCGTACCAGTCTAGTGATGGGGAGAAGACATGCTCAACCAGTGGACTTCCTCGCATCTACTGAACAGAAATCTACCATTTTCCCCACTGCCCTATCTGTTCCTGAAGCCCCGCCAGCCACATCCATTGCTTCTGCCCCATGACAGCCTTCCAGAGATCGAAGACCTCTTGACTCAGGTCCCTGGGATGGCTCCACTCAGGGTTGGGGAGTTTCTTGTGTGACTTGGTTTCCCACATCCTCCCCATTTTGGTTGCCCATATGCTCCAAGCTGTCCCTGTCTTCCAGGTCATACTCGAACTCTGCAGATGGGGGCTGAGAACTCCTCAGTAGAGCAGGTCCCCAAAAGGATCCTTGACGTCACATCTCAGAAAAACAGCACTAGCCAGACCCCAAGAGATCATGGGGCACAGAAAGAGGAAACGGAGTCAGCATGCCAAAGGCCACCCACACAGGGCAGAAGCAGGAACAAGATCCAGGTCTCCAGCCTCCCAGTACAAAAGAGTGCGCTAAAACACAGAACAGAGTCCTGTCCTCCTATACCTGGATACAGTACCAAACATTTTTGTTCCTTATCTGTGTTGCTCTAAGTAATAGTGGAAACTCGTCTGTGGAGGGACAAATTCCAAAGATGGTTAGGAAAGAAAGGCCTTATAATTGTGAGCTTAGGGCTCATTGGCCTTATCTAGGCTCTCCTGGACTCACAGCTTTGAAAGCTGAACTGTGTTTCTCCAGAGAGTGCTTTAGGCTGGGAATGATGGCAGACCTTAGGTCTTTTCTGCTAGAAAGGCCGGCAGAGCATCAGCAGCCCCCACGATGCGAGGGGAAAACTGGAGCACATTCACTCCACCCACATTTTCCAAGTGCCCAGCTGGAGACAGCCCTCGTGCTGGGCTCTGTGGACGGAGGTATTCCCATGGGGTCTGGGAATGGGTAGAAAAATAGAGAAATCCTACTCTACCGGAACAATGCTTGATCACAAACGTGGTGGCGTGTCAGAGGTGGCAGGAGCAAGGAGAAGACCAGGAGGTTAGAGCAATGGGCTCCAAACCTTTTTTTTTTTTTGAGATGGAGTCTGGCTCCATCACCCAGGCTGGAGTGCAGTGGCACAATCTTGGCTCACTGTAACCTCTGCTTCCCAGGTTCAAGCGATTCTCCTGCTTCAGTCTCTTGAGAAACTGGGATTACAGGCATGTGCCACCACACTTGACACATTTTTTTTGTATTTTTAATAGTGATGGGGTTTCACCATGTTGGCCTGTCTGGTCTCAAACTCCTGACCTCAGGTGATCTCCAAACTTTTTTGATCATTCACTTCTTCTGCAAGAAAAAAAAAACAAAAAACAAAAAAACAAAAAAACTGAGCTCACACCCCATTATCTTATATTCTATATAAGTAATCATTATCAAACCTCGCAAGACAAAACGTACACTGAGTGAGATTCATCACTAACCAGACTGACTGTAAATACGTATTTCAAAGTGTCCCCTAACATAAACAAACAAACTTGAGCTGACTTCTTGTCAGACTTATTAGCTTGTCACTGTTTTTGTCCTGGGTCTTGTGGCTGATGAAGTGATTGCACTGGAAACCCCAGTGTTAATTCTCTCACTTTTTTTCTCTTTTAAATTTGTTTTTATTAAAAAAATTTTTTTAGAGACAGAGTCTCGCTGTGTCGCCTAGGCTGGAGTGCAGTGGTGCCATCATAGCTTGTTGTCGCCTCCAACTCCCTTGAGGAGGACTCAAGCAATCCTCCTGCTTCAGCCTCCTGAGTCGCTGGGACGACAGGCATGTGCCACCATGCCTGGCTAATTTTTAAACTTTTTCTTGAGACAGGGGTTTGCTATGTTGCCCAGGCTTGTATCACATTCCTAGCCTCAAGCGATCCTCTTGCTTTGGCCTCCCAAATTACCAGGATTACAGGCCGGCACTCAACCTCTTCCATTTCCTTGTCTTCACGTACTAGCATTATTAGCATAGTAAGTAAGCACTACTAACAAGTCACCATTTTTCAGTAGGAATCTTTAAAAACCACGTATCCATTTTGTAAGGGCTAGTTAGCTTAAAGTGGTGAATATAATTTGTAAATCCAATCTGGATTAATTAGTCTGGATTAACCTGGATTAATTAACCAGGTTAATTAATTGGGATAACTTCCAAAAACAGACCAAAGAGTAAGGTCATTACCCTTTCTCAGAGTGTTTCCCCTTCTCTCTGGAGAGTCCTGGATCACATGAGACACGAGGCTGCCTGACACCCCAGCTGAGGAGTGTGTCTCCACCTGGCAAATGTGAGTAAAGCTGAATTTTTTTGTTTTATTTGTTTAGATAATTTTTCCTGCACCCCAATGTGCATCTTGCATAGATCACTTTGGAGGCAATTGGGATAGAAGATGAAGAGAGTCAGAGGTAATTTTTAAGCTCAAAGGATGGCAGAAATGATCTAGTCTACCCTTCACTTTGCCGGTGAGGAAACAAGAGCCTGAGAAGGGATGTGACTTGTCCACGGTCACCTGGCTGGTCAGTGGCAGATCCTGGAGAGAATGCACATCTCTAGACCTTGATGCTACGAATGGCTGCTAAAAGTGGCCACAGTCTAGTTCTTTACTGGTCCTTTTACTTTACTGTGCTTCTCGGTTGGCTTCACTCTGAAGCCTCATTTTCCTCATCTGTAAAATGGAACGAATCAAACCAGCTCTTGGGCTGCTGTTTGAGTGCCTGTAAAGTCTCGCTGACATCTGTGGGCTGGGAAGAAACCCTTCCCTAGGCTCTGGAAGGTCCTACTTGAGTGGCCGAGATCTGGGACTGCTAGAACATGAGGATTCTGCCTCTGCCTACCAGCCACAATAGTGACTCTGCAGGACGCCGAGCCCCTGCTGCCCAGCATTGTGCTGGCCTGGGCCTGGCGTGTTGGTGGGCAGCTGTGGACATCGGTCCTGGGTCTCATGAAGCAATGACCTGCAATCCTGCTCCTATCTCTCATCCTCCCCATCTTCCAGGTCCTTCCTGCCTTCTTCAGGCTGTCCTCATCTCAGATCCCACCTCTCTAAAGCTGAGACCCCACTTGGGCTACTGGTAGGTGGCAGCATCCTCTATTCCAAAACCTTCAATAGCTTCTCAGCTGGGGATTCAAAGCCAAGGTGTGGCCCAGGAGTATAACAAGAAGGGATGTGAGGCAAGCAGGGAAGGGGAAGTGGCAGGGACGAGGGCAGGAGGGAGGTGAGCAGTCGGCCGGGTGCAGACACTCAGGAGGTGCATTTTCAACAGAGAACTTAAAAATAGGCCAGGCATGGTGGCACTTGCCTGTAATCCCAGCACTTTGGGAGGTCGAGGCAAGTGGATCACAAGGTCAGGAGTTCGAGATCAGCCTGGTCAACATGGTGAAACCCCGTCTCTACTAAACATACAAAAATTAGCCAGGTGTGGTGGTGGGCGCCTGTAATGCCAGCTACACAAGAGGCTGAGGCAGGAGAATTGCTTGAACCCAGGAGGCAGAGGTTGCAGTGAGCTGAGATCACGCCACTGCATCCAGCCTGGGTGACAGAGTGAGACTCCATCTCAAACAAAACAAAACAAAACAAAAACAAACAAAAAACTGCCTCAAAGTCTGACATTTTACGATCACAATGTGCCTGCAATTACAAACAACGTCAGGGCCAAAACACTCCTCCCTGACAGGGCAGGCTGCACCTACCTCCCTGCCCTTGGCATCTGGCAAATACCTTACGCTTTGCCTCTTATACTGAGACAAACCAAACCAAACCCCATGTTCATCGCATCCCACATAAGCCTAGTAAGTTTTCCCCTCTCCAGTCCTTGGGTTACATCGTTTCCTTTGCCAGTAATGTCCTATCCACCACTCTGTATGACCAGCTGCTACAAGGCTCAGCTTAGAGAAATGCTCCTTCTTCCAGGAAGTCTTCCTGCAAGCATTCCTATCCATCCCCTCAGAGGCCATGGCTCCCCTCACATCATGTTTTCATCTCCAAAGAAAAACTCAAGAAAGGAACCCACAACACAGAAAACCATACAAGGAGAGTCACTTCTGAGCTGTGTGACCTCAGATCAGTCCCATGGCCTCTTGGAGCCTCAGTTTCACCTCCTTAAAAGAACCATCTCATCTCCAAATACCCTCCTTTCCTTGACCTGCACCATCCCTTCTTTTGACCACACAGTGAACTAACTCTGTCACTGGGTGAACATGCTCCACCCGCTTCCAAAGTTACTAATTCAAGCACCCCTCCTGACTGCACCCTCCCCACCTCCAGCCTCCTGTCACCTGCCAGATGTGACCAGCCCTTTGCCAGTGTCCCCTCTGATGGATCAGTAAAAACAGGTTCAGGCCCGAGGAGAGGGCCCAGGAAGCCACAACCAGAGACACCAGAGACCCCTCTCCAGGATGACACAATGCATCAAGCAATGCCCCGACTCCACCACCACGCTCAGCAACAGCTTTGCTGAAAGGCCAGCTCCAGGGATGGTGTGGGGGCCATGTGATTCCCATGGGCGTGCTGTGGAAGCCCATTTCCTGTCCCCAGTAACCTGGGACATCAGCTCACTCTTACCAACACCCTAAAATGCTTCATCCCACTGACTTTTTTTCACATCATCTGGCAAACCCCAGCACTGGGTAAACCAGGATATCCAAGCTCAGCTGGGAGGAAAACGGTGGACAATAACCAGCCCTGGGCAGAAGGCCCCAGTGCGGTGAAGGCTGCTCCCATGTTGCTTGTGTCCCCCAGCACGACTCTCTCTGCAAGTCAGGCCATGAGAAGGGCACTGCCGGAAAAGCCAGAACCCCCGGGCGCCCATGTGGCCTCCCTTTTCTTGTATCCAACGCCAATCCATCACTAATCCCAGCCTCCTGTCCCACTTCAAATTATCTCTCTCTCTTCTTTTTTTTTTAGAGATGAGGTCTCACTATGTTGCCAGGCTGGTCTGGAACTCCTGGCTTCAAGAAATCCTCATGCCTCGGTCTCCCAAAGTGCTAGGATTATAGGCGTGAGCCACGGTGCCTGGCTCCAAACATCTGTTCAACTTGGTCATTTAGTCTCAGCCACCAACCATCTTGCCCTTGATCTTTTCGAAATACATAAATGTGAGCAGACCATTCGGCGGCCACTGTTCTACTTCCCCAGCCTCACCTTGCCCAGGGATCTGAGCTGCACATGGTGCTTTCAGTTCCTCAAAGGCCTGTTTCCTCCAGCCGGAGAGCTTTTGCAAGGCTGTTTCTCCTGTGCAGCATGCCTCCCTCGCCACCCTCACCTGGTCACCCCCTCCTCATCTTTCAGATCTCAGCTCAATGTCCTTTCCTTAGAACATCCCAACTATCCCCTCGCAGGCCACGGCTCCCCTCGCATCATGTTCTCATCTCCAATGGAAAACTCAAGAAAGGAACCCACAACACAGAAAACCATAAAAGGAGAGTCACTTCTGAGCTGTGTGACCTCAGACAAGTCCTATGGCCTCTCTGAGCCTCAGTTTCACCTCCTTAAAAGAGCCATCTCATCTCCAAATACCCTCCTTTCCTTGACCTGCACCATCTGTGCCCTGGACTGCAGCCTTCTTCAGTGACCCTGGACTCAGCACATTCTCTACTCTGCATGCCCTTCACTCCTCTCTCCTCCTCCAGGTTCTGTGGGACTCTACGATTACTGTCCATCTCCCGTTTGGTCTGTGAGCCCTCAAAGACGGACCTATGTCTGTTTTGCTGTGCTCGGTATCTCTAATGCTTTACATACAGAGAGTAATCAATTGTGAACAAAGGTCCTAGTCAAAAAATTACATTGAAAGATAACTTTTTAGGGAACGAATGAATGGGTCAGTCTGGGCGAGGCTCCAGGATGATCTGTGTGGGGCAGATATCTCTACAGCCTTTCTCCAGGGCAGGCCACACAGGCCGAGCCACTCCTGGAATGGTTTCAACAAGGATGAGGCTAGTGACCCTGCCAGCAAGCTCTCAAAGCTCCTTCCTGTTCATTATTTCCCCAGCCCTCCTCCACACTACCCACCCCCATTACTCAGAGTACCAGGTTTTTAATGACCAGGCCACTGGAACATTTCTGAGCTGGCAGTGTGGAGATTCTGTTCTTCCTAAGGGCCAGGACCCAGGAGCCTTTTCTTTGTGGGGTTGGATGAGGAAAAATAAGTGGAATCTAATTAGACCAGGTTCAAAGCTCAGCTTTGCCTCTTGCTGGCTCTGTGACCTTGCAAATTTACTCAACCTCTCTGGGCTCCTGCCTCCTTATTTGTAAAAAGAGGACAAGACTATCTAGCCACAATGCGATGGTGAAGATGCAATGAGTCAATATACGCTAAGAGTCTCACTGGGGGCCTGCCACATGTCACATAATTCCAAGACAGTTGTTTACATTTTAACATCTCTGAAACTGGGATGCAACTTACAATAATAGTTTCTGTTGCTTTTTCTTTCTTAATGGATTATAAAATAAGGGTACATCTCACAACAGATAAGCCCTGCTTTGAATGAAATACCACAGTAGCTTAGATTCTTTACTTCCCTTGCAAAGAGGCTGGAACACCTGTGAGATAGGACCAAAGACCAAGAACACAAATCGTTAAGGGACAAGGGTCTGTTGAGGCCTAGCATTCACCCTGGATCTCCAAAGCTTCAGGCTCAGGCCCTGGCCTGGCGCCCCTCTGGATCCATCTCAGTTGTCCTAGTGTTGCTCAGAAAGTGGCCCAAACTTCAGCAGGACCCTCACCTCTGCCTCTGACCCTCTGTTGCTACTGATGTGGTCGGTTCCACAGTTGGACAGTTTGGTCACAATGCTACTGTGCTTGTAGCCACCCAAAGCCCTAAGTCTTTGTCCCAAGAAAAGAGTCCTAGCTCCCACCTTCAGAAACCACCACAGACGTCTCCTCCAGTGTGACTCCATCAAGCCATCCCTGGACTCTGCTCCCAACTGTTCCAAAGGCCAGCACTGGGGATGTCATCCAGGCCTCACCAAAGTCCTTATGCTGTGAGTGCTGCCTTCATCCCTGCAGCCTGGTGATGTCAGACCGGCCTGATTATTTTATCATCTAAATATCATTATAACTTACATTGCTTACATAGTCGGCCCTCTGTATCTGTGGGTCCTGCATCTGTAGATTCAACCAACCTCAGATGGAAAATATGCGAAAAAATTAAACAAAAATAACAATACAACAACTAAAAAATACAAATTTAAAAATACAGTATAACAGGCCAGGCATGGTGGCTTACACCTGTAATCCCAGTATTTTGGGAGGCTGAAGCAGGCAGATTACTTGAGATCAAGAGTTCGAGACCAGCCTGGCTAACATAGCGAAACCCCATCTCTACTAAAAATGCAAAAAATGAGCTGGGCATGGTGGTGCATGCCTGTGATTCCAGCTACTTGGGAGACTGAGGCACAAGAATCGCTTAAACCCGGGAGGCAGAGTTTGCAGTGAGCCAAGATTGCACCACTACATTTCAGCCGGGGTGACAGAGCAAGACTCTGTCTTAAAAATATGTATATACAGTATAACAACTAGTTACATAGCATTTACATTGTGTTAGGCTTTGTAAGTGATCTATAGATGACTTAAAGTATACAGGAGGGTGTGTGTAGGTTACATGCAAATACTACATTATTTTATATCAGGGATTTTAATATCCACAGATTTTGATATCCTTGGGTGTCCTGGAAGCTGAATATTTGGGAATGACTGTACACATATCACCAAAATCTTTACATAAATAAATTATCTATCATGTATAACATTTTATTTTATTTTATTTATTTTATTTATTAGAGGCAATGTCTTACTTTTTTGCCCAGGCTGGTCTCAAACTCCTGGCTTCCCAAAGTGCTGGGATTACCAGGAGGAGCCACCATGCCCAGCCAAAACATTTTAAATGTAGAAAAGACCAAAGAAAACAAAATTCTACCACCTAGTGATAATTAGCTTGATGTCTGTCTGTCTGAATATTTTGCTATGTCTGCATGCTGGGGAAAGATTCTTTTCTCATATTCAAACCCAAACAGGCTCATTCCACACATACTACTCTTTCTCTTACCATGACATGGTGGCCCTCTCTCTAAACAGACTGGTTCCTTCATGGCGGCCCCACGGTGCTCCAGTCCTCTATCCCTACCCCTAGCAGGTCCCAGGCCTCTACAGGGATGTAGTGCTTTGGGTCTGACGTTGTTCCTCCTCATCCTCAGAATGAGGCTGTGATCCGCGATGCGGTCATGGCTGCCTTCAGGGATCCCACCAAACAAAGCCGTACCCAGGCACAGAAATACTCCAGAACTCTTAAATCAAGGGGTGTGTTTAATGGTGGCTGCCTGTCTCGTCCGATTTGATTGTAGCCCTTTCAAAACCAACTGGAAGTTCTCCCAGCCCCAGATGCTGGCCTGGTATTTCCCTAAACCCTAGGGGCCCCAGAAATCACAATAAATAATGAATAGGTAGGTACCTGGCATTTTGTAGTTCATAAAGTGCCTCCTTACTTTTATCCAATTCATAGCCTTACAACAAGCCTATAAATTAGGCAGAGCAGGTATTTATTATCCCCATTTTATAAATGAAGAAACTGACACTTGGAGAAGTGAAGTGACTGACCCAATATCTTCCCTTATTTTTCTACCCTTCATAGTCTGGCCATCTCCAAATCCCACTAACAACCCAGCTCAGGCATCAGCTCCTCTAGGGAGGCTTCCCCGACCCCCTACTTCCACCCTAGGCTGGGTTAGGTGCCCCTCCTGGAGGCCCCACAGCTCCTGGGCTTCCCTATGATAACCGTAGTGCTCCTGCCAGTCTATGGGCCCTCGCAGCTGTGATGGGTCTAGCTTGTCTACACTCACACTCCCCAAGCATTAGAAAAACATCAATAGATGGTTGCTGGGGTGAAGATCATTTCAATGACTAAGGCAGGAATTATTCTCCCCCTTTCACAGATGAGGACACTGAGTCATAAAGAAGGGTGAAGACTTGCCTAAGAAACATGTTAGTAGCGGGGTCACCTCTCCTTCCTTAGAGGCCTGGGTTCTTTTGCTCCACTGTATCCCTTGTTGTCTGCAATCTTAGACTCCAAACCATTGCTGGAGGCTAGTTTCTGATTTCTCGGGCAGGTCTACCTGGTCAGCCAGGTGTGAAAGGGAGGCTGGCAGGAGGGAGGCTCTGTCTGCAGTGGGCTCAATTCTTCAGCCTGGGCCAACACCCTGGTGCAGCCTTAGGAACAGCCACAGGAGTTGCCCAGTTATTGAGCACGCCATGGACCACACCCTGTGCAAGAACTTCCTTTGCACTTCTTACTTCATCCTGTGGCTGGGGCCATTATGATGCCATTTTGCAGATGAGCCAGGAAAGACCCTGGCCTAAGGCCACTCAGTGTCTGAGATGGGGCTAGAAGCCAGGGCTGCATCCCTGGCAGCAGGCAGCCCCAGGAGTTTGCTGGCACCAGAGCCAGAAATAAATGCACAGTCAGAGTATAGGAGACAACTCTCAGAGGGCCTGCAATGTGGGCAAAACCCCAAACTCACCTCCCACCCAGGGCTGGCTGGAGGGACAAGACTCTTGGGCCCAGGGAACACATGCTTGCCCTGGTAGTCCCCTGCACTGCCTGTGGACAGGGACATGCCATTTGTCAGACCCCTGCAAACTCCAGGCTCAAGGCCAGGCTAGAAGCAGCTGTCATATCAACCCTGCACAAATGCTCAGCTCCCAATTTCTTATTTGAATGAGACTTCACATATCTGCTCCTGACTGGCTGACAGATGCTGAGCAAGGCCCCATCTCTCCGTTGGGCCTCACTTTACCTATCTGTGAAATGATGCCATGAGTGGGGTGGCTGGGCGGGAAGGGGCTAGGTTTGGGGGATGGAATCTTAATGGAACCCACCAACTCTGACATTCCCAGGATTGACTATAGGCAGCAGGGGATGGTGATTAAGACCCTGGATGCTGGAGGCACATGACATGGATTGAATGTATGATCCTGGGCTAGCTACCCAACTTCCCTGGGCCTCAGTGTTCTCATCTATAAAATGGGAATGATAGTAGAAAAAAGACAGAAAGTAAATGTTTATATTGATTATGTGGGATGAGAAGAAGAGAAGATATGGTAATTTATTTTGTCTGTTTTCCTGCCTTTTTCTAAAATTCTCCATTATCAAGTGTTTATACTTTTAAAAATGTATATTCTTTGTAAATTAACTTTATGAGATATAATTTACATATAATATATCCATTTTAAAATGGGAGAAATAATAAGTAACAGTATCTACCGTATAGGTTGTTATGGGGATTGGGTTAATGTACATAAAATATCAGATGGTGGTAAGAAGTGCTAATAAGTGTTTGTTAAATAAATAAGCCCAGGGCCAGCCTGGCTACCTCCTCATCCTCCTCCTGCTCACCTGGCCTGGACCCCAACCTCTCCCCTAGCACTGAGTTCACTGCCCAGGTCCCAGCGCAGCACTCCAGACCTGGACTATTTCTACAGCCGTCTCTCTGCACCTGTCTCCGTCCATTGCTGCTGCTACAACAAAATACCATAAATTGGGTGCTTTGGCCGGGCGCGGTGGCTCATGCCTGTAATCCCACTTTGGGAGGCCGAGTAGGGCAGATCACAAGGTCAGGAGATCGGCACCATCCTGGCTAACATCGTGAAACTCCATCTCTACTAAAAATACAAAAGCAAAATTAGCTGGGTGTGGTGGTGAGTGCCTGTATCCCAGCTACTGGGGAGGCTGAGGCGGGAGAATGGCATGAACCTGGGAGGTGGAGCTTGCAGTGAGCCGAGATCCTGCCACTGCACTCCAGCCGGGGTGACAGAGCGAGACTCTATCTCAAAAAAAAAACAAAAAAAAGAGCCAGTCATGATGGCGGATGCCTGTAATCCCAGCTACTCAGGAGGGTAAAACAGGAGAATCGCTTGAACCTGGGAGACGGTGGTTGCAGTGAGCAGAGATTGCGCTACTGCACTCCAGCCTGGGCGACTGGGGGAAACTCCATCTCACAAAAAAAAAAAAAAAAAAAAAAAAAAAAAAATGGGTGCTTTATTAACAACAGAAATGTATTTCTCACGGTTCTGGAGGATGGAAGTCCAAGACTAAGACAGCAGATTTGGAGTCTGGTGAGGGCCCACTTCCTGGGTCATAGAACAGCGCCTTCTTATTGAGTCCTCATGTGGTGGAGGGGGTGAGGGTCTCTCTGGGGCCTCTTTCATAAGAAAACCAATCCCATTATGAGGGCTCTGCCTTCCTGACCTAATTCCCTCCCAAAAGCCCCACCTCCTAATACCGTCACCTTACAGGGTAAGATTTCAACATATGAGCTTTGGAGGAACATAAATATTCAGACCATGGCAATCTCACAGGAATCACACCAATATTCAAATCTGGCCATGTTCCTACCTAATTCAAAAGCCTTCCATGGCTCCCCGCTGACCCTGGCTCAAAGTCCTAGATTCTCCATGAGACACAGTTTCAATAAGCCACGTAACTTTTCTGTATCTTTGTTTTCTTAACTGGAAAAGAGGGATAAAAAGAGTAGCTCCCTCATACACTCGCAGGATTCCATCGTGAGCATGGTGGGGTACACAGTCTAGCCCAGAGCCTGCCTGTTCCTCTCTTCCTCTTCTCTTACCATCAGTCCGTTCCAGCTCGCGCTTTTCTGAACACGCCAGGCATGGTCCTGCCTCAGGGCTTTTGCCCCAGCTGTTTCCTGCACCTGAATGGCTGTTTCCCCAGCAATGAGCCTGACTCACCCCTCTCTTCCTTCAAGCCTTTGCCTAAAAATCACCTTCTCAATGAGGCCCCCAGCCCACCCTCATTAAAACTGCAACCCCTCTTCCCATCACCCTCGCATACCCTAACCCCTCCTATATTTGCTCCATCTCATTTATCATTGATTTTATTTATCACCTATTCATCTGTTTTACTTATTGTTTTTCATTTGCCTTTCCCTGCATCTGATTGTAAGTTCTTTGGGGGAAGATCTTTCTGGTCTATTTTGTTTAATGTTAGCACCTTCCCCCTTTCCCCAGCACTTAGAAAATACCTAGTACAGGTTGGGTGTGGTGGCTTACGCCTGTAATACCAACACTTTGGGAGGCCGGGATGGTCGGATCACTTGAGGTCAGGAGTTCCAGTCCAGCCTGGCCAACATGGCGAAGCACCGTCTCTACTGAAAATACAAAAATTAGCTGGCATGGTGGCACGTACTTGTAATCCCAGCTACTCAGGAGGTTGAGGCATGAGAATCACTTGAACCCAGAAGGCAGAGGCAGAGATTGCCGTGAGCTGAGATCATGCCACTGCACTTCAGCCTGGGCAACAAAGCGAGACTCTGTCTCAAAAAAAACAAAAACAAAAACAAAAAACCTAGTACAATGTAGGTGTTTAATAAATACTGGCTGAATGACCAAACAAATGAATGAACATAAAGCACTTAGGACAAAATTAGGCTGGTGGTAAGTACTCAACGAATGTTAGCTATTATTATTACTATTAGTGATTCTTCAAAGTAAGGCTCCCATGTCCCTCCTCCTTGACTTCTTCAAGCTCATAATCACACCTTCCTTGTCCCCACCACACCCTGCCTATCTCTCAATTATAGTAAGGAGCACACCACTCTTTAAATGCCTGTATATCTTTTTCCATTTAGGCTGAACCAAATGAAATTGCCATTTCTTGTAAGTCAAAACAAGTCACATACTGGCCATTTCATGTGGTTTAACCTAGTAAGTTTCCCATAGCAGCCTGCAGACCCCCAGGAGGCACAGTTTGCCCACAGAAGCAAAGTCACTTACTTCTGCCCCTTCAGACCAGGTGTGATTGCAAAGCACGTCCAATCTGTTCTGAAGGAGGCAAGGCACGGATTATAGACTTACAATACAAGAAGATTCTGCTCAATTATTTTCTGGACCTCCTCAGATTTAATAGAGAAGAAAAACACACCAACTTGTAAAACAATCCAGCTTCTGGTCATTTTGAAATAGCAGAGATTGGCCGGGCGCGGTGGCTCAAGCCTGTAATCCCAGCACTTTGGGAGGCCGAGATGGGCGGATCAAGAGGTCAGGAGATCGAGACTATCCTGGCTAACACGGTGAAACCCCGTCTCTACTAAAAAATACAAAAAACTAGCCGGGCGAGGTGGCGGGCGCCTGTAGTCCCAGCTACTTGGGAGGCTGAGGCAGGAGAAGGGCGTAAACCCGGGAGGCAGAGCATGCAGTGAGCTGAGATCTGGCCACTGCACTCCAGCCTGGGTGACAGAGCAAGACTCCGTCTCAAAAAAAAAAAAAAAAAAGAAATAGCAGAGATTTAAGGCTGAAACCCCTCGGTGGGGAGCTAGCTGCCTGCCTCTAAGGAGATTCAATTAACGGATCTCCTTCCAATCTTGGCTTGGCTACTGAGATCTGTTCACTCTAAGAGGTTGGCTGTCAGAGCTCAAACAAATTCAGCAACTGCTGAGTCTACCCCCCTTTCACAGATGGGGAAAGTGAGGTCCAGAGAGGGGAACGGATTGGCCCAAGGTAGGGCAGAGGAACACTTCATCCTGGAATCTATGTCTGCTGACTTTAGTCTCATGGTCTTTCTTCTGGATTAAACTGTTTCTATGCTGGCCAGACTCCGGTACTGTAAGCTTCAGTGCCACTATTTTTTAAGTTGTATTTGTCAAATGAAATGTTTATTAAGCCTCAGATAAAACACTGAACACTTTTTCACTACATGGCAACTTCTTTATTTTATTTTTTTTTTGAGATGTTTCGCTCTGTCACGCAGGCTGGAGTGCAGTGGCGCAATCACGGTTCACTGCAACCTCTGCCTCCCGGGTTCAAGTGATTCTCCTGCCTCAGCCTCCCGAGTAGCTGGGATTACAGGCATGTGCCACCACCTGGCTAATTTTTATATTTTCAGTAGAGACAGGGTTTCATCATGTTGCCCAGGGTGGTCTCGAATTCCTGACCTCAGGTGATCCGCCCACCTTGGCCTCCTAAAGTGCTGGGATTACAGGTATGAGCCACTGCGACCGGCCAGAAGACAACTTCTTACAAATAACAGCACTACATATGTCTCTCTCTATAGGTACTTCCTTAGGATAAAGCCCTCAAAGTAGCTGGCTAAAGGCAAAGGGCAAGTAGGGTCATTTTCATGACAACAGGCTGCCAGATTGCTCTGCAAAATTAAATGCCACAGGCAAATCCCTACAGCCTTGCCAGCACAGAGTTTCATCCTTTTATTTTTATTTTTCCTAATTTTACAGGAATAAATACAGACTCCTTTCATTTATTAAATGTTATGTGTTTTCTGGGGGAAAAAAAGGCACTCCAATCTTGGAATCAGGATCCCTGGGCTCGGTTGCTGGTTTGCTGTGTGACCTTTGCCCAGTCACATCCCCTCTGGGGACAGGGGATGCCTATCTGTAAAATGAGGGGGTTGAATGAGATGATGTCTTAAGGCTCCTTTCAGCTCAGACATTCCATAATTTCATGGTGCACTTAAAAATTATTAGCAATTAAAGTCATAGCATGACTTTTTAATAACCCGAATCTGCCATGCTCCTAAATCAGGCTAAAAAGGCTTGAACTAGGCAAGCAGGAAAACAGGGCCCAGATTATACATGTGTCGAGATGACAGGAGACCCAAGTAGCACTTAAGCCTGTGCCTCGGAGCTGGGCTCATGGGCCAGCACATATACTTTGCCTGCTTTTACGAGGGGATAATAATACTCATTTGTGGTCCAGCTCCCAGTCCTGTGCAGCTCCACCATGGCCGCAGGGCAAGGTCATAGGCACTACTTCAGCCCTAGAATTCCACAAACTTTCAGTCCGAGGTAGCTCACCCCAGGTTCTGCTTGAATACCTGTGATGACAAAGAGCTCACTACCTGTCCAGGGGCCTCCTGTCCTCTTTTGGCTGTAAGAAAGTCCCTGGGTGCGGGGCAGGTCATGAAGGGGATAAGAAAGTCCAGAAGGCTGAGAAGTGATTCTTAGAAACCGCTCCCTCAAACAGGGCAGGCATCAGGGAGGTGGAGAGGAGGCCACATGGGGCAGGAAAGGCCTGCAGAGGGGCTCCAGCTTTCCTCACTCCAGACCTCTCAGAAGGTCCCCAGGAGGGGCAGGAAGCTGGGGAGACACATTCCAGTTCTGACACACACGTGGGTTCTGAACAAGCCCCAGGAAAGCGGAGGTCCCACAGTCTGCTCTGGGGCAGACACCTCAGCTCCCTCTTCTTGCCTTGGCTCCCTGGGCTTTGATGGGAGAAACTGCTGGGGCTGGAGGTGAGCACACTTATGGGACCTGATCACTGCTCCAGGGTGAGGGAGGAAGGGTCAGAGGTTGTTTGTGTGTTCAGAGCAGGACCAGCAGGAGAGGCAGTGACTGGGTAGCAGATTCCAGCCTGGTTTACAACTAATGAGATCCCCATCACAAGGAGTGTACAAGGGGGCAGCAAGACCTTCCAGAGGGGATCTTACAGAGGGGCTGGGCCAGATGCCATAGGTCTTCTTTACCTAGGGAGCCTGGACCACAGTCCCTCAGACCTGTGCTCTGTCCCATCCCTTAATGCCACGCAGACACAGCCCCTTGGCACTGTTATCCCTCTGAGGTCCAGGCGTGGCCGCCAGTCAACCCTTGTCACACCAGCTAGTGTGTGTCACACCTTATCACACACTAGCTCTGGGACACAGAGCTAAGCACCAGCACCTGGCTCGGGTGGGGAAGGGGAAGGAGCTGTCCTGTACCACTCTGTAAATCGAGGTGCCTACATGGGGCTGGTCCACGCCGTCGTGCCGCCAGGAGTCCAGCCACCTCCAACCTAGGGCTCCTCCAGCCCCAGACGAGTAAACCCTCTTGGCAGGCCGGCTGATGCCCCACCTGCACGCCCAGGCCGGCTTGGCGGGGACCCGGGGATGCCCCCCGCCCCACCGTTTCCTGTACCAGGAAGCTGAGGCCCAGCAGGTAACGCAGCCAAGAGGGGGAGGGTCCCGACAAGAGTCCCATGGAGCACCCGGGCCACAGCAGGGGCCTGTCGGGACCGGCTGGCCGCGCCCAGAGTGAGCTTCCCTCACCGCGGGCCGGAGGGGTGGGCGGTGCAGACAGTACTCATGCGGGCAGTGAGCCGTCGGGAGCCCGGACCTCGGGGCGGCCCCTCCCAACAACCCCGCGAGAAGAGGGCCACCAATGAGCCCGCTATCCTGACGGGGAAACTGAGGCCTGACGAGGAGCAGTGCTTTGTGCAAGGTCACGCAAAGGGGCTGAAAGCCAGGTCCCCCGCGCGCCGAGTCCCGCATCCCTCCCTCTCCGAGAGCTGCAGCCGCGGGGGGCTCAGCGCGCACGTCCCGCCCGACGCCCCCATAAAGCAGACCAGGAAGGCACGGCCGGCGGCACGGGGCCGCCCTACCTTGATGACGGCCGCGCAGGTGGTGGTGGCGGTGGCGGTGGCGGCGTCCAGCTCCGGCTCCGCGCTCCTCGCCGCCCGCCGACTCCCGGCGCCCAGAGCCGCCGCCGCCTCCCTCTGCAGCCCGGCGGGCGGGGCTGGAGGGCGGGGCGGGGGCCCGGCCAAAGGTCCGCCCTCTCGCCCGCCCCGCGGGTCCGCCCTGGCCACCCCTTTCGGCCCCCACGACCCCAACCGCGCTCCTGGCTTCCCGGGGCGGGTCTCGGGGCGCGCACACGTGCTGGGAACAGGCGCGCACACGTCGCAGTGATTGGGGCGGGCTGCTGGCCACCAGGCGGAGGCTGGGGACAAGCAGAGCCGCCGGCCCCACGTCCCGCCGTGCCCTCTCTGCGTGGTGTGGGATGAGGAACCTGACCTCCGGGAGCCTCAGTTTCCCCTGTGGTGAAATGGAGACAATAACCGCGTCGGCCTCTTAAGGCTGTTTGAGCCCTGGATGTGACAATCCCTGACAGGTACAGTGGGCGCGCAGAGCCCGACCGGGGAGGCTTCCCAGTCCGCAGGGAGGAGAGGAGCCGGGAGCGCCGCTGGGAGCAGAGGAGGACGCCCTTCCTTCTCTCGGGACCAGCGGGGGCGCTGCTTTCCCAGCCTCGCCGGCTGGGGAGCCCTGAGGACACTAGACAATGGGGAGGCCCTACCTTTGGGTACCACCCCCACCGAACACTACTGAGCTACGCACTGCTCTAAGCGCCTTCTGTGCATTACCTCCATTCACTGTCACACAGGCCTATGAGATTGATACCATTACTCACCTATTTGACACAAAAGAAAGCTGCGGCACACAGAGGTTAAGTACCTAGGTTAAGATCACACGGCTAGTCATGCAACCCCAGGCAGTATGGCTCCCAGGGCTGCTAAGCTAACAGCCACTCTACCACACCACGTCTCCGAAGAGCTCTTGGTTTTGTTCAGTAAAGACCATTATCTTGAGGGCCTTGAACTGCTCCGTGGCACATAGTAGGCACTCAATATATAGCTGTGGAGTGGATAACAGTACACTATTACTACTTTACATATCTGTATCATGTCTTCTAAGCCTACCAACCCCTTTATTTAGCCACTATTATTACCTCCATTTTACAGATAAGAAAATTGAGGCTTGGAGTGGCAAGGTACTTGGGGAGCTCTTGATTCTCTCCTTAGAATGTGACTCAGCTTTCATAGTCCACTGCACCACTCCCCTGCCCAGAGATGGACGGGCTCCCTGCCTACTACCCAAAGCCCAGTGTACAGTATGGTCCTGAAAACCCTCAGCCTACAGCTCTGATTCAGGCCTTCTGGAGCTGGACTGCCCAGCAGGCAGACTGAACGCATGCTTCCGGTGTTAGCATGCAAGAGTTGGGTATCTAAACTTTCAAAGAAGCATATGGATGGCTGGGCACGGTGGCTCATGCCTGTAATCCCAGCACTTTGGGAGGCCAAGGCAGGTGGATTGCTTGAGATCAGGAGTTCAAGACCAGCCCGGCCACCATGGTGAAAACCTATCTCTAGTAAAAATACAAAAATTAGCCGGGTGTGGTGGCATGCGCCTGTATTTCCAGCTACTTGGGAGGCTGAGGCAGGAGAATCACTTGAACCTGGGAGGTGGAGGTTGCAGCGAGCCGAGATGCAGGATTGCACACATGGGGAAACTGAGGCCACAGTGGGCATGACCTACCCAGGATCCCCTAGCTAGAAAACCACATAGCACGTCTGGTTCCAAAGTTGGGCCCATCTGCTGGCACCTTCTATTAGGCCTTAGTGTGGATTGGGATGGGCCAGGAAACCTCCCTCTTCCTCCTTCCCAGTGCACCCACATGGCTGGCTTTTTTTTTTTTTTTTTTTTTTTTTTTTTTTATTGGAGACGGAGTCTCACTCTGTTGCCCAGCCTGGAGAGCAGTGGCATGATCTCAGCTCACTGCAAGCTCCGCCTCCCGGGTTCACGCCATTCTCCTGCCTCAGACTCCTGAGTAGCTGGGACTACAGGCGCCCGCCACCACGCCCGGCTAATTTTTTGTATTTTTAGTAGAGACGGGGTTTCACTGTGTTAGCCAGGATGGTCTCGATCTCCTGACCTCGTGATCCGCCTGCCTTAGCCTCCCAAAGTGCTGGGATTACAGGCATGAGCCACCGCACCCAATGGCCGGCTTTGTTAATCTTCCATGTGTAGGTAAACATCTTGTGCAGGACCAGAACATACGTGTGTGTGGTGGGGGTGGGGGACAAGTTCTCCATCTATATGCCCCACATGGAACTTTCTGTATGATATGGCCCCATGTCCATGAGGGAGGGGGTTGAGAAAGAATGAGGAGACAGTGCCTGGGGGCTGGGGGGTGTCTGTGTTTGGAGGATAGCAGCCTTGAACACGGGCAATCTCTGGAAGTGAGTGAGTACCTCTTCTGTTGGGGGATGTTGGGAGGGGGGCCTTCCACCTCCTTTGACCCAGTCCCTTTATTCTTAGGGATGTTGCCCCAGGGAGGTTTCCTGGGTTACTCCCTTTTCCTCTCCTATAGAGCAGGTCAGCCCACAGCTTGCTGGAGGCCTAAGGCCTGGGGAAGGCATGCTTTGAGCTTGAGGTCCTGTCCCCTAGGGTGGGAAGGTGGGGCTGAGAGGGATCAGATCCTCCAGCCCTGGAAGGCAGCAGCCCTGGGGGAAGGGGATGACAGCTGTGGTGCGGGCCAGGAACCTGACACCAGGAGTGGGCCTCAAACACCCTCCAGAAAGAGCAGGGAAGGGCGGGCAGGAGCCCCAGGGGCAGTAGCAGCAGGCACAGGTGCTTTAGGGTGGGCCCACTGGTCCCTGCTCAGCCTCCCTGCCATGTGGGTATCACGCTTCCCTTGTTGTCTCTGATGAAGGGGAGAAATAGTGTTACAATCCCAGCTTGAGGCAACCATGAGGAAATTCTTCCTCTAGTTTTCCTTGGCCTAGAACTGTCTTCTGAGGGTATAACCCAGGAGGCCACAGGCCAAGCATGCCCCTTCCCTGGGTCCTTGGGGAAGGTGTTCTAGGTTCCAGAGGTGGGGTAAACCAGGGGGAGTCCTCCCTGGCTTTGCAGTAAGGGCTCTAGGCTGGAGCACAGCTCCACCGGTGGCTGTGTCACTTTGGATAGGTTAGCTAACGTCTCTGAGCCCTGTCTACTCATTGGTAACCTGAGCTTGGCCTGGGTGAGTTGACGCTGTAGGACAGGCAGTTCTCAATCCCAGCTCTCTGTCAGGGCCTGAGGGGGCAGTTAGTCCTCACTGTCCTGTGTCCCCAACCCTTCTGTGTATGAGAATGCCTGGGCCCCACCACAGGCTCCAGGCATAGGAACCTAGCACCAACATTTTTAAAAAGTTACTCAGGTGATGTGTGTGTGTGTGTGTGTGTGTGTGACAGAATTTTACTCCTATTGCCCAAGCTGGAGTGCAGTGGCACGATCTCGGCTCACCACAACCGCCGCCTCCCAGGTTCAAGCATTCTCCTGCCTCAGCCTCCCAACTAGCTGGGATTACAGGTGCCCACCACCACGCCCGGCTCATTTTTTATATTTTTAGTAGAGACAGGGTTTCACCATGTTGGCTAGGCTGGGCTTGAACTCCTGGCCTCAAGTGATCCACATGCCTTGGCCTCACAAAGTGCTGGGATTACAAGCGTGAGCCATGGTGACTGCTACTCAGGTGATTCTAAGGTGCAGCCAGGTAGGAGCCAGAGGTTCCATAGTGTTGGGTCAAATGCAAAGTACCACCCACCCCTCTCCCCAGGAGGGCAGGGAAAGAGCATAGCACCCAGCTCTGAGCAGAGCTTCTCCTCTGCCTGGGGTTGGGGGGATGTGAGGAGATGGAGGCGAGAGGAAGAGAAGCGGAGAGGAGGAAGAGACGGAAGAAGAAAAGGGGGGAAGAGGGGAGAAAGGAGGAAGAAGGGAAGGAGAGGAGAATGGGGAAGGAGGAAAAGGGGGATGAGGGAGGAAGGAGGGGGAAGGAAGGGGAGGAAGGAGGGGGAAGGAAAGAGGGAAGGAAGAGGCGGAGGAGGGGCAGGGAAGGGGAGGGAAAAAGGTAGAGGTGGGCTGCCATTTATCCAGTAGCCCCTTGCCCATGGTCTGATTCTTTTTGGATTGCTGTTGCTGAAGAGGGAATGTGAATTCCAAGGCTAAAGGCAGAGGGACCCCCTGGGCCGGAGCTCCCCAGCAGCTGGGGCTTTGCAGGCCTCAGGGCCCCACAGGTGGGGTTTCCTTCCTAAGAGGGCTGCTCAGCCCCGGCGTGGTGACTCATGCTTGTAATCCCTGCACTTGGGGAGGCTGAGGTGGGAAGATCACGAGGTCAGGAAACTGAGACCATCTTGGCTAACACGGTGAAACCCTGTCTCTACTAAAAATACAAAAATTAGCTGGGCGTGGGGGCGCATGCCTGTAATCCCAGCTACTCGGGAGGCTGAGGCAGGAGAATCGCTTGAACCACGGAGGCGGAGGTTGCAGTGAGCTGAGATTGCACCACTGCACTCCAGCCTGGTGGCAGAGGGAGGCTCGGTCTCAAAAAAAAAAAAAAAAATTGGGCTGCTTGTTCCTGTCGGTGGCACTTTCCTCTGTGCCAGGCTCCAGGCTCTGCACCGGTTTACCTGCTTTAGCCCTCCTAGGAGCCTCATGGGGCTGGACCTCTCATTATCCCGATGACCAACCTAGGGGCACAGTATCCAGCCTCTGCAGGGTGCAGCTGGGCCCCTCGGCCGCCCTCAAGCCACCAGCACACTTCATCAACAGTTTGGTGGTGAAAGGGCCTCAGCAGATAAAAGAAGTTGAGCAAGAATGAGAAAGGCAGTCAAGCCACAGTGCAGGGTATTCACAGAAAAGCGGGCCCTCGGGCCAGCCAGGAGCCCACGTGGACAGGGAGGAGAGGAACCCTGAGCGTCTCCTCCCGGAGGCTGCACAGGCGGTGCAGTGTAGGGAACTGGGATCCTGGTGCACCACCCCTCAAATTCACACCTGTGGGTGACAGTGGGGCTAGGGACCAGCCAGGGCCACCACGGGGCCTGTCCATGGTCCCCAGTGATGGGGAAAGCTTCCTCCCCAGCCCAGATGGGAGCCTCAGATCAGAGCCAGGAGGTCCCAGGGCAGCGTCCCCTAATCCTGGGTGGTTTTCCAGAGAGGAGGCTTCCTTGTGAGAACCCCCCACGCACAGTCCTTCATACCAAACACAGTCAACTCAAGGCTAGGCCAGCACAGACAGAGGTTTTGCTGAGAAATGAGTTGCCAAAGTCACTGGTATGGCCTTGACCCCCTGCCTCAGGTGGGGACAGACTGAAGCCTCTATTTGCTGAGGAGGGACCTGGAAGAGCCTGACCCTGCACTGGGGCCACAGTGGGTGCTGTGACGAGCCAGCCCTGGCTTGCGCTGCAGCAGTCTCCACTTGCCACCTTCTCCTACCCTCCCAACTACCCATTTTTCAGAGGAGAGGTGACCCTCCATGCCCTAGCCTGTGAAGTGGGCAGTGGGAGGTCCCAAGTGGGGCACTTGACCCAGGGCTCTCTGCCCAACCCCCACATCAAGTTCCTGGTGGTACAGCACAGGGGGTTTCCCTGGGATCCCCCCAAAATGGACTGTGAGCAGAAAAGAGGAAACAGGCTTCAGTACACGGAGAGCATCCTGGATGCAGACCCAGGCAGCACTGAAAAGAAGCTGCTACCCAGAAAGACAAAACCCTAACATCTCAGGGAAGCAGGCAGGGGCTGGCCCTACAGATGCTCACAGAAATAGCAGCCAGAGATGCCCTAGGCTGGAAGGCTGGTGGTGGCACACCCTGGCACCGTGGGCCCATCCAGGAACAATTGGTAACTGAGAACTGTTTAAGTCCCAAAGCTTATGAATGATTTCCACCATTTACATTGTTTCATATTGATATAACCTAGAGAATGTTCCAGGTTACCCTATAGAGGCAGTGCTCTTGCTTGTTTACATGCCAAAGTGCTCGTGGAAGAGGTGACCAAAGGGTGGCACCCCGGTAAGTGCATGCCTATGAAGAAGTAGCCCAACCAATGGCTTTGCAGCACACAATGTGCCAGTGGGGAAACTGAGGGCCAGAGAGGGGAAGGGACATGTCCAGGGTCACATGGTGATGGGACATCCAGGGCTGGGCCACTGGTCCGTGCCCAACCTCCACGGGTGAGGAAGGCTTTGGGGAGGGGAGGTGGCCAAGTCAGGCCTCCCCCTCCACCTCGTCCTCGCTGGCGCAGCCCTCGGACACGGCTCTGCGCTGGGATGTCCGCCTCTCCATGTACTCGGCCTTAAGCTGCTCCAGCTCCCGCAGCTCAGCCTCCAGTCGCTCCCGGTGGACCATGCGCAGCTGCTGCAGCTGTTTCATGCGGAACGGGTTCATGTCGTTGAAGGCGATGTTCATCAGCTTCCTGGGAGGAGGGCACAATCAGTCCAGAGCACGTCACCCCACCTGGCTGGCATTTACCAGGCTCTCCCAGACAGACATCCCCGCATTCCTTCTGCCCTTGTGGCTGAGCCCTGGCCCCTGCCCTCAGGAGGAAACAATGAATAAGATGATTTCCACCCAGAGATATGTACTGAGGCAGGAGGAAGATCAGAAGAAAGACACCTAACCCAGCAGGGAAGGGCTGGTCTTGGAGGGCTTCTTGGAGGAGGTGACATGTGAGCTGAGTTTTAAAGAATGAATAAAAGGTGACCAGGCAAAGAAGATAGTAGTGGTGGAAGTGGCAAGGAGGCATTCTAAGTAGAAGAAACTGTAAGGGCAAAAGCCTGGAAGTGGGGTTGTCCTAGGAACTCGTATAATTCTGTTTTCCAGGAACACTGGCCGTGGATGTTCAGGGTAGGGGAAGGTGGGCAAAAAATGAAACTCCATGGAGGCCTCAAATGCCATGTATTAAGGGGGCAGACAGATCACTCAGACAGTCAGACTTCCCCGAAGATTTCTTTTTTTTTTTTTTTTTTGAGACGGAGTCTCGCTCTGTCGCCCACGCTGGAGTGCAGTGGCTGGATCTCAGCTCATTGCAAGCTCCGCCTCCCGGGTTCACGCCATTCTCCTGCCTCAGCCTCCCGAGTAGCTGGGACTACAGGCGCCCGCCACCTCGCCCGGCTAGTTTTTTTGTATTTTTTAGTAGAGACGGGGTTTCACCATGTTAGTCAGGATGGTCTCGATCTCCTGACCTCGTGATTCGCCCGTCTCGGCCTCCCAAAGTGCTGGGATTACAGGCTTGAGCCACCGCGCCCGGCCTCCCGAAGATTTCTAAGCTATTAATAGGAGCATCAGCATCACTTACCAATCTCTACTTGCAAACATCAGCCTCCCCTCTGCTATGTGTCCTGGGGGTAGGTGAGTGGTGGGAGTGGCAGGGGGGTGGGGGGTCCTCACCGGCTGTTGGAGATGGTCTTGGTGAAGAAGCGCAGGTACTGGTAGATTTCTAGGCCATTGTGTAGCCTCAAGATCTCCTTCTCATTGTACTTGAAAACGGCCAAGGCATAGCGAAACACCACCTGGGGGTAGAGTGGGGGCTTAGGTGGGGCATGGGAGGCCAGGCAGGCCATCCCTGGAGGGAGGGAACCTGGTAGACCCAGGCAGTATGGAAGACCCTGGACTGGCTGCAGAAGTTGAGGCCTGGAGGCACAATGCGCGGGGGAGGGCTCCAGAGGGCTGGGGGAGACTGAATACCCCCACGGGGCGCACAGCTTGAAATCTGGGGATTTGGACAGAGTCCTGGCTCTAGCCTGTCTTGTCCCATGACTGTGGGTGAGGCATGCCCCTGTGGAACCTCATGGAGTTAATCTGTATCTTTACGTGGAGCTTTGGCAGGAACCAAACAAAACAACAGGCCAGACGCGGTGGTTCACGCCAGTCATCCCAGCACTTTGGGAGGCCAAGTCGGGCAGATCACCTGAGGTCAGGAGTTCGAGAGCAGCCTGGCCAACATGATGAAACCCTGTCTCTACTAAAAATACAAAAATTAGCCAGGATTGGTGGTGTATGCCTATAATCCCAGGTACTCCGGAGGTTGAGGCAGGAGAATTGCTTGAACCTGGGAGGCGGAAGTTGCAGTGAGTGGAGATCACGCCACTGCACTACAGCCTAGGCGACAGAGCAAGGCTCCTTCTCAAAAAAAAAAAAAAAAAAAAAATCTCTGGGTGCTTTGTAAACTGAGGTGTAAACTAGGGCTGAGGTGGGGGACCTGCCCAGGGTCTCCGGGCAAGGTCAGGACAGAGCTGGGTCCAGACCTGAGCTCCGGTCTCTTAATCCAAGGCTTAGTCCAAACAGGAGGAAGAAAAGGAGGCCTCAGGTGACTGGGGGGCAAGGACAGCATAGGGATGTGTCTCTCTGACCATGCTCACACCTCCTCTCCACGGAAAGGAAATCCCCCAACTTTAGGATATATCTTCAGAGGCAGAACCACTACTTCTTCTCATACATGCAAAGCACTTTACAGTTGACAAAGCCATGCTCTCAGGAGACATTCTCAACAGCCCTGACAAGTAAGCATTGTCTTCCCATTCTCCAGGGGCAGAGTCAAGACCCAGATGGGTGAAGGAACTTGCTCAGGGGCCCCATCCCCTGGCAGCACCCTACCTTGGTCCCTTCGTACAGGAAGGCATCCCAGACCCGAAGGAGGATGTTGCTAATGAGACTGTCTGCAAAGACCACGAGGAACCAGTTGAAGGTGATGAGGGAGAGATCCACGTGGTGCTGCCCCAGGTGGGCCATCAGCCTGGGCAGCTTCTCCGAGAGCAGGTCCTGGAGCACCCGCTGGTCCACCTGGAAGCCAGCGAGAGAGCCTGTCATCCGCAGCCCGAGGATAAGGCTGCCTCCCTCCCTGCCCAGCCTTCCTACCCAGTCAGTCCACACACAGTCCTGAAGCTGCTCTGGGCAGGTTCTTTCCTGCTCCTCAGGGAGCCAGAGCCCAATATAGCTGGGAGTCAGATACAGCATCATATCACTCCACTGCTCCTGACATAGGCCAGAGTCCTCTGGACCAGGGCACTGGGCTCTGCAGTGGAGCCGTGTGGGTTGGCACGTTCTCAGCTCCCTCACCCATCTGAATCCCTTGAGCCAAGCAGGAGCTCAGGGGCCAGCTGATCCTCCTGGCAGTTCAGAGACACTGGTCTCATGCCCACAGGCCTTGGCAAAATGGAAACTTTGTCTTTAGGCTTATATCAGCGGACATCCACAGCCCCTTCTCTATACCCAATTTGTGCCTGACACCTAAGATGCTAGGCGGATGTCTGGTCCAGGGACAGGTGTGTGTGTGGGAAGGCATAATGTCCTGCCTCGCCAGACACCAGGGAATCTTCTCAAAGCAGGGTGCTCCTGGCGACAGTGGCCAGTGACCTCTCCTTGTGGCCACTGTCATGCCTCTGTCCTTGTTTCACTGGGTGGGTTAACCACTGTCAGCACTGGCTCCTTCCCTGGCTCCAAGACATGGTTCTTTCGTGGTTTTCCTCCTCCCTCTGTGATGACCCCATTTTAGTTTCCCCTTGCTCTTCCTTCCTGGAACTGCTGGTTGCTCAGTCCTCTCCCCTCATTTACATCCTCTTCCAGGCATTAGCGTCAGCTGTGGCAAATAGCCAGTAGCTCCCATCCTCCCTCATCCAGAACCTTGGGTCATCTACGGAGGCCAAGTGTCCAGTTCAAAACCTAAGGTAACTCCCTGAGTCTGAGATGCCATTGACCTACTGAAGGATTTATGGATGAACTGATACAATGCCAGAAATTTACTTTGAGATAAAGCAGGAGGAGCGGATGGGAGTTCAGAAGAAATAACACTGGCTCCCTGGGTTGATAACTGAAGCCAGGTGATGGACATATGGAGGTTAATTATACTATTCCCTCTATTGTTTTGAATGTGGGAAATTTTTCATAATAAAATATGAATAAAAGTGTCATAGAACACACATCAATTTCAGAGATGTTAAGATGTAAAAATTAAATACGTACATTTCCTAGCCTGCCTTGCAACTAGGACAGCCATGAAATAGTTCTGACCAGTAAACTGGTCAAGTAGAAGTTGCTGGGTCAGGGAGCCAGCTCCTGGTGTTCACCTTCTGCTTCTCCTGGCCTAGGCCATGGCCACAGTGCTGGAGGCGATGCAGCCATTTTGTGACCAGGAGGTGATGGGTGTGAGGATGAAGGCCACATACCAAGATGGCAGAGCAGGGAGCTAGGAGCCTGAACCCTGTGGTTCTGCCTGGTCATTCACTATCTGAGAAAAATAATCCGCCATTGAAGCTGTTGTTAGGTTGGGCTTCTCTTCCATGCAGCCAAATGCACTCCCACAGTGCAGAGGGAGAAAAGGAAGCCTGACAGATTCCCAACTTTCCTAAGAGCCACAGGCTTCTAGGAACAGCTCTGGGGCACTGCCCTGCATGGCTGCCAAGTCCCCTTCCTGCTCCACTCACCTGGGATGCCGTCAGTGTGTTGGAGTAGTAATCAGTGGGCATGATGGTCTCCACAATGGCCACCAGGCACCAGAAGGCACTCTCCTCTTCCTCTAGGACCAGCAGAGCGATGGCCGCCAGCCTGGAGTGGTAGAAAAGGAGGCCTGGATTGATTACAGAAGTCGTGGCCCTGCCAGGCAGCACGTGGCAGAGGTGGCTTCCTGGGTTCCAGGGGGAAAGTCCTTCCATGTGAGCACCAGTGCAACCTCACTCCCTAACCAGATTGGTGCTCCTGGCACCTGGGTTCGGGGGAGGATGACTGGCGTTTTCCAGAACAATGGGGATCGCTTCAGAGCAGGGGCTCTGGAGTCAGGCTGCTTGGGTAAATCCTGATCTTGCGGCTTCCTGGGTGACCTGGGACAAGTTACGGAACCCTTCTAAGCCTCAGTCTCATAATATTCACAGGACTGTTTTGAGGATGAACAGAGCTCATTCAGTGCCCCACACGGTGCCTGCCACACAGTGAGCTCCTTATATATGTGAGCTATCTGCACCTTAATGTTCACAGGCTTTGAGACCTCGGCAAGCACACTAACCTCTGGACCTTGGTTTCATGATCTGAGATTAGATATTTATTGTTAGCGAGATTAACCATATCTATCCCCCCAGGGCCATGAGGCGTCTTGAGACAGACCTACCGTGCCTCGCTCACTGCCTGGCATTTACCAGGTGCTCAATGCACATAACTTTTTTTCTCCTTTATTTCCCCTGCCCACCAAGTTAGCATAAGGCTCTAATGAAATCATGGGTAAGAAACAAACAAAAACCCACAGGGCTGAGCAGGGAAGTCCTCCTGGGATAAGCACTGTTTTCTCTACTTCTCCCATCTTCCCTGGCAGCTCCCATCCCGGGCCAGTCCAAGAAGACATTTTCCAAAAAGTGTCTTTCCAGGGACTACTGGTCTCCCAAGATGCAAGGTGAACACAAGGCTCTATATTCAAAGATATCTGGGGAATGCTGCACATTCTAGCTCCTGAGAGGCTTATGATGCACACAGTCTTAGTAAAGCCTCTGAGAAGTCCTGTGGTAACAAAATCCTGTGTGGCTGATTCTAACCCAGCGTCACCCAGGGGGTCCACAGAACCCCTGTTGTCCATTGCACCCACGGGGCTGAGTAGAACGAATGTTCCTCAGAGGACCCTGGGGAGATGTTGCTTTAGAAAGCCTCTGACTCTATGGTCATAACGAGCATTTAAGGAACATATTCCGTCATCCATATACGCATGCTTCTTTGGGTTCTCTCTAGATTAGATCATGACCTCCACCTTCTTTTGAGGCTCACAACTCTTAGAAACATGGTTGAATCTCAAAACAAAAAAGAAATATCCCTTCTCTTTCCCCAGTAGAGTGGGAAGGAATTTCTCCCAACTATAGTTCAAATATTTGTACAAAACCTTCCTGAGTTGAAGCTGAGGGGATGAAGAGAACATTCACAGGTCTCCTGGGAAATAGGAGGCTCTGTTCTCTCAGAGCTGGTCTGGAGTGACCTTCACAGGTCACTGAGTTCAAGGATAGCAAATGTGGCATACACTGGCCTCTATTCTCTTTGTCTGTGCCCAGGGCAGACATAACTAACTGATCATGGCAGCATTCCCTTTGCCTAAGCCCATGGTAGACATAAGTAATTGATCACAGTACTCTTTCCCACTGAGTCTGAAGGCTGCCTCAGAAACTCTCCTCAGAAACAAGGCTCCAGGCAGCTGCTTCCTACTGGCCGTTTCTGGTCTAGACAAACTCCTTATTGCAGTGGTTGAAAAACCAAGACCCAGAAAGCAGAAGTTACCTGCTTAACATTATACAGTCAGTTGGCGGCAGAGTGGAAATAGAACCCAGGGCTCCCAAAGTCTAGCCCAGTGCTCTCTCCACTCTATCCCACCCTGTTCCCCCGAGCCTCAGGATGGCCTCAGTCTAGGGGTTAGCTGCCAGCATTGCTTTAGACTTCAGCACATGTTAAAAAGTCAGTTATCTGAGGCTGGTGGCTAGGATTTACTAACTGCTCAGGGTTATGGCTGAATTCGAACCTAAGGGCATTCAGGGCCCAGGTAGGCTTGTAAAGAAAGGAGTGTGTTGATGGGGGAAAAACAAACTACTTTTAAAGCACTGTACTTATTATCACAGGGAAATGGGTTTAAAACATTTGCTCTAAATTAGCATTAGCTTATCAAGGTGGTCTCCATCACTATCTAAACAAGCTGGATTTGTTGCTTTAGAGGCAGGGTCTGTCATCTTGAGACATCAAACATGCAGTTCTTTTTCTTTTCCTTTCTTTTTTTGAGATGGAGACTCACTCTGTCGCCCAGGCTGGAGTCCAGCTGCATGATCATAGCTCACTGCAACCTCTGCCTCCTTACCACCACAGCCTCCCAAGTAGCTAGAACTACAGGCATGTGCCACCACGCCTGGCTAGATTTTTTTTTTTTTTTTTTTTTTTGACAGGGCTTTGCCCTGTGGCCCAGGCTGTCTCAAACTCCTGGGCTCAAGGGATCCACCCACCTCAGCCTCTCAAAGTGCTAGAATTAGAGGCGTGAGCCACAGCGCCCGGCCCACACATGCAGTTCTAACGGCTACCACTAGATGGAAAAGAAGACATGTGTCAGGGACCTACAGGCTTGGGCTTAGAGCCTTCAAACGAATACATCGCACATGCCACATTTGAACAGGCTTTCTATTATGAAATGGAGTCTTGCTCTATCGCCAGGCTGGAGTGCAGTGGTGCGATCTCAGCTCACTGCAACCTCTGCCTCCCTGGTTCAAGTGATTCCCCTGCCTCAGCCTCCTGAGTAGCTGGGACTACAGGCACCCGCCACCACGCCCAGCTATTTGTTCTATTTTTAGTAGAGACGAGGTTTCACCATGTTGGCCAGAATGGTCTCAATCTTTTGACCTCATGATCCGCTCACCTCAGCCTCCCAAAGTTCTGAGATTACAGGCATGAGCCACTGCGCCTGGCCTATTATGTTTACATGAACACCAATTATCTGCACTTGCATATCAAATTTAAGTAAAAATACCATTCAGAGAAAGATATTTTAGAAAACCCGTCTGGGGACCTTCTGCCTCTCTTGGTCTCAGTTGTCCCTTCTGCACCCCTCTGTGGCCTGTGTGCTGCCTCCTTCTACACAGGGAGAAGGTTCTCGCCTTCTATGAGGCTTATCTCAAGTGCCCCTCCTGCTATAGGATTTTTCTCTGCCCCTTCAGCACAGGTTGAACTTCAAAAGCAGGTCTCAAGAAGGTTACATCTACAGAAGAGAAAGATTTCTGTGGGGCCTCAGCACAGCCTCTGACTACTGCTATTTGGAGACAGGGCAGGCTGTAGAAAGGACTGGGTTTGCGGGCTGGGGGCAGCCAGGGCCCAGGGTAAGCAGGTGGCTGGGCTAGCATTTGTGGTGAGGCAATGGGCGGGTTCCTCAGCCTCTCAGACCCTCTCATGTTTCATCTGGGCATGGCACCAGTGAAGGTTTCTGTGAGGATTAAACGCCATCAGGTGTTGAACACCTGGCATCCAAGAGGTTCCCATTATGCATTACTTCCTACCTGGCCTTTGTGTGAAATGCAAAAATTATTATTTATTCTGATCTCATCGTTTCCAGCTCCCTTCACAGCTATTCTTACAAGAGGCTTTGCAGGTTTTGTTTCTCCTGGACTTTAACATGTTCAAACAAATGAGAAGTACAGGGACTTTTGTCAGACTGTTGAATGAACGAAATTTCTACAGACCTGACTTGTGGCAGGCATTTAGCGTGGCATGAAATCTGAACATATTTTCCAAGGAGGCTTTGACTGAGAGGCATTACTGTTGGAGTTTAACTCTTAATTCTCAGGAATTGTACATATACATGCTCAATTGCACCCAATTTTAGGCTGGAAATAGAGTATGAAAAATATCTACCTTTGGAAACCACTCAAATTTGAGTAAGGACACTGAATGTTGATTCTGTGTTAAATAAATGTCACACACCACCTATTCTGAAAAAAGAGCAGTATGGCTTATGTAAATTTTGCTTAGGTATATGTGTGTTTAAAGTAAATGGAGTCAAAACTTGCTTTGGGAAAATATCTGCAACTATGCAGCTTCTACTGAAATAGCTGGGGCTGGAGTAGGGGGATGACAGTCCCTCACAGTCTTGGAGGGGAGACAGCCCTGTGAACCAGGTGACCTCATCCCCTATCCCCAGTCCCTCCCTCCATCCCCCACCAATTGGACCAGAAGTGGACATTATTCCTGACTGGGCCAATCAGATTCTTTCTTTGGGGAATTTAGGCCTGGAACACAAGGGGTGGGGTGGGAAGAGTCGCTGAAAGGCCCAAGACTCAGGGGCTGAGGTCTCCATTCTGACAGCCTTGATGGTCCCTAAATGTCCACAGAATGAACAGACAGAGGCTGGTCTGCTAAGAGAGAAGGAAACAGACACACATAATGAAGAGAGGCCAGAGGCCATGCAGCTGCAGAGGGCAGCAGAGCGGTACCTTGGTGCTATATGAGCTCAGGGGATGGCATCCCAGGACTGTGGCACGAAGGCTGCCCCCTGGGGTTATGCAGGGCCGTGGCCCTGCTGCAGAGAGCAGCTGCCTTGGCTTCCAATGACCATCCGGTCCTCAGCTCTGTTTTCTTTTCCTGGCTTCTGTGAAACCTCCTTGTAACATTTAGAAAGTCCCTTTTCCCAGGGTCTTCTGCGTGGGTTTCACTGAAAGCAAATGATTCCTGACCCAGAAAGTCCTGCCACGTGAGTGGGGCCATACCCTGTAGATTCCAGCAGGCCAAGATTTGAGATGCCATGTGAGTCGTACCTTCCCAAGCACAAATCAAAGGAGAGAGCAGGGACAAGGGGCCTGGAGCTCTGAGCTCTGGCCCATCTCTGTCTTAAACATGTCCTCTCACCAGCCTGTGTTGGGGAACCTGGGCTCATGTCTCCAGGTTCTTGGGAGGCTCCAAAGAGAGAGAGAGAGAGCAGTGCTCTAAAACAGCAGTCCCCAACCTTTTTGGCACTAGGGGCCAGTTTCGTGAAAGACAATTTTGCCATGGACTGGGGTGGGGGAGGGGTGGTTTTGAAACTGCTCCACCTCAGATCATCAGGCATTAGATTCTCATAAGGAACACGTAACCTAGATCCCTCACATGCAGAGTTCACAATAGGGTTCATGCTCCTGTGAGAATCTCATGCTGCCACTGATCTGACAGGAGGTGGAGCTCAGGTGGTAATGCTCTCTCGCCCACCGCTCACCTCCTGCTGTGTGGCCCTGTTAACAGGCCACAGATGGCTATCAGTCCATGGTCTGAGGGTTGGGGACCTGTGCTCCCAAAGGTAAAGGTCACACCTTCACTGGGCTTTGGTGGCTCACCTGTTCAGGCCTTGGCAGTAGCCGATGGTGGGGTTCTGCCAGGAGAAGGCCAGAAGCACCCGGCGGAGCTTGTCGGGGAAGCTGGAGGTGGGGCAGGTGAAGTGCTTGTTGTTGGGGAAGGTCCGGTTCAGGTCCAGCTCAATCTGGCGGGCAGCAGGGTGCTCGCGGGCCCGGCCCCGGGTCAGCAGTTCCTGGTAGCAGCCTGGAGTGTGCAGGTGCTGGACACGGCGGCGGACCAGCCACCTCCAGACACGAGGCCGGTGTTCACGGGGCACTCCTGCCCGCAGTAGCTGCTTGAGCTCAGCTGAGGGCACAAGCTCGCCCAGGGCAGCCCAGCGCTCCCGCAGCGGCCGATCCACAGCCTCGAGGCCCAGCAGGTGGTAGGAGCGCACCTCCAGTGCCTGGATCTTGGCCAGCAGCTTCAGGTCTTCGACCTCATAGTCGGGCACCGTCAGGAAGCCGTACTCATCATACTCACTGCCAGTGGAAGTCCATGTTAGCAACACCTTGCAGAGCCCTTCCCTAGCTAAGGGGTGGTGGGGACAGGGAGGCCCCCAGGCCGGGTTCCTGCCCTGCCTTCACTGAGGGTTAACCACACAGCAGGTCACTTCAGTTCTCCCAACCTCAGGTTGCGAATCTGTATAACGGGTATAGGAATCCCTGCTCTGCCACCTGAAGACCCAATGAGATCCTCTGTTATAAGATGCTGGCGGCCTAGATAATGCCTGGTACACAGTAAATGCTCAAGAGATATTTACTAATTCTATGCAAATATAAAGGACCCTCTTATTACTCCATGCAGCCTTAGGCCCAAGGAGTCCCGCACCGTGCATACACAACCCCACTTACCACAGCCAGTAAGCCCAGGGATGGACGGGGAACAGACGGCACCAATGACAGGCAGAGGTGGGAGAGCTGGAGACCCATTCCAGATGGCCTTTCATTTATTCAACTCACCTCCACTCTATGCCCTGCCTGCACAATCTCATTTAATCCTAATGATCCTGCAAAGCCGGTGTATTTGCCCAAATCTTATATCTTCTTTTCCTTCTTTCTTCCCTTCCCTTCCTCCCTTTCAATATATTGCCCAGGCTGGTCTCAAACTCCTGGCCTCAAGCAATCCACCCAGTTCAGCCTCCCAAAGTGCTGGGATTACAGGCGTGAGCCACTGTGTCCAGCTCTTTGCACACATCTTATGGAGGCCGAGTACAAGGCTCAGAAAGGTAAAGGGAATTGTCACACATTGAGAGAGCCAGGACTGGCTCCAAAGCTCGAGCTTCTGCCACTGGACTACTCAGCCTCCAGGGGCCTTCGAGCATAGCCACTCTCCTTTCTGTTGTGTTTAACCGCCCATGTCCACTGTGCGCAGCAAGGGCTTGGTGCAGAGGAGACGACCTGCTTGTCTCCCCTCCTCCCCTCCCTGACAGGCACATCTGGGAGACAGGCACATCTGGGAGGCAGCCACATTTGGGAGGCAGCCTGGAGAAACAGAAAGCACGGGGCTCTGGAGGCAGCCTGTGCCGCAAATGTACTCTAGGGCCGTGGCAGGGGGCTGCCTCCTCTGAGTGTGAACCATCTCAGCTGCAGCAGCACGCTCATGCATGTGAAGATCAGAGGAGGTAATGCTGTGCAGGACTTGCACATGGTTGGCAGGACCTGGCAGCAGGGAAACTGGGGAAGAGCTGCCAGCTCACATAGACCAGCCCTGCCTGGGCCGCCAGGCTCACCTGATGGGGCTCAGCTCAATGCTGTCAGATGAGGCCTCCCCGGCTTCCCACTGCAGCGCCTCCTGGACAAGGTGCCTCAGCAGCTCTGAGCACTTGCTGGTTTCTTCCCCCAGGGCCTCCTGCAGCCTTCTTAGCCCAGCCAGGTACTTGCTTTCCACCTGGCAGTTTCTGGCTTGGAGGTAGGCACACTGCAAACAGTGGTCAGGGCTGGTCAGGCTACCTGGTGGGACCTGGGCAGCCCCAGAAGCCTGAGGCCTGAACAGCTTTAGGCAGCACAGCCCTTCCAGCTCTCATCTGCCCCACTCCCGACTCCCAGACCTTCGTATAAGGGAAAGGAGATGGGCCCTGAGGCCAGTGGTTTTCAGCAAGGCAAGCAAGAGAGGACCAGGCCCAGGTTGGAGCTGGTTCAGAAGAAAGAGGAGAGGGGTGTGCAGAGACAGCACAAGCTCTTACACAGGTTACGGTCCCATCCTGGTTCAGTCACTGCTAGCTATGTGGCCTGTGGCAAGTTACTTAACCTTTCTGTGCCTTAACTTCTTCATCCATAAAATGAGGATCATACAGAGTCTGCCTCAGGATTTGGGTGAGGATCAGATGAGCGGATGTGTGTAAAGCCCTTCCCAGGGTGCCTGGCACAGAGCAAGCTCTGCAGGTGGTATGACTGAGCAGCTCCCAGGGGACAGACACTGCCCTTGTGCCTGCCCTCTGCTGCCGCCACCTAGGCTCTTTCTGTTCCTCCAACACACATCCCTCCCACTTCACAGCCCTCCTGCACCCTCTTCCCTTGCTTGGGACACTGCCCCCCAACCCCGCCTCGCCTTGAACTTTTGTGTTTCCATTTATACAAGCTGGGTGGTACTAGGCAAGTCAGGCAAGTTCCTTGTTTTCCATTTTTGTGAGATGGGGACAGTGAAAATCTGCTCATAGCACTGCCATGACCTCTGGACCACCCCGAATCCTATCTCATCCTGGGGTGGCAGCAAGGGAACAATTCTGCTGCACCCTTGCCGGGTTGCCATCTCCAAACACTTGCCGGGCACCAGCTCCAAGCCATCCTCTGTGCCTGTTCTTCTACCTATCCCACCTGATGCCCACCTCTGTCGCCTGGGCTGCTTCCTGAGTCCCGCCATTAACACCTGTTTCAGGGATTGCTTGCTTTTTTTTTTTCTAAGAGAGTCTTGCTCTGTCACCCAAGCTGGAGTGCAGTGGCACAATCTTGGCTCACTGCAACCTCTACTTCCTGGGTTCAAATGATTCTTGTGCCTTAGCCTCCCGAGTAGCTGGGATTACAGGTGTGTACCACCATGCACAGCTAATTTTTGTATTTTTGGTAGAGGCAGGGCTTTGCCATGTTGCCCAGGCTGGTCTTGAACTCTTGGGCCCAAGGATCCACCTGCCTCAGCCTCCCAAAGTGCTGGGATTCCAGGCCCGAGCCACCGCACCTGGCCCCTTCTCAGGGATTTCTGCTGCTGATTCCAAACAGTCTCCCCACTTCCAGGCTCACCTCCTCAAGCCCACCCTCCTGAGCAGTCACAGCAGTCTTCTCAGAACAGGAACAGAAGTCTGATTGAGGACTTCTCCACTCAGAATCCTTCAGCTCCCCAGTTTCCTTGGAGTAAACTCCAAACTCCTCACCTCCAGCCTCATGTCTCACTCTCCCCAGCCCTGCCCCCTGCCTCTCAGACCACACATCTTTACCATGCTGTCTCTTTTTCTGGAAGGTCCTTCTCCACTGCTTGCCTGGGTAACATTAACTCATCCTTAGAACCCAATTCAGAAGGTACCTTTGAATTGGACCCCCAAGAATCCCACAAGCCCAAGTGCATCTTTTTTTGGGGGGCGTGGCTGGGACGGAGTCTCGCTGTGTCACCCAGGCTGGAGTGCAGTGTCTCAATCTCGGCTCACTGCAAGCTCCACCTCCTGGGTTCACGCCATTCTCCTGCCTCAGCCTCCCGAGCAGCTGGGATTACAGGCACCCGCCACCTTGCCCGGCTAATTTTTTTTTTTTTTTTGTATTTTTAGTAGAGACGGGGTTTTACCGTGTTAGCCAGGATGGTCTTGATCTCCTGACCTCATGATCTGCTCGCCTTGGCCTCCCAAAGTGCTGGGATTACAGACGTGAGTCACTGTACCCGGTCCCAAGTGCATCTTGATTGTGTTACACTCCCTCACTAGTCTACACCCTCCTTGAGGGCAGGTACCAGCCTTATTGGTCTTGATGTCCCTACCCCATAGCTACCTAGTGAACGCCACTGAACAAATGACTCAATCACCAGACCACAGGGGTCTGGAGAAGAACCTGATATGGGCCCTGCTCACAAGGGGTCAGTTCAGAGGGAGAGCAGCAGACAGGAAATGAGGAGAGTGAGACGGGGTGGGCAGCATGGGGACCAGCAGAGGGGCTGGGGATGGAGATGGCAGGAACAGGGTCCCACCCCACACCTTCGTCAGGAGGGCCTTCTCCTTCTCAGCCACCTTTCTCCAGATCTTCGTGACCTGGTGGATCTCGGAGTTGAGGAAGTGGTTCTGGGTCCGGAAAGCTTCCATATCATCCTGGAGAAGAGAGCGAAGTATGTTATGAGTTGGACATAAACATCTCCCTGGTCCTGGGGAGTCACACCCTCAAATGAGCCCCCAAAGCTTCTTTTCTTTAGAAATTTCCAATAATGGCAACAAAAGAGGAAGTCTGAAAGAAAAAAAAAAAATTACTTATAGCCCCCTTCTGTATTCTCGATGTCAGCATGATGTGGTAAAGGGACCAATAGGTCTGAATGTAAGCCCTGGGTGATGTCCTGGCTGGAAGGCTTCAGGCAGGCCACTGAACCACTCTGACCCTCTGTTTCCTCATCTGTAAAAGGGGCAAATACCAACTAACCTACTGGGCAGTTGGGAGACTAAGTGAGATAATGTGTGATAACACTAACTACAGGGACCAAAACAAAGCAAGTGCTCCACTAGTGTTTGTTTTTAAAATCAACATATTTTATCATATATTTATAATCATATTGTAAAATTAACTCAGTGTCACTTTGAAAAACCTTTCAATGTTGCTACATAAGCTTCCCAATGATCATTTTCAACCTCCGGTGATGATTCTATTGGGTGAATTTACCAGAACTTACTCATAATCCTTTTCCTGTCATTTTTAAATTTGAGCCCGGGGTGTTTGCAGTTGGTTTTTGATTATGAATAATGCTGTGATGAACACCTCTGAGTTTGCCTTTTGTAAGTTGCCCATCCAGTGGAGGGAAGGAGCTCCCTGCTGCTGGGACATACAAGGAGAAGCTGGACAAGCACTGGGAAGGTTCAAGCTAGGACCTGAGCCTCAGAGAAGGATCAGCTATAGTAGTGGCTCTCAGTTCCGCTCGGATGGACAGTACGGCAGCTGTTCAGTCACCTAACACACGCTTAGAGCTATACCTCACAATTCCAGGGTATTTACTGGCTGAAACTCAGGCCCTTTCTCTCCCATTGTCGTATGGGCTGGAGGCGAATGCAAGCGATGCTGCGGCAGGGATGACTCCAACATGGCCTGATTGATTTGGAAATAAAGAACATCACACAGAGTTTGGGGCACTTCCTCATCAGGGTCACATGTGCACAGCCCACAGGTGGTCCCAGCCCTCCCTGTGTGAGCCTTCACTCCAGCCAAGATGATCGCCAAGGTCTTCCCAGCCTGGAAGCTCCGATGCATGCCCGGGGCTGATGCCCTCCGCCCAGACCCTGACACACTAGAAGGGCCTCTGCTCCCAGGGCAGGGAACGAATGCTCCCCGTTGATTTCATCATGTCATCCCGACTCACCGCTCCCCTGGGGCTCTCTGTGGTGCCCCAACCCCGGCCACCCCTGCTTTCATCTCTCTCACTGTGCCAAGGCTGAAAGGCTGTGCCTCCACTCAGTTTGCTCTCTTCCTTCTCCTGGCTGGACCCTGGCAGTTTCAACCCCTGGCACCACCCTCCTCCACCTATCCAATCCTGTCCCTGACCTAGATAAAAAAAAACAGCTTCACTGTCTTTCCAAAATGCTGCTGTGTGTGCCGGCCACTCTGCTGGCAAGTTTCTGCCTGCTTCTTCTCCACGGTCCCCATATCCTATCTTATGTGGCAAGAAGTGAAAATCTTGTTTGTGGTGCAGGGACCAGTCTCCTATGAGCATCAGGCCTTTCCAGGACCACTCTCTCTGGAGTGTAACACTTTAGTGTGTGGAGATATAGAAACTTATGAATACAGAGGCTGTGCAGGCTTCCTGCATCACTCCCTTCACCAACACCATGAGGCATATATTCTCTCACTTCATCCTCCCAGCAATCCTAGAAGGGATGTTCTTTTATTATTCCTATAACAGATGGGGCTTCAGAGGCTCTGAAAGGGTAGGTAACTTGCCTAAGGCACAGCCAGTATAAGGCAGATGTGACCAAACCCAGGTCTGTCTAATTCTCTTTGTTTGTCTTGCTTTGTCACCCAAGCTGGAGTGCAGTGGCGTGATCATAGCTCACGGCAGCCTCGACCTCCTGGGCTCAAGCAATCCTCCCACCTCAGCCTGTCAAGTAGCTGGGACTACAGGCACGTACCACCACGCCCAGCTAATTTTTTGATTTTGTAGAGATGAGGTCTCACTATGTTTCCCAGGCTATTTTCCAACTCCTGGTCTCAAGCAATCCTTCCACCTCAGTCTCCCAAAGTGTTAGGATTACAGGCGTGAGCCACCGTGCCTGGCCAGGACTGTTTCATTCTAAAGCACCAACCACCAAACTTCCTGCTGGGCACCATCTGAGCTCCCCACCAGCTGGAATCCACCTGGATGCCCACACTCTAGTCCCTGCCCTCCAAGGGTTGTCCTTTGGTGTCTTCTGGCTACACGCATGCAGGCTCGTGTGACCTCTCCCACCCATCAGACAGTACAACACCACATTGAAGATGCTGGCGTTGGCCATGTACCGGCACCGCCTGGTGGTTAGCGGCATGAATGCTGCGGCCCCATTGTCTGGGTGGCAATTCTGTCTTGACCGCTGAGCCCCTGGACAAGTTACTTAACCTTTCTGTGCCGCATCCTCTCATCTGGAAAATGAGGATAATAACAGTACTGCCTCATGCGGCTGGGAGAGGATTCTGTGAGTTAATATGTGCAAAAGGCTCAGAACAGTGTCTGGCATGTGGCAAGTGCAACGTGAGCACTGTCTCCCTCACTGAGTTTGCATGACAGCTCGAGGGCTACTATTCCCTACCCCGCACCCACCCCCTCAGCCGGCTGACAGAGCTCCGAATCCAACGCCCGGGAACATACAACAAGCCCCCCGCAATGGGGGAAAGGACCTAACACGACCTGGCCCATCTCCCTCACATCCACAAGGCTGTGGGATAAATATTAAAGTGCCCTAATCCCCACTTAACAGATGAGGAAACACACACAGAGAAAGTAAGTCCCCCTTGTCATGAAAGAGAGCCAGGATCCAAACCCAGGTGTGTTCAGCCCATGGCAGGTGCCCAGCAGGCACTGCGTAGAGAAAGCAGACCCATCTCTGGCACTGGCCACTGCTCCACACTGCTGGGTCTCCCTCCTTGATACCACCCCTTCCTCCTCCTAGGCCTAGACGTGCTCATGGATATTTATCTTTCTTTCTTTTTTAGTTTTAGAGATAGGGTCTCACTTTGTCACCCAGGCTGGAGTGCAATGGCATGATCATAGCTCACTGCAGCCTCGACCTCCTGGGCTCAAGTGATCCTCCCGTCTCAGGCCCCTGAGTAGTTGGGACTACAGGTGTGCGCCACTACACCCAGCTAATTAATTTTTAATTTTTTGTAGAGATGAGGTCTCATTATGTTGCCCAGGCTGGTCTCAAACTCCTGGCCTCATGCAATCCTCCGACCGTGGCCTCTCAAAGCACTGAATTACAGGGGCAAGCCACCATGCTCGGCCACACGCTGGTATTTCTAAGGCTTTGGAAAGAAGGCTTTTGTCACATGAGATACCCCGCTTCCAGCCCCAGCGAAGGCACAGACATGCCAGACAGGGAGGCAGAGTGAGCACAGCCTGGAATAGCAGTGGCAGTGGGCGGCATTGGGCAGTACCTCTCCCTCCAGCTCGGTACCCTACCTTGAGTGCTCATCTTGGCTCAGAACCGTAGGGAGGAAAAAGAGAAATCTCAGAAAAGAGAAAAGCCATAGGACAGTCACCAGTGGAATGAAAGAAGGAAAACCCTGGAGAAGGGGGACTGGGGAAGAAGAGAGCCAGCCTGCCTGCCTTTACAGGAAGTGGGAGCCCGGGAATTCTCTTTGGGCCATGCCCGTGGACTAGGCCCTGTGCTTTGTGGAAGGCGGCGGCCCGGGCGTGGGAGGCCAGGTTCTGGCTGCAGCCCTGCCTCTTGCTGCCTGACCCTGGGCCAGTCCTTCCCCCTCACCCCAGCTTAGCTGTCCCTGCCAGAAAAGGAGTGGGGCAGACTAGATTTCTAAGTCTTTCCTGATCTGATATTCAAGAGGTCAATGATCCTGTTCTCAAAACCAAAGTCTGAATAACAAGGGGGCATTTCTTAAAGTTGGGTTCCTCAATCACAGGGCAGGCAGGAAATCTGAACACCCTCTATCCTCAAACTCAAGACAATGGATATTTGATGGGTCTTCTAAAAGCTGAAAGATAAGGAACACCAACTACATGCAACTCTTTCTCTTTTCTATTTTTTTTTTTTTTTTTAATAGAGACAGTGTCTTACTCTGTTACCCAGGCTGGAGTGCAGTGGCATGATCCCAATTCACTTCAGCCTCGAACTCCTGGGCGGCTCACGTGCTCTCCCACCTCAGCCTCCTGAGTAGCTAGGACTATGGCGGGTGCCACCATGCCTAACGAATTTATTTTATTTCTTTTTAGAGACAGGGTCTCGCTAACATTGTTGTGCTAATATTATAGAGTGGACGTAGACAAACCTAGTTGATTTAGCCTACTATGCACTCAGCTAGATGGTGTAGCCTATTGCTCCGAGGCTGCATACCTGTGCACCTGTTATTGTATTGAATACCGTAGGTGGCTGTCACATAATGGCATTTGTGTACCTAAACACATGTAAACATAGAAAAGGTAGCGTGTTGTGCTATGATGTTACAACGGCTACGATGTCACTATGTGAAAGGGATTTTTCTGCTCCATTGTAATCTTATGGGACCACCATACATGCAGCCCATTATTATATTGCATCTGACTGTACATATGTGGTTGTGAGTGGCAGGGTTTGGAGCAGGACGAACCCTGGTTGTATGGCGCCCTTTAGGGACAGTGGGGGCTATGGGTGCACTCCACAGTCACAGGCCTTCCAGTGGGACAGTTCCTGTCACAACCCTTTAGAGAGGAGGCTGCGGGTCACGGCAGGCAACACACCTCACATAAAGTTCCTACCCCCTGTGACACCACTGGTCCCTGTGGGATGGGGAAGCCTAGGGAAAGATAGGGACAGAGAAGGGGAAGGAAGGGGAAGAAAGGGGGAGCAGGGATGGTGGCAGTAGCTAGAAATGGCAGCAGAGCAGACAGACCAGACCGCAGACATGAGCTCCAACCCAACTCCAGCTCCCTAACTTCTTCAGCACATGACCCTGGGCAAGCTCCTTAACCTTTCTCAGCCTCAGCATTCACATCTGTAAAGGGGGAGCACACCAGTGGCTGCCTCACCTCACAGGGCTGGCACGAGGACTAAATGCGGCGAAGCACCGAGGGCAGTGCCTGGCACACAGGAAACACCCTATAAATTCTACAGATGGGAGCGGTGACTATTGCCAGCTGCAGGTCATCTGGCACTAGTTGTTGTGCGGGCACAGGACTGTGAGGGGAGGGTTGTGCTGGTCCCTTAGGGCTCTCAGGTGCACTGGGATGGCACTAAGGGAGGCTGACCAGGCCAGGCCCCACACTCAGCTAGTCTTGGGCTTTCATCTCTCATGTGATAATCTAGAGGCACCTTTACGTTGCAGTAGCCCAGGATACCAGGGCTACTGGTTAATGGGTCAATGAAGGCCCAGGCAAACTGCACTGGGCCTTGTGGTGAAGAAAGTGAAGAAGTGTAGAGTAATATTCCCATCAACATGTGTTTCTAATGTGAATATTTTAGGATGAAGGGATATCCCCCACTCCACCTAGCAAAGCCTTAGGGGTGGAGAGCACCCCTTCCCTGAGGGCCGGGGCAGAGGACCCGCAGGACGGGCAGGCCCTGGAGGGAAGGCCCCTACCTTCAGGTGCTCGATCTTCTCCTGCTGGCTCAGGAAGTCCCTGTCAGCAGCGCCGGAGAGCAAAGGAGACTGGTCAGGGGGGTGCGTGAAGTCCTGGGTGACCTTCTCAGAGAGCTTGCAGATGACCTGCTGCTTGGCGTGGTTCTTGTCCATAAGCAGCTGCACGTGCTGCTGTAGCTCCTGCACCTCCTGCTCCCGCAGGCTCGCTGTGTGCGCCAGGCTCTCCCGCTCCTGCTCCAGGGCCTCCACCCGCCGGCCCAGCTCCGCGATCTGCCGCACTTTGTGCCGCACCAGCTCCAGCCGGTCCTTGTCCTCAGCCGCCGCCAGGTATGCGCTGGACGCCCTCTTCTCCTGCTGGGCGGCCTCCAGTGCCTTGTGCAGGATCTTCACCAGCTCCTGGGCAGGAAGAGGGAAGCATCTTGTGAGCTCAGGGAGGGCCTGCTGGGCGCCAGAGGGGGGCATATGTTATCAGTAGTTCTCCTAACCACCCTGAGAGGTGTCCAGCAGCATCCCTGCAGCACCTCATCCTGACACTTTCTCCTTCTCTGTTCAAGTGAGTGTTAGCTGGGCACATGGTTCCCCAGCTTCAAACTGCATCTCCCAGCCAAGCCATGGTGAGGTGTAGCCCAGTGACTGTTCTGCCTAAATGGGAAATGAAAAGTGAAATGGGCAGCTTCTGGGTCCTACCTTTAAAACCAGTAGACACATGCTCCCCTGGTCCAGTTCTCTTTGCTTTGGCTGGGAAGTGGCAGGAACTAGCATGGCCGCCTCAGAGCCACAGCAGAACATACGTGTTGAGAAAGGGCTGCTCGCCAGCTCAGAGTTGCTCACTTACCTCTGGGTTCTTTTTTTTTTTTTTTTTGAGACGGAGTCTCGCTCTGCCGCCCAGGCTGGAGTACAGTGGCCGGATCTCAGCTCACTGCAAGCTCCGCCTCCCGGGTTCACGCCATTCTCCTGCCTCAGCCTCCCGAGTAGCTGGGACTACAGGCGCCCGCCACGTCGCCCGGCTAGTTTTTTTTTTTTTTTTTTTGTATTTTTTTTTTTTTAGTAGAGACGGGGTTTCACCATGTTAGCCAGGATGGTCTCGATCTCCTGACCTCGTGATCCACCCGTCTCGGCCTCCCAAAGTGCTGGGATTACAGGCTTGAGCCACCGCGCCCGGCCCTCTGGGTTCTTTAATGTGAGAAACTTCTCACTCGTTTTGGGCCACAGTGCTTTGAACCGTTTTTTTTTTTTAAGACAGCATCTCACTCTGTTACCCAGTCTGGAGTGCAGTGGCACGGACATGGCTCACTGTAGCCTCAATCTCCTGGGCTCAGCTGATCCTCCCACCTTAGCCTCTCAAGTAGCTGGGACCACAGGAACGTGCCAACACACCAGGCTAATATTTGTATTTTTTTTGTAGAGATGGGGTTTTGCCATGTTGCCAGGCTGGTCTCAAACTCCTGGACTCAAATGATCTGCCCACCTTGGTCTCCCAAAGTGCTGGGATTACAGGTGTGAGTCACCATGCCCAGTGGAGATGTTTTTGTTATAGCAGCTGAACCCATACCCTGACATATACACATCTATTTCAGGGATGAACAAATTAAGGCCCAGCAGAGAGTAGAGTGGAATTCAGTCTCAATTGGCCAGATTCCAAAGCCTGTGCTCAGTCACTAAGAAAACCAGGGGTGGCAGCTATGTGGCATTACTTTTCCCTCATCATCCCTGTGGCAGACATTATTAGTTCATCTCCCATACTTCTTCCTGCACAGCCTAGTTGAGGCCTCAGAATCCTTCTCAATATAGCATCTAGTCACTACCAATCAAGTTGAGGCAGCATTAAAGAGGAAATACACTGGCAATCCCCATGTAAAGCCATGCACAGAGGGCCTCATTCAACCCATTTGTGCCTAGTTCCCTCCAGCCCACCAGCTGATGCCTGCAAAGCTGGTGGAAGGAACTCTAGAAAGTTCAGACACAACAGAGCTTGATTTATTCCTCAGCAGGGGCAACTGATTCACACAGGAACTCAAGGTCTGCTCAGCTCCCTGTGCCTTTAAGCCTGTAATGTCCCCAGGGAGGGCCACGCCTGGACTCAGGCCTATCTGTCCTAAAGCAGGGATGTGAATTCATTCTGGGCCAAGGATCAAGACATCAGCAGCCAGGCCCACGTGGACCTCATACCAGGTAGGTATGACTTTCAGGCAACACTGCCCTGCTCTGTGCTTCTCATTTGGAAAAACATGGTTTCCTAGAGACATGTCAACTATACCACACCAAAGTATTAAAACAAATGGATTGGCTGCATGGGCTTATTTGCTAAGAACAATTCTATATTAGAGGAGAACTGCCAGAAACCATGACTTTTTTGGAGAAGCTAATGACAAGACCACCTTAGCCTGCATCTTCTGAAACCTTAGGACTAGTGACCATCCTTTCTCAGGTTCTCTCTTTTCCTTTCACACGCCCATCTATCTGTCCAACCTTTACCAAGCACCACTGGGTGCCAGGCCAGGCCCTGAGCCAGGTGCTATGGCCCAGAGAGGGACTGGTGAGAGTTCCCACCTCCAAGGACTGCAAAGGCTGGTGGGAATGAATATGACCCACCGCAGTGGAATGATCTACTGCAAGTCAGGGGAACAAGGGTGTTCGTGGGAAAGGAAATGACTTCTGTCTGGGGTGGAGGTTGCGGGGAATACCAGTCCAGAGCATTTAAATGAAACCGTGAAGAATGAGAAGGGCCAGAGATGGTCAAGCAGCAGGTGGGAGATGAGGGTGGGGACAGCCCTCCGAATGTGGCCAAGCCACAGCCCCAGTAAAGACCTGGAGGAAGGAAAGAACTACCATGAAGCTGTGGGAGCCCTGGGGTGTGGCAGGAAGGTGGGGCGAGGACAGCACAATGATTTCAAACCAAAAGGGAATGTTTGGAATGTTCAGAATGAAGAAGTCAGCTTCTCAGGGCTCAGTGGAGAGAGATTAACATTCCTGTGGCTCCAGGATAACTGGGAGCCTAGGCCATTTTCTGCTTCAGCTGAGATTTGGAGATTACCTTGAATGACTGCCCAGTAAAATAACCAACAGACATCATTGTTCAGACTTGCCCTAGGAGCAGAACCAGGTGGGTATCTTTCCCTCAGTTTTGGGGAGTTGACTCTAAAGCTCATTTCATTACATCTAGCTGTCTCCTTCACGCATTTGGCTCCCAGAATCTAAGACCAAGACAACAGCCCAGGAGGCTCTCCTCCCACCCCCAGAATTCTTGTACCAGAATAAAATAGGCTTGAAAGAAAGGAACCAGGGCAGAGGGAGGGAGCCCCAGTAGGACCTGTAAGATGAGGAGTGAGAATGTCATGAATTCAGGAAACCTAAAGTCTGGATTATAAGCAATGTCTTAGGACCAATTCTTAAAAATAGAGGGGTTGATGAAATGAAGCTTTTTTTTTTTTTTGAAACAGGGTCTCACTCTGTTGCCCAGGCTGGAGTATAGTGGCGCAATCACGGCTCACTGCAGCCTCAACCTCCTGGGCTCAAGTGATTCTCTTGCCTCAGTCTCCCTGGAAGCTTGGACTACAGGCATGCACAATGCCCAGCTAATTAGTTTATTTTCTGTAGAAACAGGGTCTCCCTACATTGTTAGGGGTGGTCTTGAACTCTTAGGCTCAAGAGATCCTCCCACCTCAGCCTCCCAAAGTGCTGGCATTATAGGTGTGCGCCGCCATGCATGGCCCAAGTAGTACTTTTAATATCTCTCAATCGAGTTGTTTGGTTCATCTCAGATTTTTATACCTGGTCTTAAGTTGTTATTTTATTTAAATTTTTAAAAGTCAACAAATCATCTTTAAAAAATAATCCTTTATCTTTTTAGAGCATTGCTACTTTCATCAGTGGTGGGCCCCACAGGGGTCAGATGAAGGGGCATGGCCTTTGGAGTTGCAAAGGCCTTGGTTCCCATTCTGGATCCGTGGGGGTGTATCTAATGAGGTGACTCTAAGGAGGGTGGCTCAGGGGGCCTCTTCACTGAACCTCTGCTTTCTAGTGAATGGGGCTAAAGGTTCCTCCTCCACTCAGAACTGCCTCTAGCATGAGAGAGAAAGTGCCAAGTGTCCCTCCCCAAGCTGACATGCCCAAAGTACCTCCCAGCCCTCTTTCATGTCCTCTGAAGTTTTTGGCTGGAGTTCTAGGAAAGTAAGAGGCTGCACGGTGCCCCACCAAGTTTGCTAAAAAATTACGATCCTTTACCCAGTAATCCTGATTGAAGTAAGGTGGCCCCAGAGGGCTGCAGGCAGGGTTCCAGAGGGGTTCATCATTCCCAGCTGCCAACAGATGGTCAACATCACCACAGACAACAGCCTTCCATCTGCCAGAGCAGACGGTCTTCAGGCTGGGTGTAGTTCTGTCAACTCGAAGGGTCAGTCCTCGGCCAATCAGCCATCTGGTGCTATCTCCCAGAGCCCAAACCTCTTGTGGGGCCAGTGCTGCAGGTGCGGGGACAGATAATGGCTTAATGGGTATTGGAGTCGCCTCATGGTTTGATATGACACCAGGGGGTACACAGGGAGTACATTCATTTTTTTCTCAAGATCAGTTTCGGTGCTTGTGTCTCATACTGGGACTCACCATGAGATTATGGAGGAGAGGAGGCAGCCCAGCCTCTAGACCTGGAGAAGGAAGTTAGGGCCCCAATCCTGGCTTTTCCAGCTGCCTGAGCATGGACAAGTCACCCAACTCCTCTGAGCTCCTCAAATGCTGGCTTAGCCTCTGGGAGACCCTGAGCATGCAGATGCTCGGAGAACCTCAGTTTCCTTTTCAGAGAAAGGGGATGACGACTATTGTAAGGACAGAGAAAACACATGGGAAGGCTCAGCACAGTCCTGGGGCCGTGCTTCACACCAGCAGTTCCCGTGTTCACGTCTTCTCTTACCAGAGAAGTGAGGTGCCCTACTAGACGGTGAGGTGCCCAAGGGCAGGGATTTGTCCCCAGTGTGCTCTCAAGAGCATCTCACAGTGTTTGAGATAGAAAGTCCTAAGGAGTCACTAAAGCCATTGGCAATGGCCAGGTGAGCCAGGATAAGACGCCGAATTCCCATGTCATCCTGAAGCTTGAGGTAGACAGGAGGTGCCTTCCCACTAAAGAAAGGCAGGAAGGTACCTCGCAGGGCTAGCTCCTGAGAGTCCAGGTGCCTATCTTCCCAGCTGATGGATGGGACTCTAATGAGGGTCTCAGAGGCACAGCGGCTCTCCCAACAGCATTCTGAGTGCCTGGGGGCACCACTGGGCACCCAGAAGTTGTGCTGGCTTTTTCTGTCTCACCTCTTTGGTTTCAGTATCTGGGCTATAGGTGAAACCCTAGAGGACAGGACTGCCGTTCCTCCCTTCCTAATGTGGAATAAAGACCGAAGTTCCCTGATCACTGCGATGACCCCACAGCACATTTCCTGGAGGCACTGATGGGCTCTCACTTCCCGCCTTGTTTCAGAGCCCCTCAGCAGGGCACCTCACTGCTGGTAGGGCAGGAAGAGATCGACATGGAGGGTAAGGAGGGCTGCAGTAATTGCTAGAACAACCAGAGCCTGCATCTACTGGGCAGCTGCTGGGTGCCAGGTACTGGGCTTTATGAATCTGGGCACGGGTCTCTCCAGTAAACATGGCTGTAACTCCATTTACAGAAGAGGAAACTGAGGCTTAGAGAGGTTAAGAAATTTAGAGAGGCCAGAATTTGAGCCTGTGCTGTCTTATTTAAAGGCCAGTGCTTTGAATCATCCTGAAGACTGAAGTGCATTGGTGGAATGGGTTGAAGAACACACAAATCCACTCATATTGCACAATAAATAGATAAACTAAATAAATCACAACTCATTCTCCTTTTGACCGTCTGTCCCAGGACACAAAGTTGAGGTCTGGTGGAAGGTTACCTGGTAAAAAAAAAATCCAGATTCTTCAATGCATCAACAACTTCCTCCTGACAATCTCCCTCTGAATATATGGGAGTTGTCAATAGCCTGGGCAACCCTTATTAATTGCCAAGAATCTTGCCTTTATTTTTTGAAGAATGACGAGTCCCCCAGAGATGCAGAGCAATCGGGGGCAAACTTTCATGAAATCTAGGTCTCCCGGGGCCTTTCTACTTCATCTGACAATTTGTAATGTATTAGAAAGAAAGACTGTGTCAAGGGAGGTTGCCCATATATTCAGGATTTCTTCTTCTTTCCAGGTTTGGGTTTGGGATTTAAGCTCTACCAGTCCAGGGATCGAGTAGCTGCTATGGCTCTGTTTCACGCCCTCTCAGCTCTCAGGAGCGTCCAGCAGCCTCACAACAGGAGCACCATGATGACAGGAGGAAAAGGCAGCTGGGCTGCTAAGCAGAAGCAGAGGGGACTTCACGTGTTATCACTACACATTTGGGTGTTGCTTTGTTTAATGTCTGTCTCTGCCATGAAATGCAAGCCCTATAAGGGCAGAGTCTGTGCCTTTTGCTCATTGTTCTTTCCCAGCACCTGGAACACTACATGCATGTAACAGGCCCTTAATAAAGATTTGGTGAATAAACACATGAGTTAAGAACATATGAATAAATGAGGCCCCCCCTTTAAGAACTCTAATCTCTAATCACCAGTTGCTTCATTAAACGTAACTCCTGGCCGGGCACGGTGGCTCATGTCTGTAATCCCAGCACTTTGGGAGGCTGAGGCGGGCAGATCATTTGAGGTCAGGAGTTCGAAGCCAGCCTTGCAACATGGTGAAACCTAGTCTCTAATAAAAATACACACACACAAAAAATTAGCTGGGCATGGTGGCAGGCGCCTGTAATCCCAGCTACTTGGGAGGCTGAGGCAGGAGAATTGCTTGAACCCAGGAGGTGGAGGTTGCAGTGAGCCAAGACTGCACCATTGCACTCCAGCCTGGATGACAGAGTGAGACCCCATCTCAAAAAAAATTTTAAAAAGTCACTCCTGACATGCCAGGAATGAAGCCTCTGCCAGTTCCCCGGAGATCTGCTGACAGTAGCCACTGCTTAGGGGCAGAAAAGGCAGACAAGGGGCCAAACTAGGTATAGGGAGAGCATTTTTTCTAGATTTCTTCCCCCCAAAACAGGGCAGAAAAGAAAAGAAATGTACAAGTTATAAGAAATATTCAGAAGGGAATAGGGCATAAGCCCCACCTCCCCAGCCTAAGTCTTCTGGAGTCAGGACTGGGAAACAAAACAGAAAAGGCCTCTAGGCAGCCAAAGTTCAAACACAAAAGCTTAGGCCTTCCTCTAGAGGAAAAGGAGTCTAGGCCCTCAGTGGAGCCCGCCACTGCCACCACAGGCCCTACCAGGCCCCACCAGGCCCCACCCTTGGGATTTATGTAACTGCCTAACTTAGTCACTTTTATCACTCTAAAGAGGGGCTCCCGCCCAGAGCTGAAACCCCCTCGCATCCCCACCCTGGGACCCTCACTACTTCATAAGGTAGCCCCTGGCTTTTAATACCATTTACTCTCTGGGATGTAGGATTTTGGAGTAGTTTTAATGTCTGTGTGTGTGAGATCTGTTTTCTACAATGACTATATAGTTCTTCCTTTTTGTAACTCTCATAATTAACTTCTTACCATATTAAGCCCAAATATTCCTGTCACTGTTCTGTGTCGGTCCTGGCTTAGCCCTGGGCCACACACATGCTGCTTGTTTGCTTTCTCCTGTGACAGTCTCGTGACGGTCATTCAGATATCTGTGCCCAGATATCAGCTGCCAGGTCAAAGCCTCCCCCCAATTCTATCGACAGCTCCTCCCATGACCCTAGATCCAGATCACCTGCCTCTAAATATTGTCATTTTCTGGGTAGCGGGTGAGACCATGCATGCCCTCCAGGAGGGGTCCAAGAGACAGTTATTAGAGTAGATCTCCAGAGATACCTGCCCTTGGTGCCTTTTTGTGACTTGCTTTGAGTGACATTAGGTTCTTGAGTAATCAACAGCATATTTCAACCTTCCGCAGTTTGGCCTTTAAAGACCAGAGCTGGTGCCTGCTGGCCTTTAAAGACCAGACCTGCTGGTGCCCAGCAGGGCTACTGCTTCCCATCTAGTTTGTCCGAAAGGCTCTAGGAACTGGAGCGATCTACTGGAACCTGGGGCCTCTCTGGGACCAGACCTCACCTTCTGAGACTTCAGCTCCTTTGTGAGCATCAGAACCTGTTGCTCCAAGGCTGCCACTTTCTCCTGGGCAGTTCGGTTCCATGTGACTCCTTCAGAAAAGAATGGGAAGGTGTTGTTCTGGCGCTTGGCTTTCTGAACAAAATTGATGGTCAGAGAAGACTTGGGTGTAGGTTTTGGAGAATCCTCTGGCTCTCTCCCTGCTCAAGAGGAGAAACGCAGAAGTTATGATGGATGACATCAGCAGTTCTTAAACCTGAGCTTGCTTTAGAAGCACCTGGAGGGCTTGTTCAAATGCGGATGGTTGGGCCCTAATTTCGGAGCTCTGAATTTAATAGGTCTGGGGCAGGGCTTGAGAATTTGCACTTCTAAAAAGTTCCTAGGTGATGCTGACACAGCTTGTCCAGGGGTTAGACTGTGAGAACCACTGGCCTACATAAACGTTATTGCACTGTGCTGGCCCATCTGCTAAACTGTGCCTGTCTCCTTCCTTCAGATCCCACCCAGCCTGGATGGGTCTCTCATGCCACCCTGCTGGTATTTGCCAAGTGGCTTTCTCCTCGGGCACAAGCCCTGGCAGGATGTTCTGTTCCTTATTTCAGGATCCCACCTCTATGTGTTAGGAGATTTTCAAAGCACACAGATCTATCTGATGATAGGAACACAGAATGAATGTCTGTACTCTGCATTCTTGCTCCAGAGAGCAGCTCAAACATTTAACTTGATTCTTCTTATTCCAAGCTAAGTTAAGAGACATATTCCCCCCACAGTTGATTGTCTCAAGGATGCATAGTCCTTTTATCTCCTGGGTTACAACCTATGGTTCACAGGCCAAATCAAGCCCACAGCCTGCTTTTATAAATAAAGCTTTATTAGAACACGGCCATGCCCATTTGTTTATGTGCTGTCTATTGCTGCGTTTACTCCTCAAAGGCAGAACTGAGTGCTTAAACCTCAGAAACCCTATGGCCCACAAAGCCTCAAATCGTTACTGTCTGGCTCTTTACAAAAAATGTTTGCCACCCACTGTTTTCAAGTCATTAAAATTTTATTCTTAAACCCAACATCAGAGAATCATTCCCTTGGGTTGCCTTATCCTGCCCTGACCCAGCTGTGCTTCTGGTCTCTGCCATCAGCCTGCATCAAGGGACATTTAATGGCCTGATTATGTGGCCAAGGGCCCTTGAGAAGCTTGTTCACATAGGATATATACAGCATGCCTGTTATGAGTCCCCAGCAGAAGAAATTCCCTTCAGCCCTAGGAACTTCCAAGAAAAGCTTTGCTTCTTATAAGAAAATATGTTTTTAGTCTTATGGACACTGGAAATAATCTAGCTGCTTGCATTTCCCTCTTTGCCTTGGTTGCTGAGCTTAAAGCCACATTTACTGCCTACCGTCAGATATTTTGTAGGATCATAAATTGATCTTATCTAAATCTCCTAACCCAAATGACTCATTTGTATGAGTATGCATTTTAGTCAACTATTAACTATTTCTTGGGACTAAAGTGTTAAAGGTATTGAAAATAAGAATGTGGTATGGGATCCCAGGATAGGGGACACACAGGGCTTTGGGGATAGGCCAAATGACGTAGCATGAGACCAGGCCAAGGGCTGGCCAAACAGTCTTGAACAGATAACGAGTTACTCCAGTAGGTGATAGGAAACAGACACTGACTGCAAAAACAGTACCTAGATTGGCCAGGCGCGGTGGCTCACGCCTGTAATCCTAGCACTTTGGGAGGCCGAGGCGGGTAGATCACGTGAAGTCAGGAGTTCGAGATCACCCTGGCCAACATCGTGAAACCCCATTTCTACTAAAAATACAAAAATTAGGCAGAAATCGCTTGAACCCGGGAGGCAGAGGTTGTAGTGAGCCGAGATCATGCCAGTACTCCAGCCTGGGCAACAAAGCGAGACTCTGACTCAAAACAAACAAAACAACAGTGCCTTGCTGAGTGCAGAACCAGAACAGTCTTGTTCCAGATCGAAGAGAAATCAGGCTACCATGGGTACAAGGCAGCCCGCAGAGCTCAGAAATATGTAGTACCTCTTTCTCCTTCCTGTGATGGGGTCTAGGGGAGCAGGGAAGCTCCCTGTAGCACTGCTGCCCTTTGATACACGACTGTGCACCAACTCTGAGGAAAGGCAGGGCAGGCCTCACAGTGCCCAGTTTATAATTAGAGAAAATGAGGCCTAAGACAGTGGCGTTCAATCAGTGCCCTGGATTTCATGGGAGTGCCTCAAGGACTGACCAGGAGGGGAAGGTGGAGTAAGAGGAGCAGAGGAGGAGTCCAGACTCCCACTCAGGCCTCAACTCTGCTTTTATCTGCTTTATATATTAGATTTTGTTCTGTCACTCACTCTGTGGCCGTGAGCAAGTCACTCCACCCTTCCATGCCTCAGTTTCCTTATATATTGAATGAGGATAATAACAATATACACAGTTCCAGTTGCTGTAAGAATTAAATAGGTCAATGTAGGTAAAGTGCTTGGTACACACGGATAAAACTTGAAAAGATTCTGCTAAGTCAAAGAAGCCAGTCACAGCATGGTATATTCCATGGTATATTCTACTCACAGCAGATGTCCAGAACAGGCACATCCATAGAGAAAGAAAGGTTGTGGCCACCTAGCGCTATGGGGCAGTGGGGATTAAGGTTGATGACTAAGGGTGCAGGTTTCTTTTTGGGGTAATAAAAATGTTCTAAAATTGATTATAGTGATGGCTGCATAATTCTGTGGATATACAGAAAGCCACTGAATTACACATTTTAAATGGGTGAATTGTATAGTATATGAATATATCTTAATAAAGTTATTACAAAAAAAAATGCTTACTGCAGCACTGGCACAAAGTAACTGCTAGCATTATAATGATGATGATTGATCCGATATAGCACTGGCCTTCTCTTGGACTGCTTGTTATGCTCTCTGGGGCTTTGACAGGCACTGACTGCTCCAAAGGGTGCTTTTCCTTTTCTTCTTTTTTTTTTTTTTGAGGCAGCATCTCACTCTGTCACCCAGGCATGATCATGGCTCACTGCAGCCTCGACCTCCCTGACTCAAGTGATCCTCCCACCTGAGCACCCCAAGTAGCTGGGACTACAGGCTCGCATCATGATCAGCTAATTTTTAAATTTTTTTGTAAAGACAAGGTCTCCCTGTGTTGCCCAGGCTCGCCTTGAACTCCTGAGCTCAAGCAATCCTCCAGCCTTGGCCTCCCAAAGTGCTGGGATTATAAGCATGAGCCACCATGCCCAGCCTTATTTTAACTTTTTACTCTGAAAAAATTATAGACTCACGGGAAGTTGCAAAGACAGTGCAGACATGTCTCAAGTACTCTTCACCAAGCTTCCCCCGATGGTGACATCTTACACAGCTATAGTACACTATCAATTCTAGGAAATAGGTGTTGGTACAACATGTGTGCGTAGGTCTACGTCATTTTATCACACGTGTACATTTGTTTTTGGTTTTGTTTGAGACAGAGTCTCACTCTGTCACCCAGGCTGGAGTGCCGTGGTGCAATCTCAACTCATTGCAACCTCTGCCTCCCAGGTTCAAGTGGTCAAGTGGTTCTCCTGCCTCAGCCTCCTGAGTAGCTGGAATTATACGCACTGGCCACCATGCCCAGCTAACTTTTGTATTTTTAGTAGAGTGGTGGTATTAAGAGGTGGTGCCCTTGGGAGGTGATCAGATTTAATGTCATGAGGGTGGAGCCCCTGATAAGATCAGTACCCTTAGGAGAAGAAGCAGAGACCAGAGCTCTTTCAGCCACGTGAACACACAGTGAGAAGGCGCCCATGTGCAAGCCAGGAAGGGGGCCCTCACCAGACACTGAATCTGCCGGCACCTTGATCTTGGACCTCCCAGCCTCCACACAACTGTGAGAAATACATGTCTGTTATTTAAGCCACACAGTCTATGGTGTTTTAGTAAGTAGCCCAAGCCAACTAAGACACACAAACACACCAATGCTGGTTCACTGGAAGGAAGAAGGCACTTGTGCCAGCCGTGAGGAGCTGGTCCCTGAAGGCAGCTCAGCCCTGGACAGAGGCTCACCTGGGGTGCTGGGGTCAGAGGCCGACGGCTGTTCCTCCCTCTGAGGCTCCCCACTCTGTGGAGAATATTCCCCCGGAGGTTCATGGCCTGTTGCCTGGGCCTGCTTGTTGCCACGGATGTTGTGCATTGTGTTTCTGAAAGGAGATGAGAACAGAGGAGCATGAGGCTGAACTCTGCCTTTCTGCCCCTCTGTCCTTCCCACCACCACTGCTGCAGCTCAGGTCTCATCCCCACACCCTGTCATCCCGACTGGTCTCCCAGACTCCAGGCACCCTACATGATGCACCCCATGCATGGCACTCCCAATCTCCTTTACCTGTCTTTCACATTCTTATCTTCCACACACTATGTGGCTTGTTAGTAATATAAGCTTGACTTCCTCAACCCCCAACCCTGCAGCTGGAATATAAATGCCATGAGGCAGAGGTATTGTCTGTTTTGTTAACTGATGCACCTAGAATGCCTAAACAGTGCCCAAAATGTAGAAGGTGCTTAGTACGGGTGTGTTGGATGAATGCCGAATGGACTTGCTGCACTAACTTTCCCAAAACCTTCATCTGGTTTCATCACTATCAGGCTCAAAAACCATCAGTGGCTCCCGACTTCTGCTGAGATAAGTTGCAAACACCTCCTGACATCTTTCCCTGTTTGCTCTCTTTCCCTGCTCAGATCTGTCCTCTGTGCAGCCTTCACTGACCATCTCATGGCCTCCGAGGGGCTTAGTGCACTTCACAGCTGGGTCACCCTTTGGCCAAGTACTTGTCTAGGCTGAAGCCTCTTGATGTAATTTCTTTAAGAACCGGGTACTAACCTACCTGCATGTTTGCTGGTGCCCAACACTGGGTTGTATGTGCCAGAGCCCGGCTCAATACATGTTTGGTTTATAGAAAGGAACTAGATAGTACCAAAGGCTGACCTGAGATCAGAGACCACAGAGAAGTTCATAATGAGCTGGATGTAAAAACAGTTCAAGGAGTTTATTCTCCCTTGCAAAGAGATAAGATTAATAACAGGGAAGGGAAAATGATGAAAGGTGTTCACTAGGTCAGGGTATTCAAAACCAAAGGTTCCAACTCATTGGTAGATTGTAAAACCAGTTTAGTGTCATGACCAGCATTTAAAAAATGAAATAGAAAGTATCAGGGCTGCTGCCACCTGCCTGTGTCCACCTGTGTTGCATTGGGGTCCCGAGGAGCTGTTCGGTGGTACAGGCTGAGGCTGGCTTGTGTGGAAGTCATCCTCGCCTCTGCTTGCCAGCTCTCCCATCCATCCTCTCTCCCAATGGTTGTCATGCTGGTGCGCATCTCCTGCCTGCTGTGCTAGTTCAGGTTGCTCTTTTGGAAGCAGGAGATAGAACTGATGCTTGCGGGGCTGCAGGACTTGGGCCAAGATCACTTTTGTGAATATCACTGCATCAGGTCAATTTAGTGAAAACATGATACCCACAGTGAGCTTCGACATGAGGAAAGTAACTAAAGGTAACATCACAGTAAAGATCCGGGACATGGCTGGGCGCGGTGGCTCACGCCTGTAATCCCAGCACTTTGGGAGGCCGAGATGGGTGGATCACGAGGTCAGGAGTTCAAGACCAGTCTGGCCAAGATGGTGAAACCCCATCTCTACTAAAAATATAAAAAATTACTGGGTGTGGTGGCACGTGCCTGTAGTCCCAGCTACTCGGGAGGCTGAGGCAGAGAAGTGCTCGAACCTGGAAGGCAGAGGTTGCAGTGAGCCAAGATTGCACCATTGCACTGCAGCCTGGGTGACAGAGCGAGACTCCATCTCAAAAAAAAAAAAAAAAAAAAGATCTGGGACATGGGAGGACAACCCCAATTCTGCAGCATGTAGGAACTGTATTGCAGAGGAGTCAACGCTATTGTTTACATAACAGGTGCTGCAGATTCTGAAAAGATAGAAGCCTTGAGAAACAAGCTACATAATCTAGATAAACCATAGTTACAAGGAATTCCAGTGCTAGTACTTGGAAACAAGAGAGAGAGATCTTCCTAATGCCTTGGATGAGAAACAGCTAATTGAAAAAATGAATGTCTGCTATTCAGGATAAAGAAATGGGCTACTACTCAATTTTTTGCAAAGAAAAGGATAACGTAGGTATCACACTTCAATGATTTATTCAACATTCAAAATCTAGAAGCTGAAGCATCTCCTGAAGTCTTCCAGTCCTTCCCAGCTATAATCCTAGACTTACTGTCTGTTTCTCTAAAGTACTTCGCAAAATACGGTCCTCTCTAACCCCAAGAAATTGTCTTTTCCAGAGTTTATTTCTCATGTGCATTGCTGAAGATGTGTATCCCTAATTCTTCATAAGAATCAGCGAGTTGTCGGCCAGGCGTGGTGGCTCATGTCTGTAATCCCAGCACTTTGGGAGGCCGAGGCGGGCAGATCATGAGGTCAGGAGTTTGAGACCATCCTGGCTAACACAGTGAAACCCTGTCTCTACCGAAAATACAAAAAAATTAGCCAGGCGTGGTTGCGGGCGCCTGTAGTTCCAGCTACTCGGGAGGCTGAGGCAGGAGAATGGCGTGAACTCGGGAGGCGGAGCTTGCAGTGAGCTGAGATCGCACCACTGCACTCCAGCCTGGGCAACAGAGCTAGACTCTGTCTCAAAAAAAAAAAAAAAAATAGAATTAGCGAGTTGTCATGATCAAGTCAGCACATATAAAACACACACATATCTTACACATACTTGTCTTAAACTATATAGAGCTTTTAAAAATTTTATTAAAAACACACACACACACACACACTTTTGACCATCTTAAGAAGATTGCATATTTCCATCCTGGTCTTTCTAGGCCAGATTTTGTTGTTGTTGTCTGAGATGGAGTCTCACTCTGTCACCTAGACTGGAGAGCAATGGCATGATCTCGGCTCACTGCAACCTCCACCTCCCAGGTTCAAGCGATTCTCCTGCCTCAGCCTACCAAGTAGCTGGGATTACAGGTGCCTGCCACCACACACGGCTAATTTTGTATTTTTAGTAGAGACGGGGTTTTGCCATGTTGGTCAGGCTGGTCTGAAACTCCCGACCTCAGGTGATCCACCCGCCTCAGCTTCCCAAAGTTCTGGGATTACATGCGTGAGCCACTGCACTCGGTCTGGGCCAGATTTTTATATTGATTTTCAGTAAATGTTTATCTATAATATTTCATTTAGAGTCCAGTAGCTTGATACTTATACTGACTTGATACAGTATGAAGTTTCTAGTGCCACACATGGTTTTTAGAAAACCTTTAAGCCTGGCTCATGTTGGATATAAACATAATGTTTATCTTATCTCACAAATGTCTGTGAAATGTATAATTACACCTTAGGATTCCAAAAATAGTTTGCAAAGAGTGAGCGGAGGCACCAGATCAATGTTGTTGGTTCTTTACACTGGTGAGATTCTACTTGAAAAGTATCAAAAACAATCTACTTTCTGAGAATTCTTTATCACCAAATAGCAGTTGGGGATATGGGAGGAACTAAGGCACGCTTTGTATCTGTGTAGATCATTACTTCCATTTTTTTTTTCCGCATTCAGAATACTTTTTATGGGGTTGGGAATTGACGATTTCTCCAAAGCTTTTATGAATTTAAAGCATGCCAGTCAATATAATAAAATCTGTTAAGAATGTCAGACTTTGGCCGGGCACAGTGGCACACGCCTGTAATCCCAGCACCTTGGGAGGTTGAGGCAGGTGGACTGCTGGAGGCCAGGAGCTCGAGACCAGCCTGGCCAACATAGTGAAACTCTGTCTCTACTAAAAATACCAAAGTTAACTGGGCGTGGTGGCTCATGCTTGTAATCCCAGCTTCTTGGGAGGCTGAGGCCAGACAGTTGCTGGATGTCACTTGAACCGGGGAGGCAGAGGTTGCAGTGAGCGGAGATTGCACCCCTGCACTCTAGCCTGGGCGACAGAGCAAGACTGTCTCAAAAAAAAAAAAGAAAAAAAGAAAGTCAGGTTTTGTTCAAAAAAAAGAAAGAAAATATCAGAGTGCACCTTGCTTAGTCAGCATTAATATTTTGTGAATTACATATACGTGTAGTGAGTATGACAGAAAAATGTATTTGTTTTTACTGTGGCCACGGCTAACAGTTTGAAAAACACTCTATCAGGAGGGCATTTACTTAAAAGGCAGCTACAGTGTGGTCAAAAAAGACAAAGTCACAGCTGGGCATGGTGGCTCATGCTCGTAATCCTAGCACTTTGGGAGGCTAACGCGGGTGGATCATTTGAGGTCCGGAGTTCGAGACCAGGCAGACCAACATGGTGAAACCCCTTCTCTACTAAAAATACAAAAAAATTAGCTGGGCTTGGTGGTGTACACCTGTAATCTCAGCTACTCAGGAGGCTAAGGCAGGAGAATCACTTGAACTCGGGAGGCAGAGGTTGCAGTGAGCCAAGATCGTGGCACCGCACTCTAGCCTGGGTGACAGAGCAAGACTCCATCTCAAAAAAAAAAAAGGAAGTCAAAAGTTGAAAACCTGGCTTTGTTATGTAATCTCTACATACAACACACACTTCTAGTTATGTGATGGAGAAATTTCTCTGAAAAACTCTTATTCCACAAATACCAAAAGGATATGAAACTCAAATGGGAAGTAAAGAGGAAGATAAACGTGTAGATTAGATTACTGTTCAGTAAATATCTACTCCCTTCTCCGCACCCCCGTGGGAGCAGCTTCTGTCTCCTCTGCTTCTTGACTCTGCTTCTTGACACTTCTAGTTATGTGATGGACAAATTTCTCTGAAAAACTCTTACTCCACAAATACCAAAACATATTAAGATCTAGTTTAAGGCAAAGGAAAGGAAGGGAAACTCAGGGACTGAACATGAAAAAGGATATGAAACTCAAATGGGAAGTAAAGAGGAAGATAAACGTGTAGATTAGATTACTGTTCAGTAAATATCTACTCCCTTCTCCACATCCCCATGGGAACAGCTTCTTTCTCCTCTGCTTCTTGACTCTGGCTGTGGGCCATGTGACTTCCTCTGGCCAACTGATGTTAGCAGATATGGTGTAAACACAGAGTTAAAGTGTGCTCGTATGTAAGGCTTGCCTAGTACTCCTGCTTTTCATCATGGGAAGAACATGCCTCAGGTAGCTGCTGCTCCATGGAAGATGAGAAACACATGGGGTCAACCTAGATCTTACCAATAGCTTGGAGCCAAGACCCAGTGAACCTAGCCTAGATCAGCTGAACCCAGATGCGTAAAAAACAAATGCTTTTTATTATATGACAGTGAATCTAGAAGTGGTTTGTTTGCAGCATTATTATGGTGAAGGTTAACTAGGACATACGCTTGCCCAGAATAGATTCCAGAAACTTAGAGCCAGGCGTGAGCCCCCGCGCAGCCTAGAAATATTAAGTATTTTGATCCATGAACATGAGGTATCTTTCTAGCTATTTAAGCCTTTTTTTTTTTTGAGACAGAGTCTGGCTCTGCCGCCCAGGCTGGAGTGCAGTGGCCGGATCTCAGCTCACTGCAAGCTCCGCCTCCCGGGTTCACGCCATTCTCCTGCCTCAGCCTCCCGAGTAACTGGGACTACAGGCGCCCGCCACCTCGCCCGGCTAATTTTTTTGTATTTTTTAGTAGAGACGGGGTTTCACCGTGTTAGCCAGGATGGTCTCGATCTCCTGACCTCGTGATCCGCCCGTCTCGGCCTCCCAAAGTGCTGGGATTACAGGCTTGAGCCACCGCGCCCGGCCGCCTTTTTTTTTTTTTTTAAACAATGTTTGGTGTTTTCAGAGCATACATTTTGCATTATTATGTCAAATTTATTCCTAAATATTTCATTCTTTTTCTAATATTGTTATGGAGTGTTTTCATAATTTTTTTTTTGTTGTTTATTACAGGTGTATAGAAATACAACTGATATTTCTATTTTGATCTTGAATCCTGCAATCTTGCTGAACTAATTTCTTAGCTCTAATAGTTCTTCCTTAGGATTTTCTGTAAACAAATATCATGTCAACTGCAAATAAAGATAGTTTTACTTTTTTCCTTCCCAATCTGGATGCCTAATTTCATGGTCTTGCCTAATTGGTCTGGCTAAAGCCTCCAGAACAATGTTGAATAAAAACAGCTGGAGTGAAAATCCTTGTCTTATCCCTGATTTTAGGGGTAAAATATTCAGTCTTTTACCATTAAGTATGTTAGCTTTGCAGTTTTCATTGATTCCCTTTATCAAGCTGGGGAAGTTTCCTTCTACTCGTTATTTTTTTTTTTTTTTTCTGAGACAGAGTTGCTCTGTCGCCCAGGCTGGAGTGCAGTGGTACAACCTCCGCCTCCTAGGTTCAAGCAATTCTCCTGTCTCGACCTCCCGAGTAGCTGGGACTACAGGCCTGCACCACCATGGCCGGCTAGTATTTGTATTTTTAGTAGAGACAGGGTTTCACCATATTGGTCAGACTGGTCTCAAACTCCTGACCTCAAGTGATCCACCCACCTCGGCCTCCCAAAGTGCTGGGATTACAGGTGTGAGCCACTGTGCCTGGCCTCCTTCTAGACTTTAAAAAAAAAAATTTATTTATTTATTTATTTTTAAAATTATTATTTAGAGACGGTGTCTCACTCTGTCACCCAGGCTGAAGTGTGGTGGCATGCTCATAGCTTACTGCAGTCTTGACCTCCTGGGCTCAAGTGATCCTTCCACGTCAGCCTACACAGTAGGTGGGACTACAGGTATGTGCCACCACACCCAGGTAATTTTTTGTAGAGATGGGGTTCACTATAATTTTTTGTAGGCTGGTCTCAAACTCCTGGCCTCAATCGATCCTTCCACCTCGTCCTCCCAAAGTTCTGGGTTTACAGGCAAGAGCCACAACGCCTGGCCCTTTCCAGTCTTTGTGAGTGGTTTCATCACAAAGAGGTGTTGAATATTGTCAAATGCTTTTTCTCAGTCTACTGAAATGATGTGGTTTTTCACCTTTATCTTATTAATGTAGTGTATTACATAAATTGAATTTCAGATGTGAAACTAACCATGCATTCCTAAGATAAATCCTACTTTATCGTGGATTAATCCTTTTTATATGCTGCTGAATTCAGTTCGCTAATATTTTGTTGAGAATTTTTACATCTGCCTTCATAAGGGATATTGGTCTGTATTTTTCTTATGATGTCTTTGTTTGGTTTCGGTATCAGAATAATATTAGTCTTATAAAATGAGTTGGGATGTGCCCCCTCTTCTTCTACATTTTGGAAGAATCTGTGAAGAATCTGTATTAATTTTTCTTTAAATATTTGGTGGACTTCACCAGTAAAGTCATTTGGTCCTGAGTTTTTCTTCATGGGTATTTATTATTTATTTATTTATTTATTTATTTAACTAATTCAATCTCTACTATGTAATTAGGTCTTTTCAGATTTTCTTCTTGCATATATTTTAGTAAATGTGCCTTTCTAGGAATTTGTCTATTTTCATTGAAGTTATCAAATTTGTTGGCACAGAGTTGTTCACAGTATTCCCATATAATCCTTTTTGTTTTTGTAAGGTTGGTAGCAATGCTCTCTTTTGTTCCTGACTTTACTAATTTGAGTCTTCTTTCTTTTCTCAGTCTGCCTAGCTTAAGGTTTGTCAACTTTGTTGCTCTTTTCAAAGAACCTCTATTGATCTCTAACTTAGTTTAAAACAAGATCCAGGTGTGTGCGTGTGTGTGTGTGTGTGTGTGTGTGTGTGTGTGTGTTTTGTATAGTTGGGCCCAGAATAAGAAAATACTGAGATTATACTTTCATGGATAGTACAGCTGAGTGATGGAAGGAAAAATTCATCAGTTGAATTAAGAGCAGAGAGGAAATTAGAACTCAGCACTCCCAATACCTGATCTTTTGCTGTAATTACTAAGGGCTCCTGTTATAAGGGGAGTCCCTGACTCCTTGGCCTAGTGACTTCCCTTTCCCAGTCTTGCTTTCCCCATCTGAAAATACAAGAATGTAGTTTCATTGAAGAGAATCACCATGATCATGATAGGCACTACTATTTACTGAGCATCACTTTATGCTGGGTCCTGTGCTGAGCCCTGTTACATGGATTTCATAAACCACAAGTCACATGAGTTGGAAAGGGACGCAGGGCCACATCCCTATAGCTAGAGGCACTGGCTAGGTGGGGTAACCATTACTACTGCCCACACTTTAACCAGGAACTGCTCCCTCCCTGACACGTCCTGGGTCTGATAAGCAGTCCTCCTTGGGGTGTAGGAAAGCACAGAAACCACAACTTAAAGGCAGCAAAAGGCCTTCTAAGCCCTAGCACACATCTCCTCTGGGAACGGGGAGCTCGCTACCTTCTGAAATAGTCCGGCTGGTCACCACCCAGCTAAACCACTATGCTTGGAAGAGCTGTCTCTATTTCATAAATGTATCAACTTTGCTTGGAGCAGTTCATGGACCATTTTCTGTTTAGGTTTAATTCCAGGCCTGCAAGGCCTGGCCAGCATGGGAGTGGTGGTCCTAAAGACTTGTTCTGAAAGGATAACCTTGGGCAAGCCAGTTATCGTCCCTCAGTCTCAGTTTCTTCATCTGCAATGGGGATGTCGAACATATCCATAATGAACACTGGATGGACCCTTCCATGGCTCAAGTTCTAAGCGAAACACTATGATGCATTCCACTCACTTAATCCTCCCAAGACCAGTGAAGTAAATACTATTCTCCCCACACCGGACAGAGAGAACTGAGATTCGAAGAGAATAAGTAATCAAAACTGCAGAGCAAGTAGGTGGTGGGGCTCAGCAGCCCTGGATGACTAACTCCATGGTTTGAGAACTTAACCATGTAATGACACCACTTCACAGGTTTGTCTAGACAACTCGAGAGCATAAAGCACCCAACACAGTGCTCAGGAAGCTCCCTACCCCCTTCCCTGAGTATGACCTGGGTTCATGGAAGCACCAACAATGAGTTCCAAGACCAGCCAGAGCAAAGGGGTGTAGGACACAAAGGCAGCTCTCATCTCACCAAGTTATCTGGAGCTTTCAGCAGCCCAGGGCACTTCTCTTGCAAAGTAGCCTGGCATCTTCTGTGGCTATGACAAGTTACAGGAGGGAAGTTGCTCTATGACCCTCTGAAGCTTCCTTCCTTTCTTGGTCTCTGCATTTTCTGTGTTCCGCTTCTGCTGCTGTGGCCTCTATCAGGCATGGACTCGGCTTAATATTGGTGAGACTGCCCTGGGTACATGCTGGCTGGATAGCTGGACTTCTCAGGCCCTCTCTACCCCAGCATGCTCCCAATGCACCCAGTTCCCTGTAGGTCTTCCCAATAGATGATCTCCTGCAGGGTGCCCTCCATGTCCGCTTACCCTGGGAGGCTCAATCATGCCCTATACCTGTCAAGCCTCTCTCTCGAGCTTAGCTCTCTCCTGGGCTCCAGGTCATTCATCCAAATGCCTTCAGGGTAGCTCTATCTCCAGCCAGCAGACCTCAAAGAACACTCATCATCTTTTCCCTAAAACCTGATTCTCTCCTGAAAAGGACGTCACCACCCTCCTAGTCACTCAAGCAAATTCAGACACTGAAACCAGCAGAGGGAAATACTCTGCCTGAGTCACACAGAACCAGGGGTCCCTAATCCAAGTCCTTTGAGCAATCTATTTTGCCTTCTAAGAGCTGTAAGTTCATCTGAAGTCCACACAGAAAATAATGCCCAGGCTGGGCGTGGTGGCTCACCTCTGTAATCCCAGCACTTTGGGAGGCTGAGGTGGGCAGATCATGAGGTCAGGAGTTTGAGACCAGCCTGGCCAACATAGTGAAATCCCATCTCTACTAAAAATATAAAAAGTTAGCTGGCCGTGGTGGCAGGTGCCTGTAATCCTAGCTACTATGGAGGCAGAGGCAGGAGAATCACTTGAACCTAGGAGGCAGAGGTTGCAGCGAGCCGAGATGGCGCCACTGCACACCAGCCTGGGTGACAGTGCAAGACTCTGTCTCAAAAAAAGAAAAGAAAAGAAAAGAAAAAAGAAAAGAAAAAAGAAACACCCAAAGGATCACTATTGGATATAGTTTGAATTCCTGAAAGTTTCCTCCCCTTCAACTAGAGTAACAATAGCAGCAGCAGCTAATATGTATTGCATGCTTAAGACTGCCAAGCACAGTTCTAAAGCAGTCTGCATGAATTAACCCCTTCAATTACCATGCTAAGCTTGTAAGGCAAGTGCTGTTGTATTTACATTTAATAACAAGGTAAGCAAAGCACTGAGAAACAACTTGCCAACAGCAGCACAGCCATGACTGATGGAGCCAGGATACAAACCCAGGCAGTTTGCTTCCAAAATCCAGGCCCCACTGCTGCCTTTTTTTTTTTTTTTTGAGACAGGGTTTTACTCTGTTGCTCAGGCTAGGATGCGGTGGTATGATCATGGCTTACCTTGACTTCATAGGCCTGGGATTACAGGCACACGCCACTATGCCTAACTAACTTTTCACTTTACTTATTGTAGAAGCAGGGCCTCACAAGTTGCCCAGGCTGGTTTTCAACTCCTGGCCTCAAGTGATCCTCCTGCCTTGGCCTCCCAAAGTGTTGCGATTACAGGCATGAACCACCATGTCTGGCCCATACTGCTACCTTCTTAGATATTATCTAAAACAAAGTCTGACAATAGTAAGGTATAGATATAATATATTATTAAATAAAAAAGTAGTTGAGATATGATTGACACAATAAATTGCACAAGTTAAAAATGAGTAATTTGATGCTTTTGACATGTATAGACATTTGTGAAACCATCACTACATCACATTCAACATGATCTCATTTATGCAATATGTATACAGAAAATGTAGAGGAAAGAAATATACCAAATGCTAAGAATATTTGTCTGGGTGATAGGATTATGGATAATTAAAAAAATGCTTTATTTATAACCAAGTGATGCTCTTGCTTCAGCCTCCCTAGAAGCTGGGTCTCTAGGCTGTGAGCCACCTTGTCCAGTGAGTAATTTTTTATGCCCTTCCAGATGTTTCTGATTTCCTATAATGAACATGTACTACTTTTCCAATCAGAACAATGAATTTTTTTTTTTTTTTTTTTTTTTTTTTTTTTTTTTTTGAGACAGAGTCTTGCTCTTGTCGCCCAGGCTGGAGTGCAATGGCACAATCTCGGCTCACTGCAACCTCTGCCTCCTGGGTTCAAGCGAATCTCCTGCCTCAGCCTCCTGAGTAGCAGGGATTATAGGCACCTGCCACCATGCCCAGTTAATTTTTGTATTTTTAGTAGAGATGGGGTTTTGCCATGTTGGCCAGGCTGGTCTCGAACTCCTGACCTCTGATGATCTGCCCGCCTCAGCCTCCCAAAGTGCTGGGGTTATAGGCATGAGCCACCGCACTTGGCCAAATGTAATATTTTAAAGTGATGATGTGATTAACTGAAAATAAAGCCCATAACCCTCTCCCGGGGCCCACCTCCCTGCAGGAGAATCATAGTGGGTTGAGCTCCACCGAAGGGGCTGCCTATAGCTTGGCTAGCCCCTCAGTCCCTCTGCCACTTACTGTATTTCAGTTCCCAGGTGCTTGAGGGAAATATTCGGAAGGGCAGGGAAGGGCTGCAAGGCAGCTGCCACACCCACTAACCCGGGGGGTGTTTTCACAGGGCACAGGAACTCCTCCAGCTCTGCTTCTTCTTGCCCTGGGAACAAAGAAAAGGGAAATCAATCAGCCGGGTCACTGTACTTGGAAAGACAGGTCAGGTGGGATGCTACTGGTGCAGCCCTGATTGGAAACAGGCTGGAGTTGGAGAGTTGCAGGGGCAAGCAGGCCTTCCCTGTAGGTTAACAGCAGCAAAATAAGCTTTTCACAAAATGTTCTGCAGCCAGTAAAATGATGCATTTTGCTGGTACAGCCCTCCTGCAAACCCCTTAAAAATATGCAGACCTAGCTGGGCGTGGTGGCTCACGCCTGTAATTCCAGACTTTGGGAGGCCGAGGCGGGCGGATCACCTGAGGTGGGGAGTTAGAGACCAGCCTGACCAACATGAAGAAACCCTGTCTCTACTAAAAACACAAAATTAGCCGGGCGTGGTGACGCATGCTTGTAATCCCAGCTACTTGGGAGGCTGAGGCAGGAGAATCACTTGAACCCAGGAGGTGGAGGTTGCGGTGAGCCGCGATGGAGCCATTGCACTCCAGCCTGCGCAACAAGAGCAAAACTCCGTCTCAAACCAAAAATAAAAAATAAAAAAATAAAAAAAAATTAAAAAATGCAGACCTACAGTTAATTCTACATCTGAGAGTCCATCCTAAAGATGGAAGTGCAGACAAAACTTTATGTGCCAAGAGGTTCATTCTAGCATTGTCACAAATAGCCTCAAAGTTGGAAAAGATCTAACTTGGGAATAGGTTAAGTATATCAGAATGTCTTCATATAATAGAATACTAATCATTCAAAAACTATGCGAATAATTACTTATAAACAGGGAAACTTGTATGGAATATAGTACTAAGTGGAAAAAGCCAGATTAAAAAAAACTTGGAAGGCTAGGTGCTATGGCTCACACCTGTAATCCCACCACTTTGCAAGGCTGAGCCAGGTGGATCACTTGAGCCGAAAATTTGAGACCATCTGGGCAACATGGCAAAACCCCATCTCTACAAAAAACAGAAAAATTAGCTGAGTGTGGTGGTGCATGCCTGTAGTCCCAGCTACTCAGGAGGCTGAGATGGGTGGATCGCTTGAGCCCAGGAGGTGGAGGTTGCAGTGAGGTGAGATAGTGCCACTGCACTCCAGCCTGGGCAACAAAGCAAGCTCTTGTCTCAAAAAAAAAAAAAAAAAAAAAAAAAAAAAAAAATTGGCGTTATAGTATTATCTCAATTGCACAGAAAAAGTCTCAAAGAAATATACTCCACAATCTTTTTTTTTGGAATTAGATCATCTAATTTCAAATATTAATTACAATTTTAGGAAAATAACTTTGATTAAGTGATTTAAAAGGCAGGGACAGGCTTCTCTGTAAAATTATTTCCAATCCCAGAGCCATTTCTGGGCTTTTTCTCTCTCCCAGTGTAGAGAATCTTGGAGATTGCTGGGAGGCAGTAAGGTGGTGTGTTCTATGCATCGTGAAGATGTTTAATACTGTGATGACCAAGCAGAATCTAATATTCTTGGCCCTTGTACTCCCAAGCACTATACTCCGCAATCTTAATAGTGGTTTCAGCTGCGTGATGGGATTTGACGTGAGCAGGCTATTCTCATTGTATTTTACTGTTTTTTCCAAATTTTCTACATAAACATGGGTTACTTTATAAACAGAAAAAGAATATGTATTTATCAAAAATAGATGTTTATACAGAGATTTTTAAAACACAGGCAAATATTAGGGTCACATTACCGAGTATCAAAAAACAAAGTAGGACATTTTATATTACTATACGATCTGAAACATGTTTAAATAAAAGGCAGGCAGGAGATCATAACATAAGGTTAATACTGGCTGCCTCTGGGTGATAGGATTATAGGTTCTTTTTCTTTTTAGTCTTCCAAATGTTCTGTGTAAACAGTGATTCTTCTACAGTGAATGACTTTAAAATGTTTAATGTTAAGCAAGCTTTCAAGGCCAAGGAAATTATTTGAAGTATAAGAGAGGGGAGGTGAAATATTTAGAAATTAAGTGTTAGAAAAAGGAGAAAAGAGCCAGGACCACTTACGGGATGGTATAAGCTTGATTAGACAGCCCCTGAGACCTACCAGGGCAGCAGACACTTTCCACTTGGAACCCTCTTACCGGGAGACTGAAATATTTAGGAGTGGAGATTTGTTTTTGCACTATATCTGCAAAAAGGGTGTGGGTATAAAAATATTAAGTATAATGATGGGGGCCAGGAGAAGCTGTTCAACCTACCTAAGAAAAGAAGCTTTGCAGTAGTTCAAATAACAACAGACAGTATGTTTGTATATTCCTAACAGGCTCCGTCAGATCCGGCAGGCAGGCCAGTACTCACACTCCTCAAATGCCACATCTTTGAGGTCCTCCCTTCCATGAATCTTCTCACCAAACATGGACTGGGTGTTTACCCTGAGGCTGGTGAGTGTGGCTGGAGAAAGAGAAGAATCAAAGCAGAAACTCACAGCCTAAGGAGTAGGGAAGGGGAAGAAGTCCACACCTGGAGAACCCCAGGTGCTGGGTTAGGGCAGTTGTGGGAGGTGGAGACAGAGTCTTTCCAATCCAGGTCAGGGAAAACTTCCTGGAGGAGGGGCACTGCAGCTGGGCCTTAAGGACTGGGGTTGATATGAACCTGCAGGAGGAACCAGGAAGGCTCTTTCTGTGCAGAGCATACAGGCAACGGGTTTCAGACCCAGAACTGAGTTTGCCGGGAGGAAGCCTGGGGAGGTGAGGTGGGGAAGGCCAAATAGAAGCGGGTGTGGGTAAGTGGCTGGATCTCATCGCGATGGAAACCAGAGCCCCTAGGGGTTTGAGCAGGTGGCTGAAGAACCAAACCTGGCTTTGGGTAGAAGATCTGTAGCTGGGCCCTGTTTCTGTGGGGAGGGTACTGTGACCTGGTTGCAAATCACTTAAAACAAACAAACAAAACAAAAAACAAGAGCCAGGCGCGGTGGCTCACGCCTGTAATCCCAGTACTCTGGGAGGCCAAGGTGGACTGATCACCTGAGGTCAGGAGTTCAAGATCAGCCTGGCCAACATGGGAAAACCCATCTCTACTAAAAATACAAAAATAAACCGGGCGTGGTGACACGTGCCTGTAATCCCAGCTACTCCGGAGGCTGAGACAGGAGACTCGCTCCAACTTGGGAGGCGGAAGTTGCAGTGAGCCGAGATCACACCACTGCACTCCAGTAGCCTGGGCGACAAGGCAAGATTCTGTCTCAAAAAAACAAAACAAAACAAAACAAACAAAAAGAAGGATACTCTCTACCGTGTTTCCTTCAGAGTTAATGTATACAAAAATGTTTAAAAAGCCATAAAGCCAGGCCAGGAGCGGTGGCTCACGCCTGTAATCCCAGCACTTTGGGGGGCCAAGGTGGGTGGGTCACAAGGTCAGGAGATTGAGACCATCCCAGCTAACATAGTGAAACCCCGTCTCTCCTAAAAATACAAAAAAGTTAGCCAGGCGTGGTGGTACACGCCTGTAGTCCCAGCTACTCGGGAGGCTGAGGCAGGAGACTTGTTTGAACCCAAGAGGCAGAGCTTGCAGTGAGCAGAGATTGCGCCACTGCACTCCAGCCTGGGCAACAGAGTGAGACTCTGTCTCAAAAAAATAAAAAAATAAAAAAATAAATAAGCCATAAAGCCCCATATTGTTGGACTCACATCTTTCAAAGTAGCCGTTAAGCCAGACTCTGAGCTGATTCAAAATAAATTTTTCTTATTTATCAATACTTTAACCATCTTATTCTCTTTCATTCAAAGCAAACCAAAAAACCTTAACAATTTTTCTAAGATTTTGATATCTTAGCAGTACTTCCTGAACTGCTAATATCTGTTTTCTTGTAAGTGTCACCCGTGGCCCTAGATCAACTCTGAGACTACTTAGAGCCAAGTCCTGGGGGTTGCCATCACTGGTGGGTTTTACCAATGAGGAAATAGCCATTCAGAGAGGGTGAGTTTTGTGGCCAAAGTCAAAGCTAGCATGTGGCACTGTTATAGACTCAAACACAGTCCCCACTTTTGCTTTTCCCACTAAACCGTGTGGCTTATCAGAGCAGCCTTTCTAACAAGCAGGTCATCTAAGATAGGAGGGGCTACCCATGAAGGCCCAAGCCCCCAGTGCAAAGGAGTGTGCAAGGCACGGGCGGCACATGATGGCGATGTCCGAACAGAAACCAGCGCTTTCCGCAGGAGGCAGAATCAATGACCTGAGGCTGTAGTCTGGGGCACCCTGGAGAAATGCCCTCCATTTCTCTGTGACCACAATCTCTGTGACCACACAGAGGATTTTCAGCAGCATTTATTTGTAATTCTCCTTTTGCGTAAGCTCTGACGGTTGCCCCACGTCCACTGGGAAGAAGTCACTGCCTAGACAAAGAAAGGGCCTGGCCCAGGAGGTCACTGCCTCCCTAGAGGGCCCTGGCTGAGTGCCTGGTTGCTCCTCAGCTTTGGGAGGGCAGGTTATGAGTCTCTGCAGCCTGGGTTGTGAATTTCAGCACTGACATTTTCTTGTTACATGACCCAGGACAGGTCTCTTGACCTCTTTGAGCCTTAGTTTCCTGGTCTATGAAATGGAAACAGCACTAACTACCCTATAAAATTATTGTGAGGATTAAATAAGATGATGCATGTAAAGTGTTGGGGCAGCAGGCATATTTCATGACGGTACACATTTACACAGGTCCTTTGTAAACTGTAGCTTACTGTGGCAACTTGCTATTCTTATTATTATAAATCTCTTGGGTTCCCTTTGATCTTTCTTGGCTCTGCAGAGACCGTTGTTTAGGTAAAGTATAAAATGAAGTTGTAAATGCCTAAGAGCAGGAGAGAACATGCCTTGCAGATTGCTCAAGAGCAGTGACGAGACACTTTTTACCAGGAATCTCTGACTCAAAGTCTGACGTGGGTCAGGAGGTTTTCAGTGACGCAGGAGTGGGCTGTTGCTTCCTCAGGAAGGGTGGAGGCGGGTGAGGTGGGGCAGGCTGCTCCACATAGCTAATCCAGGCCTTGCTGACTTGCCCAAGATACCAGAAACATCTTTCTAGGTGGGCTAGGAAGGTTATGCCAGGCCCTGGGTCTGGGAGGAGAGTGAAGGCTTGCTGCAAGGCGAGGAAAGGCTTCAAGAGGAGAAGCTCATGTCCCTGCTTCCTGAGTCTCAGGCAGCATCCTCCTCAGGAGACTGGAACCCAGGTCAACGCAGCAACTCCATGCCTTTCTCCAATGCCCACAGCAGGGGCTGGCCTGGAAGAGGCCCACCGTGTGTGCTGAAGCAAAGCCGCAGAATTAAAGAACCTGCAACAGGTTCGCCACAGCAGAAGAGGGTTGAGGATCCCAGAGCCATGCTTCCACAATCTGCTTCTTCAAATTTCAGTTAAGACACACAGGAATTCTATTATTGCAGAGGTTTCACCTGGCCTCTAGCCTGATGCTGACCTTTGCAGCAGCATCAACCTAGGCTGCAGTTTTCTGCAAAACCAGGGTTGTCTGGCACCCTGGCAGATGGGGAGTAAGGGCTGGAGGAGAATGCAGAAGCAAAGAAACCCTTCAAAAGAAACTCCAAAGAAATTCCTAATGATTATTAAGAATAAAAGGAACAGTTATTATAATAGTGATAACGTATATATGTTTGTGTATATACTATTATGATAGTAATAGCATGGGTGTATTCTATGCACAGACATATACACATAGAATAACAATATTATTAGGACAACTCCCATGTATTGAGCACTGACTATGTGCCTGAGGTTATGCTAAGGGGTTTACATTCCTTTCCTCATTTAATTATAAGGTTTAGTGTATTGCCTTACCCATTCACTCCGCAAATATCCAATGTGCCAGGCAGGACACCAGGGAGGTGATACAGGCAACAACAACAAAAAAAGGTCCTCACCCTTAAGGGGAACGGGTGGAGATGGACAAGGACAGGGGTAATTATTAATAGAACACAATGGAACAGGTCTCCCTTGAAGTGTTTGAAAAAAGTGTTGAGGGCCCAGAAAGAATCCAGCTGACAAAGTCTGAGAAGGCTTCCAGGAGGAGGCTAGCAAGAGAAGGAGGCAATGCTGGAGCTTGGCCATAGAGAATAAGCAAGAATTTGCCAGGCAAAGGAGAGAGAGAGCAGAGACTCTGCTGAAGCATCAAGCCCAAGGCGGCAACTGGGGAAGCAGGCAGAGGTGAGATCAGGAGGGATAAGCCCTGAGCGCAGGAGTGGGGTGGGGGGTGGCCTTGGATGGCAGTGACGGGTTCAGGTTCTCATTTAAGAAAGCTCACTCAGGCTGCAGAGAAGGGTATGGGTTCTGGCACAGGTCTCCACATGGGGACACTGGAGAGGAGGCTGCTGTGACTTTTGAGAGATGAGGTCTGACCTGGGCAGTGGCGGCAAGAAAGACCTGAGTCTGATGTGTGGGTCAGAGGGCAAAAATGGCCAGCACAGTGATTGACTGGACTCACTGGCTGGAATTGAGGAAGGGTGGAAGGCAACTCCTAGTGGGTACACGGGGGGAAATCTACCGAGACGAGGGAAGGAAAACGGGAAGAAGGGTTGGGGCAGATGTATTCAGCTTTGGACATGCAAAGCACCCAGGTACAGAGGTCCGGGGGGAACCTGGTAACAAGTCCTGCCCTTGCCTATTTGGCCTCCCTGTCAACTAAACATGAAGCACTTTAGACACTCTGTGGCTTTGTACTGGGACCTGATTTTCCATGTTCTTGCAGGGGCAGCTGTGAGGTGGTCCACACTGATCCTAAAACCTGCCAATCATGTTCCTGGCTGCAGCATGGGGGTGGGAGGGAGTGGTCTCCTGACTCCTCCACGTTGGGATGATACAGGATTTGGGATCAAGAAACTTCATTCGTGAGTCATCCTGGGGGAAAGGATCCTATCTTATGGGAACACCAGTGATAAAAATCATTGATCTGGCCGGGTATGGCGGCTCAGCCTTTAATCCCAGCACTTTGGGAGGCTGAGGCGGGTGGATCACGAGGTCAGGAGTTCAAGACCAGCCTGGCCAAGATGGTGAAACCCTGTATCTACTAAAAATACAAAATACTAAAAATACAGGGCATGGTGCCTGTAATCGCAGCTACTTGGGAGGCTGAGGCAGAGAATTGCTTAAACCTGGGAGGTGGAGGTTGCAGCGAGCTGAGATTGCACATTGCTCTCCAGCCTGGGCAACAGAGCGAGACTCCATCTCAAAAAAAAAAAAAAAAAAAAAATCACTGATCTACCCAACTCATGACACAAATCTACAACACTGCATTTTCTTATTAACCTTCCTCACGGCAATTCTGTGAAAGTTTGATTTCTTGAGTCATCATCATAATAGCTCACTTGTATTGGGTTCTGACCATGTGCAGGCATTGTTCTAACCATTTTAGGTATATGAATTCATTTAATCCTCATAACATCCCTAAGAAGTAGGGATAATTTATAAACCTCATCTTATGGGGAAGGAAACAAGCTCAGAAAGGTTAAACAACTTGCCTAAAATTATATAGGACTAGGATTTGAACCCAGGCAGCCTGGTCTCAGCCCAAATTCTTGCCCTAACTAATCCTGAGTCATATCCCTGGCTCTCTGCTTCCTTAGCAGAGGGCTCCTCCCACTCATTCCCAGCAGGAGGGTAAAGGCTTAATCACCAGAGCCCTGGGTGTGCAGGCAGGAGGGTAGCCCATTGGGTACCTAGCTCGAGGTGCAGGGCGGGCCCATTCCCAGCCAGGGCGGCATCATAGGCGGCGGGAGGTGCTGGCGGGCTGTTGTGGAACTCCCAGCGCTTCATCTGCAGCTGCTGCAGCCAGTACAGCATCACTTGCTTGGTGGCGGCCTGAGAAGCACAAGGATTAGTTGGCAAGGCCCTGTGCCTGCAGGGTAGCACTAGGTGTGGGAAGAGGGGAAGGTTGTGGGAGGCTTAGGAATGCTCTCTTTCCCAGGAAAAAAAAAAGGGTCACTGTAGGTATGTATGCTTCCTGGCCACAGAAGATCATCAGGCTCTGATCTCCCACTCAGAGGTTCCTTAGCTGCTCTGGGCCTCAGTTTCCTCATCTGATCTGTACTCTGGTGACAATAAGACTCATTGCATAGGGCAGTGATGAGGATGAAATGAGACAAGGGTATCACACAGTCCCTGACACACAGTAGGTGCTCAAAATGTGCTCACTGGATAGAGGAATTTGGAGGTGCTATGAAAGAGGGGAGGTGCACTGAATTCTGATTTGGGTGGGGTCCTGGTACCATCACTATCTCCCAGGTGAGATGGTATCTCACCTGTGTGACATCTCCAAGTCTTTGCTGCCTTTTGTGGAATGGGAGTAATCCTTTTTGCCTTGGGGATGCACCAGAATCATGGATATGAATGGGGACTGGAAAGCCACATGCACATGGTGACGATATGGTGGCACCTTCCAGGTGCTCTGGCCCTCCAAACAAGTTCTTGGTAAATGCTAGTCATTAGTCTCCCAGCACTGGCTGGTGGCTGGTCCAAGCATCCACTTTCACATCCAATAACTCCTGGATTCTTCAGGAGGGAGGCAAGGCAGGAGTGAGCAGCCCTTTCTATAGATGGAGAAACTAAACCTCTGAAGTCGCCCAGGCATGTGGTGATAGAGCTGGTCCCAAAACCCTGGTCTATAAGTTGGATTTTATGGCCAGGAGATTAGTGGCTTCATAAAGAAGGCCTGAGATCAGCTGAGGTGGGCTGCAGAAGATGGACAGCTCACCGGGCATGGATGGGTATTCTCACAGAACTGCCTGCAAAAAGGCCACATGAGAATAGCAGCAGGCTACATGGCAACAGAGGCAAGCTGACTGTCTCAGGCGCTCGCTGGTGTGCACTGTGCCGGGGTGGGGATGGGGGGTGGTCTGTGAAAGAAACCGTGAGGCTGTCATGCAGGTACCAATAGGACACATGATGCCCACCAGTGTTCTCTTTCCATACACTCTCCCAGAGAGACCACAGCACCTCCCAGGTCTTCCCCATGACCTTAATGCTGATGAGCTCCAGCCAAACCCAAATACCCCATTTTATGAATTCATTTGACAAGGGTATACTAAGCACTGACATACGTGTCAGAGATGGTGCTAGGCACTGAATACAGGGGTGAGCCAACACACATGGTCCCTGTCCCCTTGGAACTTGAGAGTCTCCTGCAGGGGACATGTACCTGGATGTTCCATGGGCTCCTGATCCTGAGTTCCCTCCTGTCAGTGACTGACCCAACCAGGCAGTCAGCCACTCCTGACATCTCCCCCATTCTACCTCCCTACTATCCCGAGCCACCTCCATTGGCCCCCTCCCCACAGCCACAGCTCTAGTTCAGCTGTTACTCTCTCCTGATCACCTTCTGATGGGCTCCCTGAGTACCAGCCTTGCCCTTCCCCTAGTTTCTTCTCTACCCAATAGTCAGATTGGGCTTTTGCTACTTGGCCTAAGTCGCCCTCAGGCTCTGCTCTTCAACTCCATCCTTTGGGCCCCTCTGTCTTTCTGGCTCATGTGATTTGCCTGGACACTTGGGGCTCTATCATGGTTCCCTCCTTTTGCTCACGGTGCTCTCTTGGCCTGGAATACCTTTCTCCCTCTTGTCTGTTTGCCACCTATTTCTTCTCTGAAGCCTTGGGTGTATCCCTCCTCCACAAGCTTTTCGGGCTAGCCCCTTCCACTCGGTGGAAATGACTCCTCCTGTCACCACACCTTCTTGCACAGACTTACCACAGTGTCTCTACAGAACATTTTAGGGTTCATGCAGGTTCTCCATCAGTCTCTCCCACCAGACTTTAAGCTGTCTGAGAACCAGGGGCAGAGGTGCTTTAGCTTCACACCCCAGAGCCTAGTGCAGAGCCAGGAACAATGGAATAGTATTATAAAGACCATGTGTTGGAGACCCTGTATACAGCAGTCAACCTGTGGAAGAGACACACAGACCCAGGAACCACATGACCTCATAAATGCCTTCCTTGGCCAGCGATTCCTGAGTTTCATTATTTTAACCAAGTCCCCCAGCCTGGTCACCAGCCAAGCCCAGTCAGTAAAGGGGAACTGAACCCGGGGGCAGATACCCACTTAGCTGGAGGTGGGGTTGGAGGGGTGGAAAGATGGGGATGGGGTGGGGAAGGCTATCTCCTGGCACATTCTTCTCTGATGCCCATAGAACACTTAGCCCAGATCTGTATTTCCAATTAAATTATGAGACACCTCCTCTTGACATGAGCACTCTGACCTTGGTTCCATCACATTGTGTGTGCACGTGTGTTTATTCAACAAAAAATTATTAAGTACCCCACTAGGTACCAGGCTGTACTCTAGGTGATGAAATTAATTCAGCAATTTGTACATGCCTGTGATGTGTCAAATGCTTACAAACCACCTAGGTTCTCAGAGGTAAAGTAACTTGCCCAGGGTCACATAGCTAGTAAGTAGCAAATGTACAATTTGAATCCAAGCCCGTCTGATTTCAAAGAATGTGGCCTTTCTACTGCTTTAGGCTTTCTCAGTTAAACATGATGATAAAACAAAACCTACCCCTTGCTGCTGATAGGAAAACAGGTTTAGGCATGCCTAGATGAACAATCTAGGTTGATTAGTGAAACCTAAGTATTTATCTTACCAATCCCTGCCAATCTCTTCTCAGCATTCACTGACCTTGGCCAAAACATCAAGAAACGGGAATCAGAATCCTGGCCTTGAGAGAGGATTGCAAAGAACATATTTTGACTTCCTTAGGTTCCAGGTAAGAAAGTTAAAGTAACTGCACTGTCAGGCACACCCAAAAGTAAAAGTTTTGATTCAGCACTGAGAGGTCTGAGAGGTAGAAAGACTACGGGATTCCAAGCTACCCCATTCTCTAGATGCATGACCTCGGGCCAGTCCTTTCATCTCCCTCTAACTCAGTGTCTTGATCCGTAGAATGGGTCTGTCGTCCCTGCCTTGTGGGAACCCAATGAGGAAATGGGTGGGAATGCACTTTGCAAAGCACAAAGTTCTTTGAACACGTCGGTGACGCCAGTTCCAATCAATTTACTGTGTCCACCACACACTCGCGCCCAGCCGTGCCCTGCGAAAAGGCGACCTCGCGCCGCTGGGAAGGAGAAAGTCCTTCCAGGAATTTACCTTCAGGGTAATAACCCGGCTGGGAGTCTTGATTTCGAAGATCCCCTCCTCAGCGTCCGCCTTGCAGTCAAACACTGCACTGGAGAGGTCGATGCTGTTCAAGGGATTAGCATCCTGCGCGGTCCGCGAATAATACAGTTGACATTTCCTTTCGTCGTAGAAGAACCAGCGGGATTTCCAGCCCCGGATGGGCCCTTTGCCGCCGAACTTACTTAAATACCCACAGAGTTTCTTGGCCTCCAGGGACCGGGCGCAGTCCCCCGATTCTTCCTCCAGAGGCAGCGCCTGTGGGTCCCTGGCAGACTCGTCGGACCCAGGGGCAGAGGAGCTGGACTCCGGGGCGTTCTCCCCGGCGCCCTCCATCGCTGCCAGCCGGAGACCGCGGAGGGACGAGGAGTCCGCGGGACCACCAGGAACAAATCTCGGAGACTAGGCGGGCAGCTTCCCACAGGTAGACACCTGGGCGGGGGCGGGGCCGGCGACGGACCCGCCCCCAGGACGCCACAGGGTCTGGACTGGGTGCGGTGCGTGCGACTGAAAGACCGCAAGCCCAGCTTACAGCGGATGGCCACGCCCCTCCACCGCCAGGCCACGCCCCCGCGGCGCTCAGTCGGCTCCCCTCAAGGCCCGGTTGCTTCCGGCTTTTTCTCTGCGCCAGTTAGCCATCTTTAGTGAGGGCGGCAGTGCTGCCTGGCTTCAGGTTAAAGTAGTGGCGGCACTGAGGTTAACCGCGGGCAGAGAAGCCTGTCCCTGGCTACGCTTCCCTGGTAGTTCGCATAGTCACCTAGAAAGATGGCGCTTTCTGGCACCCCATGGGTTGCTTGTTCCCTCCCTGTGCCGCGCGGGGCACCGTCGGACGGCGCATCTCGCGGCCATTGGCTGAAAGGAACACCGCTGGGAGGCCCCTCTTCCGCGCCGCCCGGGCAGTGCGGCTCAGGAGCTGTCTGCCACTCTTCTCCCCGGTGTTCCTTCAGCCCAGTCAATGACGCCGCAGACGGCCTTCTTATCTCTCGCCTGACCGCGGTAGCCTCCCCAGCTCTCTGTCCTGGCTCCCATTCGCCTCCTGACGGCGCTGGTCGTGTTGCTTGGGGCGCCCAGGCGCAGCCGCTGCGCTGCGGAAACCCAGTGCCACTCCCGGGGCGTAGTTGGGTGCATTACATTTGTTTATTTTTATTTTGTTATTGCTATTATTATTTTTAGAGGCGGTCTGGGTCTGTCACCCAGGCTGGAGTACAGTGGCGCGAGATCAGAGCTCACTGCAGTCTCCGCCTCCTGGGCTCAAGCCATCCTCCCGCCTCAGTCTCCCTAGTAGCTGGGACCGCAACTGCGCACAACCACACCTGGCTAATTTTTAGTTTTTTGCAGAGAGGAGTGTCTTGAACTCCTGGCCTCAAGCGATTCTCCTGCCTCGGCCTCCCAAAGTGCTGGAATTACAGGCGAGAGCCGCCGTGCCCGGCTGTTTTGTAAATAAAGAATTTAGGGTTTGACTGACTCGCTCAACTTCTGCCTCATTTTACCTGTTTCCCCTTAAACTTCTCCCCTTCCTTCCTAAGGCGCGTTTCTCCATTAGGGCTGCGGAGCCCAATTCCGTCCACCTCTCTTTAGGAACTTCATTCCGCCTTTCTCTTGCCCTTTGTTCAGCCCCTCCTCTTACTTCATCGTCTCCCCCTCAGCCATCGTTAGCGAGACCCTCACGTGCACTCTGATCTTGACAAGAAGCACGTTGAGGGTAAAGGCGAGGGCTCTGGAGTCTATTAGCATAATTTGCAGATTCCCGCTCTGCAATATTGAGTGATTTACTCAACCTAAAAATGGAGATAATAACACTTCTCCCTACCCACCCCCCACCTGCCGCCAGACAGCTTTACGGTGAAGCTAATGAAATTTATGTTCACTTGCATGGGTCGCTGGGATTTGTAGTCTAACAGGTGGAAAGTTGCAACCAGGGAGCATTTCTCCTAAATGCTAGAGAGCTCTTCATTTGTTGTTTTTTTTTTGTTTGTTTGTTTTGTTTGTTTGGTTGGTTTTTTTTTTTTTTTTTTTTTTTGAGACAGAGTCTCTCTCTGTCGCCCAGGCTGGAGTGCAGTGGCGCAGTCTGGGCTCACTGCAAGCTCTGCCTCCCGAGTTCACGCCATTCTCCTGCCTCAGCCACCCAAGTAGCTGGGACTACAGGCGCCTGCCACCACGCCCGGCTAATTTTTTGTATTTTTAGTAGAGCCAGGGTGTCACCGTGTTAGCCAGGATGGTCTCGATCTCTTGACCTCGTGATCCGCCTGCCTCGGCCTCCCAAAGTGCTGGGATTACAGGTGTGAGCCACCGCGCCCGCCCTTCATTTGTTATCATTTATAATTTATTTTGTCATTCTAAATAACCATCGTACCTAATTTTGTAATTTTTTTTAAAATCAGAAGACCCTTAATACTGTGTAATTCCAGTCCCCACAAAACCTGGATCTACACCTGTCTACCCTTAGAGTTGTTTTGATAATTAAGTAAAATAATACTTGTGAAGCTCTTAGCACAGAATGTGGGACAAATTATTTCTTTTCTTTTCTTTTTTTTTTTTTTGAGACAGAGTTTCGCTCTTGTTGTGCAGGGTGGAGTGCAATGGTGCAATCTTGGCTCACTGTAACCTCTGCCTCCCGGGTTCAAGCGATTCTTCTGCCACCGCACCCAGTCAGTTTCTTTTCTATTTTTTTTTTAAATTTTATTTTTTTGACACAGAGTCTTGCTCTGTCGCCCAGGCTGGAGTGCAGTGGCACAATCTCCAATCCCCATTCTCCTGCCTCAGTCTCCCGAGTAGCTGGGATTACAGACATGCGCCACCACACCCAACAAATTTTTGTAGTTTTAGTAGAGACGGGGTTTCACCATGTTGGCTAGGATAGTCTCGATCTCCTGACCTTGTGATCCACCCGCCTCAGCTTCCCAAAGTGCTGGGATTACAGCCATAAGCCACAGTGCCTGGCCCCATTCCTGATTTTTAAAACCTCTTAATAAAACAAACGGCATACCTTATTTGTTCTAGGTTTTCTAGCTAGGCTATGATAAGTGTTTGAAAGAATAATTATAATTACAAATATATTACATATATCAGAAAAACTCAAGTGATGGCCTGTTTTAAAAAAACTGTGCGTATGTGTATAGATGTCTCTAGCAGCAAACAAATGGAAAATACAATGGACAACATCCCTTACATAAATGAGTTACATAATGAATACCTTATTGCTTTATAGTAGGATATAAGACAAAACAAATATGTCCCTGAGTGGGAAGAGTTAATATTGTAAAGATGCCACATTCCTCAAATTAATCCATACAGTTAATACATTTTCAATCAAACTCTTGATAGGGTTTTTTTTTTTGTTTTTTTGAGACAGAGTCTTGCTCTGTCACCCAGGCTGGAGTGTACTGGAGTGATCTTGGCTCACTGCAACCTCTGCCTTCTGGGTGCAAGCTATTCTCAGCCTCCCTAGTAGCTGGGACTACAGGTGGGGCCACCATGCTAGGCTAAATTTTATATTTTCAGTAGAGACGGGGTTTCACCATGTTGGTCAGGCTGGTCTTGAACTCCAGACCTCAAGTGATCCACCCACTGTGGCCTCCCAAAGTGCTAGCATCACAGGCGTAAGCCATCATGCCCGGCCTCAATAGGCTTTAAAAAAACTTCTTATTTTTGAATAGTTTTAAAAGTTACAAAGACAATGGGAGAATTTCTGTAGACCCTACACCCAGTTTCCCCTAATGTTAATATTTTGCTTAATCCTGATATGTTTGGCAGAAATAAACATCTAACATTGGTACAAAATTATTGACAAAACTACAGTCTTTATTTGGATTTTGTCTGTTTTCTACTAATAGCCTTTTTCTGTTCTACTAATAGCCTTTTCCTGTTCCAAGATCCAATTCAAGATTCCATAATTAGTCATGATGTTCCCTTAGTTTCCTCTGCACTGTGACATATTTCTGTTTTTCCTTGTTTTTCATGATCCTGACAGTTTGAAGAATACTAGTCAGGTGTTTTGTAGAATACTATCACTTTGGGTTTGTCTCATGATTTCAATGAGGTTATGTTTTGGGGGAGACTACCGCAGAAGTGAAGTGCCTGTCCCATCACAGCATCAGAGTATATGATATCTGCATGGTTCCTATGCTGTTAAATTGTGTCGTTTAAATGTCCTCATTTTATTTTATTTATTTTTTTAAGACAGAGTCTTGCGCTCTCACCCAGGCTGGAGTGCAGTGACACAATCTCGACTCACTGTAGCCTCCACCTCCCAGGTTCAAGTGGTCCTCCTGCCTCAGCTTCCCAAGTAGCTGGGATTACAGGTGCTTGCCACCACACCTGGCTCATTTTTTGTATTTTTAGTAGAGATGGGTTTTCACCATGTTGGCCAGGTTGGTCTCGAACTCCTGACCTCAGGTGATCCACCCATCTCGGCCTCCCAAAGTGCTGGGATTACAGAGGACATCAGCCACCGCTGCCTTCTCACCCAGTGGAAGGGGCAAACAGACTCCCTCAAGCCTCGTTTACTAAGGCACTAATCTCATTTATCAGCACTCCACCCTCAAGGCTTAATCACCTGCTACAGACTCTACCTCATAATACTGTCACATTGGGTTTTAAGTTCCAACATATGAATTTTGAGTGGGACGCCAACATTTAGACCATAGCACCATTTATCAAAATAGAGTTTAGGTAAATTAGAGAATTACATACATAAAGTGAAACTGTAAGATATATGCAGGCCGGGCGCAGTGGCTCACGCCTGTAATCCCAGCACTTTGGGAGGCCGAGGCGGGTGGATGGCAAGGTCAGGAGATCAAGACCATCCTGACTGACAGGGTGAAACCCCATCTCTACTAAAAATACAAAAAAGCCGGGCATGGTGGCGGGGGCCTGTAGTCCCAGCCTCTCCGGAGGCTGAGGCAGGAGAATGGCGTGAACCCGGAAGGCGGAGCTTGCAGTGAGCTGAGATCGCGCTACTGCACTCCAGCCTGGGCGACACAGCGAGACTCCGTCTCAAAAAATAAAAAAATGAAAAAAAAAAAAAAGAGATGCAATGGGATATCACTCAGGCTTATAAATAATGAGATTTTGACACATGCTACAACATGGATGAACTTTGAGGGCATTACACCAAGCAAAATAAGCCAGACAAAGGGACAAATAAATGATACCATTTGTATTTGGTACCTAGAAGGCAAACTCATAGAGACAGAAGGTATAATAGAGGTTACCAGAGGCTGGGGGAGGGAGGAATGGGGAATTACTGTTTAATGAGTACGGAGTTTATTTTATTTTATTTAATTTTTTGAGACAGGGTCACACTGTGTCACCAATCTGCATGATCATAGCTCACCACAGCCTTGACCTCCCAGGCTTTAGGTGATCCTCCCACCTCAGCCTCCTGAGTAGCTAGGACTACAGGCACCTGCCACTATGCCCGGCTAAACTTTGTATTTTTAGTAGAGACAAGGTTTTGCCATGTTGCCCAGGCTGGTCTTGAACTCCTGGGCTCAAGTGATCCGCTGGCCTCACCCTCCGAAAGTGCTGGGATTACCAGCCAGTTTCTTTTCTTTTCTTTCTTTCCTTTTTTTTTTTTTTTTTTTTTTATACAGAGTCTCACTCTGTCACCCAGGCTGGACTGCAGTGGCATGATCTTGGCTCACTGCAACCTCTACCTCCCAGTTCAAGCAGTTCTCTTCCCTCACCCTCCCAAGTAGCTTGGATTACAGGTGCCCGCCATTACACCTGGCTAATTTCTGTATTTTTATAGAGACAGGGTTTCATTATGTTAGCCAGGCTGGTCTCAAACTCCAGACCTCAAATTATCCACCCACCTTGGCCTCCCAAAGTGCTGGGATTACAGGTGTGAGCCACCATCCCTGGTCCTGAGTTTCTTTTTCTTTTTTCTTAAAATTTATTGAGGTGGGATTGATATACAGAAATTTGTACATATTTAAGTATGCACTTTAATGAATTTGGAGATAAGTATGTAACTGTGAAACCATCACCACAATTAATGCCATTAACATATAAATCACCTCCAAAAGTTTCCTGTTACTGTTTATTATTATTGTTATTTTGTGACAACACTTAACATATGAGATCTACTCTAAGGACATTTTTAAGTATATGCCATGGTATTGTGAACTCTAGACACCATACTGTACAGTGGATCTCCAGCACTTGTTCATCCCACATAACTGAAACTATATCCTTTGACCAACACCTCCCCATGTTCTCCCTCCCCTCAGCCCCCGGCAACCACCATTCTACTCTCTGCTTCTCTGAGTCCAACTATTTTAGATTCCTCGCATAACTGGTATCATCTAACATTTGCCCTTCTGTGTCTGGCTCATTTCACTTAGCATAATGTCCTCTAGGTTCATCTATGTTGTCCCAAATCGGCAGAATTTCCTTCTTTTTTAAGGAAAAAAATATACTCGTAAGTATACATCTGTTCCTGTATTTAAGTTGTTTTAAAGTTGAATTTAATTCCTTACCTCAAGAATGGGGATCAGAAATCATTTCTCCCAGCTCCACTTCCATAAAATGCCACCAAGGAGTCACACACAAATAGCAGATTAACTAGGAAGCTTTTTTAGAGAAAGAAAGACACACGTTAAACTCTCTGGTGCTGTAGATACAAGGACACAGACTAGAACGCTATCATTCTCATGGGAAAAAGTTGGAAGGGATAATGCAGGCTTCTCAATGTTTCCACCCTGTTACGGGGGGGAATTGTGCTCCTCTAAATTCATTTGTTAAAGCCTGGGGCCGGGCACGGTGACTCACGCCTGTAATCCCAGCACTTTAAGAAGCGGAGGTGGGCGGATCACTTGAGTTTAGGAGTTTGAGACCAGCCTGGCCAATATGGTGAAACCGTGTCTCAACTGAAAACACAAAAATTAGCTGGGTGATGCACTCTTGTAATCCTAGCTATTTGGGAGGCTGAAGCAGGAGAATTGCTTGAACCCGGGAGGCGGAGGCTACAGTGAGCTGAGATCATGCCACTGTACTCCAGCCTGGGCGACAGAGCAAGATTCTGTCAATAAATAAATAAATAAATAAATCCTAACCCCCCCCCCCCAGTACCTTAGAATGTGACTATATTTGGAGATGGGGCCTTCAGAGACGTAACTAAGGTAAATGCAATCTGATTAGAGTCCTTATAAGAAGAGATTAGGACACAGACACACAGAAGAAAGCCCATGTGAGGATACATCTACAAGGCAAGGAGGGGGGCTTCAGAAGAAATAAACTCTGCTGACATGTTGATCTTGGACCTCTAGCCTCCCAAAGTGTGAGAGAATACATTTCTGTTGTTTGAGCCACCCAGTCTGTTCCTTGTTATGGCAACCCTAGCAAACTAATACACACCCTAAACAATGGAGTGAGCTTCCTTGGGAAACCCATTCCAGACATAGCCCAAAGTGGCTTAGAGCACCCACGAAATGTATCTGAAGCCTTGTTCTATACACATAAATAAATATGGGTTCATATCAGACAGTATAAAATATTTTAAATCAATTTCCAAAAAGCAAAATAGTCAAAGCCTGCCCCCAACCACCTCCGTATGAGGACTTGGGAGAGGGGCAGAGTGCATAAGCCTCAGCTGGGGTGTTGGGTGTCAAGAAACCTGGTCACTGGAATTTTCATTTGCCAATTGCAGTTTTTAGGGGCCTTGGCTTTCTCATCTGTAAAATGGGGATTATAATATTCCTCAGGGCATCCTGCCAGATGTCTGTGAAGACTGAAAGTAATGATGGAAAAATTTTAGTTCGGTATCCCACATCTGCATCAACACCAACATACTCTGGGTTGCTCCAGTGAAAAAAGAAAATGAAGAAGAAAAAAAAATTACGTTTTAAGTTTAGGGATATTATAAGGGAATCTCTGTTGATCTAGGCGCATCCATTGTTGTATATCCTAACAGACGCACTTCTGGTTATTACATCAAAATATGGTCAACACTCCTCCTCACCCTCTTTTCCTTCTGCTGTGGTAGGATTAGCTGCAAGCAACAGGCTGTCAGAAAGCGACATCTTGCGGCCTTTGTGGGACCTGCCCTCCGGGACACAGTACTTGGTGTTCTCAAACTCTTGTCAAGGGCTTAACAAAGCACTATTCCCTGTACAGGTTATTAATTTGACACCGTTAAATTCAGTATATTTTAAATGTCTGTCTAACCCATTCATTTAGTGAAAGCATGAGAAACTGATTTTCTATCAGCAAAATTATGTATCTGTGTTCAGTAGAAGTTTATTACGTGCACTAATAAAGCATTATACTTCAAACTATTTCGAGTTGTCTTCCATGTCAAAATGTTTTCTTCTCTTACAACAGGATAATTTTAGCTCTTTTACTAATGAAGGAGTAACTTACAGGAATGTGGTTATACAGTTTTATTAAAAATATGTTAGGCTTTCTTGTTAGGAAAATATATACTTCACATCTCTATTTTTTGAATACTATCATTATTAATTATTAGCATTATTTATGTTTATTTGACACATAGGATTTTCAAATACATATGTTTTAAAGAAATTAGGTTCACTTAAAACTATAAGTCATTTGCAAATGGGATTTCTCACTGATAGTTTTTCTATAAATATTGATTCAGACAGTGATTATCGGAAACTAGAGGAAAGAGAAAGAGTTTAGTTTTGCACGAATATCTCAAAATATAACACGATCTCAGAGGCCAAAATGGTCTCCCCAAGCTACCTGGCAGGATCATTGTAATAAATGACTTCTCCGTCAGTCAAATCTTGCTTGGCTGAACATAATGGAAATTCAGTTCCGCATGCCAAGCACAGCATTTAGGTACAGAACCTTGAGCAAAATCTCTGACACTGCAGACATTGAACATTCTCCTATTTTATATTCCATCTCAAATTCTGAATGTGAAACAGATTCTGCAGAAGGAACTTCAGTTCCAGAGAAACTTTCTTTTAAAGTTATTGTATATTTTAAGAATGAAACAACATGGGGGCTATTTTTAGTTTAATTTTTATAAATTTATAAACCAGGCCGGGCGCGGTGGCTCAAGCCTGTAATCCCAGCACTTTGGGAGGCCGAGACGGGCGGATCACAAGGTCAGGAGATCGAGACCATCCTGGCGAACACGGTGAAACCCCGTCTCTACTAAAAAAATACAAAAACTAGCCGGGCGAGGTGGCGGGCGCCTGTAGTCCCAGCTACTCGGGAGGCTGAGGCAGGAGAATGGCGTAAACCCGGGAGGCGGAGCTTGCAGTGAGCTGAGATCCGGCCACTGCACTCCAGTCCGGGCGACAGAGCGAGACTCCGCCTCAAAAAAAAAAAAAAAGAAAAACCAGAGAAATGAAAAACTGGACTTCTGTGTTTTATGTTCTTGGTATGCTTGACAAGAAATGTAGCAAAGTCATTTAATGGGTAGAGAAAAGAAATTTCCAAGGGAAATTAGATATCAAATCTTGGCAGTATTTTCCTGTATTTTTCTAATGTTTCTGGGTCAGGTCACCTGGATTTGAATTCTAGCTCCATCGCTCAAGGTTTACTTGGAGTTAACCTCTCTGTGCCTGAGTTTCTTTGTATAATGATAACACCTATCCCATAGTGTTGTTATGTGACTATGTGAGATAAAACGTGCCAAGTGTTTAGCACAGGAAGCATTTAACAAATGTCAGCTACTAACAATATTATTATGAATTCTAGGAACTTTGCTTTGAGCTAATAGAAAACTCCCAACATTCCTTTGATTCAGGTTGTGGTTCAAACTTTTATTTTTATTCCAGGCTAGTTCAAACTCTTATTTATTTTTATTTCAGGATAGCAGACAAGCTAGTTTTTCTCTCTGGTGCATATTCTGCCTGTTGCTGATTTCACTAAATCACAGGAGACTCTATGCTCTCCTAGATAGGAGTCAACTAGATAGTAATGTTCCTTCAACAAGAAATAATGTCCCTTTCAAAATGTAAAATGGCCATTGGCCTGAAGAGGTGGTGTGGCTTCATGATCTGCCAGTGGCAAGTTCAAGGAACTGCCTTGCTCATTTCTGTTGAGTTCCCGGGGGTCTCGCTACAGAGCTGTGCCTTTTGTTGACCTCTTGTGCTGTTCACATGTGCTACAAATCTCAGGGCAGCTCACAATGACAGAAGGCACAGGGTGAGAGGGAGAAGTGAGGTGAACACAGCTCTATATCACTATTTCAAATGAAGGCTGACACCACAGAATGCAACAAAAGCCACTCACTCAAATGCCTACACAGAGAATACAGGTAATAATATATATGAGTTAAGTGGGCTGAGTGTAAGGGAAAAAAAGCTCTACAGTGTAGGCAGAATAACAAATGTCAATTGATGCTTGGACACTGGGTATTAATAGGGAGTGGCGGAGGCTGTGTGAACCGAAGAACATATGTCCCATATAAAGGAGGCTCTCAGCTCTGTTATGTTTTACAAGAGAACTTTGAAATGCAGGTTTTATTTATACAATGATAATACTAAGAAGAAGCACAAAAACGCTTTGTAGGCAAACATTGAACTAGTAAAGAAAACACATCTGTTTCCTTCAAACGACATGTGTATCATCAATTTGCAACCTCTGCAACATGGGTCTTTGGGCTTATCCATTTCAACCTCTCACCCGTTGCAGGCATTCCCTCTCCAGTCTACCTTTTGGAACCCTTCCTGTGATGGGCTGGTCCCTTCTTCACCAGGCTCTGCATTCTATTATGTAAACGGTTATGTTTACTGAGCTGATGTTGTCTGTTTGGAATTTGCTGCAGTTTGTCCTCCTTTGATCCTTCGGAGAACTGAAGAGCAAAACAGCCTGTTTTTTTTGTTTGTTTGTTTTTTTTTTTTTTGAGGCGAAGTCTCGCTCTGTCACCCAGGCTGGAGTGCAGTGGCACGATCCTGGCTCACTATAACCTCCGCCTCCCAGGTTCAAGAGATTCTCCTGCCTCAGCATCCCGAATAACTGGGAATACAGGTACACACCACCACACCTGGCTAATTTTTGTATTTTTGGTAGAGACGGGGTTTCGCCGCGTTGGTTAGGCTAGTCGTAAACTCCTGACCTCGTGATCAACCCGTCTCGGCCTCCCAAAGTTCTGGGATTACAGGCATGAGCCACCACACCTGGCCAGACAGCCTGCTTTATATATGACGGTTTCCCTAGGAAGTAACAGTTGTCATGCCATACTTCCCCATTATCCCCAAGTCTTCCTTAAACTGTGTCGCCCATGACATAGTTTCTAGGCTTAAACTTGTCACTATCCAGTTCCCTACCTCCAAAAGTGTTCCTTCAGAAACCTCATGGTCAGAACTGGAGGTTTGATGGCAGGGCAAACAAAGGCAGACATCTTGTAAATTTCTTCTCTGATATGCTAAGCAATGGGGACATCTGCCCTGCCAAGTCACACTTCCCCCTTTGGCACATATTTTGGAGTAATTAGGGAATGGGGAGAGGAAAAATATCACTTTTGCAAAGCTACGTGGAAAAGTAGAAGAATTTTACTGGGAAAGGCATTTGCTTCAAGTTGATGCATGGGATTTTTTACAGACGCTACATTTGCGTTTAACCTGGGACCTCGGGTACTCTGAGGACTTCAAAGTCCACCCAGGAAGCCCACCTGAGAAGCCCACCCAGGAAGAGGAAGAAGTCAATCAGATCGGCTGTCTGGGAGGCCAGCAGTGGGTGCCAGGCACTTTTGGGGAGCACAAGGAATGCTGGGCAGAATCCAGCCTCCCTGAGGAAGGGAGAAGTATGAATAACTCACAACCAATGACCTTGAAAGGGTGGGAGAGGACATGGGTTGGGAATGTCATTATGGTTCCCAAGGCCTGCAGAGTCCCAACTCCTCTCCCCACCCTGTCCTCTCAGAACTTCTCACCTAAACCAGTCTTAGGACTTGTAAGGGGTGGAAGGGATGCCCTGAGGTTATGGTTGGAAGCTGTCTACGGAGGTAGGGAGCACCTACGTGCTTGGAGATGAGGCTTCCCCAGCTTTGAAGGATCTCACCTCTGGATGGAATTAGCAGTGGCTCCTTAGGACTAAATGGTTATGACTGCATCCAGTGGGACTACATATAGGGATATAAATATGTGAACGTGTGCAATTTTTAAAACAAAAATGTTGTCATTCTTTACCCATTTTTCTTCATTGCATCCCTTCCCCCTTAATATTATATCATGGAGATCTTTTCAAGTCAATAGATATTAGATTTGCCTTATTCCTTTTAACAGCTGAATAGTATTCCATAGTATGACTGTATCTTCACATTCAGGTTATTTCTAATTGTTTCTAGTTATAAATAATGTTGCAAAGCCCATCTTTAAAAAAAAAAATAGACAAGAGGTCTCACTATGTTGCCCAGGCTGGTCTGGTCTTGAGCTTCTGGACTCAAGCAATCCTCCTGCCTCAGCTTCCTAAAGTGCTGGGATTACAGGCATAAGTCACTGCACCTGACATCCAACTTTATGCATATATCTTTTTAAACATTTTCTAATATTAATATAGAATATAGAACTAAAGTGGAATCGTTGGGCCTAAGAGAATGCCCACTGCTATGATTTGAATGTATGTGTCCCTCCGCAATTCATTAGGTTGGAAATAATACCCAATGTGATAGTATTAAGAGATGGAGCCTTTGGGGAAGTGATTAATCACGAGCACACTGCCCTCGTGAATGGGGTTAGTGCTCTTACAGAAGAGGCTGAAGAGGGCACCCAGTCCCTTTTGTTCTTCTGCCTTCTGCTACGTGAGGACTCACCAATAAGGCACCATCTTGGAAGCAGAGGGCAAATCCTCCCCTGACACTGAAAGGGGACTTCATCAGTGGACTGACTTCCCAGCCTCCAGAACTGTGGGAAATAATTTTTTTTTTTTTTTGAGATGGAGTCTCGCTCTCCCCCCTAGTCTGGAGTGCAGTGGCACAATCTCTGCCCACTGCAAGCTCCGCCTCCCAGGTTCACGCCATTCTCCTGCCTCAGCCTCCCGATCAGCTGGGACTACAGGCACCCGCCACCACGCTCGGCTAATTTTTTGTATTTTTAGTAGAGATGGGGTTTCACTGTGTTAGCCAGGATGGTCTCAATCTCCTGACCTCGTGATCCACCCGCCTTGGCCTTCCAAAGTGCTGGGATTACAGGCGTGAGCCACCGTGCCTGGCCTGGAAATAAATTTTTGTTACTCATAATTACCCAATCTAAGATATTTTGTTGTAGCAGCAGGAATGGACTAATACACCCACTTATATTTTAATAGATACTGATGTCATGCCCACAAACAACCAACCATAATTTAAGCAGCAAGGAAAACAAAATCCAAGAAGATAATAAAGAGAAGAGCACACGTTAATGAAATCATATAGAAAAACACAGTAGAGATGCTCAACCAAGCCCAAACTTGTATTTTTTCAATAGACGAATAAAATAAGACCTTGTAACTTTAATTAAGCCAGAAAGAGGACGCATAACAATATAACATATGAAAAAGGGACATAATTACAAATGCAATGCATTAAAAAAATAAGCAAGTACTACAAACAACTTTATGCTAATAGTTTGAAAGCTTCCATAAAATAGACACGTTTCCAGGAAAATAAAACTTATAAAACTCACTTGCAAAGAAAAAGAAAACCAAACACATCTCTAACAGTTGAAGAAACTGAATTAGTAGATTAAAATCAACCTACAAAACAGTTCTACTAAACGTTCAAAGAACTGACAACTCTAGGCCAGGCATGGTAGCTCACACCTGTAATCCCAGCACTTTGGGAAGCCAGGGCAGGAGGATCGTTTGAGGCCAGGAGTTCAAGGCCAGCCTGGGTAACATAGTGAGACCCCATCTCAAAAACAAACAAACTGACAATTCTAATGTTATACCAACTCTTTCAGAGACTAGAAAAAGAGGCAATATCCCCTCAAATCATTTTACTAGTCTAGTGATGACCTTGATTCCAAAGCCAGAATGAAAAAGAAAAAATAAAGGGTCAAATTTATTCATGATTTTAGATGCAAAAATCCTAAACAAAATAATGGCACACTTTATCTAGTAGCGTATTAAATAAAAAATGACCTAGTTAGGTTTATCCTAGAAATGTAAGCATCAAATATATCTACTATAGCAAATCTAATAATGTAATTCACCAGATTAACAGATTAAAAGAGAATAACCACAATCAGTGCTGAAAAATAATTTATGAAAATGCAACACTCATTTATGATAGCAGCTGAGGGAAATGGATCATTCAATGTACCCCATTTGGAAAAGCAGACATGATTGGGGTTGGGAATGTTCCTTCACTAGAAGTGGATGGAGGAGTCTTAACTCTTTGAGGCACAAATGTGAAATGATGGACTTTTTCCCAGTGACCAGTTGGACTCTGTGGAACCCTCTTTCCCACTTGTAGGTTCTCTCAATAATATCTCAGGCTTCTCCCTTCATGTTGAGTTACCAAGCATCACTGGACAAAAAGATAGACATCCAGATCAATGGAATAGAACTAAGAATCCAGAAATAAATCCTTGCATTTATAGTCAATTGATTTTCCACAAGAATGCTAAGACAATTCAGTGGAGGAAAGAATTATCTTTTCAATGAATGGTGCTAGGATAATTGACTACCCACATGCAGAAGAATGAAATTGCATCCCTTACGCATACTTTACACACAAATTAACTCCAATGGATCATAAATGTAAGAGCTAAAACTAAAATCTCTCAGAAGAAAAATAGAAGTATTTGTGATTTGGGGTTAGGCAAAACCTTCTTAGATATGACAGCAAAAGCATAAGCAATAAAAGAAAAAAATAAGTAAATAAGACTTCATCAAAATTAAAAACTTTTATGCTTTAAAGAACATCCTCAAGAACATGAAAAGATAACTCATTGAATGGAAGAAAATATTTGCAAATCATGGATCAAATAAGAAACTTGTATCTGGAATACCTAACAAACTCTTACATCTTACATCTCAATAGGAAGAATTCAAATTACTCAACTTAAAAATGGCGCCAGGTGCAGTGGCTCACGCCTATAAACCCAGCACGTCGGGAGGCTGAGGTGAGAGGATCGCTTGGATCCCAGGAATTGGAGACCAGCTGGGCAACATAGTGAGGCTCTGTCTCTACAAAAATAAAAAAATTAGCAGGGAATGGTGGCTTGCGCTTGTAGTCCTAGCTACTTAGGAATTTGAAGTGGGAGGATTACTTTAAGCCCCAGGACTTCTAGGGTGCAGTGAGCCGTTATCAAACCACTGCATTCCAGCCTGGGCGACAAAGTGAGGCCCTGTTCCAAAAAAAAGGCAAAGGCTCTGGACAGACATTTTTGCAAAGAACGTATGTCAATGGCCAATAAGTATGTGAAAAGATGCTCAATATCATTAGCCATCAGGGAAATGCAAACCAAAACCACAATGAGATACTTCACATCCACCAGGATGGCTATGAATTTTTTAAAAAAATAAATAATAACAAATGTTGGTAAGGATAAGGAGAAATTGGAACCCTCATACATGCTGATGAGAATGTAAAATGGTGTAACGGCAGTGGACAAATTTGGCAGTTCCCCAAAAAGTTAAAACTAGAGTTACCATACAACCCAGCAATTCCACTCCTAGTTATATCCCCAAGAGAAACAAAAACATTATGTCCACACAAAAACTTGTACTTGAATGTTCATAATATCATTATTCATAATAGTCCAAAAGTAGAAACAACTCAAATGTTTGCTAACTGATAACATGGATAATAACTGCATAAAGTAAAATGTATACACATACTATAGACTATATTAGGCAATAAAAGGTGAAGCAGTCCCGATCCATGCTGCAGTATGAATGCATTATCTTGTATTCATATCGATAATGAACACATGAATATTGAACACATTATCTTAAGTAAAAGAAGTCCATCACAAAGAACCACATATTGCAAGGTTCCATTTATGTGAAATGTCCAAACTTATAGAGACAGAAAGTAGATTTCACGGTTGCTTAGGCTGGGGGTACTTGGGGAGAAATAGGGACTGACATCTAACTCTTTTTGGAGTGATGAAAATGTCCCAAAGTTAGATTGTGGTGATGATTGTATGAATCTGTGAATATACTAAAAATTTTGAGTTGTATACTTTAGTTCATTTTATTTTATTTTTTCAGGATCTCAGTCTGTTGTAGTGGCAAAATCATAGCTCACTATAACCTCAAACTCCTGGGCTCAAGTGATGCTCCTGCCTCAGCGTCCTGAGTAGCTGGGACTACAGGCGTGCGACCCCCACGCCGGGCTAATTTTTAAATTTTGTGTAGAGATGGAGTCCCCTTACGTTTTCCAGGCTGGTCTCAAACTCCTGGGCTCAAGGGATCCTCCTGTCTTGGCCTCCCAAAGCATTAATTAGGATTATAGGTGTGAGCCACCGTGCCTGGCTGAATCGCACCCTTTACAAGGGTGAATTGTGTGGTATGTGGATTCCATCTCAATAAAGCCATAAAAAGGAAAGAGTCTCTGGATGTACAAAAAAAAAAAAAGGTGCACTCTTCCCAAGCAGGCACTTGAGGCTTCCGTGGCTTGGGGCAGGGAGGGAGGTGATGAGGTTTGCTCTCCCGTTCTCTACTTTCTCTGAGACATCAGGGAAAGGAGGCAGGAGAGGGAAGAGGATCAGAACACTGCTTTATGTAACTCCCTGTGTGAGGTTACAGTCTTCTTTCTGCTGGCATCACTTCTTTTGTTCCTATCTGGCTGTCTGTTCCCTCTGCCAGGCAGGGGTCTGAGTGCTGGCTTTCCAGTGGGTCCTTCTGACATGATCCTCCGGTGAGCAAGTTCTGACTGAGCTTCATCCATCTACTTTTTTTCTCAGCCTCTTAGGATGATGAAATTCTCCCAACCTTCCTCAGTGCTCACTCACCCCAGGGAAAACCCACATCTCCTTGCCAAGCCACGCTGTGGGAATGCCACTAGCTACCATAGTGCTCCTTCCTCCGCTCAGCCCTCTTTCTCGACCTGCCTGGGCACTGGGCAGTTCAATGGCTCTGAAGTTTTCAAATGAAAGGCAGTGCCAGTCCCTTACTTGATGAAGGGGAAAGGGTCTGGAGGAATACTTAAGCTATCTCTGATCTTATGGAGGGAGGGGAACTTATCTAAGCCTTCCTGGCTCCCCATGGGATGAGAAGAGATGGCTGCTGCTCATGAATTCTGCTCTCACTTGCCTCCTCTTCTTCCCTGTGGTGGGGGTGACTAGTGAGAGAAAGTGGATGCTGTAGCGCTGGTTCTGCAGAAATCCTGTGAAATTATGACTTCCAGCAGCTCCCGCATGGAGATACCGGCCCACGTCTGAAGGTCCTTTGAACTCAGAATGGAAGCTCTAAAATCAAATCCAAGACTACGTGGCTTTTGCACTACTGAGTTATAATTAACCCCAGGTGGCCTTCTCCACACTTAGTGAGAAGATGGTGGCCTGCAGTTGCTTCTCCTCCCTTCACCCTCTACTGAGCAGTGGAAATGACTTGAGCTTTTAGGGATGTGTATGGGACATTTTCTCTAATTTTCAGAAACCATCTGCATGGAATCATCTTTATGGAAGAGGATATGGATTTCCTCTGATTGGTTGGGCCATCGTAGCAAGAATTAAAGAGAGAGGAGTTGAATGTGCAGGTTTCTGACACTCCTCCAATCTCAAAACTTTCCCTCCCTCCCTCCCTCCTTCTTTCTTCCCTCCCCACTTTCTTCCCTTTTTTCTTCTCAGTCTATTTTCTCATCAGTTTGTCTATAATCTCTTATTTCACAGAAACAACTCAGAGCTGGCTTTTCTCTGCAGATGGGGTGAACACCTTCCATCTTGCCTTCCCTGCCCTGGGATGCTGGCAGAGTCCTTCTGCTAGATCCTGGAGGCCTGGTTGAGTGGCCCAGGGTGAAGATCTGGGGTGGGGACATCTAGTCAATGGGCAGCTTGGGCATAGGGCTTGTGTCTGCATAGGTTCTTCTCTGCTGTGGCAGAGCTGCCAGCCTCCAGCCCTGAGTGAATCGGCCTCCTTCCTGATATGGAGGTCGCCCTACTTCTTCAACTAGTTTTGACCAACTCCCCACCTCCACCTCCACTCCCACTGGGGGGCTGGCACCTTCAGAACTGTGGCCACCACAGCCATGACAGGTGTCTGTTGTCACAGCCACCCAGGAGCTCTGGTACTGCCGTCATCACTGCCACTGTCACTGTTGCTCAACATGGAGCTGCCCCTGCTCCCCCAGGCTCCCCTGCCCTCAAAACCAGGTGTCCCCGAGGCCCAGGATCTCCCAGGGGCTGGTTTATGAGTCGGCCCGAGGAGCCCAGGGGCCTGGAGTGTATCTCCCAGTGTTGCTCTGAGCCACTGGTTTGCTCAACGGCTCCTCATGGTCATGTTGCCTGGGTCAGAGGCTCTCAGACTGGGGCCTAGAGCCTCAGATGATACCCTGGGTGAATCTTGGGGGTCTGCAAATCTTCTATAAAATGAAAACAAGGGGGATTTTTATTTCAAGATAATCTTAAAAAAAAACATATCCTGGGTCATCTGAATCCAGCTACTTGTGACTAGGGTTTAAAGAAGTGGTAAAGATGGTCTACTCTGGATCAGGCTGCTGTGTTCAAATTGTGACTCACTCCACATCCCAGCTGTGTGACCCAGGACAGCACTCACCCGCTGTGCCTGAGTGCCTTTAGCTGTCGAAGGGTGGTAATAATCGGTTCTGGTTCTGTGCTGGGGACCTGTGAGAGCTAAATGAGATTATGCTTGCAAAACACTTAGCCTGGGGCTTAATGGGCATCTGCACTCAATCACGACTCCAATTGTGTGTATTATCAGATGGCCCCACTATTGTCAATGGCTCATGAGAGAAAACAAACAAAGGTGGCCTTAATAGGGAAGTTGTATGTTGGAGTCCAGGGACAGCCCAGTGATATTGCAGCATGCTGAATAAATGAAGTTTTCACAGAAGTTTAAATAAAGAAAAGCAGTGTGATAACTGAGTCATCACACCAGGCTGGCTGAAGTCACAGGAACATGCCTGGCAGCAGTCAGGGCTGTGCTCATGTGGTGAGCTGCCACTTATTTTTCGGCAAAACCTCATCTATCCCATTTTATCCATGTTGTTAACATGATTTTTATTGGCTTTTCTATTTTCTTTGGATTTTATATGAATGCTCTAAGCCTGAGTTTATATCTAGTTGGAGCACATTTGGTAATTTAAGTCCACAGTTTGAAAGGGTGTCCATATGTCTCTCTCTCTCTCGCTTTCTGCTTTTTTCCAACAGGGTCTCACTCTGTTGCTCAAGCTGGAGTGTAGTGGTGCAATCAGAGCTCACTGCAGCCTTCAGTAACTTTCTTTATAAAAATAATTTAACTCAACACTAAAAAGGTGTCCATATGTCGCTTCTCTTCTTTTCCCTTTCTTTCTTTCTCTTTCTTTCTTTCTCTCTCTCTCTCTTTCTTTCTTCTTTCTTTCTTTCTTTCTCTTTTCTTTTCTTTCTTCTTTTTCTTTCTCTTTTCCTTCCTTCCTTCCTTCCTCCCTTCCTTCCTTTCTTCCTTGTCTTCTTTCTTTCTTTCTTTCTTTCTTTCTTTCTTTCTTTCATCTTTCTCTTTCCTTTCTTTCATTCTTTTTCTTCTTTTTTTCTTTCTTTCTTCTTTCTCTCTCTCCCTTTCTCTCCTTCCTTCCTTCCTTCCTTCCTTCCTTCCTTCCTTCCTTCCTTCTTCCCTCCCTCCCTCCCTCCCCTCCTATCTCTCTGCCTTCTCTCTTTCTTTCTTTTTTTCCCTTACTTTCTTGCTTCTTATGACCTGGTCTCACTTTGTGGCCCAGGCTGCAGTGCAGGGGCATAATCATAACTTACTGCAACCTTGAACTCCTGGGTTCAAGCAATCTTCCCACCTCTGCCTCCCAAGTAGCTAGGACTACGGGCATGTCACCCAGCCCAGATAATTAATTTTTTTTTTTTTTGTAGAGACAGAGTCTCACCGTGTTCCCATGCTGGTCTTGAACTCCTGGCCTCAAGCAATCCTCCCTCCTGGGCCTCCAGAAGTGCTGAGATTACAGGTGTGAGCCACTATGCCTGGCCCTCTCTATTTTTTTTTTTCATGTTTGAGAAACACTGTTTTGGGTCTTTTCCATTAGAATTCAGTTGGAGGGAAATCAGATGTATCTTCTCTTCGCACAAAAACCCCAACTTCACAATAGTGCCAGACTTCTCCAGTTACAGACATGGTGGACTAGGGTAGCCAAAAACAGCCACGACCTTGGAGAACAAAGATGGCCAAGCTAATGGCTCTTCAACACTGCCAGAGCCTCCAGGCTGGCAGCTTCTCCGATGTCATGTCATTCCTAAAGCTCTGAGTGTGGAGATTGTTTTGCCATCCAGTTGACCATTTATTGCTGGTCTTATTTTCTAGTATTTCTACTGTTGTATTCAGGATCTTTGAGATTTATGGCTCTATGGGATGACATGTTTCCTGTTGCTTATGTAACTTAGATGGAAGTAAGGGTGACTATGCCCTGTGAGATCTAGATGTGATTAATCCTAACTTTCTAGTCCTCCCATACTTGGCTCTGGAGAAGACCAGTGCCTCTCCAATGCTTCTGTGAATTTTGGGAGAGCTTATGGGCTCATGGTCACCTCTTGCTCCAAATTCCCACTTATGCAAATAGTATATATATATGAAACATATCATATATCATATATAACATATATTATAACATATACAATATACATTATATATAATATATACATATATACAACATATATGACAACATGATATCATATATGTTGCCCAGGCTGGAGTGCCATGGCGTGATCCTGACTCACTATAACCTCCATCTCCTGGGTTCAAGTGATCCTCCTTCATCAGCCTCCAGAGTAGCTGGGACTACAGGTGCGTGCCACCATGCCCAGCTAATTTTTGTATTTTTGTACAGATGGGGTTTCACCATGTTGGCCAGGTTGGTCTCGTACTTCTGACCTCAAGTGATCCACCCGCCTTGGCCTCCCAAAGTGCTGGGATTATAGGTGAGAGCCACTGCGCTCAGCCAGAGAATGTATTTTTCCCTCTGCATCTTGTGGCTGGTTCTTTTTTTCATCCTTACTCTGGTCTCTACATAAACATAGAATTCACTCTTTTCCTTTATTTCCACTAAAACTCACAAAGCTTTTACTCATGTAGTAAATGTAACCAAAGGTTTAGGGACATTTTGCAGGAGGGAATGAAATAAAGGGAAGAGAGAGGTTTTTACTTCATGCAACACAAATGACTTAAAATCAAATATTCGACATCCCTATTCTTTTTTTTTTTTTTTTTTTTGAGAAGGAATTTTGCTTTTGTTGCCCTGGCTAGAGTGCAATGGCATGATCTCAGCTCACCGCAAGCTCCACCTCCCAGGTTTAAGTGGGTCTCCTACCTCAGCCTCCTGAGTAGCTGGGATTACAGGTGCGTGCCACCATGCCCAGCCAATTTTTTGTATTTTTAGTAGAGATCGGGTTTCATCATGTTGGCCAGGCTGGTCGCGAACTCCTGACCTCAGGTGATTCACCCGCCTTGGCCTCCCAAAGTGCTGGGATTACAGTTGTGAGCCACTGCACCCGGCTGACATCCCTATTCTTAAACGCTTTTTAACCACACTGCCCTGTTACTTATCACCCACTGCTGGGATAATCTCATTTTTCTCTCCTTCTAACCCCAAATTTCTAGTTCTTTTTCTAACAGAATTGTTCTGCTGTCTCTCTTTTATTTTTATTTTTTATTTTTATTTTTATTTTTTTTTTTGAGACAGAGTCTCGCTCTGTCGCCCAGGCTGGAGTACAGTGGCCGGATCTCAGCTTACTGCAAGCTCCGCCTCCCGGGTTCATGCCATTCTCCTGCCTCAGCCTCCCAAGTAGCTGGGACCACAGGCGCCTGCCACCACGCCCGGCTAGTTTTTTGTATTTTTTAGTAGAGACGGGGTTTCACCGTGTTCGCCAGGATGGTCTCGATCTCCTGACCTTGTGATCCGCCCGTCTCGGCCTCCCAAAGTGCTGGGATTACAGGCTTGAGCCACCACGCCCGGCCCCTGTCTCTCTTTTAGCCTTGTCTTTAGAATCTCACCTTGCCCCTAATATAGCATGTCAGGATGTTTTCCCTGATGGCGTTCTTCCTAGATGCAGTCTGTTGTGAGGAGATTAAGCTGTTGGCTGCCCCACTGTACCTACTAAAGCTGCTCACTTTACATTCCTCCTGTCTGGGAGTAGCACAAATATAAGCTTAGTGTTTACAAGACACTTTCTCCTACATGAGCCTCTTTGGCGGTCAGAGAATCTCTGAGTGAGGTATCATGTCCATTTTACAGATGAGGGATCAGAAGCTCAGAGAGGTGGAATCATTCAAAGCCATGCAGCCAGGTAAGTGAAGGTGTAGGAATTTGCAACCAGACTGATGATTTTGAGATGTAACGCACGTCATCACACACAGACAGGATGCGTGCTGTCTGATTACGCAGCAATCTGAAGTCACATGGATTCCATGGTAAATGATGAACACACAACAACCTAGTTGTCCTTGGTGCAGCCACAGCAGCCCCTGCAGATGCATGCATTCCACAGAATTGGGCAGCTCGTTCTCTCCCTCTCCCCTCCTCTTCTTTCTGTCTTTTGTTGGCTAGTTTCACTTTCAGGTCTAGGTATAGAATTGGCTACATAATTTGTGGGCTTCTATATGAAATTAAAGTGCTAAGCCCTGGGCTGGGTACGATGGTTCGTGCCTGTAATGCCAGCACTTTGGGATGCTGAGGTGGGAGGACTGCTTGAGCCCAGGTGATCGGGACCAGTCTGGGCAACATAAATTTTTTTAAAATTTTATTTTTTAGAGAGATCTCATCTCTCTAAACAATAAAAAATTATCCAGGCGTGGTGTTGCATGCCTGTAGTACCAGCTTCTCATAGGCTGAGTTGGGAGGATGGCTCAAGCCCAGAGGTCAAGGCTGCAGTGAGCTGTGATCATGCCACTGCACTCCAGCCTGGACAACAGAGTGATAACTTGTCTCAAAAATAAACAAGTAAATAAAAAATAAAAATAAAATTCTAAGCCTTTTCAAAAGTTATTTAGAATTTCAAAATAGTTACAGCAGAGCATTAAGCTGAATATGAGGCCCTTTAAAAACTGTATAGGTTGCAAACCCCCACAACTAGCCCTGTTTGGAGGTTATGTCCCCCAGGACTCATGCCCAGTCTGGAGTAGGTTCTTATCACATGCTATTGTCATTTCTTCATTAAGCATCTGTCTTCCTATTAGTGTGTGAGCTTCTTGAGACCTATATCCTGCTCAGTGTTCACCTGGCACCTAGCACAGGCCTTGGCAAAGATCAGGGGCTCAGTGGATGCCCCACTAAGGGTTTGGGGCTCCTGAAAGTGGGACCTGGAGGAACCAGTGAATTGTCATCTCTGGGCAGGACCCACTCAGGACCATGGACAGGGGAGACCAAGTATGATGGAGTGAGCCCCTGGGGTTTGCCAGGGGTTTCAGATGTGGGGTGGAGGCAGAGGAGGGACCAATTTTCTCTTCCAGAGAGTGTTAATCATTTACTGTCCAGTACCTCACAAACCTTGCTCCTCAAGGCTAAGGGATGACAAGCCAAGGAGGCAGGGGACAGGCAGGTGACAAGTGCTGGGCACACAGCTTGGTGCCAGCCCTCTGGCCCTCAGCCTGGCTCCTTGACCCTTCTTTAGCCTCCTGAGGCTTCTTAGTCCCATCTTCCCTTTGGGTATCCTTACCTACCTCCCTGTTCAGCAGCGTGTGTGAGGCCAGTGAATATCTCCTGCATGTCTGAATATCTCCTGGTATCTCCTCAATACCAGGAGAGTTTCAGACAACAGTGAACCCCTCGTGGAGCCCCTCTGCATCCCACAGATTTCTTTTGGTTCTAAGTGACAGAAACCCTACTCTATGTAAGCGGAAAAGGGTATGTATTAGTTTAAAACCTAGAAGCTCAAGGATGGATGTATTTTTAGGTATCACTGGTCCTTGAGCCCAAATGATGCAGTTTCTCTCTTTTCATTGCCCTCAACATGGAGGGCAAGATTTCAAATTTCTTAAAAACGGCAGGGGAAAGCTTTGATTGGCTGGGCTTGGTTAACGAGCATATCCCTGAACCAATCCTGTGTCCAGAAGTGGAAGCAAGGGCAGCCCTCCAGATTTTCTCCCTTCTGCTTTCCCCCAAAAGTAGGGCAGTGCTTCCAGAGGAGCTGCAGGAAGGCAGAGGTGGTTGCTGGACAGGCAGAGGTGCTGATGGCCGTCAGTCTGCTTTTTACAATCTACCCAGCACCACCTCCTCTCCCCAGCACTGGCTTCTAGGTCTGTGGATCCTGATTCTTGTAGAGAAGAAATTGCTGAGCACAGGGAACTGCCTGGAAGGGTAGGCCTTGGCTGGTGCCCCAGGCTTGCTGTTTCCAGAAACCTCTCCCATTCTTCCCTCAGAGCGGATCCCAGTGTTGTCTCCACATCCCAGGGTGAGGAGACCCCCAGACAGAGCTTTCTAAGAGGGCTTCAACTCCAGAAAGCCTTTCTTTGAGGTTGGGAAATACCCTTTTATTTTACTTTTAACTCAGAAGTGAGCCAGTCATAACAAAAGGAAGACAGAATGCTTTTGAAGAAGAATGAAGAGCAATGAAGTGCACCATTGCTGTCTGGGCTCTTCCTGCTCGTGGCCAAGCAAGGCATCACTTCAGTGATGTGACAAGGAGCATCTTCAACACTTGGGGCATTTCTCTCTTTCAGATGTGTTAAGAGGAGAGACCAAATGTTGTCTTGGCTGACTCCATATTTAGTGAGGCTATATAAAAATTTCTCAGTCTGTGGTAGCTGAGAAATGGCTCTATGGGGGCAGTGTCTCACTGCTGTGGTTGCACTACCTGTGGTAGAATAGGTTGAGAAGTGGACTGAGAAGAGCTGAGTCTCAAAACCAGGACATCTGGGTTCCATGGCTGGCCGTCTCGTGACCTTCTGGTTGACCTTGGCTCATTGCTGGGCCTCCGTTTCCCCATCTGTACTAGCAGGGGCTGGGCAAGATGACCGCTGCCATCCTTCTCTGCTCTGATTTCTGTGAGTCAGGGTCAGGTAGAAAAGGAAGACCACCTAAGATTCTGGTTGTTCCTGCCTTTGCCACAGCCTTATTAGGTGACCTTGGGTACGTATTCTTCATGTTGGGCCTGTTTCCCAACCTTGAACAACCCACATCCTGTAGGAAGGCTGCACGAGCAGGGGTGTGGAGCAGCAGGCGCTGAGCAGGGGTCTCTCGGGCCAGGATTCAGACAGCCTGCTCCTTGGGAGGCTCCACGTTGAGGATCCCATGTCCCGGGAAACTCCAGCCTGGGACCGGCCCTCCAGTGGAGTCTGTGAGTCCAGTGCCCCCATTTCTAGGACTGCACCCAGTCATATGAACCTCGGGCCTCCCCAGCCTGCTGTGGCCACCTCTGCTTTTGCTTTGCCTTTTAGGCCCAGCAACCAATGTGGACACGCCTCGGTCAAAATGTTCAATTGTGCAAAGCCTCATTGAAGCCCGTTCTGAGCCACGGGGAGGAACTGCTGCTCAGTGGAACGTCATGGAAGCAGACATGAGTCCCATCCTCAGGGAGCTCAGGGTCCAGAATGGGGAGGGGAAAGCGTGGGCATGTACCCAGTACCATAGAGAGGGGCAATGTCCTCAGTCCAGAGCTAGGAAGAGAAGATCCCATTGAAGGGGATCTAGAGAGATGAGTCAGAGCTGCCCAGCACCCTGGAGAAATAAAACAGTCTTTGGGGTGGTTCCACAGGCTCCAGGGGGATGGGGTGATGAGGCTAGAAAGGAGCATGGGGCCAAATCTCGACAGGCTGGCAAGGCCCCGAAAGGGAGTCGGGGCTGGGGAGGTCGTGGGTTTTCCATATTAGTTAAGAATCTTGGGATTGCAAGTGATGGGAACCCAGCTTGAACTAACCTAGGCAAAAAGGGCAATGTATCAGAAGAATAGAGAATCCAAGGAAGGCCTGAACAACTGAAGAGGTGAGGAGAGGCCCAGAGTGCCTTTAAACCTCCCGAAAACAGCTGGCGGAAATCCTGGGAAGTGCTCTGATTGGCTGGTCTTGGATAATGAGCATATTTCTGAACCAATCACTATGTCCGGGGGTGGGAGCAAGGATGGTGGGAGCAACATTCAGTTCCAATAGGTCCCCTTCCTTACCAAAATCAGGCCTGTGCTTTCAGAGGAGCGTGGGAAGGGACGGCTAACCAGGTACTCTGACACCATCAACTCAGCTCTTGGTCCTGACTGTCTCTCTGTTGGCTCCATTTTTTTTTTTTTTTTTTTTCTGTTTCATGGCAGACTAAATTTCTCTACGTGGAGGAATCCTGAGGAAGTGATTTACCGGCCCAGCCTGGGTCAGGTTCCCACCCTCAAATTAATCCGCTGTGGCCAGAGTTGGGGGTCACCTGGTAACAGGGCGGCTCTGCCGCTGTCAGCAGGAGGCTGGGATGGGCAGTTTATGAAGGCAGGGACAATGCTGAGCAGGCAACCCCAGAATTGTTCCCTGAGTTTCTAAGCGGAGGAATATGGTCCGATCTAACCTGCATTTTGGGATGAGTAGGCATTAAAGACGACAGGTTTTTTCCTTTTATTCATAAAAACAAATTTGCAACAATTTATTAAAAATCGATACCATGCAGTAGGGGTACGAGAAATTCCTCATTTACATTTGATTCTGGCAGTTCCAGTCTAATTTAAAGCGTTTGCGCACTAACATCATTGGAAAATGCCTTCAGGCCGAAGCCTCTTCAGAGATGGACGGTGTGTTTGGTGCATATAAAAGAACAGAACCATTAAATAGCTAGAGTCACTTCTGTGGGTCTTGTTATTTTGCGAGGAAATTAAAAAAAAAAGGGTGAACCTACAGTATCAGTAAGACAGAGAATGTACTTCGTGAGTTAACCTAGAAGACGGCGCACGCTTAGGAGTCACAAAGGGTTACAGACGCACAGGCTCACCTCCGACAGTCCAATACTTTTGTTTGTTTGTTTTCCTGCTATGCTGGAATAATATTTCTACAGGTATTTTTTGTGTGTGTGTGTGTATACATTATGTACAGTTAATTGTCTCTTTCCCTTTGAAAAATTAATGTGGTCCTTTAAATTAAATTTGGTTTTGGTGAAATCAAGAAAGCAAGTAAATACTGGTAATACACAGTGAGTGACAACACCGATTTTTAGTGCCTAAACAGAGAATGACTTCAACTTGACCTGTGATGTGTTAACATTTTTTTTTTCCCTAAAAGCTACAGTACCTCCATAACCTCTCTTTGGGGAAGGGGAGCAGAAAGCTATGCTACGTGAAATAGGGTGCTTTGAAATGTTGACGACGGTAAGATTCCTGTGGGCCCTTTTGTCAAAGCCTGGTGGAGAAAACAGTTTATTCCTGACTGCAGTGGTTCTGGGAAGAGATTATTGCCTGCCTGTTGAAGCTGCCAATGGGTTGCTTTAGGGAGTGAGCCAGCTGCTCATTTGTGCAGACATCCTGGACGCTGTCATTCGGGCCTTTCTTGAGCAAAGAATGAACCTGTCTAGGAATGTCAGAAAAGTCACTGGGTGCCTCCCTCCAGCCTGGACGATCTGGGTAGAGGGCTGTGCGGGAAGCTTCTCTGGCCCACAGCCCCCGCTGTAGGGAGGGCTGAAGGTCAGAGTCATACTCATACCTCATGGGTCAGCGCGGCTTCACTGTTTGGTACAAAGTTTTCCTGGACAAGATCAAGTTTCAATCCTCAGAGTGACCTTGTGAGGTAGGCAGGACAGGTGTTATTTCAACCCCAAGTTACAGAGGGGAAACTGAGGCTCAGAGAGACACTAGTGACCTGATCAAGGTCACACAGGGAGTGGGCAGGGGACTGAGGACTTGAACCCAGGTCTGTCGGACTCGCAGGCCAGTGCTCTTAGGGGCTCAATTAAAAGGGAAGAATGATCTTATGAATGAGAATCAATCTGCTGACTGATCACCCCGGTGATCCCAAGGGGAGAGCTCACTGGCTTGTCTGGATGGAAGGCTGCCTTCTGGAAGCCAAGGGAAGCCCTCAGCCAGCAACTCTCTCCCCTATGTCTACAGGGATGTCTTTTAGCAGAATGCCTCCGATTCACTTTGGTCAGAAACAAAGTTAGTGGGAAAAAAGAAAATCCCAGCCAGCCCTTGGGCCCTGATGAGAGAGGTTAAAGTGCACAATCTTTCTTTATTGTATTTGCTGGGAACGGACATTCCATGATTAGCTCGGGTGGTCCCCCTGGTTACTGGGAGCACCCGATAGGAACACAAGGACGTGGCCAACATGGTGGGTGCATGACAGACTGTCGGTGAATGCTGCAGAGCGTGTCTGCAGTGACGTGCCCTAAATCCCCACGGTCCCCGGAATGGGTGTTATTGTGTTAACGTGTGGCATTTACCAGAGTAACAAACATCTCATTGGGTGACACAGGTCCCATCAGGAGCATGTAAGTCAGCCTGCTGCGGTGCCCCAGTGCTCTGCCTGCCTGTGCCAGGGCTGTACCTGTCTGCGCTCCTGCAGACTCCCTGTTCCAGGAAGGCTGGGGTCGGCTGGCCTGGCAGCTGGGGGCCTGGTGGCCCCTCCCACCTCCTCCCCCAGAGTGGAGAAGGGCTAGCCTGAGGGGTCACAGCCGGTGATGTGTGTGCAGAGTGCAGAGGCGGTTTCTTCAGAAGCCTCTTGCCTCCTCCCAAGGCTGCTTGAGTCACTCCGTGACTTCCAGCTGGAGTTCTAGTGCCTCTCTCCTTGTCTAGATTTTTTTTTTTTTTTTGCAAGTTTGATCTCCCAGCTCCTCCTTGTTTGCAGATGTTAAGGAAGAAGTCCCATTTCCATTCCTCTTCTTTGTGAAGAAATAAGAACTTCACAAATAAGGCTCGAGGTCAGGTGCCAAGTCTCCCCCTGCCCCGTCCTGTCCACCTGAGTGCCATCCGAGTGGTCCTGAGAGGCCAGCCATGGTGCCCAGCTTCTCCGCAGCCAGAGCCGACAGTGTTTTTGCAGCAGACGCCTCTGCCCAGTGTGGTTCTGTCACGGGGGAGGCCCCGGGCCCAGGCCTCCCACCCTTACAGGCCCGAGACCATGACTCGGAAGGAGGGCGGCACATGTCTGTGGCGGGGGCTGGCGGTGGGGCTGACACAGGGGCTGACACAGCTGGCGTCCACGCCTCCGATGGATGGGAGGTAGGCGTGGTGGAGGATGGGGAGCTGGAGGGACAGCCGACGCTGGATGCTGGAGAGAAGGAGAGGGAGGAGTGTTAGTGTAGGCTAGCTGGGGGCTCACCAGAAAGTTCCTTGGACTCGCTTTGGCTAAAAAATCTGATGACAGGAGTATATTTTTCTCTGAATCCAAGATCTGTCCATTCAATCATCTAACCATTCAGCCATCCAGCAGGTATTTAATGAGGGCCCATATGTACCAGCTACTGCCCTGGGAATAACCAGGGAGACTGGAACAAACAAGGGAGATGAGTGTTCTTGAGCTTTGGTCCAGGATTTGGTGATTATTATAAATGTCCTAGCAGAAAAGATGCTCCTTGACTTACGATGGGTTACATTCCCATAAACCCATTGTAAGTTGAAAATATCATAAGTTGAAAAATGCATTTAATCCACCTAACCTACCAAACATCCTAGCTTAGCCTCGCCTACCTTAAATGTGCTCAGAACACTTACATCAGCTTACTGTTGGGCCATGTCATCTAACACAAAGCCTATTTTATAAAAGAGTGTGAAATATCTCATGCAATTTACTGAATACTGTGCTGAATGTGTATCACTTTCACACCATTGTAAAGCTGGAAAATGGTAAGTTGGAGACTGTCTGTATTACTAAGGACAAGGTTTTGCCTTTGTAACAGGGTTTTGCTGCAAACCAGACATTTCTCATTCTCTACTCTTACAAACCTCCACAGGGCTTTCAGTTCCGTCCCTGAAAGACTTCTCACCTGCTCTATCCTTCCTCTCTCCCCTCTGCCTCTGCTTTGCCCAGGACCGCATCTCTTCTTGCTGGGCCAATTCCCACAGGCTTTCAGCTTCTTTGGTAACTAGTGTTATCGTTCCAACACTAGGAAGCCAAGGAAGGGAAAAAAAGGACACTGATGTGATATTTGGGGCTCCCTAAGTTCTGTCTCTGGATCAGAAGTTTCCAGGTGAACCTTCCATTCTCTCCACCTGTAAGCCCTGCCCTCTGGCAGCTAGTTTCCCTGGAAACCCTGCTTCTGGGTGCTCTTCTGCTGTTTCCCTCCCGGAAGACTCTTTCTCTGCTTCCTGACATCATGAACTGTGTTTCCTTCAAGATCCAGTTTAAATATCACCTTGTTTGTGCTCACTGTCTGCTAAGAGAACCCTTCCTCTGCTAAGCAGAACCCTTGGTAAATACCCAGAAATGAAGCCAGAAAAAGCTGGAGGCAAGGTGGAGCTGGGCGTGGGTTAGCAAATGATGGAGGAGCCGCAAGGGAAAAGGGAGCTGCCCTCTGACTCCCTTCTCATTGCCACACCCTTCCGGTCTTAATGACTGTCATGTCACTTTGTTGGAAAGGCTGCTTGCGGCAAATGTGCCCAGGTGACTGCTTCTCTGCGTGGCTCAGCCGCCTTCTTGCACAGCTCTCCATGGGGGCAACTTTCATACCGCATTCCTTGAGAGAAGGGACTGAGTTTTTATGGTTTCTTGTGTTCCCAGTCCCTGACCACTCACGTGCAAAAAAGCAAAGCACAAAAACCCCAGATCTTAACAAACACCCAATAGGCAAAAGAAATACTGCTATTCCCATTATAAAGAAGAGGGAAGAGTACAGAGTTCAGGAAACTTCCCCATGGAAACAAAACCAGAACTGAGGAAGTTGGAATTCTTGCTGCTTCTGTTCAACCACGTTGTTTTGTGGTGGAGGCAAATCAATTCATGGGGGCAGCCTTATGCCAACTGGGTGTGCCCTTGGGGTTCATTTAGGTCACTGGTTGGTTCTGAGATAGATGAGTACAGATGAAGTGCTGCCCACATTTTCCAGAAAGACTCCTCCCAAGAGACACCTCACAGGTTTGCATGGAACTACAGTGTTGGAGACCTCATTCTGAAGTTAAAGTTGAACCTGTATCATGTCAGCTGAAGTCTGTGTCTTAAGGCAAGATCATGCTGGCAAGAAGTCCAGGACAAAAAGGGAAGAATAAACTTTGACTTGGGAAAAGGGTGCCCTGTCCAAGAAGCCAGGGCAGGGCTGTCTGCCTAGGCAACGTGGGTGCTGGGGTTGTCAGAGCATTCTTCTGTCTGTGAGGATCCTGTTCACCTTTCCTTCATTCAACAAATGCTTGTCAAGAACCTACTCACTGGCAGAACCTGTGCTTGGTGCAGGGGACACATGAAGGACTCATACCTTACTCTCAAGGTGCTTACACTCTACTGGAGGCAACTGCTAGGCAAACTGCTGACAAATTCCATGTAACTCTCACTCACTGTCCTGGACTGTAAGCTGGCCAGGCCTTGGAGCTAGTTGGGTTGATACACTATTAGCTCTAATACTAAGGAGCCCCAAATGATGCTGCAATTGGTGATTTGGCTGCTTTTGCTGGTTCCTCATTGCTTGTCACTTCCAGAGGCCAAGTTTCAAAGTTTGTATTTCTTTTCTTTTCTTTTTTTTTTTTTGAAACAGAGTTTCACTTTTGTTGCCCAGGCTGGAGTGCAATGGCTCGATCTCCGGATCTCAGCTCACCGCAACCTCTGCCTCCTGGGTTCAAGCGACTCTCCTGCCTCAGCCTCCTGAGTAGCCAGGATTACAAGTGTGGGCCACCATGTCCAGGTAATGTTTTTGTACTTTTAGTAGAGATGGTGTTTCTCCATGTTGGTCAGGCTGGTCTCGAACTCCTGACCTCAGGTGATCCGCCCACCTTGGCCTCCCAAAGTGCTGGGATTACAGGCGTGAGCCACTGTGCCCAGCCCAAAGTTTATATTTCTAACTTCTGCTTCCGATGTGCTATAAGATGGGAAGGTCTAAAATTGCCTGTGGGACCAAAGCTAACAGAGATGTTCAGGTCTTTGCTTAGATGTGACCATCTCATTGAGTCTTCTCTGACCACCCTATTTAAAAGGACACTCCCTGACCCCCTTCTCTGCTTTTTCTCCAAAGCTCCTATTGTTTGACATGCCATATTTTGCTTTTTTATTAAGCTATCACCCTTCTAGATAGAATGGAAGCTCCATTAAGATAGGAATTTTAGTCCGTTTTCTTCACTGCTGTAACCCTAGCACCTATGCCTGACATACAGGAGGTTTCAGTAAACCGTCAAGTAAATGCATTTAGCAAGGTTAAATTTTACACGTAACAAAGGCAGTGTGCTGCAGTAGAGAACATTGGATTTGATGTTGGACAGATGTGAGTTCAAGTCCTATTTCCTGCATGTAGCAATTGAGTGAGCTTTGGCAAGTCACCTCCTCTTTTTGAATATTAGTTTATTCATCTGTAAAAAGAGCATTGTAATTGGACTTCATCATGGGATGGCTGTGGAGAGCAAATAAAATAATGGATGTGAGAACATGGCGCAAATTGCAAACTCTTGTGCGGGAGTGACATATTTAGTCTTCAGTTATAATTCTCAAGGAGAAGGTACTTACTGTTCTGGAGAGTTTATATCTTCTATAGGATCTTTGCACGTTCGAGAGGGCTCTGTTGTGTTCCACTGTAGCTGGGGATTTTGATCGAGGTGATTTTTTAAAATGGCCTTTCCTCCATCTGAATGCAAAACAATACCACAACATGTTCTTTTAACTTAGTTTTTAAAAATCAACAATGCAACTTTTTGTAGGATGATACCCCAGGAGAGAGAATGCAAAAGAGCCCATTATCCCTCCGTGTTCTTTAAGCTGAGGTCTGTGTAGTGGCTCTCCCGGGACCCAGGCAGGGAGCTGAGAAGCCTCCAGCAGTCAGCAGTCAGGGATGGAAGCAATGTGCTGGGGATTTGTGTGGCATGCCCCGCGTTCTCCTCTCCAAGAACAAAAGGGGGAAAATCAAGTCGACTAAGGTAGGAAACATAACTTAGAAACAAGAGGTTCTAACATTCTTTTCCATGGGCACATAGGGATGTAATGACAAAGAAAAAACCTCCAAGGTGTATTTTTCATAGAGCAGCAAAGATTGCAAAGAGAAAGAATAGTCAGTAAACTGCTGGTGGGAGAATAAATGGACATAATCTTACTGGTGGGCACTGTTGATCTGTGTCAAACACCATAAAAGGACCTATTTTTTACCCAGAATTTCTACTTCTTGAAATTATCCTAAGGAAATAATTAAGGATCTATGCAAAGAGATATACAAGATGTTCAACCTTGGCATCTCTCTTTTTTTTTTTTTTTAGATGGAGTCTCACTCTGTCACTCAGGATCGTGCCACCAGTGGCATTATCTTGGCTCACTGCAAACTCCACCTCCTAGGATTAAGTAATTCTCCTGTCTCAGCCCTGAGCAGCTAGGACTACAGGTGCATGCCACCATGCCCAGCTAATTTTTTGTATTTTTAGTAGGGACAGGGTTTCACCATATTGGTTAGGGTGGTCTCGAACTCCTGACCTCAGGTAATCCACCTGCCTCAGCCTCCCAAAGTGCTAGGATTATAGGTGTGAACCACTGTGCCCAGCCTCAAACTGAGTATAATTTATTTTTATTTTTTTTATTTTTTTTTCTGAGACGGAGTTTTGCTCTGCCGCCCAGACTAGAGTGCAGTGACCAGATCTCAGCTCACTGCAAGCTCTGCCTCCCGGGTTTACGCCATTCTCCTGCCTCAGCCTCCCGAGTAGCTGGGACTACAGGCGCCCGCCTCGTTGCCCGGCTAGTTTTTTGTATTTTTTAGTAGAGACGGGGTTTCACCGTATTAGCCAGGATGGTCTCGATCTCCTGACCTCGTGATCCGCCTGTCTCGGCCTCCCAAAGTGCTGGGATTACAGGCTTGAGCCACCGCGCCCGGCCTCTGAGTATCATTTATAATATTAAAATGTTGGAACTAATCTGAATTTGTCTGGTAATAATGGATTAGTTACATAAGTTATAGGACCTCCATTCAAAATAATATTGTGTAGCCACAAAACATGGTGATTTAAATTCTCTCAACTCTCTTTGTGCTTCAGGACCATACAAGGAGATTTAAAGAAATATAAAAATCAGGTTCCCACCTGAGATTTGGATTCATGTGGTCTGGAAGGGAGCACTGGGGTCTTTGTTTTTGCTTCAGTGGGCAACCTTGTATGTATGTCATTTTGCACCTACGTGAGTACAGCTGCTCCTCATTATTCATGAATTTTGTATTTGTGACCTCCTCTTCTCACTAACATTTATTTGTAATCCACAAATCAATATTTTAATGCTTTTGTGGTCATTTGCTGACATGCACAGTGTGGGAAAATGTGAGTTGCCTGATGCACGCGTTCCCAGCTGAGGTTGAACAGGGTGATGCACTGCCTTAGCGCTTAGCTCCTATATTGTAAACAAGTATCTTCCTGGAGGTTTATTTAGTGACACGTTTTTCACATTTTGTGCTGTGTGTTGGTGAGTTTGCTGTTGAAAATGGCCCCCAAGCACAGTGCCGAAGTGCTGGCTAGTGTCCCTAAGCGCAAGAGGGCTATGATGTGCCTTATGGACAGAAAATACATGCGTTAGATAAGCTTCCATCAGGCATGAGCTATAGTGCTGTTGGTCATGAGTGCAATGCTAATTAAATCATATATATTTAAAAAGATGTCTTTTTTTTTTTTTTTTTGAGACGGAATCTCACTCTGTCTCCAGGTGGAGTTCTGTGGTGCGATCTCGGCTCACTGCAACCTCTGCCTCCCGGGTTCATGCGATTCTCCTGCCTCAGCCTCCCGAGTAGCTGGGATTACAGGTACGTGTTATCATGCCCAGTTAATTTTTGTATTTTTAGTAGAGACGGGGTTTCACCGTGTTGGCCAGGATGGTCTCAATCTCTTGACCTCGTGATCCGCCCACCTCAGCCTCCCAAAATGCTGGGATTACAGGCTTGAGTCACTGCGCCCAGCCTAAATAAGATGTCTTTAAACAGAAATATGCATACAACAAAATTATATGTTGATTGGTGGACAAAAATGTCAACTTGTGATGTCAGCCTGTGAGAGACTCCCAGGAACCTAATCCTGTAGAGGAGCAATGGTTCAGTATTCACAATCCACTGTTGATGGAGGCTTTACAGAAAGAACATAACTACCGCTACTGTAAATCAGCAGAATCGACCGTATATCATACTGCTATGGTCTGAACGTGTCCCCCTAGATTCATGTGTTGAAACTGAATGAAGAATGTGATAGTGTTAAGAGGTGGGGCCTTTAGGAGGTAATTAAGTCGTGAAGGCGGAGCCCACATGGATGAGGTTAGGGCCCTTATAAAAGGGCTTGAGAAAGTGGGTTTGCCCCTTCCCCCGCTCCTTCTGCTACATGAAGATGCAGAGTTCCTCCCCTCCAGAGGAGGCAGCGATCCAGGTGCCATCTCAGAAGTGGAGGCTGGACCCTCCCCAGACACTGAACCTTCTGGCACCTAGATTTAGGACTCCCCAGCCTCCAGAACTGTAAGAAACACATTTCTGTTATTTATAAATTACCAAGTCTGCAGTATTGTGTTATAGCAGCACAAACAGACTAAGGCATGGAGAATAAATCCCAAAAGTGGGATTGCTGGGTCTGAATGATTTCTGTTTCAACCAGCAACATTTGAGAATACCTCTCTCATAACCTGTTTCCTGGCACTCTGAGCAGCTTCTTGATCTCTGATCTGTGGCAGTCTTTGAGGCAAAAATGGTATCTCACTGCAGATTTAATCTGCATTCCTTTAATAAGGAATGAGATTGATCATCTTTTCATAAGTGTAAGAACGATTTCCAGTTCCTTTTATGAGAACTCTCTTTTGCTCATTTTTCTTTTGAGATGTTGGTCTTTTTCTTACTAATTGGTATATAATTATACATACTTTTTGTATTACTACATATCATTTCTCCTTATATATAAGGGCATAAGCTTGTTATCTGAGTTAATTTTTGGCTTTGTTTGATTTTTTTGGCTGTACTTATCGTGGCTTTTGCATTATGAAAGACATTCTTTTTGTACCTAAATTTATCAACCTTTCCTTTTGTGATTTCTGTTTTGCATCAAACTGAGACAGGTCCTCCTCTCTCTGAGATTTTTTTTAAATTTTACTTTGGTTTCTTCTAGTACTTTCATGTTTTCACTTTTTATATTTAAATTTTTTATTCATTGGAATTAATTTGTGTGAGTTTAGGATCTACCTTATTCTCCTCCAGATGCCTACCTATTTATCCCAATGAAATTTATTGAATAATTCCTTTTTTCCAACAAATTTAAAATTCCCACTTTTACCAGATACTAAAGTTATTAGAAGTAATTTTTATTCTTGTAATTTCTTTATTATCTCAATTTAAACATTTTTGTAATAACCATGTTACATAATATTAATTACAGAATATTGCTACTGTAATAAGACCACTTATTACTTATATAATAAGAATAAAAGGTCAGGCATGGTGGTTCATGCCTGTAATCCCAGCACTTTGGGAGGCTGAGGTGGGTGGATCACCTGAGGTCAGGAGTTTGAGACCAGCCTGGCCAACATGGTGAAACTCCATCTCTACTAAAAGTACAAAAAGTTTAGCTGGGTGCAGTGGCAGGCCCCTGTAATCCCAGCTACTTGGGAGGCTGAGGCAGGAGAATCGCTTGAACTTGGGTGGCAGAGGTTGCAGTGAGCCGAGATCGTGCCATTGCACTCCAGCCTGGGCAACAAGAGCGAAACTCCGTCTCAATAAATAAATAAATAAATTAATTAATTAAAAGAAACAAAGATTTTTCATTGATTTAAACTAATGTTATAACAAATTGATGAATACATGCTAATGGAAAAAACCAAGCCATAGAGAAATATAAAAAAGGTAATGTGGCTGGGCGTGGTGGCTCACGCCTGTAATCCCAGCACTTTGGGAGGCTGAGGCGGGCAAATCACTTGAGGTCAGGAGTTTGAGACCAGCCTGGCCAACATGGTGAAACCCCGTCTCTATAAAAAAACAAAAGTACAAACATTAGCTGGGTGTGGTGGTGGGCACCTGGCATCCCAGCTACTCAGGAGGCTGAGGCAGGAGAATTGCTTGAACCAGGGAGGCAGAGGTTGCAGTGAGCTGAGATCATGCCACTGCACTCCAGCCTGGGTGACAGAGTGAGACTCCATCTTAAAAAAGTAAAAAATAAAAAATAAAAAAAAAAAGGGTAATGTAAAATAGTCCCTTCTCACTCACTTTCCACAATACCATTTCTTTTCACACGAGTCAATACTGTTAGCAATTTGGTGTTTATTTTTCTAAACCTTTTAAAAAATGCATTCACACACACGTATATGCATTTGTGTGTCCCATAATCATAATGTTGACTTTCATCTTGCTTTTTTCACCTGGAGATGTTTCCATATCTGCACAAATAGACTCACCTCACTTTTTAATAGCTATAAAATGGTACCCTGTTTGGCTATATCTTAATTAATGAAACCACCCCCAAATAATGAACATTTAAGTTAATTCTAGTTTTTCTCACCTACAGACAGCATTGTGATGAACATCTCTGTGTTCATCTCTGCACACCTGGGAGTATTTGCGAGGGGCAGGTTCCTGCTAGTAGAACTGCCAGGTCAAGAGGTTTAACATGGAGCATTTAGACAGTGCCAGGCTGACTTCTAATGCATTGCAGGAGAATGCTCATTTCCAAATACTCTTACCAACTCTGGTAACCTCTTAAGTTTTTTCCAAAAGGTAGGCAAAAATGGTTTTTTTGTGTGTGTGTTTTTTAAAATTTATTTTTGTAGAGATGGGGTCTTGCTATGTTGTCCAGGCTGATCTCAAATTCCTGGACTCAAGTGATTCTCTAGCTTTGGCCTCCCAATATGCCGGGATTACAGGTGTGAGCCATTGCGCCTGGCAGGTTTGTGTTATTGTAGCTTGCAATTCCCAAGTGGGTAGTGAGATTGAGCATCCTATCCTAACTAACTGACCATTCTTTTCTTGCACATTGATGAGGTATATTTGAAACCGCGAAATATTGTTCAGGGAAGAAAGGGTAAACTATTCACTAAGAACAAAAGGGAAAACAAAATGTGTCTGCCCCCAGTCAGGACACTGGGAATGCTGGCCCCAGTGTGTAGGTGTGGAGCTGGAAGCCGAGGGATGGGAAATTGAAGCCCCAGGCCTAGGCAGGGTGGAGCTCAAAGCAGATAGTGAACCGTGGTCAGCAGACAGAGGTTCCAGGTGCGCCAGCTCTGCGTGTCTGAGTCCCGTGCCCTGTTTGGACCTGTTTCTTCACCTAAAAAATGGAAGATGAACAGCTGGTGTTTGAAACCAAAGTCCCTACCACATTCTGGGGCCCTGGCTCTCTTACCTGTGCTCTCAGTGAAGTTTCCCAGGTTGAGGATGTCATTGAGCTCTTGGTAGTGGTTCTGTTTAATGTAGGTGGTCTTTTCTGGTGTGTCCTGCAGCTGCATGGTGACCTCCTCCAAGTCTTTATCCAGCTAGAAGAGAAAGGTTCCAGTTGAGTCAGGGTCCCTGGCCCAGCCCTGGTAGCTAGGCCACTAGGGCCAAAAGGTGGGTCACAGGGCTGGGCCTTTACCTGTATTCAGAAGTGCCCTGAGAATCAGAGGGGTTATTGCATGTTGGTATGGAGATGCAGAAGGACCCTGACAGCTCTTTGTTCAAGGAGAAGCTATGATGAGAGGGACCTGGGCTTTGCAATTATGTGTTCGTGTAGGCTTGGGCCTTGATGAAGCAGACAAGCAAGCCCAGGGAGGTAGGGCAGGGAGAGTATAAGAGCTCAGGCTCTGGACAGGCCTCATGCAAACCCAAGGCTGCCCCTTACTTACAGTGAGGTTCTCCTGGCTTGTGAGAACCCAGTCTCAATTTCTTTTTCTGTAGAATGGGGTAATAATAGTACCTACTTCAGGGGGAGGTTGTGAAGATTAAACGAGATAATACATGGAAAGTTTAGCCCAGTGCCTGACACATAATAAGGGCAACCTGCTACTACAATAATATTACTATTATTACAGGGTCTCACTCTGTCACCCAGATCAGAGTGCAGTGGTACAATTACAGTTTACTGCAGCCTTGACCTCCTAGGCTCAAGCCATCCTCCCACCTCACCCTCCCGAGTAGCTGGGACTACAGGTGCACGCCACCACACCTGGCTGTTTTTAATTTTTTTTGGTAGAGATGGGGTCTCTCTATGTTCCTCAGGCCGGTCTTGAACTCCTGAGCTCAAGTGATCCTCCCACTTTGGCCTCCCAAAGTGCTGGGTTTATAGGCATGAACTACTGTGCCTGGACTTATAATTACTATTATTGATACTTAACAGGACCCATAGTGGGGAGGACAGACATGCAGGGCTCGCAAGCTCTGAGCCTCACGCTATCATGGAGACCCTGACCTGCAGGGGCTCACTCAGAGGAGTTAATCAGGATGGGTTCCAGTCATCCCCACGTTTTTATTTTTAGAGACAAGGTTTCTCTATGTTGCCCAGGCCGGTCTTGAACTCCTGGGCTCAAGCGATCCTCCCACTTTGGCCTCCCAAAGCGTTGGGATTACAGGTGTGAGCCACGGCACCTGGCCCATTCCCAGGTTACATAAAAATCAGGTGCAAGTCCTGGGGCAATTCAGCCCCAGAGAAGCCTGGGCAATATGAGTGTTGGTAGTTGTGGGGGGTGGTAGTTGGGGTGGGTGGTGAACATCTGTGATATTACCATATCTATGTACATATAATGGCTTTCATCCATGACTCCTGGCTCCTGTATCTCTTGTAACAGTCTTTTGTTGTAATGTTGGGGCATTTTAGGCCTCAGGAACAGGCCTCATGAAACAGAATCATGCTCTCTGACCTTCTCCTGTCCTTTCTCACCTGCTCAAGGCAGGACTCCAATCTGATTGTAGGTCAAAAGACCTTTATCACAGAGAGAGTCCTGCCCATACCCTGGAGGAAAGAATACTACAGAGAGGCCAAGAAAAGTCTGAACAGACAGACCTTGCTGGGTTTAGATCATGCGTTTTTGTCCAATCACATTTCTACACAGTTGTCAATCATGCCTCGTGTAATGAAGCCTGCATAAAAACTCAAAAGAACAGGGTATGAAGAGCTTCCGGGTAGCTGAACACATGAAGATTCCTGGAGCGTGGGGCCCAGGGAGGCAGGGAAGTTCCACACCCTTTCACCCATCCCTTGCTCTGTGCATCTCTTCATTCGTGTCCTTGGTAATAAGCTGGTAAATGTGTTTCCCTGGGTTCCGGGAGCCCCTCTAGCAAAGTAATTCAACCCAAAGCGGGATCCTGGGAGTCCCAACTTGAAGCTGGTTGGTCAGAAGTTCCAGAGGTCTGACTTGTGGCCAGTATCTGAGGGTGGGGTGGGGGTCAGGGGGAACCTTGGGGACTGAGCCCTCAACCTGTGGGATCTGAAGCTATCTCTAGATCTGTAGTATTGGAATTGAACCGGAGGCGCCCAGCGGGTGCCTGCTGCTCGTTGGTGGGGAAACCCCCACACACATGTGGTCACAGAAGTCTTCTGTGTTGATTGTTGTATTGGTGCAAGAGCACAGGAAAAACATGGTTAGAGGACTTTTCCAAACAGCATCCTGCTGTAGTATAAGGGAGGAGATCTGATAAACTATCAGATGCTGTTCTGATGTCAGGAATACAGCCATGAAATTGTTTAATACATTTTCATGTGGAGGAGGTGGGAGAGAGATACTCTTTTCTATGTGACTTAAATGGCAGGAGTAGGATCAAAGGGTGGGGACAACAGGAGGCCAGATTGTGATTCATTTCCAGGAAAAATAACACAACAATTTAGACTTTTAAATAGTGGCTTGGGTTTCCTAACGTGAGTGAACTCTTCATTGCTGAAGTGTGCAAGTAGAAGCAAAATGCACAGTGACATGGTAGTACTCATCATGAGAGGTCTGATATGGAAACAGAGCCTGTAATAGGCTTTGGGGGACAGAAACCCTTCTAAGTTTGCTCTGGCAGCTGCTGGTGGGTTGCCCCATCCTAAAGCAGTCATCTTTAGGTGCGTAGACAACTGTGTGGTGGCTCTCTGGCAGAATTCTGTGAGCCCCCCAAAGGGCTGCCAGATCTAGCAAATAAAAACCCAGAATGTCCAGTCAAATTTGAGTTTCGGATAACGAGTTCTTTTTCACTATAATTATATCCCAGTATTATTCGGGCTATACTTTTACTGAAAATATGATTGGTTGTTGATCTGAAGTTTGAATTTAACTGGGCATCCTGTATCTAATCTGGCAACCCTATGTCTCACATCTTCCTTGCAGCTGTCCAGCTAGAGATCATGTTTCCCAGCCTCCTCTGTCACTGGGTGTGCTCTTGTCAGTTTTTGCTGATGTGACTAGGGCAGAACCAAAATGTGCACAATCTTTGGTGTTACTGCTTAAGAGGCAGTGCCTCACGTGGACTTTCTATCTCTCCCCTCCTGACACTGTGAACCGGACATGCCGTCCACCCAGCTCTCCCGCTATGAATGAGAACACCCTGGAGAGTGGGGGAAACCAGAGGGCAGGAACCAAGCCCAGCAATGACCTTGGGGAGCCGAGCTGCCCCACCCGGGACCTCTCTCTTCATGGCCATTAGGTAAAAGGGAAATAAACATATTTTCTTTGGGCCACTTTATTTTGGGGTCTTGTTTAGCCAGCATTGTAACCAATGTACTTTCCTTGGTCCCTTTCCTGTCCCCCTCCCTAATCAGAATTCCTTTATTACAGCAATACACAGCCTGCAGAGCATGGGTCCAGGCACACCACCAACCCAAAGGGAGGGGTAGAGGAGGGGAGGTAATTTGTTTTCCCTTCCCTGGTCTACAAGGCTTGGGCACAAGGCAATCTGGGCTATGGTCTCTCTGGAATATTCAAGAACCAGTTGAGAACCCTTAGGACAAAGGCGAGGTCTGCAGCACTCTCTCTTGAAAAGTTTCTTTTCACTTTCTCTTCTCTTGTACATCCTATAGATGTGGTGGTTGCTGGGTTGTGCTGGGAGAGTGAAAAACTGAGAGGGAGAGAGACACAAAGAGAGACGCAAAGAGACACTAACGTAGGAAGCTATAATAATCCAGAAGCTCACAAATCTCTCTGAGTTCCTTTCTGTCTGGGGATGGCTTGAATCAGGTGGTGCTGGCCTCCAAGAGCCTGGGCGAGGTGGCCAGTGAGCTCATGTCGGATTCTGACAAACGCCTCTGCGTGGCTTATGTCACCCCTGGCTCTCGCAGCTGTAACTGCAGCTGATGACACTGCCCGGTCATGCTGCAGGGATGGTCTAGAGGAGCCTGAGAGTCCCTGCCCGGGGTCAGAGGGGCTTCAGTGGCAGACGGGGCCCAGCTACTAGATGCGGAGGGAGGTACCTCTGTGATCTTCATTCGCAGGCGGTGGTTTTCTGACTGTAGGCCCTCCAGGCGGGATGTGCTGGCTTGGTTCACACTGGTGACTGAGGTGGACGTTTTAGAATCTTCTTTCTTCTGATTCTGAGTGAACTGGAATCGCCTGTTCTGCGTTGCTGCATCTGGGTTTGTTCGCAGGGTGATGAGCTGAAAGGACAAAGGTGGGGGCAGGGTTGAAGAGAAAGCCCTGGGTCCTTCCTCCCATCCCACATGGCAGACTCTCCCAGCAGATCCTGCTCTGGAGGCGACAAGAGGCCCCAGGAAGGCCACAGGCTGGGAGTCAGGAGACCTAGGCTCAGGCCAGACTCTGCCACTCACTTGTATGTGACCTTGGGCAGGCCCCTTCCCCTCACCATGCCTCTGTGTCCTTCCTGGTCACTAAGAGTCTAGTCTCCTGACTCTGATGCCACCTGCGTCCCAACCAGGACCCCTGAGGCCTCCTTCCAGCTGCCTAGCACGTTGCCTTAGGCCTTGATCCTTGTGGAAAAAATAAGCCCCAAGGGCAACAGCTGTGACAACAAAGAGATAGAGGAGAGTGAAGGCCTCTGTTTGTTAAACCATTGATGAGTTCTAGAAGCAGGCTGGTAACAAGCTGTGTCATTGACAAAAGCTTGTTTTTCAGCAGCTTAAAACAACACCTGGTTATTATCTCAGTTTCCGTGAGTTAGGAGTCCGGGCATCACTTAGCTGCATCCAAAGACATTTTGTATAGAAAAAAAAGTTGCCACTTGACCCTGATCTTACCCACTTATTCTAGAAACATCTATGATCGAGGCAGGCTCTGGGCTCAGCTCTGAAAAGCAGGAGTGGAGGGACCCATGGCCCCTGCTCACTGGGACCTCATGGTCCAGAGGCGTGGGCTGGGGATGAAGGAAGGACTCAATCTTCACCAGGCCAGCGGGTATCAGGGACAGCCCACCACAGTGCCGTGGCCTGCTGGGCTCTGAGGACGGTCTGGAGGGATGGTGGGGGGAAGGAAACTCCAAGGGAAGAACTGGCGTCTGCCAATGCAGGGAAGCCTGGGGGAAACGGCAGGGGAAGGGCAGGTTGGGTGGTGGACAGGGTTCTCTGGGGAGACTAGAGGAGACCCGAGGGTACTGAGAGCCAGCCCAACGTCAGAAACTTGATCCTAGAGCCAGGAGGACAATGAGGAGCTACTGAGCGTGACAGAGCAGAGCGCCACAACTGAAGCTTGGCTTAGAGATCATCTGGCCTCTTTTACAGGATGGAAAGAATGTCAGAGTGCAGGCAGGGAAGTCATGGCGTTGCCCTGGAGTCTGGGTGGGTGGGAACGACTAAGGCGTGTACACCAGAGGTATTCCAGTGCAGAGCTCACAGTGCCTGGGGTCTGACTGCATGCCCAGGAGGATGGAGGCACCATGGGTAGCCTGTTTGCTGAAATGGACCCAGGTGATCTTTCCTCTCCCCTGTTCTGAGGCAGATGCCTCCCACTTGGGTCAGTAACCCCCTCCCAGCTTTGTAACTCTGTGTCCTGTTCTTTCCTTTTTTGGGCAGGGGGCGGGTAAAGGGTCTCACTCTGTCACCAAGGCTAGAGTGCAGTGGCACAATCTCAGCTCACCACAACCCCTGCTCCTCCAGGCTCAAGTGATCTTCCTACTTCAGCCTCCTGAGTAGCTGGGACTACAGGTGCGTACCACCACACCTGGCTATTTTGTTTTGTATTTTTAGTAGAGATAGGGTGTCACCATGTTGCTCAGGCTGGTCTTGAACTCCTGGCCTCAAGTGATCCTCCTGCCTTGGCCTCCCAAAGTGCTGGGATTATAGGCACGAGCCACCGCGCCCAGCCACCTTCCTTTACTTTTGAGACCCACTGAGGTCAGGCTTCCCTCGACACAGATCACCCTACTGCAGGGGCTCCTAAGAAGAAAGGCCTCTGGCTCACCCGCCCACTGCAAGGTAGGATGGTGTTTGAAAAAAATCACTTTGTCGGGTGCGGTGGCTCATGCCTGTAATCCCAGCACTTCGAGAGGCTGAGGTGGGTGGATCACCTGAGGTCAGGAGTTCCAGACCAGCCTGGCCAACATGGTGAAACCCCGTCTCTACTAAAAATACAAATTTAGCTGGGTGTGGTGGTGTGCACCTGTAATCCCAGCTACTCAGGAGGCTGAGGCAGGAGAATTTCTTGAATCTGGGAGGTGGAGGTTGCGATGAGTCAAGAATGCGCCATTACAATCCAGCCTCAGCAACAAGAGTGAAACTGTGTCTCAAAAAAAAAAAAAAAAAAGAAGAAGAAGAAGAAGAAGAAGAAAAATCTCTCTTCAAGGTGGTCCTGAAGGTCAGCCCTTCAAATAAATGGAACACGTAAGTGGCTGCTAAAAACGGTGATTTTTTTTGGTGAGGTGGCTCATGCCTGTAATCTCAGCACTTTGGGAGGCCAAGGCCAGAGGATCGCTTGAGCCCAGGAGTCCAAGACCAGCTTGGGCAACACAGGGAGACCCCGTCTCTATAAAAAAATAAAAAATTAGCCAAGTGTGGTGGTGATGCCTGTGGTCCCAGCTACTTGGAAGGCTGAGGCAAGAGAATCATTTGATCCCGGGAGGTTGAGGTTGCAGTAGGCCGAGATTGCATCACTGCACTCCAGCCTGGGTGGCAGAGTGAGAAAACAAACAAAAAAAACAAACAAAAAAAGCATTATCTCCTAGCTATTAAGAAAAAGGCTGGAAGGAAACACATCAAAAACATTAACAGTAAAGAACACCCCAACAAAACATGACCTGTGATTATTTTTGAGTGGTGGGACAAAGGGAGATTTCTGAAAAACCTGGCCTTTATTACTCTGCATTTTCTGAACTTTCTATAATGTGAATTGTCTTCATCATAAAAAAGGAATGGGTAATCCTTTTAGAGAATGGAGAAAAGCCAGCAATGCCCCTGTGCTGGAGTCGGAGGGCAGAGGCCAGGTGGTGGGGCCAGCACCCGTACCTTTGGCACAAACACCAGGCAGAGGGTGATGGTGCTGCAGAAGATGATGACCAGAGCCACGATGCAGAACTGCACGTTGGGCTGGTCCCGGGTCAGGAAGGAGACAGCGGCCCCAATGATGCACATGATCCCCACGTTGTAGACGCTCATCCCGATGTACTTGCTGTCGTTGAGTGCAGGGATGCTGACGTTGCGGGTCTCCCAAGCTAAGAAACAACCGAACAACTGAAATGATGAACAGAAAGGGGAGATGATCGTTACCAAGGGGCGGCACACACCCGCTGCTCTGAGAAGCTGTGGAGTGGAGGGTTACTCAGGAGGTGGGCTGCAGGGAGGGAGGGTGGGGGGCCTTGCTGTCAGCCAGGTCTTCTGGATATCACCATCTGTCTCCACTTGTGACCCTGCTGAGTTGAGTCCCGCCAAGCAAATGCAGACTGGGGATGTGACAGCTCTCCAGTTCTCCCGCACCCCTATGACTGGTTCATGCACAGACCTGCCCAAGGCCACAGTGGAAGGCAACTTCAGATAAGATCTCAACCTTCTTCCTCACTCTCTAGGGAATACTAAGGCCCAGAAGGGGTGAAGACGTCTGCCGAAGGCCACACAGCAATATGGTAGCAAAAATGGGCTGTGTTTTTAGAAATTCACTCCAGTCTTTTTTCTATTAAACTAAGCAGATCCCTTGTGTCTGAGACTTCTATTGTCCTCAAGTGCACATAGACACCCAGAATAGAGACTACATTTTCCAGCTGCCCTAGAGGCTAGGCGTGGTGTGTTACCAGCTTCTGGACAATGCCTGTAAATAGAAGTGGTGTGCACATGTTCTGGGAAGTGTCTTTAAAGGGAAGAGGTGTTGCTTTTCCTCCTTCCTAACAGCTGGAGTGGAATGTGATGGGTGGAGCTTCAGCATCTGTTTTAGATCACAAGGCTATGATGTGGAACCTGTGTAATGATGATGTGGGGGCTGCAAGATGCAAAAAGCTGAGATTCTGGGAGCCTTACCCCAGCCCTAGATTGCTTACCTCGGGACTAGGTTTACCTGAGAGGAACATTTCCTGTCTCTTCAACCATTATTATTTTGGGTTTTTCTGTGATTTGCAGCTCTACTCGTAACCAATAGATGTCTCGACAGAAATGGACAGGGTAGAGGCCAGCTATGATCTGAAGCAAGGTGTCGAGGGTTTAACCCTTATGGGTGGTCTAAGGGGAGGGCGGGCTGCAGGGACAGTGTAGGTGGGTGTAGGGCAGAATGGTGGTGTGGCGGGCAGGAGGAAGAGCCAAGATGGCTGACTGGTACAGGAACCTCTGCTTTAGTGCAGCCCTCCAAGAGGCCTTCTCACAAAGGCCCCTCTTCCATGTGGCTTCAGCAGGACAGCTTCAGGCGTCTGACAGCTGCATGAATCATTTAACATCACACCGAGGACCTGTGTTTAGAGATTTGATGGCCGCATAGTGCTGTGTGGTAGAAGCGGGGCTGGACACAAGGCTGGGGGATATGGAAACTGCTCTGCCATCTGTTGGCTGGGTGACCTGGGCAAGTCACTTCACCTCTCAGGACCTCACTTTCAACGTCTGTGGACTGGGGGGAATAATAATAATAGTATCAATGTCACAGGGTTTCTGTGTGGATGAAATGGGAGGATGGATGTCAAAGCACTCTGTAGACTGAAATGTTCTGCACTAAGGTAAGTTCAAAGCTATTTGTAATTGATCTTATTTTATACAATCATGATTGTTTTCCTCTCCCTTGTCCTTTATCCTTTCTCTAAATGTGTTATCTCACAGCCTGATTTATTCCTTTTTAAAAATTCCTTTTAAAACGGGGAACCAGGCCAGGCACAGTGGCTCACACCTGTAATCCCAGTACTTTGGGAGGCCAAGATGGGTGGATTACCTGAGGTCACGAGTTTGAGACCAGCCTGGGCAAGGTGGTGAAATTCCAATACTACTAAAAATATAAAAATTAGCTGGGCGCGGGGGTGCATGCCTGTAATTTCAGCTACTTGGGAGGCTGAGGCAGGAGAATTGCTTGAACCTGGGAGGCAGAGGTTGCAGTGAGCAGAGATTGTGCCACTGCACTCCATCTAGCCTGGGTGACAGAGTGAGTGAGACTCTGTCTCAAAAAAATAAAATAAAATAAAATAGGGAACCAGGAGCCCAGGAACCAGATACTGAGTGAGAGAAGAAAACCAACAGCCATTGAAAGCCTGTTCTGTATTGGTTCCTTTACCCACGACCCACTGTGATCCCATGGTAGCTGTGCCATCTTGCAAAGGAAGAAGCAGAGGCTTGGCTAGGAGAGGTGACCTGCTTGGGGTCCCACAGCGTGAATATCAGGGCTGGATGGGCACCAGGACTTGGGCTCTCTGACCAAGAGTCAGTGTGCCCTTCTATCAGCCATGCTACCGATGGGCCACCAAGCCACTGTGAGGGTCTCCACAATAAATGTGGGCTACCCTGGGGACCTAGTTGTTGGCTGTAAATCTCTAAAGAGTGTCAGGAGGAAACACAAAGTAACTTGTTCTTAGGCCCTCAAATAGTAGATTGAGGGTTCATGGGTACAAATTACACTGAGGAAGATTTCTGCTGAGGATTAGGAAGAACTTTCTAGAAAGGCACTCCATCTGTGGGTTGAATGGTGGCCCTAAAAGATGGTCCATATCTTAATTCCTGAAAACCGTGAATGTGACCTTATTTGGAAAAAGGGTATTTGCAGATATAATGAAGGATCTCGAGATGAGATCATCCTGGATTATCTGGAAGGGCCCCAAATCCAATGACAAGTGTTCTTATAAGGGACACATAAATGAGACCATTGGGGAGAAGAAGAGAAGGCCACGTGGAGACGGAGGTAGAAACTAGAGTCATGCAGTCACAAGCCAAGGCATGCCTGGAACCATCAGGTGCCGGAAGAGGCAAGGAAGGATGCTCCCCTGCAGCCTTCAGAGGGAACACAACTGTCTGGCTTTTGGACCTCTGGCCTCCACAACTAGGAAAGAATATATTTCTGTTTGTTCTGTAAGCCACTGTTTTGTGGTAATTTGTTATGACAGCCAAAGGAAACTAACACATTATCCATGAATGGCACAGGCTCCTTTGAAGAGGATGAGCACTCCATCACTGGAGGTATAGAAGCAGTTAGTGAATGAATGCTTTGGGGGAAGCTCAGGGTGGGCTGGGGGTTGGGGCCAAAACATCTGACAGTGGGGTGGACCTAAAGGGCTGTGTGTGCTTCTCCCAGCCTTGAGATTCTGTGGCTCTAAAATAGAAAAGGAGTAGGGGGGTGGCAGTGGGATTTTAGTCATAAACCTTCAGGGCCAGGAGGCTGGGGACGGTTCCTTGCATATTCTAAATGGTAAAGCATTTACGCTATCAAATATAGCTTTTGTTGACATGAGCTGGCTGAAGCTGTTAGCTTCACGGGAAGACATATAGTCATCTCTCATCTCCAACCACTTTGGAAGTAGGTGGGAGAAGATAATGAATGATCAAAACATGACAAATAAGTCCAGTTTAAAGATGTCAATATGATTCACCATAATCTAATTTCACAGAATGAGTCTCAGAATCAAGGAACATCAAGGCTGGAAGGATCATGGAGAGTGTCTAGATTCACTCTCTTTATTCAACCAGGGCCAGGGGAAGTGTAGGTCATTGACACGAAATGCTTTCCCATGACAGGGAGCTTGTCCTTTTTAGGGGCTCCATGGCATCTATGGACAGTGTTCCCTGTTATAAGAATCCATCTTTACATGGAGATGGAGTCTGCCTTCCAGCAACTTTGCTTAGGGCTGACGGTTCTGCCCTCAGGTCTGTGCCACCCATTGCTGACAGCTCTTCCAAGCTTCTGGTGACTATGAATGTGTCCTTGTCCAAACCCGGGAACTTTGGCTAGTCCTCAAGTTCCTATTTCTATATTGGGTACCTCCTGTGGACACCCCCAGGGTCATTCCCTTGTGCTCAGATTGCAGCCCAGTGGTCCTGTTGCTTGCATGGGAGCTCAACAAACTTCTATGGAAAACCATAAAAGGGTGTCAACTGGTATGAAGTGGGGACCAATCTTTGCCTAGGGTCCTCGTACACGCCCTTCTGGCATGGCCTCTCAAAGGTCACAGGATCAATCACTAACACTTCTCTGATGCGGCAACAGGTAAGAATGCATTTGAAAAGCCGGGCGTGGTGGCTCAAGCCTGTAATCCCAGCACTTTGGGAGGCCGAGACGGGCGGATCACGAGGTCAGGAGATCGAGACCATCCTGGCTAACACGGTGAAACCCCGTCTCTACTAAAAACTACAAAAAACTAGCCGGGCGACGTGGCGGCGCCTGTAGTCCAGCTACCGGAGGCTGAGGCAGGAGAATGGCGTGAACCCGGGAGGCGGAGCTTGCAGTGAGCTGAGATCCGGCCACAGCACTCCAGCCTGGGTGACAGAGCGAGACTCCGTCTCAAAAAAAAAAAAAAAAAAAAAAAAGAATGCATTTGAGCAGCACGAGAGATTCCAGTTTATTTGACTTTTGGAGAAGGCTTCAGTTTTGGCCTCTAAGTGGGATCACACAGGGGTGAAGGGTGGCTTAACCTCCCTGTGGAAAGATCTGAGGAGGGTGCAGTGACCAGCTTCGTGTCACTGGAGGGCTTTAAGTGGAAGCATGGTTTATATAGGATATAGGAGAGAAGATTCAAGGATCAACCTGGGCTGAAATATGGTGGGGCTGACCTTTCAAGTTCTCCCTAATGTTGGCATATCACAGCGTGGCCTCGGTATGTGATCTTTGATTTTTTTTTTTTTTTTTTGAGATGGAATTTCGCTCTTGTTGCCCAGGCTGGAGTGCAATGGCCTGATCTCGGCTCACTGCAACCTCTGCTTCCTGGGTTCAAGTGATTCTCCTGCCTCAGCCTCCGGAGTAACTGGGATTACAGGCGCCCACAACCATACCCAGCTAATTTTGTATTTTTAGTAGAGATGGGGTTTCACCATGCTGGCCAGGCTGGTCTCGAACTCCTGACTTCAGGTGACCCACCCACCTCGGCCTCTCAAAGTGCTGGGATTGCAAGCATGAGCCATAGCCCTAGCATGATCTTTGATTTTAAAAGATGAGTCCAGTGGAAAGAGTGCTGGGTTTGGAGTTTGAAGGTTACTAGGTAGCTTTTGGCAAATCATTTAGCCTCTCCGAGGTTTACCCTCCTCATCTATTAAATGGGGATGATCCCGCCCACCTCCCATGAGCTTAAGAGAGGATCCGCTGAAATGCTGGAAATGAACATGCACTGGATGTCAGCAGACTGCTCTTCCTGGGAGCAGTGCAGTGACAGCTGTGAGGCACAGCCACAAGTTTTTGGGTTACTCTCTGGTTAAGATCTTGACTCTGCCACTTACCAGCTGGGTGACCTTGGGCAAGACACCAAGCCTCAGTGTCATCAGTGAAATAAGGATGTTATTTGTACCTATCTCATAGGGTTGCTGCAGGAACTGAGATAGCATGTGGCAGGCACTGAGTACACAGAGAGTAACTGCTTAGTCATGGAGGCTCTTTTTATTTTTACATTGATGGAGGCCCCTGGGAGACAGAGGCCCAACAGAGAAGTGTCCCCCCCAACTCCATCTCCTGCTCTGCACCTACCATGAGAAGTCCCTTGTAGGCATAGACGATGCCAAGCCAGATGGTCATGTGGGTGTTCTCACAGTGCTCCAGGAGAGGGCGGATGGAGATATCCCGTCCTGCTGGGTCAGGCTGTGCAAAGAGAAAACAGAGACTCCAGGGATGGCACAGGACACTCTTCCAGCAACAGGGTCCTTATCTGAGAGTCCTTTTCCCTCTTGTGAGCCATAGCCAATGCCACTGTTCAGTGGGCCATTTGGACCCCATCTCTGTTTTGCTAAGGTGTGGAGCCCAGGCCTCAACTAGCATTGACTGCCTTCCGTTTGTTGGTAGCAACTCAACTCTGCACTCCAGTTCTCTGCATAATTCATGCCTCTCCAATATGAGTTAGAGCTCCTGAGGGTAGGAACTGGGTCACTTCTGTGCCCCTAGGATCTAACACAAAACCTGGCCCAATGCAGGTACCTCTAATATTTGTTGAAAGACTGAGGGTGAGAATGAGGTATAAGGTTATGTCAGGAGGTCTTCAGGTATCTCTGGGGTTACCTCTGTGCAACTGGAGATATAGGATATACTGGCCTGGCCGAACCTGGGGCCTGCCAAACCCTTCTGAGGAGACCCTCTTGCCCACAGCCCCATTGCTGAAGCAGTAATGGCAGCCATGTTATGAACCACATGACTCATCCTTGGCCAGAGCTGACTGGACAAAGAACGGGCACCTGACCCCAGGCAGCCAATCCAGAGGCTTGTCAGATACCTATGAAATTTCCTCCTACAAAGTGCTCTGCCTAATGAGGGTTGATGGAGAGGATCCTTCCTGAGCACATTCTCTCTGGCAGGAACTTGAATTGGGAAACTCTGGGAGATAATTGGCCAGATGGTGGCAACAAGACAAAGACACCCAGGGAATGAAACAATATCTATGGTACATTAATTTTTTCTGAACCATTCGAGAGTAAATTGCAGATATCCTGACCCTTCACCCCTGAATATCCTAGCATGTATTTCCTAAGAACAAGGGATTCTCTTGCACAATCACATACACTCACTAAATTCAGAAAATTTAACACTGATACAGTATATTATCTAATATACTATCCATTTCCACATTTTGCCAATTGGCTTAATAATGTCCTTTAAAGCAACTGTGGTTTTTCCAATGCAGGATCCAATCCAGGATCATTATTGCACTTATGTGTCTTTGGTTTCCTTTAATCTCAAACAGTTCTTCAGACTACTTTGGTCTTTCCTGTCATTGTTTCTGAAAAATCTAGTTCAGTTATTTTGTAGAAGTCCCTCAATTTGGGTTAGCCCGAATGTTTTATATTCAGGTTTTATGCATTCTTGGCAGGAATCCTACATAAGTAAGAGTCACATCAGGGGGACGCGTTGGCACTTTGTGATGTTATCTGTGATCACTTGGTTGACATGACGTCTGTCAGATATCCATTTCAAAGGTACTATTTCCCCCTTTGTAATTAATAAATAATCTGTGGGAGCTACTTCGAGACTGTGTAAGTATCTTGTTCTCCCACAAACGTTCACTCGGTGGTTTCAGCAACCATTGATAATTCTTACCTGAGTCATTTATTACTTTGGTAGCTGCAAAATGGTGATTTTCTAATTCTACCATTCTATTTAAACACTTGGCATTCTCCTGCAAAGAAGAGCTTTCCTTTCCTCCCATTTATTTATGTATATCGGTTTGTTCCTTTTTTTTGAGACAGAGTCTCTGTCACCCAGACTGGAATGCAATGTCGTGATCTCCACTCACCGCAACCTCTGCTTCCTGGGTTCAAGCAATTCTTAAGCCTCAGCCTCCTGAGTAGCTGGGATTACAGGCGCCCGTTACCATGCCTGGCTAATTTTTGTATTTTTATTAGAGATGGGGTTTCCCAGGCTGTTCTTGAGCTGCCGACCTCAGGTGATCTGCCTGTCTTGGCCTCCCAAACTGCTGGGATTACAGGCGTAAGCCACTGTGCCTGGCCTAATACGCTCCTTTTTAATTCAATGTCTTATAATCCTTTGTTATCTTATTCATGTTGATGCTTAAATTTTTCCAGATTTGGCCAGTGGAAAACAACTTCATGCTACCTTCTATGTTTTTTTCCACATATCACCATAATTTTTTGAGCACTTTCTTACTTCTTGGCGTAATGATTCCAGTACTCCTTGAACTTTTCTTGCTCCCAGCCTTGCAATCAACCATTTCTCCAAGGAGTCCTTGTTCTTTTTAGTGGAGAATGTTGTTTAGAAACCAAGATGTAGGCACTTGATGGTCTCACTGTTCCTAAGTTGTCACTACTTCTAAGCTCTTTTTAAAATAAATGTATGTATGTATGTATGTGTATGTACCTACCTACCTACCTACCTGTCTGTCTGTCTAGATAAGATCCAACACTGCCGAGTTCTTGCTTGCCTTCCTCATTCCATATTTTCATCACTCTTCTCCCATAGTGGAATCCCTGCCTTCGAACAACATCAAAATATTTACTCATTTGTTCAGTCCTACATTGGACACTAAATAGTTGCAGAATTGATACATCCGTACAACTGTCAAGCACAAACTTACTAAGTTGAAGATTCCTTTGCCATCTGTTTGCCACTGAGAGTATATCACCAAATAACTGTGTTCAGGATGTTATACTCTGATGGAGCGGTGCTGTTGAGGCCCAGGGTAAAGCCACACTCCTGAGGGTAAGGCATGGGCATCCCCAGGATCCATCACTAGGAAGAAGGGTTACTTTGATGGGACCCAGGGGTAGAAGGCGGATCTTAGGTGTGGTTTGGAAACTATTTTTTTTTGGTCTTGCTCTCCAGGCATGGCCTTTGAAGCAGGCAGTGACCTGGGCTTCTGTGAGCTGGGGGAAAGATGGTGCTCCCACGTGGAAGCAGGAGGAGCTAGGAGGGGTGGGACCTGCAGGTTCAGGCCATTTTTTGACCAGATCATCCTGCTGTGTGTTCTCTCAGACTTGATTTGCCTTTTGCTGTCCCAAGCCACAGAAAGCCTTAGCTCAACCTCTTTGGGTCCATGTGTATTGAGTCCACACTTCGGCTGGAGTGCTAGAGGGGATAATGTGGTTTCCTGAAGGCTCTGCAGTGAGAAACACCCTGGGGGAGGTGATCTCCATAAACTAAAGTCAGAGTGGCCAGGGGTAGAGGTTTCCCCCCAACTGCTACCCACTTAGGATCCGGGCTGCATTTTATTAAGGGCAATGGGGATTTCCTGACATCCTTTCATTGTTTAATTAAGGTGACAGAACTGGCTTGGTCCCAAGGTCAACTGACTTAGTGGCAGAATCTGAGTTTCTCCAATGTGTGACAATCAAACCGACATCAGAATGCAGTAGCACGGACCCATTCCAGTTACGCATGAATGGCAAACCCATGAACAGTGACCATGTCTTTTCTTCTACAACGAACAGCAGTAATTTATGATGGAGTCTTACATTCTCGGTGTGGAGAAAATTAGTTGTGTCACACAGCATTGCTCAATGGGATGAAGTGCTCGTCACAGGAAACTGACAAGGCTTGTCTGGCTTACACACTGCAGTGGAGGGAGCCCCTCCCTCCTGCTCCTGGTGAGGTGGTGCACAGTGCTTGCACTGAGCCACAGCCTTCTCCTCCTGGACCTGCACTCACTGGGGCTCATCTCTCCCCTGGGGTTCCCCGGAATAATTCCAAGCTCTCTCTTTGCGTCTGCACACCTTCCACAGGAGGGAAGATCTATGGAGAGGGGACACACCACTGTGCCGTCCTCCACAAGGCCTCCTTGCCAGTCAACCTGCTGGAGTTTACCACTGCTCTACAGACTTATCACTCCTACAGGCTTAGAATGGAGCTCAGTACTCCAGGCGGTGCTGAGCAAGTCAGCCTGACCTCTTGTTCGGGATCTCCTTGGCTTTCTATGTGATCTTCCACCAGTGATTCATATGTTCCTTCAGGCTGACCAAGACCCATCAGGTAGTTTTCACAGAACTGCTGCTAGCCCAGTCTTTCCCCCTGTGCTGCTGGCATTCCAGTCTGGCTACCTTTGCCTTTCTCTTCGCTGCTCCCCTTCCCCCCAACCCCACCTTCACTGCTCTGACCTCTCTGAATCCTGAAATCTGAATTCTTATCTTTGGCCTTTCAGGTCCGCACCCATCTCAGTAACTTCAAGCACAGTCCTGGCAGGAGGGTAGCAAACACAATGGGCCCACTGAGAGTTCAGAGAAGTCAGTGGTCCTGGGGTGGCAGAGCTGCTCCCACACCCACCTTCCCCATACTCAGGCACTGATCCAGAAATAAACTGCAAAAATCTGGTCACTAATGTCCTTAGGCAGCCCCATCTCCCTGTCACAGGTCACAGGTCACAGTGGCAGGGGTTGGGGTAGTTTTGGGGGTGATGAGGTTCCTGTTCCCGTGAGGCTGGGGATGGGCATCTGGAAGAAAATCAAGCGACTCCCGTACTGAACCACAAAGCAGACTGTACAAGCTGTGCGTGTTGTCTAATCCATCCCGATTCTGCCTGGGCCTGGAGTTCGCAGTGGTCTGTGTGGTCACACATGGGGAAAGATGCACCTGAGCATGCAACCTGCAGGGCCAGGTGGGCTACCCACCCCCCAACCCCCAGTGCTTGTCATTGTTGTGCACCAAAGCACCACTAGAGGGCACCAAAGAGCCATGTGAAGGGTCCAGCCTGGTGGTGGTGGATTACCCTCTGCTGGGGACACAGAACTACCCTAGCGCGGTGGGGCTGGAAACGGTGGAGCCGTCAGCAGCATCTTGGGCTCCTCTGGAAGGCACCCACTGGCCTTACACGAGGCCAGATTTCCAAGCACCATGGAGGACTCCCCCACTTTTGGAGCAGCTGTTGGGGGCTTCTGGGGAAGGACTCAGGCTATACTTGGGCACTGCTCTCGGTCTGTTCCCAGTGTAGACTGTCCATGCAGGCCAGGGCCAGCGAGCACAGGGTGCTGATCCTGCAGACATCAGGGGCGGGGCCTAAGCCCAGGCTTTGGCCTCTCCTCTGCAGGACAGCATTTGCACTGCCCTAAGAACGTTTTTCTTGCTCTGGATAACTGGCCTGCAAACATTTTCAACTGTTTTTTTTTTTTTTTTTTTTTGAGACGGAGTCTCACTCTTGTTCCCAAAGCTGGAGTGCAATGGTGCGATCTCGGCCCACTGTAACCTCCACCTCCTGGGTTCAAGCGATTCTCCTGCCTCAGCCTCGCAAATAGCTGGGATTACAGGCGTGCACCACCATGCCCAACTAATTTTTATATTTTTAGTAGAGATTGGGTCTCTCCATGTTGGTCAGACTGGTCTCGAACTCCTGACCCCAGATGATCCGCCCGCCTCAGCCTCCCAAAGTGCTGGGATTATGGGCGTAAGCCACTGTGCCTGGCTGCTTTTTTTCTTTATTTTTCTTTCTTACTTGTTGCTGTCTTTGGCAATTGCCTAAGAAATCATTCATTCATTCATTCGTTCATTCAGTGAATAACTGTTAAACACTACCATTTGCCAGATACTGTTCTGGGCATGGGGCATGCAGCTACAACCTGGATAGACAAGAGCCCTGTCCTCACGGCTCTCCCATTCCAGTAAGACCAGGACAGTTCTCATGAGAGGCACCCTCAGAGAGAGGGGGCTGACTTCACCTGATAATATCAGCCATAAGGACACCAAGAGCTGCCTTCTCATGAGTAACAATAATGTGCTCATTGCTGGGTTGGGAACTCTACACCTGTCATCTTGTTTAAGTCATAAAAATCCAACAAGGTGTTATACTTATTTCACAGATGAAGAAACAGAGGCACAGAGAGATGAAGTAACTTGCCCAAGATCTCCAGCTAGTAAGTCTCGGGGCTGAGATTCAACCTAGGGGTGTGTGACTCTCAGAGCAGCACTCCTTCCTCCTTCACCATGAGCCTTCCCTAATGTGCCCTCCTCTCACACGCATCATTGTGTCAAATCGGAGGAGACAGTGGGTGTAACCAGTTCTACAAACTGCTAAGTGCTTATTTGAGGGAGGAAGAACTTCATCGTTAAACATTCAATAGTGGCTTCCCCTGAAGCCCCCAGAGCTTTAGGGTGAACGCTGTGCTTTGGTGCTGTGAGCTGAACTCAGGCTGATAAAATGCTCTTTCCTGCCTGGCAGGGCACCGTGTCCAGCAGTGAGGTCACACCGGTTTGAGACGGCCAGAAGATGGAAGTGCTCACACCTGACTTCTGGTCAGGCTGCTGCTCAGCAGGAGGCACGAAGAAGCTGCCTGGGAAAGCCTCTCCCATCTGTGCGGCAAAAGGAGAGCAGCTGGCCCGAGAGTCCCTCTGCATAATGCAATTACTCACAATGTAGGTCAGTGCCCCCTGCAAATATCCCGCTCTGTCCGGCTGCACAAACTGACAGGCAGGGAGTTGGAGCATGAGTGGAGGTGTTGAGGCCAGAAAGGTCAAAAGGCTTGGTCCTGCTACAGACTTGCTGGGTGATCTTGGGCTAATCCCTGCCCTTTTCTAGACCTCAGTTTCCCATTTGTGAAGGGAGACCATGGGTTAATTTACAGTGTAGTTAATGGGAGTCTGAGTCATTGGGGGATGACTCTATCTGTCCTACATTTCATGACTGTATTTGTCCTACATTCATTCCTTTGAAATCGACTCCATGAGGATTTGTCACATGCCTGCTGTGTGTCATGCACCATGTTGGTGCGGGGGTACAGGGTGAATGAGACCGACATGGTGCTTGCCTTCTTGGAGGGTACATTCCAGTGGAATGGGGGCTGTTCATCACAGGCATTCAACAAACCACACAGTACACCTGTGAATACAAGCGATGATAAATATTCCTAAAGGAAACCACGGGTCCTTGGAGGGGTGCTAATGGGGGAAGTCGTTTCAGATCAGGTAGCCTGGGATGGCTACTCTGCAGTGGTGACATTTAGTCTGAGACCTGGCAGATGAGAAATGCCAGCCATGTGAAAAGCTAGGGGAAGAACACACATGGTAGAGGGCATGGCAAGGGAAAAGAACCTGAAATGCAAAGACATCAGTATATTTTAGGAACCCTCATGTGGCGAGAAGTGTGATAAGTGAGAGGACAGCGTGGCTTCTCACTCGATAACGTGAGCACGAACAGCCTGGGGAGCTTGTTAAAATGCAGATTCAGGTGCGCAGTCCCGGGTGGGGCCTGGGATGCTGCATTTCTAAGAAGTTCCAGGTGAGGAGCTGATCCAGGGGTCACCCTTTGGGCAGCAAGGCCTTAAAGGATTTTAAACAATAGGGTAACATTTGGTTCTCAACTTAGAAGCAGTCTGGTTAAGAATGCAGATTCTCTTTGTCACCTGCACACCTCTGACACAGATAGAGTGATGACTTAGCACAAGGCCAGACTTGACAGGGCTCCTCTGTATGTTTCTGACCCTGGACCAGACCTTGACAATCACGTCTTCTCTGCGTCCTGTGCTGGGCTGGCCAGGGCGGTCAGGGCCGGGCGGGGAGACAGCCCGGGCAGGGAGGGTGTAGTCCAGTGGGTGCACATGAAGAGGGCCACGCAATTTGCCTCTCATCACGGGGATCTCAGCTGGGGTCGACTGGACCTTTTATTCCTGCCGCCGCTGTGGCTGGAACGGGTTCCTAGGCCTGGCCCGGCCAGTGCTCCTTTGAGGGAGGGGGTGCTTTCCATCTTCTGACCAGCTCCCAGAAGCTGGCATGTAGAACTTTCTCCCTGGACTATCCCTGCCCCTTTTCTTTTTGTAAACATTTCCAATGTTGATTTTTTAAGTATGTGGAAAAATTGGCATTTTTTTTTTTTTTTGAGATGGCGTCTCACTCTGTGGCTGAGGCTGGAGTGCAGTGGCCGGATCTCAGCTCACTGCAAGCTCCGCCTCCTGGGTTCACGCCATTCTCCTGCCTCAGCCTCCCGAGTAGCTAGGACTACAGGCGCCCGCTGCCACGACCGGCTAATTTTTTGCATTTTTAGTAGAGACGGGATTTCACCATGTTAGCCAGGATGGTCTCGATCTCCTGACCTCGTGATCCACTCGCTTCGGCCTCCCAAAGTGCTGGAATTACAGGCGTAAGCCACTGTGCCCAGCCTAAAATTGGTAGGTTTTTCTGCTGGGGGTGAGTGTAGGTGTGCATGTAAATGTGAGTTTGTGTGAGTGTGTGTGTTGGGGGTGTGTGTGTGTGTTGGGTATGTGTGGGGTGTGGGGTGTGTATGTGTGTGTGTGTGTGCGTGTTAGGGGGTATGTTTGGCCTTTCCAGGCTACATTTCAGAGTCTTGAGATGGTTTTCCTTTCCTGGGAAGGCAGGTGAGTCAACATGACCTGTTTTGGGGGACATGGGGGATGCCAACAAGGATGCCTAGGCAGGGAGGGGAAAGGAGCAGGGCTCAGATCCCAAGTCCACCTCTTGCCAGCTGTGTGACTTTGCACATGTCTCCCAGACTCTCCGAGCCATAACCTCCTCATCTACAACCTCCCAGGGCTGGCAAGATGATCAAAGGAGGTGCGGTGTGACTCGCAGGCTGGAGAGACGGGAAAGCCTGCTCCCGATGTGGAAAGCATCGTTACTATCTCCTGCTGCAGAGAGCCACAGAGTGCTAGAGCTGGGAGGAACCTTCCAGATCCCTCAGGGGCTGGACTGCTTATCTCCACAGCAGCAGCCTCGCACCTCTGAGGCAGCAAAGCTAGAAGCTGTCATTTCAAGGTAAGATTTTTTTTTTTGTAGAATGTTATCATTACAAGTTTGGGTGTTTTCTTTTTTTTTTTTTTCAATATCAGAGATCTGGAAGGGACGTGTAAGATCACTCACCAGGGTTTCTCAATATGGGCACTTCCAGCCACTTTTCTTTGGGGAGGCAGAGGGGGATTCTTTGCTGTGAGGGACTATTCTGTGCTGGGCAGGGTGCACAGAACCCCTGGACCCTGGGTACTAAAGGCCATGAATGTCCTCTAGTCACTGTGACAGCCCTGATCTCCCTCCTCTCTCCCCATTTCCAAACACGAAGGGGCTTCTGAACTGATCCAGTTTCTCTTCTTATAGATGGAGAAATGCAGGCCCAGAACAGAACCTGGAACTAGCAGCTGTTTTGGCAGCCGGATGAGATGTCCCCAGGGAGAGCCATGCCTCTTGTGGAAAGTGCCTGCTCCTCACCTTCAGGAAGTTCTTCTAAAATTCAGGAACTGCTTGACGGGTAAGGGGCATCTGAGACCCAGGAACAGGACCTGGAGCCTACAGGAAAGGCCTGGGAAAGGGCAGGAGTCTGCAGCAGGCTCAGGACCTCCCCAGGACTCGGCCCTGGGGGTCTAAGACAATCCTTCCTGGATCTCAACACCCAGGAGGTCCTAGCTGATGTGGGACAAGAAACTATTCACATGGTCACCCGATTTTTGTCAAAGCCACATTATTGAGTGGACAGTTCTGCTTCCTGACCTCAGGCAAGCAAATCCCTTCCCCTCAGAGGTCCCCTCCATGCCCACATTCAGTGATTCCATGGTAGCAACACCAGACAGGAGCAGACAGCTCCAGGCCTGGCTGCTGGGCTCTTGCCTGTACCCCACCCTCAGCAGGATGGGGCAGCCTGGACCCCTTGTGCCCCAACCTGGCAGAAATCAGCAGGATGGTGTTGCCTGGGGGTACACGTGGGTGCAACCAGTGGCTGAACCGCCTCTGTCCTGAGAGTGGAGCCCTGCTTTCTTCCTGTGGTCCAGGGACAAGCCTGACCTGCTAGCAGCAGGCAGAGCCAAGGTGGGGGGTGGGGGCCACCGAGGACCCTGACCCAGCAGGCAGACAATGGGGAGAATGATGACAGGAGACAGAGAAAGACAAAAGGAGCTGAAGAGGAGCCTGGTCCCTCAGACACAGTATGGTACAGTAAGATCCTGAGAGCTGTCAATTAAACCTGGAGAAGTTGTGTGGCTTATACCTAGTAATAAATGACTGGGAGAGAAAAGCACCTCGCCCTTACTTGCTTCCTCGATCACCTTCTCTCTCGTGTGCTTTTGCCTCCTTCCCCTGCCCAGGGCCGTAGCCCAGCACTGGCCTGAAACTCCTCCTTCCCTGCTTTCTGCTTCTCAGCCTCTTGGTTCCCTCTTTCTTCCCCTTCAGCGAGCTTCTTGAAAAAGGAGACTACACTCTCATCCATCATCTTCCCCTCCCACCGCTCTCCAGCCTAGTTCTGCTGAATTGCTCCCCCATCATTTCCAGGGAACTCCTGGTGGCCAGATGCAGGAGACCCTATTTGGTCCTCTGCTTCCAGGCCCTCCAGGCTGGCCCTCTACCCGCTCCCTGCCTCCAGCCACCAGGGGCATCCTCTACTCCTGCCTAGCCTCTCCCAGTCTGAACTCATCACCTTCTCCCTTAAACCTACTATTCCTCCAGGTTGGCTAGCTCAGAAAGCAGCCCACTGTCTGCCCAGGTAAGACCAGAACCTGGTGTCTCTCCAGCCCTTCTCATTCTTTGATGCCCACCCCGGCTCCAACATCCAATCGCTTGTCACATACAGGTGAGTGCACCTGTGTGAAGTTCTCTCCCCTCTGCCCTCCCTCCTGCCCCAGGCTCTTGCTTTCGGTCAGGACCTGGTCTCCTCTCTTGTCTCTCCCCATCCCATTCCTCCTCTATGTTGCCTCCAAGTAATTATCCGCACTGTGCTAATCCCATGCTCCAAGACCTTCAGTGACTCCCCAGACTGCAGTAAAGACGTCCAGGCCCCACGATCCCAGACCCCCAATGCTGTGATCTGACCCTCCATACCTGTCCAGACTTGTCCCCATTCCCCAGTCTCAGCCATGACTCAGTCCATCATCTCTCCTCCTGGTGCCCTTATTGTGGGGTTTCCTTGCCCTGGGATACCCTTCTTCATAGCACGGTGAAGTGTGCATCCATTCTTCCAGGCCTCTGGGGCTCCTCCACATCCACTGTCCCAAACATCTGCCTTCCTGTCTTTTTCAGGAGGACTTACCCTGTGTTGGAGGTATCTGTGTTGGATTCTTTCCGGTTTCGCTGTCACTCCCACCCCTGTCATCTGTACCTCCTCTGATCCCCTCACATTCACTAACTGTTCACCGTGGGCCAGATTCTCTGCTAAGTGTGCTATACACAGTCTCATTTCACCCACTCAATCACCGCAGGCATGAGCGCTAGCACCACCCCATTAGGGGACATTAAACGAGGCTCCATAAGGCTGAGTGACCCACTCCAGGTTACACAGGAGTGAAGGAGAGCGGAGCTGTGACTTGAACCTAGGTCCGCCTAACACCTCTTCAAACCTTTAAACCACAAATCTAGATCTTCCAACAGTGTGCCCTGGTCATGTGGCAGGACTGGGTAGAAGGGCCCCAAGATAGTGCTCTCCTCCGCCTTGGGGCACATGGGTGGGCCAGACACCACCAGCCACGAGCAGGCTCTGTGGTCACCAGGGTGCTGTGCGAATATTGGGTGCTGTGATGTGAAAGAGGATGAGAAGCCCTGCCCTAAATTAGACTTGATTGTGGCCCTGAGCCAGCAAGGGCAGCCCTGTTCCCCATACTTCCTGCCTGGCCTAGGAGTGCCTGCTCAAGTGCCCCACCCAGCTGCATCTTACCCCAGGCCAGACTCCTCTGGCCAAGGATCCTCTTTTTGGGGGAGAAGGTGGTAACTGGCCTTGGGCTTGGGGTCAGATCTGTGGCCCCCAAAGTGAGTAGAGCTCCCAGAGGGCCCTGCCCAAGCTGTCCAGCTCCAATCCTGGTGTGGCCATGCAGAGGCCATGTCTTTTATCACCTTCTCACAGGGCTCTGCTGAGAACTCAGTGCACAACCTGGTTGGCTGTTCGTCATGACTCCCTGCTGTCAAGTCCAAGCCCAGCTGGGCGTGAATGGAGAGGTGACAGAACTAGAGTGTGAAGATCCTCTAAATCAGGACTCTGTAGCATGTGGGATCCTGGACAGAACTATTTTACTCTACTAGAGCTGAGTGTGTGCATTCAATGTCAAGGTTTTCAGTTTCATTAGATCTGCCCAACCACCCTAGGAGGTTAGTAGGGCCATCAGCCTCACTCCCATTTTGCATGGGAGGATACTGATCCCAGGAGCAGGCTGGAACTTACCCAAGGTCACATATCAAGAATTCAGGGCAAGTGAAACTCAAGCATCTTAACTCCAGGCTCAGGGCCCTGTCTGTTGTTCATGCTCCTCCCTGGGACTCTGGCTGATTCTGGGACTCCCAGCTCACACGGAGAAAGGCAGGCTGCTGCCTGGATGAACTTCAAGTGTTCCTTCTCCTGTTCCCTGCTACATCTTAGATTTTACAGTGTGTCCTTGGCTAAAGGCAGCCTGGGCACACTACAGCGCCCTGTTGTAACGGACGGCCATGGGTCTTGCACTTGAACCAGGGTCTGGCTCCAGGACTGTGACATGCTCACCCTGAGCCCCAGGTTCTCCTCTGAGAAATGCTGGGGTCACCTGCTTTGAGGGCTGTTCTTAGTATGAAGCAAGAGCACAGTAAGACAAAAGACTACAGAGCTGACACACACACACACACACACACACACACACACACGCACACCCCACAGTGGTGCATTCCAGAACAATACACTCATTTCGTTTTCCTGTTGTCATTCAGAGAGGCAAGCGTACTGGAGCCACAAAAGTGCAATGTTGCAAAGACTCTTCCAAAATAGGTTGCTGTAATGGCTGCTGTGGCCATGCTGGTGGTGTGTGGGGATCTCTGGGTAGCAGCAGGCCATGGGAGAGTGTGCATCCCCCCTTCTGTGCTCTGCAGTGGAGCTCATTTTTCTGGGCCAGGTTCTTGCCTGCCTGCAATCCTACTCTGATGACGGAGTTACCAGTGATGCTCAGGATGCTCCAATTTCATTCTAACTATAAACCTGTACTCAACTCATCTCTCATATACCCTTTGGTAACAAATATATAGAAATGAACCTGTGAACTTTATACACACACACACATACACACACACTCACACACATACACACACACACTCACACACACATAAGTCTTCTGAGGTCACATTATTCTAGTTTATAGGGTCACACAACTTTTGGGCTTGAAGAGACTCAAGTGTCTTCTCTCATGTCTCTTTGTTAGGGTATAGTCTCTGCCAAGGGCCTACTGTCCAGCCTCTTTGCATACCTCTGGTGATGAGACACTCACTAACTCCTAAGGAAGCCCAGTTCATTTATGGTTAGATTGGACTTAAACGTGAACATTCTTCCTTATTTTGAGCTGAAATCCATACTTCAGGGACCTTTGCCTCTGTCCTCTGGGGCTCCTCCCTTGGCTCTAGGACAGCAATTCTTTTTTTTTTTTTTTTATAGAGTCTCGCTCTGTCACCCAGGCTGGAGTGCAGTGGTGTCATCTCGGCTCACTGCAACGTCTGCCTCCTGGGTTTCAGCAATTCTCCTGCCTCAGCCTCCTGAGTAGCTGGGATTACAGGTGCATGCCACAATACCTGGCTGATTTTTATATTTTTAGTAGAGATGGGGTTTCCCCATGTTGGTCAGGCTGGTCTTGAACTCCTGACCTCAGGTGATCCACCCACCTCGGTCTCCCAAAGTGCTGGGATTACAGGTGTGAGCCACTGCGCCCGGCCTAGGACAGCAATTTTGAGGTTAAAGACAGCAGTTGTGCCCTCTGAGCCAACTATAGGTTTCCAAGGGGATCTGAGTAGGGCAAGACAGTTATCCCCTTCCCATGCATAGTACCCTGTTCACCTGGGGCTGTTCCTGAACTTGCCTTAGTTATCTGGCAGCCAAACCATAGCATGGAGCTCAGCAGACTACACGGTTAATGCTCATGTTTATGGAATTTGGGGGCTTGAAATAGTCACACACACATGCACGTGATGTTCTCACACACATACACGTACATGCACAAGCACAAACACACACCTCTTTGGTGTTCTTCAAAGATCTAAGGGCCCATGCATCCTGTGATTCAGAAGTGCCAATATTTTCCTCTGCTGCCCGGGAGAAATATGCTCATGACCACCTTGTCATATCCCTCATGACCTTTTAGGATACGCAGCCTAGTGCGAAATTCCAAAAATAGGCTACCAAAGGCTACTGATAGCGACCTTAATGATCTCACGACAAGTAATTGGGAAGAGCCAAATGAGAGAAGAGAGTGGGCAATCCAGAGGAAAGATGGAGCCAGGGGAATAAGAATAGGAATGTAGATTTAAGGAAAGTTGAAGTTGTACATTTTTTTCTGTGAACCAAAGAAGGTGACGTAGCTTTGGCACAGCAAAGCAGTGAGCATATAACTGCCTCTAACTACAACTTAGCATTTGTCCCATATATAATCTCATGTGTTCCTGTAACAATCCCATGCAAGGTAGGACAGGAAGTATTAGCCCTAATTTACGGAGGAGGAACCTGAGGCTCAGGGAGGCTCAAGGAACTGACCAAAGAAAAGGTAGAGTGGTAGAAGCTGATGCCTACCAACATCCCATCTGCTCATGCATATTCTCAGCCTTTTTATAATTAGATGGTGGGGGTGGGAGATCATGTGACTAAGTCTGGCCAATGGGCTGTGGGTGGAAGTGACATTTGACTCTTGTGGGCTGAAGCACTGAAGACCTGTTACAAGATTGGCCTGCTGCCTTGTGTTGTGGTCCAGACCAGAGTTGCCTCATGGAAGATGGCTGCCCCGGAGAACCACCTGGCTTCACAGCTGGTCTTTGTGTGAGCGAGAAATAAACCCTTGTTGCATGGAGCTACTGAGATTTAGAGGTTCCTTATTGGGCCTGGCCAATACAAAAGGGCAATTACATTTTTTTTATGTCAGCACGAGTCAGGCACTTTGCTAAGCACTTTGTGTATGTCACCTCATTCAATTTTTGAAACTATTTTGTGAGAAAAGTATTATTTCCTCTTTGTACTATATGGGGAAGCTGAGGCACAGAGCAGCAAAGCCTACTTGCTCAGGGTCATAGAACTACAAAGGTGTGGGCCGGGCCCTGAATCTGGGTCTGTGTGATTGAAAAGCCTTGATAAGCTCTGGGGATTTGCAGAAACAGATGGCTATTGTGTTTCAACACCCTGTTGGGCTAAATGCTTCTTTTGAAGATGGAAGACTGTGCAGATTGCTTTCTCATTCAGATTTTATGCCTGAGTAAAATCCTTGTGCTATGATTTATTATAGCAACACTGATTTTCCAATTTTAAGACAACAATGCAGCTTGAAATAAAATGGAAAGAAAACAGGGAAACATTTGAAACCTGTGGTTTAGATCATCATTATGTCTTGCGGGAACTTTTTGGGGGCCTCCTCGTTTTCTCCTCTGCCTGCAGTCTCCCCTTACCCTCTCGACTGCTGGTGTCACTTTCTAAAACAGAACCTAAGCCTGCCCCCACCTGCTCAAAACCCATAGCGGCTCCTTGGCCCTTCCAGCAGCACTTCCTGAATTCAACTTCTTAGAATAGGTAAGTATAAATATGCTACATATTTTAATTTTATGCTAAAATTTTAAATTGGCCATTTCTAAAACTTCTTTGGCTAATGGTCTCATGCCAAACAAGTTTTGGAAGTGCTAATTTAAACATTAACAATTAAAATTAAATTTATTAACTAAAAAATATAAGGCTGGGCGCGGTAGCTGATGCCTGTAATCCCAGCACTTTGGGAGGCCGAGATGGGCAGATCACTTGAGGTCAGGAGTTTGAGACCAGCCTGGTCAACATGGTGAAACCTCGTCTCTACTAAAAGTACAAACATTAGCCAGATCTGGTGTGCACCTGTAATTCCAGCTACTTGGGAGGCTGAGGCATGAGAATTGCTTGAACCCAGCAGGTGGAAGTTGCAGTGAGTCAAGATCGCGCCACTACACTCCAGCCTGGGTGACAGAGTGAGACTGTCTCAAAATTAAACAAATAAATAAATAAATAATAAAACTGCAGAACTTTCCAGAACCTTTAACACACTAAAAGTATATTACACATTTCCAAGAGGCAGATACATAGTTTTGAGGATTTCTTAAACTTCAGACCCTATGATCTTCCATTCCCTTTTATTTTGGGACAGCTAATGGGATCAGTATTCTAAACCATATACTTTGGGTGGATATTGGCTTTTAGGATAAAGTCCGTACTTCTCAAGGTCACATTTAAGGCCTCCCAGGACCTGGTCCAAGGCCACCCTCTAGCCTCATCTCACAAACCCCTGTCTCCATCTGCCCCAGGGTTCAATTCCCCTGCTTCCTCCCCCTAGACTTCTTACTGTCTAGCATCTCACTCCGTGCTGGAGTATGGGGCTCTTTGAGCTGCGACGTGGAGAGAAGACAAGGATTGAGGAACAATGTCAGAAACTTAACAATACAGAGCCTCTATTTGGGAGAATGTTAAAAACACTCTATTAGTGACGTGGCTGATTTGAAAATGGGAAATGATGATTGCGCGACTAATTGAAAGCCATGTGTTTACCGAGGCTCAAAGAATCCCTTTTAGAAATGGGAACTGGGCCCGCATATGCCAATGAACAAGGCAAAATGGGTGCACGTTGCAAACAAAAAGTACCAAGAAATGCTGGGCAGAACCAAAGATATCAATGTAATTAATAAAGTAATTAACATGCACAGGAAGTGCAAAAGCTGCCAGGAGGCTGATAAGAGAGGGTTATTAAAAAAGAATGAGCAGTGTAGCAGGGAAGTGAAATTAAGTTTTGCATTTTTTCTTTATCATGGACCCCCAAAATACTCTATAAGTAATAAATAGGTCTTGACTTACTGCAGACATACCAATGAGGCTGGGGCCAGAATTACCTGGTGACCCTCTCCCTGGACAATAAACACATCAATTCATCAGTCAGTCAGTCACTGAGAATGTGGGGAAGTCCAATCGACTAGGAGATAGGGGGTATGGTGGGTGGCAAGGTGGTTAAAGGTGCCAGCTTTGGAGCCAGGCTGCCTGAGCTCTAATCTCAATTCTGTCACTTACAAATGATGTGACCTTGTGGCCACCATGTAACCTTATCATTACCATCTGTAAAATGGGGCTAGACATAGCATCTCTCTCATGGGATTGAGGATTAAATGGCCCAATACGTATAAAGCCCCTAGACCAGCGAGTGCCTGGCCCGAGTGAAATGCCCCTGTGGCAGCCCGCCCAGGCAGCAGCTCCCTGATGACACATGCACTCAGAAGAGGTTTCAAAGATTCACCAAAGAAGGGCAGAGCAAACTGGTGTCTCCTCAGGTCATTTCTGCCGTGGACAGTCACCAGGATGTTTGTAGGAATGGTTTAAACTGGTAGCTTATCCTTAGACCTATCTGACCCTGGAAGTCCAGGTAAATCTATGCCTTGGTTTCCCCATCAGGAAAATGAGAGATTTGTTTAGATTTCTTGGGTCATTTCCAGCTCTGAAATTCTATGACTCAACACCTAGTCACATAGGCAATCGTTAATCATGGAAGAAGCAAAACCAGCCCTGCCTGGGAGCTCCTTCTCCTCCTCTGCTGCCTTCAAGCTCTATTCTAGGCATCAGGGTCCTCTTGGACCCTTGGGCTGGAAGCTACAGAGTCATTGGACTACTGTGCCTATACATGTCCCCAGCCACGTTCACCCACCCTGAGCCCTGTGGCTTGCCTCTGAGGCATCTCACCAATGGGGTATCTTGGCCCTGCCCTTCAGGGCTCACTCTCTCTTGCCCCCTCACTGTACCACCTCCTGAGCTTGTCTCTCTCTCACAGTGGTCTGTCTCTCCCACTCTCATTTTTTTTTCTTTTTCTCATACAGAAAAGCTGAACAGTGCAACAAACCCTTATGTATTCTCCTCCAGGAATCAATGATGGCTAACATTTTGCCATATCTGCTCCTCTCTCCCTTCCCTCCCCCATCTCTCCTCTCCTTTCCTCTCCTCTCCTTTTCTTCTCTTCTCTCTCTCTCTCTCTCACACACACACACACACACACACACACACACACACATGCACACTTTTCCCCATAAACCGTTTGAAAGTCAATTGCAGACTCCATGACACTTCAGCATGAAGGTACATAACCACGATATTATCATATCTATTAAAATTAAAAATTTCATAATATTATCTGACAACTAGAGTAGGCATTATCAAGAGCTCATCACATTCTCCACTGCTGAGTTTCCTATATGGCTCTCCAGTGCCTCCAGGTTAAAGTTCAAGCTCCCTCCAGCCCTGCATCTACTTTCGATGCGTAAGCTGCCAGATCCAACCAATTCTTGAATTCTTCTCCAGATACACCCTACATTTTCCTGCTCAAGGGGTTTCATCTACCTGGAATATCGACTCCTTGAGGTTTTATCCATCTTTTGAAGACCTGGCAAAAATTCTATGTTGTCCAATAAACCTTCTAAAGTCACTCTAGTTGAAATGCATCTTTCTTTTCATATCTCTGTAACATCTCAGAAGCAAATGTAATGACATATTTCATACACAGAGGAGGGCAGGGACAAAAGAATCACAGAAATGGAACTGATCCCTGATCAAACTGTGCCTGAAGCCCACTTTACTGCTGGACCTTTTCAAGATGTTAATATATTCCCTCTATTGTTTATGCCAGTTTGAGTTACTTGCAACCAACAACATCTAACAGGTACTACAGGTATTGGACCTGACAATCATTTCGCCTTCTAAAGCTGTGAAGCCACGGAAGAAAAATACAGTGCATCATGCTCCAGTATTGGACGCTTGCTGTTCTCCAAGAGCATGTCCCCTCTCTCTACCTTTGCTTTCACGGTTTCTTTACCTGGAATGTCCTTATGTATCTTTTCCTGTCTTTTTCTTTTTGAAAGTGAGGTAGGATTCACATAGCACAAAATTCACAATTTAAACCATTTTAGGTATATAATTCAGTAGTTTTTAATATAGTCTGAATGCTGTGCAACTAGCACTACTATCTCATAGTTTTCATCACCCCCAAAAGAAACCCGTATCCATTAGCAATCACTCTCCATCTCTCCTTCCCTAGCCCTAAGCAACCACTAATCTAGTTTCTGTCTCTATGGATTTGCCTGTTTGGGACATTTCACACCAACAGAATCATACAATATGTGGCCTTTTCTGTCTGGCTTCTTTCACTGAACATAATGTTTTCAAGGTTCATCCACATTATAGCATGCGTCAGTACTTCATTCTTTTTGCAGCTGAGTAATATTTCTCTGTGTGGACAGACCACATTTTGTTAATCCATTCATCAGCAGATGAACATTTGGGTTGTTTCCACTTTTTGGCATTATAAATAACGCTCCTATAAACATTCGTGTCTATGTTTTTGAGCAGATGTTTTTATTTTTCTTGTGTGTATACCTAAGAGTGAACTTGCTGGGTCTTAATAGTAACTCTGTTTAACGTCTTCAGGAAAGGATGAACTATTTTGTACAGCTTCTGTTTTCTTTATCCAAATCCCATTTGTTCTTTGAAGACTTGGGGGGAAAAGTCCCTCTTCTCCATTTTTTTTTTTTTTTTTTGTGAAACATTTCTCGAGGCAGGATGAGCAGCCACCTCCTCTGCGTTCCCACAGGGCCCCAGGCGGAGCTATTCTAGCACTTACCACCTACACTGCCATTGTCAATTAACTTGTCCCCCTGGACTGCGGGAGTCCTGAGAGCAGGGGCTGCACCTAACCCTCATTGTGGCTCCAGCATCTGGCACATAGTGGGTGCCCAGTAAATGTGGGTTTGGCAGATGAATGAATGACACAGGTCTCTCTAGTGGCTCTGTGGTGCACCTGAGCTCCACGAAGCCTTCTTCATAACAGAGGACAGGCTGTGCTGAGCGCCTCCTGGATGTGCGAGCCAGTGAGTGTGGGTGGGGCAGAGAGCGTGGAGCCTGAGAAGGCACATGGGAAGTGGGAGTGGGAGCATGCATGCATTTTAACCACACATGCGGCAAGTTCACAGACTGCCTTGGAATGAGCCTAATGAGACTGATCCAACCAGCTCATGCCTAGAAGGGGGAAGTGAGGACAATACACATGGACAAAAAGGTAGCAAAGAGCCTTGATCACAGACAGGTGCTGGAGATAACACCAGTCCAGCCCTCAGGCTGGGAGAGAGCTCTGTTGCTTATGGAGCAACTTCCCATCCATCAGCTCATTTCAGAGTCAGCATGGGGTATGAAGGAGCCTAGCTTTAGGGATTAGCAGGCCTGGCTTCTCACCTCTGAGCCCCACTTACCACCTATGTGATTCAGAGCCCTCCAGGTGCTCCCCTGCAAAATGGAAACAGAACACTCTTTGCAGCAGACTCTGCAGGATTAAATGAGTGGATGGCCGTGGAAGTGCACTGGAAGGTGTAAATCTATCCTGCACGTTTGCTCTTGGCAGCAGTGCACCTCAGGACCTGGGAGGCTGGCAGGGTAGTTATGTCAGTTTTCTTATGGAGTCAGGAAATTCTGGGGCAGGGGGTGGAAACAGAAATCACACTGATTGACCTCCTTTTATGTGCCAGGCTCAGAACTAGGTACTTGAACATGTTATCTCAGTTAATAACGCTCACAGTAAACCTGTGAGGGAGGAATGAACTTCCCCTATGGGCACTGGGGCTCAGAGAGGGTAAGTCACTCACCCAAGGTCACACAGCTGGGAGGTGGCAGAATCTGGTCCAAACCTTGTATCACTGTGTTTATAGCTGTCGCATTGTTCCTCCAAAGCCCACAGTGCAGGGGCCTGGGCTGGTGAGTGCATTCTATTTCCTTGGCACGTGAATGTATTTCCAGAAGCCTGCCATATATTTTTAATAATTGCTATGGACATGCAATCTCTTGTCAGCCAGCTTCCCGTCTGCTGTAAGACGCAGATAAGAAAGAAAGAGCCTGAACAGACACAGGAAAATCCTCCACGCCCATCGGCAGAAATCATGCAGGCCCTGAGTACCTTTCTCACTCTAATTCTTCAAGTCTTCTGTGTCTGAACCATGGAAGAAAATGACTTCTTGGGTGAAATATTAAAAGGCCACGCGTGGATGTTCACAGTCTCGCTCTGGCAGCCCTGGTAATAATGGCTCAGAGAGGGCTCTGCAGCCTGGGTCTGGGAGTCAGATTTGATTCCTCTGAGACTCCTAAGCCAGGAATGCTCTGGGCTAGGCTCTGGGGGCCCAGTGGCAATGAGCCAGACACAAGAAGATGGCAACGTGAAGGGCTGGCTTCCATGGGCTCTGCAAGGGTTCAGGGCAGGCCAGCCAAAGGCCGGGTAATAAACGATGCTCTGTATGAGGGCTAACCTTCATCAAGTGCTCTCCAGGCACCGGGTGTGGAGAAGTGTTACAGGCATCCCTTCTAGTCCTCCCCAAAGCTCCATAAGGTGGATGCTTTTCCTGTCTACGCCCATTTTAAGGATGAAGCCCTCAGAAACGATATTCATTTTCTAGAGCTGCTGTAACAAACTACCATAAATTAGGTGGCTTAAAACAATAGACAATTAATCCTTGCACAGTTTTGGAGGCCAGAAGTCCAAAGTCAAGATGTCTGTTGGGCTGTGCTCCCTCTGAAGGCTCAAGAATCCTGCCGTGTCTTCAGCTCCCGGCGGCTCCAGGCATTCCAGGCTGCGGCTGCATCACTCTGCCTCCATCTCCACATGGCCTTCTCCCCTGTGTCTGCCTCCACCTCCACATGGCCTTCTCCCCTGTGTCTGCCTCCACCTCCACATGGCCTTCTCCCCTGGGTCTGCCTCCACCTCCACATGGCTTCTCCCCTGTGTCTGCCTCCACCTCCACATGGCCTTCTCCCCTGTGTCTGCTCCACCTCCACATGGCCTTCTCCCCTGGTCTGCCTCCACCTCCACATGGCCTTCTCCCCTGTGTCTGCTCCACCTCCACATGGCCTTCTCCCCTGTGTCTGCCTCCACCTCCACATGGCCTTCTCCCCTGTGTCTGCCTCCACCTCCACATGCCTTCTCCCCTGTGTCTGCCTCCACCTCCACATGGCCTTCTCCCCTGTGTCTGCCTCCACCTCCACATGGCCTTCTCCCCTGTGTCTGTGTCCCTCTGTGTGTGTTTTTTTATAAGGACACCTGTCACTGAGTTTAGGGACCACCCGGCTAATCCAAAATGATCTCTTCTGAAGATGCTTAACATAATGACATCTGCAAAGACACTTTTACCAAATAAGGCCACATTTCACAGGTCCAGGGGTAAGGATGCAGGTATCTTTTAGGAGGAATGACAATTTAACCCACTCCACTAACCTAACTTCACACAGTAAGTGGCTGAACTGGGATCTGGAGTTAAGCCTAACTCCAGAGTCCACTTGCTTAACCACGAAGGGCTACATGCTGTATATTTACCTGCTGTGTGACCATGGGCATGTTACTTAACCCCTCTGTGCCTCAGTTTCCTCATCTGTAGACCGGGGATAATAATGGTAATTCCCACATGGGGTTGTTGTGAAGACTGAACGACCACTTGGAACAGTGCTTAGCACGTAGCATGCACTCAAGAAAAGCTGTTGCTATGATTATTTTTGCTATTGTTATTCCTAAGACAATGCAGCTTTGTTGAAATCCTAGAATAAGGCTGAGTAGATCTAGTACTAAGGATGAAGCTGGACGGGAAGGTGATGCTCTCAGATCTAAACTTGCTGGATTTGAATATCTGTTCACTCTCATGAACCATCAACCAGATAATCACAGACGTGAAAGAGATTTAAGCATTTATAAGAGAACATTATGCACAATTGGATGCTAATAATTTTGAAAGCATCAATGAAGAAAAAGAAAACAAAGGGACTGATGCAAAAAGAAGCAGGAAGTGTGAATGGATCAACCCCAGTGGAAGGGATACTGACTCATCCAATACCACAAGGCTTGGGCCGGGTTCCAGTTCTCATGCGTAGCAAGCAAGGTTATCTCAGGCCAGTCAGGTCACCTACTCAGCTTCAGTTTCCTCTGATGAATCTCTAAAATGGGGATGTCAAGGTGCTTTGTGAACTCTTCCATGCTGTTGAAATGTGAGACACTGTTACTATTATAGCATGTGTTTGCTTACTATTGAGTGCTTGTCTGTGAGTGGGGTAGGCCTGGAGTTGGGGTACCAGTCCAGAGAAGGGCAAGAGTGTGGGTGGGGGGGCTGAGAAAGGAGATTTGGGCATGACCAGCAATAATCGTGTTTCTTCTGGCTGCTGTCCCCCGAACTTTTGGGTGTGGTTCACAGGTTGTCTCAGCCTCCTGTGACATGAACTGAGCATCTTTGGGGCACATTAAATGTTTCATCCTTTGTCAAGGACAAAACGACTTAGTATTCGAAGCTTAATCCACTATTGCTTTAGGGAAAAACTTCAAGCTAAACGAGGGCAGAAAAGAATGAACATCCCCCCACAGGTCTGGCAGTTCCTTTCCGGGCCACCGTGAGTGCTGAGGTGCCCGGACCCTGTGGTTCCCTTGTCCTTTTGCTTCCCTGTTGGTTTCTGTGGCCGGTGGTTTCCCTGCGATTGTAGAGTACTTACAAACAAAACTGCCTAAAGTTCTGGTGTGGAACTTGCTCGCCCTCTGTCTTCCCATTGCAACGAACAATGCTGCAGAAATAGAAACCTCATAGCTTTTCCTTCTTTCCCTTCCTTGCTCTCTCTCTTCCACTGGGGAAACAATTGTTCAAATGCTAACACAAGGATTTTCAGAAAAATATGAGACCAGAGGGCCCGTGTAGCTCTTTGGGGTCTGCATCCATGAACTCCTCAGGTGGGCCTCTCTCTGAGTCTGCGATTCTTTTGTCATCATCATCTTCTCTGGCTGGCAGGGACCATCTGGACTTCAGATTTTCTGGATTCAGCCTTTTCTTCTCTTACTTTCTAGTCTTAAAAATGTATTGTCCTGAGTCTATTTATCACCCTGATATCCCAGGTACAGTCTTGGGCCCTTCCTAGAGATTTGTGAGAGTCTGGACCAGACAGTCTTAACTCCAGCTGCACACCAGAACCCACGGCAACTTAAAAAAGTTCCTGATGCACAGAGTCCTTTCTAAGCCAGTTAAATGAGATATTTTGAGGCGTGTGACCCGGGCCAGTATTTTCAAAAAGATCTTTTCTGGGTGATGTAGCCAGGATTGAGAACCACGAGTCTAGCTTCTCTTTGAAATCATTAAACAACAACAACAACAACAACAACAAAACTTCCACTTCACCTTTAAAACATTACTTATGTTTCTTTTTAGTATCAACATATTCATCCAATATTCAATCCAGCTACTGAGCAACCACATTACCTGGTCAGCTGTTGTCAATGCTGACAAGAATCACGCCAGGGAAGCTTGTCCATCCATCCATTCATTCATGCATGCCTTCCTTTGTGCTTTCATTGACTCATCCATTCAACCACATATTGAGCTATGTGCCTGTCTGGCCCTGTGGGAGGCCATGGAGAAAGAGCTCTGAGTAAGATAGTTAAGGGCCCTGTTTCATGGAGCTCACATTCTAGTGGATGATAGAAAATAGATGAGAGAATGAGGAATAAGCGATGTGATGGAGAAATAAGGGAAGTGAGAAAGAATTTTGGGGGACATTTAAGGATTTGGTGATCAGGGAGGTGGCATTTAAGCTGAGATTTGAATGACAGGAAAGAGTCAGACATGAAAAGGTTTGCAGGAAGAGCGTTCCAGGCAGAAGAATCATGAATGCAAAGGCACAAAGTTGGGAATAAAGTGGGAGTGTTAGAGCTCCAGACAGAAGGCCCACATGGCTAAAGTGGGGTGAGCACAGGGAGAGGAACTAGATGGAGTCAGATATAGAGCGGGGACTGGATTGTATAGGACCTGTAGCAAGGTAAGAAATTTGTGTTTTATTTTAAATTGGAGAATTTTAAGTGCAAAATAGTAAGATATGTTGTGCCTTTAAAAAATATATCTGGGCCGGGCGCGGTGGCTCAAGCCTGTAATCCCAGCACTTTGGGAGGCCGAGACGGGCGGATCACGAGGTCAGGAGATCGAGACCATCCTGGCTAACACGGTGAAACCCCGTCTCTACTAAAAAATACAAAAAACTAGCCGGGCGAGGTGGCGGGCGCCTGTAGTCCCAGCTACTCGGGAGGCTGAGGCAGGAGAATGGCGTAAACCCGGGAGGCGGAGCTTGCAGTGAGCTGAGATCCGGCCACTGCACTCCAGCCCGGGCGATAGAGCGAGACTCCGTCTCAAAAAACAAAAAACAAAACAAAACAAAACAAAAAAATATATATATATATATCTGGCTGGGCACGGTGGCTCATGCCTGTAATCCCAGCACTTTGGGAGGCCAAGGCGGGTGGATCACAAGGTCAGGAGTTCGAGATCAGCCTGGCCAATATGGTGAAACCCCATCTCTACTAAAAAACACAAAAATTAACCGGGCATGGTGGCACATGCCTGTAGTCCCAGCAACTTGGGAGGCTGAGGCAGGAGAATCGCTTGAACCCAGGAGGCAGAGGTTGCAGTGAGCCGAGATCATGCCACTGACTCCAGCCTGAGCAACAGAGCGAGACTCTGCCTCAAAAAAAAAAAAAAAAAAAAAAAGAGGATCTTCCAGAATGGCAGATGTAAATCCTGCCTTTCTAGTAATTACATAAAATGGATTAAACACTCCAATTGAAATGCGGAGATTGGTAGAATGAGTTAAAAAAAAACATGATTTGATTATATTTGTTGGATATGTGACTCACTTTTGATTCAAAGATATAAGTAGGTTGAAAATCTATTCGACAATTTTTTGGCTATTCAGGAAAATGGAATATGAGGCATACAAATTGGAATGAAAGAAGCAAAACTCTCTATTTACAAATTACATAATCTTATGGGTAGAAAATTCTAAAGAATCCACCAAGAAGGCTGGGTGCGGTGGCTCATGCCTGTAATCACAGCACTTTGGGAGGCCAAGGCAGGTGGATTTCTTGAGGTCAGGAGTTCAAGACCAGCCTGGACAACATGGTGAAACCCTGTCTCTACCAAAAATACAAAAATTAGCCAGGCGTGGTGGTGGACACCTGTAACCTCAGCTATTTGGGAGGCCGAGGCACGAGAACTGCTTGAACCCAGGAGGTGGAGGTTGCAGTGAGCACCATTGCACTCCCTCCTGGGCAGCACAGTGAGACTCCGTCTCAAAAAAAAAAAAAAAAAAAAAAAAAAAAATTGCTGAAAGAAATTAAAGAAGACCTAAATAAATGAAAAGATAGCCCATGTTCATGAATTGGAAGACAATATTCTTAAGATGGCAATACTCCCCATATTATCTACAAACTCAAATCAACTCTTATGAAAATCCAAACAGCCTTTTTTACAGACATGAAAAAACTGATCCTATAAATCATACGGAATCTTAAGGGACCCTGAATAGCTAAAACAATCTTGCAAGAGAAGAAAAAAGTCGGAAGACTCACACTTCCAATTTTAATTGCCACGAAGCTACAATAATCAAGTCAGCATGGTGTTGGCATAAGGATAGACATATACATTGGTGGAATAGAATTGAGAATCCAGAAATACAACTACACAAACTACACATCTATGGTCAGTTGATTTTCAACATGGGTTACGAGACTACTCAATGGGGAAAGGATATTCTTTTCAATAAGTGGTGTCCAGCGGCGGTGGCTCACGCCTGTAATCCCAGCACTTTGGGAGGCTGAGGCAGGCAGATCACCTGACGTCAGGAGTTTGAGATCAGGCTGGCCAAGAGCCTGTTTTTTTAGTCTCTACTAAAAAAACAAAAATTAGCCAGGCGTGGTGGCGGGCGCCTGTAATCCTAGTTACTTAGGAGGCTGAGGCAGGAGAATTGCTTGAACCTGGGAGGAGGAGTTTTCAGTGAGCCGAGATTGTACCACTGTACTCCCACCTGGGTGACAGAGTGAGACTCCATCTCAAAAAAACCAAAACAAACAAACAGAAAAACAAACAAGTGGTGCTTGCACAACTATATATCCACACGCAAAATAATTAATTTCCATCACTACCTCATACCATGTACAAAAACTAACTCAGAATGGATCAAACACTTAAATGTAAGAACAAATAGTATAAAATTCTTAGAAGAAAACGTAAGTGTAAATCTTCATGACCTTGGATCAGACAATAGTTTCTTAGCTATGACACCTAAAGCAGAAATAATAAAAGAAAAAATACGTAAATTGTACTTCATCAAAATTACAATTTTTCATGCGTCAGAGGACACTACTGAGAAAATGCGAAGACAACTCACAGAATGAGAGAAAATATTTGTAAATTATATATCTGACAAGGGCCTAGTATCCAGAATATATAAAGAACTCTTACAACTCCACAACAAACAGATAAATAATTCCATTAAAAATGGGCAAAGTCTCTGAATAGACATTTCTCCAACAAAGATACACAAATGGCCAATAAACACGTAAAAAGACACTCAGCACCATTAGTCATTAGTCATTTGATAGTCATTCTTAGCAAAACCACCAGAAACCACTTTATATTCACTAAGATGGCTATAATCAAAAAGGCAGACAACAAGGATTGGCAGCAATGTGGAGAAATTGGAACCCTCATATATTGCTGGTGGGAATGTAAAATGGTACAGCTACTGTGAAAAATTGGCCATTCCTAAAAATGTTAAACACAGAGTTACCATGTAGCCCAGCAATTCCACTCCAGGTATATATCCAAGAGAACTAAAAGCATATGTTCACACAAAAATTTGTGCATGAATGCTCTTATTAGCATTATTCATAATAGTCAAAAGTGGAAACAACCAAAATTTCTATTAAATGTTGAATGAAAAAACAAAATGCAATACATTAAAACAAGGGGATATTACTTAACCATAAAAATAAATAAAGTGCAGATACATGAAGGAACCTTGAGAACATTACGCTAAGTGAAAGAAGCCAGGCACAAAAGGCCAAAGATTGTTCGATTCCATTGACATGAAATGTCCAGAATAGACAAATCCATAAAGGCTGACAATAGTTGAGTGGTTGCTAGGGGCTGGAGGGAAGGGAAAAGAAGGGGTGATGGGCCGGGCGCAGTGGCTCATGCCTGTAATCCCAGCACTTTGGGAGGCTGAGGAGGGTGGATTACAAGGTCAGGAGGTCAAGACCATCCTGGCGAACACAGTGAAACTCTGTCTCTACTAAAGAATGCAAAAAATTAGCCAGGGGTCGTGGCGGGCGCCTGTAGTCCCCACTACTCGGGAGGCTGAGGTAGGAGAATGGCATGAACCCGGGAGGCGGAGCTTGCAGTGAGCCGAGATCGTGCCACTGCACTCCAGCCTGGGCAACAGAGTGAGACACTGTCTCAAAAAAAAAAAAAAAAAAAAGAAAAAGAAGGGGTGATGGCTAAAAGAAAGAAGGTTTCTTTTTGGGGTGACAAAATTTTTTTTCAAATAAGATAGTGGTGATAGTTGCACAACTTTATGACTATGCTAAACACTACTAGGGTATACGTTTAAAGACTGAATTTCATAATATGTGAATTATACCTCAAAAATAAAAAGAAACAAAAAGAAAAAGATCCCTCTGTCTGCCAGTCGGCCATGCAGAGAATGACTTGGAAGGAGCAATGAGCTGGAGTCTGCCTTGGAAAGCTATGGTTACATCCACCACCACGAAACAACTCAGTGGCTTCAACAATAAAGGCTCTTTATTCACCACACCGCTTGTTCATCTTGCACCACCTGTAGGCTTGCCTCATCCTACCCTAACTCTGGAATGGCAGATGATAAGAGATGACGGTGGTATGGACCCCAGTCACAGCAGTGGAGACAGACAGAAGTGATGGATTGGGATGTGATTTGGCAGTAGAGTCCGCAGAACAGGTACAAAATTTCTCAGAGAATAGCCCATAGCTCTAACAAGATTGCTCTAAGGTGTGTTTCCTCAATTATTCAACTAATATTATTTATTGAGTATGTACTATGTGCCAGGTACTTTTTCAGGTGCTGAGGATATAGCAGTGAATAAAACACAACCCTCCCTCCCCCTGTATTCTCATGGACCTCATGTTCTAGTGAATGGGATGGTATTTGTACAGCAACCAAAAGCTAGGGGCATATGCTATTGTAGTCATCATGACTGAACAGCAATACCTGGTTCTCCCTTTCCTTCTAGGCACACAGTAGGATTGCTCTTCCCTGACTCACTGAACTTGGGCATGGACATATGATGCATTCTGGCAGTTAGATATGAGTAGAAGTGACATGTGATACTCTGGGGTGGAAGCTCAAAGCCAGTGCACACCTTGCCACACCCTCTTGCCTTCTGCCACCAGCTGTGTCCCAGGAGGAGGATACCATGGAGGGGGGAAGCTGCAGCTGGTCCTCAGTGGACAAAATGTTGCAATGAGAAAAGAACATTTATTGCTTTAATCCAGTGAGGGTTTGTTGTTGTTACTACAGCAAAACCTAGCAGACCCTGACTAATGCATGTTCTCTCTCACTTCTTTGCCCTCTGAGAGACATTAACCCAGATTCAATCTTAGTTCATACTTTAGAAAATTAAGCCCAGTGTTTCAGCACAGTAACTCAAACTTAAAACCAAGTGTTTGGAGGCAAATGCCATCAAGAGGGTGCTGTTGCTGTTTTTTACAACCTATTCTGTGTGTGTTTCTCTTTTTTTTTTTTTGAGACGGGGTCTCGTCATGTTGCCCAGGCTAGTCTTGAACTCCTGGGCTCAAGTGATCCTCCTGCCTTGGCTTCCCAAAGTGTTGAAATTACAGGCATAAGCCACCATGCCTGGCTCATGCCTGTGTGTTTCTCTGACAGCACCAATCACAGACCTACCAGCAGCAAGCTGGTAACACCACCCTTTATGGACATGTCTAATCTTGCCCATCAGACATGCAGTACGTAAAGGAGCGTGGCAGACAATGGGTACCCCATCAATGCTGAAGGAGCACCCCGATGATGAACCACCTACCAAGAGGTAGGTTGGTTGGAGTTTACCCACAGAAAAGAGGGAACGTCTTCATGGGGACTGCAGCCTGTATTTCTGCCAACATGGATGTGTGGCAGTGGGTTAAAAATAATAAAAATTTAAAGGCTCTTTTTGCTCAGGAACAAAAATGGCTTTAACAAGACAAATACAGTGGTCAGAAGAAGCCAGGATGTCACACAAGTTTCTAATCATTCTGTTCATGACACTTGAGAATTTCTAGCAAACAGCCCATGCCCTGAAGAGTTCCTGGACAGGTAGAGATGGAGCAGTTCCAGCTTCAGGGCTGGCCCTGGTGCTCTGTCTTTTGTGATTTGTGTCCTAATGGGCCTCTGGCTGGCCCCACGTGCCACCCACAGACACAAGGGAAGACAACAAGGAAGATGAAATCCACTGCAATCTCTCGCGAATCCAACACGCCTTTCCACACAAGATGTTCCAGAACTACGGCTGTGGCTGGCAGAGCCACTCTGTCCATACACTGGGCCCAAACATATCTGTACCCACAATGCTGACTGCAGAGCCAAGCCGGGGCTGGGCCAGGGTCCATGCCAGAAGGCACATGGCTGTGGACACCCTCAAAATGTCTCTCTGGAATGCATATCATTCCAATTAAATCTCGCCTGAAGTTCTTGTTTTAATAACTTAATCTAGAATTTACACCTTGCCTCCTCTCCCAGAGGGCTCAAGACAGCACACAATAAAAGCCTAAATACAACAGGACAGTTAAAAATAAAGACGAATGATCAGAAGGTGAGATAATCCTCCAGGAACCTGAGATAAGAGGGTTATTGCAGCTGAGCGTTGAATTTGGCTCCAACTTTCTGGCAGTCAAGGTTAAAAAGAAAACAGAGGGGCTTATCCAGTTACGATTGCCTGATGGAAGGAAGGAAGTAGATACAAGTTCACGGAGAGAGCACAGCCCATTTCCTGGCACTCAGTTCCACGAGGACCTATCCTGTGGATCTTTATCTCAGGAACACAAACTGAACAACATCCTTCGTAGTAGATGCTGAATCATGCTTCACTTGGCAGCCTCAGCCCCAGAAGTGGGCTCTTGACAAAAGGTGAGGGTGTAATATTAAATTAAATTGCAACTCAGCAAAGAGATTTCTTCGAGAAGCCGGCTTAATGGGCCCAGACAGATGGGTTGAAATTGGACATATGGAGGCATGGGGAGAACTCCAGGTGGAGGGAATAATGTAGTCAATAAATATTTACTGAATACTTACTTTGAGCCAGGCCCTCGTGGTGGGTGCTGGGGACACACAGATGGCTACGGCCGTTGAGGAGGTCACAGACAAGAGGGGACCGGCACACAGACAGACAATGACCAGTTCTGTGACCAGAATGAGGGTGAACAGTGTGAGGCGGAAACACAGGACACAGGCGTCCGTCCAGGCAGCCCATGTGGCCCACAGGTCCCTGGAGGAGATGCTTCTAAGCTGCCTCTCAAAGGTCAAGCAGGGATTTTACATATGAAGATGGCATATTGGGGGTGGAAAGGGGGGTGTTCTGGGTAGAAGGTGAGCAGGCATAGAGGAAGAGTGGGATGCTTTGGAGAGGTAACAATAGCTCAGGGTAGCTGAGCACAAGGAACGAGGAAGGGGGTTGTGAGAAATAAGGCTGGGGAGGCAAGCAGGCCAGATCATCAAAGGCCTCCTGAGCTGAGCTAAGGAGTACAGACTTTATCCTTTAGCTGCTGGGGAAAATTTTAAACAGGAGAATGACGTGGTCAGAACTTCAGACGGGTTACGGCCCTCCCTAGGAGGAGTTGGGCCAGGCTAACGGAGGCAGCCCATGGGTAATGGACCAACCAATGGCCCTTGTGGAGTTCCACTGCCCTGCCTGGACCATGGTCTGCATCTGCCTGGGGCCCCAGCCTGGCCATCCAGGGCACCATGGATAACTACGTGTGACAAGACCAGCCTCACTCACTGTTCAGGGCTGATGGCTCCAACAGTGAGGACCCATCACTTGGAGTGTGACCCTTAGTATCCAAAGCCTTTGGCCACTAGGCCACCTGTGAGCAGCCTACCGGGTAGGGTAGACCCTGGTCTCCAGCATTCCCCCCAACCCAGGCCATTACGATGTCTCTTTATTTTCAAATGAGTAGCGTGAAGTGAAGCTTGGACAGGCTTTATGAAGATACCAGTTGTTTCCTGAAAGTGCCTGCTTTAGGATTGACTCTTTTTCCCCAGAGCAGCTGTAGAGAGAGATAGAAGGTAAGAGTTGAAATTATTTAAAACTCTATGTGTTTGCCTCTTCCAATATCTGTTTCCATAGAAACATAACTGGTAGAACCACCAGGCTCAAAGCCAAGTGTAGTTCCATGATTCCAAATCCCCTGTGTGCTTCCACAGAAGAATGCTAAGACCACAGAAGCTGGAGGAAAGTTCTGAAATATCCCTTTGTCCCAAACGGCCCTTAACTTGATTACTGCCCAAATGGCCAGAAAGCCACAGAAGCTAGAGTATAGGGAATTCCTGACATAGGCTGCTTGGCTTCCTGTGGGGACCAGGATGAGAGAAGACTCCAGGGTGTGCAGACAGCCTCAGGATCCTGCCACAGTGGCTGCCCTGTGGTTCTGTGGCTCACCTGGGTGTTCAATACTCAGTGATCTTGAGTGCTGTCTGCCATGTCAGACCATTTCAGAATGGTCAGGTGGAGGCGTAAATGGTGGCCTGCTCTGGAAGGAAGGCTTGGGAAAAATGAACAACCCTCCATTTGGGATCACACCATCTGTATGTACTGAGTTTGCTTTTGGGGAAAATTATCTCAAATTATTTTCCTTAAAAGAAAAAAATCCTGGCTGGGTGTGGTGGCTCACACCTGTAATCCCAGCACTTTGGGAGGCAGAGGTGGGCAGATCATGAGGTCAGGAGTTTGAGACCAGCCTGATCAACATGGTGAAACCCTGTCTCTATTAAAAATACAAAAAATAGCCAGGCATGGTGGCACGCACCTGTAATCTCAACTACTCAGGAGGCTGAGGCAGGAGAATCGCTTGAACCCGGGAGGCAGAGGTTGCAGTGAGCCGAGATCGTGCCATTGCACTCCAGCTTGGGTGACAGAGCGAGACTCAAGAAAAAAAAAGAAAAAATCCCATATGGAGGTGTGTGCATACACTCACACATACATACTGTCAATTCGTGGTCCTAATCTTACTTGATCTAAAAGCAGCATTTGACGCAGTCATCAAAACTTCCTCCTTGCAACACTTTCTTCATTTGGTTTCCAAGACACCAAACTCATCTGATTTTCTTCCTATCGCTAAGCTTCTGCTAGGTCTTCTTTGTCACTTTCCCCCACCTTTCCAGCCTCCAAACATGGGCAGGATCCAGGGTGAGTCCTTGGTCCCCTTCTCTTCTCCATCGCTCCAACTGCTCTTGGAGCCCTCATCCAAGATTGTCATTGCCATCCATAAGCTGACCCCAACTGAGTTCCCATCTCCAGCCCACACCTCTCCCTGAACTTCAGATCCGTATGTCCAACACCTACTCACCGTCACCACAAGTAGAGTAGGTGCTCAAAAAAGAGAGCTATTTTCCTTTTTTCCAAGAATACAAATCATATTTTTAAAACCTTTTTAACATACTTGGCAGGTTTATCTACACCTGCTATATCTGAAATGCAGAAACAGCCAATCTTGCCATCAGACTCTAAAGAAGAGGAAAGGCTGAGATGGGACGCAGGAGCGCTGAGCATAGGGCCAGTTCATGGGACACCTGTCAGTCCTCGCCTCAGTCTGGGGCATTTGTCTCTGAAGCCCTCGCTCTCCCTTTTCAAATTCTCCCATGTGTGAATGGGTCTCTCTTGACCATTTGCCTGGGGACAGCTCTCTCTCCTGTCCCCTCAACAGTGATAGTTCTCTCTCCTGGCATCCCACTGCTTAAAATTCTCCTTCCCTAGCTCATCCTGTGCGCATGGCTGTTTGATCACTCAGTGATTCCCGGGACTCCTGTGGGGACTTCTTCACTTCTCACTGCACCCACTGTCTCTGGATTACTACACTCATTCTCACGACTCTATTCTCAATGCGCTAACTAGCTCCTTCCCCAAAAATCTCTACTCTCTTGTCCTCTGGGATGCTGCATCCCATCTTCTTAGCCCTTTTGCCTAGAAGGCCCTCAGGTGACTCAAACTTATGGCCAGAAATGAATTCCCCACGTTCCCTCCCAAGCCCATTCTCATTCCACACCTGCCTTAATGAAGAGGTTCCCCAGGTACCCCAGGCAGAAATCTGAGCATTGCCCTACCTGCCCCCATACACTAACCCTTAGAGTCAGTCAGTCACCAAGTCTTGTCATGTCTGCTTCCTATATAGCTCTTAAATCCACACCCTTCTCTGTTCACACTGTGCCTGCCCTGGCTTAGGTCGCCATCAGCTTTTGCCTGAATTGCTGCAAAAACATCCAGTTATCACTGGGCCTCCAGCCTTGCCCCTCCGTCTGTTCTCACCATGCAGACAGGGCAAAGCTGATCATGTCACTCCCCTGATGAGATATCTTTAATTTTGAAGTTTGAACTCCTCTTCTTAGCACACAGAATCTCTAACAATCTTAGTTCTGCCTGAGTCATCATTTGACCTTCCTCTAATTTCATCAAAGGCATCCTCAGTTTTAGCCATCAAAACTATTTCACAGTGGCTTTTTTAACTTTTTAAGAAAATAAAAGATACATTGACATGCTTAATGGTGAAAAACTAGATGCTTTTCTTCAAGACTGAGAACAAAGCAAGTATGTCCCCTCCCACCACTCCTATTCAACATTATACTAGAAGTCCCAGCTAATGCAGTAGGTCAAGAAAGGAAAGAAAAAGTATACAGATTGGGAAGGAAGAAATAAAATTGGCTCTGTTTGCAAATGACATGATTGTCTGTATAGAAAGTCCCAAAGAATCAACACAAAAACTCTTGGAACTAATAGGTAATTATAGCAAAGTTTCAGGATATTAGGTTAATATAAAAAGGTCAGTTACTTTCCTATACAGGCACACCTCAAAGATATTGCAGGTTAGATTCCAGAGCACTACAATAAAGTAGATATCTCAATACAGTGCGCCACACAAATTTTTGGTTTCCCAGTGTACAGAAAAGTTATGTTGACACTACACAGCAGTGTATTAAATGTGCAGTAGCATTGTGTCTAATAAACGATGTATATACTTTAATTAAAAATAGTTTATTGTTAAAAAATGCTAATGATCATCTGAGCCTTCAGTGGTGGTAATCTTTTCGCTGGTGGAAGATTTTACCTTCTTATTGATGGCAGCTGACTGACTGGTGTGGTGTCTGCCAAAGGCCGGGGTGGCTGTGGCAATTTCTTAAGATAATAATGGAGTTTGCTGCATTGATTGATTCTTCTTTTCATAAACGATTTCTTTGTATCATGCGATGCTGTTTGATAGCATTTTACCCACAGTAGAACTTCTTTCAAAATTGGAATCAGTCCTCTCAAACCCTGCTGCTGCTTTATCAATGCTGCAGTTCATGGAATATTCTAAGTTCTTTGCTGTCATTTCAACAATGTTCACAGCATCTTCACCTGGAGTAGGTTCCATCTCAAGAAACCACTTTCTTTGCTTATCCATAAGAAGCAACTCCTCGTTCATGAGTTATTTTTTCCTTTTATTTTTAGTTGACATGTAATAATTGTACATACTTAAGGGATACAGACTGATATTTTGGTGTGTGTATAAAATGTGTAATAATTAAATCAGAGTCATTAGCATCCCTATCACCTTGAACATTTATCATTTCTTTATATTGTGAACATTCAAAATCCTCTCTTCTAGCTTTGTGAAAATATACAATAAATTATAATTAACCATATTCACCCTACAGTGCTGCAGAACACGGGAATTCATTCCTCAAGTCTAGCTGTAAATTTGTATTTGTTAACCAACCTCTCCCCATACAGCCCTATCCTCTACTCTTCCCAGCATTCAGTACCCAGAATTCTACCCTCTTCTTCCATGAGCTCAGTTTTTTTTTTTTTTGCTTCCAGATATGAGTGAGAACACATGGTATTTATCTGTCTGTGCTTGATTTATTTCACTTAATATAATGTCCTCCAGGCTCATTCACGTTGTTGTGAATGGCAGGATTTCTTTCTTTTTTATGGTTAAATAGTATTCCACTGTGTATATATACAGCACATTTTCTTTATCCATTTGTCTGTTGATGGACATAGAGGTTGATTCCATATCTTAGCAACTGTGAATAATGCAATAAATATAGGGGTGCAAGTATCCTTCTGATACATTGATTTCCTTTCCTTTGGATAAATATCCAGTAGTGGGATTGCTGAATCATATGGTAGTTCTATTTTTAGTTTTCTGAGAAACCCCCACACTATTTTCCATAATTGTTGTACTAATTTACATTCCCACCAACAGTGTATAAGAATTCTCTTTTTTTCTGCAGCCTTGCCAACATTTGTTACTTTTTGTCTTTTTGATAATAGCAATTCTAACTGGGGTGAGATGATACCTCATTGTGGTTTTGATTTGCATTTCCTTGATGATTAGTGATGGTGAACACTTTTTCATGTATTTGTTGGCTATTTGAATGTCTTCTTTTGAGAAATATCTATTCTGATCCTTTGTCTTTGTTTTAATCAAATTATTTCATTTTTTTCCTGTTGAGTTCCTTGTATATTCTGGACATTAGTCCCTTGTTGGATAAATAGTTTACAACTATTTTCTCTCATTTTACAGGTTGTCTCTTCGCTCTGTTGTTTGTTTCCTTTGCTATGCAGAGGCCTTTTCGTTTCATATAGTCCGATTTGTCTATTTTTGTTTTTGTTGTCTGTGCTTTTAAAGTGGTAGCCATAAAATCTTTGCTTAGACCAATGTCTTGAATCATTTCCCCTCTATTTTATTCTAGTAGTTCTATAGCTTCAGGGCTTACATTTAAGTACTTAATCCATTTTGAGTTGATTTTTGTGTATGGTGAGAAACAGGGGTTGATATGGTTTGGCTCTGTGTCCCCACCCAAATCTCACCTTGAATTGTAATAATCCCCACGTGTCAAGGGTGGGGCCAGGTGGAGATAATTGGATCATGGGGGTGGTTTCCCCTGTACTGTTCTTGTGATAGTAAACAAGTCTCACAAGACCTGATGGTTTCATAAATAGGAGTCCCCCTGCACAAGCTCTCTTGCCTGCCACCATTTAAGATGTGCCTTTGATTCTCCTTTTCCTTCCACCATGATTGTGAAGCCTCTGCAACCATGTGGAACTGTGAGTCTATTAAACCTCTTTCCTTTATAATTTACCCAGTCTCAGGTATATCTTTATTAGCAGTGTGAGAACAGACTAATACAGGGGTCTAGTTTCATTCTTCTGTATATGAATATCCAGTTTTCACAGCATCACTTATTGAAGAAGATGTCCTTTTCCCAATATATGTTCTTGACACCTTTGTCAAAAATCAGTTGGCTCTAAATACGTGGATTTATTTAGGGGCTTTCTATTCTGTTCCATTGGTCTATGGTCTGTTTTCATACAAATATCATCTATTTTGGTTACAATAGCTTTGTAGTATATTTTGCAGTCAGGTAGTTGAATGCCTCCTGCTTTATTTCTTTTGCTCAGTATTGCCTTGGCTATTCAGGGTCTTTTGTGGTTCCATATGAATTTTCAGATTGTTTTTTCTATTTCTGTGAAGAACGTCATTGACCTTTTGATAGGGATTATGTTGAATCTGTGGACTGCCTGGGGCAGTATGGTCATTTTAACAATATTAATTCTTCTAATCCCTGAACATGAGATGTTTCTGCATTTGTTTGTGTTCTCTTCAATTTCTTTCATTGGTGTTTTGTAGTTTTCATTGTAGAGGTCTTTCACTTCCTTTGTCAAATTTATTCCTAGACATTTTATTTTTTGTAGCTATTATAAATGAAATTGCTTTATTTCTTTTTCAGCTAATTTGTTATTGGTGTATAGAGATACTATTGACTTTTATATCTTGATTTTGTATCCTACAACTTTACTGAATTTATTGATCTGTTCTAGGGTACTTTTGGTGGAGTCTTTAGGTTTTTATAAAATATATAAGATCATATTGTCTGCAAAGAGGAACAATTTGACTTCCCCCTTTCCCTTTTGGATGCTCTTTATTTATTTCTCTTGCCTAATTGCTCTGGCTAGGACTTCCAGTACTGTGTTAAAGACGATTAGTGAAAGTGAGCATCCTTGTCTTGTTCCAGTTTCTCCATTCAGTATGATATTAGCTGTGGGTTTGTCATAGATGGCCTTTAGTATGTTGAAATATGTTTCTTCTATACCTAATTTGTTGAGTCTTTTTTTTTTTTTTGTCATGAAGGGATGTTGAATTTTATAAAATGCTTTTCTGCATTTATTTAATCATATGGTTTTTGTCCTTCATTCTGTTCATGCAATATATTACATTTATTGATTTGCTTATGTTGAATCATTCTTGCATTCCTAGGATAAATCCCACTTGATCATGGTGTATTATCTTTTTGATGTGTTGTTGGATTAGGTTTGCCAATATTTTGTTGAGGATTTTTTTTTTTTTTTTTTGAGACAGAGTCTCACTCTGTTGCCCAGGCTGGAGTGCAATGGTATGATCTCAGCTCACTGCAACCTCTGCCTCCTGAGTTCAAGCGATTCTCCTGCCTCAGCCTCCCAAGTAGCTGGGATTACAGGCGTGTGCCACCAGGCCCAGCTAATATTTTTTGTGTTTTTAGTACAGACGGGGTTTCACCATGTTGGTAAGGCTGGTCTCGAACTCCTGATCTCATGACCCGCCCGCCTCGGCCTCCCAAAGTGCTGGGATTACAGGTGTGAGCCACCATGCCCAGCAAAGATTTTTTCATCTAGATTTTAAAATCTATGTTCATCAGGAATATTGGTCTAGTTTTCTTTTTTTATTGTGTCCTTGTCTGGTTTTGGTATCAGGGTAATAATACTGGCCTGGCAGAATGAATAAGGAAGAATTTCCTCCTCTTCAAATTTTTGGAATAGTTTAAGAAGAATTATGTTAGTTCTTTAAAAGTTTGGTAAAATTCAGCAATAAAGCCACCCTGTCCCGGGCTTTTCTTTGTTGGGAGACTTCTTATTACGGATTCAATTCTGTTACTCATTATTGGTCTGTGTAGGTTTTCTATTTCTTTCTGGTTCAGTCTTGGTAGGTTACATGTGTCCAGGAGTTTACCCATTTCCTCCAGGTTTTCCAAATTGTTGGATATAGTTGTTCATAATAGTCTCTAGTGATCCTCTGTATTTCTGTAGTATCAGTTGTTATGCCTCCTTTTTGTTTCTGATTTTCTTTACTTTCATTTTCTTTTATTCCTTGTTTAGTCTAGCTAGTGGTTTATTGATTTTGTTTATCTTCTCAAAAAAAAAACAAGTTCTCATTTCCTTCATCCTTTGTATTTCTTAAGTCTCTATTTCATTTAATCCTGCTCTGATATTTATATTTCTTTCCTTCTGTTAATTTTGAATTTATTTTGTTCTTGATTTTCTGGTTCCTTGAGGTGCATCATTAGGTTATTTGAATTTTTCCTACTTTTTTGATGTGGGTGTTTATTGCTATATGTTTCCCTCTTTGCACTACTTTTGCTGTATCTCATAGGTTTTGGTATGCTGTGTTTCCATTTTCATTTGTTTTAAGAAATATTCAAATTCCTTTCTTAATTTCTTCATTGACCTAATGGTTGTTTAGGACTATGTTGTCTAATTTCCATGTTTTTGTACAGTTTCCAATGTTCCTTTTGTTATTGATTTCTAATCATATGGTCTGTCCTAGAGAATGTTCCACATGTTAAGCAAAAGGTGTATTATGTTGCTGTTGGATGAAACATTCTATAACTGTCTGTTAGGTCCATTTGGTCTACAGTGTACATTAATTCTGACACTTCTTTGTTGAATTTCTGTCTAGATTATCTGTCCAATGCTCAAAAGTGTTAATGTCCCAACTATTATATATTGGGGTCTATTTCTTTCTTTAGCTTTAATAGTTTTTTTTTTTTTTTTTTTTTTTTACATATCTGGGTGCTCTGGCATGGGGTGCATATATATTCACAATTGTTATATCTGCTTGATGAATTGATCCCTTTATCATTATGTCATGTCCTCCTTTGTCTCTTTTTGTGTTTCTGACTTAAAGTATATTTTGTCTGATATTTGTATAGCTAATTCTGCATGCTTTTGGTTTCCGTTTGTGTGGAATATTTTTATCCATTCCTTCACTTCCAATCTATTTATATCTTTTTCAGGAAAAGTGAGATTCTTGTAGGTAGTGTATAGTTGGCTTTTTTTTTTTTTTTTAAATCCATTCATCCAGTCTATGTCTTTTAATTGTGGTATTTAAACCATTTACATTCAAGGTTGTTGTTGATAGGTGCAGATTTACTCCTGTCATTTTGTTAATTGTTTTCTGATTGTGTTGTATATCCATTGTTCCTTTATTCCTCTTTTATTATTTACCTTTGTTATTTGGTGGTTTTCAATACTGCTAACATTTCATTTCTTTCTTTTTCCTATTTGTGTCTCTTCTCTACCAGTGAGTTTTGTACTTTCGTGTGTTTTCATGAAGGCAGATACCATCCTTTCACTTCCAGATGTAGGAATCCCTTAAGCATTTCTTGTAGGGATGGTCTAGTGATGATGAATTTCCCATTTTTGCTTATCTGGGAAATGGCTTTATTCAAATTTAGAAATTCTTTCTTTTGTTTGATCTAGTCTATTTTTGAAGCTCTCAATTGTGTTTTTTAATTTCATTCATTGAATTCTTCAGTTCCAGGATTTCTGTTTGGTTCCTTTCTTAACGATATCTATCTCTGTGCTGAATTTCACATTCAGATCTCAAATTGTTTTCCCAACTTCTTTGTGTTTGTCCATCTGTGTTGCCTTGTATCTCACTGAGTTTCCTTAAGATCATCATTTTGAATTTCTTTTCTGGCATTTCATAGATTTCCTTTCTTTGGAATATGTTATTGGAGAATTACTGTGTTCATTTGGAGGTATCATGTTTGTTTTTTCACATTTCTTGTATCCTGACATTGATATCTGCACATCTGGTATAACAGTTGCTTCTTCCAATTTTATGAATTGGCTTTCATAGGGAAATAATTTTTCCTTACACGTGTCTATAGTGTTGGCTGGATAGGGTACTTTGGCTTTGATTCTGAATGGGCTTAGTAGTGTAGTCTCTGTATGATTTCTTTGGCTGTAATCAACATCAGTGATGGCTGTGAATTTCTCAGTAGCTTAGGCTGCAATTATTATTGGAGGCTATGTTGAGGTTTTACTGGAGATAAGGACACCAGGCAAGCTGGTCCTGGGGCCAGCCCCGGGTGGTATGTAGGGGCACTGGGTGTTCCAGTCCTCAGGTCCCCAGGTATTGTGTGTGTACATCAGTGGTGTCAATGGTGGGCCTATGTGGGATGGTCCCTGGGCCCCTAGGCAGCCTGCATAGGCACCTGTGGTGGCAGAAGAGGTGGCTGGCCAGTCTTAAGGCCACCAAGTAGTGATAATGGTTGGGTAGGTGGTGCTGGAAGGCTGGAAAGGCCAGTCCTAGGGCCCCTATGATGTGTTCATGGATGCCAGTCACGGGCAGGGTGGACTAATCCTCAGATTCCCAGATAGCATATGTGAGTGGTAATGGCAGCAGGCAGGGTGGACCTGTCCTCAGGTCCATGGACAGTGTGCATGGATGCTGGTTATGGTGAGTGGGACAGACTGGTCCTCAAGATCCCTGAAGTTGTCTGCAGGTGTATGGGGGTCCTGCTGCTGGAGAGGGAGGGGTTGTCAGCATCCCCAGGCAGGCAATTCTCAGGCTCTGGGGAGAGCATGCTTTGGGTCCCTTTGTCCTGGGAGTAGCCTTCCTGGTGTGGTACATTGATATTCTCTGGGGTATAAAACACTGTGTGGGCTAGAGTCCTGGGGACCCAGCTGTGCCACAGGTTCTGGCTGGTGTCATAATGCTGCAGCCCTCTGGGTGGATGTGGGAGAATGTCGGTTGGGCTTCAGTATGTATAGATGCAGGGGCTTTTAGGCCCTAGAGCAGGATGTCTTCTGGTGGGTGCTGGGCTCTCAAAATGGTGTCCTGATGCAGCATCTTGGGTTTCAGGGGTGTGTGTGAATGGGACCCAGAGTGAAATCCTCCTGGAAAATGCAGTTGTATGGACTCCAGGCAGCTCTCTATACTAAGTTAATTGCCTGTGAGTGCTGAGGAGCACTCCTGTGGCTAGTATTTTAGGCATCTGTGATGGGAATGTGGACCACTGAAGATATCTTTTCCCCACAGTGGAGAGTTCCTCCTGGCTCTGAGCTGATCCTGATCTCTCTCAGATGCTCTATTTGATGTATCTTGTTAAAGTTTTATCATGAGATTGCAGCAATTCAGGTTACATCTTCAGGCTCCACTTCTAATTCGAATTATCTTGCTATTTCCACCACATCTGCAGTTACTTCCTCCACTAAGGTCTTGAAATCCTAAAAGTCATTCCATGAAAGTTGGAATAAATGTCTTCCAAACTCCTGTTAATGTTGACATTTTGACCTCCTCCCATGAATCTCAGATGCTTTTGATGGCATCTAGAATGGTGAACCCTTTCCTGAAGGTTTTCAATGTACTTTGCCCAGATCCATCAGAGAAATCACTATCTATGGCACCTATAGTCTTATGAGATGTATTTCTTAAATAGTAAGACTTGAAAGTCAAAATCATTCCTTGATCCATGGACTGCAGAATGGATATCGCGTTAACAGGCATGAAAACAACATTCATCTTCTTTTACATCTCCATCACAGCTCTTGGGTAATCAGGTGATATGGTTTGGCTGTGTCTCCACCCAAATCTCACCTTGAATTGTAATCCCCATAATCCCCACATGTCAAGGGTGGGACCAGGTGGAGGTAAGTGGATCACGGTAGGGGGCGGTGGAATTCCCCCATGCTGTTCTCATGATAGTAAGTTCTCACCAGATCTAATAATTTTATAAGCATCTGGCATTTCCCCTTCTTGCACTCACTCCATCTTGCCACCCTGTGAAGAAGGTGCCTACTTCTCTTTTGCCTTCTGCTATGATTGAAAGTTTCCTGAGGCCTTCCCAGCAATGCAGAACTGTGAGTCAATTAAACCTCCTTCTTTTATAAATTAGCCAGTCTCGGGTATTTCTTCATAGCAGTGTGGGAATGGACTAATACAGCAGGTACATTATCAATGAGCAATAATATTTTGAAAAGAATATTTTAATTATTTATTTCTGAACAGTAGGTCTCAAAAGTAGACTTACAATTACTCAGGAAACCAAGCTGTAACAGATGTGCTGTCCTCCAGGTTTTGTTGTTCCATTTATAGAGCACAGGCAGAGTAGATTTAGCACAATTCTTCAGGGCCCTAGGATTTTTGAAATGGGAAGTGGGTACTGGCTTCAACTTAAAGTTACTAGCTGCATTAGCTCCTAACAAGAGAGTCAGCCTTTCCTCTGAAACTTTGAAGCCAGGCATTGACTTCTCTTCTGTGGCGATGAAAGACCTAGATGGGATCTTCTTCCAGCATAAGCCTGTTTCATCTCCATTGAAAATGTGTTGTTTAGTGTAGCCACTTTCATCAAGGATCTCAGCTATATCTTCTAGATAACTTTCCGTAGCTTCTGTATCAGCACTTGCTGCTTCATCTTGCACTTTTTATGTTATAGAGATGACTTCTTTCCTTTTAAATCTCATGAACCAACCTCGGTTAGCTTTTAATTTTTCTTCTGCAACTTCCTCACCTCTGTCAGCCTTCATGGAATTGAAGAGCTCTAGTTCACTGAGATTTGATCAGGCTTTGACTTAAGGGAATGCTGTGGCTGGTTTGATCTTTTATCCAGGTCACTCAAACATTCTCCGTATCAGCCATAAGGCTGTTTGCTTTCTTATCATTCATGTGTTCACTGAAATAGCACTTTTAATTCCCTTCAAGAATTTTTCCCTTGCATTCAAAACCTGACTGTTGAGTGCACTTGGCCTACCTTTTGGCTTATTTCTGCTTTCAACCTGCCTTCCTCATTAAGCTTGATCATTTCAAGATTTTGGTTTGAAGTGAGAGATGTGTGACTCTTGCTTTTACTTGAACACTTAGAGACAACTGCAGGGTTATTAACTGACCTAATTTCAATATTGTTGTGTCTTAGAGAATAGAGAGGGCAAGAAGAGGAAGAGAGATGGAGGAACAGTGGGCAGAACAGTCAGAATTCACAGAACATTTAACCAATTAAGTTTGCCATCTTATCTGGGCATGGTTTGTGGTACCCCAAAACAATTACAATAGTAACAGGAATGACCACTGATCACAGATCACCATAATAGATAAAATGATAATAAAAAGATTGAAATGTTATGAAAATTATCAACATGTGATACCGAGACACAAAGTGAGTAAATGCTATCAGAAAAATGGTGCTTATAGATTTGCTCAATGTAAGGTTGCCATAAATTTCAATTTGTAAAAGATATAAAATCTGCAAAGTGCAATAAAGTGAGGTATGCCTGGACCAGAAATGAGCAATTGAAGTTTGAAATTAAAAACATAATCCCATTTACATTAGCACCCAAATGAAATGAAATAGGTGTAAATCTAACAAATTAGGTAAAACTTCTATATGAGGAAATCCACAATACTATAATGAAAGACAGTAAAAAGAAGATCTAAATAAGTGGAGAAATATTTCACATTCATAGATCAGAAGACTCAATACTGGTAAGATGTCAATACTTCCCAACTTGATCTATACATTCAATGTAATCCCAATAAAAATCCCAGCACATTATTTTGTGGATATCAACAAACAAATTCCAAAGTTTACATGAGTAGCAAAAGACCCAGAAGAGCTCACACGACACTGAAGAATAAAGTTGAAGTGGCATTCCCTGACTTCAAGGCTTACTATAAAGCTATACTAATCAAGATAGTGTGGGATTGATGAAATAATAGACAGATCAATGTAACAGAACAGGGAGCTCAGAAATACACCCACACAAATACAGCCAACTGATCTATGACAAAGATACAAAGGTAATACAATGGAGAAAAGATGGTCTTTTCAGCAAACGGTGCTGGAACAACTGGACAACATGCAAAAGGAGTCTAGACATAGACCTTACACCTTTCATAAAATTTTACTCAAAATGGGTCACAGGCCTAAATGTTAAATGTAAAACCATAAAATGTAATAGAAAAAAATCTAAGTAACTTTGTGCTTGGCAATGAGTGTTTTGATACATTGAAAGTATGATCCATGAAAGAAAAAAGCAATAAGCTCAATTTCATTAAAATTTAAAACTCCTGCTCTGAAAAAGACAATGTAAGAGAATAAAAAGACAAACTGAGAGAAAATATTTATGAAACACTATCTAATAAAGGACTTGCATCCAAAATATACAAGGACCTCTTAAAATTCAACAATAAGAAAACAACCTATTTAAAAAGTGGGCAAAAGATCTGAGCAGTCTTTTCACTAGATGGCAAATAAGCATATGAAAAGATGCTCAACATCATATGTCACTGGGGAATTGCAAATTATAACAATGAGATAGCAGTACACACCTATTAGAAAGACTAAAATCCAAAACACTGACAACACCAAATGCTGGCAAGGATGTGGAGCAACAGGAACTCCCACTCATTGCTGTACCATTTTGCAAACCCATCGATGGGTTTGCAAAATGGTACAGCCACTTTGGAGTCTTCTAGAAAGACCAGTTTGGTAGTTTCTTACAAAACTAAACATCCTCTTACCATATAATCAGAACTTGCACTCCTAGGTATTTATCCAAATGAATTGAAAATTTATGTCCACACAAAAACTCACACATGAAAGTTTGTAGCAGCCTTATGTATAATTGCTAAAACGTAGAAGCAACTAAGATGCCCTTCAATGGGTGAACGAATAAACAAACGGTGGTACATCCAGGAAATAGGATATTACTCAGTGATAAAAAGAAATGAGCTACCAGGAAATAAGATATTATTCAGTGATAAAAGGAAGTGAGCTATCAAGCCACAAAAATATATGTAGAAACCTTAAACGCATATTACTAAATGAAAGAAGCCAGGCTAAAAAGGCTACATACTCTATGATTCTAACTATATGACATTCTGGAAAAGAAAAAACTATGGATCAGTGGTTGTAAAGGATTAGTAAAGCACAGAGGATATTTAGAACAGTGAATCTACCCTGTATGATACTGTAATGGTGACTACGTGACATGCATTTGGCAAAGTCCATAGAACAGTGAACCCTAATGTAAACTAGGGACTGTGGTGAAGAATAATGCATCAATATTGGTTGATCATTTGAAAAAATGTACCAGACAATGCAAGATGTTAATAACAAGTGAAATGGTGGGGGTGGATGGAGGGTACATGGGAACTCTTTGTACTTATGTTAACCTTTTCTGTAAACCTAAAACTACCCTAAGAAATAAAGTCTATTAAGTAAGTATAAATAAAATTAAAAAATTAAATACATCTGCTGGGCATGGTGACTCATTCCTGTCATTACAGCACTTTGGAAGGCCAGGGCAGGTGGAACAGCTGAGCCCAGGAATTGGAGACTAGTCTAGGCAACATGATGAAACTCCGTCTTTACAAAAAATACAAAAATTAACGGGGTGTGGCGGCGCATGCCTGTAGTCCCAGCTACTCGGGAGGCTGAGGTGGGGGGATCACCTGAGTCAGGGGAGGTACAGTGAGCTGTGATCTTGCCATTGCACTCCAGTCTGGGCAAGAGAGTGAGATCCTGTCTCAAAACAAAACAAAACAAACAAACAGACAAACAAACAAACAAACAAAAAACCACCACCACCACCAACAAAACCCACACCATACTTTCTGAAGAGTAGATATAATGTATATGTACGATTTGAAGAACAGAATTGCCAGAACCTTACAGGACCTGTGTGCCTGTCTCAATCATATCCTCCTATCCTGCCCACGAAGAGGTAACCACAATCTTGAATTCTGTGTTAGCAATTGCCTTCTTCTTTTTTTAAAAAATGGTTTTGCTACCTACGTATGCATCCTTAAACAATATTCTGTTCAGTTTCTCCAGGGTTTGAACTTGAAGCATGTGAAAGCCTGTTTTGGGTATTCATGCGTGACTTGCTGTTTTTGCTCATTGCTGTGTTGTTGAGGTGCCTCCAAAGTGATATGTGTGGCTGTGGCTCATTCATTCCCACAGCCGTACAGTCTTCCTTTCTTTGAAAATACCATAATGCACATATCCATTCTGTTCCTACGGGCTATTTAGGATGCTCCCAGTTTTTGGCTGTTACGAACAGTGCTGCTGTGAACACCCAGGCTTGGGTCTCCTTGGGCATATGTGTGAGACTTTCCCTAGGGATGTGTCCTAGTGGAATGGCTGGGCTGTGGGGCATGTGCATCTTTGACATGATTCATGTTAAATAGTTTTCCAAGTGGTTGGGCCAATGTACACTGGAGTAGCACTGTGTGTTGTGTTCCCTGCCTGTGTCCTCTTAGCACTCGGTTCAGTGGACACACTGCCTGCTCTCCAAATGCAGCGGCCTCTGCCTGAGTGTCCCTCCCAGCTCCCACACCTGCTCAGGCCTCCCTGGCTTTCAGCTGAAAAGCCTTCTTTGACCCTATGAGGCCAGATGGTCATCCCTCCTCGGACTCCACAGCATCCTGTACCATGGGGGTTGCAAATTAGCCACTGTCTCCCTAACTGCTCTAAGGGGTCCTTGAAGGAAGGGCCACATCTCATTTACTCCTGTATCTCTGAGTTCAGCATGGGGGCCCAATGCATAGCTGGTGGAAAAGGTGAGAGTGAGGCTGGAATCAGTTTGGGGCATGAGGAGGCTGTAGGGTGCTGAGCCACAGCCGGAGGCTCGGCAGTGGCAGGGGCGTCATGGAGTCAGGCTCCAGGACCACAGCCACACAGTTAGCCTGCTCTGAGAGAGGCTGTGTGCAGCCCCTGAAAGAAGAAAGAGGCAGTGAAACCAGAAGTCAGAACCTCTGTCCCCCACCTCAGGGACCCTTTCCACCCGTATGTGGAGTTGGATGGCAACACAGTTGAAAGCAGACCACCTGGGGTGGAATCCAGGCTCCGCCACTCACTGGCTGCATGACCTGGGCCAGTCACTGAAGGTCTCTGTGTCTCCGTTTCCTTATCTATAAAATGGGGGCAAAAATGTCTCCTACCTCACAGGATTATAATAAAGATTAAATTAAATGAGTTCATATTTGTAAAGCATTTAGAACAGTACCTGGCACATGACAAGTGCTACAGAAATACTTACGACATAGAAATGGCCGGGCACGGTGGTTCACACCTGTAATCCCAGCACTTTGGGAGGCCGAGGTGGGTGGATCACTTGAGGCCAGGAGTTTGAGACCAACCTGGACAACATGGTGAAAGCCCGTCTCTACTAAAAATACAAAATTTAGTCAGGTGTGGTGGTACACGCCTGTAGTCCCAGCTGCTTAGGAGGTTGAGGAATGAGAATCACTTGAACCTGGGAGATGGAGGTTGCAGTGAGCCAAGCTCATGCCACTGCACTGCAGCCTGGGTAACAGAGTGAGACTCTGTCTCCAAATAAAAATAAAATCAATCAATCAATCAATCAATCAATATTTATCAATCAATATCAGAAATGAATAAGGGTGGGGGGCTGGGTTGCCCCCAGTAGGCCTCCAGGGGACTTTTACTCCAAGGACCCGTGAGTACAGTCTCCCAGGATGAATCACTTCCATGGGTCCTTCCTGTTATTCTCAAGCCCTGGGTTCTGTTTATTTCCCTCTCACTGCTTTCACAGTCGACAGCGATCTGAAGTGACAGGGTTATTTGTCTGCAGGTTGAGTCTGCTTCACTACTTGCCTGCAGGCTGCCATGAGGCTGTGGCTGCCATGGCTACCTGTGTCTTCCCATGGAAGATGCCAGCCGTGGGGTGCTGGGTGGGCTGTGTGGGGGCTGGCTGAGCCATGGCCCTGTTCTAGAGAAGCTCAGCAGAGACTTCTGACTTGCTGGGTGTCCTGACCGGGGAATGTTTGGGATGCTGGGGGAGGAAGTGAGGCCTGGCTCCAGCGGAGCCAGTGAACACAGGGACACCTCTCCATAGGAGGTAACACTGGTGCTGAAGCTGAAGTCATCTACTTGGCAGAGAAGATTCTGGAAGGGGACACAGCATGAACAAAGGCTAGGACTTGTACCATACTGCAAGGCCCACGCCTGGAATCCTCAGATGCTCAGAGTCCAGAGCACACAGGGGTGTCTGAAGTAGGTAAGGGGGAGGGAGGGATGGGTCACAAAGGTCTTTCATCACCTCTCCCCCAAGCCTAGGCTTTCTGTTTGGAGGTCCTGGACAAAACAGCCCCTTGAAGGAGACTTTAGGATACCTCAGCCCCTGGGCATGTTGTTCAACTACCCTGTTGTGTCTGACAGAGGAGGGTCTGAGAGAAACCAACAGCTTGGTGCTGTTTGGTAGAAAAACGACAACGAACAGGGCTGTGGGTGGACAGATCAAAGGGTTCTGTTACCATAGCAACAGAGGGACAGGCCAACCCTAAAATAAAAGAAGAAAAGTAGGCACCCACCAGAAAAGGTTCTGAGAGAAATCTCAGCACACCCCGGAGGGAGACACAGGAACAGCCTATCTGGGCCTTGCCTTGGACAATCTGGGTGGCCCTGGGCGCTGGATAGCACCTTTCCAGGTTCAGTTTCCTTATCTACACAGAAAGGCACTTCTGCAGCACCCTGGGACTCCTTAGTTTGAGAACCAGAGCCTTGGAAAGTCTGAAATGTGCTAGGGTTCCATGCACAGAGCCATTGATAGGCACAGTGCTTATTACAGAATAGAAGGCAGGTAAGAGCCATAATAGCAAATCATCAGCTAGACACATCAGACTGCACAGGTTTACCTTGTCTAAACGGTCCAGTAGGACAGGCATCCCCATTTCCAGAGTCTACTGACTCTGGCACTGTCAGTGTCTCCCTAACACACCTGGAGCCTTGGGAAACCCCAGTGAATACTCAGTTCCCACCTTCATCTAGAATAGAGGCGGCAGCCATTCAGCCTCCCCAGCCCACTGTTGGGCTCCACACTGAGCCACTGTGTCTCGTTCTGTCCACCTGGCCCAGCTCCAGGCCTTCCACAAACTCTGCCTGACTCACCCTGCTCTTATTCCTTGATCTCTCCTGGGCCCTCAGTCTTCCCATTATTCTACTTTTTTCTCCTCATCTGTAGAAGGGGAGAACATCCTTGCCCTACTCATTTCCCAGATCTGTGGCCAATGAACAAAGGTTTAAGAAAGCCTGCAAAACCGCTAAGAGCTGCCCAGGTGTTGAAAGGCAAGGTTAGGTACTGGGTGAGAGGGTAGTTAGTGCTACTGTCACTAACCTGCTGGGTAACCTTGGGTAAGTTATACAGCCTCTCTGGGTTTCTGTTTCGTCATCAGTAAAATGACGAAGGACAGCATCTACTTCCTAGAATTGCTGTGAGGATTAAATGAGTTACCACATGATGCCAGCTATCGTCATCATCATCGCTCTTATTATCATCATTGCTTGTTATTATCACCGCCACAGGCTCTCCCTAGCTCAGGGGCCCAGTTAGCCAATGATAGCTCTTCCTAGTTTGACATCCTGTCCAGATTTCTAAATTCTGGTGGTGGCCGGGGAATTCTCTTGGGATGAAGTGGGACTCACCCAGCTGTTCTGTTGCCCAACTTGCAGGATGAATGGTGACCAGATGTCCCCCCGTCCAAAAGTAACCTGTCTGCTCGAGTGGACTCAGTTCCTGCCCCCTTGGCTCGTGGGCACAGCCAGTGTTGGGTCCGTCCTCCTTGCTAGTTCTGGTTGTATCTGTCTGGAGTCCCGCTTCCTCTCAGGAATATGTGGAAGGTGGTCAGGTGGAGGGACATATTTCCCCACCTGTTTCATAAATGGCATTCTCTGCTGCTGCTCTGAATGCATAACTTCTGACCGAGCTGAGTAAACCCTCTGTCTCGAGATAAATGAGGCTGAGCATCTTATTGTCTATAAAACCTTCTTGTCTAGAAGGATAAAAGGTTCTGCCCTCAATGCATAGAATGACCATTTCTGGTTTAGTTTAAGAATTCACACTAAATACCACAAAAAGATTTCTCTAATAAAGCAGTGAGAGAAACAGATTCTTTTTCTCAGTAGAATTTGCTACACTGTACAGAAATCCTACCAAATAGCACACCCCACTGAAGCTCAGCTGTACCCCGCAAAGACAGTCTAACGAATTTAAATGAAAGTCAACAAAACTACAACCTCCAAAGGGACTCAAACTTCCCTAATCTGGAGAATCCTAGAAAGACCAGTGCGAGTTCAGGGCAAGGCTGACTGCAAGACATCTAAAAAGTATATTTAACAGTACTTTTATGTGAGGTTCTTGATTTTAACAACAAATATCTGACATCAAATGTGTGAAAAGAAATATATTGCTCATCACTTTGAAAATAATATCGTACCTAGAAGGAGCTTTCACAATGTTTACTCCCTAGCAGCACTTTTTAGGAGATTTACTTTAGAATTGGGATAAATACGCAATGCCATTTCTCAAGTGATGGATCTTATCAATGAAGGCTTCTACAATGTATGAGAATATACTCTTTTAAAAAGCCCAATATTTCTCCTTCATTCTGCGTGTATTAATAGTAAAATCAACTTCTTTCACAACATCTTATATTTGGCCTCCCTGGAATAACATGTCTCAGATGGAAGGAAATGGAACTGATGAAGTGTTCCCAGTGGGGTACTGGGCAGTCTGGGTGCTGTGTAGCCTCACTGTCCTCATGTGCCAGGGGCTGCATCTGCAGGCTTCCCTCCTGCCGGCATGGAGGGCTTACCTCCATGCTGTACTTCTCCACTGTCCTCCGCAGGGGGTCCACGGCCTGCCAGCAGATCAGGATACACAGGTCAATCAGCAGCATGCCGCCCACAATCACAAGCAGTTTCTGGTCCTTGATGATCTATAGAGCGGGAAGGAGCGGAGGGGAGCCAATTGAGAGATAGCTTCCCACGCAGCAACTAGGGGCCCAGGTCAGGGGAGGAACCTGCATCATGAATCCCCCAGCTGGAGAGTCTCCTGTGATTCCCCATCACTCACAGGATAAATCCAGCCAAGCTCCTCTGCGTGACATTCAAGGCCTTTCACAAGCTTGACCTTATCACTCCCCAAACACATGTGTATTTTGTTGAAGTTTGGCCACTCCTAGTCCCTGGTCGAGCTGTGATTTTCACCCTCCAGGTCTTTGTAGGTGCTAGTTCTTTTGTCTGGAACACCCTATTCTTTCTATTTGGCAAACTTCTAATAATCCTTAAACACCTCGATCAATTGTCACCTCCTCCATGAAGCCCTCTCTAACTCCTGCAGCACAACTAATTACTCCACAGCACTTTGTTCACATATTTAATTATCAGGAGGAACCACAGTAGTAACAACAATAAGAAGAATAGCTAACATTTAATGAACACTTACTCTGTGCCTGCCTCTAGGTTGATGGTCTCAGAGGCAGTGTCTCATAGAAAGTCAAATATTGTTATTCTTATTTTATGGATGAGCAAACTGAGGCTTAGAGGGGGCTAAGTAACTTGCTCAATGTAATAAACTTAATAAGCAGTGAAGCCTGGATTTGGACCGAGCTCTCTTTTCTCCAGAATTCACATCCTCAAACATTTACAGCTCCAATCAGAAGCTATATTAAGTTGTATACACATCTTTCCTCCTCAGTAAACTGGGGAGCCCCAGACAGAAAGAAAGCCCATTTTATTTGTGTTTCCTCAGCACCTAACAGGGCCTGGCATGCAGTAGCTACTTAAAAGTCTGATGAATTGAATTGACATGCAAGAACATAAAAAGAAGAAATATAACTCCCATTCCTCTTTGCAGCCTGGGATATTTTTATTACTCTGTGAGACTCCTAGCCCACTTTACGTCTGTTTGATAGGGATCAGCCGGGGGATAAATATTTTCGGTGCCAAAGCTGACCTGTATTTCATTCACTTCATGTTTATACATCCCCTCACTCTCCAGAAAAGCTAATGTGATGAAGTAGTTCTGGGAAAGACTCATGGAAAAACAAACAAAATTCAGGCAGAAGCTTAAGAAATATCACCAGGTTTGGTTTTTAACGATTACAGCCATTTTTAAAGGAGAAATAAAAACCCGAGGGGCCTTTATGTTACCGAATGTAAAAAGAACACGAGGAAAGTGTTGGCTCAGTGACTGCCAAGGAGATCAAATCCAGCAAAACCGCTTTACCTGGGGGCAGGGCACCAGCAAAGCCCGCTCTGAGATTTTCGAGGATATGGTGAACTGCTGGTGCTTTGCAGAAACCCAGCTTAACTCTCACCCTCTGGGGAACTAGGCAACTACCTGCCAGTCTTGAGAAACTGGGACAAAATGCCTAAGGAGCTTAGCAGTTAGGGGATGGGCTGGAAGGAGCCTCATATCTACGTGATGCTGAACACGGGGCTGTTTGAGCCCCCAGGCATTTGCCCAGCTATTCCTGACCCCTGGAAGCCCTGACCTGCACCTTTCTGCTGGCATACTCCTACCCTGATTTCAAGGTTGAGCCCAAGCAGCTTCTCCTCCTCCATGAATCTAGGCATACCCTGCAAGGGGCATAGATGGCTTCAAAAGCTGGGCACCAGAATTTTCCTCTTGTAAACGTCATAAAGTAAATCCTTCCAATTTAATGGCTCAAGTATGAAGTCTGAGGAAGTGTATTTTTTTTTCTTTTTTTAGACGGTATCTTGCTTTGTCACTTAGACTGGAGTGCAGTGGTGCAATTTAGGCTCACTGCAGCCTCTGCTTCCTTCCCAGGTTCAAGCAATTCTCCTGCCTCAGCCTCTTGAGTAGCTGGGATTACAGGCATGTGCCACTACGCCCAGCTAATTTTTGTATTTTTAGGAGTGACAGGGTTTCACCATGTTGACCAGGCTGGTCTTGAACTCCTGACCTCAAGTGATCCACCTGCCTCGGCCTCCCAAAGTGCTGTGGTTACAGGTGTGAGCCACGGCACCCTGCTGGGACAGTGGAATTCTAAAGGATTTAAAATTAAGTGGACCTGAGTTAGAATTCTAGCTTTGTTCCTTGCTACCTGTGTGACCATGAGCCAATCACTTCCTGGCTCTCATTCTGCATTTCTCATTTGTAAAATGGGCAGGGGTAGGGGAAGGGAGAGAGGAGAGCTTCTGTGTTATTCTCCAAGTATGGTATAAAAGAAAGAACACAGGTTTTGCAAGTAGAAGACCTCATTCTAATCCCAATTCTTGTCAAGCGTGATCTTGAGCAAGTTGCTTAACTTTGCTAGGACTCAGTTTCCTTTCTTCAAAAGTGTGGTCAGTGATCCCTAAATTGTACGGTTAGTATAAGAATAAAATGAGATGAGGTACGGAAAGCATTTAGTGTCTGGCACAGAGAAGATGATCAACAAATGGTAGGGTTTTGACAATTAGTGATTCTGTGTTTATGTGTAAGACATAGTGACATCTAGGGGCAAAATGTGATATTGCACCTAAGCTCTACTAGACATGGAACTAATCATCATGTGTGGATGGGTGTACGGTGGGAAGATGCTGAGAATCAGAGGAGAGGAAATGGTTATTTTCCTTTTGGGACCATTCACAAAACCTGGCATGTAACCAGTGTTTGTGACTGAATGGGTTTAGGCTAAGTAGTTATGAATCGTTTTTTATTTATTAATTGTAGAAATATTTATTGAGTGCCTACCCTGAGTCAGGTTCTGTTCTAGGCACTGAGGATGCAACAGTGGACAACATAAACATTCTGCCCTATGAAGCATGCATGTTTGTGGGGAAGACTAGTAGTGAAAATTACACAAGTACACCCATAGGAATACAAAATACAATGTCAAGTAGAGGTGATTTAAAATAATCTTAAATAATGAAAAGAGAGGGAGGAAAAGAAAAAAAGCACTGATCTGAGCACCAGAGACCCCTTGCATTAGGCAAGGCCATCTCTCTATTCTTAGATTCTTTGACTTCCTTCCTTCTCTTAAGTGCTGCCTGAACTTCTCTCTGGGTTATGTCAGTGCTCACTGATGCTATCACATGCAGTCCTCTCTCTGGGGGTAGGAGGTACTTAGTGGCAGATGACAGCAAAGGCAGATGAGCACCCAGTAATGATTAAGCACCTGGTTCTGGAATCAGATCTAAGTTGAAAATGAACTAACTAGTTGTATGATCTTGGGTAATTCCCTTCCCACTCTGAACCAGTTTCCTCATCTAGAACATGGGGATAATATTTGCACGTGCCACACTAGATTACGAGAGCCTGGCTTATAATAACTGTTCAACAGATCCAGCAATTTTTACTAAATGTGACTTCTGAGTTGTTTAGAGCAGGGATTAGCAAACTATTGATTTGGCTCACCGTCTGTTTTTGTAAATAAAGTTTTATGGGAACACAGCCATGCTCATTTAAATGAACGTACCCTCAATTACAAGGAGGGTAAGGTAGAGAAGAGAAATTTACACCTTTACCATACTCATTTAAATGAATGTCATTTGCGTATTTGTCTATGGTTGCTTTCATTCTATAAAAGCAAAGTTGAGTAGCTGCAATCGTGACAGAAGAGCCTGCAAATTCTTACCTATTGACTATTTTGGCTCTTTGCAGAAAAACTTGGCTGATGCTTGGTTAAGAGAAAAGGGCATTTCTTTATTTTTTCAAAAAACTTAAGATTTTCTGACCTATTCAGACTGGCCTTCTACTGGGGCCAACTCATTTCTTCAGGGAACACCATTCAGGGGGAATAGAGCATGGATGGTGCCCCTGGGGCTCAGCTCTCCAGTCATCTTTAGATGGCAGATGCTTCAGGATAGCTACTAAAAGCCCTCAGCATTTTCCTTAAGTTGAGCCCAGAGGAAAGTCCGAGGGTTTATCCTCAGATGCTTTTCCCACTCATGTTATTGTCTGCAACAGAATCCAGTCATATTTGTAGTGAACTTCCATTGTCCTCAAAAAACATCTTCCCCCAGAACAGAAGGTGTCATCTCTAAATTTCTACTCTTGTCTCAACGCTTCCATTTGGTCCTAATATGAGGCAAAATAAAGACTGTAATAAACCTTCTCAATTTAAAAAGATTTCACAATTGGTCTTTAGAAAAAAAGTAACATGCTGTAAAAATATGAAATTTGGAAGCGTTAAGTCACCACGTGTTTAATAGCCTTTCACAGGCTTCTTTTCCTTCAATGCTTTCAAAAATGTGGACATATGGGGCATATGGGATGGAGTTTGTATATGTACGTTTGGGGAGGGCAAGCCATCATGGATGGAGGGAGGAGGGGTGGGAGCTATGCAAAGAAGAAAAGGATAAAAAAACTGCATTGAAAAAAGCATCTGATTGCATTTGCCAATTTATATAAATCTAGTATATATGCCAGTTAAAAAAAAAATTAAGGGGGCCACTAAAAAAAGTCCAAACTTCTTTAAAAGAAACAAAATAAGTCAGTCACCAAAGGACAAATATTGTATGATTTAACTTATATGAGGTTCCTAGAGGAGTCAAATTCATAGAAAGAATTGTGGTGGCCATGGCTGTGGGGAGAAGAGGGAGTTAATGTAGAACGGGTATGGAGTTTCAGTTTGGGAAGATGAAAAGGTTTGGAGATGGATGGTGATAATGGTTGCACAATACAAATGAACAATATGAACTGCCAAAGGCTTTCAGTACAAGATTTGGTACTAATTTTGTTGTGAAAATGATGAAGGCTGGATAAGTACATTATTCCAGTGTGAGAAACTCTTTGGGGTCACTCTGGGCTTTTTAGTTATTCCAGGAGCTGGTTTGTGGTGCTGTGGTTAAGTATTATTTACCAACCAAATTACAGGAGGGTAGGGTAGAGAAGAGAAATTTATATCTTACCCAAACCACAAACTCAATCACGGAACCAGATTGTTTTGAAAGGGTTGTGACAGGTGTAGTTCAAAATTGGGCTCTTCTTCACAGTTTCAGTTTTTTACGTAACCAAGTTGGTTTTTATTGTTATAGTTTTGTTTTTATTGTGGTAAAGTGCACATAAACTTTACCATTTTAACTAACCTTTTTTTTTCTTTTCTTTTCTTTTCTTTTCTTTTTTTTTGAGCAGGAGCAAGATTTATTGCAAAGAGTAAAAGAACAAAGTTTCCACAGTGTGGAAGGGGACCCGAGTGGGTTGCCCCTAACTAACCATTTTTTTTTTTTTTTTTTTTTTTTTTTGAGACGGAGTCTCGCTCTGCCGCCAGGCTGGAGTGCAGTGGCCGGGTCTCAGCTCACTGCAAGCTCCGCCTCCTGGGTTCACGCCATTCTCCTGCCTCAGCCTCCCAAGCAGCTGGGACTACAGGCGCCCGCCATGTCGCCCGGCTAGTTTTTTGTATTTTTTTAGTAGAGACGGGGTTTCACCATGTTAGCCAGGATGGTCTCGATCTCCTGACCTCGTGATCCGCCCGTCTCGGCCTCCCAAAGTGCTGGGATTACAGGCTTGAGCCACCGCGCCCGGCCCAACTAACCATTTTTAAGTGGAGAGTTCAGTGTCATTAACTCAATAGAGGTGGCCCTGATCCCCTCTGTGCATGAACCTTATTGCTCTCATTTCCCTTTCTGTTCCTGATGTCACCCTCACCACCCTTGATGTCATGTCCCCCGCTGGTCCTGAGGCCCTCCTCACCATCACAGTCATCTTCCTCTAGATGCTTGGTGACACAGTTACCATCCTTTGATGTCCAACCTCTGTCACCTTCTAGTCCTCTAACCTCATACCCTTTAAGGAACTGTTTTAAACCCCACTGTCTCTGACATCATTACCCTTAAAAACAAAAGTAGAAAAAAAGTTTTAAAAAGTCAAAAAAAAGAAGTAAAGAAAGTTAAAAAAGTTAAAAAAGTGTGTGTGGGGGGGGCTTGTCTCTCAGATAAGCCCCCTCCCTGGATGCCTGGACCCACTGCAAGCCCAAGCTCTCAGAGTTGGCCCAGACCCTCAGGGGGGATCAAGTTTGCCCTGGCTCAGGCAGTGCAGGAGGAAGTGAGCAAAGCTCGTGGCCTCTGGTGACGACACCACATCACCGCCCCACAGGGAGCTTCCAGACAACTGAACTCCTGCCATTTTCCCTGATATGTTTTGTCGATTGCTGCCAGAGAGTTGGCGTGTTGTTGCTTGGCAGTCACATTAGAGAGCATAAAGGCAGGTTCCTTACCACAGATGACCACAGGGATGAATCACATGTTAGCACAAAGGAACCAACACTGTGCTTCTTCCAAACCAGGATGGAGTTGTCCTCAATGGCAGAGCAGCTCTTAAACCAGAGCCGCAGAGCAGGAGAGGCGCCAGAAGTCACCTAGGCCAGTGGCTCTCTAGCCTTGACTTGCTTTGGCCGGGGATGGGGAAAGCACAGGCTCCTGGGCTCCTCCCAAGGATTCCGGTTCATTAGGGTCAGGGCGGGGCCCAGGAACTTGCCTTTCTAACAGCTTGCAGGCCAGCCACACTCAGAAGACCTGACCAAGACCACAGGTCCCCAACTTCGGCAGTCTATTAACATCAGCAGGGAAAGCTGAAACACTACTGATGCTCAGCTCCCACCCCAGAGCCCTCGTTTCAACTGGCCTGGGCTAGATGACTTCTTGTAGTTTTCAAAAGGTCCTGTGGGACTGCAGTGTGCAGCCACAGCTGAGAAACACTGGGGTGGCCAGGCCTCTCATCTCATGGAGAGTTGTCATAAATGCTGCCGGGGCCCAGAGACGCAGGGCCCCTCCAGGCGAGCACAGGGACAGGGCGGCAGAGCAGGCTCTTTCTCCACTCTAAATGCAGCCTGTGGATTTCCTAAGGTGGTTTGGGTGTGGAGCAGGGGGCAGAGAACAGAATATACCTCCACCTCATCTGGAGAGGACAGGGGGCTGCAGTCCTGAAGAAGGACCTTGGCAGTGAAGAGGTGGGTGGGGGGCCTGAGGAGGGAGAGGTATCACCAGGACACCAGGCAGGAGCCCACAGAATCACAGCTAAGGGGACAATACTACATCAATGTATCCCCATTCTACAGATGAGGACACAGAGGTCCTGAAAGATTAAGAGCTTTGTCCAAGGAACACGGCAGATCAGCAGTGGAGCAGAGACTAGAACTCCAGGCTTCTGTTTTGCCTGTTGGCCTCACTGCTCGGGCTGGGTTGCTGTCCACCACTGGCGCCAGGTAACCAGGGAGCAAAATGCAGGCTTGGATGAAAAACTGGAACAGGCTCCATGTTCCACTGGGATGAGCCTACAGTGAGGATCTGCAGAGGAAGTGTCAGTAAACAGGTGATGCCCACATCAGGATTTGAAGAGTGTGTGCAGGGGGCTAGGGTGTGATGGGTGGGGGACTGAATTGAGAAGAGGCTTTTTGGTAAGAGGTATCACGGTACTATGAGACCCCTCCCCTCGTGACAGAAATGGGTGGACTGGGAGGGAACGCTTCCTCCATGACCTCAAATCAAGAAAGAGGCCTTGGTTTCCAGTGAAAAGATCACTGGGTGGCTTGATAGGAGTCTCTGCAGCCTGGGGGACCCTGTGGACTGGTGTCTGACTCCTGCTTGAGAAATCTAATGGGGGATGATGGACTGGCCAGCTGCTCTGAGGATGGAACAAAAGAGAGGCAGCTGCTACAGTGACATCAGCCTTCAGTCCTTAGGTTTGTAGGTGCAAAGGGTGCAGCAGTGCTTTCTGCGCCCCAGATGTGGGCCGTGGGTGAGGAAGAGCTTGTGTGGCCCTGTCCAGGACTAGCTGGAGGGGTGAGGTGACCCCAGGGTGGAGAACTGAAGGATGCTCAGGAGCAGGGCAAGAAGCCACAAATAGCCAATTGGGGGAGCATTTCATCTGCATCAAGAGCACGGCAGGAGAGAAAGTCCCAGTAATGAGGGACCCAGAAAAGCACCGCAGGAGTCTAAAGGGCCCGCTGCAATCCTCACCAGGCCCAGTAAGCCCAATGCCAGCTCCAAGCAAGTAAGGTATTTCCTGCCCCTTCCACCACTCCTAATTCCAACTCCAGAGGGGTTGGACACCTGGGTGGATGGGATGATGGGGAAAGAATGCAGGCTGGCCAAAGAGAGAAGCAGCCAGCCTATACCCCTTTTCTCAAGGCAGGTGGCTGGCCTGCTGCAGGCCTGAGCTGGGAGAGGGAGAAGTTGTGCCAATGAATACTGTTTGAAGTTTTGAATATAATGACAGACTCTACATATTATAATAGTTACTGACCAGAGGACTTTCAAAATCGTAAGACTTGCCACAAATTTTATTCAGAAGAAAGGGGAGATCCAATACCACTGCAAGAGTTAAAAAGGACAGTGGTGGACAAAGTTTCTCTATGACTAAGAGTCAAGGTCGGCAACATCATGGCTATACCAAACCTCACGGGTGGCGAATGCAGTCCACGGTGTGAAGGCTGAGCTCCTGTCCTACAAGGGCCTCTTTGAAAACGGAATCATTAAATCCAGTACCAGCCCTGTTTCACTCCTCTCTTTTAAGAGCTCCCTATTGCCCATAAGTTAAAGTGCAGATTCCTTAATGTGGCTCCACCCTTCCCTTCCAGCCTCTCCCTGTCCCCTGTCCCCACGAGCTCTAGCCCCGGCCACATCAAGCCTCTCTCAGCTCCTGACCACCCTCCTATCCCCAGGCTGCCATGGATGGTTCCTTTGACAAGGTCCCCAGCATCTCCATGCCCTTTGCTTGGCTAACTCCCACTCACCCTCCAGGCCCCAGCATAGCTGGCACTTCCTCCATGAAGCCTCCCTTGAGTGTTTTGTACCCCATCACTCCCCACATGTCCCCAGCCAGCCCTGACAACCGTGTGTTATAAATGCTTTGTTAACTGTCCGATTTCCCCAGTAGGCTGAAGGGAGCAGGAGGTAGGGACTGTGTTTAGCTTGGATCCCCAGCAAATAGCTCAGTGCCTGGAATATAGTATATACTTGCTAGATAAGTGCTGAGTGAACACTGCTAATACCCTGAAACAGAAGGAGAGTGATTACCTTCTTCTTCATTTTCACATTTTTGAAGATGGCGTGGACTCTCCAAGTCTTTGCAAACATGGCCCCAAAAGCAGTTGTGTAGCCCACGGTGAGAATCCAGGTCCTGACCTAGAAGCCATGAGAAAACAGAGGCATTGACCTTCCTTAGGCAGACGGACTTCATCAGGTATGAGACCACCCTGCAGGGGGACTTTTCACGACGGGGAAAAATACTCCCCTCTACATATCGTTGAGTTTCACTGGCATCTTTCAATCAAATTTCCATTCAATAGGCATTTAGTTCTATCAGTCGCCTACCAGACCCGGGGCACTGGGCACACAGAAGTGCAAGATTCAAATCCTCCCTTAGATGGGCCTAGAGAGAGGCAGGCAGAGAGAGAACCACAGACAGCTGAGGTACCACCAAAAGGTGATGGTCCAGCCCTCTGGCCTTCACTTCCCCTCCTCCCTTCCTTCTTCCTGTTGCCCAGCCCTCTCCCCACATGGTCAGGCCATGTGGCTACTACTGTCCAGTGTGACTTTGGAAGGCCAGTTAGTCAGCACAGGCCAGCCTGGCCACTGAGCTTACACTTAGACCTTGGTCCCTGCTCAGGACTGAGGCCCTGTCTGGCTCTTACCTATTCCTCAGGACCAAGGTGTGCCCTGACACCTAGCCCTGGGTTGGTGGCTAATGGGAACAGCCGGCCCTGACATGAGCCTACAACTGGGATCCCTTAGGGCTGGAACAGGCTGGCCACCATCTGTTAGGTTTTAGGGGCCTCCAGGACGCCCACCTTCACCTGTACTGCATCACTCCCAGAACCCCCAACCCTCACCATTTAGACTGGACACCCTCTAATACCCAGGAGACTTGCACATCTCCAGGTGGGGGCCCCACATCATGGTCCAGCCCTGAGCTGTGCACCACTGAGTTCTGGGGCCTCCCACTCACTGGGACAGAAAAGCCACGTGCCCCATGAGCTGCAGCTCTGAGCTTGGGTCTTTGCTTTCCCTCAGCTCTGTTGAGCTTAGTTTCCTTTGAAGGGCTCCAACCTGCCTTGGCTGAACACAAGGCAGAAAGGTGGATGTGGTAGGGGAAAAGAGAGGCAGCCAGGCTGCAGCAGACAGCTCAGGCCCTCTGCATCCAGAGGAACTGAGCACAGCAGCTTTGCTTGGCTTCCCCAGGCCCCTTCTAGTTCAGGGCTGGCTGCCACCAGCACAAGCAGGAAGTTTCCAAGAAATGTTCCCAGCCCATTCCCCTTACAGATTCATTCTGCTCCTGCCTTTCCGGCAACTTGACTCTCCGGATTTTCAGAGACAGAACATTTTGCGTTTCCATTTTATTTGTAAAAATAGGAACTATTTTTAGACTGCAAGGCCAACCCACTAAATCAAGGGAAGGACAACAGTATCACAGCACTTGTTCGGAAACACAGGCCTGTGAGGCATGAATGCTGCGAGGGTACAGGTGGGCACTGAGCCTTCTATTTTCTTTTTCTTTTTCTTAAAATTTCACAAACAAGGAGAAATCAGACGGGTAAAAATGAACCACAGTGCTTTAGAAACAATGTAGAATGGCCACATTATTAACCAGATGATCATAAAAGGATATGAGAAAAGTATATAAAACAGGGAGGGAGAAAGAGCCAAAGATAGAGAATTTAGACCTGAACATATTCAATGACCAGATAATACGTTTGTCATCTGTCAGAGATGCATGGGACTTGACAGTCCATCTTATTCATTCATTCATTCACTCGTTCATTAGTTTGCTGGGTCACTCATTCATTAGTTTGTTCATTTTCAACAAGTATTATTAGGCCGGAGGCAAAGTATATAATAATAAAAACAAACAACAACTAAAACAACAAACACCAAGGTGATTTTTTGGAGGTGTCAGTTAAGGGAGGAAATCCCTTAACAGGTGAAGAAACTGAGGCCCAGCGCATTTAAGATATTTCCCTTAACCATGCCACACAGCTCCAGAGCTGAGCCTGGAACTCGATGCTTCGTCCTGGTCCAGGCCTCTCTCCCCGACATCCTGCTGCTGCCTCCTCCTCAGATGGAGTCTCCTCAACTCAAATCAGGTTCATTTACATAACTAGGAGCCAGATGTCAAAGGACCAGGACACACCCAGAGGGGGTAGCTGACCAACCTGTAACACCCTCCGGGGACCTCAACACACTTGTAAAGCTAATTTATTGACACGACTGTTAAGACCAATGGTCTACAGCATGTTTGATAACGTTCTCTTGAACATGTTTAATTTTACAAATTACCATATACAGACCATGGGCATTTTAAAAAGGACAAAGATGAAGTAATATCATCATTTTTACCTCATCCTGTGGCTGACAAAGATCTGTTTTGAGGACATGTTTCACTCCAGTGTGCTAAGCATTTTTTTTTTTTTTTTTGAGATGAGATCTCACTCTGTCACTCAGGCTGGAGTGCAGTGGTACAATCACAGCTCACTGCAGCCTCCATCTCCGGAGCTCAAATAATCCTCCTACCCCAGTCTCCTGAGTAGCTGGGACTGCAGGCATGCACCACCATGCCTGGCTAACTTTTGATTTTTAGTACAGATAAAATCTTGCTATATTGCCCAGGCTGGCCTTGAACTCATGAACTCAAGTGATCTTCTTGCCTCAGCCTCCCAAAGTGTTGGGAGTATAGGCAAGAGCCATTGCATCTGGCCTTACTGTGCTAAGCATTCTTTTTTTTTGTTTTTTTGTTTGTTTTTTTTTTTGAGACGGAGTCTCGCTCTGTCTCCCAGGCTGGAGTGCAGTGGCCGGATCTCTGCTCACTGCAAGCTGCGCCTCCCGGGTTCACGCCATTCTCCTGCCTCAGCCTCCTGAGTAGCTGGGACTACAGGTGCCGGCCACCTCGCCTGGCTAGTTTTTTGTATTTTTTAGTAGAGACGGGGTTTCACCGTGTTAGCCAGGATGGTCTCGATCTCCTGACCTCGTGATCCGCCCGTCTTGGCCTCCCAAAGTGCTGGGATTACAGGCTTGAGCCACCGCGCCCGGCCTAAGCATTCTTAATATTTGCTTTAACTTATGTTTTCTTTGAAACAATCATTTCCAGGCCACTTGTCTATTTTGTGAGGGCTAAATTCATTAAGACTCAACCATCTAATTAGTCGTTAGTTAAAACTCAATAATATAAATTTAACCTGGCATCTGGAAATTGCAATATGTTGCCATAAACTAAAAGCAAAGAATAGCTGAGGATGTCTGAGCAGAAAATAGTTAACATAGCAGGCCTGAGACCGTTGTCTTTAGGAAGGTCTGATTTGAAGGTTGGTCCTTAGCTGGTATCTGAGAGCTTGGATTCTGGATGGTTCCCACCATCTCCTCAATGATAAGAGCAGCTCACTGTGCCTAAATGGGTTGTGCAAACAACATGGTTTATGCTGAACACTGCCTTCCTTCTGCGAGTCTGGAATTTTGTTATGTAGTAGGCAGACGGTGTCAACATATCCATCCCCCAACTAAAATCCCTGGGCATGGCATCTCTAATGTGCTTCCCTGGGCAGCATTTCACATATGTGGTCGCTACTCATTGCTGGGGGAAGTAAGCGTGTCCTGTGCACCTCTGCCGTGATAGGGCTATCAGAAGCTGGCACCTGGTTTCCCCTGGACTTCACCTCCCCATGTGCCTTTTCCTTTGCTGATATTGCTGTGTATTCTTTCAGTGTAATAAGTCATAGCTGCGAGTATGACTACACGCTGAGCCCTGAGAGTCCTAGTGAATCATTGAACTTGGGGGTTGTCTTGGAGACTCTCAATGCTGCATCCCATTGCTGTCTGGTGTAGAGAACTGACTAACCACCTTGTCTTTGGGAGCGTTCCTGCCTATAATCACCAGACACCTGCTGCCAGGGCTCCACAGTCAGTCCCTGTATTAAGTGTTAGTCCAGCTTAAGCTTCTGGGATTTAAACCCATTGCTGCCCCACAGACCCCTCAGGTTAAACTCCAAATTCTTAGCAGGCAGGGTGCAGCCCCCTCCACCCTACCTCTTCTGATATTCCTCAAGCCATCATCCTGCACTGCTCAGTCTTTCCCCTCACATCACACTGGTTCATGCTGCCAGGTCTGACACGTGCTGTTTCCTCCACCAAAATGCCATTCCTTGTTCAATGTTCTTCACAACTTCTCATGCATCCTCTGAAATCCAAGCTTATGAGCCACTTCCTCTGAGAAGCCTACTGAGACCTTGCAGGGAGGTCCTGACCACTTCCTCCTCACGACTTCTGCCTTCAAGCATGTTTCTGCTCTGCTGGTCACACAGAGATGACATCTATCTGATCACCTGTCTGCCTCTCCCACTAGATGAAGCTACTGGGAGGCAGGGCCTGCTGTGCCCACCTTTAAATCTCTGGAGCCAAGAGGAGACAATCAGGCTGGATGGGCCAGTTTAAGAGGTTGTAAACCCTTTGTCACCACAGATGTGCAAGTTGAGCCCAAGCAAGCAAAATAAAGGAAGACCACAGAGAGAACTAGAGCATTTGATAGCAAAAGAGGCTGAGCTCATGGCCTCAGCTGTCCCTTCTACATGATGTCTGGCAGGTAGTGAGCTCCCCATCACTCCACATATTCAAGCAAAGCTTGGAAGACACCCACCCCCCCCCGCTGCCCCGCTTCTCCCCCTCCATCAGAATGCTGCAGGGGCATTTCCTACACTGAGGGAGGTTTCATTTAACGACATCCAGGTGCCTCCCTTCTACGTGGCTCTATGATGCCGAATAAACTAGAAGGTTTCATCTGAAGGGTTCTAATGATTCTGTTTTCCAATATGCTACCACCAATACAAGTCTCTACTGATTCATCAACACCAACCAGCTACGTCACTTTTTCTCCTCAAGTCTTACATGTGTTTATTTTTCTGATTTAACATCTTTCTTTTTCTCCCCTTAGCCATCAAGTACTCAGCCCGCTCTGCAAACTGCCTTGAACATAACACATCCATGGGGGAAGACAAACTTTCGGCAGGCAGTGCCCATCTCCGTCTCAGCTATGAAAAAGGAAAAAGAAATGAGAGCACATCTCCAAACGGAAGGAAACATCTATGCCCAGAACAATTCTGCTCAGCCGCTTGCTCCATTGATTTCACGAAGCATGCCTGGCCGGGTGAAGGGCTTTCAATGCCCTTCTGGGGATCAGCATGAAAACGGACACACAACCTCTGCTGGCAGGCCTGCTCTGACAGGTGATGGACGGGAGGACGGGACGCTGTGCTCCGGGTCTCCTTGTTGCCACAGATGCATGTGGGCTTCAGGCCAACAAGTCAGAGGGAGGCGCAAGCTCTGGTGGCTGACTGGACACAGGGCAAGTCACTCTCCTGCTGTCCAAAATGTTCTTCAAGGGCCTTTTATTTCATTCTGACTGCTCATTCCAGATGATCAATAGGGAGGAGGAGGGAAGAAACTCCCAGAGTGCCCCAAAGCAAGACCCAGACCACTGTGAGGTATGAGGTGGGGGAGGTGAGAGGCCTGAGGTCTCCAGGACCCGTCTTGTCTTCTGGGGCAGGGGCGACAGATAAATCCTGAAGTTATAAGACTTTGAAGAGCAGCCTCTAGACACAGCTCTAAAAACCCCATGTTGCTCAGGGTCTTTTGGGTAAGACCTGTACAGAAAATCTTCTCTGGAGTTTAGAGTATAGCAGAGCCTTTCTGGGGGAATGGTGCAGGGGACAAAGGTGACTCGGGACCTGCAGGAGCACTTTGGAACCCAAGTCAGGGCCTAGGGGGCATCTTAGGAGCCTTGGGGGCAAATCAGAGAGAGGTTCCCCCTCTGGGAGGAGAAATTTCTGAAAGGCATCCCCTCTGGGCCCTTTCTGAATGACTCTACTCCTCAAGGCCCTTGAAGCCAATAGACTCCGAGAACTTGGCTCAAAGAGCAGATCACAGGCCAAAATTCAGCTCCTGCCCCTGATGCCAACACCCTTGTGTAGTGCAGAAAGTGCACACTGCCCTTAGCAGCCTTGGCCTGGGTCACAGAACAGTGCAGAATGAGGAAGAGGCCTTTCTTCCTGTTCCCCCACAGCCCCAGAAGGTGCCTCAGGACCGGAGGTTGGGAAGGTTTTGGAAGAGCAGCATTCTCAGATGGGTGGTGGCAGGCAGGGGTGGGGCGTGGTGGGGAGGGGGCTGCTATGTGCCTTCATGCAGCTCTATGGACAGAAGACATGGACGAGTGGGCATCAGGGTCAGAGAGGAAGGACTGAGTGACCACATCATGTGATTGCAGCTGCTGAGAATTCTGTGGGCAAGCATGGTGTATCGTTTAGCACTTCCAGAAATAACTGGAGCTCACTCAGAGGGGTCCCTTATTTTAAGTCTTCCCTGATTTGTCCCTTGCTTCTGGGCCTTACCCACTCCCCTAGGCCTGTCTCTGCCAGTGTACACAACATAGTAAATGGGTACTGTTTGTTTACTTAGGTTTTCCATCTACACTGCCAGCTCCCCAAGGACCATGATCTGTGCCTAGTATGTGCTTGGGAATGTTATCATATGAATGAATGAATTGTGGGAACAAGAGTGCTGAGCAGAGCCACAGGTTGGAGTGGCCTACATGTAGGCTGTCTGGAAGGGAGACCATCATCTACGTATTGACTCAGGAGTCTGGGGACTCCCTGGTTCCCCACTCAGCCCCCTCCTCTGGAAGGCAGTTGGGGGTGGGGAGGCCACTGTCATCAAGCGGGCATCTGTACCCCATCCAGGACTCCAGCTGGCCCAATCAGGCCCTGTGACAGCCAGTCCCTGGGCCCTCTCCCCGAGCTGGTCTGGACCTGCCAGGCAAGGCCACCACCAAACCCTGTGGGTATCTCCTGGCCCAGCCTTCCTGCTGCCTTCTGAAATCACAAAGCACATTACCATGGCCAGCCATGAGAGCCCACCTGCAGAAACAGCCCCAAACCCACGTTATTACATTGCTTTCCTTCTCAACTGCCTCAAAAAGAAATCCCCACGCAACAACAACAACAAAACCCCCCACAGATTTATGGCCTTTTCACTAAAAATGTTTCATTAATTCCTGCCAGACTTGAATTTACTGGGAGGCCAAGTGGTGTTCCTAGGCAGCCTTTACCTTTCTAGTTAGAGTTAGAAAATTCCAGTACCTCTAGGAGGGCAGGAAGAGGACATCACACTCCCCAGCCCAGTGTCTAGGCCTCTCCTGCCCCATCCCTGCCCAGCTGCCACCCATCTGAGCAGGGGGAAGGGGCTGAAGGGGTGCTTCTGGACTCAACCCCCCCCCCCCCCGCCAGCTGTGACAGAACTGCCCTGCTTCCCAAGGTTCGAGGGTGGGGGCCACACTCGGTGTCTTCTACCCCAGGAGCTCCTTCCCTCCCACAGCTGGGCCCCAGGAGACCAGGCTTCTGGTGCTTCCATTTATTTTACACAACCAGTCTCCAAGAGACAAACACAAAAACAAAGCGTCAGGTACTAATCTTCTCCCTGCTCTTCCAAGTGTGGTCTGGGGATGTGGCATCAGCATCCCCTGAGAGTGTGTCAGGAATGTACAGGCCCCCTTCTAGACCTGCTGCATTCCGTCCGGACCCCCAGGTAGCTCAGTGCGCACTGAGTAGCACTGTCTGTGCAAGCAGGAGCTGGCATGGGGGCCACCCTTGGCAGGGGAAGGAGGGTTGGGATAGATAGGAACTGGAAGGAGACAGGGAGGGCCTCTGGGATGCTGGTAAGGCCCTGCTCCTTGATATGGATCCTGGATTCACAGTTGAGTTCAGTTTGTGAAAATTCACTGGGTGCCACGCTTATAATATACATATATTTTTTAGTGGAACAATAGATAAAAGAGTTGGGGTGGTCAGCAAGTAGAGGCAGCTGGGAGGAGCTAAAGCTGAGCCACGCTCTTCTGAGCGTCCCTCAGGGCAGCCCTGGGCCGAACTGGTCAGATTCCAACCACTACACGGCTGCAGTGTCCTCAGAGGTCCCGTCTGTGTCATTCTTACCTCCCTTGCTGCCTGCCCCAAAGCCCCTTTTGGCACTCAAGGTGGCAGAGGCAGCCACCAGCTTGGCTTTGACTTAGGCAGGACCCAAGTCTGTTCCCGCCCCAGTTTTGGTAGAGCAAGGCCACAGAAAGCCAGAGGTTGCCACAGGTACCCACACCAAACCAGCCAGCATCAACTGGTTTTTCCAGCCTCTTCTTTTTTATTCTTTTTAGACAGGGTCTCCCTCTGTCACCCAGGCTGGAGTACAGTGGCACAATTTGGCTCACTGCAACCTCTGCTTCCCGGGTTCAAGTGATTCTCCTGCCTCAGTCTCCCGAGTAGCTGGGACTATAGGCACCTGCCACCATGTCCGGCTAATCTTTGTATTTTTAGCAGAAATGGGATTTTACTATGTTGGCCAGGCTGGCCTTGAACTCCTGACCTCGTGATCGATCCACCTCAGTCTCCCAAAGTGCTGGGATTACAGGCATGAGCCACTGCGCCTGGCCTCCCAGCCCTCTTCATCCCACGTTTACTCTGCTTTATCAGTGTCTGTCTTAATGGCATCCAGAGGTGAACACAATTATCCAGACAGTCCCATCACTCGTTCATATACAATGATAATGGTTCAGATGTATGAAGTCTTACTGTGTGGCAGGCACTAGGTGCTTTACATACATGATCTCATTTAATCCTCACAACCCTATTACTATCATCCCCATTTTACAGAAGAGGAAACAAAGGTTCAGAGATGTTAAATAAGGTAAACAAAGTCACACATTAGGAAGTAGTGCAGCTGGGATTTGAACACAACCAGTCCCACAGCAGAACCTCTCTCTTCGGTGCTACTCCAGTATACTCTGGAGAGGCATCAAAAATGAAATAGACTAAAACCACTGAATTGTACACATTAAAAGGGCAAAATTTATGGTATGTGGATTATATCTCGATTTAAAAGAATCTGAGACAAAAATTTTGGTAATATTGGCTGGGATAAGTGGTTACCACATCCCTAATAACTTAGTTGACTTTTTTTTTTTCTGGTATAAGCCAGCTAATAAAAATCTGAATATTATTGTTTTCTAATGAAACATCTCAGTCATCTTTGTGGTCCAACAGAGCTAGTTTTAAACTTCTTCCCTGCTGCCTAGCAGTGTGTGACAGGGCTTCAGTTTTCTGTTCCTTCAGGTGGGGACAGTGAACTTGGCCTTCTCAGGTGGTCATGAAGGAAAGGCTGCCCCAGCTGAAAGCTGGCCTTGGTGAATCGCAGGGGCTGAGGGCACAGACTCGGGGAGTTCACAGGAAGCTATTGACTAACCCACGCCCAGGAATGCTTCTGAGAGCCCTGTGTGAGGCCCACGCTGGGATCTAAGGTCCACCTGGAGCCTCCTCATCCTGTCTGCAAAGTCCCTTCTTGCTCCTCCCACGCTCAAGCTGGGGTTTCTGCCTCAGATCCACAAGGAAGGCAAGTGCTTTTTCTCTTCCCCACCTGCTGGGCTCCTTGTCTGGGCGGACAGGGGCTGGGATCCCAGAGCCAGGTCAGCTCAGCTGCGGGGGTCCATCCCTTCTCCCCGGCACTAGGGCCCTGGCCCACACCCAGCACCATCCTTGCAGACAGCTCCATGTCCACAGGGGCCACGTTGCTATGGTGACTCCACTACCCACACAGTGTCCAGGGAGACAGCACGGGGTATAGCTGGAGCTGCTCTCAAGACTGGCAGAAACCAGCAGTGACAGGCTGGGAAGATTCTGGAAAGGGTCAGAGAGAGTGGGGGATGGGAACTAAGAGAAACTGCGTCTCTAGCAGTAGCACTGTGTGTGTGTGTGTGTGTGTGTGTGTGTGTGTGTGCACTCACTTCACACACGCACCCACCCTTGACTGAGCAGAGGTGTAGCCCCTAGAGAGGCCTAATCTTGTGACTGCCATAGGTTTCTGCCTGAGGTGGTGTTCATGGTTTCTCACTGTGTTAGGCTGCTACATTGAAATCTAAAAGGGAGAAAAAAGCAGCATGTATATGGCAGCAGAGCAGACAGAACTGTGACTTTGGCTGCACCATGTCTGAACTGGGCCTCATGGTCTACCTTGTCCCCTGTTCTTTACAGAACCCAGTGTGGGACACCAGGAAATTACACTGTGGCAAGGATGCAAGGTGACAAGCTGTGATGCCTGTCCCTCCTCCTACATCCCTCCATGTAGCACTCTCCCTGAGTTCCAGGCGGCTTGTTTGAATCGTCTTGTTTAACCCACACTGCAATCCTGCAGAGGGAAAACTGTTACGCTCATTTTACAGATGAGAAAACTGAGGTTAAGTCACTTGCTGCAGTCAGGAGCTAGTAAGTGGAGGAGGTGGCAGTTGAATGCAGGCTGTTGTTGGAAGATCCGTGATCACTACAACATACGGGCCTACTTCTCCTTGCAGCTCCCTGCTTGGTGGGAGTTTGCGGGGAGCAGCTTTCTAGGTCCGAAGAACAGAATCCACGGCACCAGGTGAAATTCAGGAGCTGCCCACCCTGGAATAGCAGGTGGAACACAATCCAAATTGTACCCACCGGGGACTGGTACTTAGGCCCTAAATTCAAGGGCTTTCACTTCCTCTTCCTGGGCAATATTGAGAATTAGTAAATAAATGGCCCCAGCCCTAACCCATGTACATATTTGTGCTGACCCAATTCGATCCAGGGTAGATAATCCATGCCTTTTCCCCACAGTCATGCGTGTGGCCTCCCCTTTACAGAGCTTCTAAGACAGCCTGACTGCAAATATATTAATTCTCAGGGGCGGCGAGAACTGGGCCCTAGCATCTTTTCGGGCCCTCATCTTCAGAGCCGATGCTGATTTGTAAAGCGCTTTATGATTTATTCATACCAGCCTTCCCCGGCTTCCCAGGACAACCTTCCCCTCACACAAATGAGCGTGACTCCCAGAATGGAATGTGAGGCTTCATTAAAAAGAAAAGCCCTGGGGGTGGGGGATGTCCCTGCTTTTGCTCCCCAACCCCTGGTTGTCGAATTCAGGTCAAACTTGAGAAAGCACCTGTGCTTTCATAGCCTTTGGCTTGTGAACAAGGCGAGATGTCAGGAACTTCTTTCTGGGAAGGAGAGAGTTTCTGAAGGCTGGGCAGCCCTTGATATCTGCTGCAGGAGTTTCTGCAGTGAAGACTGAAATTCAGGCCTGCTGGAGGCATTCCCAGGTGGCCAATAGCAAGTGACGAGGAGATGGGCAGAGTGGCCCTGGGAGGGATTGGGGTCGTGGCAGAACGAGGGTAGGATTTTGCTCCACTGGTTCTCAGCTAGGGGAGCAAGGCAAGCCCCTCGCCTCTCAGGGATGCCACTGAGAAAATGGAGTTGCCAAACTTGCCCCCAGTATCTTTTTTTTTTTTTTCTTTTGAGACGGACTCTTGCTCTGTCGCCCAGGCTGGAGTGCAGTGGCGCAGTCTCAACTCACTGCAACCTCTGCCTCCCGGGTTCAAACGATTTTCCTGCTTCAGCCTCCCGAGTAGCTGGGACTACAGGCGTGCACTACCATGTCCAGTGAATTTTTGTATTTTTAAGTAGAGACGGGGTTTGCCATGTTGGCTAGATTGGTCTTGAACTCCTGGCCTCAGGTGATCTACCGCCTCGGCCTCCCAAAGTGCTAGGATTATAGGCAGGAGCCACTGCACCCGGCCCCAGTACCATTTCCATTACTGTAATCATCATAGTGTCCTAAAACTTGGGGAGGAAGCCTAAGCACAGATGGAAGAGAGAAATCCTCACTTTCCTCATTCAACCTCATCAGGGTCCCTCAGGAGCAACCTTTTATTCAGGCTTCACTACTGCCCAGGAAAGCTGACCATAAATAAATTGTATGCTCATGAAATTGTTACGCATCTCAGGGCATAAAAGCCATGCTGATGTAGGAATATCAGAGACTCAGTGGTCTTCACACTTCCACTAAAACTAGCAAGACTTCCATGTGCTTTGGTCATCATTCTCATGCCAGAAGGCCACACTCTTTTTTTTTTGAGATGGAGTTTTGCTTTTGTGGCCCAGGCTGGAGTGCCATGGCATGATCTCGGCTCACTGCAACCCCTGCCTCCTGGGTTCAAGCGATTCTCCTGCCTCAGCTTCCCGAGTAGCTGGGATTACAGGCATGCACCACTTCACCCGGCTAATTTTGTATTTTTAGTAGAGACAAGGTTTCTCCATGTTGGTCAGGTTGGTCTTGAACTCCTGGCCTTGGGTAGTCTGCTTGCCTTGGCCTCTCAAAGTGCTGGGATTATAGGCGTGAATCACTGCACCTGGCCCCAGAAGGCCGTATTCTTTAGAGAACAACCCCACTGAACCATACCCACAAGGACTTTCGAGCATCTCAGCTTCTTTGTAAGCTGACTCCAGGCACAGTGAAGCCAGGGACTTGCATCTTTTGTATTCACTTTCTTCACTCCCAGAAGGGCAGAATAATGGGAATTATGGGAAGGCCACACTCTTTTGGTCTTTTGGTGGGAATGAGCCAGTTCCAGGCTTGGAGTGAAAAACTCTTGAGTGGGAAGAATGAACCAAGTGACCCTGGAGCACTGGGGTTTGATGGCCATGGAGGTCCCTCCAGGAAAGGAGAGGGGCCTGAGCACACCAGTGACCTCACTACCCCCTCAGTTACTGGGGACTCGACCACATACTTCTCAAGGCACTGCCCAACTGAGGATAAAGTAAGTGTATCTGTAGACTTCTCCCTGGCTAGACAGCTCATGCTCACACTGAAGTTACTGGTAACAGGAACGATTTCTTGATGGTGTGTAACAGTCAGTCCGGTCTAATCATTTGCAGAAATCCGGGGAGCAAAATCCCCTAGACTGTAAGATCTCAGGGGGCTTCCCTCCATGTGCTGTGCCAGAGCAGAGGGACTGGCCCAGATCCAGTCCTCAAAGGCTGGGGTGTGAGTGGGGACTTGCAGCACATTTAAGGGGTCCTTCACTTAAGCGTCCCTCACTGCTAGCCTTCAGCCCTTATCATCCAGCAGTGGGCACACTGAGGCTTGTGAGCAACAAATGCAGCCTAAAGAAGGCTGCTTTGCCAAAAAGGACCCACAGTGCTCTCAATGTCTTGAAAGAAAACAGCACCAACAAAGGAGTGGCTTTTGGATTAATCCACTCAGCACCAATCTTTTGACCATCCCCTCCAGCTCTGGTCTTCCAGGCAGGGGACTGGATGAATTACTGCATCTGGGACTCTAAAGAGACCCAACTGGTTAGCCCCATTTGGACAGATCTTAGTCAATGTCCAGAAATAAATCCCAACTGGTTACTTTATTCTTAAAAATATTTTCAACTGAGAGGTAGTTCCATACAACTATTGTGATTGCTAATACATAACCCCCTTTAAAAAAATTACTAGGGAGGCTGAGGCAGGCTGATCACCTGAGGTCGGGAGTTTGAGACCAGCCTGACTAACATGGAGAAACCCCGTCTCTATTAAAAATACAAAATTAACCAGGCATGGTGGTGGATGCCAGTAATCCCAGCTACTTGGGAGGCTGAGGCAGGAGAATCCTTTGAACCCAGGAGGCAGAAGTTGCAGTGAGCCCAGATCGCACCATTGCACTCCAGCCTGGGCGACAAGAGCGAAACTCCGTCTCAAAACAAAAAACCAAAAAAAACCCTAAAAGGCATTTCTTTGGGCATTAACATTTTTAACATGTTAATTAACTTTAAAAATAATCTTTCTAAAATATAGTAAATAAATTACACTGCTTTGTACTTCATTAAATATATATATATCTCACAGGGATGATACAGCCCCCTTGGGGGCAACTGTTGGTTCTTGAATGTGAAGAAACATTACTCTTGTTAATGTATAAACCATATATATATATGTGTGTGTGTATATATATGTATAATGTATATACATATATGTATAATGTATAAACCATATATATGTGTGGTGTATATATATATAGTACACAAACAGATATACATTATATTTCTGGTATTAAACTTTCATAAGAGGAATCATTAGGAAAAAATGTCTAAAAATGTTCCTTAGAGGAACAATAAGGAAAAAACCATTCAAGAAAACACCACTTAAATAGAAAATAACAATTACAGCTTTTACCATATAACTCAAAGTCAGACATACAAAGATCTATCGTCATATTCTTTGATGGTTTTTGAGGTAGAGGGGAGGATCTGTTCCTTCTTAAACGATCCTGACCCTGACTCTTACCCTTGGTGCTGATGCTTTCCTGGATGATAACTTTTTTCCCTCCTTTTCTGTGTTACTCTGTCATTTCTCAGTGGGCTGTCTTCTAACGGTGGCCTGGTAAGTCCATTATCTTTTTTTTTGAGACAGGGTCTTTCTCTCTTTCCCAGGCTGGATCACAGTGATGAGATCACAACTCACTGCAACCTTGATCTTTGGGCTCAAGCAATCCTCCCTCCTCAGTCTCCTGAGAAGATGGGACTACAGGTGTACACCAGCATGCCTGGCTAATTTTTTTGTATTTTTTGTAGAGACAAGGTTTCACCATGTTGCCCAGGCTGGAAGTCCATCATCTTAACTTTACAGGCAGTACTTATACCCAATGCTGGCCTGACAGCAACACCATTCTTCCCTGTTGAGTTGAAGAACTACTAAATGGGTTGTTCCCTGCCTGTTCATGTATTTTCATGTATTTCTGGGTTTGCATCTGTGTTTTTGATGACTGAGGTCACCAAGGAAACTTTCTATCATATGCCACTGGCTTATGCAGAATGACTTACGGTGCAAAGTGTTTCAAAAGTCTTTTCAGAGACAAAGGATCCATCCAGGCCAAAGAGAAATATGGACGCATAAGAGAGCATCCCTCCGAGGATGATAAGGTTGTTCATGTATGGACTCGACATCTTTATCAGCCTGACAAGAGAAAGAGACAATAGATTTAACACAACTGTTAATTTAGTTATTCCTTCAACAGGTATTTTCCAAATGCCTGCTAGATATATATTGTTGCTCAGGCTAGAGGGGAGAGAGAGAAACGGAAAGGTGCCACGGGGCCCCAGGGGACACATCAGCAGGAAGGCCCAAATTTCTAGTCAGATTTTCCCCAGCACCCGGGTGCTCACCCTGGAACCTTCCCCTTCCAGAGAAATAACGAAAAGCTCTGTTTCCTCTACCCCCTTCCCACCTACTGTCTGTCCTTCACTAAAAGGCCTCAGACAACGATACATTTCTAATTGTTGATTTCCCTGCCTCCTTTGTCAAGTTCACCCATTACTTCCCCAGGGACAGCTTGTCACATCAGCTTCTTCATCCATTAATTTTCAGTTTAAACAAAAGCATTAAGTCGACAGGTTTTTTTTTTTTTGGACTGGGGCTGAGAACTCCTGTCAAATCTAGAGAACGTGACATGTAACTTCAGCCACGTTCCCCATAGTGAGGAGAAAGTCCCACACCACACTCCCCAGCCCTGAGTGAACTGTGTCAGGGAGGCCCAACTGTGAGTCTGAGGGCTGCTTCAGAAAGCTCACACTGTTCTGTGCACAAAGACAGCCACACATGTGGGCAGGACTACCTCTCCAGTCAGCGGGTGACAGAGGTAGACACCAGAGTCCCCATCCCACCCACTACCCTTGTCTTCACTAGGCTGCGGTGGGGAGCAGGGAGCATTCTTTATACTTCCAGACTCTGCATCTTTCTCTGTCATTTCCTCCTGGAACCCCGTGGTGACCCCCAGCTGCCCAGCAAGCCAGGGTCATCGGTGGGCTGGTAGGTACCTGGCTCCCCCAGCACAATCAGCTTAGAAGGGCTTCAGGTTTCAGGCGCCCTGTGGTTGAGGGGCTCTTCTGCAGACTGTAATTACGACCAATTGTTCCCCAACACTTTCCTTTGCATTCTGCAATTCTGTTAACCCTTCACATTTTAAACATGCAGTATGTCAAAGGGAGAGGGAAATAAGAAGCCTGCTGCTCTTCCTCTGTGGACGGCACGCTGGCTTTCAAGTTGGGAGCATGGGGTCCAGGGCTTAGACTTGGCCACTCCATAAAAGTGACACCTTGCCAAGTCACTTAGCCTGCCTAAATTTCCTCACCTGTACATGAGATAACTGATCCTGTTAACTAGGACACACGTGAAGCTGAGATGACCCTGGAGGTCCTTTTGTAAACCACCAACTACTTAGGTGCCTCCATTCTTATTACTACAGCAGTCAGGGGAGGGGAGAGCTGGGGGTTGGGGCAGGCTTCCCAGAGGAGGTGGGCCTTATAGGACAGATTTAGGAAGAGAGAAGTAGGGGGAGGGATTGGGAACCATAGCAATATTTGTTTTCTATCTTTCTGCAGATTTTAAATAGCCAAGCCAGTTAAAAAACAAAACAAAACAAAACAAAAACTTCACCTGGATGCCGGCCTCTTTGAAAGAGTCATGGTAACTTTCCCCCAGGAGGCCAAGAGGGGGTAGTTAAGGAATTCAATGAGTTTAGTCTTATCATGGGGCAACTTGCTGTCCTGATGGGACTTCTCGAGGCATCTGGGGTGTCAATCTAATTTTGAGAGCTGACTATGTGCCCAGGCCTGTGCCAAGTGCTAAGAGGTATGCTCAGCATTTAAGGTTTTTATGGAGTGGGCAAATGTTGCCTCACTTTTTTTGTGTGGCAGTAGATGTGCTATTTGTTGTAAGTAAAATAAAATAACAGGAGACGAAAACTCTTTTCTGTTTTTCAGGAAATAGGTTTGACCTAAGCAATTGCTATCAAAAAAAGCCAAACAACAACAAAATAACCCTGGACACAGTAGCTCATGCCTCTAATTCCAGCAACTTGGGAGGCTGAGGCAGGAGGATCACTTGAGGCCAGGAGTTTGAGAAAAACCTAGGCAGCATAGTGAGACTCTGACTCTAAAAAATAAATAAATAAATAAAATTAATTAATTAATTAAAAAACCAAGCACACACACACAAAAGTCTAGAGCCTCCAAATTCCTTATTTGCAAGCAGGAGAAAGTAAAAAGTCTCACAAACCAACAAAACTGTTTTCTTCAGAATCAGGCTTGTTCCTGACAGCCCATGAGTTCATGCAGCGTAGCTTCTGCGCACCATGGCAGAGCCATGGAACCATGTAGGTGGTCACGGTGGCTGTCCCCATGATGGCCCACGCTCTGCACCCCTGCTCATTCCACCAAAAGGCTTGGGGCTGGGTTAAGGGATTTGCTATGGACACCAAAGAAGCAAAACGCACTTGGTGAAAACCACACCGCCTGGAGTGGCAGCCAGTTCTACCCATGACTGACCAGAATAACTCAGTCAGCTTCTCTCCTCTGGAGAATTAAGGGCATGTGGTGGGGAAAAGAAATTAAGACAAGAAACCAGGGAGACAGTCTGCCATGAGTGGACAGCAGCACTCCGTCCCTGAACTTCAGGGCTCTTCTCTGTGATATGAGGAGTTATCTGGAGGGCCATACGGGATGATGGAAGGGAGGGCTTCCTGGCCATAATGAACTGTACCAAAGGAAATCCTTTTCACTGGACTTTGTGACCTCCTTCAGTGGTGATTCCCAGCGATGCTAGGGGATAGGGGCAAAGAAGTCTGGGGAATTCTGTCTTCTCTCTCTCTCCTCCTGGACCTCCACAAAGTACAGGAGTATATCCAAAGCTCTGAGAAGGCCCAAGGATTTGGACTCTTCGATTTTATTTAACTTCCTCAAACTTCTTTGACTACACTCCTGTGCAACTACCAGCAGCCCTGCCTCTGTGTGTGTGTTCGCCTGCACCTACTCATACACATGTAACACCTACAACATCCTAGCAACTGAGTAACGCTTTGGGAAACTCTGCCCTGCAGACTTCCGTGGCCCTGGGGAATCTGTCATGTGGCACTCCTATACTGTGTCCACAGGCTTGTCAATTCAGAAAGTGGTATCACGGAGGAGGACCAGTGTGGCTTACTTCTGATTCCGGTTCTTGATGTTGAAGAAGAGAAAAGCACTGGCCATGATCATCCCGAGGATGGTGAGGGCAGAGAGGATGCTGTAGAGAGGTAGGGAGATCTTCCGCAGCTGCTCCAGGATGATGGTCTTGTCTTTTGGTGGTTCGGATCCTAGAGGATCAAGAGAAGACATCAGTGAGACCCAGTGCAAGTAATTCCCCGAGAACACCTTAGTGTCCCTGACATCCAGCCAGGCCCTGTGCACAAACTCTACACAAGGCACATCTATCTACTGGGTGAGGCAGATCCAGCAGTTGGCCAGTCTGCCCAACAGGGAGCCTGAGCCAGGACTTATTTCTTTCTCTAAATAGAATCAATAAAGGATTTGTGATGCATTTAATAGCCATTAGAAGACTAGAATTTGATTTGGTCTAATTACACTGTTGAAAAACTATCACCATTTATTCCCCAAGGTAACAACGGCCTGGAAGCACAGGGCTGGGTGATGTGAGTGGGCACCACCGGGTGCCTTTGGGGATGAAGAACTTGGCTTTGGCCTCAAGATCTCTGCTCCTACACATACGCAATAAATGATCCCTCCTCAACAGGATGGACACCTTGCCTGTTGGTTCCATGGTGACACATATGTGTTTTGGCTGTGGAATTTCTGCTTGAATATCATTGTGTTTTAAAAGCTCTATCTGGCTTTCTGTTTCCATAAGACTCTGAGTCACTGTGGGAGGCAGAAGCTACCTTCCTCTCCCTGTGGTGCCAGAACTGGCCTGGAACTGTGGGATTCCATTTCTCTATGTGACTGCAGAGATGTGCTGCTCATTCTTCAAGAGCACCAGGAACTTGGGGGAACCCTGAGGGTTTCAGAGCAAATCCATCTTTCAGTCTGTTTTAGTTTTAGCAGGCACAGACTGGTTTGGGATGAGGGATTCAGGGACTCCCCCAGCTTCCTGCAAATCCCTCTTTCTTAGCTGCTATTTTAGGTCAGGTTTCTGCTGTGGAATTGTGAAACTTCAGGGCTTTTCTCTCCAGTAGGGGTATGTGGAATCAGCCAGATGTTACAAAGTAGCCAAGCCTGGGAATCTGGGAGCCCCATCAGGGTCCCAGTTATGCCTCTCTTCTTGGGAGCCAAGCAGGAAAGGGGCAGATGTGGCAGCAGGGAGTGAGAACTCCCCGGACCGTCTGTGTTTAAAACACTGCTAGCAAGTTCAAATGTGTTTAGAAATATTCAGTGGCTTTGGCTGAACGCGGTGGCTCATGCCTGTAATCCCAGCACTTTGGGAGGCCAAGGCGGGTGGGTCACTTGAGGTCAGGAGTTCAAGATCAGCCTGGCCAACATGGGAAAACCCCGTCTCTACCAAAAATACAAAAATAGCTGGGTGTGCTGGTACACACCTGTAGTCCCAGCTACTCGGGAGGCTGAGGCAGGAAAATCACTTGAACCCAGGAGATGGAGGCTGCAGTGAGCCAAGATTATGCCACTGTACTCCAGCCTAAGTGACAGAGTGAGACTCCATCTCACAAAAAAAAAAAAAAAAAAAAAGAGAGAGAGAAAGAGAGAGAGAGAGAGCGAGAAACATTTGGTGGATTAAGAGTTTGAACCATCTAAGAAATTTAGGGAAGTTGCCAGGTTTGAAAACGGCGAGGAACCTGCTGGCGTGGTTAATGTGAAGCCGTAAGCAATTCCATGTAAAGTAACATTTATAAGAAAAGTGGCATCAAGGGCCAAAAGTCTGGGCTAAAGCAGACACAAGGAGATGGAGGTAAAATCATTTCTTGCTTCCAGAAGTGAAAGTTCACCATCTGGAAGCTTCTTCCCCCTCTGTCCATCATCCTTCCCCAAACACCTGACTCAGGTGCCTTCTGGCTACCAAATGCAAGAACAGTCCTGGGGTGTCTGTGAGTTCCTGGCTGGAAACAAGTCCCGCTCTGGACACTGATAAAGAAGACTGAGGTTTGGTTCACAGGTAATATGATCACTACTGGGTTTGGAGCCCACTGCGTAGAAACAACTCCAGAAAATTGACAACAGACAAGAGAAAGTTGTCTCCTTCTTACTCCTTCTTCTCTTCTTGCAAAATGATGGCTCTACAAGGGGTATCTTAAGACTTTGTGGACACCAAATGCTTGGTTTATCATGAGTATTAGTAACAGCAGAAGTCCTGAGTTTTCCTTCTTGCTTTTCATCTGGTCCATTCATTCATTATTCATCCATTCATTACCATTCACTCATTCATTCATCATTAATGATGATTAATCACAATTAATAATCAACTGCCATCTGTCAGGCTGGGATTGAGCACCAATGATACAAAGATGAAAAATACACTGTCCCTGTCTTCAGGGAACTTACACACTAGCCATATGAAAAAAGAGAAAAGTACTAATAAGCAATCCTATTTATTGAATGCCTATGACAGTCTAAGCAAGATATAGAGATTTTCCCACTTGATCCACCCAACGGCCTCATGCGGAGTTAAGATTATTCCCATTTGACAGAGGGGGCAATGATTTTCTAGGTGTTACGTGACTCTTACAGCTAGTAAGTAGCAGGATTTGAACTCAGATCTGCCTAACCCTGAAGCTTGCGCTCTAACCACTACACAAACTGCTGCCAGTGGCGCTGGGGTCCAGGCGATGTGATAACATCAGACAGGACGCCTGAGCAGGGAGCAGAGTGCAGTCCTGCCTGCCGGAGTCAGGAAATGCTACAGAAAGGAGGCGACAAAGGAGCTGAGTCTCGAAGGATGAGTGGAGTAGTTGGCTGTCGGCCAGGAAGATGAGAAGGAAAGGGCATCCTGGGCAGGAGGCGCAGCATGAGCCAAGGCCCAGTGGTGTTTCAGGACAGTTGAGGAACTATAAGCAGTTTAGTTGGGGGGATCTGAGAGAGAAGACAGAGAAGGGAGGAAGGGTCCTTTTATGGAAGAGTTGGGGCCACAGCTCAGAGTGAGGTCCCCTCTCTCTGAGCAGTGGGGACGTGCGAGGCTCTGAGCAGAGGTGGCTTCTTAAGCCTGCCATGACAGCAAGGGCACTTTGACTGCTGAGGGCAGAATGGACTTGAGGAGGAAAGGCTAGCAGAGCGGTGAGAAGCCTCACTGGGGGCTGGTACAGGGGTCTGAGTGAGAGCGGAACTCAGGCCAGGTGTGGATAGAAGGCCTGGGCTCTGCCCTGAACTGCCTGGCCTCTGTGTTCGGAGGCTGATTATTCATGGTCTGGGTAGTGGGGAAGGTCTGAGAAACAGGGAGTAGGCCTGGCACAGCTGCTTCCTGTGTTCTCTCAGCCTGGGGGCACAGCCTGGGGCTGAAAGGCAGGGCCTGGGCATCACCAATGAAGACCTGGTTCCCTCTGACTGTTGTTTAGGAACTGTCCTGGCTACTGGTCCCTGCCCCACCAAATTCGTGTTTTTCCTCTCTGTTGTGTTTTGTGTCTTTTATTTATTTAGCGCTTCAATCTTCTTTCCAATTTGCAAACCCAGAGTCCTTGTTCAGTAAACCCCGATCTCCCCAGTCCGAGAGCAGACAGGCCGATCTTGGGGACCAGGGCTCTGGTGGTTAGAACAGGCTGTGTGAATTTGGGGAGTCACCCTTGAGGTAATATGTGATGATATGTCCGGTGACAGCTCCCTCCGTTGGGATAGGGAGGCTCACCTGAGTGTGGAGACCACTCTGGTTTTCAGAGGCTGACTGGAGTTTTGCTTTGCAATGTTCTCAAGGCCGAATCCCTCAGGTCCAGTGGAAATATAGGAACATGACAGAGTCTAATCAAAGGGTTTGTGGAAGAGCCTTCTCTGGTGCCCTAGCTTTCAAGAAGGAAAGTAAAAGCTCCTGGCACAGAAAGCCAATTTCTGCTGACCCAGTGGAATCAAAGTAACAATACCAGGGTGCTATGGATGTGGCAGCTTTCTCTATTGCTATTCAGTGACTAGACTGTTTGTCCATCCATCCATCCATCCACTGTCCACCTGTCTACTCATCCACTTACCCTCCTACCCATCTATCTATCCGCTTACCCATGCATCCAACCATCCACTTGATCAATTCATCCAGTCATCTACCCAGCCATCTGTCTACCCATCTACCTGTCCATCTATCCATTCACCCACCCACCGACCCACCAACCTATGCATCTATCCATCCATCTGCCCATTCACACACCCATCCATGCATCCACCCTACCATCCATCCATCCATCCATCCATCCATCCATCCACCCACCCACCCACTTGATCAATTCATTTTGTCATCAGATACCACCAAGTCTCCAACATGCGTCAGACCTTGGCAGGTGCCAGGAATTTAAAGTCAAATAGGATCCAGTCAGGGACTCATAGCTGAATCACCTAGTAATATCAATGTAAAGTGACAGTGGCCATAGGAGAGGCAGAGGAAAAAGACTGCGGAAGCAAAGAGAAGGCAGTCATTAGCTCAGTTGAATGGTAATTAAGGAAGACTGCACAAAAGAGGTGTCATCTGAGCTGGTTGTAGGAGCTGAAGAGGAGTTCTCTAGCAGAGGAGAAGAAATAATCTTCCAGGAAAAGCAGTAGATAGACAGGCCTTATTGCCAACCCAGTCAAACCCTTTGCCAGAGAAGATAGACCTAAATTTAACAGGGCTACATTTAAAAAGAATTAATCCTGACCATCCAATGGTTTAAACACCTCAGTGCGCACTTCATACAAACTCTAGTGACCCACTCCAGGTACTGGAGCCTGTACAAGTGATTGGAGCCCTATGCTCAGTGATTGAGTATATGTGTTGAGGATGTATCCTTGACCCCAAAAAGCCAAGGATGCTGAACTTGTCCCTAACCCTTAGACAATGTCCAGGCTTGGGAACAATTGGGCAGGCCCCCTCCTTTGAGAAGCTCAACTGCCTTACCTTGGAACCTGATGGTGTCATTGATGATCTCCAGTGTGTCGGCCACAGCGTTGTACTCTCCCACCTTCACCTCCCTGCTGTCTGTGGGGAGCAAGAGACAGTGACCAGTTAGACTGGGACTTGGGTTTGTGTCTGGGTGCTCCTATTCCAGCTCTTGCTCCCCTCACAGGCCCTGGGTATATTCTTGCAGGCTTCCCTTTCTCCAATGCCTCTTCTGGTTAGAATCACAAAACTTCTAACCTGATCTAGGCTGGAACATTCTCTCGTACTGTCTCTGTCTCATCAACTGGTTGTCCATCCTTTGCTTCACACCTCAAAGATGGGGAGCCCAGGCTCCCTACAACTGTACTCTGTCTGGTATCAAGTTCTTCCTGGCCACTGAGCTGAACTGTCTCCCTGTAACATTTCCCCTGCTCTACTGGCTCTGCCCTCTAGAACCACACAGATCACTTTTGCTCCATCTTCCCTAGGATAGGCCCAGATACTCGAAGACAAAGACAGGTCATTCTGCTGACATCACCCCCCAACTCCTCTTTACAGAGCAGCACTTCAATCTCCCCGCTCCTCCATCCCGACCCTTCCTTGGGCCACATTCCACAGAGTCAGTCTTTCTGTAGGGTGTAGACCCAAGGACTGACCAATGCACTTTAGGCATGATTTGGTCAGCAGCAAGTAGAGGGCACCATCCCCTCCCTCATTCTGGAGTTCACGTTGCTATTACATGCATCCTCAGGTAGAATTAATACCTTTCAGAAGCCACATTGCTCTGCTGTGTCATACTAAGCACAGTCTCCTACTGCCCTTGGCTCCTTGCACTTGTTCAGTGTGTTTTTAAACCCAAGTGATACATTCAAATTTACTCTCATCCTTCTTGCAGTTCTTGGTGGGTTTAGTTTATTGTTTTGGTCATCGTGAAGGATAAAGATGGTGAGGACTGGCCCAGAGTGGTGGTAGAAGAAATGGAGAGGGGGATCAGATTTAAGCAAGGTTTCTTTTTTCCAGGTAAAATCAGGACAATTGAGCGATCAAATGGGAGATGAAAAAGAGGGGCACCAAGGTCATCCGAGGTTCTGGTGGGGATGAGGAGTTTCAGTTCCCATCCCTGAGTGGGGAACCCAGGAGAGGGGTTCAGATACAAGGGTAAGAAGAACGAGTTCCATCTTGGATGTGCTGAGCCTGGGGTGCCTGTGGAGCATCAAGGCAGAGATGCTTTTGAGTCTAGAGCCGAGGGGAGAGGTATGGCTAGGGGGTGAGCTGGAGTCATTGGCATGGAAGCTGGGAATTGGAGTCAGAGGCAGGAATGAGACCCCCAGGGAAAGTGAGCCAAGTGAGAAGAGGAGAGGACCAAGTGCAGACTCTGGAGGAGCCCTGACCCCTGGGGTGGGCAGAGCAGAGACTGGGAAGGGGTGGCCAGGACGCAGGAGCAGGGTGCTGGGAGGGAGTGGGCACCTTAGAAGCCAAGGAAAGGCACACCTTCACCACTGGCCGCAGTGCCACATGCCACAGAGAGGCTGGGAGAAGCCCCTTGAGCAGGGTCTGAGGATCTGGCATCTGGGAGGATACCGGTGATCATGGATGAAGCAGATTCAGGGGAAGGTTGTGGTTAGAGGGATGGAACAAGGGGCAGTGAGTTTGAGGGCAGAGATAGGACCCCCAGGGAAGAGCAGGCTTGAGAAGGGTGGGGAGCAGGGAGGAAGGGCTGGGGGTATTGACCAAGCCTCTATAGTGTGCTGGATCGGTGCTATTTTATGTACACTTTCTTACCTAGCTAAAACAGTGTGTGGAGTAGGTGGTCTCAGTCCCACCTTAAAGACAAGGAGACGGAGGCTCAGACAGCTTGTGGCTTTGCCCAGGACCCCAGTGGTAATAAGAATAGAGCCCAGACTCAAACCCTGGACATTTTCCATAGCCCATACTCGTCCCTGACAGGGGGCTGCCTCAGTGGGATTCCCGAGAGGTGACAGTTTGTGCAGAGTGCCCACTCCACGGACCACCTGTGCCTCCTGAATGTGGGAAGCACAAAGAGAAGGATCATCCACCCATCCCCAGACGAAGGCTTCTGTCAAGTGCGGGTGGGAGCTGCGGACCCTGGCCAGCAAAATGCCTAGAGGTTACATAGGAATTCCAAGGCGCACCCTGAGGAAATGCCTCCTGGGGCTCTAGCTCTAAGTGAATTTCTTTGCAGAAATGCAGGTGCACTGCTGGTCCCTTAGAAACATTCAGAAAACAGAACAGGGAATCCCCTGGGCCACACTTCTGCCTGTGTTCCTCTGACTGTGGGTGGTGGAAATGGGCTGTAAAAGTCACTTCCTTCTCCCCACAAGGGTCCCCGCCATTTAGGGGGCATCACACTGTGCAAGCGGCTGTCGCTTGCCTGGGTCATCCGGCCCCTAAATGTCACATTAGCAGAATCTGCTGCGGGCTCCAGCATCCCTGCACTGGCCTTTTGAAGTCCTGAGCCCTGCAGATGCCCCAATCAGGTCCTGCTGCTCAGAGGAGGCCCTGATTTATTTATTTGATGCAGGGAGGCAGCGCATGAAATATGCAGGTTGATCAGAATCAATCATCAAGAGTGGGGAATGGTGTGGCTGGCACCCTACCGCACCCCGGCCACACAGCCTGCCCCTCTGACTCACACGCCCTGCTGTATGCACCGTCCCATGGCACTGAAATAATACTCAGCTTCCCACTGACCGTAATCATCATAATCTCTCCCTGGGGGCAGTGTTGGAGGCTCACAGGCGCTTCACAAGTTCCTGCATTTAATGCTCACGGCAAACCATGAATTGGGCATAATTCATCCTGGTCTAAAGAGGCAGGAGGAGCCTCAAATAGGTTAAGTACCCACTCAGAGCCACACGGCTTAGCAGTGACCCAGCGGGCAACTGAACATGGGCCCCCTAGTTCTGAATTCAGCATACTTTTACCCCCATACTGAGCAGGGCTGCCAATCATTCAGCCCACATTTGTTGAGTGCCTATTGCGTGCCGGGCTCAGCTCATGGTATTTCATGGTAAAGAATCTCTCAAAAGCAGCACTGCAGGTGGTGGGAAGTTAAAGTCATTCCCATGTCCTCGAGCCAGGTGGCCTTGGACATCCTGGATGCTGGAGAGATGTCTATACTAAATCCTCTAGTTTTATCATTTCATTCATTCATTCAACAAACATTACTAGACACCCATTATGTGCCAGGCTCTGTGCTAGGGGCCAGAGATATAGAGTTTTTTCTGTTTTTAATCATAATTGCAGACCTTGCATGACTGTATCTGTAAACTGGGAACTTTAGAATTGATAAGAGGGTTAAAAACGAGAATATATGCCAAGTTCCTAGCTTGGAACCTAATTCATGGTAAGTGTCCAATAAACTATGGTTATTTTATTCATGATGAAAGTAACTATGGGCTCTATGTGAGGTCCCCAAGCACTCTTCATATTTTCTTCCTGCCATCTGTTCACTACCATGGTTCCTCCACTTGGGAGGTAGCTTTCCCTCCCTTTACCAAGTTAACCTGTCCAAGCCCTACCCGCCTCTTCCAGGAAGCCTTCCCTGAGTACTGTTCCTCCCATCCCAGTGTCCTAGTTGCTGTGGACTCAGGGCTCCGTGCATGACAGCTCTTCATGTTGAAGCCATGTCCTATGTGTGTCCAGGGCTTCTGATTCCTGCTGGTCAGCCTTGCTTCTGTTGTCCCAGGCAGTATAAAGTCTCATCCCCTGCACTTTGCTCAGGGTGCCTCCCGGGTCTGCAGATGGAAGGACTGTGTCCCCTGTATTCTTGAATTCACCCACAGTCCAGCCAGGTGGTGACCATGATAGGCACACAGCCCTCTCAGCTCTTGGGCTTGTTGTTAACTCCTGTGCAAACAAGGTCAACTGGTCCATATCCAGTCTGTATCCAATCTTATTTGGGGTGTAATAACTGCCATGGGTAGACTTGTCTTCTCACGTGGTTCTGGCTCCAAACTGGGGGAGCCAGAATGTGTCCTTTAGAATTTGATTGTTGTTGAAAATACGCACACTGAGACACAATGTATAACTTTCGGGGATGAAACAAAAGATGATCTTGGCTCAACAAAAATCAAAGATTTCTATAAACGTACTTAATTATAGGACCCCCCTCCCAAACTCAGGCATAGGAAAGAGCTAGGAGACAGGAGCCTCAGAGCTGATGCTGGCTTTGCGGTCACTCTGTGAGTAGCCCTGGGGAAGTCCCATCCCCTACCTGGATCTTGCTAAGTGAGGGGGTTGCAAGGGAGATCTCTGTGGCCCCCAACTCCTGTTCAATGATTCTGCAACTGCTTGGAAAGGTCCTCCTCAAGCTAAAACCTGTTCTGTGTGACTTCCCCTCGTGGGACCTGGCTCTGTGCTGGGGCCCCAGGTCACTTTGGCTCCTGCTCCTGACTGTCCTTCAGACTTGGAACCTGGCGACCACAGGTCTCAACTCTCCTCTTCCCCAGGATGAACAGCCATTCCTCAGGAAGTGATTTTTCACTTTCACCCCATCCTAATCTGCTTCCTCTCCCTCTCCCAGCAGCACCTCTCAGCAGCACAGAACAGAGACGGACTTTGTGCTCTACTGTCACAAACAATATGCCCTTGCCACATTTTTCATACATTTAGTTAACTGACCTTCGTTTTGAGATGTTTAACAGGCCAGGTGGACACTGAGCAAATACCCTGGGGTGTAATAACTGCCAGGGGTAGATGTGTCCATGATCTAGGCAAACTGGCCCAAGGGCAACAGCTAAGTACCTGAGGGGACCCAGGTCATATACAACAGGCTGTCGGCCCCGGGGGCGCCTTTTCTCTTCTTCTTGGCGACCTCCCTCAGGTCCTTCAGAATTCATCTCGGGGCCAGGCGCGGTGGCTCACGCCTGTAATCCCAGCACTTTGGGAGGCTGAGGTGGGCAGATCATGAGGTCAGGAGTTCAAGACCAGCCTGGCCAACATGGTGAAACCTCATCTCTACTAAAAATACTAAAATTAGCCAGGAGTGGTGGCACGTGCCTGTAATCCCAGCTACTTGGGAGGCTGAGGCAGGAGAATTGCTTGAACTTGGGATGGAGGTTGCAGTGGGCTGAGATTGTGCCACTGCACTCCAGCCTGGGTCACAGAGCAAGACTCTATCTCAAAAAAGAAAAAAAAAATTAATCTCAGATGCCACTGCTTTCAGATATCCTTCGTAGTTTCTGCCAGGTAGACCTGAGTGCCCTCCTCTGAATGCCCACAGCTGCCTGTGCCATCCCTTATCACGCATCGCACCTTGCTGTTGTCTGTGTCTGCTCCTCATTGCACTGGGTGGGCTGTGGGCTCCCTGAGGGCAAGGACTGCATCTTACTCCACTCAGCCCCACCAACCCCCATACCCAACCGGTGCCGGCCAGCACCTGGCAGGTAGGGGGTCACTTCCTAGGAGTGACAGGAAATAATTGTTGAGAAACTTCAAAAGCACAAACCTCAGGACAAAAAACCAAAAGGGTTTATCTACATCAAAGTTAAGAACTTCTGCTCAGTCAGGACTTGAAGTGAGTTTACAGACAAGTGACAGAATGGGAGAAGATACTTGCAAAGCCTAAAGCCAATAAGGGATTGCTGTCTAGATTACATAAGAAGCGTCTGCAGACCGACAAGAAAAAGACAGTCACTTCAAAGTAAAAATGGTCAAAGGGCTGGGTGCGGTGGCTCACACCTGTAATCCCAGCACTTTGGGAGGCTGAGACAGCGGGAGGATCGCTTCAGGCCACGAGTTTGAGACCTGCCTGGGTAACATAGTGAAACTCCCACCTTCAGGAAAAAAAAAAAAAAAAAAGCTAGCCAGGCATGGTGGTGCACGCCTGTAGTTCCAGCTACTTGGGAGGCTGAGGTGGGAGGATTGGTTAAACTTGGGAGTTCAAGGCTGCAATAAGCTATGATCGTGCCACTGTACTCCACCCCAGGCAACAGAGGGAGACCCTGTCTTTTTTTTTTTTTTTTTTTAAAAAGATCAAAGGATCAGAACAGACAGTTAACAAATGACTAATAAGCACAGAAAGAAATGTCCAAACTCATTAAGAATTAGAGAAATGATACTTAAAGTCACAATATGATATTACTTTACACTTTTAGACTGTCAAAAAATGAGTGATCCAGGAAATCCCAAATGTGGGTGGTGGGTAGGGACACAGGAATCCTCTGCCAGTGGGCATGGATATGGGCATGGCCATTCTGAAGAGCAACCTGGCAGGTTTTGGGCATGTTCAATGTGTACGCAGCTTTTGACTCAGCAATTCTGCCCTTGGAAACCTGTCCTAAGGAAATTCCCAGTTGGATCCATAAAGGGACATGTATAAGGACACATATTATTTGTGAGGGTGGAGAGTTGAAAGTGACCTGGGTGTCTGTCCCAGGGGCTTCGATGGGTGAAGTGATGGATGCACCCCACCATGGCTCCTGCAGGGAGTAGGGAGGAGCCATGCCTAGAGGCACACTCAGGACCATGGAGATGTCTTCAGAAACAAAGTGCTGAGTGGAAAAAACAAAACTGAACAGAGAAGATACCTAAGCCAGTGGCACTGATGTACGTGGCAACACGCATCTTGTAAGCACACATACAAACACAATATGGGGTGTTTGCCTTTCCTTGGGGGAGGTAGGAGCGGGATATGGGAATAAATGAGGGAAATAAGGGGGATAAATGGACACACAAGAGGGACTTTCATGGACCAATGACAATGACTGCCCATGAAATGAGGTGTGTGAATTGTGTCCTAAAGAAGCGCGACTGCACTTTTCTCAAGAAATTCCTGGGGGGAGAGTGTAAATCTGGGGTCATTGTTAAGAGTGCCCAGGAGAGGAGAAGGAAGCCAACAGTTGTTATGACCCTTCTCTGTGCCAGTCACTGAGACAGGAACATCACAGCCTCACATCATCAGGTTCTCAGTCACTCTCAAGGCAAGGAAAATGATCACCTTCTATTTATTTACTTATTTTTAACTGAAATGAAGGCTCGAAGAGACTAAGCTTCTTTGCCTGTCTGCCAATGATCAGGCACGTCTGCTTCAAGCCTATGTACTTTCCACATGAGAGGGAATGAGTTCCCCATCACTGGAGGCATTCAAGCAGTGGGAATGTTGTATAGGAGAATCAGGGCTCTCTTCAACATGGAAGGTCGATGACTCCATGAAATCCAATATCTGTAAAATATACTGTCTTTTGGGTCACCTTTTTTAGGCTCCCTGAAAGGTAAATCCTGGAATATGAGGGTTGGGAGGTGTCAAGGCTAGGGTCAGGCTGGAAAACAGTCCACATTCCCGTGTGTCCTTTGGTTCCTGCAGATCCACAACCCTGCTGGTATATCCTGCAGGATTATGGACTATGACTCCACTCTTAATTATATCAAGTTGAGTGACAGTCTAACAAAATGGCCTTTCCAGACCCATGACTTGGTGAAGCGAGCTACAATTGCAGGCCTTCACAGAGGAAAAGGTTATTAAAAACCAGCCTCAAGAGTCTCAAACTAGGGTCAAACTAGCCCTGAAAGTATTCTAGTAGGTTCTGGGAAATCATCCTCCTGCTTTTATAGGCACTGGCATTCGGCCAGAGAGATTATGAAGCCCTGGAGGATCGGGGACTGTATCTTATTCAACTTGGTTTTCCCCAGAGGACTTGGTAAAGCGCCTGGCAGATGCTCAGGAAATGCGCACTGAATACAACCGTATCTGTTACCCTGAAGACCAAATGGTAATTAATGTCTGCAAATGGGAAGGACAAGTCTCTCTTTCACTAGGTACGTTCTGAATGACAATTACGTCGTTAGAGTGAAGGAAGACCCCTTCCCTTCAAATCAGGTGCCAAAATATAAAACTCCAAAGCCTGAGCCCTTTATGTTGCATAGAAGCAGTGTGAAATTCAAGCACTTATCATTCCCCAAGATTCTTACAAATAGGCCTAATGAAGGCAGGGTCGGTGAGTTGGAGCGGCAGATGCTGAGTTTTCTCTAAGAACGGCAAAAACAAGGCTCTAATCACAGCTTCACTCAACTTCCTTCCCTGCTGCAAATTCGGAGCCATGTTTAGACTTCGGCAGTAACATGGATACTTTTTTTCTCTTAAGGGGAAAAAAGCCAGTTCTCTAGTATTCATTCTCATCTACACGTGGTGTCATGAAAATCAGCCATGGCATCAGGGAGGAGCACGGAACCTGGAGCTGAAAGGGGTTCAGGCCTGAGGTGTGTGCCCAACAGGATGCTAATACGTGCCTTACCTACGGCCAAGGGTGGCTCACTAAGAATAGCACCTGCCTGAGACTAGGGGAAGAAAGCATGCAGTTTATTTGGAAGGTGATCCTAGGATGCACTGTTGGTGTGGGGAAGTGAGACAGGGAAGGAGCCAGGACAAGGTGCATGAGTCAGCAGTTTTCTTCGTGGGCAACCGAGGTTCGGTCCCACTGTGGGAGCTCTGGGAAAAGAGTCAAACACACCTGGGAGTTGCCTCACCCAAGGAGAAAGGATGCTGGGGTATTTATCCTCCCGTTCTCATCCATCACTGACACAGGGCTGCTCCTGGAGGCATTAACTCCCTGGACAGCTCATCACACAGCTTGGACGGCCTATTCAATAATCGATCATGGTAGATAAGGCACCTCTGAAACCCTTTACATTTGGAAAACCAACTGTTGTGTTGATACACACATGCCCCCTGCATTCTGGTGGCTCATTTCAGTCCTAAAATAACATAGGTCCCTCTAGTGGAGCAAGAGGATCAATGTCTGTTTAAAAAACATGTAGACCAGGCGCAGTGGCTCACGCCTATAATCCTAGCACTTTGGGAGGCCGAGGTGGACAGATTGTGAGGTCAGGAGTTCAAGACCAGCTTGGCCAATATGGTGAAACCCCGTCTCTACTAAAAATACAAAAATTAGCTGGGCATGGTGGCACACACCTGTAGTCCCAGCTACTCGGGAGGCTGGGGCAGAAGAATCGCTCGAACCCAGGAGGCAGAGGTTGCAGTGAGCCAAGATCATGCCACTGCACTACAGCCTGGGCAACAGAGTGAGACTCTTGTCTCAAAAAAAAAAAAAAAAAATCATGTAAACAGGGGCATCTGGATTTTATTGAAGGCCCAGCTGAGACCCTCAAGAAAAGCTGGACACAAATGCAGAGAGGGTGAGGGGAGCACACTTGTGCCTGGGCGTACGTGGGAATGTGCAGAGGAGCAAGCTGAGGTCCAATCCCAGCTCTGCCACTAGCCTGCTGTGTGTCCCCGGGGGATACTACTCATTCCTGGACCTCAGTTTCCCCATTTATACCATGAATTGGTGGAATGAGATCATCGTTAAGGCCCTGACCTGTATCATCTCCTATACATCATTAAGTAAACGGCAGATATAAAAGCAGCTGGGAGCTTCAGCACTCCAGGGAAACCTGAAGTTGCCCCAGAAAGGTGTCATAATGTTGACAAGGTGTTAATCATAATTGCTACTTACTTGCTGAGAAAAAAATATACTGCATATATAAAAATATATTATATGTATAGTTATATATACACATACTTTTCCATTTAGTTTTTCCCATATTCCATGAAGGTAGATAGGATTATACTCCTATTTTACAGATGAGGACAATCAAGGCTCAGAGAGGCGAAGTCGCTTGCCTGAAATTCTACAGTGAGTAAGTGAGTGGATCTGGGGTGGGTCAGCCCACAAAGCACAAGCTCTGAGCTGCTGTTTGCTGTACTGCCTTCCTTAGAAATCCAGATATGCCTAAACAGTCACTGGAGCTGGCGTGTAAACCTAACGTCTGAAAAAAACAGGCAATACAATTGGCATGCACTGGTAGCTGTGATCAGCCAATCCTTGTTTTACAAAATACTCTCTTAGAATGATATAATTTTGAGAACTGGAAATGAGACAAGAGAATTTAGTTGCAATCACTCAAAAAAAAAAAAAAAAAAAGTAAGTATCTTTGCCAAGATGCTTACTTTGTTCAACCAATGAAGAAGTAAAACTTAACAAATGGAAAAATAATTACGTTTGCCTAAAATTACATCTTTTGTGCACGCCAGAGAGCTGACATGCGTTTCAATGACCTGCCACAGAAAAACGAATGGGTAAGTCTACAAGATTGCATTACAGTGTGATAGCGCGGAAGAACACCTCTCCTGATTGATCTGAATCCTGGTGGGATTTGTCTGAATGAATCTGAATAACTCACTTTAATTTCTTGCTTTCCCCTGGATGACACCGGGATCTGCTCAAAGTGAGTGGGCAATGCAGGCCCCACTCTTGTTTCGGGGTTTTCCAGAAATGCTTGGCTGCTGAAGAACACTGTATTGAAGAGAGGTTCATCTAGTTGTTTTGGCTCATCACCCCGCTAATGGCTGCACTGGTCTGCCTCAAGGAACACCCAGCCCTGTTCCTCAAGGATGCTCCTCACATGGCCCCTGTCTTCACCTCCGTTGCTTCCTCATCACACAAAGAAATTGGCCTGGATAGTTTCTGAGGCCCTTCTGACAGCAACAGAAAGTTCAACACATGACCCAGTTTCTTCAAAAAATAAATGGCCTATAAAAAGCAGGGGGTTATAATAGATGAAAAGAGACTAAAGAGATACTTCAAGCAGATGCAATGGGTGGAATTTGTGTGGATTTTCCAACAAATCATCTGTGAAGACACCTTTGAGATGATCAGAGGATCCACACAGACTGGGAAAGTAAAAGATATTAAAAATTGTTTAATGTTTTAGGTGTGATAATAGTACTGTGATTATATTATAAAAAGTCCTTATCCAGAAGAAATGCATACTGAAGTATTTATAGAATGAGATGAGATCATGTCTAGGAGCTGCTTTAAAACACTACAGCAAAAGAGGGGGGATGGGGTGAGTAAAGATGAAAGAAGATTGGCAAAATGTCGATAATGATTGAAACCGGGTATTGGGCACAAGCGGGTTCATTATGCTGTTCTCTCTACGTTAGAGTCTGTTTGAACATTTCTAAAATCAAAACCAAAAACAGCTGGGTGCACTGTTGCATGTCTGTGGTCCCAGCTACTTAGGAGGCTGAGGTGGGAGGACTGCTCGGGCCCAGGAGTTCGAGGCTGCAGTATGCTATGAACGCATCTGTGGATAGCCACTGCATTCCAGCCAGGGCAACATAGTGAGACACTTTCTCTACAAAAAACACCAAAAAGCCCACATCAATGCAAACATCCTCAGAATACTAACTTAACCCCCACCACTCATAATCTCATAAGCTTTTTAGAGTCGTGCGGGAAGACAGAATAGGCCAGGGAAGTACGGTTATGCCTAGGGATCCACGGGGGATTGGTTCCAGGATACCTTGAGGATACCAAAATCCCCTGACGACCAAGTCCCTGATATAAAATGGGGTAATATTTGCCTATAAGCTACACACATCCTCCCATATACTTTAAATCATCTCTAGATTTCTTACAATGCCTAATACAATGTAAATAGTTGTTATACTCTATCATTTAGGGAATAACGACAAGAAAAAACAGTCTGTCCATGTTTGGTACAGATGCAATCATCTATTTTTTTTCCTGAATATTTTCAGTCTTCAGTTGGCTGAATCAACAGACGTGGAACCCATGGAGATGGAGGGCTGACCACGGTGCGGCTGAGAAAAAATATTCCAAATAAGTTGAAACGAATGTTTTCAGAGAAGTGTTTTCAATTGGCTCTGCTTTCTTCTATCTGGAACATCACACTTGCATTCCTTTTGATGTATTATATTGCATAAAACAACATCCCTGAATCTAAATTTTATCAGCTAGAAAGAATAAGCATCAAAATGCCTACCTTGAAATTGAGTAAATTTAATGGTTCCCATTCTCTCCCCGTTCCGGAACACAACTTGACCCTAAAAACAAAACAAAACAAAACAAAACAAACAAGAATAAAAGAGAAATGCCACATTAGCCCGAACGCCACTGATCTCACAGCAATTCATTAACTGTACAATGCGATTATTAATACTGGAGGAAAAACAGATTCCCGCTGGACCACAGATGAAAATCAAACAAATTGTTTTTAAATTGGTTGTGACTTTATCTGGTTAATTTGAGGAGCACAAAATCATTAATGGAACTAACACATGTGAATTGAAGCCAAGATAAGCATCATCATGATCACCATGACTATTTATTAAACACTCACGTGTCCTATGCTATAATGGGGATGGAGTCTTCTGGGGTGCTGGAAAGATGACAGCAAAGGTGGGGCCCGGCCCTGACTCTGCTCCCTGTGCCCCACCCATAAAGATGTGGGGTGTTGCTGAGTCTGTTTGGCTTGAGGACCAGAAGGGTGCTAGAGGTCTGCTGGTATTTCTTATTACGAACAGAGAATGTTCTTGTAAGTTTTTCCTGAATGGTGACGTCAGTCCCAATTATAACTGAGCTATGGTGCTGCAAAAAAGTAAGCTTCTTGAGCCAGCAAGACCTGACTAGTGTCACAGGCAGCTGAGCGCCCCTCATGAGGGACCTTGGGGACTAAACATAGCATCATCTTCTGCATCTGCCCTGCTGGCTTCCAAATGCTTGGCTAAACAAACCAGGAATTTAGAGATGGAATGTCATCTCTTCTTTCCGATGTATATCCCACCTAAAATTCTGCAACCATATGAGGAAATTGACACACACTCTATCACTGAATCTTGATGCCAAACGTAAGTGATGAGGGGATGACCCCCATTTTGCAGATCAAGAAACTGAAACTGAGAGAGGTTATGGACTTCACACAAGGTCATTGTTTAAGCGAGGCTGCTGGGATTCAAATGCAGGTTTAATTTTCAAGTCCATGCTACTTCACTGCAGCATGTTGCTCTTGATCCAGTAGTAAGTTTCTTCCTGTCTTTCCATTATTGTGAAATTAGGAAAAGAAACGGTTTTAAAGGTAACCTGCTTTTCTCTCACCGTTATGCTTTTGTGTCATCAGGCAACAGCACAGACAATACTCTGGGTCCCACTGAAGTCTTGGGAGACAACCCCAGGAAGCATTTTCCCTTAGGCAGAAACCTAAAGACTGAAGCCCTGCAGCTTCCAGAATAAAGGGGGATCGCTCAACCTGATCCCAGAACGAGAAACACCTTCCAAGGCCACTTGGACACCTTTTCGAAACCCTGAAGACAGCTGTGAGTAGTATCAGTTTGAAACTAATGCCCACCGAATTCTATATTCAGGGGAAGGTAAGCAACTCCCTGGAGTGTGAAAACACTTCAGCCGAGGTGAGACAGGAGCTGTGATTTTATTTCTAAGGGACAATTGAAAATCACAAAACACCTTCTAAAAGGATTACTTTTATGTAAATGGACCACTTTGCCTGAGTGGGGAAGATTGTCCACAAAGAGAATGTTTTTTTTTGTCTGACAGGATGGAGACCTAATTTACCAATCTTCTGCCAAGCTTTGAAGAATTCCACAGGCGTCTAGATTTAAAATGTGCACAAATTCTGCAGACTCTTTCTTAGCGAAATTACAAAGTGTATGGAATGGTATTCAAAGCTTCCATGGAATGATACGGGAATGGGGGGGAGAAGAGCCTCCCTTTACTTTGTGAACAAAACAAATCTTTGAAGTAAGATCTGTCACATTTTATTTTACTAAAAATAACTTTTTTACTAACAGGAACTACTCCCATCTCCTTGATTTCTCCTTAATTTCTCAGGGGGTACAGTGGAAGTAGGCCAGCGTCTGTGTCTCACAAACTGGGTTCAGTCCTCTCTCGGGCAAGTTCCAGAACATCTCTAAATTATGGACCAAGCACAGGTCCTGGTACAGGACAGGTGCTCAGCAAATGGCAGTGGTAATTTTTATTTAAACATGTTTAATAGCAGGGAGCTGAAATCAAAAGATGTTCAGTACCAGAGAGCTTTCCAGTCCTTGGGAAGTGAGTTTCAACCCTCATGTGATTTCAACTGGCAAAGTGGAAACCACTGGGCCCCCAGCCACGATGTCTTCACCTCCCAGAATCATCAGCTCCCAAATGACTGACTTCCCAAACAACATGAGCCACTGTGCGTTCTGCCTACCGATGAGAGAAAGTAGAGGGCTTCTGTGACTGGGGTGACCAAGTGCTGATGGAGACACAGATGTGTAACTGGCGATGTTGAGGGTCTGCATCAGGGTTACCATGGCATCTGTTGGGTTTCACTGGCAAAGCCATCCCTGCTACCCTAAGTATCGCCAACTGGATAGGGGACTACTGTGCCAGCCAAGGCAGTCTTGACAAGACCAGGTATGAGGGAGGCCACAGGCCAGTCAGGTGGTTCTCAAGAAATTCTACCCAATAGGTGTCCTCCATATTCAAAGGTGGTCAATTTACAACATTCCAAAAATATTTACCTACTGCTTACTGAATACCCTTCTAGGGACTGATGCCTGCCCTTGGAGAGCCTTTTGTTTGATTAGGAGGGATAGCAGAAACAAGTCCACCAATGCTTAAGAAATTTCAGTTAGTGATGAATGCTATGAGGAAGATCAAAAGGGTGATGGGAGAGGGAAGTCATTTTTTTATTTTTTATTTTTTTGAGACAGGGTCTCGCTCTGTCACCCAGGCTGGAGTGCAGTTGTGTGATCTCGGCTTACTGCAGCCACCACCTCCCGGGCTCAGGTGACCCTCCTGCCTCAGCTTGGGATTACAGGCACACACATCATTACACCCAGGTAATTTACTAACGGAGCTGCTTTAGTTGGGTAGTTAGGGAAGACTCTGCTCAAGACGTTATATGAGAGCTGAGACCTATCTGGAAAGAAGGAAATATTCCAGCCAGAGGGAAAATCCAGGGCAAAGACCCTCAGGTGGGGAAGAGATTGAAATATTCAAGGAACAGAAAGGGCCAGCATGGCCGGAGCGCAGCGAGGGAGGCAGGGTGGTGGCAGATGCATAGGCGGACAGGGGCCAGGTCACATTCTACCCAGAGACCATGACGAAGTGTCTGGACATGACTCTACGTGCAATGAACGGCCATGAGGGTGGGGTGGTAGAGAATGGATGGTAGTGTGGCAAACGTGGAAGGAGAGACTCTGGAGGCTCTGGCTCAGTAATCCAGGTGTGAGAGGATGGTGGCTTCGGCGAGAGTGATGGCCAGACTCTGTCCCTCCCCAGCTCAGAGTGCGTGGTGAATGTGACTGAGCACTGAGCCCAGAGCAGCGCCTGTCTTCCATTCCATTCCTCTTATTCTGTGTGGTGGATGCCAGGGGTGTGCCCAGATACCCTGCTCAGGATGGAGGCCCTCCTCCCCAGCTGCTAGCATCTGGCTGCTGTTGAGATGCCTTGCACCCAGTCAGAGCTATGTTAGTTCAGGTTATGCCCCCTCCCTGGGGGCAGCCTGCAGCTAGCAGTCAGTGTGAAGGGTCATAGATCTAGCCCTGCTGCCTCGATTCAGGACAGCTGTGAAGGACCGTGGGATCCCGAGGTCCCCTGGGATTGGCTGAGCTCATGATTGCCACTGCATCACATTTTGACTTCTCCCGCTGCCCAACACTACTTGGCTTCCTCCCTTCCAGCTTCTGTTCCAGAAAACATTTCCTGATAAACTTCCTGTATGCAAATCTTTGTCTCAGAGCCTGTTTCTGGGGTAACCTAGTCTCAGATATCCTGTCATCAAAAGTCACTGGGGCTGGCTCTTTCTTGCCACCTGAAGGAGCTGAGCAACAGGGCAGGGTGGGAACAGGTGCGGCAATGCTGCCACTAGACAGTTTCAGAGCCACTATGGGCTGCAGTTCAGCCAGGTGAGCCAGGCCAGCTTCAGTTCCTAACATCCCAGCTTGAGAGCTGGGATTTTTTTTTTTTTTTTTTTTTGGTTTCCCTCCCACAAAGGTTGCACTTCTCCCAGCACATGTAGTCTTTATGTAGAGATAAATGTCATGACTCTCCTTACGCTTTTGTCTTGTGCAATTCCAGGGTTGTAACTGAGAATCATCACGTTCATTTGAGACCAGTCCATGTGATGAGTTTAATTCTAAGGCAAGGGAGTTTGATAACTCTGGCCAGGGTGAGGGCTGATAATTGTCTGGTGGCTCACAGTTCACTCACTCTACTACACTCTCCTCCGTGTGGCAGGGACTGGAAGCCCTGAAACTACATTTCCCAGAATCCCCTGCCAGCTGGTTTCCATTTAGGGTGTGCTGATGAGAAGCGGTCATGGGAGATTAGAAAGAATGCATAAGCATGCATGAGGGAAAAGCTTTTTTTTTTTTTTTTTTCTTCCTTTGCTCTAGTTGTAGCAAGGGGAGCTACGAGTGACTGCAGGTGTCTGTAGGGCCCAGCAGCTTCTGATTCCTGAACCATCGGGGTGTGGAGGCCCCTGGCTGCATGCTCAGTGGCCAGAGATGGGGCACCAAAAGTAGCAGAAACAGCAGCAGCAGGAGCCTTGGAGGCCTGTGTACCTGGGCTTTCCCTCCATTATTATTATCTGCTCTGTGGTCATTTTTATAAATTCCTCGGAAGTAAGATCCATTATCAATCAGCATTCAGTCAAGAAAACAAAAACCACTTCAGGCATTTCAGGGGCAATGGCAACATCATTTTCCTTTTCCTTCTTCCTGCCTGAGGGGCATGGCAATTTTCCGGAGAACTGTATCTGCGACAACGGGCTCTACCTGTTTTCCTCTACCATCCCTTCCAACAAAGTTGTAACCAGTTCCCTGTATGAAATCTCCTTCTGAAATGCCTGAAGTGGTTTGTGTTTTCTTCACTGGATGCTGATTGACAATGGATTCTAACTTCCAAGGAGTTTGTAAGAATGACCACAGAGCAGATTTGGAATACAAATAAAATCACGGAGGGAAAGTTCCAAGTAGATAACTTATAAGGATTTTTTTTCCCCTGAAAGAGATGTTGCTAATGTCAAAGAAAGCAGTCTGTTTCATAAAAGTCAACCCAAACTAATAGTTCAGGTTTAATTGGGAGCCATAAAGCTGCATTTTCTTCTTCAGCGAAATCTTCAGAATGTATAGGGTAACTTATGGACAAAAACCTAAGTTTTGGCATATGCCAACAAGAGTAAATATTGCTATCTATGTGAGCTTGGATGCTCATTGAGCATTTCTGAGCATCAATTCTTCTACTTGAAAAATAGTAAGAACAATACAAATTTCTCAGGGTTGTTTCTGAGAATTAAAGAAGATGATTATGAAATGAGAAGAGCCAGGGATGGTGCACAGCAAGGGGTAACTTATCGTAAAGGGTAACTGTTATTGTAACGCCTTGAGTTAGCAAAATCTCATTTGTTTTTTGTTTTGAGAAAAGGTATTGCTCTGTTGCCCAGGCAAGAGAGTAGTGGTACAATTATAGCTCAGTGAAACCTCCAGCTACTGGGCTCAAGTGATACTTCCACCTCAGCCTCCCAAGTAGCTGGGACCACAGGTGCTTGTCACCACAACCAGCTAATTTTTAAAACAATTTATTTGTTGTTGAGATAGGGGTCTCAGTATGCTGCCCAAGCAGGTCTCAAACTTCTGGCCTCAAATGATCATCCCACCTCGGCTCCCCTGCAAAGTGCTGGGATTATAGTTGTGAGCCACTGCACCTGGCTGCAAAATCCCTTCTGATGTCAGTTCAGAATCCCCAGAAAAGTTGGTGGGGAGTAAAATGGACACTAAGGATTCCAGAAGCCAGTAGGGTTTAACAGTCTCCTCTTAGAAAAACTAATTCTCTGTTTTCATTGTTCATCTTTAATACTTAACTACTAAGCATGAGTAAAATTCACTCCAACAAGTTTATGAGTCTTATAGGTTAAGCCCTTTGTTGGGGCCTCTTTTTTTCCTTCTTTAATTTCACAGTGGAAGGCAGAGATACTCTCCCTGGGAACATGATCTGGTGTAGGGTCAGAGAGGCAAGAAGGGTAGCTTTCATGCTTCAGCCAGTATTATAGGCAACACCTGGGCAGGGGCCTGAAGCTACTTTGAGTGAAGACTTGCTGGGCTCAGCCGCCTAATATTCTGGAGCCCTGGGCCCACTGAGGGACAGTCTGTGCAGATCACAGTGCACTTAGGGAAGGGTTTTCTTCTTGAATATGACTCTAGACTGCACTCTTATCTCTGGGCTGTCAAGTATGCCTTTGGGAGGTGTGAGCATGCATCCTCATTGAGGATTTGACTTGTGCTGTGAGAAATAAGATCTATCCTGACACATCACACTGGCAGGAAAATGTTTAAGTTAATGGAAGTTGAAGGGTGTTAGGGCTCTGAAAACAATACTCCAAAACGAAGGCCTCAGAAGTCTCCTCAGAAGCCAAAGTTTTTCTCTGACCTTCTCCTGGCCTCCTGTCTCTCAGTCCCTTGCTCCTCTGGGGCCAATCACAGAAACTCCAATCCCTCTTCCCCAAAGCGGGTCAGAGAAATCAGGACCCCTTTTCCCCAAAACTAGCCATAAAAAGTAAAAATATTACTCCAGCATTCCCTCCAAGTTTCTGTGTAAAAACTGGCTATGAAGAAATTATGTGACTTAACCTTATTTGCCTGTAGGTCATAAGACCCCCATTCCAGAGAGAGCCTTGTGCTTCCAGAAGGAAGGAATGCGTGCTCAGAGAGGTCAAGAAGAATCTAGACCAGCCTTGCTGGTTTCCCCACTCAGTCTATCAGTATTGGATCATAGCCTTTTAGTCCAATCACGTTTCTACACGGTTGTCTAGACTTTATTGAACCTAAGCATAAAAATGGACAATTTCCCCTGTATCTCTGGGTCTTCCTTCTGAAGGCTCCCATGTATATATATTAAATAAATGTGAATGCCTTTTCTCTAATTGGAAGTTGATTTTCCAGTGAACCTTCAGAGAACCAAGGAAAAAAGCTCTCCTTAGGCCCCTACAAAGACCATGGGGGACCTTGGTAAATTCTGCTGGAGGGGGCAGCACATCAATGTCTGTGTGGGGATCCAAGCCCATCGTGGACTGTTCTGCTGCCAGCCCTCCCCCCAGGACAGGACTGGTGTCAAAGAAACAATGTAGACTTTGAGAAAACACTGGGGTTAAATTGCTTCTGAGGTGTTGCTAAAAGGGTGGAGATCTGCATGATGCAGGCTTGAAGGAGAAGATGCCCTGTTTCCACAGGGATGGCAGGATGTGAAAGAGAGACAGACAAATAATTGAGTACATCCACCCACATGTTCTGTAAAGATTAAAAAATATTCTTTTTTCTTTTTCTGTATGTCCCCTTGAGCTACAGGAGAGGCCATGTTTTGCACACAATTTAAAATATTTTCTTACACCAAAAATTCTTTTGTTAGACCAAAGCATTCGGGAATGTTTGATGCACTCATAGAGCCTAGAGCAGCAGGTTTGCAGGGAACTGAGAGAAGGAGCAGAATGGGAGGTGGGGTCTGTCCCACTGCCAGCCTTTGGTGGATGGGCAATAAGGATGCAGGGTCATCTTTCTGAGGGACCATAATCAGATGGCTCAGAGGGTACAAGTAGTGACCCTCCACAAAGCATGTGGTGGCCTAAAGTGGGGCTGTGTGCACTGGAGGGAAGCAGGGACCCAGAGAAGATAGCTGGGTGGATGGCCCAGGAAGGGTGGAGCAACTCCCCCTCTTTCCTTCCACTTATTATAAGAAGAGACTCAGGCTTATTTAGAACAACAAAATATCAGGCATAAATGAATGTGTAAGAAGTATAGGAAAAGTGAAGTAAATTTTAATACAGACACATGATGAAATATTAGGATACATGCATTCAATCAGCAAGTCCTGTTGGGCACCAATGATGTGCCAGACAGGTGCCAGATCAAACACTGAGCAAAATCAACATGGTCCTAGATTGCATGAAGTAAGTGTAGGGTCTGGTGGAAGACAGAGACATTAAGCAATAAACACACGGATAAATGGAGAATTACAAACTGTGATCAGTGACATTAAAGGAAAAGAACAGGGCGCCAAGAGAGAAAACTACAGGAGGACCCTAATTTAGACTGGGGGCCAAGGAGGGCCTTTGTGGGAAGGTGGCATTTGCACTGAAACCTGAAGGAACTAGCTGAGCCAAGAGCAAAGGGGAGAACATCCTGGAAAGAGAAAATTGCAAGTGCGAAGGTCCTGAGGCAGGAAAGAGATTGGGAAATCCGAGGACCTGAAACAGTGCCGATAAAGCTGTAAGTGGTCATTGAAGAGGAGCTGAGCAAGAAATGTGATTGGCAAGGTGGATGGGTGCAAGGCCATGCGGAACCTTACCAGCCATGCCAAGGATGCTGAGCTTCATTTTGAATGCAAGAGGAGCCACTGAAGGGTTTTAATGAGGGGGTGATTTGATCCAAGTCCTATAGACTTAAGCATTATATTACAAAAGTTATCAAAGGTTGGAACGAGTGATATTCCAATTGTGCCAGTCATTGGCTAGCTGTTCAACAAATTCATTTCCTTTTCCTCCTAGGCACATGGCCAGACTAGGTTTTCCAGACTTCCTGATGGTTGGGTACGGCCACGTGACAGTCCTACCAATGGAATGTAGGTGGGAGTGACATGGTACTCCAGGCCTGGCCCATGAAAACCTCTCACAAGATCCTGATCCTTCACGCTTCCCCATTTCCCCCACTGTGAACCAGATTGATAGGATCTATCAGAGAACCCTGAGGCCTAAGGAACAGTGGGGACGTGAGACAGAGGGGCCTGGGCCCATGAATGATTACGTGGAAAGGCTGTCTAATGACCAGAAGGACCCACTTTGGACTTTGTATAAGATAAATAAAATTTTACTGTGTTAGTCCACCAAGATTCTCAGATAACTTGGTTACGGCAGCTAGTGCTATTTATCCTAACCAATACAACAATGAATTTAAAAAGTAAAAAAAAAAAAAAAGGATACAAATTGTATATACAGTATACTCACAATTATGTAAAAATTACCCCCACAAAGTAAAAATGTTAACACTGGTTGGTCCCGGGGAGTGTGATTATGGCTTTTTCGTTTTGCTTTTTAATACTTAACCTATATTCTATAATAAATGGGTATTATTTTAATAACAAGAAAGCTTTATTAAAAACTTTTTTAAAAAGATGTTACAAGGAGGCACATTTTACAGGCAAAAATAGCAACATCATCAGCAATAAATTAATACTCCCTCTTGAAATAGATTAATTTTTTTACTATTTTACTAATAATTTTACTGATTAATTTATTTACTGTTTTATCTGTGTAAACATAAGCCTGCTTCCCCCTCAAAGTCGAATAACAAACAGAGCAATGAACAAGGAGTCAGAAGACAGATTCAGGCTGAACTTGGCCATTTTCTGGGAAGGGAAGCTGGGGCAAATGCCTTTTCATCTCTGTGCTCAGGCTTCCCTCTACAAAACGTGCAGAGATGATATTGTGCAAGCTACCTTTAGCTTTGCTGAAACATTTGTGTATATTAAGAATTTTTCCCCCTGGGGTTCTCCTTTATTAATAGATTTTCAACAACACCCTCAATGGAATGAGGTATGTATGATTATTTCCATTTTACAGATGAGGAAACTGGAAACTGAGAGCCTGAGAGGTCAGGATTTTGCCTAGGGTCACATAATGAGTAGGCAAAAGGACTGGGACTCACCTCAGTTGTGTCAACTTCAAGCTCATGCTTCTAACAGCAGGCCATCCTCCCTCCTCTTTGCAAGAAGGAGTCATTGATCAGAAAAAGAGCTCTCAGCAGGGGACTGGAGTAAGTACCATGTGACCTTGGGCTAGGGGGATGGTGCATGGGTATAGCAGGAGTAGGCAGAGGAGGAGGAAAGATAGGTAGTCAGGGATGTGTTGGTAAATGTTTAACAGCTGGCTCTTTGGGGAAAAAAAAAAAAGAGCTCTGATTTGTAGTGTTTGCCAATTTCCTTGGTGTAAATACACCCACCACGGTGGATTTCAAGCTATCAATGATTTAACAGCTGGCTCACAAATTCCTGATAATTTAACAACGGGCTCTCAGCTCTCTTTAGAGCCTGCAGGAGCTGGCTCCAGCACACCCGTAACCAAGCCAGTCCATCTGGCTTCCAAATTAAGGTTGTGAATGCAAAATACCATTTTTACCTGCACAACTGGGTGAGAATCTCTTCCCTGAAACAGGCGAGGAGGCTACAAATCAGAATGGGACTAGCTGGAGAGAAGGGGTTTGTGCTGAATATTTACCTACTGTCTCTCAGCTCCTAAACCTGCCTTCTCTATCCTGCTCTGTGATGCTGGGGCCGGGGCTCCACAAGCCACATCTCCCAGACTCCGTCCTATAAGCTTCCACCAACAGGAGGCTCTGAGGTAGAGTGGAAGGGGACGATGGGAGTCCCTGCTCTCCTATTCTGTCAGGCAGGGTCCTGCCTCCAGCTTCTTTCTGTACTTTCAGCACCAGCCCTGCTATGCCCCTTTGAGGGGCCATCAGACATCGGGCAGACATGCCCCTCTTCAGACAACAGAATACTAGCTGTGCAGGGCTTCTCTGAGCTCCTGGGTTCTGAAAAGCTCATCTCTGTCCTTTCATTTTCCTAGCCCTAGGGGCAGTTTCTTTCTGCAGCTGGTATCCCTTGACTGCCTCAGTGCTCCTTCTGTATTCCTTCCTCCTCCCATCACCTATTAAACAATTCCTTGTATTAAATCCCCTCTGTTTGTTTGAAATGCCTAGCGTGGCTTCTGTTTTTCAGACTGGACTCCTCCCCTCCATCTACCACGTGGTCTCAGGACTTGGTCCTCCAGGCACAAGCCTCCTATGTCAGGTCCCAATTAAAGTGGCCTCCCCTGTTCATGTCCTCTTGGGCACTGGCAATGCTCCCTGCTCCTTCTTCCACACCCTGAACTGAATATATGGTAATTGCCTCCTGCTGGATGAAGCTTCCGAGGGCAGGAAAGTGCTCTTTACTCTTCAAGGGCTGGGAAGAAGCAGGATGCAGGACTATGTGTTAAGTTGCATTCAGCTGAATTGAGTTGAACGGACTGGGTTCCCCAGTGTTGGTGGGCCATGGAGCAGGATCTCTCAGGAAGATCCACGAAGGAGAGAGAAGGGACACCGGCCATTTGCTCAGTTAGCTCCCCAGGGTAAGAGGACTGAGAGACATGCAGAGTGGCCCAAGGTGGAGGAATTGCTTGTCACAGAGGCCTGAAGGTGATCACAGGTTGGGAGACCAAGATGTCCTGCAGGCTGCTGGGCCCTGGGGACCTGCATTCCATGGGCCGAATGATGTTGGCTAAGACTATTTCTTTACAATTAAACCAGAAAGGGCTTGGGGCTTATAGTGGGTAGTTCAGGGTTCTAGTCCCAGTTCTGTCCCCAACTCCATGTGTGTTCATAATTGTGTTCCTTCCCCTCTCCGGGCCTCAGTTTCCTCACTGATAAAATGAGGGGGCAATAGGCCACATACTATGTTTGAGTGCCTGCTCTGGGACACAGCATGCTAGACCCTGCAGTGTTACAGTGACTAAGCCAAAACCACTGTCTTCTAGAAGCTCCCAGTCTAACAGAGATGACAGAATTTTTTTTTTTTTTTTTTTTGGTAAGACTATTAGAAGGTAATGTGAGTTGCTAGGAGAGAATGGGTACAGAGGGCTGGGAGCACAGAGGAAGGGCACCTCTCTTTGAGGGGGTGACTTAGGGGTGCAGAGAAGAATGACCACATTGCGCAGGCAAAGAGGATGGGAGAGGAAATGTTCTAGGCAGAGGGAACAGTGCATATGCAAAGCCTAGAGGCGAGAGACAGTATGGCTCTTTGGAGGACTAGAAAGGAGGGTGACGTTGCTGTGGGTGGTGTGCACGGTAGGGCAGCTGGTGGGAGGCAGGGAATGCAGGAGCTGCATCAGGCAGGGCTTTGGACCTTATGCCCCAAATGAGGGGCCACAAAAGGGGTGTCAGCCGGGAGGTAGCAGGTCCAATGAGCTCTTTCCCTTTTGTGGAAAATGGATGGGCATGAAGGAAGGACTGGAAGCAAGGCAGCCAGTGAGAAGCTGTGGAATCCATGGGAGAGGAGGATGATGTAGATGGAGCAAAGGAGATGATGCATGAGGTGGGAGGGAGGCTGGGTATGGTGGTTCATGCCTGTAATCCCAGCATTTTGGGAGGCCGAGGTGGGAGATCGCTTGAGCCTGGAGTTCAAGACCAAGCTAGGCAACATAATGAGACCCCATCCCTGAAAAAATAAAAAATTAACCAAGCGCGGTGGCACACTCCTCTAGTCTCAGCTGCTCAGGGGGCTGAGGTGGGAGGGTTGTTTAAGCCTAGGGGGTCAGGACTGCAGAGAGCCATGATTGTGCCACTGTACTCCATCCCGGATGACAGAGTGAGACCCTGGCTCAAAACAAACAAAAAACCCAAAAACCCAAAAAACAGAACAACCACAACAAAATATGTATACATATAAATGGGAAGGAAGTGGACGTGGAATCAACAGGCCGGAAGTGAGGAGTGAATGCAGGGAAGAATGGCTCCTAGCTTTCTAGTTTTGGCAGACAGATGGAGGGTGGTGCCTACACAGCTGGCAGAGGAGAACTGACCAGAGCAGTGACTGGCATCTTTGCCCAGGTTCCTGGGTGGATGGCTGAGCCAAAGGAGGTTTGCAGCTACAGAACCATGCAACATCAAGCTTCTGCCCAGGCTCCTCACCACCCCCATCCATGGTTCCTTCTTTTCTGGTCATCCGCAGATGCAAGCATCCCTATGATTAGAAGTATTTAATTTTTGCTTTACTGTAGGTTCTATTTTTGTTAAATAGATTAGTCTCCACCAGGAAAACCAAATTGCTGACCAGCTGACCTGAAAGTCTGAGAGATGCAATTTGCAATCTGTTGGAATCTTCGCTTTAAGCCAGGGTGGGCTGCAGATTGGCCTGGGCGGGCGGTGGAGCAGGGCTCAAATTAGGCAGCTGGTGCAGCAGCCATACAGGCACCAGGCAAGGGGGCTCAGGCAGGAAGAGAAAAAGATGCAGATCAGAGAAATAGGAAAGGACAAATGGACAAGATTTGGTGACTCAGGGGACAGGTGACTCAGAAAGGGTGTCCTGCTAGGAGGCGGGCCTCCTGGGTTCTCCTCTGGGATCCCCCAGTCACACTGGTTGCAGTGTCTCCTAGGGTTTAAGGAGATAAAGCTGATATGATCTAAAGCTGGGCCCAGAATTCCTCTTAAAGAGCAGACAATCTTGGTGCCTCCTGGGGGGAAAGAAAGAACCTCCACGTGTTTCTGGGTAGGAAAGACCATGGCTGTCGGGGACGGCCAGCCACTCTGCTGAGGAAATAGGCTGGAGTTCATTTTCCTCCTGAGGACAGGGCCTGGGAGGAGTGGAAGAACTTCTCAAACAAAACTTCAAAGTGCAAACTGTTAGGCAAAGAGGAGTGGGAGGTGGAGACCACCCAAGGGTGACTGGGGAGGGCCCAGGTCAGGGGTTTCTCATGTTCATCTTGATGCCGCTCCAATTACTTTCTCTGAAACAGCCCTGCTCTGCCTGGCCCCCAAATCTTCATTGACATCCCGTCACAAGGCCTTGTCAGAGACGACAGTTTTTGTGTCTTGCCGTGTATGAGTGTAGAAATAGAGAAGGAGGCTGCATTTCTTTCACGGATCAATGTGGCTCTGAGTGGAGGAACCCCTGAGGGATCAGGCAGTGGTCCAATTCCCGAGTGAATTCAGCAGAGGCAGGAGCATGAGAGCGCGGGTCCTCCAGGAATTTGGAGAAGGCTTGAGGTTAGCTGTGGGCATCCCCGAACTGAGGGATGGAGCCTCCTGACAATGTTTCCAGGCTCCCAGCAGCTGATTTCAGGTTGTACATAAGATGCTGGCTCAGACAGGAGGCTCTCCAAATCTTGGAGACACTCTCTGGCTTGGAAGGTCTGGTATTTAACTCTGGTCTTGGAGGAGGGGAGGCCACACGCTCTGCAGGAATGCACTAGCTCCCCCTACCTGGCCCTCCTTGCCCCCCTGGATATGCAAGTCCTCGGGGGGCTCCAGCCAACAGAGGAGCCCCTCCGTTCTTCCATGCCTGGCTCAGCCCCAGCCCATCTGGAGCCTCACCTAACTGGAATGCCAGCCTCAGCTGGCCTCAACTGACTCTCCTGCCGGAGCCCCAGTGGCTGCGCTCATCCCTGCTCCCAGGCTGGTGGGAGGAGCAAAGGCATATGCAGGGCTTTTAGAAGAGTGAAGTGCTAGGTTCATGCAAAGAGTCTGTGGCCGGGAATTTACACTTTTTTTGGTTGAGCATTAGCTGTGCATCAGACTAGGCCAGGTACTGGAGATACACCAATCCCCAAGACTTAGTCCCTCCCCTCAGGAAGCCCACAGTCTAGTGGAAGAGACACACCTATAGATAACCACAGCACAAAGGCACAAGTGCCCTGATTGGCAGAGGGCCTGGGCTGTGGGGAATCCATCCAGCCCAGGCTTACAGAGGGCTTCCTGGAAAGACGTTTCTCAAAGTGAGCCCAGAAGCGCTAGGGAGTGATGGCCAGGCAAAAGGTAAGGTTGAGGATGGTGAGAGTGTATCAGGAAGAAGGAATCACCTATGTAAAGGCCTGGAGGTGGGAAAGCAGGCAGAGAGTAGGAAGCAGAAATAGTTCTAGGTTGGGGGGTGGCAGAAGAGAGATAAAGCTCTGGAGGCAGGCAGGGAGCAGGTGAAGAAAGGCCTGTAGCAAAGTCACACCAACAAAGAATGGAAAGGGAAGACCTCTTGCTTTGCCAGATAGTAAGACATACCAGAAAGCCACACTAAGAGGAACAGATGGTTTTGGTTCAAAAACAAACAAGCCAGCAGAAGAGAACAGAACCATGGTTCCTAAACTGGGCCCCGAGGTGCCCTAGGGACCTGAGTGAACTCACCAGGGGTGTTGTGGCATATTTTAAATTTCCGAGGGAAACAGTGATATTTAACACTGATCACACACCATGTGAACTACTAGCTTGAAGTAATTCACAGTCTCAACATTAGATTGTGTCACATCATTCTGATGACATCACATCTTTGTGAAACTGGGTTTTCAGTGGTTGCTGTGATGAAAAGCAAGTATGTGTAAAAATCAACAAGGAACAGGAAACAATGTGCAATCTTATTCCAAGGCTTCAGAAGCTGTCCAGCTCCCTGTTCCATTAGTAAAGAATTGTAGTCATTCAGGAATAAAATTACAACTTTATTTTCTGTTTCAATTTCTGTGCATTACTTTTTCAAATGGCTACTAAGTTGTTAAGATTTAAATATTTATTTAGTTGTTTGGATCTAACCACTTAGAAACTTGTAGTATTTTTTTTGGTTTAGAGAAAAAAATATTGTGTGAAAAAATGCTGTGAAAAAAATTACTGAGACACTAAGGGTGCTTTAAAGTGAAAAAGTTTGGAAATCTCTGGAATAAAGGGTTAATAGATAAGCCCATTTTTGGAAGGAAATTTAATTTCCAAAAACGTGGTACCATAAATCAAAAGAATGTTTAACTGTTTAACAGATGACAGTTGGAAAACTGGTTGACTATATAAAGGAAAGCTAAACTTATGCCTACCAAACTCCATAAACAAGAGCAGATACGTGACCAAATAAAGGTTTAAATGAGAAAGGTAAAGTTAATAGGAGAAAATGTAGGGGAGTATCTTCAAAACCCAGAGGCAGAACTTCTCAAACAAAACTTTAAAAGCACAAACCGTTAGCCCAACAATTGATTAATTTGATTATATCAAAATTGAGCATTTCCTAGAAAAAGGACATCCTGGACAAACAGACAATAGAATGAAAGAAGATTTTTGTAAGGTCTAAAATCAACGTGGTCTTAACACCCAGATTATCCAAGGAGCGCCTGAAAATCAACAATATAAAGACAGCAACCCCATCAGAAAAATGGGTGAAGCATCTGAACAAGCAATTTACAGAAGAGAAAAACCAGAAGACAGTAGGCACATGAAAAGATGCTCAATGTCATTAGAAATTAGAGAAAATTAAAGTGATGTTGCTTTGTACCTAATACATGGCAACACTTAGAAATAGAGACTATTCTAGGTATTGGTGAATAAAGAGACATAGTGGCCTCAGGCACTTCCGGTGGGATGTCACAGGAGCAGGCATTCAGGACAGCATCTGGCACTACTTAGTCAAATTAAACATCTACATACTCTTTGACCCAGAATTCTACTCCTGGGATACAGCCTAAGAAATTCTCATTAAGGGGACATTTAGAAGGCTGCTCAATGCAGCTGTGTGTGTGTGTGTGTGTGTGTGTGTGTGTGTGTGTGTGTGTGTGTGTGATGGAGGTGATCTAGAGAGAATCATAACCAGCAGATTACATGTAATGGAAGGATGGATATTAAAAGCACACTGCTTAATGAAAGGAAGAAAAAAGAGGATATATATCATATACATAATATATTTACACAAACAAAACTAACAATGTACATTTTGCAAAACCATACACCAAAAAAGGTACAATTAGACAGACATAGGGAATGGCAGTGAGAAATGGGGATGAAAAGGAATGAACGAATGAATGTAGCAGAGCCAAGCCTTCCCTGAAGCAGTGATGTTAATTGTCATGAACTGATGACTGAAAGTAACTCAATTCTCTGCACCTGAAGGAGGTTAAACAAAGTAAGATTGAACTTAGACTTTACCTTAAGGGCAGGGGAAATCAACCAGCGTACCAATGCTTGGTACACATGTGTTTGTTCATTCAATCAGTCATTTGTGTTCTCATTCTTTCATCACATTTTTGGGATCAGTCTCCTCTGGGCCAGGCACTGTGCTGGGCTCTAGGTATAACAGGCAGAGCAAACAGGCATTCCATGACTCTGGTCCGACTGCAAGGTCAAGTATCTAATCAGTCTCCTCTGGTGTTCAAAGGCTCCAAACCTGGGCAAACCAGGTGGGCCAGAGGCCTGGTGGATATTACCACCTTCCCATTTCCTGGTTGACAAAAATGAGGCTCAGACAGGTGAGTCACTGAGTCACAAGGTCACAGCTATGACTGTGAGTGGCAGAGCTGGAATCTGAGCTCAGGTCTGCGGAACTCTGAAGCCAGTTACTTCCCCTTCAACCCCAGCAGGGGAGGAGCACAGTAGTAGTTCTACCCTGGGTAGGCTGAAGGCCTCCTCTGGGTTAGCTTACTC